>NC_083874.1:85396228-86715395 GCF_032452875.1 Bos javanicus | reverse complement strand
CTCATTGCAGTCCAGGAAACTCTCAAGAGTCTTCTCCAACACCCCAATTCAAAAACATCAATTCTTCTGCTCTCAGTCTTCTCTATGGTCCAACTCTCACATCCATACATGACTACTGAGAAAACCATAGCTTTGACTATATGGACCTTTGTTGGCAAAGTAATATCTCTGCTTTTTAATATGCTGTCTAGGTTTTGTTGTAGCTTTTCTTCCAAGAAGCAAATGTCTTTGAATTTCATGGCTGTAGTCACCATCTGCAGTGATAATGGCACCCAAGAAAATAAAGTCTGTCACTGTTTCCATTGTTTCCCCATCTATTTGCCATGAAGTGATGGGACCAGATGCCATCATCTTCGTTTTTTGAATGCTGCGTTTTAAGCCAGCTTTTTCACTGTCCTCTTTCACTTTCACCAAGAGGCTTTTGAGTTCCTCTTCACTTTCTGCCATAAGGGTGGTGTCGTCTGCATATCTGAGGTTATTGATATTTCTCCCAGCAGTCTTGATTCCAGCTTGTGCTTCTTCCAGCCCAGCGTTTCTCATGATGTACTCTGCATAGAAGTTAAATAAGCAGGGTGACAATATACAGCCTTGACGTACTCCTTTTCCTATTTGAAACCAGTCTGTTGTTCCATATCCAGTTCTAACTGTTGCTTCCTGACCTGCATATAGGTTTCTCAAGAGGCCAGTCAGGTGGTCTGGTATTCCCATGTCTTTCAGAATTTTCCACAGTTTATTGCGATTCACACAGTCAAAGGCTTTGGCATAGTCAATAAAGCAGAAATAGATGTTTTTCTGGAACTCTCCTGCTTTTTTGATGAACCAGCGGATGTTGGCAATTTGATCTCTGGTTCGTCTGCCTTTTCTAAAACCAGCTTGAACATCAGGAAGTTCATGGTTCACGTATTGTTGAAGCCTGGCTTGGAGAATTTTGAGCATTACTTTACTAGTGTGTGAGATGAGTGCAGTTGTGCGGTAGTTTGAGCATTCTTTGGCATTGCCTTTCTTTGGGATTGGAATGAAAACCGACCTTTTCCAGTCCTATGGCCACTGCTGAGTTTTCCAAATTTGCTGGCATATTGAGTGCAGCACTTTCATAGCATCATCTTTCAGGATTTTAAATAGCTCAACTAGAATTCCATCACCTCCACTAGCTTTGTTCGTAGTGATGCTTTCTAAGGCCCTCTTGACTTCACATTCCAGGCTGTCTGGCTCTACTCCACCCTGAACTCCCTCCAGGATAGTTGAAGGTCAACAGCTATAGCAGCATGGGGTTCAGTCTCCGTAGAGCCAGATGGCAAACAGGTTTGTTGTTCAGTCGTTGGCAGTGCTCTTGGTAAGTGCCAATTTGTAGTTGACACAGGCCCCTTGTGTTCATAAATCCCACCATACTTTGGGGGGCATTTCATGACCATTTGTCCAGTGTTTCTGGGAAGGCTCGTTCCCAGTTCTAAAGAAGGTTTTTGTTGATAAGGCACTCAATGTGCTATTAGTAGACTAGGTCTTAATAGTCAAGATCTCTGGACACCTGTCTTCTAGTTATGGTCTAGGAAAGTATTCCCTCTTGTTGCATTTTTTCATACCTAGAGTTACACTGTTACAATCATTGATCATATATCGAGCTATACATTTGATAAACTGCTTCAAGTCTAGTCATCATTTTCATTGGAGGCTCAGTCACACACTTGGTAATACAAGAAATAATGTGAAACAAGCAAAATACAAACAGTATGCTGCTGCTGCTGCTGCTAAGTCGCTTCAATCGCGTCCGACTCCATGCGACCCCATAGACGGCAGCCCCCCAGGCTCCCTCGTCCCCGGGATTCTCCAGGCAAGAACACTGGAGTGGGTTGCCATTTCCTTCTCCAATGCATGAAAGTGAAAAGTGAAAGTGAAGTCGCTCAGTCGTGTCCGACTCTCAGTGACCCCCTGGACTGCAGCCTACCAGGGTCCTCCGTCCATGGGATTTTCCAGGCAAAGAGTACTGGAGTGGGTTGCCATTTCCTTCTCCGACAAATGGTATAGTGGAATTAAAAGTAAAGATTTTAGCCATGAGCCTCCCACACCAGTTTTTTAAAAGATCGTTAAGACTAGGGAATGAGTCACTTAGAGCAGAAAACTGATGTTTCATGTGGTTCAAATGTGTTACATTAAAGTGTTTACCAGGTATGAAAATATAACATTCAGTTTGAATTATAGCACCCTGAGATAGCTCTCTGAGATGGTATAAGGTGTCAAGGGCCTTGCAGTTGTGTAGCAATGTCTTTCTCATCATAGAGTTCTCAGAATTCAATAGGCTAATAGCCCAGTTACTATCATTTAAAGCTTATGAAAGTTGTTAAGACTTAGATATGGTCAATTACATCCTCCAGCCTCACTGAAGGTACATGCACACACACACACAAACTGCTAAATGGTCATACCAGTAGAATACAGATCTTTGACCCACTGGGATCATACCAATGGTAGACTGGTTAGGTTACCTCTAGTTCATTAACATGTATGACCTTAAATTCATGGGAATCCCAGGCTGCACCTTCATAGCCATCCCTGTAGATGTGAAGTCCATAAATTAGTGCCACAAATCCACTGAGTTCCATGCTGATCACTGTCTATAAGCTTAATAATAGACATAGTTCATAAAGCGCCCAGCCTTGTCTCATAATTACCAGGTTGATCATTTTAGGTTTAGAATCATTATATCTGCCAACAGTGACAGTTCTTCTTTTCTAGTTTGGATTCCTTCTATTTATTTTTCTTCCCTGATTGTCGTGGCTTCCAAAGCTATGTTGAATATAAGTGGCAAGAGAAAGGACAGTAATTTTTTTAAATTGGCTTCTCAATAAAAAATGCCATATGATCATATATATGATGTGTGCATGTGCATTATATATGTTAAGAAGGTGATAGATATACTTTTGTCTGCATCTACTATTTTATATACATCACAGAAAACATCTACATCAACTGCTATAAGGCCTTCCTCAGTATTTATAATAGCTACATAACATTTCATAATAAAGATGCTCAGAATTTATTCACCCATTCTTATATTGATAGACATTTCTTTTATGTACTTTTTGGTTCACTATTTATTATATATTTTGTGTATATTTGAGCTGCTATGTGTATCTCCTTGCATGGGTAGTGAGTCTTCCCCTATGGCATAGCAATGGGATTTAAGGGCCAAGGGGCAAGGGCTCTTCTCAATTTTGATATTTATTGATAGAGTATTCCTCAAAGTAATTTATATTTCTACTATCAGATAAAATACTTTTCCCCTGAGTCCCTGTCACCAATAGGTATCACCTCTCTGTAAATTATGCCAAATATATATAAAATAATGACCTATTTTTATATTATTTTGCATTTCCTTTCATAAAAGTAGTTGGCCATTTGTTTATTAGAACCTTTGAATTTACGTTTTGATGAACTGCCTCCAATAGCCATTCTTAATTATTTTGTTAATAACTTATGAGTTCTTTGTGTGTTGTATTTAAATCTTTAATTTGAAATTTTAAAGAATATTTTCTGTCCTGTTTACTTTGGGCTTGATATCTTTCTATTTTAAGATATTTAAAATGGTTAAGTGTGTATTACTTTTCTCTAATGGTTTATCTTGATTAAAATGTTACCTCTAGTACCTCAGCGTGTACTCTAAGTTTTCTTTTTAAATTTGTATTGTTCTCACATTCACATTTTAGTTCCACCTGGAATTATGTTCTGCTTTTTACAAAAGTTAAAGGATGATTCCATTTTCTTCCAAATAGTTAACCTGTGCTGCCACTTATTTAAAATGTACTCTTCCCCCAACCAATTGATAAACCATCTTTGATATATTCGAGTGCCACATATACTGGAAAACAACCCTCCTGCCAATGCAGGAGACATAAGAGAAGTGGATTTAATCCCTGGGTTGGGAAGATTCCCTGGAGTAGGAAATGGCATTCCACTGCAGTAGTCTTGCCTAGAGAATCCTATGGACACAGGAGCCTGGCCGGCTACTGTCCATAGGGTTGCAAAGAGTCTAGCTCGACTAAAGTGACTTAACACATGCATATATACTAGGATCTCTATTCTGACTCACTTTTCTGATTTACTCCATTCTCTACAACCCTGAAAACAAGTTGAATTATAATTATGATGTATATTATCACTAATGTTAATTTTTAGGTTCCCACCAGTTAAAGTGGTATTTGTTATTAATTTTGCACAATCTTTACTGTATTTAAGTACAGTTCCTTCATTTTTATGATTAAAAAATCTCCTTTGAGCCTTTTATACAGCTTTAATTTGTAGGAAACTACAAATCACACTTTTGACCAGGAATCTTGCACAATAAAAAAAAAATCAAATAAACCTTTTGTTTATTCAGAAGCTTTGCTATAAATAGTCTTTCTCTAACCTGAAAAGGAAAATAGTTATAAGTTTATGAACTTAGACATAATGCATTGTCTGAGTAATCAGGCTAAAATCATGGTCCCAAATAAGATGAAATTTGATTATGCTGTGTTCATAATCATAAATTATAGATCTCTTGTGTTGTGTTTCCTGACACCCATAATTTGTGGGGCCAAGAGCAAAATGAAAATGTGGGATCCTTTACTCAAAATATAGGAAAAAGATACCATGAAATGTAGTAAAATACTGAAAGTTTTTCTTTTTCCTACGGTCTCTTCTTTGACCTGTCATGCCCTCTGAGGATGGCTATACTTCTGAGCAAGTGTAGACTCTCAAACGCACCCAAGGACTGGGCTGTGACCTGCCCCACGGGATATCCACCTGCAGCCAGGCTCCCCAGCCAGTCTCAGAAATATATGTTGAAGAAACTTTCCCCACATATGCCCAGAAATTCTCTTGCAAAGGATATTTTTCTCTGAAAGCACTTTTCACCAGTTTTTGAAATTACGAACAGTAAGTTAATGTTCCTTCTCTCTCTCAACCTACAATATTTTATTGATCAACCAACCACGTCAAACTATAAAAGACATATTTCTCATAACTCATGTATTTCTTAGGAGCAATAAGTTTCAAATTATCTCAAATCATGCTTGCAAATACGTGTTAAACCCTTAGCAGTTTCACCGTTTTGCTTACACTAGTTTCAGAAGCCACTCATTCGTCACCACTCACCTAGCGCAGTTTTTCACCAGCTGAAGACAAACGAGGAAGTGGCAATTTAGGAAGTTGCTACAGATAGTAGTACATGCTTTCTTTGTACTTTGTTGATCTGTCTTAGAGTTTTAAATACTTACTTTCTTTTTCCCTTAGGATGTTCATCTTTTGACCGAGAAGAGAAATAAAACTATTCTGTAATTACACTAGTAACTTCTGACAAGAAATAAGTAGGACATTTTGCTTATATAGTTATATGATGCTCAAATTAATCTGATTCTCTCAGTTATAACAACTCTGTCATCACCTACATATATACTTAATAGCTTTAAAATATACTAGTTTTATTTCCTATTGAATTTCTTGCTGCTGCTGCTGCTGCTAAGTCGCTTCAGTCGTGTCTGACTCTGTGCGACCCCAGAGACGACAGCCTACCAGGCTCCCCAGTCCCTGGGATTCTCCAGGCAAGAACACTGGAGTGGGCTGCCATTTCCTTCTCCAATCCATGGAAGTGAAAAGTGAAAGTGAAGTTGCTCAGTCGTGTCCGACTCCTAGCGACCCCATGGACAGCAGCCCACCAGGCTCCTCCGTCCACGGGATTTGCCAGGCAAGAGTACTGGAGTGGGGTGCCATGAATTTCTTGCTGGCAGATCCTTAGTATTTCTCTATACCTCTATTTATTGCTGTTCTTTGTTTATGACACTATGAGATTATATATTATGATTTTGGAAGTGCAACTATGGCTGAAAATACCCATGTGCTGGTAGTGCCACACTTCACAATGAACATTGTATCGCCTACTACACAGAGTTAGGTCTCCACACTTCACAATGAACATTGTATCGCCTACTACACAGAGTTAGGTCTCCACCCACAATTCCCCTGAATCGTGTAACAGCTAATCAGCACACATGAGCTTATAAATACATGAACAATTTTATCTTCAATGTCTTTAAACACTTAATTTAACATTTAATTTAATGATAATTGTTTATTGTGGAAATTTTGGAAAATAAAGACCATTATAAAGAATTTACAATAGTCATCTGTAAGCCTACCAGTAACTTTATGTTTCCATGTATATCTCTTCATAAATATATATGTACAGCCCACCAAAATTGAGATAATATTATACATCTGATTTTTGTAGACTACTTTCCATACTGAATATATCTTACAAAATTTTAAATGTACTGGTGCTTTGCATATCTTTAAATTTGACTTCTTCGTAGGTATAATAGTAACTATATTAGCATCCCATGCCTAGAATAATGAATGTGTTTCTTAAAGATATAGAAATTGCTCCTTCAATTTTGCTTTCTATTTCCTCTTTTAAGTAGCTGATAAGAATTAGTACACTAGTGGCTTAAACTTATAATAAATGTGGGTTTAAAAGGTGAAAGTCTTCTTAGTTGCTTTTCAATAATTAAACTCTAATATTAACAAAGTTGAGTCCTTAAAGAAGCTGGCTTGAGCTACTGTATACAAAAGCTTGTTTTATTTTTCAAAGGCATATTTAGATATGTAATTCTAAGTGCTGAAAAGTATTTAAGACCACCACAGTATGTAAAAGTGTAAAAAGTGCCATTCATAAATATCAGTAGATACTATTTCTGTGTGTCTAATTTACTCAATTCCATTTACAAAGGATATTTAGAAATTAACCATAAACCCATTAAGGAGTTGAGTTACATGCTTCTCTTCAACCTCAGCCCCTAACACACAAAGTTTCTTTGTTGCTACTACTGCTGCTTGTACTCTTGATAAAATTGATAGGAAAATTATATTGATTTCTGCTTCATTTTATTGCTCATCGATAACTTGGGAAAGTTAATGTATATTTGAGTTATTATCTCCAAAATAGAGTTCAACAAATACTGAGTAATAGAACAAAATACCTAGGTCTTAGCCCTTGGTAGAATTGTTGGAAAGACTTTCAAAATTGAGCTGTACAGATTGAATTGAAGTAAGCAATCTTGTGTGCCCAGGCCACAAAAATCTTACAGTGGGTAACTCACATTCCCTTATTACCCTGACCTATATTTCTCTCCATTCTTACATACTAAATAATGTCCTCAGTCCTTTGCTCTTTACAGAGTAAAGTTGCTACTGGTCTTAATGAGAAAATATCCTGCATTCTCATTAACAACCTATATTCCTTATGATTGAACACATCTGCTATAGAGTACCAATATATTCCTGATCTTCAAATTATTTATTAGTTTTGGATAATAGGCAAAACATATATGACCTGAATAATATCCCTGGACCCTAGCTACTGGGGTCCTTCAGCATTTAATTGTTGATTGGCTGGAGTTATCAGAGGTCACCATCTGCAAGTCTTCAGCAAATGGGGCTACTAAAGATAATCAACTGCTATTGAAGTTTTTCCTTGCTGACTTCTTCTTTCGTTCTTGTTAACGATGAAAAGAAAGCTAAACAATGTAGCAAAGTGAAAATTCAGTGTCAAAAGAGAGAATATAAAGTTTTGTGAGACTTCTGAGAGCTCAGCATGATGAGCTACATCATATTTACCACAATTCCATTGTACAACGTGAGGTCAGTAGGTTTCCTAGGATTCTGTAAATCAGACTAGTTAGTCTTTACTAGTTTGTCACTGTGATTTCATAAAGCCCAAGGCTATGTGAGTGGAGGGGCTCCAACACTAACATGGTGGGTTTTTTTTCTCTTAAATTTCTACATTTTTGAATTAAGAACACGTGAGCTTGTAACATTTCCTGCAGGCCAGTGTGTGGTCTGCCACAACAGATTCAGACTGGGAGCTGGACGAAGGTAGAGCTGGTGACAGAAGGAAAATATAGAGTGAGGAAAAGGAGAACCAAAAGAGTGATCTGAACTCCATAAATATAAAATATCTCTGTATATTCACTTCCTTGCACATTTTAAATTCCAAATCAATGATTTACTGTGAAGTGTTTTCATTGACTAATTGAAATTTGGTTCTTTGTTTTTGGCAGTGAATTGTAAGCCCTGAAGATAATTTGTCTCGTTTCCTCATTTTTGGAAACTCTTTTCAATATAACTGTTGTGTTCTCTTAGCCCACTCTGGCTTCCTTCAGCATCTCCTTGTATATGAGGCATCTGTAATATTCTATATATTACACTTCTAAGAATTCTAAGATTACACATACTGTTATCTTCACCATCTCTTTTCACTTTGCATGAATCCAGTTTAAACTCCTTAAAGATCTCAGATATGTGTTAATTAGAGTGGCCACCCCAAAAGTATCAGTGAAATCAGGCTACTGCTACTCCAGCCTTCTCAGTCTATTTGAAATGCCCTAGGATGCACAAGGGTATTGAAAAATACCAACCTTAGAGAACAGGATTTATCACCCCTGTCAAGTCACACTCACACTGATGAATTCTGACATTCACCTCAATATAAGTCAGAATCCACTTATTATTTAATTAGCCAATTCTGTGTATCTTTTGCCATTAAGTTTGACAACATAGGTAGCCTCTCTCTCTTCTTGTATTGTGGTGTAATCTAACATGAATTAAAGAGGAATTTAAAACGGAGAGTTCAGTCTTCAAAGTCATATATTTTTTGACCTGGAGCTTGGCATCCTGTGGATGATATGAATTTCTCTGAAGAACTAAACCCTGTTGTAACACTATAAGGTCTTGTGTGGCATTTTTTAAATGCAAATTCTTGACATCAAATTGAGAATTCTTTCTAGAAATGGGTAGCTTAGGAGTACTTAATGGTTCGTGTGTGTATCTGAAATATTACTGTTGCTATTTAAGTAGTTTTGGCTTGAGTATTTAAGAACTGAACCACTCATTCAGTTTCTGTGGGAATAATTTGGCCATAGAAATTGAAAATGCTTTGAATTCCACATCTTGCATAGTTGAGGAAGTCATATATCCAAGTCTAGAGGGAAAGTGTATAACCCTTAATATCACCAACTCCTTACTCTGAAAACTTCCCTTATTTAAAAAAGGAGCCCCCTAAAATCTCAGTTTCTAGAAGTGCTTATATGGGGTAGTAGATAGCAGCTGTCTTGTTAAACTAATAACCTGCCCTGCATGTATCGTTGCTCAGTTGCTAAGTCAAGTCCAACTCTTTGCAACCTCTTGGACTGTAGCACACCAGGCTTCCCTGTCCTTCACTGTCTCCAAGGATTTGCTCAAATTCATGTCCATTGAGTCAGTGATGCTATCTAACCATCTCATCCTCTACCACTCTTTTCTTCTTTTAACTTCAATACTTCCCATCATCAGGATCTTTTCCAATCAGTCAGCTCTGCACATCAGGTGGCCAAAGTGTCGGAGCTTCAGCATCAGTCCTTCCAGTGACTCTTCAGAGTTCATTTCCTTTAGGATCGACTGGTTTGACCTCCTTGCAACCCAAGACACTCTCAAGAGTCTTCTCCTGCACCACAATTTGAAAGCATCAATTCTTCAGTGCTCAGCCTTCTTTATGGTCCAACTCGCAAATCCATACTTGACTACGGGAAAAACCATTATTTGACTAGAGAGACCTTTGTCAGCAAAGTGATGTTCTTTGGAACTCTGAATTCAGTTGGGTATATCTTTCCCTTTCTCCCTTGCTTTTCACTTTCCTTCTCTCCTCAGCTATTTGTAAAACCTCCTCAGATAACCACTTTGCTTTCTTTCATTTCTTTTCCTTTGGGATGGTTTTGGTCACTGCCTCCTGTACAGTGTTACGAACCTCTGTCCATATGAAACTCTGTCCATGGTTTTTCAGGCACTCTTTGTACCAGATCTAACCCCTTGAATCTGTCAGACACCTCCACTGTATAAACATAAGGGATTTGATTTAGGTCATACCTGAATGGCCTAGTGGTTTTCCCTACTTTCTTCAATTTAAGCCTAAATTTTGCAATAAGGAGTTCATGATCTGAGCCACCATCAGCTCCAGCTCTTATTTTTGCTGATGGTATAGAGCTTCTGCATCTTAGGTTGCAAAGAATATAATCAATCTGATTTCAGTATTGACCATTTGATGATGTCCATGTGTAGGGTGATCTCTTATGTTGTTGGAAGCGGGTGTTTGCTATGAGCAGTATTCTCTTGACAAAACTCTGTTAGACTTTGTGCTGCTTCATTTTGTATCCAAAGCCCAAACTTGCTATTACTTCAGGTATCTCCTGACTTCCTACTTTAGCGTTCCAGTCCCCTGTGATGAAAAGGACATCTTTTTGGTGTTAGTTCTAGAAGGTGATGTAGATCTTCATAGAACCATTCAACTTCAGCTTCTTCAGCGTTACTGGTTGGGGCATAAACTTGGATTACTGTGATATTGAATGGCTTGCCTTGGAAACAAACAGAGGTCATTCTGTCATTTTTGAGATTGCACCCAAGTACTGGATTTCAGACTCTTGTTGACTATGAAGGCTGCTCCATTTCTTCTAAGGGATTCTTGCCCCCAGTAGTAGATAGAATCATCATCTGCATTGAATTTGTTCCTTGCAGTCCATTTTAGTTCACTGATTCCTAAGAAGTCAGTGGATATTCACTCTTACCATCTCTTGCTTGACTATGTACAGTTTACCTTGATTCATGACCTAACATTCCAGGTTCCTATGCAGTATTGTTCTTTACATCATCGGATTCTGCTTTCACCACCAGCCATATCCACAACTGAGTGTTATTTCCATTTTGGCCCAGATGCTTCATCCTTTCAGGAGCTATTAATAATTGCCCTTTGCTCTTCACCAGAAGCATATTGAACACCTTCTGATCTGGGGGGACTTATCTTCCAATATCATATCTTTTTGCCTTTTCATACTGTTTATGGGATTCTTGCAGCAAGAATACTGGTGTGGTTTGCCATTTGCTCCTCCAGTAGACGATGTTTTGTCAGAATTCTTAATTATGACCTGTCTGTCTTGGATGGCCTGGCAGGGCATGGCCTGTAGCTTCTTTGAGTTATGAAAACCCCTTCTCCTCAACAAGGCTGTGATCCATGAAAGGGCCCTGCACTACATTATCCTAATAGAAATAGCCCTTTATTTGTGGAATTTTTCCTTCCCTAATCCATCCATGCAATACAGTATATTAATGCATATATATGGAATTTAGAAAGACGATAACCAAGAGGGATGGAGTGGCAAAACCACCACAATATTATAAATTAATTAGTCTCCAGGGATAGAACCAGTGTCCTCTGCATTGCAAGACAGATTCTTTTTTTGTTTGTTTCTTTTTGGGTTTTCTTTTAAATTAATTTATTTATTTTAACTGGAGGCTAATTAATTTACAATATTGTGGTGGTTTTGCCATACATTGATGTGAATCAGCCATGGGTACACATATGTCCCCTCATCCTGAACCCCCTCCCCCTTCCCTCCCTACCCCATCCCTCTTGGTTGTCTCAGAACACTGGCTTTGAGTACACTGCTTCATGATCAAACTTGCACTGGTCATCTATTTTACATATACACGTTTCAGTGCTATTCTCTCAAATCTTCCCACCCTCACCTTCTCCCACAAAGAGCAAAAGTCTGTTCTTTACATCTGGGTCTCTTTTGCTGTCTTGCCTATGGGGTAGTCATTATCGTCTTTTTAAATTCCATATATATGCATTAATATACTGTATTGGTGTTTCTCTTTCTGACTTACTTCACTCTGTATAATAGGCTCTAGTTTCATCCACCTCATTAGAACTGACTCAAATGTGTTCTTTTTTTATAGGTGAGACTCTGATGTATAGAACAGTCTTTTGGATTCTGTGGGAGAGTGAGAGGGTGGGAAGATTTGGGAGAATGGCATTGAAACACGTATAATATCATATATGAAACGAGTCGCCAGTCCAGGTTCGATGCATAATACTGGATGCTTGGGGCTGATGCACTGGGACGACCCAGAGGGATGGTACAGGGAGGGAGGAGGGTTCAGGATGGGGAACACGTGTATACCTGTGGCAGATTCATGTTGATATATGGCAAAACCAATACAATATTGTAAAGTTACATGTACCAAAACTTCCTTATCCATTCATCTGCCAATGGACATCTAAGTTGCTTCCATGCAATTCTAATGGGAACTGCTTTTATTATACTACTTCCCTAGCTAAAAACTGGGTGGAACCCTGATTCCTACTGACCCCAACATACTGCCCCATCCCTGGGGCTGCAGTGATTGTCCCAATAAAAATTGGTGTTTCTCTTTCTGACTTACTTCACTCTGTGTAATAGGCTCTAGTTTCATCCACCTCATTAGAACTGACTCAAATGTGTTCTTTTTTTATAGGTGAGTAATATTCCATTGTGTATATGTACCACAACTTCCTTATCCATTCATCTGCCAATGGACATCTAGGTTGCTTCCATGTCCTAGCTATTGTAAACAGTGCTGCCATGAACGTTGGGGTACATGTGTCTCTTTCAATTCTGGGGTGTGTATACCCAGCAGTGGGATTTCTGGGTCATATTTCCAGCTTTTTAAGGAATCTCCACACTGTTCTCCATAGTGGCTGTACTAGTTTGCATTCTGATCAACAATGGAAGAGGGTTCCTTTTTCTCCACACCCTCTCCAGCATTTATTGTTTTTAACCAGTGGTCTACCAGAAAAGCCCTAGAATACTACTTTTTAGAAACCAGATGCAGGCCCTCACCAAACACAGAACCTGAAAATGCAGGTACCTTAACCTGAGACTTCCAGCCTCCAGAACTGTGAGAAATATATATCTGCTGTTTATAAGACACTCAGTCTGTGGTATTTTTTTTTTAGTAACCTGAATGAACTAAGAAACATTGTATCCCATTGGTTAGCATTGACCTATAGATTTAGTCCAATCAGAACCCCCCACCCCAGGCTTTTGTTAAAAATTGACAGACTCATATAAAATTCATACTGAAATGCAAAGATAGCCAGAAGATATTTTTTAAAAGAACAATGTTTTTCAGAAGAACTTATACTATCTGGTTTCAAGACTTATTATAAAGCTATAGTAATCAATACAAGGTAATATTTCACATAAGGATAGACAAATCAAGGGAACAAAATAGAGCACAAAAATTGACCCACATTATATAAGCTCAGTTAATTTTCTACAAGGCATGAAAAGAAATCGAGGAGGAAAGGATCATTTTTTCAGCAAATAATGTTGGAACGACCGAACAGCTATATAGAGGTCATCTCATGTGATACACAGCAATAGTTTGAAATGGACCATAGTACTAAATATGAACTCTAAATAATGACACAACTTCTGAAAGAAAACATAGGGACAAAAATACTTGGGGACAAATGAAAATAAGAGCACAGCGATCCAAAATCCATGGAAGCTTCAAAAGCAATTCCAAGAGGGAAGTTTATAACAATACAAGCCTACCTCAGGAAACAAAAGAAACCTCAAATAAACAAACTAACTTCACACCTTAAGGAACCAGAAAAAGAAAAACCAACAAAACCCAAAGTTAGAAAATACAGAAGAAATCTAAGTGTCCATTAATAGATGAGTGGACAAAGAAGGTATAGAATATGGAATGGAATGGAATGTTACTCAGCCATTAAAAAGAATGAAAATTTGTCATTTACAGCAACATGAACGGACTTGGAAGGTATTATGCTAAGTGAAATAAGTCAGAGAGAGAAAGACAAATACTATATGATTTTTATGTAGAATCTAATTCCCATTTTTATGTAGAATCTAAAAAAACACAACAAACCAGTAAATATAACAAGATTCAGGCTTACAAACATAGAGATCAAAAAGTCCTGAACTTCACTGAACTGTAATTTATAAACAATAAATGCATTCATTTTAAGTGAAGAGTTCAGTGAGTTTTGATAAACATGTGCACCCACGTAAGTACCACAATGAAAGCCTTGCCAAGTAGAGTATTCTTGGTTGTAGATTCCCCCCTTTCATTGCTTTAAATATATTGTGCCATCCACCTCTAGCCCATGGAGTTTCTGCTGAAAAGTTAGATTATAGCCTTATGGGAATTCCCTTGTATGTAATTTGTTGCTTTTCCCTTGCTGTTTTAATATCCTCTTTATATTCAGCCTTTGCCATTTTGATTACAGTGTGTCTTGGCTTGACCCTCTTTGGGTTGATACTGTTTGGGACTCTGTGCTTCCTAGATCTGGATATCTGTTTTGTTTCTCAAGTTAAGGAAGTTTTCAGCTATTATGTTCAAATGTATTCTCTGCTTCTTTCTCTCTTTTCTTTTTCTGGGATCCCTATATTGTGACTGTTAATATGCTTGATGTCTCAGAGATTTCTTAAACTGTCCTAATTTTTTTCTTATGTTCAGCTTCAGTGATTTCTACTACTCTGCCTTCCAGCTTATTGATCCATTCTCATCCCTCTGTATCTTCTAAGATATGTTGATTCTTCCTAGTGTATTTTTTTTTCACTTCAATTTTGTATTCATCAGCTCTGGTTTAGTTCTTTTTTATGTCTTCTAACTCTTGTTAAACTTCTTGTTGCATTCATCTATTCTTCTCTCAAGTCTCTGCTAATCTTTATGATCATTACCATCTCCACTTCATGTAGTTCTTCTGAGGATTTGTCTTCTTCCTTCCTTCTTCTGTCATTTCTTTTTGCCTAATTTGCTGTATTTATTCCTTTGTATCTCGTAGGTTGACTACATCCCCCAACTTGGAGAAGTGGCCTTTTTAGGAGACATCCTATGCATCTTAGCAGTGCATTCCCCTCTGGTCTTCTGACCTATATTCTGCAGTGGTCTCTCCTATTTTGGACTCTGTGGTCCTTCTGTTGTGGCAGGCTGACTACTGTGGGCAGTCCAGTAGGCATGGCTGACCCCTGGTCCAGTTGGTTGCCAGGCTCTGCTTTGTGTGGAGACTACTGGCCAATGGTTGGCAGTGCTGTGTCATGAGATTGCTGGATATGGGACCCTGGGGGATCCCAGGGCTGGTTCTGGCCCACTGGTACACATAAACAGGTTCTGGGATGGGTAGTTGTGAGGTCAGTATTCCCAGTCAATTCCTAGTGTCGGCCTGCTGATACATGGGATCAATTCCTAATATGACTGGCTGCAGGTCAAAAGATGTCCCAAAGCCGGTACTCTCCCACTGATGAGTAGGGCTGGATCCCAGGCAGTTGGTCAAGGGGTCCAAGGTATCTCAGAGCTGGTGTTGGCCTACTGTGTGGTGGTACCAGGACCCATAGCATTCTGGAGCTGCTGCAAGCTTGCTGGTGGGCTGGCTGGGTCCTGACAGGGCAGGAGCTGTGGTGGTCCTGGGGTTGATGTCTACCTGCTGATGGGTGGTGTCAGCACCCACGAGATCCTAGGGCCGGTACTGGACCTTCAGTGGGTGAAGCCAAGTCCAGGTGCTCTACCAGCCCACAGCAGACAGAGCTAGATCCTGGGGTCTCTGACTATAGACCCTGAGGCTCCTGGAGCTGGTGTTGATTCTCTTGTGGGTGAGGTCTTTTCCTGACACTGCTGACTACAGGGTCCATAGTGTCCAGAAGCTGATGCCAGCCTGCTGGTGGTTGAGACTAAATCCTGGGATGGCTGGCTGAGGGTCCAAGGTGTCTCCGAGTTGGTGTTGGCCTGATAGTGGGCAGGACTGGAGCCCAAGTGGCCCTAGGGTTGATGCCATCCTGCCCGTGGATGGGCTGAGTCCTATCATGGCAGGCTGTGGGATTGCAGTGGTCCCAGGGCTGGTATCTGCCTGTTGGTTGGTGGAGCTGGGGCCCAGGGCATTCCAGGGTTAATGCCTGCCAACTGGTGGGTGGGCTGATCCTGAGGGTAGTGCCAGTTCACTGGTGGGTACAGCCAGGGAGTGGAGGGTCCTAGGGGTGGTGTCTGCCCACTGTGCACAGAGCTGGGTCCTAAGGTCTCTGGATGCAGTGCCCTGGGGTCCCTGGGGCTAGTGCCAGTGCATGGGTATGTACTGCCGGGTCCTGTGCCCTCTGGTGGACAGGGCCATTCCTAGGGCAGCTATAGGCTCAGGGGGTTTAAGTCAGAAGGCCTGCTGGTGGATGGGGCTGTGTTTCTGCCCAGTTAACTCCTTGGGTTGAGCATCCAAGTAATGCTGATGCCAACAGGCTGGTGGGCAGAGTTGGGTCCTAGTAGTAATACCCGCATCTCATAGTTCTCCTGCATTGCAGGTGGGTTCTTTACCACTAGCACCACCTGGGAAGCCAGTAATAAGCTAGAAGGAGGATTCTAAGATGTGGCTCATCAGCACCAATGTCCACATGCAAGAGCAAGCTGCTGCCAGTTTCATGTCCCCACGTGCCTATAAAATGACTTGGCCTCCCTTTGTGGTTTGGGTCCCCCTTTTGATATAACAACAATGTTAAGATAGAGTCAAGTTTTAAGGATGCAATAAAAAACTAAGAAACAACTTAAATAGTACTTCATAAACCTAAGAAGTTGATGGGTATTTGCAGAATAATTCTGTTTTAAAGAAGAAAGGAAGAAGCTCTTTCCAGAGTTCCAGTCTGCTGGAAAAGTTGCTTTTGTAGATAGTAGGCTGGAAAATAATTTCCTGGCAGTCAAGTGCTATAACCCATGTACCAGACAGACAATCTTTGTCAAAGAATGAAAATTCTATATATAAGACAAATTATTATAACTATTGTTTTTTTGTCCACAAGAGAAAATAAAATTATAGAACCTCAAGTCATAAATACATGGATCATAGCTTGTGGGCTTTGTAACATTTTATCAACTATAAAAGAAGTCTAGTGAAGCTAAACATGTGCACTTTTTGGTTAGTCTTTTATACTATCCTCAAACTATTATTTGTCTGTAGCCAAACAAAACTATCCATGCTAACCAAAGGTGAGGAAGTTCAACTTGTTTATCAAGAGAGAAATATTTTATTGCTGTTTTCCACGCTGAAGTCAACTGATAAGCTTTAAAAGAGGAAATCCACTCATGCTAAGAATATGATAGAAATTATCTTCAGGCTTATACTACCTTCTTGGTAGAGGCATAGAGAAGAAAAATTTCAAAATGCATTTTTTTTTTGCTTTATGCTAGGTTTTGCGTGTCTATACATTTAACAAATAAAGAAAAGCCAAAATTTTTAAAACTGTGTTGATGGATTAAAACAAAAAGCCTGTGTCCCTGTCATTTTTATTTAGCTATAGGTCTGCTACCCTGACAAGTCTAATCTGAACTATAATCATAACTTTGCCCCAACCCACCATGTGTCTTCTGGGGAGTCACTTCATATCTCTGTGTCTTACATGTATATCTGACAAGGTGAAGGAATTAAAGTGGACAATAAATAAAGGTCTTCTTAAGAGCAGATTTTTAAAGTTAACTTCTGATGGTTTCTGATTCCACATTCATACTCATGAATATCCTGGACATTATAAATGACTCCAACTTAGGATCCATCTAACTGTCTTCACCCTAATGGATGCCCATTTCCTTTTTGATTTTTCCTTTCTTCTACCATCTCGCTTTCAATATAGCATTGAAAGATGCTTGTCTCTGCAGTAAAAATCACTCTTCCTTCTCTTTCATAGTCTCCACTATCTGTTAAGCTAACAAAAAGGCCAAATGTCTTCTGATTGCTGATCTACAATTATTCTTATGACTGCTTGTATATGTCTTTTTCTTTTTAAAGTTTCAGATTTAACAGGAATACTTGGTAGTAGGTACAAAAAATTAGTGGCGGCTTTATTTTAACTTTGATATAACAATTACTTATCCATGGAAAAGGAAAAGGCAGTTAGATGTCTACCAATATCATAAGCAAAAGTCCAATACTGAAGAAATAAAAATAAGTGTGAAGGGTAAACAATTTTAGAGAAAATATATTTATGACATCATAGAAGGGATTTCTTAACTAAGACATAAAAAGATATATTCATTAAGCAAAAGTTTGGGAGAAAAATATGACCTCAGGATAGGGATGAATTTTTTAAGCAGTGCACAAAAAATAATAATTATAAAGTATAAGAAGAGACTGCTAACTTTAACTGCATTAAAATTAAGAGTTTCTTTTCCTCAAAATACATATGAAGGAAACAAAAATATACTACAAACTGAAATATTTTCAGCAAAGAGACATTTTGTTTGAAAATGATTAGGAACTAGGTACCGAAAAACTCATAAATAAAAAGAAGACAAAAGAAGGTTCAGTAGAAAACAAGGCCACAAAAAAGAAAGCAGATATTGCATAGAAGAGAAAATATTCATAGCTTATAAACATAGCAAAAGAGTTTCATAACAATTATTAGTTGTTAGGAAAATGTAAATTACAAATACTTTGCTATCATTTAACATTATCATTGGCATAAATTTACAAATCTGACAACAACATGTATTGGCCACAATATAAATCATCAAGGAATCTTAGACACTTGGTGTGAACATATAAGTAATATAAGAAATCACTAGGAAAATTATAAATAATATAAGAAATTGCTAAGAAAATTGTCTGTAACTCTGATATAGATAACATAAAAGCATAATATCAGCATAATATCAGCTATAAAATAATAATATAAAGCCAAAGTTTACTGGAAAACTTTTTTTTTAACTGATAATATCAAATTATAATTCATATTATTTAAACTAAGCTTCTTTCCCATTTGCTACAAATAAATTATTTTCCTTTTTTTCTGGCTAAACCTTAATGTGGTAAAACTTTTTCTGTGCAGAACAAGATCTTTGAAAAATGTATAGACAAATATCACTAGTTCCAGATCAGATTTTTTTCCTGTGTTCCTGCAAGAGTCTTGCCTTTGCTGGCATTTTCTCTACCGAAGACTCAGTTCATTCCATTCATCAAGGCCCAGCTCAAATCTACTTAAATCTACTGCTGGAAAGTGGCTCTGCCTCCTTTCCTGACAATACCAGCTCCTACCGTTGAAGCTGATTTCCAGTCTTCAGTTCAGTTCAGTCACTCAGTTGTGTCTGACTCTTTGTGACCCCATTGACTGCAGCACGCCAGGCCTCCCTGTCCGTCACCAGCTCCTGGAGTTTATTCAAACTCATGTCTGTTGAGTTGGTGATGCCATCCAACCATCTCATCCTCTGTCACCCCCTTCTCCTCCCACCTTCAATCTTTTCCAGCATCAGGGTCTTTTCTAATGAGTCAGTTCTTTGCATCAGATGGCCAAAGTATTGGGGTTTCAGCTTCAACATCAGTCCTTCCAATGAACACTCAGAACTGATCTACTTTAGGATGGACTGGTTGGATCTCCTTGCAGTCCAAGGGACTCTCAAGAGTCTTCTCCAACACCACGGTTCAAAAGCATCAATTCTTCAGCGCTGAGCTTTCTTCACAGTCCAACTCTCACATCCATACATGACTACTGGAAAAACCATAGCTTTGACTAGATGGACCTCTTGGCAAAGTCATGTCTCTGCTTTTTAATATGCTGTCTAGGTTGGTCATAGCTTTCCTTCCAAGGAGCAAGCATCTTTTAATTTCAGGACTGCAGTCACCATCTGCAGTGATTTTGAAGCCCCCCAAAAAATAAAGTTTGTCACCGTTTTCATTGTTTCCCCATCTATTTGCCATGAAGTGATGGGTCCGGATGCCATGATCTTTAGTTTTCTGAATGTTGAGCTTTAAGCCAACTTTTTCAGTCTCCTCTTTCACTTTCATCAAGAGGCTCTTTAGTACTTCTTCACTTTCTGCCATAAGGGTGGTGTCATCTGCATATTTGAGGTGACTGATCTTTCTCCTGTCTTCAGAGCTCTCAAAATTCTTAGATCTCCTCTGTAGTTGTTTATGGTCTTTTTTCCACCCACTACATTATAAATCCGTAAACGTAGAATTCACATTTGATTTGTCTTTGAGTTCCCACTTCCTCTAAGAAAAGCAATTTGTTTATAGTAGTTCTAAATTGTTTATAGAGTTCTAAAAAAATACTGATTGGCTCAGTAAATGAAGCAAATAAGGATGTAATGGTAACATACCCCCAATTATTGCTGTTTGTTTTTGTATCTCACAAGACACTTTCATCCCTGAACATGTAGAAATCTAGTTCTTCTATTAGTCTGATCCATTTTATAATAGATAATTTTTCACTTGAATTCACAAGTTGGTTATTATTAATCATTGACAATTTGGACTTGTTCAAGTTGTCTAATGAGAATAGGTTCTCAGAAATCATGTTTGACCGTTAATAGAATTAATAAATGGTAAGTAGGGGAATTGCCAAATGAAACACTTGTCTCAAACTTTTTTGAGAATAGAAAGCTTATAAATGAGTTTGTGAGCTCACATAATAGTTCCTTATTTATTCCAAATATCTTTGTACTTATGATATCCTTGGAAATTATTAAAAATTTGCATGTGATTCCTGCTAACCAGTCTTTCTAAAAGTGATCTCTAAATATTACAGCAAACAGAGAGTAAGAGAGTAAAAGGCATTTTCTTGACTCAGCCAGTTGGCAGAGCTAAACCATTCATACCCTTTCTTTCTCTGTTTCTTCTCTGTAATATCATTCAGAAAAGGCAAATATCTCTCTGTAATTGACGAGATTGGAATGAAACCTCCTTTAAAAAATCTTAATGGTTTCCTCAGTTTAGTCACTCAGTCCATAGTGTATATTTACATCCCTCAGATTTTAGTTATAAAGAAATTCAGCAAAAAGCTGCTTTCTGCAAGATATTCTCAATTCTGCTATTCTAACTCAACAACCTGATATACTAAATCTGCAAAGAATTTTTTTCCAAGAATGTCTTATGGGATTAACAGAATTACAAATTTGCCACTGCTTTCTAGTCTCTGAAATCATATTATCATCAACTTAATTAAGATCTCTGGGAAGAACTTTGGAAAAGTTCTTGATTATTTAAGCTTTTTTTTCAGGAGCACCTGTTATTGAATCCTGAAAACATTGCCAATTTATTAACTTTTCCAGATAGCTCAAGAAATACTTTTTTTTTTTTTTCACTTATTTTACTTAAATCTTACCTATAGGGTCAGCATTTTAACTTTTAAGAAACTGAAAGAAACTCATATGCCTTTTGTGATATCTGATGTTCTAGACCTGTGCTGTCCCACATGGTAACCACCAGCTACATGTGGCTGTTAAGCACTAGAAATATGGCTGGGCCAAACTAAGATGTGCATAAATGTAAAATACAACTCAGATGTTGAAGACTGAGTATGAAAAATCCAGTGTAAAACCTCACTAGTAATTCTTACGTTAGTTACATATGGAAATGATAATATTTTAGATATTTGCTTAAGATGCTATTAACATTAATTTCATCTGTTCTTCCTTTTTTTTATAAAAGCAGCTATTAGAAAATTTAAAACTTCATATGTAGCTTGTGTTTGTAACTCAGATTTTATTTCTATTAGATAGCCTTGTCCTATACTTTTACCCAGTTTAGCTCAATGAATTTTTGTTCAGGAATATGTAACTATTCATTACTTTAGATTTCATCAGTTTTAAGTCAGAAGTTAAGAAAATAATGGGTAGTGACTGATTTTTCAAAGTTGGGTCAGTGTTTGAGAGGTAGTATTTTAAAAAGTGGTCATTTCTTTCATCAATAGTTAGTTGTTTTCAGATACAATGACAGTTTTTTGACTTTAGGCTGTGTGTAATTGTCAGATACCAAAATTATACCTGGTTGTGTGGGATGAGATAGATATGTGTGTGTGTGTGTCTTTGTGTGAAGTGCTGATCAGCAAATACGGAGAGCATTATTTAACACACCATTCTTCCCACTTAATAAATATTTAATCAGCAATGACTAATAATCACATCAGAATAATAATACACTCACGTCAAGCCATCAGTAAAATAAGTGCAAAATTCAGAGAAGAGCAAAGACTTCTTAAAAAAGCACCAGGAAGAACTAGAATGAAGTTATTAACTTAGAGTAACTTCCTGGCCTTTATTATCATTATATCGTTTCATCTACAGATTGTTTTTGGCCACTGTAGGGAGGATAATTTTGAAATGTAAGAGATATAATGAGAGTTTTCTTATGATTTTTTTAAAATCTGGTATTTTTGCAAATTCTTTGCTTGCCTTTTCTTTGAGGAGAAAACTATATCTCAGCTTCATGTCATGAAAAGTACAAAAGCAACAACACACAATAGGAAGGAGATACTTTAGAAGGTGTCTATTAACATGGGAAAGTATATGGCACTCGTCAAACTTCCAAATTCTTTTTAGAGTGTGTTGATTTGCCATAATTCCATCCACTAGAAGTGATTCAGAATCAGATACTTAGCATTTAGATCCTCTGTGTTATTTAAACCAGAGGAAGAGACATGAGTAGTGGATAAGTATTATGGCTCCCCTTGCATGGTTATTGTTGCTAGGGAAACCACTTCCTTCTGATTCTTGTGTTCAGCCTGTCCATTCCACTATCTGGCATCATTGTCTCTCAAGAAGGGCAACATCACAGCATGGAATAAGAACAGGAAACAAAAAAGACAAAAACCGGTACATTATCCTGTTACTTACAAACGTTTCTCGGAAAATCTACATGATAGTGACTTCTGGGAAACGAAAAACAGAATCAGTCCTCTAAAACTGCTCTATGCATATGTGCTAGTGACTACAAGGTACCACATTCACACATTTAAGTATGCAAAAACACCAATTTCCAAGCCACACTTGTGATTGCAGAAGAGAGTATCATGTGTCAGGCCCGGACAGGACAGGGCTTGGCATATCAGAGGCCCAAGACCTGGGTCAGGATGGTGCCCTATTATCTTTCTGAGGCAGTCCCTGGCAGGCAGTGTGATCAGCGAAAGGGCTTTTATGGGAGTAGATTTTGAAAACCAGTGCAAGAAAGACTGAGATTCTTTGGGTCCTGGGTTCAGGTTAAGTTATGAAACAAGCCAGCTAGCCAAACAAGAGCATCAGGAGTAAATAAAAAGAAAGCTGATATATGCTTGTAAAAGAACCGTAAGTCACAAAGGTAACTGTTCTTACAAATCCAATATTGGCTTCTTCTTGGACTCCTTAGCAACATAGTCAAACTGGTTCTAGGAAACAAACATAAAGCAAAACTCTGAAAATCAATAAAACACAGTAACTACTTTGAATGAACACAGTTAAAAGCACAGTTACACTATCGCCTGTGCATCTATAAGACATCAAACAATCAATTCCTGTACTACATTTTGTTTTACTCTGGTTTTCTAGCATTTATTGCTATGTTCTATAAACATCTGTTACATTGAATTGAATGTATAAAATTGAGTATGGTAGAGAGTAAGCAAAGTATACCAAATTCTGAAATCAGTGGTGCTATAAAAAAAGCTGTAGACATAGTAGATAATTATGCAAGTAACTCTACTACAAGATTACACCTCCTCCACGAAAAAACTAATCTGAAAGAACCATAAAAGCCAAAAGTTGCTTATGGGAACCAGATGTAGTCATGAGTACATCTTGGTAAAAAACACTATTTAGAGTTCAGTCAGCTTCCTTTATTCTTTTACAAACCTGGAACTTCATCTCATAGGCAGGTCCTGCTTAGTAACATATATATAATTGTGTCTTCTTGAATGGTAATAGAGGGTGGTCCTTGAACATTGCTACTATACAGAGGACCTTAGAAGACCTCCGCAGAGAACCATACTAAACTTAAAAGGTTGATTTTCTTAGGCTCTCAAGAGTGACATTCTATGTAAACCGATACCCACAAATTGTAATAGTAACCTGTCAAATATACAAAAACAGAAGCAAGTTGTCTCCAAATCTGTCAGCCCAATCAGAACCACAATTCATCCATCAGCTTCTCGACCGCTCTTATAGGCAGTCTCACAAAATAGATGCCCTCAAATTTCCCCCCTGTGCTGCTGCTGCTGCTGCTAAGTTGCCTCAGTCGTGTCTGACTCTGTGCGACCCCATAGACAGCAGCCCACCAGGCTCCTCTGTCTACGGGATTCTCCAGGCAAGAACACTGGAGTGGGTTGCCATTTCCTTCTCCCTTCCCCTTGTAGGCATCTCCAAATTGTCTTCTGGAACTCCCTTTTTACGTTCTTATCATCATCTTTGAGAATTTTAGATATACTTGAGGCCTTGAGAGAGAAATCCAAATTTATTTTAAAAGATTATGAACAGGAAAATAATGAATTGCTGTTGACCATACTAATTTAATTCCATTTTTTTTCTAGATAAAGATTGTCTTCCCAGTAACCCAATACTAAATCCAGGCTTCCTTTCCTGAAAACCTGAAAGTTCAGCTCAGTTCAGTTCAGTAGCTCAGTCCTGTCCGACTCTTTGTGACCCCATGGACTGCAGCACGTCAGGTCTCCCTGTCCATCACCAACTCCCAGAATTTACTCAAACTCATGTCCGTTGAGTCAGTGATGCCAACCAACTATCTCATCCTCTGTCATCCCCTTCTCCTCCCACCTTCAATCTCTCCCAGCATCAAGGTCTTTTTCAGTGAGTCAGCTCTTTACATTAGGTGGCCAGAGTATTGGAGTTTCAGCTTTAGCATCAGTCCTTCCAAAGAACACCCAGGACTGATCTCCTTTAGAATGGACTGGTTGGATCTCCTTGCAGTCCAAGGACTCTCAAAAGTCTTCTCCAACACCACAGTTCAAAAGCATCAATTCTTCGGTGCTCAGCTTTCTTTATAGTCCAACTCTCACATCCATACATGACTACTGGAAAAACCATAGCCTTGACTAGACAGACCTTTGTTGGTAAAGTAATGTTTCTGCT
The DNA here is from genome assembly GCF_032452875.1 of Bos javanicus. Lineage (NCBI taxonomy): Eukaryota > Metazoa > Chordata > Mammalia > Artiodactyla > Bovidae > Bos > Bos javanicus. The sequence goes on along the minus strand of NC_083874.1, from coordinate 86,690,687 downwards.
TTTTAATATGGTGTCTAGGTTAGCCATAACTGAAAAGTTAATTGCAAATGTAATACATACCCAGTTCCCATGCAATGTAGGAGCTACTTAGTCATGCGTGCCAATAGAGAGAAAGAAAAAAAGAGACAGGCAATATTTAGAACTGTCTGTCTAAATCTGACTGGCTCCCCAAAATGTAGCTTTAATCTTTTTAATAAACAGCCCCAAAGAGAGAGCCGTATGCAAGACAAGCTACAAAACTGTCTGCCTTTATTTTAATCCATAACCTGGTGCAAGGGTACCCATAATATTCTTAATATGAGTATAACCTTATCATTTTATTGTTAGGCACAAACCACAAATCAAATTAAGGAACTTAGTTCTGATAACCAACCATCATAAGGCATCAACTCTGTGCCTGACCAATCAGGGCATTGACAAGTTGCAAATGCTTGAATTACCTTTGTAGTTGATTGATAGGTTCAAATGTCAGTTACCACAGAGTAGAAGCAGCAGAGCTAATCAGAGAGATTGCATACGTGGTTTGACAGTTTACATAACCTCCAATGGGACAGGAATTTATGTATGAAATTTGTACCCTTTCCTTCACCATCTCATGCCCCACCCCAGTCCCCAGTGAAAATGCATTGGGGCATATCCCATTTAACTTCTCCTGCTCCCTACTCTCTGAGAGAAACACGTCTAAATCCACTAGGTCAGCTCTCGAGGGAAACGGTAAAAGACAAACTACCTTTCACAGGAGGCTGACAATGGTGAGGAGGTGGTGAAATGTCTGGTGGGCTCCATGTGGGAGAGATAGGATGGACAATAAATTCAGGGAGCATGAGAGGCTGGAGGACAGAAGGGATGTGTAAAAAGATTGGAATCCCCGTTTAAGATGTTCTTAACATGCTTACACCAATGCAAGTCTAGACACTTTGCATCTCGGTTTTCCAAGCATTACACATAACAGTAAATATCTAGGATATTCAGATCACAAATTTCTTTATATGAAATTTCTCAAACCCAGTGCTTCCTTTCAGGGGGAAAGGCTAAAGAAAATCACACGATGGTTTCATAACTTAGAAGACACTGTAGTAGCAGCATGTGTGACAATCAAGTGTACCTCCTCTCCTGGTAGACTAGAAGCCTGTGTATTGTGTCTAAAATTATCCTTGCTCACCCAAGTCACAGCCTGGGCAGCAGCGGCAGCTACCTGACATGAGAGTTCCCTCTAGCCTCTCCTTGCCTTTTACGCTTGTCTTTCTCTCCAAGTCGCCCAGAGCCACATTTTAATAAGTGACCTTCAACTAGCTGAATAATTTCTTCAGTACATGGGTACATTCAAAAGCCTTGGAGGATTTAGCGGTAATAAGTAGTCCTAGCAAATATACGGTCTTATGAAGCCTTTGAAGTCTCTAAAAACTTCCCTTAAATAGCCTCAATAGAAGGTTCGGGCTAGATGATTTACAGAGCCCCTTGCAAAGCAGAAATCCTACGATTTGGGATCAGCAGAACCAGCTGGATATTACAGCTTACTGCAGTTAATATGGCTTTTCCATCTTTAAGAATATTTTTGGATCCAAAACAGGCTGCCTGAGTTGTTCGGCTATTAACTATTAATTAATGTTCAGTCTACATTGGGCTAGCAACAAAACCAAAGGCAAAGATTTATGTTCTCATCCCTTTAGTTTAGAGAATGAGCTGATAAAAATTTTTCCATTAATTGCAATTAGGAAACGTTGTACAAGTACCGTAAAAGCGAAGGTATTTTCTTGTGACTCTGGATTAATTGTCATTTAGAAGATTCAGAGTGTGTATTTTTCTTTCAACAAGCTCCTTTCCTTTACTTATAACTCATACATTCCACATATATTTCTGTAACTTTCTAAACAAGCATGAAAATAATATAACAAAATGTTCATAGATTTCCTTTTTCAGTTAGGGATGAAAAATAGAGAAATCTTCTCTAGTTGGTCGGTAAATCAGAGTTCTAATCATATGTTCTCTGAATATCAGTTTTTGAAGTCTTAAGGACCTTTTATACTAATTTCTGCTTTTTAAATAGTAATTGCATATTTATTCATGTATGGCGTCTCTGGCATGGTTTTTGGAGAAATAAAATTTTAAAGCTCAGTCATAAACAACAGATACATAGAGAATCATCAACAGAAAGCATAGGAATTAATAGAAAATTAAACTATAAAAATCGATTCACTGAATAACTGATTTATGAATGGCAAAATTGACTGATCAAATGTACCAAAAACTTGTTTCAAGAAATATTCCTTTAAAATATATTTAATGAAAACAAATACTGAATCAATCATTTTTCCATTGGAGAAGGAAATGGCAACCCACCCCAGTGTTCTTGCCTGGAGAATCCCAGGGACAGGGGAGCCTGGTGGGCCGCCGTCTATGGGGTCGCACAGAGTCGGACATGACTGAAGTGACTTAGCAGCAGGAGTTATAGTATGTTAGACACTATTTTCTATTTTAAATTCTTTATATAAATTTATATACTATTCATACCAATTATATAAGTTATATTTTATTATTTTCACCAATTATTTTAGGGAAGAAAACAGAGGCACAGTCCTGTTGAATAAGTTTCCCAAGCTTACACACCCAAAGCTGTAGAGTTTGACCCACTATCCCATTCTGGGTCATAAAATGACATTCACAGAAATTATATTGAGTTCATTTAAGAATGTATTCAACATATCAAAATATAAGGAGATTGAAATCAGTTGTTATTCTTTGATTTCAAAAGTTTGAATATTTTTTTAATATACTGCTACGAAGCATGTCGGAGAAGGCAATGGCACCCCACTCCAGTACTCTTGCCTGGAAAATCCCATGGATGGAGGAGCCTGGCAGGCGCAGTCCATGGGGTCACTAAGAGTCGGATACGACTGAGCGACTTCACTTTCACTTTTCACTTTCATGCATTGGAGAAGGAAATGGCAACCCACTCCAGTGTTCTTGCCTGGAGAATCCCAGGGATGGAGGAGCCTGGTGGGCTGCAGTCTATGGGGTCGCACGGAGTTGGACACAACTGAAGTGACTTAGCAGCAGTAACAGCAGCAGGAACCATGTACCCATTGACTAAAATTTAAAGGGAACACAAACATATTTACTGAATATATTTAAGAAGGATATTCCCTCAAACAAATCATCACTTGCACTGTATTATATTCATTAGAAGGGAGACACTAAATAAGAAGAGGAATTAAGCTCCACCTCTTGAAGTCAGAACCATAGAATTTGTTGATGTAATTTAAAACCACCACAGAAAAAATTTAATCAGTAGAAAATCTTAAATATAGATTATATCTTCTGAGGATTTCATGAGGTAGAGCTAAAAATACCATAGGTTAGATGTCCTGTGAACACTTCATTGAGAGTAGGGATTTTCTTTTTAAATATTTTCTTTTAAAAAAGAGGTAAATATTCAGGTCATTCCTTGCTGAAATATTTAGTTCATCTCCTTGCAGTCCAAGGGACTCTCAAGCGTCTTCTCCAACACCACAGTTCAAAAGCATCAATTCTTCAGCACTCAGCTTTCTTTATAGTCCAACTCTCACATCCATACATGACTACTGGAAAAACCATAGCTTTGACTAGATGTACCTTTGTTGGCAAAATAATGTCTATGCTTTTTAATATACTGTCGAGGTTGGTCATAGCTTTGCTTCCAAGGAGCAAGCATCTTTTAATTTCATGGCGTCAGTCACAATCTGCAGTGATTTTGGAGCCCCCCAAAATAAAGTCTGCCACTGTTTCAACTGTTTCCCCATCTATTTGGCATGAAGTGATGGGACCAGATGCCATGATCCAGCGGCTACGCAGCACTGGAGTGGCAGTGTGTGGTGCTGGAGCAACTGTGAGGAGATACCCCACATCCAAAAGCAAAGGAGAAGAGCCAGCAAGATAGGGAGAGGGGTGAAATCATGTTTAGAATCAAACCCCATACCTACCAGAGACACTCAGAGGGCTTAAACAAACCTTGTGTGCACCAGGACCCAGAGACCCCAGGAGACTGAGAGAGAACTGTGCTTGAGCATCTCCTGTAGATTATGAGTCAGCAGTGACTGCCGCAGGGGCAAGGGCTCTGGGTGCAGCAGACTTGGGTATGGCATAAGCCCTCTTGGAGGAGGTTGCCATTAACCACACCATAGAGCTACCAGACATTACATAGGACTGGGAAACAGACTCTTGGAGGGCACAAACAGAAGCTTGTGTGTACCGGGACCCAGGAAAAATGAGTAGTGACCACACAAGAGACTGACCCAGACTTGCCTGTGAGTGTCCAGTAGTCCAACCCATGCCTGGCAGAGGCGTGGGTTGGTGGTGGCCTGCTGTAGGGTGGGGGCAGTGAGTGCAGCAGTGCATGCATGGGACCTTTTGAAGGAGGTCACCATTATCTACATTACCTCCACCATAGTTTAAAGTGAAAGTGAATGCGCTCAGTCGTGTCTAACTCTTTGTGATCACACAGACCATAGCACATCAGGCTCTTCCATCCATGGGATTTTCCAGGCAAGAATACTGGAGTGGATTGCCATTTCCTTCTCCAGGAGATCTTCCTGACCCAGGGATTGAACCCGGGTCTCCTGCATCTTAGGCAGATGCTTTACTATCTGAGCCACCAGGGAAGTCCACAATAGTTTCAGTTCAGTTCAGTCCCACAGTCGTGTAGACTCTTTGCAACCCCATGAATTGCAGCACGCCAGGCCTCCTTGTCCATCACCAACTCCCAGAGTTCACCCAAACTCATGTCCATTGAGTTGGTGATGCCATCCAGCCATCTCATCCTCTGTTGTCCCCTTCTCCTCCTGCCCCCAATCCCTCCCAGTATCAGAGTCTTTTCCAAGGAGTCAACTCTTCGCATGAGGTGGCCAAAGTATTGGAGTTTCAGCTTTAGCATCAGTCCTTCCAAAGAACACCCAGGGCTGATTTCCTTTAGAATGGACTGGTTGGATCTCCTTGCAGTCCAAAGGACTCTCAAGGGTCTTCTCCAACACCACAGTTCAAAAGCCTCAATTCTTTGGCATTCAGCTTTCTTCACAGTCCAACTCTCACATCTGTACATGACCACTGGAAAAACCATAGCCTTGACTGGATGGACCTTTGTTGGCAAAGTAATGTCTCTGCTTTTCAATTTACTATCTAGGTTGGTCATAACTTTCCTTCCAAGGAGTAAGCGTCTTTTAATTTCATGGCTGCAATCACCATCCTCAGTGCTTTTGGAGCCCCAAAAATAAAGTCTGACACTGTTTCCACTGTTTCCCCATCTATTTCCCATGAAGTGATGGGACCAGATGCCATGATCTTAGTTTTCTGAATGTTGAGCTTTAAGCCAACTTTTTCACTCTCCTCCTCCACTTTCATCAAGAGGCTTTTTAGTTCCTCTTCACTTTCTGCCAGAAGGGTAGTGTCATCTGCATATCTGAGGTTATTGATGTTTCTCCCAGCAATCTTGATTTCCAGCTTGGGCTTCTTCCAGTCCAGCGTTTCTCATGATGTACTCTGCATAGAAGTTAAATAAGCAGGGTGACAATATACAGCCTTCACATACTCCTTTTCCTATTTGGAACCAGTCTGTTGTTTCATGTACAGTTCTAACTGTTGCTTCCTGACCTGCATACATACTTCTCAAGAAGTAGGTCAGGTGGTCTGGTATTCCCATCTTTTTCAGAATTTTCCACAGTTTATTGTGATCCACACAGTCAAAGGCTTTGGCATAGTCAATAAAGCAGAAATAGATGTTTTTCTGGAACTCTTCTGCTTTTTCCATGATCCAGTAGATGTCAGCAATTTGATCTCTGCTTCCTCTGCCATTTCTAAAACCAACTTGAACATCTGGAAGTTCACGGTTCATATATTGCTGAAGCCTGGCTTGGAGAATTTTGAGCATTACTTTACTAGTGTGTGAGATGAGTGCAATTGTGTGGTAGTTTGAGCATTCTTTGGCATTGCCTTTCTTTGGGATTGGAATGAAAACTGACCTTTTCCAGTCCTGTGGCCACTGCTGAGTTTTCCAAATTTGCTGGCATATTGAGTGCAGCACTTTCACAGCATCATCTTTCAGGATTTGAAATAGCTCAACTGGAATTCTATCACTTCCACTAGCTTTGTTCGTAGTGATGCTTTCTAAGGCCCACTTGACTTCACATTCCAGGATGTCTGGCTCTAGGTGAGTGATCACACCATCATGATTATCTTGCTCCCCTCCCCACCATAGTTTGGCCCCACTTAAATAGCAAGGAGGCAAGACAGCCCCACCCATCAAAAGAAAATTGGATTAAAGATTTACTGAGCATGGCCCAGCCATTAGACCCAATTTCCCCCTCAGTCAGTCTCTCCCATCAGGAAGCTTCCATAAGCCTCTTATCCTTCTCCATCAGAGGGCAGCCAGACTGAAAACCACAATCACAGAAAACTAACCAATCTGATCATATGCACTACAGTCTTGTCGAACTCAGTGAAACTATGAGCCATGCCGTGTAGGGCCACCCAAGATGGATGGGTCATGGTGGAGAGTTCTGACAAAATGTGCTCCACTGGAGAAGGGAATGGCAAACCACTTCAGTATTCTTGCCTTGAGAACACCATTAACAGTATGAAAAGGCAAAAAGATAGGACACTGAAAGATGAACTCCCCAGGTCAGTAGGTGCCCAATATGCTACTGGAGATCAGTGGAGAAATAACTCCAGAAAGAATGAAGAGATGGAGCCAAAGCAAAAACAACACCCAGTTGTGGATATGACTAGTGATGGAAGTAAAGTCTGATGCTGTAAAGAGTAACATTGCATAGGATCCTGGAATGTTAGGTCTGTGAACCAAGGCAAATTGGAAGTGGTCATATAGGAGATGGCAAGAATGAACATTGACATTTTAGGAATCAGTGAACTAAAATGGACTGGAATGGGTGAATTTACTCAGATGACCATTATATCTACTACTGTGGGCAAGAATCCCTTAGAAGAAATGGAGTAGCCATCATAGTCCACAAGAGAGTCTTAAATACAGTACATGGCTGAGTACAGCAATCTCAAAAATGACAGAATGATCTCTGTTCGTTTCCAAGGCAAACCATTCAATATCACAGTAATCCAAGTCTATGCCCCAATCAGTAATGCTGAAGAAGCTGAAGTTGAATGGTTCTATGAAGACCTACAAGACCTTCTAAAACTAACACCCAAAAAAGATGTCCTTTTCATTATAGGAGACTGGAATGCAAAAGTACTTAAGTCAAGAAATAACTGGAGTAACAGGCAAATTTGGCCTTGGAGTACAGAACAAAGCAGGGCAAAGGCTAATAAGAGTTTTGCCAAGAGAACACAATGGTCATAGCAAACACCCTCTTCCAACAACACAAGAGAAGACTCTACACATGGACATCACCAGATGGTCAACACTAAAATCAGATTGATTACATTCTTTACAGCCAAAGATGGAGAAGCTCTATATAGTCAGCAAAAATGAGACCAGGAACGTACTGTGGCTCAGATCATGAAATCCTTATTGCCAAATTCAGACTTAAATTGAAGAAATTAGGGAAAACCACTATACAATTCAGGTATGACCTAAATCAAATCCCTTATGACTATACAGTGGAAGTGATAAATAGATTCAACAGATTAGATCTGATAGACAGAGTGCCTGAAGAACTATGGACAGAGATTTGTGACATTGTACAGGAGGCAAAGATCAAGAACATCTCCAAGAAAAAGAAATACAAAAAGGCAAAATGGTTGTGTGAGGAGGCCTTACAAATAGGTGTGAAAAGAAGAGAAGCCGAAGGCAAAGGAGGAAAGGAAAGAATGCAGGGTTCCAAAGAAAAGCAAGAAGAGTTAAGAAAGCCTTCCTCAGTAATCAGTGCAAAGAAATAGAGGAAAACAATAGAACGGGAAAGACTAGAGATCTCTTACAGAAAATTAGAGATACTAAGGGAACATTTCATGCAAAGATGGGCTCGATAAAGGACAGAAATGGTATGGATCTAACAGAAGCAGAAGATATTAAGAAGAAGTGGCAAGAATTCACAGAACTGTACAAAAAAGATCTTCATGACCAAGATAATCACAATGGTGTGATCACTCACCTAGAGCCAGACATCCTGGAATGTGAAGTCAAGTGGGCCTTAGGAAGCATCACTATGAACAAAGCTAGTGGAGGTGATGAAATTCCAGTTGAGCTATTTCAAATCCTAAAAGATGATGATGTGAAAGTGCTGCACTCAATATGCTAGCAAATTTGGAAAAATCAGCAGTTGCCACGGAACTGGAAAAGGTCAGATTTCGATGAATCCCAAAGAAAGGCAATGCCAAAGAATGCTCAAACTACCGCACAATTGCACTCATCTCACACACTAGTAAAGTAATGCTCAAAGTTCTCCAAGCCAGGCTTCAACAGTTCGTGAACCATGAACTTCCAGATGTTCAAGCTGGTTTTAGAAAAGGCAAAGGAACCAGAGATCAAATTGCCAATATATGCTGGATCATCGAAAAAGGAAGAGAGTTCCAAAAAAACATCTATTTCTGCTTTATTGACTATACCAAAGCCTTTGAAAAGTTGTGTGGACCACAACAAACTGTGGAAAATTCTGAAAGAGATGGGAATACCAGACCACCTGACCTGCCTCTTGAGTAACCTATATGAGGTCAGGAAGCAACAGTTAGAACTGGACATGGAACAACAGACTGGCTCCAAATAGGAAAAGGCTGTATATTATCACCCTGCTAATTTAACTTATATGCAGAGTATATTATGAGAAACGCTGGGCTGGATGAAGCACAAGCTGGAAGCAAGATTTTCAGGAGAAATATTGATAACCTCAGATATACAGATGACACCACCCTTATGGAAGAAAGCAAAGAAGAACCAAAAAGCCTCTTGATGAAAGTGAAAGAGGAGAGTGAAAAAGTTGGCTTAAAGCTCAACATCCAGAAAACAAAGATCATGGCATCTGGTCCCATCACTTCATGGCAAATAAATGGGGAAACAGTGGAAACAGTGTCAGACTTTATTTTTTTGGGCTCCAAAATCACTGCAGTTGGTGACTGCAACCATGAAATTAAAAGACACTTGCACCTTGGAAGAAAAGCTATGACCAACCTAGACAGCATATTAAAAAGCAGAGATATTACTTTGCCATCAAAGTTCCATATAGTCAAAGCTGTGGTTTTTCCAGTAGTCATGTATGGATGTGAGAGCTGGACTACAAAGAAAGCTGAGCACCGAAGAATTGATGCTTTTGAGCTGTAGTGTTGGAGAAGACTCTTGAGAGTCCCTTGGACTGCAAGGAGATACAACCAGTCCATCATAAAGGAAATCAGTCCTGAGTATTTATTGGAAGGACTGATGCTGAAGCTGAAACTCCAATACTTTGGCCACCTGATGTGAAGAGCTGACTCATTTGAAAAGATCCTGATGCTGGGAAAGATTGAAGGCCAGAAGAGAAGGGGATGACAGAGGATGAGATGGTTGGCTGGCATCACTGACTCAAAGGTCATGAGTTTGGGTAAACTCGGGGAATTGATGATGGACGGGGAGGCCTGGAGTGCTGCAGTCCATGGGGTTGCAAAGAGTCAGACATGACCGAGTGACTAAATAGGACTGGTTCAGTTCATTATTTTAATTTTTTAAATGCTGATATTTCTCCAACCATGGTCAACAGCAGGGAATGTGTAGTGCCAAAGCTCTTGTCTTTGTAACTTAAAAAAATAAAATCTACCTCTTGATTATTGGTTTGCCTCAGTGATAGTCCCTCAAGGCAATTCTCTGGGAAGTAGGATGGCTTATTTTTCTGACAAGGTTCCTCAGAATTTTATGAGATGATTTCAATCCTAATCCATTTTGAATTGTCTGTAGGACATTCAGACTATTTTTTTCTCTCTAAATTCTGTTAAATCTCTCTCTGATGTAGTCAGTAGGCCCCCACCTAGAATTGTGTTAGTCATCCTGGAGAGAAATTTGAGTCAGAGTCATGTAACTTCTTATTGTGTTTCTTATAAAAATGCTTGTGAAGATGTTGCCCATTTCCTTATGTGATGTTACTCTTTCTGAAGACCCATACATCCTTCCTCATCTTAGTATCAAAAAGAAAAATGAGTTTCTCTTAAACAGTTTATTTGTTTTTGTCTCAAGACACTGTGAATCATAGGTGATTATATTCTCCTCATTCATTGGCAGCTAGAAGGTTCAGAGCCCAGTTTTCATTTCTATTCAGTGTATGTAACTATGAGATGATTTTTGAAAGAACTTGTTCCTGCTACACCATCTTCTACCTACTTTCATTCTCCTCTTTGTCATGTTTTCTTCGTTACATTTTAAATTTTATTTTATTATTTTACTGAACATATCTGTAGTTCAGTTCAGTCGCTCAGTCTTGTCTGACTCTTTGCGACCCCATGAACCACAGCACGCCAGGCCCCCCTGTCCATCACCAACTCCCGGAGTCCACCCAAACCCATGTCCATTGAGTCGGTGATGCCATCCAACCATCTTATCCTCTCTCATCCCCTTCTCCTCCAGCCTTCAATCTTTCCCAGCATCAGGGTCTTTTCAAATGAGTCAGCTCTCCGCATCAGGTGGCCAAAGTATTGGAGTTTCAGCTTCAACATCAGTCCTTCCAATGAACACCCAGGACTGATCTCCTTTAGGATGGACTGGTTGGATCTCCTTGGAGTCCAAGGGACTCTCAAGAGTCTTCTCCAACACCACAGTTCAAAAGCATCAATTCTTTGGTGCTTAGCTTTCTTTATAGTCCAGCTCTCACATCCATACATGACTACTAGAAGAACCATAGCCTTGACAGACAGACCTTTGTTGGCAAAGTCATGTCTCTGCTTTTTAATATGCTGTCTAAGTTGGTCATAACTTTCCTTCCAAGGAGCAAACGTCTTTTAATTTCATGGCTGCAATCACCATCCTCAGTGATTTTGGAGCCCCAAAAATAAAGTCTGACACTGTTTCCATTGTTTCCCCATCTATTTCCCATGAAGTGATCAGACCAGATGCCATGATCTTCGTTTTCTGAATGTTGAGCTTTAAGCCAACTTTTTCACTCTCCTCTTTCACTTTCATCAAGAGGCTCTTTCCTTCTTCTTCACTTTCTGCCATAAGGGTGTGTCATCTGCATATCTGAGGTTATTGATATTTCTCCTGGCAATCTTGATTCCAGATTGTGCTTCTTCCAGCCCAGCGTTTCTCATGATGTACTCTGCATAGAAGTTAAATAAGCAGGGTGACAATATACAGCCTTGACATACTCTTTTTCCTATTTGGAGCCAGTCTGTTGTTCCATGTCCAGTTCTAACTGTTGTTTCCTGACCTGTATACAGGTTTCTCAAGAGGCAGGTCAGGTGGTCTGGTATTCCATCTCTTTCAGAATTGTCCACAGTTTATTGTGATCCACACAGTCAAAGGCTTTAGCATAGTCAATAAAACAGAAATAGTTGTTTTTCTGGAACTCTCTTGCTTTTTCAATGATCCAGCGGATGTTGGCAATTTGATCTCTGGTTCCTTTGCCTTTTCTATATCTGTAGAAACAGACTTAATTACTCTTGTGAACTATTTTAATAAAATACATAAATGTATCAGTCAAACCTCTTATATGCCACTTTGACACTTCAGAACATGATTTTAATCTTATCCACCTTTCACCAAAATACAGTCATTCTTTAATAAATATTTCTCCATATATTGTCTCAGATTTAGTTTTCTTGATAGGGTATTTTATCCACATGGATTTCTCCAGCCAGCACCAGACAACCAGGAATGTGTGACACTTAGATCTCCCTTCAAGAAAGAGCCTATCGTTCAGTGGTGAGGAGGGCTAGTAGGTGAGAGGCTTTAGCTGTAGATCTGTCAAAACTCAGCACAGTATTTGAGGCAAGGCCATGCTTTTCATGGGAAGCACCTGGCCTGTGACAAAGGCCTTCTGCCCTATGGAGGGACTCTTCTAATGTCAATCTTTGATCTGGGGCTCATCCTTGAGTTGGCCAGGACTGTGTCATCCTAAAGTCCTCACTATCCAATTCTGTGTCTATCCTGCCTGGTGTCACATCATCATGATGTGAACGTGTTCCATGGCCATTAATTTTTTTTTCACTCTTCTACCTTATCAACTCTCCATATTCCTGATAAATCTTTTCCACTTGTAACTCCAAATCAGCATCTGATTCTCAGAGAAGCCAAAATAATATACTAGATAACTCAAAAAGTTACATTTCCTTGAATTTCCAAACCTATAAATGTATACAGTTACTAAGTCATCTCCCAGATGTCTCAAGGACACTTTAAATGAAAACTGAACTCATGGTTTTCTCCTAATTTTTTTTTCTGTTCTGATGTTCTATATCAGTGGGTAGTCTGCATCTATTTGGTTCTGCCAGCCAGAAACCTGGGCTCTGTCCTTGACGTTTCATCTTTCTGGTCCCAATTCATCATCAGCTCATGTTGGTCTTAATTCCTAAATATACTCTTCCTTCTATTTCTTTCTAGCTCCATCAGAGTAGTCTTGGTCTAGAATACCATCATCTCTTGATTTTATTCTACTAGTCTGCAAAGACTAGTAGACTAGAGTCACCAACCAATCCATCATTCTCCATACTACAGCCAAAATTATTTTCCAGACACAAATTTCATGTCTCCATCTAGCTTAAAATCCTTCTGTTGGTTCCCATTGCTCTTGTAATAAAGACTAAAGTCTTTAAGATAACAAGTCCCTGTGCTCAAGCTCCAGCTTCATTTCCTATTCCCTTCACCACACCATATTATAACTCCATGATGGCAGATACTGTGCCTGTTTTCTTTATCATTTTATCTGAGTCTGCTTGAACACCTGACACATACCTGGTGCTCAACATATAATTATTTAATGCATAATTAAATGATTGAGTGAATAAATGAATCAATCAAATGAGTGTAATCATAATCCACTGGACACACTTTGTGGTTTTCTGTTGTGGAACTTTGTCTCAGAGTTGCCTATCTAAATCTTATCTATCTTGTAATTCTCAGATCAAATGTCAACTCAATCAAGAAGGCTTCCTTGACTTATCTAGGTGAAAATACTTGTCTTATTATCAAATCCTGTGTTCTTTTTGTGTGTATGCTCAGTCACTCAGTTGTGTTCAACTCTTTGTGATCCCATGGACGGTAGCCTCCCAGGCTCCTCTGTCCAAGGAATTTCCAGGCAAGAATATTCGAGTGGGTTGTCATTTCCAGTTCTAGGGGATATTCCTGACACAGGGATCAAACCCACGTTTCCTGCATACCCCACATTGGCAGGCGGATTCTTGACCCTGAGCCACCTAGAAAGCCCATTCTTCTTTTATATTACACTTAATATGTAATTGTCTGATTAAATATGTTTAATATATTAATAGAACCAGTTAAACTCCACATTCTTTGAAGGAAAGTGTTGAGTTTATGCTCATAAGTATTCTGCACATCACCTAACATACACATATGTGTATAAGTGTATGGGCTTTACTTGATTGAATGATTTGATTGACTGATCTGGTGATATCTGGATGATTTTTCCTGCCACTCGAGCAACTGTTGTGATATTAGAAAGAGTGAATGAGGCTAATAAAAATGTGATGGCCCAGTAAAAATGTTGGTTAGGCAATATATCTCTTGAATCTATCTTTAAGTATCAAAAATAGAAGACTCATTTGGCCTATAAATTTTTGTTGGTTTTGTAAAGCTCAAATGTCATAAAAATCTACTTCATAGCTACAAAATGTGCTGTGGCTGTGTGTTTTTAAAAATTGCCTAAGCTTTATACTAAAGAAGGTTTCTAAAAGAATAATATGTGTACCATTGAGGACAGAAAAGTTGATTATAGCTGCTGTAGAGACAGGCTGTTTAAAAATCTTTAATTGTGGGAGTTCTCTGGCAGTTCAGTGATTAGGCCTTGGCACTTTCACTGCTGTGGCCTAAGTACAATCCCTGGATGGGGAACTAGGGTGCCACAAGCCAGGTGGTACAGTCAGAAAATACATCTTCAATTGTTAATGAATATATTTGAATGTACATTAGAAAAAATAAACTATCACATAAAAACCGTTAATGGTCATAGTTAATATTGCTTCGGATAGGGTTGAAAAACAAGCATTTCCATTTTAAAAATAATAATTTAAAAATATTGTAATATGATAAGTTCACAAACATGACTAAAGGTTAAGAGACCTTATTTCAGAGATTTAAAATGTACTGAACACTACCCAGGTTTTTACCCCTATTTTTTTTTTTTTTTTTTTACTATGTTTTACTCCTAGGTTTTTAATACTGTGGGATTAATAACTGGCTTTGTGAGCTTTCATTATTTTGACAAATATTTATGAAGCACTGCTATGTTTAAAGCTCTAGACTCAAAACTAGAGAAATAATGTGATTAACGTAATTAAGAAAGTTTCTTCCCTCAAAGGGCTCACAACCCCAAAGGGCAAGGACCATAGAAAAAAATATAGAAACCCAGTGTAAATGCGCTAGTAGAAAGACATCTATTGAAGGGTCAATTGTAAAAGGATACAAAGGTAGGTGTGATCAGCTCTGCTTAGTAAAGTGGATGTTAAAAAGGGGAATAAATAGAGGAGCTACATTTGGGAGGCTGTGTAGACACTCACTCGTCAAAAAAAATGAGATCAGGTCATTTCAGGTGAAAACAGCAGTCTGTCAAGCCAGAGAGACATCTCTGACTAGAATAATTCCAAATGATTGGAGCCTGGGGTGCAGCACAGTACGGACTGGAACTGAGGCAAAAGAGGCAGGTAAAAAAAGCCTAGTATCCCACGCCAAGGAGTTGCTTGTATACCCCAGAGGGGACTGAGGATCAATACATAGAATAGGATCAGTGTTTTATTTAAAAAGAAATAACAGCAGAGGAATTTTACATGCTTATGAATTTCAGTGCAAGAAGTTTGAAAAATACTTTTCCTGAAAAGATTCTCTTAGGAAAAGAAGATTTCTCCAAAACACCCAAAAGTAAGATTGAAGAAGAGATGCAAACTGAGTTGAGATAAAGGGAAACTTAAACTACCAGTCGGAGAAGGCAATGGCACCCCACTCCTTGCCTGGAAAATCCCATGGACGGAAGAGCCTAGTAGGCTGCAGTCCATGGAGTCACTAAGAGTCGGACACGACTGAGCGACTTCACTTTCACTTTTCACTTTCATGCGTTGGAGAAGGAAATGGCAACCCACTCCAGTGTTCTTGCCTGGAGAATCCCAGGGATGGGGGAGCCTGGTGGGCCGCCGTCCATGGGGTCGCACAGAGTCGGACATGACTGAAGTGACTTTGCAGCAAACTACCAGAGGGAAAAATATCATCCATCTCTATAGCTTCAATCTCCAGCCCTGAGATCTCATAGGAGTTCTTTCAATTTCTTTAGAATACCAACTTATAAAGGTAAAGGCATAATAAGAATTTTGAAAATGATCATTTTTTACCAATATCATTGTAATAGTTGATTGAGGTGAAAATTAACAATGAGCGCTAAAACCATCAGGCGAAAGGTTGTTTGGAAACAAGATGTTGGTCCAGTCTCAAAGTGTCACCCTGCTTATCAAGTTATCACAGAATAAAAATGGTACATTTCATTGTAGAAATCCTCAATTAAGAGATCAAAGCTAGTATCACCAATAATAGAGCAAATAACATAGCATGCTCTCAGATAGGGAAATAGTCTTCCTGCCAAAAACATTTAATCTAATCTAATCATGAACATGACTATATAAATCCAAGTTGAAAGGTAAACCAAATTTCATGAAGGTCAATGACAGGCTGGAAAACTGTTCTAGATTAAAGGAGGAAAAAGGAGAGAAAGGCAAATTAATATAATATGAGATCTGACTAGATCCTGGTTTGAAAAAGAAAAAAAGGCTATAAAGGATTTACTTGAGATAAGTGGACAATTTTGAATATGGACTATATATCAGTAAATGATGTATCATTGGTAAATTTCTTGGGTGTGATCATTGTGTTGTGATTATATTTAAAAAATGTCCTATTTTTCGAGCTACATGAGAAAACATTTGGAGGTAAAATTTCATAATTTGAGACTAAGTTATTCTCAAATGTTTCAAGAGTAAAATATATATATATATATATATATATATATATATATATATATATATATATATTAATACTTATGGACAGAGGAGCCTGGTAGGCTGCAGTCCATGGGGTCGCTAAGAGTCGGACACAACTGAGTGGCTTCACTTTCACTTTTCACTTTCATGCATTGGAGGAGGAAATTGCAACCCACTCCAGTGTTCTTACCTGGAGAATCCCAGGGAGGGCAGGGCCTGGTGGGCTGCCGTCTATGGGGTCGCACAGAGTCGGACACGACTGAAGCGACTTAGCAGCAGCAGCAGCAGAGAGAGAAAGCAAAACTCACAAGGGAATATGGACGTCAATTTACTATTCAAGTGAATATTATATAGGCTTGATGTATTTTATTTCAAGATAAAGTATTGGCAAAAAAAATTGATGACTGAGTCCCACCCTCAGAATTTTTTATTTAATTAGTTGGGGTGACGCCTGGAGAATTTTGAAGATCACCAGATAATACTTAAGTTGAAAACCACTGCAGTAGTACAAAAATATTATTTTACAAATGTGGGGGGATAGGGATTACAGTTCCTTGAGCCTGGCAGTTCTTGGGTTCTGACCACATACCACTTTTATAAGTATTTAACATATATTAACTGGCTACATTAATTAACAGCACAGAGAATAGGCATGAATAGATACTTGATTTTGGTCTGTTATTCATTTTTACAAGATGTATCTGTGAGTGATTTACTCTGCACCAGAAACCCAAACCATTCTGTCCCATAAATAAAACCAAAACATTTAAAAGAGGGTCTGCCCAGAATATGTAAGTGTCCAGGACAGAGAATTAAAATTTGAGAAACTTACATAAAAAACACTCAAAATTATATGCAGTCATGAAATATTATCAGTAAAAGGGCAAGAGTTTTTCACACAATATATTAATGCAAGAGAAAAGATGATAAAATATGTACACAGTTATCCCAGCACTGAGAGAGTGACAGAAATATAAATCTCTGAAATCAATAACTTTGTAAAAGAAAATCAACCTTTATGTCTGACCTTCACCCATAGTAAAAGAATTAAGGTGAGAATCTTAAGTTCAGTTATTACTTTCTATTATGTTTTTAAAAGATTTAATGGATGATATCAAATGAATTTTATATCTCTCTGGCCAAGTATAAAATTTAGATTTCATTTGCCCCTGATTTCAGGAATTTGTATTAGGAAAATGCTATGGGAAAATTAGACATCATCTGGAGCCATAATTGCATCTCTTTTTTTTTCCCCCTGACATTTGTCAGCTTGCTCGTCAATTCCTTGCTCTTTCCATGATTTTGCATATCAAAAATTAAATTAAAAGCAATATTTCTATATAAGGGAAGTTCACATGAAAAAAAGAAAATACTATTCAGTATAGCAGATTCACAGTCTCAAAAAAAAAAAGATTCACAGTCTCTGAGTTCTTATAGTCTCAAATGACATTACTTCTTTATTGTTATTTTAGTAATTAAGTTTATCATTTAAGAGAAGTTTATACTTTAACAAAATGCAAATAATTGGTTCCACCCCTTTACTACATTTGTGTTGAGTTACATAGCTAAAATTTAGTATCAAGTTTAGTACTTACCTTCTACTGTTAAATGCACAAAGAGTTTTTAGCTTCCAATATCCCTAAAAAACAAATTTTATTTGGCTATTACTTCAAACATTATCCCCATAAGTGCATTAGCCAAAGCAATTTAGTTCTACAGTTGTTAACTAGAAAAAAATGAAACCTCTTATCCTACTTCTTGCCTCTTGATGGCATCTGTGCCCTGACCCTGCCCAAAACCAGAGAGAATTGGTGCATTATGTAAGAGCAATAATGTCTGTGTTTTGATTTTTTCATACACAGCTAAGGAAGCAGCCATAAAAAACATGAATCAGTCACTTACTCATATCTAGTATCTTTAGGAGACACAATTTGGAAATGGGAGTTAAATGAAAATGAGGGGTAAATGAAAATAATTAATTCCAAGAAAAATTTTGGATAATGGGGAAAATTATAGACAAGGAAATCAGTTCTCTCCTCTTATGGGTTTAGCCTTTTATATCCATGAACATGAATATTTGCCTTTGGACAGGGGTATGTACATGTGTGAATGAGCATGTGTTTGTGTGTGGGTGATTTGATACCTACTCACTGTGCATGAAGATGCCCATCTGCAATAACACCATTTAGGAGACTCTTAGAGACAAAGCTCAGACCTTTCCATGAGATGTGGAGTGTGAATGCCAAATTGGAACTTCAGCTCCCATGGAATTATTCTAACTCATACTTAGAAGAATATACTTCTGGAAATGAAGGAAATAGATTCTGAAGTAAAACTAACCCTTGTGGATAATACATAGTTTCTAACAGTGATTGGAGAGATTGTCAAGGAGAAACTCTGAAAAACCTGGAGATAGAATAAGGTTGGGAATTGGGATACCTTCCTAAGAGGACCCTCAAGAAAGGTGGAAATCCATAGGTGCTTTCCCTTTGGACTAAGGGAAAGCCATGTCTAACATATTCATTTACAATTCTTTCTCTACTACTTTTAGTTTTGGTTAACCGTTTAATACATTCAGATTGACTTAAGCACTTTGGTTGTGATGTAGAAGGAAGGAAAAAATAGGGTCATAAAGACAATTGATCTGCACTACTTTTCCCACACACATCTTCTCCAGGGGACTTTGTCAAGTAGCATCATTTTCCTAAGGGGACCTAAAGTGCGTTAACATGATAAAAAACAAGTCAAAGTCAAGTCTTGCATCTGTTTCTTCTAATGTACATCATTGCCTGCCATGCCTCTTCTTTTTATATACTACATTAGATATCAGGAAAATTTGTTTTAGTTTTTATTAGCATATAGTTTATTTACAATATCACTAATTATTATAGTAGTGAAAAAAATGTTTTAAAACTGAAAATTTATCATCAAAAAGAGAAGGGGAAAAAAAGAACTAGAAAGAAATAGTGTAGAATGTTGAACCTTTGTTCCCAGAACTTACGGACCTTACTTCTGTCCCAACCTTCTGCTGATGAACATGGGCTGTCCTAAAACCACTGTTAGAACCTTAGAGACTTTTATATCAAAGAAGTCAAGGGATCAAGTCATTTCAAGAGAATGTGACATAGTTTTCATTGGGGAAGTTGTTGAAAAAATACATGTTGATGTGACTACAAACGGATTTCAAACACATGACTTGACCATAACCCACAATTAGTAAATTAAGTAAGAGTCTGCTCAGTTTTATCAACTCCAGAATTCTTGCTGTATCCCATCATGCTGTACCACCCCCCAACTGTATAAAGTCGGCCTGCACATCTAGGAGATCATCATGAACATGCCAGCTCCCTGCAGTCTCGTGCAGTGACAAGAAACAGTGCTGGAACCCTGAGGGCAGGTTGTGAGAGCATCACTTTAAAAATGTAGAGCACAGTTCGGCTTATCAGTGACCAACCCTATACTGATACTAATACTGTGTGTGTGTGGGGGGGCGTGTGTGTGTGTGTAGAATTAAGAAAAGGACATGGGGGCATGCAGCAAGATCCTCTTACCTGCAACCCTGAGACACTATGAGATTTAGGTAGGTAGTACGTGGCTGGCAGGAGGATCTGCTGTGTTCATTGCATTGACATACAAATCAGAATGTTGAGTAACAGTAAAATTCTTAATGCAGGATATAGATTTCTTGTCATATATCATGTTTAATAGACATATTTAATATTCACTATTGAATATTAAAACTGTATTCCCTTGAAGCAGTAGAGGCATCAAGAAACAAAGAAAAATGACATGTTATCTTCTTTGACGTAGTGAACGTTAAAAAAGACTCAGAATAAATACTAACTTGCTCATGACAGGTATACCTGGGGAAAGCAAGTGCTAGTTACTAAAAGAGCATGAGCATCAGATGAGGAGTCCAGCAAGTCTAGTTCTGTTCATGACTGTGACACCAAACATATAACCGTGGACAACCTTAAGTCACTTTCCTCAGTTTCCTCATCTGTCAAAAGTGGCTGTCATATGCCCAAATTTATTGTGAGGAGCAAATAAAATAATAGATATAATCACAGCAAACTGTTATAAAAATAGAAGTCAGTCTAAAGGTCTAATGAAATAATACACCTATAACAGCCAAACTCCACTCATTAACCACAGAATTATTTTAATTAGCAACTACAAATCACTTGAATCCTCCATGTAAAATTAAAAAAAACATATTAAATATGAAAAAAACATTGGATCTTCCCCAGTGCCTCAGGGGCAAAGAATCTGCATGCAATTCAGGAGATTTAGGAGATGCAGTTCGATATCTGGGTCAGGAAGATCCCCTGGAGGAGGAAATGGCAACACAGTCCAGTATTCTTGCCTGGGAAATCCCATGGACAGAGGAGCTTGGCGGGCTACAGCCCACGGCATCATGAAGAGTCAGACATGACTGAGCACAGAGCAAAGGAAACACTGGAGCACTGACAGTGCTCTCTGAGCTCAAATCATGAACCACAGGGTTTCAGTACCCATTTCTCCACTTTGAGGAACACTCTAGCCCTCTTCCCAAGATGTAAAGTCAACCAAATGCCCCGAGGACTCACACTGATGGAGTTGTTCTGCACCCCAAAGTTGGTCCCTGTTTTAGGAGAGTGGACTGGTGAAGGGTGACCACCAGTGGTCACCAGTGATCCCAGTGGTCAGCGTAGCATTTCATTTTCCAGGATCATGTGAGATTGAGTTTCCAGAGTGGCAGTTACAAATGGCAGATGTTGGTTGGGCTACCAAGGATCCCTGGAAAATCATGGACTTGAGCCATGTGTGTGGGCTTATGAATGAACTCCCACCCATCTCTGTTCTAACCACAACGCCACCTCTGGTCTAGCATCCAAAGGCGTCCATTACCCTATGCATCTCTGGCCACTGGCCACTAGTGAGTCACCTGTCCCCTCTGCAGACTCCATGCTGCACATCTGACACATCTCTGGGTGTGGCTATACGCATCTGTCCAAGGATTTACTTGAATATCACTCTTGCCTTTGACCCATGTGGTCTTTTTTTAAATTTATTTAATTGGGATATAGTTGATTCTTGCCAACATCCACTAGATCATCAAAAAAGCAAGAGAGTTCCAGAAAGACAACTATTTCTGCTTTATTGACTATGCCAAAGCCTTTGACTGTGTGGATCACAATAAACTGTGGAAAATTCTGAAAGAGATGGGAATACCAGACCACCTGACCTGCCTCTTGAGAAATCTGTATGCAGGTCAGGAAGCAACAGTTAGCACTGGATATGGAATAACAGACTGGTTCCAAATAAGAAAAGGCTGTGTATTGTCACCATGCTTATTTAACTTATATACAGAGTACATCATGAGAAATGCTGGGCTGGGTGAAGCATAAGCTGGAATAAAGATTACCATGAGAAATATTAATAACCTCAGATATGCAGATGACACCACCCTTATGGTAGAAAGTGAAGAAGTACTAAAGAGCCTCTTGATGAAAGTCAAACAGGAGAGTGAAAAAGTTGGCTTAAAGCTCAACTTTCAGAAAACTAAGATCATGTCATCTGGTCCCATCACTTCATGGCAAATAGATGGGGAAACAGTGGAAACAGTGGCTGACTTTATTTTGGGGGGCTCCAAAATCACAGCAGATGGTGATTGCAGCCATGAAATCAAAAGACACTTACTCCTTGGAAGGAAAGTTATGACCAACCAAGACAGCATATTAAAAAGCAAGAGACATTACTTTGCCAACAAAGGTCTGTCTAGTCAAGGCTATGGTTATTCCAGTAGTCACATATGGATGTGACAGTTGAACTGTAAAGAAAGCTGAGCGCCAAAGAATTGATGCTTTTGAACTATGGTGTTGGAGAAGACTCTTGAGAGTCCCTTGGACTGCAAGGAGATCCAACCAGTCCATCCTAAAGGAGATCCAACCAGTCCATCCTAAAGGAGATCAGCCCTGGGCGTTCATTGGAAGGACTGATGTTGAAACTGAAATTCTAATACTTTGGCCACCTGATGCAGAGAGCTGACTCATGTGAAAAGACCCTGATGCTGGGAAAGATTGAAGGCAGGAGGAGAAGGGGACGACAGAGGATGAGATGGTTGGATGGCATTAGTGATTCAATGGACATGAGTTTGAGTACATTCCGGGAGTTGGTGATGGACAGGAAGGCCTGGCATGCTGCAGTCCGTGAACTGAACTGAATTGAATAGTTGATTTACAGTGTTAGTTTCAGGTATTTGGCAAAGTGAGTAAGTTATAAATATGCATATACCCACTCTTTTTCAGATTCTTTCCCCATATCAGCCATTAGAGAGAGTTGAGTAGTTTCTTTGCTACACAGTAGGTCCTTGCTAGTTACGTGTTTTACATACGGTAGTGTGTGTATGTCAACGCCAATCTTCCAATTTATCCCTCCCCCACCTTACCCCCTGGTAACCATACCCTCTCCAGTATTTACTATTTGTAGATTTTTTGATGATGGATGCCATGCTCTTCTGAATTGAAGTTCCTTGCACAAAGTAGACTGCTCTTTTGCTTTCCCCTCTCCCCAAGACCCTTACCTATTCTCTGATGGCTGTGTATGGAGGGAAGACAGGCAGTCATGAGTCATTGTGTAACCTGAATTAAATAAATGGTATTAGAGAATGCAAAGGCAAGATCTATATTTTTCAATATAAGCCAGTTTCAAAGAGCTATGACACATGAGTAATAATAATGTTAGTATCTTTTTTCTCAATGAGAGATGTGAAATTAGCTATTAATGAAGCATTTGACAGTACAGAACTTGAGAAGATGGTCCTGAACCTGAGCAGGAAGAAACAATGGCCCTGAGCAGTCCTTCATGTTGTTGTATGTACTGGTTTGCAAGGTTTATCCAGCTCTTGATCCTATTTCTGTAACTAGTAACATAGATACTAAGTAGTTTAAGGTGACTGCAACAGACTGGGGGTGGAAGGCAGGGCTGTATGATTTGCTGCTTGCTACAATGATTTGCAATTTGCTCAAAAAGTTCTGCATTCTTGTCCTCGGGTCCTGTCCTCTAACGCAACCCACTGCCTCTGCAGGTGTTACCTGAGCCCGTTGCATGATTTGTGGGGACTTGGCAAAAACAACTAGTGTAGATATTCTGATGTGATCATGCTGTTTTCTATGCTGTGAACCAATAGGGCCTTTGTTTCTAACCCAGAAGTCCCCTGTCTTTTGCTAGCATCCTTGAAATAGAAACAAATTTACTTACTGGATTGCAAGGAGGGTAAATTCTCAGCCTTCACAGGCTTTTGCAGATACTACAACAAATTTTCAGGTGCACGGACTGGGCAGTAAACAAATGCAAAAAAACCCTCAAAACTCTGCTTATTATTCTAAATTTTTATCAATATGTCACTGTAACTCACATGGGCCTGTGAATTTCATAATACATTTTAAAATCAAATTAGTCTTATAGAAGCCAACAGAAAAAGATTTGCCCTGGACTCTGTATACCCTGGAGATAGGTAGATTTCCATGATTTGAATGGCTACTTATGCTAATAAGTAGAAAATGTATCGAAGTTGGCTTTTTGCCTGGTGGAAACCAAGAGTTCCAAAATAATATAATCATATTATTAATTATTATAGTTCTCAAAATGTGTTGTAGAAGTAACCAGGACAGATAATTTAAAAATAATAACTAACATTGTTACTGAATTATCATATTCCAGACACTGATCAAATGTTTGATATATATTATTTTGCTTGATCCTAAAATTCCATTATCCTCAATTTTTTTCAACCAGTTAACAACATATTTAATGTTTCATCCTTAATATTAATATTTTAAAGTATTCTACCGAAATACATGGATAAATTTAGGGTTGTTGTTCATTGTGCAGTCATTCAGTTGTGTCTGACTCCCTGGGACCCCATGGACTACAGCGTGCCAGGCACTAAGAGGTCATTGGAAAAGGGGTGTACTTGAGGGTGTATTTGGAGGACATTGGATTAGCTCATAAATTGGAACTATGGACCGGGATCTGCAAAAAACAGGGTTTTCAAGGATACCAGGTTATTAGAAGTAGAGATGTGACTGTTCTCCTCAGGACTCAGTTTCTTGCCTTCTTTTCTCTGGTTCCTTTTTGTCTTTTATTTCTTCTGTCTGCTCAAAGTATGCAGTCCATGCCAAATTACTACCACCTACAACTCCTGGACTCATATCCTCACATCTTCACCACTTGAAATAAAAGTGCACATGCTTATAACTTATTTAAAATTACTAAGAAGTCTGATTGGCATAATATATATATCAGGTGCCTGCTCGTGTACTGTAATTAGCAACCTTTGCTGAATGGCAAGTTTAAATCTCAGAAGAGAAAGATGCTGGGCAAGCCAAGCAAAGAAATGTCCATAACACTAGATTAGACAATTATGTATCTATTTTAAAATTTTGAGCTAATCTTACTAATATTATTGGTTTAGTTTTGTCAAAGAAAGAAGATCAATTGTTATCAATATGTAACTTGAACACCATATGGGAAGTCAGAACCCAAATAGCTAATAAGAGCCTCCGACTATTTTTGAGCATGATAGAGGAGGTTAAAAAATAATAATGTGGCAGATTCATGTTTATATATGACAAAACCAATATAATATTGTAAAGTTAAAAAATAAACTGAAAAAAAAATAATACTCTGTATAGCCAAGAGATGTATTCTAAACACATTGCAATTATCAAGGATCATCAACCCTAAAATATTCCCATCATCAAAAAAGGATTGCCTGGTAAGACCAATAAAGGCAGTAGAGTTTATTATTTATCTTTAATATAAAAACTATACTAAGTCTATCCAGTGTCACAGACACACTAGTTAATTGATTCAACAGCATGTTTGAACTTACATTAGAAAAGCACTTGTTTAGTATTGCACATAAGCAGCATCCATATTCTAAGCGTGGATTTTGACATCAGAGGTGTTCAGCTAAACTTGAGCTCTTTGCAATGATGAACACGTTCAAAGACGTTTATTTTCATAAACCTGAAAAGTTTGGCAAACTTTTTCACTAGAAGCCATTTTAGAAGACTGCTTTTGAAGGTTCTGTACACATGAGAAGACTGTATTTTTTTATGCCTGCTCCTATTCCTATTAATAGTGTTGACACCTTTGTATCAGAGCAACATCAAGATGTATCTGTTCAAAAAAGATGGTTTTACATGCCAAATGACTCACTTTTATCCAAAAGAAAGGTATATGCCATAGTGAAAATGCAGGTTTAGGGAATCATTAGCGAGACATTTTATATTTGTCTCATGTAATGAGTACCAGCAACTACCTCCATCTCTCCCCCCAAAACTGAATTGTATTGGAATAGATACTGATGGCCTGAAAATAAAGACCAGGATACCCAGGTAACCATTATAAGCATTTATATCGGCTGGCAGGCATGAGTGGGGAGGCACTTAGGGCTGGAGATCCCTTCTCTAGCTGCCCTGAAATCAGGGCCACGTGACAGTCCTGGACTCCAGGCACTTTTGCCTTCGTGGCCCCTTTCTCCATAAAAGTAATTACAAGTAGTGTTTTATCACTGTGCCAACGTAACCATGAGTATATTACTATCTCACGTTGAAACATCTTCTTTGACCTGGAATTCTATTTTTAATTCTAATTTAAAAGACACTAAAACATATTCATGGACACCTAAAAACATCGTGGTCACCAGGCACTGTTCTACCACGCCCAATGGATGAGGCAGTCTTCCCCCAAATCATACCTCTTAACTCTGCATGAACACCCAACCCTGAAACTCTAGCTCAGTCAGTTTCTTGGCATTTCTGGGGTGAGAACTGTTATGAGACCAAAGATTCTAAATGGCTAGCCAGTGAGTCCAAAGACCTGCTAATTTATAAAGAATAACTGCAAAATACCATCACCCACAGGCAAGTAGTCCATTTCACTGTTGACTTAAACACGAATGTTACTGTTGAAAAATTAAGATGGGAAAGAGATACAGTGTAGAAGCAGCTGTTTCTAGGGAACCATTCAAATGTTCCCTTTGGATCAAAGAAATTGACAGAACACAGTGTCTACTTTAGAATATATTTAACATTTGTTGGTTCACCTGATGCCACATTCTGCCGTCCAAGCCACCGAAAAAGAAGCAAACACTTGGGAGTTGTTTGACAGAAATAAACATCCCTGTCCTAAGTAAGATGAAGCCGTTTTACATTATTCATTTGGTCATTCAATGAATATTCATTAGTGCCTACTGTATTAGTTGCCAGAGATATGAGCCCAGGCCTCAAGAAGTGCAAAACCTGGGGATTTTAGCCTGCAAGTGACTCATTTGAAAAGACCCTGATGCTGGGAAAGTTTGAGGGCAGGAGGAGAAGGGGACGACAGAGGATGAGATGGTTGGATGGCATCACCGATCAATGGACATGAGTATGGGTAGGCTCCGGGAGTTGGTGGTAGTGCTGCTGTTCATGGGGTCACAAAGAGTCGGACAAGACTGAGTGAGTGAACTGAACTGAACTCTGCAGGCTGTGTCTTGGGAGTTGAAAGGTGGGAGATGGTGATGACGCTTAAAAAGGAAATGGTCAGTGTTTGAAGGAGCTTGTTTGCCTTGTTAAGGAAGTTGATTTTATCCTAAAATTGTTGAGGAGCCAATGAAAGATCTAATTGAAGAATGATGTGACTAAATATATAATTTAGAAAGATAACTTATAGTGGTAGTATGAAGGATTCCCCTTCATGGATCAAAGACTTGTCATGGTGAAGGGGCTTGTGTAACTCAATAAAGCTATGAGCCATGCTGTGCAGGGCCACCAAGATAGATAGGTCATAGTGAAGAGTTTTGAGAAAATATGGTCCACTGGAGGAGGAAATGGCAACCTACTCCAGTATTCTTGCCTAGAGAACCCCATGAACAATATGAAAAATCAAAAAGATATGATACTAGAAGATGAGCCCCCCCAGGTCTGAAGGTGTCCAATAAGCTACTGCAGAAGCACCAAGGCAATTACTAATAGCTCCAGAAACAACGAAGCAGCTGGGCCAAAGTGGAAACGACACTCGGTTGTGGATATGGCTGGTAGTGAAGTCCCATGGTATAAAGAACAATACTGCATAGGAACCTGGAATGTTAGATCTATGTTTTTGTTGTTCAATCGCTAAGTCATGTTTGACTCTTGTCTACTTCATGGACTGCAGCACGCCAGGCTTCCCTGTCCTTCAATACCTTCTGAAGTTTGCTCAAACTCATGTCCATTGAGTGAGTGATGCTATTTAAACATCTTATCCTCTACTGCCCTCTTCTCCTTTTGTTTTCAGTCTTTCCCAGCATCAGGGTCTTTTCCATGAGTTGGCTTTTGCATCAAGTGGCCAAGGTACTGGAGTTTCAGCATCAATCCTTCCAATGAATATTCAGGGTTGATTTCCTTTAGGATTGACTGGTTTAATCTTCTTGCAGTCAAGGGACTCAAGAGTCTTCTCCAGAACCACAATTCAAAAGCAACATTTCTTGGGCACTCAGCTTTCTTTATTTCCAACTCTCAAATCTGAACATGACTACAAGAAAAAGGTACATGAATCAAGGTAAATTGGACATGGTCAAGAGGGAGATGACAAGAGTGAATATCAACGTCTTAAGAATCAGTGGACTAAAATAGACAGATTTGGGAAAATTTAATTCAGATCACTATTATATATACTTGGAGAAGGCAATGACACCCCACTCCAGTACTCTTGCCTGAAAAATCCCATGGACAGAGGAGCCTAGTGGGCTGCAGACCATGGGGTCACTAAGAGTTGGACACGACTGAGCGACTTCACTTTCCCTTTTCACTTTCATGCATCGGAGAAGGACATGGCAACCCACTCCAGTGTTCTTGCCTGGAGAATCCCAGGGATGGCAGAGCCTGGTGGGCTGCCGTCTATGGGGTCGCACAGAGTCGGACATGACTGAAGTGACTTAGCAGCAGCAGCAGCATTATATCTACTACTGTGGGCAAGAATCCCTTAGAAGAATTGGAGTTTCCCTCATAGTCAACAAAAGAGTCAGAATTGCAGTACTTGCATGCAGTCTCAAAAAGGACAGAATGATCTCAGTTTGTTTCTAAGGCAAACCATTCAATATCACAGTAATCCAATTTGTGCCCTAACCGCTGATGCCAAAGAATCTGAAGTTGAATGGTTCTATGAAGACCTATAAAACCTTCTAGTGAAAGTGAAAGTGAAGTCGCTCAGTCGTGTCCAACTCTTTGCGACCCCATGGATGGTAGCCTACCAGGCTCCGAGATCCATGGGATTTTCCAGGTAAGAATACTGGAGTGGGCTGCCATTTCCTTCTCCAGGGGATCTTCCCAACCCAGGGATTGAACCTGGGTCTTCTGCATTGCAGACAGACACTTTACCATCTGAGCCATTCTAGAACTAACACCAAAGGGAAAAAAAAGTCCTTTTTTTTTTTCATCATAGGGGATTGGAATGCAAAAGTAGGAAGTCAAGACATACTTAGAATAATAGGCATGTTTGACCTCAGAGTAAATCAGATCAATTATATTCTTTGCAGCTGAAGCTGGAGAAGCTCTATACAGTTAGCAAAACAAGACATGGAGCTGACTGTGGCTCAGATCATGAGCTCCTTATTGCAAAATTCAGACTTAAATTGAAGAAAGCAGGGAAA
The DNA here is from genome assembly GCF_032452875.1 of Bos javanicus. Taxonomy (NCBI): domain Eukaryota; kingdom Metazoa; phylum Chordata; class Mammalia; order Artiodactyla; family Bovidae; genus Bos; species Bos javanicus. The sequence goes on along the minus strand of NC_083874.1, from coordinate 86,661,937 downwards.
ACCACTAGGCCATTCAAGTATGACCTAAAACAAACCCCTCATGATTACACAGTGGAGATGATGAATAGGATAGAGTCAAAGGATTAGATCTGGTAGACAGAGTGCCTGAAGAACTACGGGCAGAGATTCTTAACATTGTATAGGAGGCATTGACCAAAATTATCCCAAAGAAAAAGAAATGCAAGAAGGCAAAGTGGTTGTCTGAGGAGTCTCTACAAATAGCTGAGGAAATAGGAGAAGTGAAAAGCAAGGGAGAAAGGGAAAGATAGCCCAACTGAAGGCAAATTCTAGAGAATAGCAAGGTAAGATAAGGAGCCCTTCTTAAATGAACAATGCAGAGAAGCAGAGGAAAACAACAGAATGGGAAAGATTAGAGATCTCTTCAAGAAAACTGGAGATATAAAGGGAACATTTCATGTAAGACTGGGCACGATAAAGAACAGAAATGGCAAAGACCTAACAGAAGCAAAAGAGATTAAGAAGAGGTAGCAAGAATAGATAGAACTGTACAAAAAAGGTTTTAATGACTTGGATAACCATGATGGTGTGGTCATTCACCTAGAGCCAGACATCCTGGAATGTGAAGTCAAGTGGGCCTTAGGAAGCATTACTATGAACAACGCTAGTAGAGGTGACAAAATTCCAGCTGGGCTATTTAAAACAGTAAAAGATGATGCTGTTAAAGTGCTGCACTCAGTATGCCAGCCAATTTGGAAAACTCAGCAGTGGCCAAAGGACTGGAAAAGGTCAGTTTCCATTCCAATCCCAAAGAAGGGCAATGCCAAAGAATGTTCAAACTATCATACAGTTGTACTCATTTCACATGCTAGCAAGGTTGAAAGTGAAAGTGAAAGTCACTCAGTTGTGTCCAACTTTTTGCAACCCCATGGACTGTACAGTCCATGGAATTCTTTAGGCCAGAATACTGGAGTGGGTAGCCTTTCCCTTCTCCAGGGGATCTTCCCAACCCAGGGATTGAACCCAGGTCTCCCGCATTGCAGGTGGATTCTTTACCAGCTGAGCCACAAGGGTAGCTAGCAAGGTTATATAAGCTCAAAATCCTTCAAGCTAGGCTTCAGCAAATACATGAACAAAGAATTTCCAGATATACAAACTTGATTTAGAAAAGGCAGAGGAACCAGAGATCCAAATTGCCAACATTTGTTGGATCAGTGAGAAAGCAAGAGAATTCCAGAAAAACATCTACTTCTGTTTCATAGACCATTCTAAAGCTTCTAACTGTGTGGATCACAACAAACTTTGGAAAATTCTTGAGATAGAAGTCCCAGTCCACCTTACCTGTTTCTTGAGAAACCTGTATGCGGTTTTAAGAAACAACAGTTAGAACCAGACATGGAACAAGTGACTGGTTCAGAATTGGGAAAGGAGTATGTCAGGGCCATATACTGTCTTATTTATTTACCCTGCTTATTTAACTTATATGCAGGGTACATCAAACAAAATGCCAGGCTGGATGAATCACAAGCTGGAATCAAGATTGCTGGGAGAAATATCAGTAATCAACAATATGCTGATGATACCACTCTAATGGCAGAAATTGAAGAGGAACTGAAGAGCCTCTTTATGAGGGTGAAAGAGGAGAGGGATAAAGCTGGCTTAAAACTCGATATTCAAAAGACTAAGATCATGGCATCCAGTCCCATCACTTCATGGCAAAAAAAAAAGGTGAAGAAGTAGAAGCAGTGACAGATTTTATTTTCTTGGCCTCCAAAATCATTACAGATGGTGACAGCAGCCATGAAATTAAAAGACTCCTGCTGCATGGAAGGAAATCTATGACAAATCTAGACAAATGTTTTAAAAACCAGAGACATCACTTCGCTGATGAAGGTCTGTATAATCAAAGCTATGGTTTTTCCAGTAGTCATGAATGGATGTACGAGTTGGACCATTAAGAGGGCTGAGTGCTGAAGAATTGATGATTTTGAATTTTGGTGTTGGAGAAGACTCTTGAGAGGCCCTTGGACTGCAAGAAGATCAAATCAGTCAATCCTAAAGGAAATCAACCCTAAATATTCACTGGAAAGACTGAAGCTGAAGCTCCAATACTTTGGCTACCTGATGCAAGGAGCCAACTCATTGGAAAAGACCCTGATGCTGGGAGAGACTGAAGGCAAAAGGACAAGAGGCAGCAGAGGATGAGATGGTTATATAGCATCACCAATGCAGTGGACATGAATCTGAGCACACTCGAGGAGACAGTGGAGGACAAAGGAGCCCAGTGTGCTACAATCCATGAGGTCACAGAGTCACACAGGTATGAGACTGAACAACAATGGAGCATTGAGTTACAGTCTTGCTTTCAAGATTGAATCACTTGCAGAGCCTTGAAATTTGCCAGTCCTCAAGCCTCACACTGCAAAGATTCCTGTGTAATTAGCCTCAGGTAGCACCCCAAAGATGAAATTTTTAACAACTGCCCAGGTGATTATAATGTGCAGCCAAAGTTGGAAAACCACTTGCTACCTAAGAGTGGAATATAAGAAGACTGTCATGTGCTAAGTAAGAGATAAAAAGGAACTAAATTAATAGTACCCGAGAAAATTCTGTACAGGAACAAGAAGTGTGGTTCTTTGGATTTAGCATGACATCTCAAAACGGAGAAGCGGAAAAAAACTTGTGTCTCCAGGATCTAGCCACATGGCTCCACCATGTGGATAAACTGTGATGTATCAAGTCAGTTGATTGCTTTTTTTCCTTCAGATCCTGCTTGCTGTAACGTGAGAATACTAGTAGAAATAAGTTAAAAAGCCAAAAATGGTGCATCAACTAGAAGAAAAATATGTATTGGTTACCTGAAAAGATTTAGCACTCAAATACTTCTTTCAAATCTGATATAATGCTTTACATATGAAACTGCTATAGAACTTTTGCTTGGGCACATATATTACAAAAAAGTGTTTATTAAATCTAAAAATCTATTGTATAGTGAAATTATCACATTTGATTGGGGGTAAAAGATTTGTAAAGAATGTTGCTTTGATGAATCGAAATGCTGAACATTTATAATTACTTTTTATCATTATAGAATTCCTTCAAAGTAGCTTCATAATCATACCACTCTTATTCTTAGGATATACTGAAATAATTCAGGTAGAAATTTTAAAGTGATTAGAAAAAGAGAAAAATAAATTGATTAATTTTTATGACTGCAGAAGTTTCTCATCTTATTTAACTACTCACATAATTCTCTTTAAAAGCTTGAAATGTGTGATTCTTAATGGCAAAATAAAACATCTTCATAGTCTGTAAACTTTCATACATGATTGACTATTGTAATTTATCAATATCTCTTCAAGCAAATTCTGAAAATGAGATTATTAAACTAGTGAAATTAACATTGCATTTCTAATTCTCCAGCTTCCAGACAGTTTGCTCAACAAGCACTTTTCAGTTCATAATTGTACTTTTCACCTCAAGGTTTGAACCAAATTTAAATTTCAGTTTTATAATCTGACTTAATATATAAATTCAAAGATGTCTCTTTTACTACAAAACATCTTTGTTCGAAGAAACATGATCCTCACCACTGAAATATATCAAAATCTGTTAAAGGAAAAATACATTAGTTCTGAAAATGTGAATGGATAAAAGTATTGCCTTATTTACTGTAATGATGTCCTGATGACAAAAAATGTCCTTTCTAATGTTAGACAGTAATTAAGTGAAAGTGAAAGTCGCTCAGCCGTGTCTGACTTTTTGTGACCCCATGGACTATACAGTCCATGGAATTCTCCAGGCCAGAATACTGGAGTGGGTAGCCTTTCCCTTCTCCAGGGGATCTTCCCAACCCAGGAATCGAACCCAGGTCTCCTGCATTGCAGGTGGATTCTTTACCAGCTGAGCTACAAGGGAAGCCCAAAACAGTAATTAAGTTAATAAATATTTTTAGAATACCTTCCAGATGTAAGGTACTATATGAGCATCACAGGTGATATCTAAAAACAAGATCCCGACTTCAAGAGAGTTTAAGTCTTTAGGAGGTAAGAGAGTCACACATCTAAGAGTCAAACAGGAAACATTAAAAACCAAAAGAAGCAAAGTTAAGTGCAGTGAGGAAGGAGAGATCACAGTCAGGTGGAATAGTTAGAAGTCATAGAAGTAACAGGATTTAAGTTAGATGGACCTAAAAGAAATCTGTATAGACAAGGAGGAGTTTGGGGCATTATGGTCAGGTACTAGGTCAAGGGCGAAAACAGAGAACTAAGATGCAGTTTGCAGGGCAGCAGCATCAGCCTCAACCTGGATCATGTTAGAAACAGGGAATCTTGGTCTTGGCTTCCTGAATCCCAGTTTGCATTTTAATAAGAATGCTAGGTGATTGGTACTGATATTAAACATTTTAAAGCACTCTCAGAATACTGACAGTAAATTTTTTTCCGTAAAAGGTCAGATAACAAACATTTTTGGCTTTACAGGCTACTCTGTTGCTTAGCATGAAAGCAGCAAAGATGACAGCATGCAAATGAAAAAGCCTGGATGGGTTCCAATAAAACTTTATTACTGTGACCATTAATTTCATGTATCACCTTGACTACAACAGGGGCTTCCCGGGTATTTGGTTGAACATTGTTCTGGGTGTGTCTGTGAGAATGTCTCTAGATAACATTTGAATTTGGACACTAAGTGAAGCAGATTGCCCTCCTCAATGTGAGTGGGCCTTTTCCATCTGGTGGAAGCCTGAATGGAACAAAAGGAGGCGTTAAAGTGAATTTGTTCTCTTTGCCTGACTGTTTTAGAGCTTCCCTGGTAGCTCAGCTAGTAAAGAATCTACCTGCAATGCAGGAGACCCCAGTTTAATTCCTGGGCCAGGAAGATCCCCTAGAGAAGGGAGTGGCAACCCACTCCAATATTCTTGGGTTTCCTTGGTGGTTGAGCTGGTAAAGAATCTGCCTGCAGTGCGGGAGACCTGGGTTTGATCTCTGGGTCGGAAAGATATGCTGAAGAAGGGAATGGCTACCCACTCCAGTATTCTGGCCTGGAGAATTCCATGGACGGTCACAAAGAGTTGGACGTGACTGAGCAACTTTCACTTTCACTTTGGAGCTGGGGTATTGATAGATCCCTGGGTTGGGAAGATCCCCTGAAGAAGGAAATGGCAACCCACTCAAGTATGCTTGCCTGGGAAATTCCATAGACAGAGGAGCCTGGCAGGCTTCAGTCCATGGGGTTGCAAAGAGTTGAACACATCTTAGTGATTAAACAACAACAACAAAAGATATATATATATATACACACACATGTATACATATGTGTGTATGTGTATATATATTTGTGTGGGTGTTTGTGTGTGTGTTTACATATATGCAGGGAGAATGTGGGGTGCTCAGTTGTGTCCAACTTTGGACCCTATGAACCATAGCCTGCCGGCTTCTCCATCCATGGGATTTTTCAGGCAAGAAGAGTGGCTTGCTATTTCCTTCTCCAGGGGATTCTTCCGACCTAGGGACTGAACCCACATCTCCTGCGTCTCCTACATTGGCAGGCAGATTTTCTTTTCTTTTTTAACCACTGTACCACCTAGGAACCCACATACATATATTCATTGTATTAGTTCTGCTTCTCTGGAGAAGAACCCTGATTAATATAGTTATGGACACCAAGTTTGAGTTTCATATAATTTTCACATGTCATGAAATACTGTTATTCTTTTTCTTTTTTTTCAACCATTTAAAAATTTAAAAATCACTCTGAGCTTACAGGGCATACAAAAACAGACACTAGGTAGATTTGGTCTGTGAGCCATAGTTTGCCAACTATGTCTTAGAATACTGAACATCAGTAGGAAAACAAGTTAGCCTTTCAATTATTTTTATCATCTAAATTCTAGATTTTATAACAATAGAATAATAACTATAGAGATATTTATACTCTCTCAGATCAGATCAGATCAGTTACTCAGTCGTGTCCCCATGAATCAAAGCACACCAGGCCTCCCTGTCCATCACCAGCTCCTGGAGTTCACTCAAACTCATGTCCATCGAGTCAGTGATGCGATCCAGCCATCTCATCCTCTGTCATCCCCTTCTCCTCCTGCCCCCAACCCCTCCCAGCATCAGAGTCTTTTCCAATGTGTCAACTCTTCACATGAGGTGGCCAAAGTATTGGAGTTTCAGCTTTAGCATCAGTCCTTCCAATGAACACCCAGGACTAATCTCCTTTAGAATGGACTGGTTGGATCTCCTTGCAGTCCAAGGGATTCTCAAGAGTCTTCTCCAACACCACAGTTCAAAAGCATCAATTCTTCAGTGCTCAGCTTTCTTCACAGTCCAACTCTCACATCCATACATGACCACTGGAAAAACCATAGCCTTGACTAGACAGACCTTTGTTGGCAAAGTAATGTCTCTGCTTTTGAATATGCTATCTAGATTGGTCATAACTTTCCTTCCAAGGAGTAAGCGTCTTTTAATTTCATGGCTGCAGTCACCATCTGCAGTGATTTTGGAGCCCAGAAAAATAAAGTCTGACACCGTTTCCACTGTTTCCCCATCTATTTGCCATGAAGTGATGGGACCAGATGCCATGATCTTTGTTTTCTGAATGTTGCGCTTTAAGCCAACTTTTTCACTCTCCTCTTTCACTTTCAAGAGGCTTTTTAGTTCCTCTTCACTTTCTGCCATAAGGGTGGTATCATCTGCATATCTGCGATTATTGATATTTCTCCCGGCAATCTTGATTCCAGCTTGTGTTTCTTCCAGCCCAGTGTTAATTCTTGCAGCTCCCCAAGACAGGGAGAGGGGGCAGGGTAGAGAGGGAGGGAGGAGGACTGGGGCTAGCAATCTATGTTTTTAAAAATTTTCCAAGTGGGTATGATGAACGTTAAAATTTGAAAATTGCCAAACTCAGTATAACTCTTGTTAAGAATCCTTCCAGATTCCTGGAATTCTCTTGCAGACCCATTGAGTGGAAATCTCTGGTTTGCATTTTAACAGGCTCCTAGATGACTGTTATGCTTGTTCATATTTGAAAGTCACTACTTTAGAGTTGGTGCTTCTCTTTCATCCCACCACTGCATCCAACCTATAAGACCTTTGCCAAATCCTATAAACTTTACATGTGCAAAAATTTCCAAACCTAATGCTAATTATCAGAAAAACCTAAGAGTTTTATAAAATTCCCAGGCCCTGCTCCAGAATTACACAGAAAAATGTATAATATAAATGTAAACATATGTTCTTTGGAAGGAATGATGCTAAAGCTGAAACTCTAGTACTTCGGCCGCCTCATGAGAAGAGTTGACTCATTGGAAAAGACTCTGATGCTGGGAGGGATTGGGGGCAGGAGGAAAAGGGGACGACAGAGGATGAGATGGCCGGATGGCATCACTGACTCGATGGACATGAGTTTGAGTGAACTCCAGGAGCTGGTGATGGACAGGGAGGCCTGGTGTGCTGCGATTCATGGGGTCGCAAAGAGTTGGACACAACTGAGTAACTGAACTGAACTGAAACATATGTTATATGATACATATGATATATACACACACACACACATACACAGACACATATATATGATATACTATATGTCCATCTGGGAACATGGTGAGGAATTTACTCCTATATTCTTAAATTTTATGTAGCTACTCATGGGTAGACATTTGGGCCTCATATTAGAATTTACTCCCTTGTTCTATTTTAATATACTTTAATTTGGGCTTTATAAAGTCCTCATTATGAAAACAATCACAAATAATATCCAAATTAAAGTTATGCAACTCTGATCATTTTATGCTCCCACTCAAAATTTTTGACTGTATTACATACAAATTACTCAGCTTGACATTCAAGACCCTCTGCTAATCTTCTTACTAATTCATATCTCAGTTAATTTAGCTCATTCTCCAACCAACCAAGCTATGTTCTTTTTCTGGTCTCTGGATACATCTCATACTTTGTACCCTACTTTGACCAATCACGTCCCTTCTACCTATAGCATGACTTTGCTAAATATAAAAAACAAATAAAAATGTACATAAATGTTATATTCTATGTGTCAGTTAAGTAATAACTAACATTTATTGAACAATTGTAGAAGCCAGTCACACTGCTATAATCTTCACATGCAGTAACTAACTCAATCCCATAAAACCACCTTGTGAGTTAGCTACACTGATTTTCTTCACTGTTCAGAGGATGAAACTCAGGGTAAAATAGATTGAAGTAACTCTCAAAGAATATTCAATAGCAAGTAGTAAAACTGGGATTGTGAGCTTTGAAATATTAGGTCTACTGAATCACAAATGAGAGCATTCCATCTTATTCAGTTCAGTTCAGTCGCTCAGTCATGTCCAACTCTTTGCAGTTCCATGGACTGCAGCATGCCAGGCTTCCTGTCCATCACCAATTCCAGAGCTTACTCAAACTCATGTGCATTGAGTCGCTGACACCATCCAACCATCTCATCCTCTGTCATCCCCTTCTCCTCCCACCTTCAATCTTTCCCAGCATCAGGTCTTTTCCAATGAGTCAGTTCTTCACATCAGGTGGCCAAAGTATTGGAGTTTCAGTTTCAGCATCAGCCCTTTCAGTGAATATTCAGGACTAATTTCCTTTAGGATTGACTGGTTTGATCTCCTTGCTATCAAAAGGACTCACAAGAGTCTTCTCCAGCACCACAGTTCAAAAGCACTAATTCTTCAGTGCTCAGCTTTCTTTGCAGTCCAACTCTCACATCCATACGTGACAACAGGAGAAACCATAGCTTTGACTAGATGAACTTTTGTTGGCAAAGTAATATCTCTGCTTTTTAATATGCTGTCTAGGTTGGTCATAGCTTTTCTTCCAAGGAGCAAGTGTCTTTTAATTTCATGGTTGCAGTTACCATCTGCAGTGATTTTGCTGCTGCTAAGTCACTTCAGTCATGTCTGACTCTGTGCGACCCCATAGACGGCAGCCCACCAGGCTTCCCCGTCCCTGGGATTCTCCAGGCAAGAACACTGGAGTGGGTTGCCATTTCCTTCTCCAATGCATATACTGGATGCTTGGGGCTGGTGCACTGGGATGACCCAGAGGGATGGTATGGGGAGGGAGGAGGGAGGGGGGTTCAGAATGGGGAACACATGTATACCTGGGGCGGATTCATTTCGATATTTGGCAAAACTAATACAATATTTTAAAGTTTAAAAATAAAATAAAATAAAAAAAAAGAAAGTGAAAAGTGAAAGTGAAGTCGCTCAGTCGTATCCAACTCTTAGCGACCCCATGGACTGCAGCCTACCAGGGTCCTCCGTCCATGGGATTTTCCAGGCAAGAGTACTGGAGTGGGGTTGGAGCCCCCCCAAAATAAAGTGTCTCACTGTTTCCCCATCTGTTTGACATGAAATGATGGGACTGGATGCCACGATCTTAGTTTTCTGAATGTTGAGCTTTAAACCAACTTTTTCAGTCTCCTCTTTCACTTTCATCAGGAGGCTCTTTAGATTTTCTTTGCTTCTGCCATAAGGGTGATGTCATCTGCATATCTGAGGTTATTGGTATTTCTCCAGGCAATCTTGATTCTACCTTGTGCTTCATCTAGCCTGGCATTTTGCGTGATGTACTCTGCATAGAAGTTAAATTAGCAGGGTGACAGTATACAGCCTTGACATACTCCTTTCCTGATGTAGAACCAGTCTGTTGTTCCACGTCTAGTTCTAACTGTTGATTCTTGACATACATACTGATTTCTCAGGAAGCAGGCAAGGTGGCCTAGTATTCCATCTTATTAAATTGCTGTAAAATTGTGTTGGAAATGACCATATGATACTTTATATAATAGTTCTATTCACTTTTGATTAATTAGTATAATAAAAGGATAAGGTGGTGACAGATTACTCCCAATCATGATTGTAACAGGCCAACTCTTTGTTAATTTGTTTTGGGAAGAATTAACAGTGATTTTTTTAAAAGCCACAGGAATTACCTTTATGTTGATTACATACCTCTAGTTAGCAGAAAAGATGCTAAGCCTTTTGGACTGAATGGTCCCTAGTTGGGGCTGAATGAACTATGGGTCTTCCGTTGGTTTTCAAGTCACTAAAGAGTAGTACCTACACTAGTACCAGGTATCAGCACTCAGGGATAAGAAATCTTATTACCTAGTTCCCTACTGGACCCTACTCAAGGGTTATTATTGAGAAGGGACTTTATTTGTCCATGTCATAATCATTCTACTATACTCTAAGGACCCTGAGATAGGACTGTGAAATAGCCATTTTTGTGTCCCCGTTGCCATCATCACCACCACCTAATAATTAGTATCAAATCTTCAGTACAGTGATTTAATATGATATTTTGAATTGAATATGGATTTTTAGAATTTGCTCCTCAATATATTGAGAAACCTATATGCAGGTCAGGAAGCAACAATTAGAACTGGACATGGAACAACAGACTGGTTCCAAATAGGAAAAGGAGTACATCAAGGCTGTATATTGTCACCCTGCTTATTTAACTTATATGCAGAGTACATCATGAGAAACTCTGGGCTGGAAGAAGCACAAGCTGGAATCAAGATTGCAGAGAGAAATATCAATAACCTCAGATATGCAGATGATACCACCCTTATGGCAGAAAGTGAAGAGGAACTAAAAAGCCTCTTGAAAGTGAAAGAGGAGAGTGAAAAAGTTGGCTTAAAGCTCAATATTCAGAAAACTAAGATCATGGCATCTGGTCCCAGTGCTTCATGGCAAATAGATGGGGAAACAGTGGAAACAGTGTCAGACTTTATTTTTCTGGGCTCCAAAATCACTGCAGATGGTGACTGCGGCCATGAAATTAAAAGACGCTTACTCCTTGGAAGGAAAGTTATGACCAATCTAGATAGCATATTCAAAAGCAGAGACATTACTTTGCCAACAAAGGTCCGTCTAGTCAAGGCTATTTTTTTTCCAGTAGTCATGTATGGATATGAGAGTTGGACTGTGAAGAAGGCTGAGCGCCGAAGAATTGATGCTTTTGAACTGTGGTGTTGGAGAAGACTCTTGAGAATCCCTTGGACTGCAAGGAGATTCAACCAGTCCATTCTAAAGATCAGTCCTGGGTGTTCTTTGGCAGGAATGATGCTAAAGCTGAAACTCCAGTACTGTGGCCACCTCATGCGAAGAGTTGACTCATTGGAAAAGACTCTGATGCTGGGAGGGATTGGGGGCAGGAGGAGAAGGGGATGACAGAGGATGAGATGGCAGGATGGCATCACCGACCCGATGGATGTGAGTTTGAGTGAACTCCGGGAGCTGGTGATGGACAGGGAGGCCTGGCGTGCTGTGATTCATGGGGTCGCAGAGTTGGACACGACTGAGCGACTGAACTGAACTGATACTGTCTTTACATCTTAATTTTCAGTAGTCCTAAAATATAAAAGAAAAAGTGTTTGAATTTGGGGGGAGTTAAATTTATATTGAGGATATTTTTTAAATGCTATTTCTTCTTTTCCTTTAGTAATGTTCTGTTTTAGAGAAACTAGGTTATTTACTGCAGGAAGAATAAGACAGGGACACATTAGGGTCAGAATAGTAAAGAGCAATACCCACGCACTGCTTCTAGTTTTCCAACCATGTTCCAGTCTCTCTGAGGCCGAGAATTTGGTACGGCTCCAGACATACTTCGTTAAAAGAACCAGGAATGCTTCTGTTTTACGATCTTGGCTGTTCAATCTGATCTGCCCAATGTCATCCCCATGTAATCGTTCAGTTCAGTTCAGTTCAGTCGCTCAGTCGTATCCAACTCCATGCGACCCCATGAATCGCAGCACGTTAAATTGTTCAGGTTAGCTTTCACAAGTCCTAAATGTATTGCTATTCCCTTTTGAACAGCCCTCCGCGTCGCTTCTCCTTTAAATCTTGTCGGGAAGGGGCGGAGCTAGGGCCAGGAAAGGAGGCGCGGCTTCTGTGGGCCACGCCCACTTGGGGGTAGCAGGCGCTGGAGACACCAGGAGCCATTCTCCTCCTAATCCGCTCCGGAAACGCGACTGGGGACGGAATTACTACGTGAGGTTGACGTCATCGCCCCCGCGCCGGGTTGTCCTGACTTGGCTTCCGTGGGATCCTGGAGGTGGCTTAGGTGCTTTACGTCAGGTTTTGTATAGTTCGTGGTCTTCTCTCTACAGGCTCCCTGGGCCTCGCCTCCGATTTCCCGATGTACCACAACAGTAGCCAGAAGAGGCACTGGACTTTCGCCAGCGAGGAGCAGCTGGCGCGGTTGCGGGCCGACGCCAACCGCAAATTCAAATGCAAAGCGGTGGCGAACGGGAAGGTGAGGGCTCGGGCTCTGTAAACTCTTGCCTGTCCCCCCCTCCCCCAGGACGTACCCCACACCTCCCTCCCGCCTCCTCGGCGCAGAGTGCGTTTATCCATCTAATCAACAGCGAGCACCTTGCCAGGTACAGTGGGTAAGGAGACGGACAAGGCCGTCCATCCCCTCAGTCGAGCGGCGGACTGTATAGTCAGTAACAAGGCAAAGAAAACACTTTGTAGGATGCTAATGTACCGGGGGTAGGTTTCTCTTAGTGGCTGGTGTGGAGATGGGGAAAGGACTTTCCCGGCGGACAGAGCCACAGGTGCAAAGGCGGAGTTCAGAAATCGCAGAGCTGGTCTCTGGAACGCTCTTGATCGTGTGTGGCGGAAGCAGAGTGTTGAGAGGCTGGAGAACACAGGCAGGGAACTTGTAAGCGGAAGTAAGTAGTTTGAACTCTGTGATGGAGAGATGGGAAACCTTAGAAAGATTCTAAATGGGAAATTAATCTTGTCAGATTCTGTTCTAGAAAGAGCTTTCTGGGAAAGATTGGATTGATTGGATGGGGCAGGGCAGAAGAAGGGGGATGAGACACCGTTAGCACAAACCAGTTGACTACAGAAGGTTTGGACTATAGTCTGTCCGCCACGCCCTTCCAGTTTTACTTTTACCTGTAACTCTCGTTTACTTAATATCATTTTATTTTTGTGCTGTACAGAGTAGTACTTCCTTTGCTAAATTTTCAGTATTTGGCAACTGTTAGCTCATAGACTCCTCACAACTACCCCCATGAGGTAGATACTGTTATTATCCTTGCATTACATCTGAGGACACTGAAGTACAGAGAGGTTGAATAACTTCTCAGGCTATAGCTAGTAAGTGGCAGAGCCAGGATTTGAACCCATGGAATCTGATTTCAACTGTCCTTCTGTGAATCGCAATGCCATGCTCTGTCTATAAAATGAGCCCCACCTGTGTTAGTTTCCTAGGCCCGCCACAATACCATACACTAAGTGACTTAACACAGCAGAGATTTATTGTTTGAGTTCTGGAGGCTAGAAGTGTCAGACCAAGGTGTTTGTGGAGTAGTGCTCTCTACAACTTCTAGACCCTTTCCTTTTCAGCTTCTGGTAACCCCAGGTGTTTTTCTGCTAGTGGCAGCCAACTCCAGCCTCTAGCTCCTTCTTTCCGGAGTGTTCTCCCTGTGTCTCTGTCTCTTTATATGTTCTTCTTACAAAGCTACCAGTCATATTGGATTAGAAGCCTTTTCTACTTCAGTAGGACCTCATCTTAACTAATTGTATCTGCAAAGACCTTATTTTCTCACATTGTGAGGTACTGGTGTTAGGACTCAACATACCTTTTTTGGCACTTGTAATTAAACCAGTAGTGGCACCAAATAGATATTTTTGTTGTAAAATTGTAGTATTTATTAACCCTACAGTGTATTTCGTAGAAATTTTATAGAGATGCAGAAGAGGTAATATGTTAAGGGTCAGAAATATCCTTGAGACACTTGATTTTTACTTCAACCTCTGTGACTCGATAACCGACTGAGAAAGGGCTATTGAAAGTTTTCCAACCATTGACGGTTTCTTCCTTTTGATCTGTAAAAGTGACATCAAACTTGTGAGCATATACACACGCTCCTCATGATTGCTTATACCTTAGTGAGCAAATATTCAGCTGACATTCTGAGAAGTTATGCAATTGTGGCACAGTTTTAGTTTATTGAGTATTTTTTAAAACTTATTTTTGTGTAATATTAGCAATTCTGTAAAGAGAAAATGAGATACATTTCCCTTTGGTTAGAGATAAAAACTTAATTAAATCTGCACAGAGAAATATTAAGATTATCTAACTTATTAAACTTTTGTTCTAACTTTTGATCTAAAGGTTCTTCCAAATGACCCCGTCTTTCTTGAGCCTCATGAAGAAATAACGCTCTGCAAGTATTATGAGAAAAGATTATTGGAATTCTGTTCGGTGTTTAAGCCAGCAATGCCAAGATCTGTTGTGGTAAGCTTTAGTGGTAATGAGGTATAAATTTCTGTAGCTAACTTACAAGAGCTTATAAAGATTAATCTTATAAGCTAACTTATATCCTCTTATAAATATTTAACTCAATTCTCTATCCACTTTACTCAAAAATGCACCTTAGTTATGTATATAATTTATGCATCAATATTTGTTGTCACATTTTTCAATGAATGCATTAAATTATGAATTCTTACATTGTATCTTACACAATGTTTCAAAACTCATTTCATGTCAAAAGAATTTTGAGGTCTGCTGGATATGTCATGACATTCTCATTTTATAGGGAAAGAAAAAAATTACTTTCCCTCTGGGTTCTCATGCCTTTGTTTCGGATGTTTGTGTATGTGCTTGTGTGTTTCTGTGTGTTTGTACTGTGATAGGGTATTGTTGAGGAAAAACAGGTAGTTAAAACTTTTTGGCTATATGCATTTGTATATGCTGTCTCTGTAATTGTTTCTATCCTTTCTTTTAATTGGAGTATATTTGATTACAGTGTTATGTTTCAGCAAAGTGATTTAGTTATACATATACGTATATCTCGGAGAAGGAATGGCACCCCACTCCAGTACTCTTGCCTGGAAAATCCACGGGTGGAGGAGCCTGGTAGGCTGCAGTCCATGGGGTCGCTAAGCGTTGGACACGACTGAGCAACTTCACTTTCACTTTTCACTTTTATGCATTGGAGAAGGAAATGGCAACCCACTCCAGTGTTCTTGCCTGCAGAATGCCAGGGACAGGGGAGCCTGGTGGGCTGCCGTCTATGGGATCCCACAGAATCAGACACAACTGAAGCGACTAAGCAGCAGCAGCAACATACATATATCTATTCTTTTTCACATTCTTTTCCCATATAGGTTATCGCAGAGTATTAACTAGAGTTTCCTGTGTTATACAGTAGGTTCTTGTTGTTTATCTACATACAGTAGTGTGTGTACTTTAATCGTAACATAATTTATCCCTCATCCCCCATCTTTCCCCTCTGTTAATCAAAAGTTTGTTTTCTAAGTCTGTGAGTCTGTTTCTGTTCTGTAAATAAGTTCATTTGTGTAATTTTTTAGATTCCACATAGAAGTGATATCATATGATATTTGTCTTTCTCTGACTTCACTTAGTATGTTAATCTTTAGGTCCATTCATGTTGCTACAAATGGAATATTTGTTTTTTGTTCAGTTGCTAAGTCATGTGCAGCTCTTTTGTGACTGCGAGAACTTTGCCCGCTAGGCTCCTCTGTCCATGGGATTTTCCAGGCAAGAATACTGGAGTGGGTTGCCATTTTCTTCTCCAGGGGCTCTTCCTGACCCAGGAATTGAACCCCCGTCTCTTATATCACTTATGTCTCTTATGTATCCTTCATTGTCAGGCTGGTTCTTTACCACTGGGCCACCTGGCTATGGCTGAGTAATATTCCATTGTATACGTGTACCACATATTCTTTTTAAATTCCTCTGTTGATGGGCATTTGGATTGCTCCCATGTCTTAACTGTTGTAAATAGTGCTGCAATGAGCACTGGGGTCTTTGTATCTTTGAAGTATGGTTTTCTCCAGATATATGCCCAGGAGTGGGATTGTTTATCATATGATAGCTCTGGTTTTAGTTTTTTAGAGCCGTCCATACCGTTCTCAAACTACCACACAATTGCACTCAACTCACATGCTAGTAAAGTAATGCTCAAAATTCTCCAAGCCAGGCTTCAGCAATACGTGAACCGGGAACTTCCACATGTTCAAGCTGGTTTTAGAAAAGGCAGAGGAACCAGAGATCAAATTGCCAACATCTGTTGGATCATCAGAAAAGCAAGAAAGTTCCAGAGAAACATCTATTTCTGCTTTATTGACTATGCCAAAGCCTTTGACTGTGTGGATCACAATAAACTGTGGAAAATTCTTCAAGAGATGGGAGTACAAGACCACCTGACCTGCCTCTTGAGAAACCTGTATGCAGGTCAGGAAGCAACAGTTAGAACTGGACATGAAACAACAGACTGGTTCCAAATAGGACAAGGAGTCCGTCAAGGCTGTATACTGTCACCCTGCTTATTTAACTTATATGCAGAGTACATCATGAGAAACGCTGGACTGGAAGAAACACAAGCTGAAAGCAAGATTGCTGGGAGAAATATCAATAACTCAGATATGCAGATGACAGCACCCTTATGGCAGAAAGTGAAGAGGAACTAAAAAGTTTCTTGATGAAAGTGAAAGAGGAGAGTGAAAAAGTTGGCTTAAAGCTCAACATTCAGAAAACTAAGATCATGGCATCTGGTCCCATCACTCCATGGCAAGTAGATGGGGAAACAGTGCAAACAATGTCAGACTATTTTTCTGGGCTCCAAAATCACTGCAGATGGTGATTGCAGCCATGAAATTAAAAGACGCTTACTCCTTGGAAGGAAAGTCATGACCAACCTAGATAGCATATTGAAAAGCAGAGACATTACTTTGCCAACAAAGGTTCGCCTAGTCAAGGCTATGGTTTTTCCTGTGGTCATGTATGGATGTGAGAGTTGGACTGTGAAGGCTGAGCGCCGAAGAATTGATGCTTTTGAACTGTGGTATTGGAGAAGACTCTTGAGAGTCCCTTGGACTGCAAGGAGATCCAACCAGTCCATTCTGAAGGAGATCAGCCCTGGGTGTTCTTTGGAGGGAATGAGGCTAAAGCTGAAGCTCCAGTACTTTGGCCACATCATGCGAAGAGTTGACTCATTGGAAAAGACTCTAATGCTGGGAGGGATTGGGGGCAGGAGGAGAAGGGGACGACAGAGGATGAGATGGCTGGATGGCATCACCAACTCAATGGATGTGGGTTTGAGTGAACTCGGGGAGTTGGTGATGGACAGGGAGGCCTGGCAAGCTGTGATTCATGGGGTTGCAAAGAGTCGGACACGACTGAGTGACTGAACTGAAGTGATACTGTTCTCCACTATGTCTGTACCATTTTACATTCTCAGCTGCAGTGTAGGAGGGTTCCCTTTCTCCATACCCTCTCTAGTATGGATTGTTTGTAAAATTTTTGATGATGGCCCTTCTGATGTGTGTTAATACCTCATTGTATTTTTGGTTTGCATTTTTCTAGTAATTAGCCATGCAGAGCATCTTTTCATGTGCTTTTTGGCCATCGGTATATGTTCTTAGGAGAAATGTCTATATTATATCTTCTGCACATTTTTTGATTGGGTTTCTTTTTTTTTTTTTTAATATTGAGCTACATGAGCTCTTTGTATATTTTAGAGATTAATCCCTTGTTGGTTCTTTGTTTGCATTTCTCCCATTTTGAGGGTTGTCTTTTTGTTTTGTTTATAATTTCCTTTTCTGTGCAAAAACCTTTTAAGTTTAATTAGATCTCATTTGTTAATTTAATTACCCTCGGAGGTGGATCCAAAAAGATACTGTTGTGATTTATGTCAAAGAGTATTGTGCCTTTGTTTTCCTCTAAGAGTTTTATGATGTCTGGTCTCACAGTTAGGTCTTTAATCCATTGGAGTTTATTTTTGTGTGTGGTGTTAGTGAGTGTTCTAATTTCATTCTTGTATAGGGAGCTGTTCAGTTTCCCCAGCAGCACTTATTGAAGAATGTCTTTTTTTCGTTATATATTCTTGCCTCCTTTGTTGAGAATAAACATGAGTGCATGGGTTTATTTCTTTGCTTTCTATCCTGTTCCATTGATCTATGTGTCTGTTGGTTTGCCAGTGAAAGTTGCTCAGCTGTGTCTTGACTCTTTGTGACCCCATGTACTGTACAGTCCATGGAATTCTCCAGGCCAGGATACTGGAGTGGGTAGCCTTCCCTTTTCCAGGGGATCTTCCCAACCCAGGGATTGAACCCAGGTCTCCCACATTGTGGAATTCTTTACCAGCTAAGCCAGGAGGGAAGCCCAAGAGTACTGCAGTGGGATGCCTATCCCTTCTTCAACGGATCTTCCTGACCCAGGAATCAAATCGGGGTCTCCTGCATTGCAGGCGGATTCTAATAGTTTGCCAGTACCATACTGTATTAATTACTGTATCTTAATAGTATAGTCATAAGTCAGGGAGCCTCATTCCTCCAGCTCTGTTTTTCTTTCTCAAGATTGGTATGGCTATTTGGGGTCTTTGGCACCCCACTCCAGTACTCTTGCCTGGAAAATCCCATGGGCAGAGGAGCTTGGTAGGCTGCAGTCCATGGGGTCGCTAAGAATCAGACATGACTGAGCGACTTCACTTTCACTTTTCACTTTCATGCATTGGAGAAGGCAATGGCAACCCACTCCAGTGTTCTTGCCTGGAGAATCCCAGGGACAGGGGAGCCTGGTGGGTTGCCATCTATAGGGTCGCACAGAGTTGGACATGACTGAAGCGACTTGGCGGCGGCAGCAGCAGCAGCAGCAGTGTTTCCATACAAATTTTAAGATTTTTTTTAGTTCTAGATTTACAAAAACTGCCATTGGTAATTTGATAGGGATTGCATTGAATCTGTAGATTACCTTGGGTAATATAGTTATTTTGACAGTGTTGATTCTTTCAATCAGGAATATGGTAAATCTTTCCATCTGTTTTGTCATCTTTGATATCTTTCATCAGAGTATTACAGTTTTTAGAGTACAGGATTTCTGCCTCCTCAGGTGGGTTTATTCATAGGTATTTTATTCTTTTTGATGTGGTCAAAAATGGAATTGTTTCCTTAATATTTCTTTCTGATCTTTCATTTGTATATAGAAATGCAAGAGATTTCTGTGTATTAATTTTGTATCCTGCAAATGTATAGAATTCACTGATAAGCTCTGGTAGTTTTATGGTAACATCTTTAGGATTTTCAGTGTTTAGTATAATGTCATCTGCCAGCAGTAACAGTTTTGTTTTGTTTTGTTTTGTTTTCTAATTTGGATTCCTTTTGTTTCCTTTTCTTCTCTGATTGCTGTGGTTAGGACTTCCAAAACTGTTGAGTAAGAATGTTGAGAGTGGACATCCTTGTCTTGTTTCTGATGATAGAGGAAATGCTTTCCGCTTTTCACTCTTGAGCATGATGTTGCTGTGGGTTTGTCATATATGGCCTTTACTGTGTTGAGGTAGGTTCTTTTTGTGCACTTTCTGGAGAGTATTAATCAAATCAGTGTTGGATTTTGTCAGGTTTTTTCTGTGTCTATTGAGATGATCATATAGTTTTTATTCTTCATTTTGTTAATGCGGTATATCAGTGTAATTAATTTGTAGATATTGAAAAATATTTGTAGCCTAAGAAAAATGCCCCTTGATCACAGCATATGACCATTTGGCTGGGCTTGGTCTCCACTGCTGCACAGGCTTTCCTCTAGTTGCAAGTGCACGGCCTTATTGGGTGGCATCCCATGTTGCAGAGCACAGGCCTTAGGGCACGTGGGCTCAGTGGTTACGGATCCTGGACTCTACAGCGCAGGCTCAGTAGTTGTGGCACGTGGGTTTAGTTGCTCCACAGCATGTGGGTCTTCTCGGACCAGGGATTGAGCCTGCGTCTCCTGCATTAGCAGGTAGATTCTTTACCACTGAGCCACCAAGGAAGTCCTCGTGAATGATCTTTCTAATGTATTGTTCAATTCAGTTTGCTAGTATTTTGTGGAGGATTTTTGCATCTATGTTCATGAGTGGTATTTTGTGGTGTCAGTCTGGTTTTGGCATCTGGGTGATGGTGGCTTCATAGAATGAGTTTGGGAGTGTTTCTCCCTCTGCAGTTTTTGGAAGGGTTTCAGAAGGATGGGTGTTAACTAGTCTCTAAACTATTCTCTTTATCAGTAGTCTCCAACCTTTTTGGCACCAGGGACTGTTTTTGTGGAAGACGGTTTTTCAGTGGACCTGGAGGGCTGGGGTGGGGACGGTTTAGGGGTGATTTCAAGCACATTGCATTTAGTGTGTGCTTCATTTCTATTATTACTACAACAGCTCCACCTCAGACCATCAGGCATTGGCTCCCAGAGGTTGGGGACCCCTGCTCTAAAGGTTTCATTGCATTTACCCATGAAGCCATCTAGTCCTGGACTTTTGTTTGGGAGATTCTTAATCATAGTTTCTATTTCAGTGCTTACAGTTGGTCTGTCCATATTTTCCATTTCTTCCTAGTTCAGTTTTGGGAGGTTTGCATTTCAAAGAATTTGTCCTTTTCTTCTAGGTTGTTCGTTTTATTGGCACATAGTTGCTTGTACAAGTCTCTTGTGATCCTTGGTATTTCCGTGGTATCCATTGTAACTTCTCCTTTTTCATTATTGATTTGAGCCCTCCCCTGTTTTTCTTGACGGGTTTGGCTAAAGGTTTGTCAATTTTGCTTATCTTTTCCAAGAACTAGCTTGTTTTTTTATTATTTTCTTCGTGTCTAATTTCATTTATTTCTGCCCTGATCTTTGTGATTTCTTTCTTTTTGCTAACTTTGGGTTTTATTTGCTCTTCTTTCTCTAGTTGCTTTAAGAGTAAGGTTAGGTTGTTTGAGATTTTTCTTATTTCCTGAGGTAAGACTGTATTTCTATAAACTCCCCTTGTATAACTGCTTTTACTGCATCCTAAAGATTTTGGATTGTCCTGCTTTGGTTTTCATTTGTTCCTAGGAATTTGATTTCCTCTTTGATTTCTTCAGCGATGCATTGGTTGTTTAGTAGCATATTATTTAGCCTCCAAGTGTTTGTGTTTTTCACAATTTTTTTCTTGTGGTTGATTTCTAATGTCATAGTATTGTGGTTGGAAAAGATGCTTGATGTGATTACAGTTCTTTTTAATTTATCAAGACTTGCTTTATGGGTTACATGTGATCTGTCTGAGTGTACCCTGTACACTTGAATGTTTATTCTGCTGCTTTCAGATGAAATATTCAATAAATTTAAGTTAAACCCATCTGGTTTAATGTGTCATTTAAAGCCTGAGTTTCCTTATTGATTTTCTGTCTGGATGATCTGTCTCTTGATGTAAGTAGGGTGTTTAGTTCAGTTCAGTTACTCAGTCATGTCCAACTCTTTGCGACCTCATGAACCGCAGCACGCCAGGCCTCCCTGTCCATTATCAACTCCCAGAGTTCACCCAAATTCATGTCCATTGAGTCGGTGATGTCATACAACCATCTCATCCTCTGTCATCCCCTTCTCCTCCTGCCTTCAATCTTTCCCAGCATCAGGGTCTTTTCATATGAGTCAGCTCTTCACACCAGGTGGCCAAAGTATTGGGAGTTTCAGCTTCAGCATCAGTCCTTCCAATGAACACCCAGGACTGATCTCCTTTAGAATGGACTGGTTGGATCTCCTTGCACAGTCCAAGGGACTCTCAAGAGTCTTCTCCAGCACTTAAGTTCAAAAGCATCAATTCTTTGGCACTCAGCTTTCTTTATAGTCCACCTCTCACATCCATACACGACCATTGGAAAAAACATAGCCTTGACTAGACGGACCTTTGTTGACAAAGTAATGTCTCTGCTTTTGAATATGCTGTCTAGGTTGTTTAAGTCCCCCACTATTATTGTGTTACCACCCTTTTCTCCTTTTTTCGCTGTTAGCATTTGCCTTATATATTGAGGAGCTCCTATGCAGATATCAGATTGATTATATTCTTTCAACCAAAGATGGAGAAGCTCTATACAGTCATCAAAAACAAGACCAGGAGCTGACTGTGGCTCAGACCATGAACTCCTTATTGCCAAATTCAGACTTAAATGGAAGAAAGTAGGGAAAACCACTAGACCATTCAGGTATGACCTAAATCAAATCCCTTATGATTATACAGTGGAAGTGAGAAATAGATTTAAGGGCCTAGATCTGATAGACAGAGTGCCTGATGAACTATGGAATGAGGTTCGTGACATTGTACAGGAGACAGGGATCAAGACCATTCCCATAGAAAAGAAATGAAAAAAAGCAAAATGGCTGTCTAGGGAGGCCTTACAAATAGCTGTGAAAAGAAGAGAAGCGAAAAGCAAAGGAGAAAAGGAAAGATATAAACATCTGAATGCAGAGTTCCAAAGAATAGCAAGAAGAGATAAGAAAGCCTTCTTTAGTGATCAGTGCAAAGAAATAGAGGAAAACAACAGAATGGGAAAGATTAGGGATCTCTTCAAGAAAATCAGAGATACCAAAGGAACATTTCATGCAAAGATGAGCTCGGTAAAGGACAGAAATGGTATGGACCTAACAGAAGCAGAAGATATTAAGAAGAGATGGCAAGAATACACAGAAGAACTGTACAAAAAGATCTTCACAACCCAGATAATCACGATGGTGTGATCACTCACCTAGAGCCAGACATCCTGGAATGTGAAGTCAAGTGGGCCTTAGAAAGCATCACTATGAACAAAGCTAGCGGAGGTGATGGAATTCCAGTTGAGCGATTCCAAATCCTGAAAGATGATGCTGTGAAAGTGCTGCAGTCAATATGCCAGCAAATTTGGAAAACTCAGCAGTGGCCACAGGACTGGAAAAGGTCAGTTTTCATTCTAATCCAAAGAAAGGCAATGCCGAAGAATGCTCAAACTACCGCACAATTGCACTCATGTCACACGCTAGTAAAGTAATGCTCAAAATGCTCCAAGCCAGGCTTCAGCAATATGTGAACCGTGAACTTCCTGATGTTCAAGCTGGTTTTAGAAAAGGCAGAGGAACCAGAGATCAAATTTCCAACATCCGCTGGATCATAGAAAAAGCAAGAGAGTTCCAGAGAAACATCTATTTCTGCTTTATTGACTATGCCAAAGCCTTTGACTGTGGATCACAATAAACTGTGGACAATTCTGAAAGAGATGGGAATACCAGACCACCTGATCTGCCTCTTGAGAAATTTGTATGCAGGTCAGGAAGCAACAGTTAGAACTGGACATGGAACAACAGACTGGTTCCAAATAGGAAAAGGAGTCCGTCAACGCTGTATATTGTCACCGTGTTTATTTAACTTATATGCAGAGTACATCATGAGAAATGCCGGACTGGAAGAAACACAAACTGGAATCAAGATTGCTGGGAGAAATATCAATAACCTCAGATATGCAGATGACACCACCCTTATGGCAGAAAGTGAAGAGGAACTCAAAAGCCTCTTGATGAAAGTGAAAGTGGAGAGTGAAAAAGTTGGCTTAAAGCTCAACATTCAGAAAACGAAGATCATGGCATCTGGTCCCACCACTTCATGGGAAATAGATGGGGAAACAGTGAAAACAGTGTCAGGCTTTATTTTTCTGGGCTCCAAAATCACTACAGATGGTGATTGCAGCCATGAAATTAAAAGACGCTTAATCCTTGGAAGGAAAGTTATGACCAACCTAGATAGCATATTGAAAAGCAGAGACATTACTTTGCCAACAAAGGTTCGCCTAGTCAAGGCTATGGTTTTTCCTGTGGTCATGTATGGATATGAGAGTTGGACTGTGAAGCAGGCTGAGCGCCGAAGAATTGATGCTTTTGAACTGTGGTGTTGGAGAAGACTCTTGAGAGTCCCTTGGAGTGTAAGGAGATCCAACCCGTCCATTCTGAAGGAGATCAGCCCTGGGATTTCTTTGGAAGAATGATGCTAAAGCTGAAAGTCCAGTATTTTGGCTACCTCATGCGAAGAGTTGACTCATTGGAAAAGACTCTGATGCTGGGAGGGATTGGGGGCAAGAGGAGAAGGAGACGACAGAGGATGAGATGGCTGGATGGCATCACTGACTCGATGGACGTGGGTCTGGGTGAACTCCGGGAGTTGGTGATGGACAGGAAGGCCTGGTGTGCTGCGATTCATGGGGTCGCAAAGAGTCGGACATGACTGTGCCACTGATCTGATCTGATGCAGGATGCAGATGTATTTACAGTTGTTGTATCTCTGTGCATTGATCCCTTGATCATCATGTAGTGTCCTTTTTAATCTATTGCAACAGTCTTTAGTTTAGTCTGTTTTGTCTGATATGAGCCCCAGTAGTCTAGCTTTCTTTTGATTGCCATTTTCACAGAATCTTTTTTCATTCCATCAGTTTCAGTTTGTATGTGTCCCTAGATCTGAAGTGGGGTCTCTTGTCGACAGTACATATATGGGTCTTGTTTCAGTCAGTCTATGTCTTTTGGCTGGGGCATGTAATCCATTTGCGTTTAAGGTAATTATCAATGTGCATGTTCTTATTGCCATTTTGTTCATTGTTATTTGTTTGGATTCCTTTTTGTGTGTGTGTATGTCATAGATTTTTGGTTTGCAGTTAGCATGAGGATTTTATATATATATAGTTGCTTTTGTCTCTAAGTCATGGCCTACTCTTGTGACCCCATGGACTATAGCCTGCCAGGCTCTTTTGCCCAAGAGATTTCCCCTGGCAAGAATACTGGAATGAGTTTCCATTTCCTTCCCTAAGGAATCTTCCCAACCCAGAGATTGAACCTGCGTCTCCTGCATTGGCAGATGGAGTCTTCACCACTGAGCCACCATGGAAGTCTGTGTGTGTGTGAGTGTGTGTGTGTGTGTAAGTGTACACTAGATTGTTTTAAGTTTCAGGTCTCTTAGTTTCGAATGCATTTTCAGTATCCTGCATTTGTACTCTCCTCACAGTTGCTACCGTGTGTGTGGATGATTTCCTGCCTTTACTGTATATATGCCTTTGCTGGTATATAAAAGCTTTCCCGTTTGTAGTTTTCTTGTTTCCAGTTGTGGCCGTTTCTTTTCCACCTAGAGAAGTTCCTTTGGCATTTGTTGTAAAACTGGTTTGGTGGTGCTAAATTCTCTTAGCTTTTGATTATCTATAAAGCTTTTGATTTCTCTGTTGAACTTGAATGAGAGCCTTGCTGGGTAGAATTCTAATGTATTTTTTATTTGAGTTAAGGTATTGGTCATCTCTGTTGGTCCTTTATATTTCCTCACTCTTTGTTAAACATTTCTTTTGTCTTAATCTATGCCTCTTCTGAGTTCTTGGATCATCTATCTCTACCATCCTTAATCTGAATTCTTACAGGTAGATTGTGCGTCTCCATTTCATTTATTCTACTGGGGTACTATTTTGTTTTCCTATCTGGATATGTGTATTCTTGTTGATAGAAAATAAACAAATTTAAAAGCTGCAAGATTTAAAAAAGGATGCATATAAATTTTTTTTTCCATATTATCTCACAGATTTGTTGTGAATATCAATATGAAAGCCTTAAGTGAAAGTAGATCATACATTTTAAAGTTAAACTGAGTGAATAATCTATGACTCACAAAAGAATAAGCTCCTAGTAAATAATCTCCATTTTTAAAATTGATAAATGAAGTATATTGAAAATATAGTCCAAAAGTATTCATAGTATTTTCTTTTTTTAATCAGACTTTTATCTGAGATCAGATTTATGTAAAATTTTAGATGTGCTTCCTTTCCATCTCCAGATTTGGTCCTAGCCTTTTCTGATAAGGAAGCTATAACATGAGGCAGTAGGTTTAAGTGATCTTTTCAGGTGAAGAAACTGAATCCTTGAATAAACTTCTTTGTGGAATTTGCCTTTATATAACTTATTTTTATAACTGATAGTTTTGATGTTTGTTTCATGTAAAGTGACCAAACTAAACTTCAGAAGTACTTAAAAAGAAATATATTTTTTCCATCCTAAAATAGATATTTATTTCATTGGTTCTAGCCAAATGAAATAGTGGTTAAAAGTACAGGCAGACCTTGGTTGAAAACATCCCTGTTCCTGTTAGATGTGTGACCTTGAGCAAGTCAGTTAACCTCATTGATATTCAGTTTCTTTCTCTGTAGGGATAGCAACCCTTCACCAAATTGTTATAAGAATTAAAATAAGGTGATAGTTTTGTACTTCGCACAAAATGTGGCACATGGGATGCAGTCAGTAAATGGTAGCTGCTGCTTCTGATGTTTGGTTTGGCAGCAGTGATCACGGTTAGATCACAGATCTAGAGTGGATTTAAAGAGAAGACTCATTGCTCTAACAGTGTTATTCTATCAATATTTTATAAGATTGACTGGTTAAGCTTTGATCATTTGTATAAATTATACAAGTATATGTGTATACTTAGTCACTCAGTCGTGTCCAACTCTGTGACTCTGTGGACTGTAGCCCGCCATGCCCTCCTCCAGGGGATCTTCCCAACCCAGGGATCAAACCCGGGTTTCCTGCATTGCAGGCGGATTCTTCACCATCTGAGCCTCCAGGGAAGCCCATGAATACTGGAATGGGGAGCCTGTTGTATAAAACCACCATACAGTTTTTAATTGAAGTCAGTGACCACAGGAAGGGTAACCCAAAGTAGGTGTGGAAGGACAACAGAAGGTCTTTTCGCTGTGGTTTTTCTGTAGTAATTTATTGCAATTTATTTAGAGTTAAGAAAAAATAAGTTTTGGTATTTTTTACCAGTGACTTTTTTAAAGGAATGTTGCATAAATAAGCTTTTTTTTTTTTTTTTAATACAGAACAACTTGTATGCAGGTTCTGATAATATGTGTATTTTTAATCTTAGGGTACAGCTTGTATGTATTTCAAGCGCTTTTACCTTAATAATTCAGTAATGGAATACCACCCCCGGATAATAATGTAAGTATAATTTATTGATTTTCACTTAATACTTTTTTACTATGTGACCATGTATGTGTGTGAAAATGACTTCCTAATAAAGGGTAATTTATACTTGTATTCTGTTCTGAACTTAAGATCACTCCCACTAATTCTGATGACATCTGTACTGGCACTTGTCCAAATTCACATTCTATTTCTCTCAAATTAGCTACCCTAATATCTTTCTGTTAGTGGAACTTTTCTTCACTCAGTTTCTCTGAGAATCATTTACGGTAACTCCTCTTTCTCTACAAATTTACAAGTCCTATAGTTCTATATTCATTTCACTTGAACAAAGATCTGTTGTTTCTGGTCTCTGCTAAGCGCTGTGCTTATCATTAAAAATAAAGATGAAGTTAGTATGAGACGTCGCAAAGAACTTGCTGTCAGTCATACTGTTCCTGTATACTTCTTCTTTTTTATTCCCGTTTCTACCAGTCTTGGTCAGGCCCCTGGTACGTCCCATATTGGTTTTTTGTGGTAATCTTTCTCAGTCTAAAATTTATGTAGCAGCCATGAGAGTTTAATAGGTTTGTTCTTGAGGTAATAACCCTCCATTTAAATGCCCTTAGAGACTTCCACTGATGGCTTGTCATAATGTTTCTCTGATATAACTTTCTTCCCAGGCCCATATGTACTTATGTGTGTGCTTTTTCCCCCCTCTTCCATTTGATTTTCATGATGCTGAGTTCTCTTACTCCTATTATTTTGTTTTCCCAGATATTTAGGCTGAACTGCCATTAAGTTAATAATTGAATGCTATGACACTATTACACAGTTCAACCTAAAACTTTAGTCACCTTATGAATAAAAAGATTAAACAGGAAACTTTTTTTTAACCAATTTCCAAAGATGTCTAGTATAGTCACTTGTGACTATTAGGCAGTTTTAGAACATACGTTTAGAAATATTTCATTATTTTATACATATTCCTCCCTTATTTTTTCCTCTAGGCTCACTTGTGCATTTTTGGCTTGCAAAGTAGATGAATTCAATGTATCTAGTCCACAGTTTGTTGGAAATCTGCGGGAGAGCCCTCTTGGACAAGAGAAAGCACTCGAACAGATTCTGGAATATGAACTGCTTCTTATACAGCAACTTAATTTCCACCTTATTGTCCACAATCCTTATAGACCCTTTGAGGGCTTTCTCATTGATTTAAAGGTAATCTTGCTGATGTAAAGTAAATTGGTAGAGTGAACTCCTTTGCTATTGTTAAAAGAATCAAAATTTTGCTATAATTTATAATGATCCTAATGGGCTTAACTAAAATATGAGTTTGGCCTGGACTCCTAGGGCAATAGTTCTCAAACTTCAGTGTGCTTTAGTGCTTCAGAATCACCTGGAGGGCTTATTAACTGAAATTGTCAGACTAGTCCCAGAGATTCTGATTTAGTAGATTTGCAAATACCAGCCCAGGGACCCTAATGAAGACCATTGTGTCTTTATAGTAACACTTTTAAAGACTTAACTCTTCTAACTCAAGTATACTGTCTTGGATACAGAAGGCTTAATTTTAAACTAGAAGATTGCTAAGTGACTTCTATTTTTAGGACCTTGTGAACTAAAATCAATACATAAGCATCAAAAGTAACAGTAAATAAAATGTTTTGTCAGAACACTAACAAAAACAACTAAAGTTGTTTCCGTCCTGAAGAAGGGCTTGAATAGTGTGAGTTGAGTAAACAGAAGTCAGAAATTGGTTCATTCATCTTGAGTGGCAAAATCTGGGTACTTTCTGTATGCCAAACACTGTGCTTAAGGATTAATCAAGAACTAGACAGGAACAGCCTCAACTTGATAGGCCTTATAGTCTCACGAGAAAGACAGTATCACATATTCAATGTGCTAAGTATTAACAGAAGGGGAAATTCAGGGTGCTTTAGAAGCAGATGGCAGATTGAGAGGAAGAGGAGACAGTTCTGAGAAAGTGTAACAAGGTGAAATTCAAAGCAAGAGTAGGGACTGGGGGGTAGAAGAGCATCCTGCTCAGAGACCTCTTTGGCAAAGGCCCAGATTTTAAAAACCATGGTACACTAAAGAACCTAAACAGAACTGAGAGAGAGATGGGGATGTCTGCCTGAGTGGAAGGCAGTCTAGACTGCGGAAGTAACGTTACAGATTTTGAACAGAGTGACAAGAAGCCAGTGAAGGGTTCAAGTCTGAAGAGTGGCATGATTAGGTTTGCAGCTTTAAACAACATGTTGCAAGCTCATGTATCAGTCTGCACCGGGTGTTGACTGCACATCTGTGCTATGTGTCAGGCATAATGAGGAGAGTGGATTCGAATGGATGAAGGGATCCCAGTAACAGTAGTTCAGGCAGAAGATGGTTGGTTTGACTCACGTGGTGGCACTGGCTACAGAGAGAGCTTCTTGGGCTTGGGATAGGCAGAGTTGGTAGAGCTTGAAGAATGATTGCATATAGAGTGAAGACAGTGGGAGAATCCCCAGTTTTCTGGCCTGATCATATAGGTAGATGGTGGTACATTTATGATACAGGTAGATTGTGTCTGATACAGGTAGATTGTTGGTATATGTTTATGTCTGGAGGTCAGAGAAGATGGGTAGGCAGGAGGTATAGATTTGGGCACGATTGCCCCAGGAAGATTTCAAGTGGATTGGTCATAAGGACTATTTAAAGGGTAGCTAGAGAAAAATAAGAAGACTGAAGAATATCCAGAGAGGTAGGACTTTTGGAGATGTAGAATGCTTTTATAATATGATCATGGACAGCTCTCCAAACCTGCTGAGAATTCAGGCAAAGTAAAAGTTGACATTTGCTGGAGTTAGTGCCAAAGGTGATTTGTGATCTTGGTAAAATTAGTCTTTGTGGAGTGTGGAAGAAGAAAGCAGATTGGAGCTGGTTGGGGAATAAATCGAAGGTGAGAAAATGCATCCATATCTTGGATTAAATTGCTTGTCTTTGAAGTGGAAAAAGAAGGTGGGATGATTGAAAAGATGGGGTGCAGGGGGACTGCTAGAAGAAAGGAACAGTTTTTTGTTGTGTTTAGTGTAAGAAACTGATGCAGAGAGCTAGTAAAATGTAACCGAATATATGTAGCTTGAGTTTTCCTTTGGAGTGTGGTGAAAGGGCCTGACACGGGATTTCGAAGCAAGGTAGAAGAATTGGCTGTTTCTCTTAATGGAGGAAAAGAGGAAAACATAGGGAAGGATAACGTTATGCCTGGGGATCTGACTGTAGCAGGAAATAGTGTCTTTGTTATCAGCAAAATTCATTTTCTGAGAGCAGTGAAGTTTCTGAGAATTATCAAAGACTTTGAGTCAGGTGGAAAGTGTTTAATCACCAAAAAAGGGGGAGAACACATTTTCAACGGAATATTATCATCATATCTAGGCAGTGTTGAGAGCCGTTTTGAGGTCAGTGAACTTGAATTTATATGAATATTTCCGGACCTCTTGGTTGTATTGTTTTCTTTAGCAGGACCCAGAAATCTGGGTACAGTTGTAAAGAAGGTTGGTTGAGTTTGACTGCTATTGACGTTTTGCTGGAAATACATTGGCAGCGTACTGGGGCAGGGAATTAAAGAGGAAAATCGGAACCAGTGGACACTGGTGAGTAGGAGCAAGTATAGGGATAAGGAACCAGAGGTTCTGAGGAGGAAGTCAGAGAACAGCTGTGAAGTATTGGGTCCTGGGAAAGGGAGCGCTGTGGTCAGAGCAGAATGTTGGGGTTGTAATATCAGGGCAGGCATTTGGGGATAATGACAAGACCTGGGTCTGACTGCACAACTGACTCTGGCTGTTTTGTTTCAGAGTATAAGATTTCTAACTGCTTTGGGACTTGAATGTGGATATCCGAAATATATCTGAGGGCTTAAGATTAGGGTTCATTAGGTAGAAATTCTTAGAAAATAGGGGAACATCAGGTGGCTCAGTGGTAAAGAATCTGCCTGCCAGTGCAGGAGAGGCAGGAGACGCAGGTTCGATCCCTGGGTTGGGGAGATCCCCTCGAGGAAGAAATGGCAACCCACTCCAGTGTTCTTGCCTGGGAAATTCCACGGACAGAGTAGCCTAGCAGGCTGCAGTTCATTGAGTGGCAAGAGAGTTGGACATGACTGAGCATTTACAAGGGATGGTTCATATATCTTAGGCATATACTAAAAATCATTCTATAATCAAACCAAGATTCATTTCCATTTACTTCCAAAAAGTAAATTTTTGGTAGAAAGAATTTCAAATCAAAATGAAGTGGTGCTTTGGTTTCTAAATGTGGCTTACACATATACAAGTGGCTATACTTATAAAAGTGTTCTGTGTTAAGCACTTTCTGGTTTATATAAATATTTTTGTCTTGTTATTACTCCATTAAACTTTCAGAAGTGATAACATTTGCAAACTCTCTTTCTAGACTCGCTATCCCCTGTTGGAGAATCCAGAGATTTTGAGGAAAACAGCTGATGACTTTCTTAATAGAGTTGCATTGACGGATGCTCACCTTTTATACACACCTTCCCAGATTGCTCTGACTGCCATTTTATCTAGTGCATCCAGAGCAGGAATTACTATGGAAAGGTATTGTTTTGTGTTTTAACTTCGATCAGACTCAGTACCTCAGTTTATTCCTTCCTGGAGTCCCAGGTTTTTAAGTAAGGTTCACTTTGTGACTGCAGTCTTTCATGTTCTTATGCTTGAGCATCGGTGAGGACAACTGAGGGAAGACTTGGAAGCACCTTTTAAGGAAATATTTAAAAATTGAGTAAGATATTTTTGAGCTAAAATGATCCATTTATGATCAAAGTAGAATTAAATCTACTGTTAACAAAAGATTGATAACAGCTATCAATATATGGAAAATTTAGAAGTTTTGTGAACTGGTAAGCAGTGTGAGTACAATGAATACATCTGCCTTGTTTTATCATTAATCTTCATGGATGGCACATGGAATCCAGTAAAGACTTGTTGAGTGAGGGATGCTTTAGAGAATGTCCAAATGAGTTTCAGTGAGCTGTAGACGATAATAGCTGATACACAAGTGCACACTGAGAACTGAGTTCTGTGATAAGCACATGAATTAAATTCACGTGATTCTTACAGTAATATCTTGTACAGAGGTTAACTAGATACTTATTATATTCATTTATAATTAACTTAAGCCCAGGCAAGTAGTAAGTTAGACTTTTTAAACTTTCACATTTAATTTCTTTATACCTTTGAACTTCTGCTTGATTCATTCCTAAAATAGCTGAGGAAGAAAGATGATAAAACTTTCTAAATTTAAACTTTTCTATGTTTGTAATCCCTTGTCTGTAATTTCAAAATCCATTGATATGGTGGCAGGAAACATGAACAGATGTGATTTAGTCTTTATTCAACTGAATGGGAATATTTGTAAGATTCCTTGCATAGCTATTAATATAACTGATTACAGGATACAGCCCCAGAGACATTGGGGCAGTGTATATATACTCTGAAATATTTCACATTTCATGGTATATACACATGTTAGCTTTCTAAAACATGAATAATTCTGAATTTCAAAACAAATCCAAGATAAGGGATTGTGGGTTTATATTTTGTTTAATTTATGGTATGCCTCTTCTCTATAAACAGAAGTCATCAGTTGTATATTAATATATAAATTTAATCCCAAAGTGATCTATACCTTCATTTATTTACTAAGCAAACCTTTGTGGAAGTTTTTCCTCCCCCAAGATTGCCTTCTATATATCATGCACTCTACTGTAGAAATTTAATACTGAAAAGCTATCCTTGCTCTAGTTAGGAAGGACGGCCATACAAATTGATACTATGGATTTTGCAAATGTGGAGCTTCCATAGTGTAAGGGAAGAAAGTCATTTCCACAATTCAGATAACCAGTTGTTTGCTTAATCTGTTTAAGCATTGTATCTTATGCAGTTTATATGCTAATTTTTCAATGGTAAGATTGTTCTTATATCAGTAGAGAAGGATGAAGGATCCTAAGGTCTAAAGTAGAGTTTATTTCATCTTAGAAAAGTTTGGTTATAATTTCAGGCAGGTGAAGGTGAAATTATAGTACCTTGCAAGTTGATAGTGTTAGTTGCTCAGTCTTGTCCAACTCGTTGGAACCCCTTGGACTGTAGCCCACCAGGCTCCTCTGTCCATGGAATTTTCCAGGCAAGAATACTAGAGTGGGTAGCCATTCCCTTCTCCAGGAGATCTTCCCAATCCAGGGATTGAACCCCATCTCCTGCATTGCAGGCAGATTCTTTACCATCTGAGCCACCAGGGAAGCCCCATAGTACCTTGGGCTCACTACAAATTAAACACACTTTTGTTGCATTCCCAGAGCCTAGACATTTGGGCATTTTTACCTTTGAGAAAATGTTTTCAAATAATTTTTAACTTCTGACTTCCTTTCCAACTTTTGGGATACATGGAAATTTCTTTTATGTTGATTACTGATTTCAAAAGGGGGAAGCCTTTGTGCTGTTGTTATATTCTGAATGATGTTTTAAGATAATTACTTACGGAATATTCTGTTGTTGGTTTGGGGTTTCTTCTTTTTCATTGGATTTAGAGCTTTACTTCACATCTCCTAGTTTGACTTTTTAGGTAATGAAAAGAAAAAAAAGACGGCAGAAGCGTGAAAGGAAAAGGGAAAAAACTAATTGCTACTTTGAATTACTGAAAACTAGAAATGTATTTGCTGTTAAGGGAGTTACTGATTTCCGTATTTAAAATGAATTCTCACACTGGATGAAGACAATATAATAGCAAAAGTAGTTATCAAAATGTTGTAATAGAATTTAAATAATTTTGATAGTTTAAAAGACATATAGCAACAAAATTTCTTTAAAAATTGTCCTAAATTTTGTAACTTTATTTCACCTAAGAGAAAAATTAACAGTTTTTATTACATTTATGTTTGAAAGATTATTCTCAAAGGTTACTTTGGGAATCTGTTCACTTGGGCTGTTATTAATTATAGATCAAGTTCAAGTATATAAAACCTCAGAATGGCTAAAAATATAAATATAGAAATACTATCATTGGTTCCAGGAAAACAGTTAACTGAGCTTTATGTCCAATTAAGGAATACTACTGGGTTGGCCAAAAGGTTCTTTCAAGTTTTTCCTAAGATGTCCCAAATGAACCTTTTGGCCAACCCAGTATTAACACTTTTGATTTGGACTTGATGCAGAAAAGATGTAATAGATTTGTAAAACATGGGGTGATGCTCTTACTGGTTATCAGGAATACCTGTTTGTCTCAAGAAGAGCAATTATAGTTAACATGGACTTGATAATAAGAGGCGAGAGAATCCTTACTAGAGCCACGTTCCAGTTCTGCTACTCCCTGACTTTATTCATGACTTGTCTGTCCCTGTGACTCAGATTCCTCACCTGTAAAGTGAAGTTAGGGTTTAAATATTAAACACTTAACATCAAAGGCTTCCCTTGTGGCTCAGACAGTAAAGTATCTGCCTACAATGCGGGAGACCCCTGGGTGGGGAAGTTCCCCTGGAGAAGGAAATGGCAACCCACTCCAGTATTCTTGCCTGGGAAATCCCATGGACAGAGGAGTCCGGTAGGCTACAGTCCATGAAGTCGCAGAGTCGGACACGACTGAGCAACTTCACTTCACTTAACATCAAAAGTATTATTGAGTATTGTTACTAATATTTTCATATCATTTTCCCTCAACATATTATGGAAGTTAAACAAATTAACTTGAACATTAAGCATTTTTAACCTAGTACAAGTTGTAGTAGATTCTTAAGACTGTAAGAGAGAGAGATTATAGTTTTAGTAAAGTTCAAAGTATTGTTATTTAACAGTTTTCAAGTAAATTTATTTAAAAATTCACCTTGATGAAGAAAAGAACATGAAGAAAAATAATTTATGATGTCATATTTTCTCGATGTGTGCAATAGATTAAAACATTTTTTCCCTGTCTTTTCCAGTTATTTATCAGAAAGTCTGATGCTCAAGGAGAACAGAACTTCCTTGTCCCAATTACTAGATATAATGAAAAGTAAGTAAAACAGAATGCTTTATAAAATGTTCTTCTATCACAGAGCTACTTTGTAAATAAATAACTTACTGGTATTTTAACTTGAAATTACAAGTTATTGTTTAGATTTACTTATTATTGTATCATGAAGGTGAAGAACAAATAGAAGGCACACGAAGTAGTTTTTACACATAACTTTTTAGGAAAGTGAAAAATGTTGAGATTCACAAAGGGTTGAGATTCAAAACAAGGCCCTTTTAAAGTGTATGCAAATATGATGAGCACTAAAAAAGGTCTTAGGGAACTAAAGGCTAAGTAAATTTGAAACTTCTATTTTGTAGATAAATTAGCCAAATATTAAAATGAATTATACAAAAGAGTTCCAGCATCATGCATCGAACCTGGACTGGCAACTCGTTTCCTACATGCATGTTTCAATGAGTCCATAAGACTGTTCTACTAAATTCCATATATATGCGTTAGTATACTGTATTTATGTTTTTCCTTCTGGCTTACTTCACTCTGTATAATAGGCTCCAGTTTCATCCACCTCATTAGAACTGATTCAAATGTATTCTTTTTAATGGCTGAGTAATACTCCATTGTGTATATGTACCACAGCTTTCTTATCCATTCATCTGCTGATGGACATCTAGGTTGCTTCCACGTCTTGGCTATTATAAACAGTGCTGCGATGAACATTGGAGTACACGTGTCTCTTTCCCTTCTATTTTGTAGATAAATTAGCTTTAATTAGTTAATGTGTGCCATTTGCTAGTCACTTCCTCATCTGATATTACAAAAGCCATGATTCTTAACGGGGTGAATTTTCTTTTTTCCCGTCTATGAACATTCTTGGTTGTTACCACTTTGAGGTGGGGTGTTTGTGGCTGCTACCATCATCTAGTATGGAGGTAAGGGTGCTGCTGTACATTTCAGAACTCACAGCACAGCCCCTTGGTAGGCTGAAAAGTGGCTCCCCAAAGATAGCCACGTCATAATCCCTGGAAACTGAATGTGGTTGCTTTATATGGTAAAAAAAAAAAAAAAAGTGGGGGGGGGGGGCTTGCAGATTTGATCAAGTTAAGGACGTTATCTTGGATTATCCAGATAGAGCCCAAATGTAATCACAAGTGTCCCTAATAGAGGAAGGCAAAGGAGGTATGACAGAGAAGGCAATGTAAAGACAGAATAGATTTGAAGATGCCAGCCCTAAACATTGGAGTAATATAGCCACAGCTGAGGAATGCTGCTAGCCACCAGAGGTGGGAACAGAAGCCCCCAGAGAAACCCCTGTGCCAGTGTCTGTGCTTTGGCCCAGTGAAACTGATTTCAGACTCTTGGGCTTCAGAACTGTCGGGGAATCCATCCTGTGATTTTAACAAGCCTACTAAGTTTGTGGTAGTTTTTAACAGCAGCTTTAGGAAACTAACACAGCACTTCATGACAAAGAATCATCTAGCCCAAACTGCTGTCAATACTGTCGATGCTGAGAAACACTGTCTTGAGGGTTTGGGTTTTTGTGTGTTTTTTTTCCCTTTAACTTTTTAAAAATATATTTGGGTTAGTTTCAGGTGTATGTTGAAGTGATTCAGTTATATATATATATGTGTGTGTATATATATATATGTTCTTTTTCAGATTCTTTTCCATTATAGGTTATTACAAGGTACTGAATATAGATAGTTCGCTTAGCTGTACGTTAGGTTGAGTTGAGTTAGAACCGCCACCTAACTTACTAGCTAGGTTAGCCAGTCCTCTCCGTTTTCATTCTTGCCTGTGTCACACTGCATGCTCAGGGCTGCTGGGCTATTCTTTAGGGTTAAAATCAGTGTTTCCAAACCGTTTGTGCCAGTTGTCCTTGTTAATAAAATCTGTAATTTAAATACTGAAATATGAGATTGCAGATCTTGATCTTGGATGATGGAGTACTTACATCTTTTATGTTTCAAAAGTCAAGATGCTTCAGACTATGTAAGTTCTTTGCTGGAAATGTTCTTGAGGGCTTCTCTCTTTGAGAAAAATGAATTTGTGATTTAAGAATCATAAAACTGTAGGTTTTCAGTTTTACCACTAGAGGGTTCACTTCCAAAGCTAATTGTGATTTGGCCATAGACACAAGGATCAGGGAATTTAGTAGATACGGCACCCCACTCCAGTACTCTCACCTGGAAAATCCTATGGACGGAGGAGCCTGGTGGGCTGCAGTCCATGGGGTCTCGAAGAGTCGGACATGACTGAGCGACTTCACTTTGGCTTTTCACTTTCATGCACTGGAGAAGGAAATGGCAACCCACTCCAGTGTTCTTGCCTGGAGAATCCCAGGGACAGGGAGCCTGGTGGGCTGCCGTCTATGGGGTCGCACAGAGTCGGACACGACTGAAGCGACTTAGCAGCAGCAGCAGAGATCTTAAAGGTAACTCACTGTGCTGTGTGTGTACACGTGACAGTTTTGTTAGTGATTCTCTCAGTAGCTTTATTTTACTCCACTTGTTTTACTATAAGAATAGCTCTTGTTAACACTCAGAGCTTTAATGATATTAAGATATCTTATTCATAATTTTTCACACACAGATACTGTCCTTAGGGTGCTGTCACAAGTATTAATTTAGTTGAAAACACCACTTTACTTGCATTATGAAGTCAGTCAGTCACTTGGAGCACATGGCTGACTAACAAGCCCTGGATCTCTCATTCCCCTAATAAATCTTGTGCTTTATGGTCTTTGGTTTATTGTAGTTGAATTAAATATAGACTAGGTAGAGGATGTTTCTGCGATTTTAAAGTCACTGAATTTTTTAGCTTAATGAGGACATTTTTATTTTCTTGGTGATACTTCATTGTCTAAGTTTTCCATTTTGTTAAAGCAAAGGATGGCTGACGTGTTTTTACTAAGCATCCTACCTTCATTACCAATTATGTAATAACGGCCTTCTTTGTAAATAAGTATACTCAGCCCTCCATCTATCTGTAGGATAGAATGTTATGAATATGGTTGGTGGCTGGGGACAAAGCATGTCTTTACTAAATCATGTAGGGCTTTTTTAACAGCCTGTAAAAACTTGAGCAAAAAGTAACCATGGTTAAGATTGGGAAAAAAAATACTAGTAGAGCAAGTTTACCTTTTTGCTGTACATGATGTGGGCTAAGCAGCAGATGGCTGTAATGACTTGAACGAGAAGTATGGTGGCCATTGGATTTTAATGTGGAACAATATTGAGAATAATCACATTTCAGGAGTGTTTTTGGTTCCCAAAACTAGATGGGAAATTATTTAACCACCTTATGGGAACAGGGCTTTTTATTACCTGGTTTAAATCCTTTTATTGATCTCCACATAGGCATGAGGAACTTGGTAAAAAAATACGAACCACCCAGACCTGAAGAAGTTGCTGCTCTGAAACAGAAGCTGGAGAGGTGTCACTCTGCTGAGCTTGCACTTAATGTAGTTACGTAAGTAGATGTGAGACTGCCATTCAAGAATAGAGTTGTTACTGTGTCCAGCTGGTCTTTTGGAGAAGGCAATGGCACCCCACTCCAGTACTTTTGCCTAGAAAATCCCATGGACGGAGGAGCCTGGTAGGCTGCAGTCCATGGGATCGCTAGAGTCAGACATGACTGAGCGACTTCACTTTCACTTTTCACTTTCATGCATTGGAGAAGGAAATGGCAACCCACTCCAGTGTGCTTGCCTGGAGAATCCCAGGGACGGGGAAGCCTGGTGGGCTACTGTCTATGGGGTGGCACAGAGTCGGACACGACTGAAGCAACTTAGCAGCAGCAGCAGTTAGTCTTTAAAGTGAATTATTTAACTGGTAAGTTTTGTTCATGTGGGGAAGACTGACTTACCCCCAAATCTGCTTTTTTTTTTTTGAGTGGAGATTTCTAATAGGATTAAACACAACATAATAAATTATTATGAGTTTGAGTTTCAAGAGTATATTCTGCTTCTGCTCTGACTGACGTGTCCTTCAGCTTGCAGGCCCTGTCCCATTATTCCTTGTGGGATCCACGGGGCAGTCTTCCTAGGGAATTCCTGAACCTACTTCTTGCCTTTTTAATCTTTGGGTTCTTTGTGGTCTGGTTATCTCTTCTGAAGACAAGTGCACTATTCTAGACTTAACATCTATTAGCTAAGGTAGAGAAACTTGGCATATTTTCTCTGTGGTAATTTTATGCTGAAGACAGAACCAATAGGCAGATGTGCTGTTCAGTGTCTTCTTGCAGCCACAAGGAACACCATAATGCTGTTTTTTTGATTTGTAGGCTGAATGTGGAAATCACTGTACCTGGGCTCTTTATGCTTTGCAACTTGAAATATCTACTTAAACCTTTTAGGTGTTTGAACAGTTGAAGATCTGGGCAGGGCAATAGGAATGGTGAAACTTCTCTTCGTGGACTGTAGTCTGTAAAGTTTACTGGGAATTAGCCCTGGCATCTTAACAGTCAAGATGCATTTAAAATGTTTTTGATCTTTATATAGTCCCTACACTATCAGATAATATGTAAGCCAGCACAGCATTAAGGCCTTCATATCAGGTACACATGACTCTTTAAAGTTACAGTGTGTAAAATATGAGACACTTTTATGATACTTGTAGTTGTAACTGCAAAACATGGCTTAGCACAGAACTTAAAATTGATAAATTTCACTCCTGGGTTTCTGTGGTGACTAGAAGGAAGGAATGGTTACAGAGAAGTAAGAAAAATGTTGACTAATGAAAAGCACTGCAGCGCTGATTGATAATCTTTTCATGTTGATTTTGACATGGGCTTCGACCAGGGGTTGCCAGACTATAGCCCATACGCCAAGTCTGGGCCAGTGCCTGTTCACAGAAAGTCTCCTTGGGGCATAGGTACAGCCACTAGTTTGCATTATTGTCTATGGCTATTTGCACCCAGTAACAGAGTTGGGTAGTTGTGATGGAAACTGCATGGCCTACATGCCTAAAATACTTACAATCTGGCCTTTTTAAAGAAAATTTTGTCAACCTCTGAATTAGACCATTGAACTGTTAATGTTAACTCTCATAGCTACGTAGAGGACTGTAATTGAAAATTCTTAATTGCTAGAATTTACATAATATTTCAGGTGACCATCTGCTTTGTACTGTCAGTCAAATCTTGCATGAATACTTAAGTGGTGCTTCTCAAACTGTCTGGAAGGGACTGTTGATTTTATTTCTAGCCCATTACAGATGTTTATACTTCGTAAAATGTTACCAATTACTGAAAAAAGAAAAAACACATAAAGATAAGCTTAAATTTTATTAGATTTAACAGTCATAAATTATTCTATCAAATTGCTATAAAGTTTCTAAACATACACTCAGTTTCTGTACTTATTGCACACTGGAAATTGTTCGTGGACCAACATCATCGGTCCATGGACCCACAGTTACAAGCATTGCTTTGGGATAAAATATTTTTCCTTGGTCTTTAAGATTCTTTTATCTTTTTTCAGTATACAAGTAATATATATTATCATTATTAAAGCCAGTTAATACAGGTAAACCAAAGTTCTCTGTGACCAAACTCCAGTCCCAGTTGTGACCTGAGAGGCATTTACCTCTGCCAAGCTTTTCTCTATGTATGTGTAGAAGAAACAATTTTCCACTGTTATCATATAAACTGTACAACATTTAATACTGTCAATCTTTAACTGTTGCCAGTCTGGGTAAAAAAGAAAATAGTATCTTTTAGTTTTCATTTCCCCTATTACTTTGAGGCATTGATATTTCTGTGTTTAAGAATCCCTTGCGTGTCTTCTGCATTGCATAATTATAAGCCCTACTCAATTTCCCGGTATCATTTTCTTGACGTTTTTATATGTATCATACAACTATTTTCTTCCGTTGTTCCTTTCACTTTGTGATGTAGGCAACATGTCTTTTGCTTCACTCTCTTAACATCTAAACACCTTTTCTTACCCTAAAGTATTATTTTGCCTTTTGTTCAGCTGTAAAAACCATTTACAATTATTTGTGCCTGGTCTGAGGTAGAAATCTCATAATATTAAAATTTTTGTTCAAATAAGTAACCCATTGTACCAGCCATTTAAAATTCTCTTTGATTCTTAGTTATTTTAAATACTCGTTTATTACAGATTAAATCCCTGTATATACTTCGTTTTTCGCCCGTCTGCTCTGATCGTTGATCTCTGTGATTCTTTGCTGATACAGTCAGCCCTCTGGATGCAGAGCACCACTCTACCATTGCCATTTTATATAAGGGACCTGAGCATGTGAGGATTTGGGTATTCTGGGGGTTCCTGGAACCAGTCCCCCTCAGATATCAAGGGACAACTGTGCCACATTTTTAATTACCATAGTTTACAAATATAGGTGTATATTTTGATGTCGTGAAGGACAAGATCCCCCTTGCTTTGTTTTCAGATTCTTTTGCTAATCTTTCCCAGGTCAGAGTTTGACTTGCTAAGTCCACAAGTCATTGTTTTTGGAGTGTAACTAGAATTGCATTGAATTCAGAGAGTAATTTGAAAGAGTTTTCCTATCCGAACTTTTCACCTCTTTCCATTTATCCAGGCTTTGGTCTTCAGTAAATATATCTGATAGCCTTGCTAACTTATTCTGTTGCCCATATTAGATTGCTTATTGATGGATGCTTAATTATAGGAAGAAGAGAAAAGGTTACGAAGATGATGATTATGTTTCAAAGAAATCCAAACATGAGGAGGTATGTTCTCCAAAGGTAAAATGTAAATTACTGTTGTATATTCTGGTACAACCATAATGTTAAGGTTTTATTGTTCTAGAGTACAAGCATTATAGAGAGAGGTACTGGAAAGCTTTCTTTTGTATCTTTTATTAATCTTGGCCATTATTGGAGGAATTTTTCTCACTTCTGTTTTGGCCTGTTCTGAAGTAGTATAATAGTTACTTGATGAAGAATCCTTCCTAAGGTTATAGAAGGTAGTAGATATACTTCTTGATCTTCAAGGAGTCTTCTCCTACCCTTGTTTTAAGAAAATTGTACATGTCAAGTCAGATAATGAATAATCAGACCCAGAACGTCAAAACTGAAACACCGATTCCTGTCACTAGGCTAACCTGGTAAGACCACACCATATTATTGTAAGGTTAAACTGCTACACATTCTCCTGATTTATTTACCTTATATTCAACAAAGCAAAAGAACAATTTCCTAAAGAGAGGCAAGAAGGTAAACAATACTGGTTATGTTTCAGTACACTGTTATCCTTATGACATTTTCTTTCCTTCTTAGGAAGAATGGACTGACGATGACCTGGTAGATTCTCTCTAGCCATTTGAAATTGATTTGTCAATGCTAACTAATCATCAGATGGATGAAGCATGTCTGGCATTTAACTTTTATTTGTGAAAGCATCAAAATATATTAAACTTTTCTATTTATGTTATTTAAAATTTTTTCCTTTCAGGGTAGCTTTATGTGAAATAAAACATCTTCAAAGGAGCCAGAGTAACACCAGGTTTGGGTAACCTTAACCCATCATGATTGATAACAAATTAAAGCTATAATTTGCCAATGTTGTTTTATATAAAGTGTCATAATCTAAGTTGTTACAGCATTTAATTATTTAACTGTGATCTTAGTTTCTAGAGTTGGAACCAAATTATGATGTTCAGTCCGTTTTTTTTTGGCTAGAAAATGGGGTTAAAGAAATTCTTAGAAATGCAATTGTCCTAAATCCCAATTTTCCAGATACACACCTCTCCTCAGTGTCAGTACCTCCCAGGATACGCTTTTCCATAAAGTATAGGTACCATTTAATTACATTTCAAATTTTGAAAGTAAAATTTACTATATGCATATTCTTTAATAATTCTTTGTATTTTAGGCTTGAGCTTTTTGGTTTTAGTTTCCTTCTCATTGAGAAATGAGAGGAATAAAATTCATAAAGTATGATCTTAGGAAAGTGAAGGGGGAGAAGCCGAAACTGCCGATCCTCCAGTACAGTCCCGATGAAGCAGCAGCGCTCCAGGCTCTAGACAGGAAGGCAAACTGTCCACAGTTAAGTAGCTTGTTTCTCTTTTAGGTCACTAAAGTTTGGCATCAGAACAAGGTCCATATTTATCTCTGAAGATTTTCCTACCAAGCCCCTTAAAAAAAAAAAAAAAACGTGTAGAGGTTTTATTTCATCATTGATCAGCTAAGTGACTCTAAGTCCTACAAAGGTAAATAACAAGTTTTTTATTCCAGTTTTAAGAGATAAGCATGTCATTAAATATGAAAAGCAGGGTGTCTTTCTTTATATTTGTGTGTTTTTGTTTTTGTCTTTTTAATAAAAGGCAGGAGGAGGAGGAGTAGTTGAGATCAGGAAAGGGCAGGTAGGTTAGTATGGTTAAAACTGAGGTGTGAGTAGAGGGAGAGAACCAAATTGCCAAGCACTCAAATCTGGACCTTTTTATTTTCAAAACGTTTTCAGAGCTATCACTAGCCTGTGTCCCTTCTAGTTTATCCTAGAACACCAAAGGAGTCCAAATGGCATACCACTGTCTAGCTGAAAAGAAAGGCACACTGGATAATGCTGAGTATTTTGGTAACACTGTTCAACTTGTAAAACTGCAGCTACTTTAGGGCTTTGTGCTTCAGTCGTGTCCAACTCTGTGCGACCCCATAGACGGCAGCCCACCAGGCTTCTCCGTCCATAGGATTTTCCAGGCAAGAGTACTGGAGTGGGGTGCCATTGCCTTCTCCATTAGGGCTAGCTACCTCCATACAAATACCAGCATTTAATACTTAAAATTATACTATGTAGAAATAATTTTGTGAACCCTCAAGTTTCACTGTATTCTATCCCTCTAATGCTTAAAATACAGGAAGAAATAGTGTTTCTGTTAGAACGTAGGCCTTTAGAAAATTTTTCTTTATTGTGGGAAATGCTTTTCTCAATACGTACTTGTTTAGAACCACCTTGTATGCCTTGTCTCCCCCTGGACAATTATGGGAGGGAAAGAACTGTTAACAAATACATAATGAATTAATAGAATCCTTCAAAAGAGACCATTAGCCAGAAAAAGCTCAAATTTTATCTTTTCCCTGGGCCTTGCTCTGGTACTAAATTTTGAACTGCCCCTAAAGGAGGAAGAAAATAATGAAATTAAATGTTTAGCTGTATTTAGACAGAAGTAATCCATTTTAAGATATCCCTTGGTTTTATTTTAACTTAACCCTGTGAATAATTCACAAAAATACACATACAGAAGCAAATAAAACTATACAATCAAACTAAATATCCAGCAGATACAACAAGTAGTCAGAAGGTCAAAGATGGATAGTTGTTCAGTGGCTGATCAAATTGTTCGCATAATTTAAAAAATCAACTTGGAATTAATGAATATGTTCAAGGAAAGTATTCCAGGTTTTTTTTTAACATACAGAAGAAATTGGTCATTTATAAATGGTTGAATGGGTAACATGCATTGATCAGTACACAATGACCAATAATATTTATTGAATTCAAACTATTTACTGTTGTAAACATTAAACAAAAAGCATTATGAGTTCTAAATACAGTCTTTGACAATTCCAACAAAATAAGTGGTACGT
The DNA here is from genome assembly GCF_032452875.1 of Bos javanicus. NCBI lineage: Eukaryota > Metazoa > Chordata > Mammalia > Artiodactyla > Bovidae > Bos > Bos javanicus. The sequence goes on along the minus strand of NC_083874.1, from coordinate 86,617,673 downwards.
TTAAAAAATAAAGCTGATGAGCAATAGATCCACTCTATATATTTTCTTTCAACAGTTCCAGCAGAGAGAGCACAGTTATTTTAAAAAAGTATACAGCAAGGATTGTTCCTATTGTAATGGCAAATTCTGGAAACTGTAAATACAAATAGTCATTGAACAGTCAGACGGTCATATTCCTAATTCAGGAAGAAGTAATGTAAGAACAGTCTGCAATCCAGTTATACTCAATTGTCAACAGAGAATGCTTTTTCATAGTTCTTTCCTCAAGAAACAGCAAAACTTTGGCAATTGAATGTATTGAAAATATATTTTCAAAGTTCAAGATACAGTCATAACATTGTGTGAAAGGTGATCTGTACACCAAGGCTCAGAGGTTGGTAAAGATATAGCTTACAAAGCTGCTGGAGCAGTTCCCAGCAGAATCTTCAGTTCTATTTGCATAGCTCACACATCACTGGAATGTGGAAAGGTGTGCTATTTTTTGGCAAGAGCAAAGGAGACATTATACTGATGTGATTTACCATTTTGGGCATGCTGAATCCATGCAGAACACTGCGGCGAAGGCTGCTACCTGACATCGTTAGTTTTTGTATACTGGTTTTGTTTTTGCTGAAGCAGTTCTGTTATAGCCAGAAGCTTTTTCAGTACATGCTAGACAAAGAAAAACAATATGAAAATAATTAGTAAATGAATGAAAGCTCTGTCAAATCTCAGGGATGGGAAACCTGGATTTGAAAAATACCATATGAACTCAAAGGGATTCATAAAATAACATTACCATTCTACTCAAAAAAAGCATACAATTGTAAGTATGTATTACTCAGTCCTTGACTGAATAGTTCTGGTCATGTTATTTTGGTTGAGATATAATTTTTTACTCTCTAAACAAACTCATTTCTGTTGGCATTCTCATATCTGCTTGGGCCTGAACAATCTCTAGGATAGAACATCTTATCAGAAGACAGATTTATCATTATAAATAACACACCTCAAGCCCTGTAAGAGCACATAAGGGCAATCAGGCTACAGTCTAATGAACGCTATAATCAAACGCTATAATCATGAAAAGAATGACAACACTGGGCCTAAAATTAAATCATTCAGCTCCTTTATCTTTCTTAGAAAGTCTTAATTGGGCCAGATTCTCCAAAAAAATAAAGTATTCAAGGCAAGCCATTTAATGAACCCAACTCCAGTGTAGCAAGAAGGCAATTCACATGCCAACAGCATATAAGTAGGTCTATGGCACATATTAGGGGCTTCCCTGGTGGCTCAGAGCTTAAAGTGTCTGCCTCCAATATGGGAGACCTGGGTTCGATCCCTGGGCTGGGAATATCCCCTGGAGAAGGCAGTGGCACCCCACTCCAGTACTCTTGCCTGGAGAATCCCATGGACAGAGGAGTCTGGTAGGCCACAGTCCACGGGGTCGCAAAGAGTCGGACACGACTGAGCCACTTCACTTCATGGCACATATTCTGCCTGAGCTTCTAAAGTGATTGAAACCTAAGTGAATTGTGCTATTATTATCTAAACTGGGAAGAAACGAGAACTGTAGAACCTCAGATTGAGGAGAACTCGGAATCACTGAACTCAATGTGTTAACCTCTCCTGTAAGGTCCCTGCCACGTGTCGGCCACTGGTGACAGTGCTTAGTTTTTAAGGCCATATTCCAGAATCTCTGGATCTTGAAATGTTTTTATCAATCTTAAAACACATGCATAATTCTCATGTGTTTGAGAGCTTGCAAAGTTACCTGGCCATGCACGGTGTGTGTGTGTGACAGAAGCAGACAGAAAAACACTACATCACTACTGATTGACTGTTAGCTCACTTACCACTTCATACATACCACCAAGCGTATAAACACCTCCATTTTTTCAGTAGAGTTCACATTAGCTTAGAAGCAAGGTTTGACATTTTGTGGTATCAAAAATATGTAATCTTAATCTGGGCTTATCATTCCTGTTTGCTGAGATCTTTGTGGATTTTGATTCAGAGTCTTAAAATTTTAATATAATTAATAAAGACTAATTGTAATTTAGCTATTTATCAGCTCTCAAAGAATCTTATGCTGATATTGTGCTTACATGTAAAGAAATAATATTGTTAACAAAGGCTTGCAAAAACCTACCTGTTGTGCACCACGCTCATTACTGAGCGTCCGCAGTTCATCTGAATGGGCCACACAAATCTCATGCAATGCTGCTAAATCACGGCAAAGGTCAGTTCTAGAATGCTCTGTAGTGTCCGGAAGTTCAGGTACATTCTTTAAGGGAATCATAAAACTGCGTTTAGAAATACGACACTACTGTCTCTTCTGAAAAGATCCTAACTGGTACAGTAGATAAAATTTAATACATAATAATCTCTTAAAATTCAATTTGATAGATTTTATGACCTCAATATTCACACAAAAATCAGGTTTCATTTTCTTCAATCACAGGACAAAATACCGTGCACTATTACTGCTATTCTAAGCAAATGGTTTTTCTAATTTTTTTTTAATCTATGAAGTTTTTTTTTTTAAGAAAAAAAAAATCTGGAGGGTAAATAATGCAAGCATTAACTCTTTAATATGGATTAAAGGCAACCCAAACTTAAAATTCCTAGGCTCTTTCAGACTGACTTTCATGATTAAACTGGTATAATTTGTCCAAACTCATCAGCACATATAAGAGCTACATGACAAGTGTTAACGAGAACCGTTTAGGTCTATAATTATCTGTGGACTATGCCACAAACACATAACTAACATATAGAAATCAATGTTAATTATCTTCAGATAAGTTTCATAAAGTAACTTTGTGTCAATACAGTACTACCAGACTGAATACTGATTTTACTGTTTCAAGTTCCACTACTTTGTTAAAGCAGCTAAAGCAGCAGCAGACTGACATAGTGGTGAGGTGGGCAGCTAAGAAGATAACGAAAGACAAGACAGAAACTGAAAAATGACACAAGAAATCCAAAAGCCACAGTACTGTATTCTTGGTGAAAACTACTTATTGTAAGAATAAATGGTTATAATCAAATGAAATAATTTGTTTAGGAAGGTAGACAAAAATATGCAGCTTTTGAATTTTTTTTTTCCAATTCTGGATAGAGAAGCTTTTAGGTGTCAAAATACTTAAAAAAATTATATACATACCCCTAGTTCATCTAAAAACATGATCATGCGATGTTTATTACTTTTGATGAATGGATTGACACCTTCCATGTAAGGCTCCTAAAAATATAAAAATAAAAGTCTTACTATATGGATGAAAAGCATCTGATCTGTAACAAAAACCATACATATAGTAAAAATTCTTATAAGTCATATTATCAGTAGCAGAACATATTTGTAAGAATTTAATCATAAAATGACTATTTTCCTTCTAATATAAGCAAGCAGCTATTCTAAGGAATAGGGGTATATTTTTAATGAGCAAATTCTGGATGAAAAAAAATTAGCATACATAGCCTAGCAGAAACAAACTGTTTATATGTAGGTCATTCAAAAATAATTACTGAGAAAATAATTACTTGCCAAGTACCCAGAGGTTATTAGAATCTAGCAGAGAATATAATAAATTAAAATACAGTATGATAAGGACTGCAATAAAAAATTAGTACTCATAACCTGCCTCAATTCAGATACATTCAAAAGCTAAGTCAGGCTACAAACTGCTTCTTTCTAAAGTCTTAAACCTATTCTAAAACATGCTATGTTACAATAGGAAAAGTTTAGTATTAACACAAGCTCTTTTAAACTCAGTAAAGTGAGATAAGGACCTAGACATGAAAAATCATATAGTCTAAAAGTGATGAAATAAGGAGACACAAAGTGGTATGCCTATCAGATTGTCAAAAATAGAAGAGTAATAATAGCTGAGTTTTGGCAAGGCTGAGAGAAGCAAAAAGTCTTCTGACTTAGTAATTCTGCTCCAAAGTTCATTTAAAGAAATAACTGGACAAGTTTGAAAGGAAGTGTGTGTGTGTGTGTATAGATAGATACAGATATAAGGCACAGTGACAAACTGGAAGTCATCTAAGTATCCAGTAGAAGACTACTTAACATTTACATGATGGCATTAAATAAGGATTAAGAAAAATAATTACATATTTCCAGATACAACAAGAAGTTTAATAATGACAGAAGCAGGTGACATATTAATAGTCAATTGTCCTTAGTAGGATTACATATGGGTTGTTTAAAAACTCATCTAAATTTTAATATTACAGAGAATGTTTAGTACGTAATACACAACAAATCAACTGGGGTACATTTTAAAATATGGTAATTGATTTTTATATTTAAAAATGGAAGACTGATTATACTGGAAATTATACTGAAAAAAGTTTTCTATACTAGCTAAAACAGTGGTTTTAAAAATTCCATTATTAAAATTAAAATCTAAAAACATTAAATATGTGAACATACCAATAATATAATAAATTATGAAATATCCACTGTTGAAAATTTACTTATATTTTATGGTTTTGTCGTGTTGAGGTTTCACTCAAAAATGACATTTTAAAGTATCAAAATGTTTTTACCTTAGCTCCAAATTCCACAAGATTTGCTAAGTTCTGCACAGACTTAGCCACTAATGTCAGTGTTCTTGCAGCAATAGGAGATGGGGAATCTATAAGAGAATTGGGCACAGCTAATGACACCAACTCCAAAGGTACTTCCAGGTAAACCATTATAAATTTAGCACTTTAATATTTCTTTACAGTTAAAAATACTAACATTCTTCCATTCAGAATGCAATTTTTTTTTGGCAAGTGTATGACCTGTATGAAATCAAAAGAGCTTGATTTAAAGGGGGGAAACCAAACACACTTATTAGCACCTGTAGTTTGTGAAAAGGGTACTACAAGGCTCAGCAATTCCCAACTGGTTGATAGTATTATAAAATACCTCAAAACTTTATCACTAAAAAGACTGTCACTCCACATACCCTTTGGGGACAATTCACAAATTGTGTATTTCAACCCACCCGGGTTATCAATTTGCAATATGAACAGTTTCCTGCTCCCAGCCTCCAGTGAGTCAATTCACTTTAAAGCTCAATAACAAAAATAAAGTCTGGAATCTCTGCTTTATTTTGAGGAGAAAAACATATAATCAGGAAATACTGCCCTATATTGACAGTAGGATGTAAATGAAAAGTATTTGTCTATTAATTTTAAGCTCTGAAACGAAATTGTTTTATAGTAAAAGCCTACAGATAGCCTATCTGGCTGCCTGATTTTAGATTGTATTCTTTTTATCTTAAGCTGCTAAACAATAAATAATATTGCCTAGTGGTTCAGAGTCCAACATTCAGATAAACACATCTCTCCAAAAGAATTCTAAACCCTTAATTCTTTATAGACCCAAAGATTTAACCATTTTAGTAGCAACAGAAAGTATTTACAAAGATACAATGGCTATAAAGGTAAAATTTAAGATATCCCAAAAATGTTTAATACAGTTTTAAGCTTCAAATTATTAAGACAAAAATGCTTCAGATTCCTTCTGCTAATAATGGCTTATGATTACATTTATAGTCACAAATATCATTCTTATCCTTTATTTGAAAAGTCTACTACCAGTCCATAATGGGCATATGTAAAATGCAAAACCGAATCTGGTTTGTTGGAGTTTAAAATGCCAATTATCATTATGTAGTTCGTGACAAGAAATCTCTACCGGGAAATCTCAAACGGCTCCTTCATAAGTATTTGCAGAGTACAACTACAATTGCAGCTATAATTTTAAAATCCAACTTGTAATGGTAGTGACGAGAGTCTAGCATGAGCTAAAAGCACACAGAAAGCTCTTCTTCCCAACCTGAAAAAGCCAATACTGCAGACTGGAAAAAGTCCTAAGAGTCTGAGACATGGGTTTGGACAGGGCAGAAAATGGTATGTGTCTACTTATGCCATCTCAGGCTTCAGATAGTAGTGGAAAGAAAGGAAAAAAAGCAAAATGGAAAGAAAAGGTAAAACAGCAAAAACAAGTTGGGTGCTTTTTTATACCAAGTCTTAGAAGTAAATAATTTAAAGATCAGATTTAAAAGAAAAAATGAATAACCTCACTAAAGAGTATGAAACTTTTTTTACTTTCAAAATTTATTACCTGAGATGATATTAAACATCCGTGGATTCAGGATGGCAGGACAGATAAGTCGAAGAAAAACAAAACCACTGAATGGGAGGGAAATTTTGTTATTTTAGAAAACTACTATTATGTGTCACATTAAAATAATAAAAATTTTAATACCTGTAGAACCATGAACTTTGAACTAATGTAGGGCTGACCAAATATACAACTTTATGAAAATAAGCTATTTTAAAGAACGTACATATATATTTATATATATATATTCTGCTTCTTAAACATTCTCATTTAGAATTGTAGGTTTACTTTGGGAAAATTTAAGTTATATCTAAAATTCACTGTTTATTTCAGGCCAACAGTGCATTTTATACTTACTTTGAGGAAGGAGTGTCCTTAGGAACACTAGGAATTTCTAAAATATTATAGGAGTACAAGCAAGCCTTTTTAATAGATACATAGTTCTGTAAAGGTCTTAAAATTGACGTTCTCTCACTTCTCTTTCCTCTTTCTTAGAACAGTCTGTTATAAATCAAGTTCGTTATACTGACTTTGTTCACTTATTATTATGTAAAAATTAAGAATCCATTGTACTAGGGGAAAAGCGACTTCTTAATAAATGACAAAGTATACAAACATAATGTTGAAAAGCCTTTAAGGCAATGGAGGAAAAGACATTATGCATTCTAAAAGTCTAAAAAATTCTCAGATTACAAAATATTAATAGCAAAACAACACAGTAAAAACGCACATTTAACAACAGTTGTCAGATGATTTTACCTGCTAATCTTACTCTGGGAACAAAGTACAAAGTACATCTACAAGTGTATATAGCTATTGCTAGTCTGCCCCCTTCAGTTACTGGTATAGTCCTCATTTAGATAATATTTCTCTAATTTACTCTTAAAGAGGGATCCACACTCATAACTGACCTCTCACCTGCCCTTGGAAAGACACACATTATTTCCAAGTTGATAAAATTCTTTTTAGAAATTACTGACACAATCTCTTTTCTCTATTAGAGTGAATAACACTTCTCAGCATTCACCTCCCAACAATGTTGTTTGCTAATTTTGGGAAATCTTAGAAAAGGAATATGTTGATTCTCAGCACATTAAATCTTTAGATGTCTTTTAATTTATGAGGAAATTTGCATAAGTTTTACTTGAAAACATTTTGATATCTTTGCCTTTGAATCTGAAATATAACCTAACCACACTGAATTATAAAAGAATTTCAGTGTGCAAATCTACTTTCTGTGAATTCTTACAGGTAACTTTAAATATAAGAGGGATACTAGGTATCTACATGTATATTTAAAAGCTTAACTAGGGGCAGAAGTCACCACCTAGGCCATAAATGCCCCTTATTAAAATACCCTGTCATATCAAACTGCATAGCAGAATTTCCAGCTGTTTGCTTAACAAACATACTGAAACATATGCTTGTAATTCTTTTCTATTCTCTCATCTCTACTAAAGCCAAAAAATGTAAAATCGACAGTTCTTAGATATTTGTCATATCATTAGTAAGCAAGAGATTTTATCTGTAAAATGAGATCTCTCTACAAATATAGGTTGGGACAGGATTAATGCACATTTTCAAAACTAATTCTGTGATACTGGTGTCTTCAGTAGATGCCCAGTGGGTTTTTTTTTTTTTAATGGTCTGTAACATGATGGGCAGCATATATTCTATATGATAAATTTTATTATGATTAGACTGCTGAATTCTCTGATGCTTTTGCAGTAATTTTCCTACTGTCTTGAATAGGTTGTGGTGTGCTTAATAAAGCCTTTCAGATATTAAGGATATTAGATTGAGTCTTAGATCTTTTGCCTTTAGTTCTGCCTTAGCCACTAACTATATAACCTTAAGCAAATTCAGCATCTACAGATCTCCTTCCTCGTTGCAAAAGTTAAAATAATACCAAAGTCCTCCTATATAAGCTAAAAAATTCTATGACTTGACAGAGCAATTCTAATTACTCCACAACTAACACACTGAGAGAGCTTCTGAATATAGACTCTGGCAGGAGACGAGCACCAAGACACAGACTGTTACAAACCAATTAATCAATATCTGTATGGTTCAATTATTGCTTTTCCTAGAGACACATTGGAGAAAGCAATGGCAACCCACTCCAGTACTCTTGCCTGGAAAATCCCATGGACGGAGGAGCCTGGTGGGCTGCAGTCCATGGGGTCGCTAGAGTCGGACACAACTGAGCGACTTCACTTTCACTTTTCACTTTCATGCACTGGAGAAGGAAATGGCAACCCACTCCAGTGTTCTTGCCTAGAGAATCCCAGGGACGGGGAGCCTGGTGGGCTGCCGTCTATGGGGTCGCACAGTCGGACATGACTGAAGCGACTTAGCAGCAGCAGCAGAGACACATTAACTAATCTTGGTCTCCCCCCTCCCTCTTCTTCTACCTCTGTTTCTCTCTCGTCCTCTATGTATGTATACACATATATGGGCTTCCCTGGTGGCTCTGCAGTAAAGACTCTGCCTGCCAATGCAGGAGATTCAGGTTAGATCTTGGGCCAGGAAGATCCCGTGGAGAAGGAAATGGCAACCCACTCCAGTATTCTTGCCTGGAGAATCCCACGGAGAGGAGCCCAGCAGGCTATAGTCCATGGGTTTGCAAAAAAGTTGGACATGCCTCGGTGACTAAACAACAATACATATATGTGCATGAATGTATATGTGTGTGTATGAAGGGTACTATGTGACGTTAGCTACATATTTTTGTTGGTTATATAACTTTTAACCTCATTTTGTATGGTTGAAAAACAAACAAAAAAAAGACCTTCCCAAATAGTTAATTGACTATCATTGAATGTTCAGGTTTTTAGAAAATGCAAAATGGTAGCTAGCTAAGTATTTCATAGTAACTTCAAAAAAAACACACAGTAAGTTAAAGTTTAGGAGCTATCTGAATTTAGAAAATATTCAACAGGGCCTGACATAAAATTCAAACAAAAAAGGTCTTTAATTGTATACTATATACTGTTAGTCTTCACATTTCCACACTTACGCACTTGACTGTTGGTGCAGGCTATTAAAATGATTTAACAAATCAATTAATAAGCCTTACCTAACAACTCTTGTTCTCATGGTGGTATTTGTAGGCCACTTGTGCTGAACAGATTTCTGTAAACACCCATAAATATACCTCAGTGTCCTGCCAAAATAACACAATCATCTCAATACAGAAAGCAAATGAAAATACTGATCTTATTGCAGTCTAAAGCTTATGACGTTTTTAAATGCAACTAACCTTTTTCCCAAAAAAAGTACTCTGCTACAAGTAATGATATTTAGCAAAGGATAAGGGAAACTTAGGTTTTCGTCAATTCATTTAGCCAGCTCTTTATATCTACTATGGAGGAAACCCTACCATTTTCAGATTACTTCTATATTAATGAAAAGAATGAAAAGATACTAGAATGGAGGCAGATTTTAATGCAAGTTAACTTCTGCCTGAATAAGTGAATTCACCAACACTGGAAGCCACTAAGCAGATACCAAGTAATTACCTTGTGTACATAATTAGTAAGATATTCAACTATAGATGGGAGAGGTGCATACGTTTCATGATCTCAAATCTGAGACTATACGCTTCTATTCATTCCCCAAGTTACTAGATAAACCATACATACTGGCCTGTATAAAAACATGGTTTATTTTAATGCAAATATTTCACTTTGGTTTCTTCAAGTCACTTTTTCCTTAAACACAATTCATCATGTAAAGGTTAAAAACTCTACTTTTTCAAAGTACAACATCCGGATAGTGGAAAAGCTTACACATGTTTTTATAAATACAGATTTTAAAAAGGCAATATACAATTTCTTGTCAAATTAAAATTTCACCACTTACGGTGGAAGTATTTCTGAAGCCATGAATATTTTCTCCACAAGCTCTGAAAGTATGTTCAATAGGTGTGCTAAATTAGTGTTCACATCTTCATTTTTTTCTAACTTTGATGGACTTAACTAAGAGAAGGAATAAATCAATATAAATGCATCTTGACAATAATAAATGCAAATGAATCAAGGTAATCAAACAGTTGTTTGCAGAGTTCTCTATTTTTCCATTTTTCAATCTGTATTAGTCTTTTGGTGTTGGTAGTGGGACTAAATGGGAATTTCAAGTAGTTTACTCTATGGAACTCCTAATGGGCTTATTACTGTTTATTCCCAACTACTCAACTGAAGAGCAAGCAATGATTATTCAACAATTTTCAGTTGCCTTGGGGTTAATACTAATCAATAAAACTTTATTTTATTCATTTACCACATTTTACCATAGACTTTACAGGGACACAAAACTGTATTAGACTATTTTAAAGATAATATTCCCAACTAAAACACAAAAACCCTGTTTAAGTGGCCACATATTCATAGATATAGTGGAGTATTTTAATTGGGAAGAAAGATCACTATATATTATTATAAAACCTATCTTAATTCTAAATTTATGTGAGGAAAAAACTTATTAGAAAAGTTTTTATGAGCAAGACTTTTTAAAAGACTGATAAAATACCAGATGCCTCAGTGGCAGCATCATGAACTTTCCAGTAACTTTTGATATGTAAGAATTCTTGTCTAGAATCAATGGAGTAGATGTATCTATGGGAATCTAAATACCTTAGCCTGGATTCAACATCCAGAGACTTTCTGCAGACTTGCTGCATTTCTGTATCCTTTATACTTAGGCTAACTATGGTGTTAACCCAGGTCTGCAATACTATATTATCAATTTGTCCTCTTTAAGTTAATAAGTAAAAACTGACAACTTAGTGCAGAATTAACATCTTGACTGATCCCAGTATACATTATCAAAAGCAATTCTTTTATTCTGTATCAGACCTAAAAAATATTATCCTTCTATAGTTCCTCTACCTTCAAAATAAAATGATAAAATAGTCACATAAATGAGATTCTACTCTTTTTCTTAATGGTTTGTTACGAGTTTACATTCCCAACCCTGGGATCAAACCCAGGTCTCCTGCATTGCAGGCAGATTCTTTACCATCTGAGCCACCAGGGAAGCCTGAAGCCTTTAATAATCAATCCTAAAAGGATGTTTTTTATTTGCTTTTAAGGAGATAACCTCTACCGTTCCTACCACCCACCTCCCTGCCACCAAAAAAAAAAAAAAAACAACCCTAAGGACAAACCTAGATATTATTTAGAACTTACACAAGAGAACTCTCTTAACAAAAACTTGAATTTATGTTATGCACACTTTCTGAAAGTAGTATACACTTTATGAAAAAAGTACTTTCATGTATCTCTGGCACAATTTGAGGTTTTTAATCCCCAAATAAAGTACATCCTTTTGAAGTCTGTTTTACATAACATTTTTCCAATTGTATTACAAAAGGTATAACTGCTCTGATGAACAGTTTTAGACAGCTAATACATTTTCACCTATTAAAATATGCTCTTTGCTAAAATACAACATTACTCACCTCACAAGACTGCTTGCTTTCCATTATCCTTAAGATAGAGTCTTTTAAAGCGTGATGAACAAATTGTGTAGCAGTGGCTTTCATATACTGCTCCATCAAGGTGCTCGCAAGTGTTGTGGCTCGAAAGAGGGTAGTGGCTTCATCTACATAAATATTTAATATTACAAAATTATTTGTAAAGGATTGTACTATTGTGAATCAAATTGGAGATTAATTGAATTGTTTTCCTTAACCAATTATAGCCATTTAAGCACATTTATCTACATGCAGCATTACTAAATATAATGATGTCCTGTATTTCTATAAACTTAACTCTTCAAAAGACTTCTTTTACTTCCTAAGATCATAAACAGAAGGGATTCACACTGCCATGTTCATATGAACACACAAAGGCTTCAGACAGTTCTGTGACTTATCAGTAAGACTAGAGAGCCAAATAGTGACAAAACTAGGACCAGAATCCAGCCTTGCTTTCCACTGAGCCCACACTGGACACTATGAGTTGATTTCCAAACAAGCATATAACATAAAATCCCAGTAGAGATTAACTTAGTAGTCTAACATATAGCCATTAACAACTTTTAATAAAATTCTAAAAAACAAATATTGAAAGAAAAAAATCTCAGTATAAAATATGTTACTACCACTTTATATTTTTGTATTTTCTATGAGTAGGAGGAAATAGTTCTAGATTCTACAGTTTATTAATACCTGGGGAACCTAGAAGCAAGTACTGTGTGAGTCAAAGTGCTGGCTGGAAATGGGTTATTCTGACGTGTTTCCACGTGGTTACAAAGTACAATGTGTCCAGCTGCCTAGAAACTACCTATCTATATAGACGCTAGAAATAAAATGCAGCTGACACCCAACTTTTGTGCAGTGAATTTATAAGCAAAAAAAAACAAGAACATGGTAAGCATACCACACTGTTCTTAATAATCAGACACACTGTGAACCAATGATCTGGACATGGAAGTCACTTTCTTATTGCTTCTAATACTAATTTGCCATGATAGAAACCTGTATTAAATATAAGTAACCCCCTGCTTCCTATATTAGCCAGCGTAAGAATCTCAGCTGACACTCCGAATCTCAACTGACACTCCAACTAATTTTTTAATGAAGGAAAAACTGAGTAACTTCCTTTGTAAGATGATTTAATTATTTAATGTTTTAAGATAAAGTCCATATATACTTGATTATAAAAGAAAGCTGAGCGCCGAAGAATTGATGCTTTTGAACTGTGGTGTTGGAGAAGACTCTTGAGAGTCCCTTGGACTGCAAGGAGATCCAACCAGTCCATTTTGAAGAAGATAAGCCCTGGGATTGCTCTGGAAGGACTGATGCTGAAGCTGAAACTCCAGTACTTTGGCCACTTTTGCAAAGAACTGACTCATTGGAAAAGACCCTGATGCTGGAGGAGGAGAAGGGGACGACAGAGGATGAGATGGTTGGATGGCATCACCAACTCAATGGACATGAGTTTGGGTAAACTCTGGGAGTTGGCGATGGACAGGGAGGCCTGGCAGGCTGAAGTCCATGGGGTCGCAAGGAGTTGGACACGACTGAGTGACTGAACTGAATCATTAACCCAGTTTTTAAAAGTATCACACTAACACATCCATACTATACCTTCCATGCTTATTTCTCTGTCATTTAGTGTACATAACAACAATGATTCAAGCTTTTCATGAAGAAAAATCTTCAGTAGAATGCTAGCGAGTAGTGTTCGGTCCTGTCCACATACATGTGATAAAGCATAGACTACATGAAGTTCCTTTTGCAGTATAAGCTAAAAAAGACATGGAGAAAGCTTGTTGAAAGTATACAATATTGAGCATTCTCAGATTAACAGAAAATATGTTCTTCTATGGGCTTCCCAGGTGGCACCAGTGGTAAAGAACCCACCTGCCAATGCAGGAGACATGAGAGAGATGGGCTTGATGCATTCTCAATTTAGGAGTATGTTCTATTGAATACATGTACTAAAAACAGAATGAGATTGTAGCCTCTATATTCATAGACTTAATACCAATGTCATACTGCTGCACAGGTTTTCAATCTTCTCTGTCACTGTGCCACTAAACTATGAAATTATTATATTTAACTCAACGGACCTTTCATTAAAAGTTAACTATTTCTCTTAATGCTTTTAAAAATAAATAGTCTGGTAAATAACTTAAATACCTCCTTAAATTCGCTGTACTCTTCTTCTGGCATGATCTTTTCCATAGAATATCGTGCTCGGACACGCAGGGATCCTGGTTCAATACCTTTCAATGGTATATGGGAGCTGAGCAAAAACCATTCGTCTGTGGCATGCCCCTTCTGTAACCGGCTCAACTGGCAGCGCATAAATACTTTGACAGAAAAATATCAAATGATTACTGTCTCAAAAGATGACACTGTAATTAGTCCCACAAATTTTCCTAATGTTATATCTTCTCTATAGTGTTAAACACTTTTTGTGGTATTACTTAAAAGTCCTTTAATGAAAAGTGTTTAACACTATAGAGAAGATATAACATTAGGAAAATTTGTGGGACTAATTACAGTGTCATCTTTTGAGACAGTAATCATTTAAGTAATACCACAAATTTTAACACTTAATGCTTACTTCATTCATTTACTGAATGCCTACTATGTGCCAGACTCTCTGATAGGCAAGGATGTGGAATACAGACATGATTAATACATGGTCTCTGACATGCATGGAGATCACCGTGTAGCCAAGGAGGCAAGAAATCAATTATGGTACCCTGCAGTAAGTGCTATAAAGTTGTTAATGCTGATGAAGTACAGAGAAACAATTTGTAATTCAGCCCGTGAAGTTCTAAACATCCATTCCAAACAGATACCCGTTAAGCTGACTGTAACAGGATCTGGAGGTGTAACTAAGTAGAAAGGTAGAGAAAAAAAGGCAGTGTGCACACAGTCTGAACACAAGGTATGGCGGATGGTTTTAAAATCCATAGATAATTTAAGAGCAATAAGAAGGCTGGTGCAGCTGGAGAGAAGGATAGATTCAATATACAATATACAAGATAGATACAATATACAAGGATATAATATACAGAAGATTGGAGTATGTCAGGAAAGGTTCTGTATCATTACTAGGGGGTTAGATTTTATGTTAAAAATAATGGGAACCACTAAAAAATGTTAACCACTTAAAACAGTACAGAAGTTACAGAATATAGCAAAAAATCCAGGCTTTGATTCTGTTAACATGTATCACTTTTTTCTTCCTAAGCCTGATTTTTAAGAAGATATTTAAGGATTAATCTAATTCACTCTTGTGTGAATGGCTAAATCCCACTGTCACCTGTTTCCAAAATGGGCTGGGAAAAGCATGCTGCTGAGAACAAGGACTGGCACTAGAAGTGAACAGTGTTTTAAAGGAAAAATAGAGTGCTTTTTTTCATGTCCATGCAAAGGATAGGAGAGTAGGAGAAACCTAAAAAGTAGGAAGAAGGGGTAAGGAAGCATCACAGAAAGATGACCGCTGTCACTATTTTCTTTTTCTTGTTATTCATTGAGTGAGGAGGGTGAACAGACACTACTTTAAGGGTTTAAGATTAGAGTATATACAATTTAGCCATTTTGGTCTTTATTTTTTCTTTTTTGGACACATTCTTTCTCAACAACTAATATTTTCATACGTACAAAAAGCAATCTCAAGTTACACTACTTACATACCTTTATAATTTCCATTTTAGACTCTACTTCATTATGAATTTCCAAAGTATATAAAACATACTTTTTTACTTTAGAAATAAATTTCTGTATTAACTTACAGATATCAGGATCTTTGCTTTTCTTCGTTTTATTACTAAGAGTTATTTCAAATCTGTTGATGTCAGGAGGAAGATCACTAAAGAAGCATGTGGGGAGAAAAAGAATTAAGAAAATGTCCTGGCATCAAACTATCTAATTCCTTTGTCTCTAGTATCAAATAAGCTCCCTATTTATTTCTGCTACTTAACCCAGTTCATAGTGGTCGATTTAAAACTAGATTCAAAACAGGTTTATCATTTGGTATACAAGAATACAGACAAATTACACTTTGCCTACCATCTTTAACTTCCCCAAGTACACTGTGGAAACCCTCATAAATATTTTGTATGCGTATGTTAGTAGATGCTTTTGGATTTGTCACTGAATAACTAGGTGAAAAACCATGGACATAGCACTTTACTAACAAAAGTAAACAGATAAGATAGAAAACAAATATAGGTACTATTAAAATGCCTGAGCCTGGCACCTTGTTCTGACTGGTTTAGATACAGAGTTAAAAGGAAAAAAAAAAAAGAAAGAAAATGCATTATGGGATAAGAAAATCATCTAATGTAACAAGAAAATAAGACTTACTCAAAGACAAACTCTTCTGACCATACAGGGTTTTGCCCTTCCCTTGCATGAGTTTTTGCTACCTGGACGCTATTCAGGTAGATGTTACAATATGGATTAGTAAAATGCTTTACTGGGAGTTTATGGGCTTCTTCAATATGTAAAATAAGACTGCTGACCTAAAGAAAACACAAAAAGTATTACCCCAGATTTCAAGAATTACACATTAGGTTTCAAAGGCAATTATAAAAACCCAAAGTAGTGACTTATCCCCCTCTTTTTCAGGAAACATGACTTTCAGTTATGTTTTCCTTTTTAAGTGACATAGAATATGACATTCAAGCATTCAGCAAATTCTCACTTAAAAAATAAATATAATTGTATTTTACAAGTTATTATTCCAATTACAGTCCGACAAAAATAACGAAATATACCTTTTTTACTATAAAACCATGATTCACAGGAAATAAAGTTGAGAAGAGGATTCTTTATTAATTTAAGTAAATAACTGTCACCACCCAAAGCAAAATCTAACATACTATATAATGCTCCTCTGGAAGATTTTATTTCTATATAGAGTTCCACAGCTAGAAAATATTTTAAAAATACTGATTCTACCTTCTCATTTTACAGAAAAGGATACAGATCCAAAGAAGCCGTTTTTCAGTTTTGATGCCAAAATTTAGATTCTGATTCCAAAATTCTAGTATTGGGTTCTCTTTCCCTCTTGCCACCTGCTATTTGTATGGACTTGCACAAGTCAATTTCTATGGGCCTCTGCTTCCTCAGATGCAAACTTAGGATAAAGTCTACACTGCAAATTGTTGTAAAGATTAGAAATGATATGTATAAAAGCACAAGTGGAAAAAAGCTGGCACATGTATGTCCCTAGGGAGATTATCAGACTTCTGGCTACAGGGAACGTTAAATTTAGAGTCATCTAAAAATAACCATTCATCCACTTCTTGGTTAAATTCACCTAGCTTACTGGAAATTCTCATAAGTATTAATAAAACAAGAGTTACTTTAGTCAATAAATACGGTACTATGCTTTCCTCAAAATTCCAAGAATGCTAAAATTTACTTAACTTTTTTTCAATTATCTGGGGATAACTAGAAGAAAAAAGCAAAGAAATGGAGGGTATACAGTTGACTTTACATACCTAGAAAAAAAAGAGAAAGCCTAGCTTTACTCTGCATAAATGAACATGCAGGACAGTCATGCTAAGGTTTCAAAAAAGATAGGATACTACCTGTAAGTTACGTAATAGGTTTCAAAAGCAATTACTATAAAAAACACTCGAGTTACCAGGATTCGTACTGTCAGATGGTTTTTTCCATGAGCACTTTTAGTTCTTTTTTGACACCGGCCAAGTAATTTTTTGAAGAAAAGAATAATAGTGCCAAGCAGAATACTTTCTGTTGTCGCTGACTTGGTACTGGAACTTTAGGTAGAAGAAAAAAGGCCCTGGTATGTAGTCAACAGATGGCATTAGGGACTAAGTACCCTATACAAGGCAGTGAAGTCTGCCTGCAAAGAAGGAGATGCGGGTTCAATCCCTGGGTCAGAAAGATCTCCTGGAGAAGAAAATGGCAACCACTCCAATATTCCTGCCTGGGAAATCTCATGGACAGAGAAGCCCAGTGGGCTACAGTCCATGGAGTCATAAGAGTCAGATACAACTCAGCAACTAAACAACAACCCAGCAAGGATATAAGAATATTCTTCTTCATAAAGAAATAACTATTTCTCCTGCTGCTGAAGTCAAGTGGGAGCATAGCTTTAAAATGCCTGAAAAAGATTAACCTCTCTTAAGAAATCTAAAGTATTTGAAATGTTGCCCAAAATAGTTCAAAGAAATAAAGAGCAAAGTGATAAAGCAGAAAACAATCACAAATCTGTAACAATCACAAATCAAAGAAAATAAAATTTCACCTGACGCAGGCGTTTATTAGATGTCCCTGGACTACTTTTCCTTAAGTTGCAAAATGCCTGCAGACCTTTCATCCAGTCCTACGAAAAAGAGTAACAGCATTTCAAAGAAATATTCTATATAACAGTTTATGCAGTTTCCAGTCATCAATTTGGGTTCTTCCTCAAAATTCAATAGTTCTTTTCTTCTCTATACTCAAGAGTATCCTGCACTTTAAATATATCTGTGCTCCAACAAAGTAAAATAGTGACCAAAACAGTTGTAATAATTTCTGCAAAATATTGATTGTATTATTGCAGAATCTCTAAACTAATCCTAAGTGTCAATGAGTGATTGTTTATTAGCCAAAAAATAAATATACATGTAGTTAAGCAGTTAAACTTGAGGCACCCTAAGGCAGAATTTAACTTGATATACTTTGTGAAAGGAACGCTGACTGTAAAACCAACTGATAATGTGATGACTGATTTGATGACTAGTTTTCTAATTACCTTAGACCATGAAACATATAAGGGGATCTGGGTGATTTATAAGCCTTTCAAATATTAATGTTAGATATAAAATATTGCAGCCTAATATTAAAACTAAGTTGCAGATATATTCTCAAATGTTTAATACCCTACCACACTGGAGAAAGGAGAGAATAATTTTAGGTTTATAAATTATAACCATGTTTGGCATACATGTTTCTAGTAAGCTCTGTACTATTGCTTCACTCAATTATGTCTTCAGTGTGTTGGCTACTTCAATGAATCTGAATTCTGTCAATGTTTAGAGTACGTCTTTTAATGGGCAAATTTAAGACTAAATCAATTATCATAGCTTTTATAAAGAGAAGACAATAACCAGAGATCCTACAGGTCACCAAAGTAACAAAAATTTGGAATACCAGTGGCATATTTGGACTTTAAGGTATATGAAAACACGAAATATGTAAAGAGTACAGATAAATAAGAAAATGTTGTATATATACATTATGTGAGACACCCAAAACATACTGAAATGTCATCAAGCTGTGTAACACATCTTTAGAAAGAGAGAATATGATAAAATAACTGAAAGACAGGATACTCAAATTTAAGTTTCGTTCCTAACTCAATTTCTAATGATTAAAAAAAATGCCAAAGTTACCCAAATATTATGAGCCCTATTTTTGCAAATTAGGTATAAATACCCATCCTCAAACAGTAAAGAATCTGCCTGCAATGCAGGAGACCCGGGTTTGATCCCTGGATTTGGAAGATCCCCTGGAGAAGGTAATGAATACTCACCCCAGTATTGTTCCTGGAGAATCCCATGGACAGAGGGGCCTGGTGGGCTACAGTCCATGGAGTCACAAAGAGTCAGACTAATACTTTCACTTTTTTCACCCATGAAACAAGTTTTTATGTGTATTACAAGCTAACAATGAGTATTCAATTGTGATATTTTTTCCATGACATGAAAAATGATATGCAATTATGAGCCATAAAACACAATGGCTCATTCATCAAGTTTATTCTACAGCCAAACATATCTTCATAATTTATGAATCAGGACCCAAGCCAGGATCCAGAGTTTTAAGAGCATCTGTCTCATATCCAGAATTGGCAAATTATCTTCTTTTTTCAATAAAGTCACGTTCTTTCACCTCTAAACTACTTTCAGGTTCCTTCCACAGAGTATCAGCAGAAGAAAATACAGCCATATATCTACAAAATACCACTGAACACCCCAGAAATACTGTGGTTCAGAGAAATCAATGTATTTTTAAAAGGAGATCTTTAAAAACATTTCTTCACATTACTTAAAATTTAATAAAAGTTTTAATAAAGGCACTGCACCTGGATCAATGGCTAATACTGAAAGAAAACATATCTAGACTTAGAAGAAAAATAGAAAAATTCCTCAAATTTTTCCTTGTGATAACTGAATTTCTATTTTTAGATACAGAGTTCAACCAGTGAAGAATAGCCAACGCTTATTAGCAAAACTAACTGACTTACCTTTTTGAGTATACTGAGAATATCTACAAATCCCTTATGATTATACAGAAGTGAGAAATAGATATAAGGGCCTAAATCTGTTAGATAGAGTGCCTGATGAGCTATGGAATGAGGTTCGTGACATTGTACAGGAGACAGGGTTCAAGACCATTCCCATAGAAAAGAAATGCAAAAAAGCAAAATGGCTGTCTAGGGAGGCCTTACAAATAGCTGTGAAAGGAAGAGAAGCGAAAAGCAAAGGAGAAAAGGAAAGATATAAACATCTGAATGCAGAGTTCCAAAGAATAGCAAGAAGAGATAAGAAAGCCTTCTTCAGCGATCAGTGCAAAGAAATAGAGGAAAACAACAGAATGGGAAAGACTAGAGATCTCTTCAAGAAAATCAGAGATACCAAAGGAACATTTCATGCAAAGATGGGCTCAATAAAGGACAGAAATGGTAGGGACCTAACAGAAGCAGAAGATATTAAGAAGAGGTGGCAAGAATACACAGAAGAACTGTACAAAAAAGATCTTCATGACCCAGATAATCACGAGGGTGTGATCACTGACCTAGAGCCAGACATCATGGAATGTGAAGTCAACTGGGCTTTGAAAGCATCACTACAAACAAAGCTAGTGGAGGTGATAGAATTCCAGTTGAGCTATTTCAAATCCTGAAAGATGATGCTGTGAAAGTGCTGCACTCAATATGCCAGCAAATTTGGAAAACTCAGCAGTGGCCACAGGACTGGAAAAGGTCAGTTTTCATTCCAGTCCCAAAGAAAGGCAATGCCAAAGAATGCTCAAACTACCGCACAATTGCACTCATCTCACATGCTAGTAAAGTAATGCTTAAAATTCTCCAAGCCAGGCTTCAGCAATATGTGAACCAGGAACTTCCTGATGTTCAAGCTGGTTTTAGAAAAGGCAGAGGAACCAGAGATCAAATTTCCAACATCCGCTGGATCATGGAAAAAGCAAGAGAGTTCCAGAAAAACATCTATTTCTGCTTTATTGACTATGCCAAAGCCTTTGACTGTGGATCACAATAAACTTTGGAAAATTCTGAAAGAGATGGGAATACCAGACGACCTGATCTGCCTCTTGAGAAATTTGTATGCAGGTCAGGAAGCAACAGTTAGAACTGGACATGGAACAACAGACTGGTTCCAAATAGGAAAAGCAGTACGTCATGGCTGTATATTGTCACCCTGCTTATTTAACTTATATGCAGAGAACATCATGAGAAACGCTGGACTGGAAGAAACACAAGCTGGAATCAAGATTGCTGGGAGAAATATCAATAACCTCAGATATGCAGATGACACCACCCTTATGGCAAAAAGTGAAGAGGAACTAAAAGCCTCTTGATGAAGGTGAAAGTGGAGAGTGAAAAAGTTGGTTTAAAGCTCAACATTCAGAAAACGAAGATCATGGCATCTGGTCCCACCACTTCATGGGAAATAGATGGGGAAACAGTAGAAACAATGACAGACTTTATTTTTCTGGGCTCCAAAATCACTGCAGATGGTGACCGCAGCCATGAAATTAAAAGACGCTTACTCCTTGGAAGGAAAGTTATGACCAATCTAGATAGCATATTGAAAAGCAGAGACATTACTTTGCCAACAAAGGTCTGTCTAGTCAAGGCTATGGTTTTTCCTGTGGTCATGTATGGATGTGAGAGTTGGACTGTGAAGAAGGCTGAGCACCAAAGAATTGATGCTTTTGAACTGTGGTGTTGGAGAAGACTCTTGAGAGTCCCTTGGACTGCAAGGAGATCCAACCAGTCCATTCTGAAGGAGATCAGCCCTGGGGTTTCTTTGGAAGGAATGATGCTAAAGCTGAGACTCCAGTACTTTGGCCACCTCATGCGAAGAGTTGACTCATTGGAAAAGACTCTGATGCTGGGAGGGATTGGGGGCGGGAGGAGAAGGGGACGACAGAGGATGAGATGGCTGGATGGCATCACTGACTCGATGGACATGAGTCTGAGTGAACTCCGGGAGTTGGTGATGGACAGGGAGGCCTGGCGTGCTGCAAATCATGGGGTTGCAAAGAGTTGGACACGACTGAGCGACTGATCTGATCTGATCTGATCTACAACCTTTCTTCAGAGAAGATTTTAAATGAGCATTCTCAGTTGAGCCGAACATCATAAGAGTATTTTAAGGTCAATTTAGAATGGAATTTTACCGATAACCCTTCACTGTGTTTTGGGGGTTTTTTTTTTTTTTTTGCATTTCTTTCAAAAATTTTTTTACACATGCAAGTTCTTATTGCTTAAATTAAAAGATGATTAGATTTCAGACATCTTTTTTTATCACCGTAAGTACAATAGTTTTCTATTCTAGTTAAGAAAATATGGACTGACTAAAGGTTTATAGTGGTTGAAAAAACATTTAACTTACCTCTGCCTGTTCTGGAGTTTCTCCTGCAAAGTAGAAGATGTAATGTTCTTCACTAAAGTGCTGAACCACTATCTGGAAACAGTTTGGCCTTTAAAATACAAACAAAAAGTTATTAGGAAGTTCAACAAAATGTACTGATTACAGCACTTATACCAACTTTAGAAAAAAAAATCAATATACTTATATAATTTATACAAAATTAACAATTCATTTAGAGAAATAATCCACTGTACTAGATTACTAAAAAGAATATGTCAGCTGCATATACTTTAGAAAGCTTTCTGTCTGTAGTACTGAAATCTATCAAAGTTTAACATTTCAAAGTACTATGTAAATTATTTTAAAATAGAAAAGTTACAAGAAAATTTAAAAGTTAAAACAAAATTGAAGCAGAAGTGCTAGAATTGCATATAGCTAATCTAAAGACTTTAAAACAAATAAAATATGTTACTAAACTTGCAGCTTAAGGATGATATATAATACACATTTCTATGTACTGAGGAAAGACTAGACATTTGGGTTCTTTAGACCCAAAATGTTCTTAATGGCTATCTCTCAGTGGATTATGGGTGATTTTAATTTTCTTCTTTATAACTTAAAAATTTTTTAACAACTGGCCACTTTTCATCTTTTAAAATGGAAATGTCAACAAGCGTATTTTGAGGATCAGATGACCTAATAGTAGTGTACACTAAATATTAGTTCTGTTCTTCCTATAAGTATGTACTGTACTACATATGATTTACTTGACGAGTAAATACAATATTAGTAGTTTACATATTTTTTGAAGATGTGTTGTTTTTCCAATTAGATTTGAAAGTTTAAAAGGGCCTTCAAACTTTTGTAATTTAATAAGTGTTATTTGTATTTCTTGCTTTAACCAAAGAAATATCTTAGACCTTGGTGTTAGAAGGTCATAGCAAAATACACCAAGTACAAGCTTAACATATGGATTAAAGATAAAAAACCATGTCTTCAATGCTTTAAGAATACCATAGAACAGTGGAATATGTCAGCTGAAAACTTCTGACTCTGAAAGTGGTTTGTACCAGACTAACCCTCCTGGATGGATAAAATATAAACCAAACAAAACACAACTGTATGAAGTCACTGGAGAACAATGAGGTGGCTAAGACTTGAGGGACCAAGATATAACGAGGTGAGACTGACATTCTCCACAGCCGTTCTTTTCAAGGTGTTTGCCAAATCCTAAACTGCTTAGGGCAGGAAGCTGAGGCAATAAGCAGAAAGCATCTAAGAGGCTAAAAAGCTAACCAAGCACATTCAGAGTTTCACAAGTGTTGGGAGAGACAAATGAGTTCAGGGCCTTTAGATGAGCTGGCTTTCTGTTGAGACACCTGAAGGGCTATGCCTTCAGAAGTAAGAGCAAATCAGAGATAAAACAGCCTTCACCAATACTCGCAGTTGCTTCCTAGGCAGATCAATATGAACTACCCCTACTCTAACTTATCTGGCAGAAGAACAGTCCTCTCTGGAGGCAATAACATTATGTATAGCTTCTACAGTTTGTCACATACTATGTCCACTATTTAGTTAAACATAAGTTGACATTACAGGATCAAATGACTGAAAAGCTGAAAGAAAAACAGATGAGAAAGATCTACATATAATACAGATGTTGAGGACAGATACAACTTTCAAATATTTTTAATAGTAATTAAAATTCTTTGAAAAAGATAAAAAAAAGAATTTTGTTAGATAACTAGAAATATAAAGGATGACTCAAGTGGAAATTATAAAGTGGCAAATGTAATAAATAAAATTAAGACCTTAACAAATGCATTTAACTACAGAAGAATAGTGAACTGAAAGACAAATCAGAAGAAAATATCTAACCTGAGGCACAGAAAGGAAAAAAACATTATGAAAAACATAGAGGAAACTGTTTAACAGACACATGGGATGTAGTGGAAGGTTGATAACATGCAATGTGAATTCCAGAAGAGTCAAGTGAGAGTGGCAGCTGGGCTGTTTAAACAGACACTAACGGAGAATTGTTCAAAACCGACAGGAGACATCAGGTCTTAAGAATAAAGAAGCTTTGCAAACACGATAAATTTTTTAAAATATTTTTTTAAAGTAGGCACATATTGATTTAACCTTTGAAAATCTAAGAATAAGGAAAGATCTCAAAGCTTCCAGAGAAAGATGACATAAGTATACACCTTGAAGGAAAAAAAAAAAAATCTATAGTCTCCAAAAGAGAAACAATCAGAATGACAAAATGTTGGAGACTCTTTACAAGGCTGAAAGAAAATAATCACCAAACCTAAAATGTAATATCCATCAAAAACATCCTTCTTAAACAGATAAAACAATAAATACTGCCACAGTAAAAGATTCAGCCTAAGAAAAGATAAAGGTGCAAAACTCCCATGTAAATATTCAGTACAGCAATAACTCTGTATGACTGAAATGTCTTTCAACTTGTGCTTCTGAAACAGTTAATATTTAAAGTAAAGCAGTATTAAAAGTCAGAAGTTTAATATAAAGAAACAATATTAGAGACATCTCAATAATACTGAAAAAACCTGGAAAAATTGCACAGCTACACAACTAAAGCACTGGAGAAAACAGCTGAACAGCAGGGCTGACCAGCATTCCTACACCACAGGCTGGGTGAGCATTGCAGTCATCTCTACTGCTGTAGGCTGCCATGAACTTTCACATTAGACTCCACCCAGATGCTCAAGGTAAGTCAGTATACGGGGCTCTACACTTACACAAAGCAAGAAATATACAATGACTTTATCTATTTGATAACACAACAAATAGTGTATTCTCAGTATTTTCAGTAGTTACTGGAGGAAATGTTCACTGCTCCTTTCTCTGGCACTGTTTGCCACCCTTGCTCTCATGAAGGAAGTGGCTCTGTGACAAAAACCCAGTACACACAAAGCAAGGCAGAGCAGCAAGACTGAGAGGAAGCCAGAGGTCTGACCTGCTACATCTGAAGGCCACGTTTCCCAGATTGTTAAGTGAGGGGAAAAAATCTTAACTCCTATCTTACCCAGATTTGTCTTTTTTTTGTTTTTTGGACAGCTGTCTTCGAGAGATATTAAGAAGTGTTTGGGGCTGGGTATCAAGCAAGAGTATCAAGGTTAAATGAATTCATCAAATACTTCATAGTATTTTATGATGATTCACATAGTATTTCATGATGATTCATAGTATTTCATGTTGATTCACTCTTGATGATTCACAATACAAACATGGGCTACAACTTCAGAATGTCCCGCTGTCTGGAAAATTATTTGTTCAATTCAGCATCTCCCAAACCTATTCAATCACTTAAAAGAGGCACTGTTAAATTTCAAATAATACTAATGTGATCTCCTAAACACAATTTGGAAAAAATGACAAGCTTGTACACTCTACAGGTATTTCTCTTGAAGCTTTCCCAACTTAAATAGGAAAAACTGAAGTTGCCTAGTAGAAATGCCATCCTGCAGCAGAAAATAGATTGTTAAAAATTTGTTGTAATTATCTGTGTTTCCTTCATCATGCCTGTGTGCCTTACTCAGTCACCCAGTCATGTCCAACTGTTTGCCATCCCCATGGGTTGTTCGCCCACCAGGCTCCCCCGTCCATGGGATTTTCAGGCAAGAATACTGGAGTAGATTGCCATTTCCTTCTCCAGGGGATCTTCCTGACCTAGGAAGCAAACCAGCGTATCTTGTGTCTCCTGCATTGAGAGACAGACTCTTTACCACTGGTGCCACCTGAGAAGCCCCCATAGCAATACGTAATAAAATTGCTAAGTATACCCAAAAACACTAGAATGGATTCATAACAGATAGTCCATCTTTTAAGTGGTCAAATAGGTTTATTAATAATACTGATGGTGAAAGGTAAAGAAAGGCCCTTGTTACAAAAATCTAGATGGAATTAAGTGCTGAATTTGCCTTGTGATGTTCAGGATTTACTTCTATTTATTTTCTTAAAAACTGTGACTTTAATGTAAGAAAAAAAGTTTTAATTTCAAACCTGAAATACTCTCTCCTCTTTTCTATTGAAATAATTGTTTTTATACTACAGTTGTCTCTCAACATCAGCTTTCTTAGGAATCAAGTTAATATAGTACAACTGAGTGATCTAGTACTATCAGATGCATTGAGTTAACCAAGAATGATAAAATAGGAGAAAGGCGACAAGAATCAAAGTCATTCAAAAGACTGGCAGTAAGTGCAGGGAAGCACACTGCATATACAAGAGATCCATAGATTTCTATGTGATATAGTGGAAGTAGAATTTTACGCATAAGTTAGTCTAAAAGAGAAAAACAAAAATTATCCTAGAAAGTAAACATGACATTTTCAGATGATTTTCAGGCTCTCAAAATTGGTTTGCTATGCTTTGAAATGATCTGAACATACTAGTTTATTATTAAAACAATTCCAAAAATATATAGGAAACCAATTTCTTACCTGCCAAAGAGACTATCATGAACAACATAGACAGAACACACGCTGAGATCTATTAATCCTTTTGGTTTTGTAGCTCGTTTTTCACTTTCAAAATAAATAAGTTGGGCATCACTGCCCTCTAAGATAAAATATAAATTTTTCCACCTTTTTCCCTTTCCTGTTAAAAAAAAAAACAAATTGTCCTCCCTTAGCCAAATAATGAACTATAAAATCACCGATAGTAAAATCATACAAATGATCATTGCTTAAAAAAAGTCAAATATATTTCATATTTCAATTTTTATTCCCAAAGCTTCAATAATACCAATCCTTATAAAATGAGAAAAATGTAATCTATCTGTAGAAAAATATTTTGTTATATTCCTTGTTTTAATGAATTACAAGGTAAGTGACAAGGGTACCTTAACAGTGTATTTAGAGATTTCATTACAATAAATCATTAAAATTCTCGCTTAGCATTAATTCTTTTCTGGTCCTAAGGGAAAAAAATCTCTTCTGCTAGTCATGCACCCCTCATCCCCCATATTTCTTAATGCCAAACTGAGGCAAATATATAAACTAGAAACCTCAATACCATGAATGTGATAAATGTCAATAAGAATTTTCACTTAAAAAAAGTTATGGACAGGTGACCAGGGGACCAAGAATCAGATGCCAACTTGTTAAATTCATATCTCAATAAGATTTATGCCCAGTACTCACAATGTTTCTATTAAGAAGCTGAATCTTTAATCTTAAAAGTTTACACTTACCTTTTTTTAGAAGATAACCTTTTTTAACAATATTTTTATAAAAGGCATCCTTTGTTTTACGACGAATTGTATTATAAATTTCCTTGCCATCCACTGCATCATTCAGTACTTGTTCTTGATCCTGAATTTTCAAAAATATTAAAATTATTTCATGAATTCTTTATGGAAATGAAGTAAAATCTACTAAACTACCAACTTAAAAACCAGATTGTTCCTGTCTAGACATTAAAAAAATAATAATACCAAAATCTAAAATAATGTAACATACATATTAAGAGATTCTGCTTTCCAAAGAAATTTTCAAAAAGGTGCCCTTACCATTTCTCAAGAACTATTTTTTAAAATACAGTTTTTTGTGTGCTTTATAGCAACACTGTTTTGAAAACATGCATTTGTCCCAGCATAACTGATAGATTTGAACCAATTTGAGCATAAAGCAAATTCATGTTTGCTTATGCACAATTACATCCTCGAGAAATTCTAAGTCGGTGCAGAAAGCTGCACCCAGCTGAAATGCGATGCCTAGGAATACGCAAAATACATCCCAAAAGCCGAACGGCCTGCCCAGATTCACTGAGTGTTATAAGCCATATCCATCCAGCCACATCTGGCGTCCTAATGTGTCTGATTTCAGACAGTCCTCCTTTTACCACTTCCCACTATTTACAACCCTTCTGATGGCCTCTTCCACAAGAAAACTTCAGGCCTTTTTCAAGGTAAAGTGCCTTATTTATTGTACTACTTGATGCGAAAGTAACTGCTGTTTTTGCATTGTTGAACTCTGCCATCTGATTTTGGAATACATTCTTAAATAAATGTGTTTATGTTATACATCATTTTAATGCGTATTTCTCGCTTTATGCTTTTTTGCTAATGACTTATTGCTGTTTAGTTTTTAGACTGTGGAAATGGTGTTAAGACAAAAAGCAAATTCGAGCGATTTTTTTTATTCGAGTTCAAATGCGTTGTAAAGCAGCGGAGATAACTAGCAACATAAACAACACATTTGGCCCAGGAACATGAACATATAGTGCAGTGGTGGTTCAAGAGGTTTTGCAAAGTAGGCCTTGAAGATGAAGAGCATAGTGGCTGGCCGTCGTAAACTGACAACGACCAATTGAGAGCAATCATCAAAGCTGATCCTCTTACAACTACGTGAGAAGTCGCTTAAGAACTCGTGTCAATCATTCTACAGTACTTGGCATTTGAAGCAAATTGGGAAAGGTGAAAAATCTCCATTAAGTGGGTGCCTCATAAGCTGACCAAAACTCAAAAAAAATCATTTTGAAGTGTCATCTTCTCTTCTTCTACACAACAATGAACCATTTTCTCTATCAAACTATGATGTGCAACTAATAGATTTTATACAGACAATCGGCTCAGTGGCTGGAGTGAGAAGTTCCAAAACACTTCCCAAGTCAAACTTGCACCAAAAAGAGGTCATGGTCAGTGTTTGGTTGTCTGCTGCTGGTCTGACCTACTACAGCTTTCTGTATCCTGGCAAAACATTACATCTGAGAAGTACGCTCAGCAATTTGATGAGCTGCACCAAAAACTGCAATGCCTACAGCTGGCTTTGGTCAACAGAAAGGGCCCAATTCTTCTCCATGAGAATGCCCAACTGCACATTTCACAACCAACATTTCAACAGTTGAACAAATTGGGCTATGAAGTTTTGCCTCATCCGCCATATACACCTGACCTCTCGCCAAATGCCTACCACTTCTTCAAGCATCTCTGATGAGTTTTTGCAGGGAAAACACTTCCACAACCAGCCAGGATGCAGAAAATGCTTTCCAAGAGTTTGTTGAATCCTGAAGTATGGTTTTAATGCTACAGGAATACACAAACTTATTTCTCAGTGGCAAAAAAAAATGTGTTGATTGTAATGGTTCCTACTTTGATTAATAAAGATGTATTTGAGTCTAGCTACAATGATTTAAAATTCATGGTCCAAACCCGCGATTACATTTGCACCAACCTAGTATTTAAATCAGAGAAGGCAATGGCACCCCACTCCAGTACTCTTGCTTGGAAAATCCCATGGATGGAGGAGCCTGGTGGGCTGCAGTCCATGGGGTCGCTAAGAGTCAGACACGATTGAGCAACTTCACTTTCACCTTTCACTTTCACGCATAGGAGAAGGAAATGGCAACCCACTCCGGTGTTCTTGCCTGGAGAATCCCAGGGATGGGGGAGCTTGGTGGGCTGCCGTCTCTGGGGTCGCACAGAGTCGGACACGACTGAAGCGACTTAGCAGCAGCAGCAGCAGTATTTAAATATTTCTTACCCGTTTAGCATATTTCTTACCCATTTTAAATAATTCTTACCCATTACCACATATAAAAACTCTGCTAATTGTTACTAGTTTCTTATCTTTATGTGTCACTGATGATGCTTTTCAGTGTTGTACCCGTAACTCCACCTTTCCCATAATCCTGTGGGGTTTACTGGTTTTATGACACTGCACTATAGGAAGGCATGTATCGTAACTGCTAAATCCCCACAACCCCCTACAATAAAAGAATTAGGATGTCAGGAAGCATATAAAGATATAAGTGCCTTTATAATGATCTTCCCCAAAGAAGTCAATCTTCAATATTACCATCTAGTCCAATGGACCCAATTTTAGTTTGTAGTTTCTTGTTTGAGCAGCTCTTATTAATTAATAAGAATTAATGCAAGAATTAATATTTTATGACTTTTTCTTAGAGATTCATGGATCCGGCTGACCGTTTTATATCTAAGATATGTTATAGAGTTTTCATGAATCCTATTTTTTCCTACATCTTTAAACACTCGGCTATTTTATCATCCTAGGAACCATTTCACCATGACTCAACAATTACACTCAAGTATGCTGAAGAGAATGGCGAACCACGGCACACAGACCAAACCTAGCCCACGGCCTGTTTTTGGACGTAGAGTTTTACTGGAACACAGCCATGGTCATTCTTTTACATACTGTGTGTTGTTGCTTCACTACAAAGGCAAAGTTTAAGTAACTGAGACAGAGACTGAATGGCCCACAAAATCTAAAACATTTATTATCTGGTCCTTTACAGAAAAGTCTGCTGACCTCTGGCCTAGAGGCTGATGCACCAGTGAAATACACCAACTACTGCATCACCTTTGGCGCTTTCTCCTTTGTTGCCAACTACTGCAGCATCTTTCAAAAAATACAAAAGGCCATCTTTGTTATCTGTTCATTTGTTTTCACTGAGTGCAGATCAAAATTCAGAATTCTTAATTTTTTGCCCATATTAGCAAAAAGAAAAAAGTGAAAAAGATGTTTGACACTTATAAAAGGAATCAGATGATGAAAGCAAAGCAACATCAATACTCTGATCTACTGTGATGATAAAATTGATTTTTATAAGCAAAGTTTCAGACTGTAATTCTTGATATGGTAATATCCTTGATGAATTTTCTCAAACTCAAGAACGTGCTGAGAAAATGTTGTATTTCTAGGGAAATAAAGGAAATATGGTGCACTCATCTAGTTAGTGATTCAACAAGAAGGACATCATGCAATAATTTGTGACAAGAAATCTAGATAAACCTGTTTCCTAACAGAAAATGAGGATTCTTAAAACTTTTATGATTTGCATCAAGATTTACTCAATATGGCTTATAAATGGACAAAGGTATTTTGTATTTAAACATTACTGGAAGGAAACATATAATGTAGAAATTTTAAAATTCACCATATTAACCATTCTAATTGATGTTTACAAACCTAAACATAAAAATATATTACACTTACAGAGTAAAGAAGACTGTACTGTACAACAAAATTATGAAACAAAGTTTTCCAAAGTATTACAGCTGATGTTGCAAGAATAAGAATGAATCAAACTAGAACACAGCTGAAATATATTTAAAATCTAGAATCAGTACTGCATTTTGACAGGAAAAATGTGAAAAGAACCAAAGGAATTTTAAGCAAGAACTATTATAAAAGCTGTATCTGAAATTAGGGTTTACAAGATGGATATGATTCAGGTCCGTACATGACAGTGGGTAACAGTTAGCTGCCTTCTATTTCAGGAACAAGCCTTTATAACCAAGGAAATACAGAACAAAAATTGGGGTTTACTACTTTTAATTCTTATTAAATTTCTAATGAAGTTTTTTTTTGTACTAAATCTTCATTCTTACTCCTACAAATTATTCAGAAAATGACCAAGAAAATTAAAAAATTTTAAAGATACACTGCACCCAGATGATAAATAGTGATGACTATGTCCCTAGTTGTATAGATTTGTACTTATCAATCTTCATCACAGTAGTGATAATATTTACTCTTCAGTACAGAATGGGGCATATTTGTAGTCTACCTGGTGGCTCAGTCAAGACTTCCAGCAATGCAGGAGACCCAGGTTTGATTCCTGGGTCAGGTAGATCCCCTGAAGAAGGAAATGGCAACCCACTCCAGTATTTTTGCCTGGAGAATTCCATGGACAGAGAAGCCTGGCAGCCTACAGTCCTTGGGGTCACAAAGAGTCGGACACGACAGAGCCACTTTCACTCCCTCATTTAACACATTACAACACTGACATGTGGATTTAAATACCTGATTTCAGGATTATATAAATCTTTCCTATTTAACATAAAGGCTGGTCAACCAATCAACAATACCTACATTCGAAGACACTACAGGCAGGGATACGACCTCACGTTCCAAGTTTTGGTAAGTTACTAGATGACAGGAGGGAAGGCTTCTCAGCCTACTCTCTCTACAAAGTTCTGGAGAAGGAAGTCTCATACATTCCTCCCAAAGGGAAACAGATTATCTGATTGGTGAGAGTGTAACAACCACTGAAGCAAGTTTTTGCACAGACCTTAGGTGTGCAAGCTCCTACTCCAGTTGTAAATCCTGCCTTTCTCAGGTAATGACTAAGAAAACTCATTTGATAAATGAATTCAATAGTTCTCTGAGTGCCAGTGTTGTAGTTCTTGAGATACATCAGTGAATAAATCAAAGATCCTTACCCTCAAGGAACTTACATTCCAAAGATGCAAAGAGATAATAAACATAATGAATAAGCAAATTGAATTGTATGTTAATAGGTGGTAAGTGCTCTACAGGGTAGGGCAAGTAGCAGCAATAAATAATATTGTACGAGTAGGTCTCAATTGTGAAGCTAAAACTTAAGTGAAATTTGAAAGAAGTAAAAGAATGAGGCAAGTGGATATTTAAGGGAAAGTCATTTTGGGCAGAGTGAACAGCTGTAGCAAAAATCCTAATGCAGCAAAGATCCTGACATATTTTTTTTAAAATAGCAGAGAAGCCAGTGTGAGTGGAGATGAGTGAGAGGGAAGGATGGTAGGAAGAGTTCAGAGGACCACGGGACACTGCACGCTACTGCAGGGACTCTGGCTTTTACTCTGGATGAAATAGACCACCTCTTAGTATTAAACAGAGGCGTGAAATGGTCTGACTCACATTTTAAATGGATTCCTCTGACTGTGGTACAGTTTTTTTTGGTTTTGTTTGTTTGTTTGTTTGTTTGTTTTGTGGTACACTTTTAAAGGGGAGTTGGGGGCAGAAGGAGGTAGAAACAAAGAGATGACATTCTCTAATAGTTAGAATCCTGCTGGGAAAGATAGGTAAGTGTTGCATTTCTCAAACTTCTATTGGAACATACTTTTACTCCAGGCCCAAAATATTTCTGGTGATGGTTGAATTCTATATATATACTTTGAAGGCAGAGATGGCATGATGATCCTGACACTTTGGATACAGAGTGTAAGAGACAAAAAGAAGAGTCAAGGATGACTTGACGCTTTAAGTAATTTACTTACCTTCTCTGGTCCCAGTTTTCCTATCTGTAAAATGGTCATAATTACAGAATCAACCTCATCAAATTGTTTAAAAAGTTAAATAAATTAATACATGTTAGATATGATGTCTAAAATAGTGTTCAAAAGGCTCCTCCTTTCTTCTAGTATCTGTCTCAGGAAGTGTTAGTTCCACCAAGTGAAAAAGACCACTGTGCTTTCTCTTTCAGCATCTTATCCTGAGTAGGGGTATGCAGGGTAACCTTAGGGGGAATGAGCTGATTCTGTTAGCTAATCACTTTTACAATAATAAAAGGACATTACTAGCCTTTGGGTTCTCTAACAGTTAGAATCCTTCTGGGAAGGACAGGTAAGTGTTACGATTCTCAAATTTTCTGTAAACTACTTTTACTCCAGGCCCCAAATAATTGACTTCAAATAGCATTTAATGGTTTCTATGAAGTAATCAAATTGCTCTGTAATCAGCATCAGTTATTTCTGAAGTACTGAAAGCATTATAGGCACTTTTGCAAATGATAATACTTGGAAGTTTGTTCAGTTATGAAACAGTGACACAAGAATAAGGCACAATGTATATCTGAAGTAAGTTTAAGTTTTAAAACTATGCTATAATTTTAGAAAAAAGTTTACTAAATGTCAAATGCTACTTATTTTTCTAACTATAAAAAATTTAGTTAGAAAATTCTAATAAGACAAATTTAGGATGGGAAAAATGTGTGCATGACTTGTGAGCAAATAAAATTTATTACTCAAAAAGCCAATCTGAATTAGAATGCAGAATACAGCAACAGAAGTGACTGGCAGGATCCATCATTTGTAGGTAAAGGCATCTCTGATCCAATAAAAAGATCCTAAGCAGTGGTTTCTACAAAGCACATACCATACTACGTAGAAAAACGTTAGGCAAAGTCTGCCAGAACTGCCAACAAAAGGGGTGTGGAGGGGTGTGTGTCACTCAGTCATATCTGATTCTTTGCCACCCCACGGACTGTAGCCTCTGTCCATGGGATTCTCCAGGCAAGGATACTGGAGTGGGTTGCCATGCCCTCCTCCAGGGATCCTTCCGACCCAGGGATCCAACCTGGGTCTCCTACCTTGCAGGCAGATTCTTTATCATCTGAGCCACCAGAGAAGCCCCAACTAAAGTGGTACAAAATTGCTAACTACAGATACTAGGAAGGTGTCAACAAGGAAGTGAAACTTGAGATGTAAACTTGAAAGGCAAACAGGAAGAAGCTAACATGGAGATCGCAACAAAGCACTGCAAACACAACACAAAACTGCCCTCATGAACTTTCCATCTACCAGGAAAGCATGAGGAAATGAGGCAAGATTATATTAAAATGTGACAAGATGATTCTTAAATGTATATTAAGCATCAGAATAATGTTTCTCTCTTAATTAGCAATTAATAGTCGGCTATAACCGTCAGAAACTAATTGGTTAGGAGGAAATGATGAGACACTCAGGACACTACAAATCACTGTGGAAGTTTAGTGGGGACCCAAAACCCCTCACAATCCTTCTTTACATCCCGGGAAATTCACTACCCCCATTTTCCACATAGGAAAATTCTTAATCACTATTTTGAAGTACCTTTTACTTACCCTGCTACAACCCTTTACTGACCACACTTTAGGAAGTATGGGCAAGATACAGACGCTAATCAATCACCTAGGCATTAATCAACTAACATTCAGCAGAAGCTCTTGTTCAAGGCCAGTCCTTCTTATGTTCTGGATTTCAGTCACTCTTGCCTTCTCTAGGACCTTATACATGGAGTACTGCCACTACCCCATCCCTCACCCACCACTCACTTTCCTCAAGTACACACATGCTCAAAACTCTCTCACCATAAAACTTCAGGCAAATAAAACAAAGAAGTTATAAATTTAAACCCCTTTTTACCTACATCATCTTCTAGCTACTGTTTTTTATTTTCTTTACTTCCCAAGCTTACCTAGATAAACCTGGCTGTGATTTATCTTTGCTGTCTCCACTTCTGCCTCCAACAAACTCACTCCTTGACCCAGTGCAACTTGGCTTCTGTCCCCACCACTCCCTCTACTCTCAAAAAGCCACCAAGGACTTCCTAATTATCTAGAACCAACATAAAAACTAAGAGATTCTCTTACAAATATTCACTTTCTGAAAGAATCTGAATAATCAGCAGTTTTAAATTTTATCCAATTTCAAATGCATGGATGTGTGCATAACCATATCACCAAAAAAAGCATTTTAAATTAAAAAGCTGATTACTGCAAAAAGAAAAACAACACTGACCTGCATGGGTACAGGTTCCTTAAGATAATACCCTTCAACAATTTGTTCTTTTCGATAGTGATCTATGATGTCCCCAATGCTGTTAAAATAAAAATTACTAACACTGACATAATTTGTCTCATAAAAATTGCAAATCTTAAAAATACACACAAACCTTGTTAGCAAGGATTATCTGTTTGCAAGTTTTTTTCCCAAAGTATATAGCCAGAATATATTAATAGAATATATGATCATTACAGTCACATTACTTTAGAAAAGCAAGAATGTTCCTAATATTGATTTACAGGTCAGAAATATTTGACTCAGAGATTTCAATTTTCTACACACTACTCCAAGCATCACTATGTGAGGAAAGGATTAAAAGTCTACTTTTTTTTCCTTTTTTTTTTTAGACAAAAATATCTGAGAGTTTGAGCAAGAAATGACAGACAAATCACATTTATTTAGCAAGTAGTTAGTTCAGGTTGAACTTAAGAATTTTTATCATCCAAATGATAAATTTATCAAAAGTTATCATTTACATACTCTGCTTTTATAATAAGATGGAGTCAAAAGACAAATAGAAGGTGAAAGAAGAAACAAAAAAGGGAGGGAGGAAGGAAGAAGGCAGGCAGACCAGGAGCTAATCTTATATGTAGGATTACAGCTACAGCAGGAAAGGCTTACTGATGATTTTGATTAAAACACTATAAAATATATTTGGAAAATATTACAAATAAAAAACTGAAAATGACATTATATAATGTATTTTAACACAAACTTTAACATGAGTTTTTCTAAGTATAAAAATGTTTCTCTATAGTCAGTTTGCCATTTTACTGTCCTAAATATGTAAAACCTAGAATTTTTAACTTTCCTTTAATACACTAGAGGAAAGGATATTTTAGTGACAGCTAGGCAACATTTCTCAAAACATCTTGTTAATTTATCAATTGATTTTTTCATGGTTTTCCTACTGATCCAATAACTGTTTTATATACACATAGGTGTATATTTATATATAACTGGATATATATTCACTTTTTTTCATAGTTCTTCCTACTGAAAGAATAGTTGAAATGTATATATCTTTTATCTTTGGAGATACATATGTGTATATACACACATATATATTTATCACTGATGATAAAATATCTTTGCCCTACTACAAAATTATTTCAAATTAAATATAAATGAAGTATAATATTAAAAAGTAAAACAGAAGAGTTGAAAAGATTAATAAAAAAAAAGTACAGATGAATATGAACTAAATACCAGAGACAGCATTTAACATGATAGGGTGAGGGGAATGAGACAAGCAAAGAATTTTAAAGGTGAAAAGTAGGAACCAACAATTACAAATTAATACCAGCTTGGGAACAACCTAATATTGGTGGGTAACAATATCAGTAAGTCTTAGGTCATTCTTTAACTTTTTTCCTATTAAAATGTCTCACTGATAAAAGACTAATACATTTTCTTAGATTAGATGTTCTGTTTCCTACAGATAATGTATGAACTTACTAACATATTTGCTGCAAATAACCTGTGCATTAATAATCAAAAAATTATATACATTATTTTGGAAGAAATAAATTATTAATTTATATTCATGTTTGACAATGTCTAAAAAATCCTTGGACATGATGACTAAATTACATTAAATGTCTTATAATTTCAAATATTACAGAGTCAGAAACTTTTATATAATTTTGATTCTGATAAACTATTATTTATGATATTTCAACTCTACTCACCAAAAGTAAAAGATAACTATAAATTTCTCCCAACTTACCTGTTATAATATCGGCCTCCCATCATAAACTGATTGTTTGGTGTTGGACATATTTTAAACCGCTGAATATTTTCACTGGTCCGAAAATAAAGTGAATAGTCCCCAGGAGTATTATCTGACGGCCTCACAAGAAAACTGCAGACTTGACCAACTGTAAAAATTAATCTGTTAGTTTTATTCCCTAATTATCAAATTACAAAAGAAAAAGAGTTAAGTAGTATAATTACAAAGTACATTCAAAAGCATATACAAATTTTAATTTTCACCAGGTACTTGTTTTATAATAAAAAATCTTAAGGCAATTATTTTTTTGTATTTTCTGGTTTATGAGTCACAACCACCCATGATGTTACTTGTCTTTATTACATAAAAATACAGGGCAGAAGTTCACAGCAATGACTTCTGGTTAATAATATACGTATCTGTCATAACTTGGAAAGAATACTGTAACCACAGGTAGGGGGTACTGGCTAAAACTGCTACACTGTTTGCAAATCTCAGAATAAGAAAAGTGAAAAAAAAGTTGAAGTGAATTTTACTTTCGCATACTCTGTACTTAATACTTCTGATTAAACATTAAAAAGTCATAATTATAATAAAATAGTAGCAAAAACTTATAAAGGTAGATGAAAACAACTGAAATATTTGTGTACCTAATCAAAATTAATACACATGCACTATATTTCATTTAAAAGGCATGATCTTAAAAAATCATAAGCAGCAAATCATATATCAGATATTTCATATTAATTTTAGAGAAGTCTTTTTGACATCTGCAATTAGCAATGACTCTTACCACTGATGCTTTTCTACCTTTTCTCTGTTTAAGTCCTAATGACATAGGAAGGATCAGAACTTGACTGCTTTTGGGAAAGCACAATGAAAACTTAAAATATCAGATGTTTTTCTGTAAGTTACTAATAGTTCCAATCATCAAGCCAAACCACTTGCTACCAAGTAGTTTTATGTTCAATACAAAGAATAGGAACTACTGCAAAATTGTGCCTGCAAGTGCTTATGTGTACCTTTCATGGCGGGAAATCACCAGCCTCTTAAAAGAGCACATGACCCAAAGGAAATAAAAACTAATTTAAGAAAATTAAGTTTAGTTCTTTTTTAATTTACATGCCTAAAACAACAGTGAGTGCCTCAGGTATTTGGTGCAAATTCAAAAAATATAAACTATATTCAAAATTCAGTAAATTCATTAAAATAAATATTTTGGTGCCACTTTGAAAGCAGATAGGATGTCACTTTGGTTTAGCATTTCATCTGTTACTACCATATGGCATTATCATGTTCTTTATTTCTAATCTATATCCTCACACTGTAATTGAATACTTAATAAAACTGCCTCAACTGTTTCAGAAGAACAAAGTATTATTAAATTAAATGTAATGCCCCATGGCTTGAATAGTAACTCAGATAACAGTTTTAAATAATCAGTAGTTTATTCACTGCATACAGAAACTACTGAACTCTGGTCGTTTTTTTTTTTTTTTTTTTTTTAAAGAACTAAGACTTATAAATTACAGATTATTAAACTTGTCTGAAGGCCTTCTAAAGTATGGCTTACTGAAGACATATTTGGTAATTAAATTTAATCTTAAGTTTTAGTTAGGATGAATGATGGAATACTTTTTCTTTTAAATAATAAACCCACAATACATTCAATTTTTATTTTGCCTATCTCTGTAACAACAGTTTTATGAAATATTAAAACAACTATATTTTCAAGAAGGCCCAAGTATATAATTCTACAAGTGTATAAAGATAAATTCAAGAACATTTGCTGTGCCTAAACAACAAGAAAATGAAAACATAATATTGCTCTATAGGAAACTTATAACAAATTATGGTATTTATACAATGGAAAGTTTATGGTCATTAAAAAGAATGAAGTTTTAAATATGCAGATACGGAATAATCTCCCAAAATATGTATTAAAATGAAAAAAGTGTGTTGCATGTTCCTGTGAGAATGTGTGAGGAGGTATGTATAAAGGTATACACTGTGGTAAGGAAGGCAGGCACACACAGACAGAAAACTTCTAGAAATACAGGAAAAAACTCATCTGGCACTGCTTCTAAGGAAGACTGTAGGAGCCTGGTCCAGAAAGAAAACACACTGTGCACTGAATTTTATACTGCATGTATGTTTTCAGCTAAAAAACACCAGAAATACCAATTTCTCTGTGCTGGGCAAGAAATTACAGTGTGCATAAAAATCAAAAGAATGCTAAAGGCAAAACACATGATAAGTGTTGTTTTTTCTTTTTAAGTAACATTAGAAAAGTAAAGTGAATATACAAGTACCTGTCATTAGTAAATTATAAGCTTCTTGTTTGGAAATTTTCCCATGGAACCATCTTAAAAAGAGAATAAAATATGTAAATCAAAAAGTCTTTCTTGCTGTTAACTAAATCAAAACTAAATAACACAATACAGTTAAGTTTAATTCAAGCTGACATAATGAAATAAATGTAATGCAATTCAAATGACCTTATTCCTTTGACATTTATTACTACACTTTGTAAACATCTGTAAACAGATGTTTTGTAAACAACAAAATATACAATGGGCCATCTAGTATGAACTACAATTTCCATATTAATTACCAATACAAAAAATAGGATTTAATTCTGATAATGACAAATTATTATCATAGCTAGTATTCTTTTTTTTCTTTTTATTAGGAGTGGGGAGTGGTACAGGTAGAGCCCACCAAAACTGCCAAAAAAGATTAGTCAATTAATTTTCTCATACTTCTCTCAAAGTGAACTTCCGTGAAAGTTCTCCCTTTTCAGTCAACGTGGTGTACTGATACTTTACAGAAAGCCAGACAATAAGATTGAGTGATGAGAAAGAGCAGATATCTGTTTGAGCTAATGGCCTATCATATCAGATTGCTACAATATTTTCTATTCTGATACTTAAGACTTTAGAAAATGTTATAGAAGACATTACAGCCAAAATCTACTGCATATAATATTTAAATAATTCACCTCAGAAAAAAATGATACATCTGGATTTAAAAAATTAATTACTAGTGATTAAATTACTTAAAATCTCTCATGTACCTGAAGGACTATTATCTATCTTGCCAATTAACACATGTATGTTAATACCAAGCTGACAATATATTCCCAGGGTCTGGTATAGTATTTCACTTTCCAACTTGTTCTTTTCAGTCATGATTAAAAATAATGCTGTAAAATTAAGACATATAATTGCCCTAAAATCCAGTGTTACAAGTTTAGAGGCTGTTCACCACTGTTTTAAATTATCTACATTATTACTGGTCAGAGTATAAAATAAAACTGGATTTTTATCTCTTCACATGAATAAAATGTTAAACATTTAAATCCTCTTTTTAATTTTATTCTAACAATTAACTCACGAATTCAAATTCCCTGAGGCTCCCACTGCTAATTATGAATAAAGTAAAACAAGTATACAATATCTGGAATAGTCCAGGTTGCCCTAAAAAGCAGTAAAGTTCCATACTGCATTCAACTATGGCCGAAATGACCATTTATTACAATGCAGAACAAGATTTCTGTATTCTAGGGGAGAGCTGATTAGATGACCTTGAAGGCCTATCCTGTACTTCTATAGGTAGAATAAAAGAGAAAAGGGGAATATAAAGGTGGGGGTGGGGTGGGGTGTTGGGCAACAAATGGCATTTATACAACAAATCAGCAATACCACTTTCTGAAAGGATTAGATCAGTTTCCTCACTCAGAGATTTACCACCTATACGTAAAATGAATCTATTTCAAGCACATGGTTTGTATCAATAATAGAAAAATGGGTCTGTGACCTTAGGAAAGACCTCTTTTTAGTAAGAAAAAGGAACATAAATATTGTGTAACTATAAAAAGAATGTAGAAAATATAATAAAGCACTGTGATAGGTACATGCTGAGGGCATTTTTGGAATAACAGAGCACCAATTCTGTAGGGTGTGTAAGGGAGAAGATTACAGAAGACTTGCTGGCAAGAGTGATAAATGAGTTAAGTCTCTAAGTAAGAATAGGCATTAACCAACACAACAGAGGGGAATTCTGGCCTAGGAAGTAGCTTGAGCAAAGGAGAAAAAACAGTGATACACATTTGCAAGCTGGAGAGGATATAAAACTAAAAATGACAAGAGATGGGACTTGTAAGGAAACAAGGGCTAGATCAGGAGAACTTTTCAGACTCTGCTAAGGTAGAAAATCAGATAAGAATTTTAAGTGAAAAGTAATACAGTCAGATACATGTTTTAGGTGTTCTAGCTGTTGGAAGAGAGGATTTGAGGAAACTAAAGTGTCAAGCAAAACTAACTGGGAGGTGATCATTACATCAAAGGAATAAAGCTAGTTATACCTTCTGGTTAGTCTCAAAGAGCACTCCAGGATGTTAATGAGGATGCTCTACTGCCAGTCAACACCTTAAGAAGTTACAGGGAGCTGACAAATACATAAAATAAACCAACAATGCAAATTTATCTTATGCTAAATACCAAATGAGTAGAAAATTATGAAGTTCAGAAAATGGAAAAATCACAATGATATTATTAAAAAAAAAAGATTTCCCAATGCCAGTGGGAGTTACAGTTTATACTTAGAAAACTGGACATAGCTTTAGATATTTACTGGTATTTGACCTCTTTTTTTCCCCTTTTCAAAAACAATCCATGGCAACTAAGAAGTAATCAACAGGAAAACAAAGTGTGAGGAATTATGATATTCATAATGTTACTAATGTACTGTTTACTGTTAATCAAAAAGTCGTTAGTTTGGTGATCTAAGAGCTGTATGTAGGTATAAGCCACCTTCATTATCACTAGGTCCTTAAGAAAATAGAAATCAATTCTTGAGTCAAATAAATTTTTTAATCAGCTCAAAAAAATATCACTTTTCTTCTAAAACATTTTTAGATCAAAGTTTTCCAATTAGTAATTGTACAGTATATTTTTTCCTTTTAATAATTAACACAAACTTACATTTTGCCTTCATGTGGATCTTCTTCCCGGCCCTAAAGGGGAAGACATCAAGACAGTATTTTATGTAACTATTAATATATTTTTGATTAAATTAATAAAATTGTATCTTCAAATATATCTACACCCCAACCTTCATATTTATTTATGTATATACAGGAAAAGGTGTTTCTGTTTATGTAAAGTCTTTTCAAAACTCTTCCCCTTAGTCCCTCTCTCTCTCTGCGATTATTCTAATCCAGGCACTTTTCCTTCCTTTTCTTAAACTATTAACAGTAGCCCAACTAGTATAACTACCTCTGTGCCCCACACCACTCCAATATGGAGTCATCAGTTTCAACTTCGACTCCGCCCTGCATTAAGAAACACCAAACAAAACAAAAGTAAACAAATTTTAAAAACAAGACCTTTAACACTTCTCTACTCCCTACAATTCCTCACTTTACAACCAGAATCCTTTATCATATGGATATCAAGTCTACGTTTCCGATCTCACTTCTCTTTAGGTATCTATATACTGTAACCATGGTATATAGAGGCACATAAACTGCCTCTTTGCTAATCTACATTCTCCCACCACTGTCGTTTGTTCTTTTTTACTTAGAATGCCCTTTCCACTCACTACTTTCCTAGCTATTAGTTAAAACCTAAACTGTGTAGGCAGGATCTCTCAAACACAGTGCCTACTCTATAACACTGCGTCCCTAAAACATAAATATCAACTTCTACTCTGAATAGAAAAGACATCTTTCATCATCTCTTGAACTTTATCTTACTCTATTAGATATTGCTATAATATACTGGGTGATATTAATTTCATTATCATGGCTATAAGCATCTTAAGACCTTAGTCATTCTTTGTTAATACCAACTACCACCAAACCACTAGCACAAAGCTGGGCACATAATTTTCACTAAGTATCTGTTGAATTGTAGTCCTAATACCCAGCCAGTATACTGTGGCATCAAGTTTCCATTGACTAATAAAGGTAGGAATAGAAAAATGGGCTAAGTATATGTAGATTTATTAATACTTCTCTCAATTTGGTCCTCACTCAAATATCTAACCAAAGTAAAATCAAATACTTGCTAAATGCCTTCTATACTACAAAACACTAAAAACACAAAATGACATAAAAACAAAATGCATTATTTTCTCACCCAAAGGGGAGTTTACAGAATAAATTTATTTTACAATGTAATGGGATACAAAGTTAACAAGGTGCTATGGAAAAACACAAGAACAATTTAGTCTCAGAAAGCATAAAATCTCTCTGAAAGAAAAAAGGCAACATCTGAGCTGAACTGAGAAACAATCAGATTTCCCAAATCAGTCCAGCAGGGTAGGAATGTCAAGGAAGATGAAAAAGAAGAGGCATAGAGACAGCCATTCATTCAGCAAACACTGACTGACTGCCTCTACTGCAAGGCATCATTCTGGGCAATGGCAACATATCACTGAATCAGAGACAAAAATCCTCAGAGAGCTTATATTCTAGAACTAAGACATAACAGAACAAATGTGTTTGGTGAATGGTAATTAAAAACAGAATGTCATAGTGGAAAATCTCTCAAATCTAACCACCAACCACATGTCTGAAATCTAGATAATCACCAGATGGCTCTCTAACCTTCAAGGATTAACTATGTCCCAATAAAGACCATTCTAAATATTGGAGAAAAACTGTAATTTTAATTTGGGATTATTCCACTACTAATTCAAAGTATGACCATATTCATTTTTAACAGCCACGTCACATCATTAACTCATATTGGGCTGTTAACTTGTTCCTTTTTTCTTTCCTTTTATGTTAGGTCATGTCTCCTTTATCTCAAACTGGATTTTTTTTTCTG
The DNA here is from genome assembly GCF_032452875.1 of Bos javanicus. NCBI lineage: Eukaryota > Metazoa > Chordata > Mammalia > Artiodactyla > Bovidae > Bos > Bos javanicus. The sequence goes on along the minus strand of NC_083874.1, from coordinate 86,573,541 downwards.
TATTCATCAGATAATTTTCACTTATCCTTATTAAAATTTGTTTTGTTAAATTTGACCCAGAGTCCCAAGAGCTTGAAAGAAAAGTTTAACTATACTTCAATTCCTTTAAATAATCAGCATAATGAGGGTAGGTGTGTTACAGCAGGAAGAAAATTCAACATACTATGAAGAAACTTTTTAGTAAACCTAGATAATAAGATTCTCCAGTTTGAATACGCCTTGCCCATAGAGAATAAATACCTCTTCTGCTGTAGAATACAGAATTCTAATCTAGGCCTTAGTTCTAATCCCAACTCTTCTACCTAAGTAACGATGTGACTGTGAGTATGGAATGTATCATACCATTTCCTCAACTCTTCCCACTTTTCCTCAGTATGTTTTACTTCTACATATCAAGATCTGGCTGCCAGAATAGGCAGACAAGAGAATTAATAGCAAAGAAAAATATTCTCCACTGCCGTCCTCCTGGAACAATAATCAGAGCACATGTTTCAGCATATTACCAGGTTCAAGGCATAATTTAAAAATAGTCACTCTGAAGGTTGTGAAAAGAATAACAGAAAACCATTCCATCCTGCTGGACAAATCCAAATGAGTGAATTCCTAAACTATAATATAACGTTTAATATGTTTTGGTGATACTGAATACTGTATTTGAAGTGCAAATGCTGCTTGAATGCTGATCTGTATCTAAAAATGCATATATAGAATTATTTATACTGTGTCTAAGACTGCTGATAATGTACTTTTTGATGACACTGAAAACAAGCCAAATATTCACAATATAAAACCATGTGATAATATACGTGTAATGTAACTAAATTTCTCCAAGGTTACTAGAAAATTATACATATATTTGGGAGATAAAGAATTTGAAAGCAAACACGTGCAACCATTTGAGATTCCACAGTCAGTTTGACATAACATCATTTACGAGGAAGACCAAGAAGATTTTTAAAAAGGGATACAAACAAGCACAAACGTTAAAACATTTTTAATTCTTAGAAACTCATGAAAATTTTCTGAAAATTGGCAGCTACAGAATGATGTGGTTAACTTGGATGTGCGCTTTACAAATAAATAGCATTTACCAACAGTAAATGCATTTTAATGAAAAATTACTTGCACTTATGAATTAAGGTTTCATAAAAGAAATGTATCTATAGCTGATTTCCCTGATTATGGGCAAGTTTCAAATTTAAGAAGTATTTAAAGTTTTAAGGAGAAGAAAAAATAAAACTTACCACCTCTTCTACTAAGTCTTCAACAATAAGACCTTGTTCATCTGTTCTTAGATTTGTAACCCACATCCATCCATCTTCTAATTCGTTATGAACAATGAACATATCTCCTTTTAAGAAACTGAAAATAGTAATTATGAAGTTATCAAAATTAAATGAAATTTTGAAACATGGAAATTTACGTGATCATATACCACATCACAGAGATAATACTATAAAAATGCAAGGGTTTTTTTTAAAGTCAAATACCCTAGATTTTTGTTCTGTTTCTGTCATCATTTACATGTAAAACTTTGAAGATACTTGTAAACCTGAATCTGAATTTCATCATGTGTAAAATGGGTTTAATAATGGTAATTGTACTATCTATATCACTGGATTATTATTAGACTCAAACTGGAATTTATATGGACAGTAATTATACATATATTACAGCTTTGGGAGTGTAACTACAAGAAAACTGAACTTTAAAATTTAAGTTTCAATGTTATTACTCTTTCAAAAGTAGGTTAAACTAAAATTATAAACATAAACATGAACTCGTTCCACATACACAGGTTACTTTATAAAAAGCTGATTTTAAATAAGCATATTTAGCCTTATCACACAGATGCTTATGAAACTAACATTTCTCTCATTAAAAAAAAAAATAGGGTTTATTTAATCCACTTAGCTATCACGGTCCAACAAGTATAGCACTCTTTCTCCAAAAGTAGAACCAAGTGGTATGAAAATGCATGCATGCATGTTTTTTCTGTCATCAATATCCAAGTGGAGGGATACACACACACACACACACACTATAGTTTACTTTCATTGTCATCTAGATGTTTTCAATCTTTACCCAATCACAGAACTAAAAAATTGTTAATGTATTTCATCAATATAAAACCCATTAATAATTCCTTGAACTTTTCCTTTTAGGCTTGAACAAATGCTTTTGAGTGATTAAGATTTTAAGATTGACTGAATGCTGCAACTAACCCTGTATCTATATCCTTATCTGTCATATATATGTATTTATTTAATCAAATTTGCCTTTGAGTCTTAATATTCAAACCAAATATTCAAACTTAATATACAAACCAAAGATGTAGTAAGTAAATCTCTTCTCATGTCTTTGAAAACTTTGTTTTTCTCTAGACTCTCTGAAGCTTCATGGTTACTTGGAGTAGTATCATGCTTGAAATACACTCATTTTGAATAAGCACAGAATACTGTATTCTACCTTGATTCTAAAGGTCTTAACAGTGACCAATATTTTACTAGCTGAAAGGTGGCAGACATAACCACTTAGCCAAATAAATTATTCTTTTCCAGAACCAAATAGATACATTAAGAAAATAATCATAAGTAAAAAGGGAGTGCATATGGACAAGAAGTCAAAGAGAAATGAGAAATGTCATGTTTCATTTTTGGTCAAATACAGTCATAAGAGGTTTTTTTTAAGTTGTTTACTTCTTGTAACAGCAGTATAACTGCTGTTATACTACCAACTTTTTATGATGCAAAAAAAAAGAAAATAAAAAGCTTACTAGCACCTTGTAAGATAACATAACATAATCCTAAAATTCATTATGTATTATTTTGCATTTTTCTTCAACACAGGTTAAAGTGCTTTATTAAATTTTATTTATCTTCAGATGTTTTTCCTTATGAAAAAAAACTTCTCAGTTACTTGTGTGTGTTAGTTGCTCAGTCATGTCCAACTCTTTGCAACCCTATGGACTGTAGCCCACCAGGCTCCTCTGTTCATGGGATTTTTCAGGCAAGAATATTGGAGTGAGTTGCCATTTCCTTCTCCAGGGGATCTTGCCAATGAAAGGATCAAACCCAGATCTCCGCACTGCAGGCAGACTCTTTACTGTCTGAGCCACCAAGGAAGCCCTCTCAGGTATATACAAACTTAAAAAGACTCACAACTTCATACATATTTATGTCATTCTAATTTATGTTTAAATTTTCACCTTCCTAGATCAGAAGTATTCAACTTTTGGAAGGTCTCTCAGGAACCATTTACACTTTTAAAAACTGATACCCTAAATAGGTTTTCTCATTTATTCATTTATATGAATTATATATCTATTGATGTTTACCATATTAGAGTTTAAAATGTAAATATTTAAAAATATTTATTAACTCCTTTAAAATATTAACATACCCATTATCATAATACAAAAAGTAATTATAATTTTCACAAGTTGAGTAAGAATATTATTGTCTTGCATTTTTGTACATGTCTGGCTTAACTACTGGATTCTCCTATCTGTTTCTGTATTCAATCTGTTGCTATATAGTTTTTTTGCTTAAAGTATATGAGGAAAATCTGGCTTTATACAAATATGTAGCTGTGAAAGGGATGAGTATATTAATAGCCTTTCAGATAACTATAGATATTCTATGACATTAAACCTAAACCTTGACAGTAGTATTTTTTTGGAGGTTGATTATAATGTGGAATCTTAAACTACGCATCTATGAACTTTCTGTACCACTCCAATAACGTCTATTGGTCTGTTTTACCCTTTGAGTAGATCTTTTGCCCAGCCATAATTTGGTAACCTCAAAAATATGTTATATAGTATCAAAACATCACATTCTTCAATATCACCACCAATCTTGTCAGAAAAGTCATGAAGCATCTAAGAAGCTGTCAAACTCCTGATGGCAAATATAGGGTATTCAAAATTCTAATTTTTCCCTAAAAGCTCAAATTGTCATTGGCAACAAATACTGTCAGTTATTCCTCTTAAAAAAAGGTCAGATACTCAAGTGTGAATAACCATAATTTGCCTGTCAGTTATTCTCTCAAGTGAAAATGGTGTGCACAAAAAAGGTAGTTGGTTCAGTTCTCAATGTACCTCTTTTCCTCAAAACACTGAACTTTGGTACACAGTAGAGGTGCTTTGTGAATATGTCCCATCTCATTACAAAGGTATTAAAAAGATATGTAGCCATAGGTTGAGATTTAGAAAATAAACATGCTTTCGTATCTCACCAAGAACAGTCATAAGTGAAACCAGTGATTTTGTTTAACTGCAAGTATGGGGCTGTCTTGATTTGTGCTAAGGCACCAACAGTTTTACTGTCTTTGGCTTTTAGTACCTTCCGAAAGTTATCACTACATTTTAAATGCTGCTGTTGATTTCCATGAGAAGGTTTAACTCAGGGCCAGTAATTATTAAAAGCAGCCTTAACATTTTATGAGTAAGAAACAAATCAGAAAGCTGGTAGCTTACAGAAAGATACAGATAATTTGATAATTGATTATCAAATTATATAGTAAATTTGATCATTATCAACTCATATAATAAATCAAATTATACAGACATAATAAAAACAAACTATATAATAATAAAAAAACAAAATTTATTATGTTCTATAGTTTTATACCATTAATAACAATAAAATTATTCACTCATAATGTAAAATAAAAATTAAATCACTTGAGTAACATTTACAGCTGAGGCATAAATGTCATGTAATACAAATTAAAACAGAGTACTGAATATAACAGCCCTCTCCTTACTTTGTAAGATAGTCTAATAAAAGCTAAGTTACTTCTCCTGTCATCTTCACTGTGGCTTCTCTGATCCAAATCCACAGTCTGAACAGGTAAGCCAACACAGGGAGACAGGAACAATGGATGTAACATTAAAGACATGCTTTGCTGGATGCTCTTTCCTCAATTTCAAAACCTTCCTAGTCCAAGAGCTACAAATTTTCAAAGTCTGTTTCAAATGCCTATAAATGAAAATATATTATAAAATACCTTATTTCATCAGTGTCTGGTACTTTTGTGTAAGGGAGAATGGCTCGGACACGCCTTCTATCTTCTACTGGCTAGAAACCATAAAAAAATTGATTTACAGAAGAAAACTTTTCTATGTCAAAGTCAAATTGGGTATGTCCACATAAAAATTCAATAAAAATCCACATTATAGAACCCAAGATCAAACTATTTTTTACTGGGGCTCTAAAAATACAAATCCTAGAAATGCTCATCTTGTTATGTTTTTGTTTTTACAAAAATTCTTTTAACAGTATAACCAATGTTTTTAACAAGGTATTATGAGTTATCACTTAATTTTAACTAAACTGCAGAACATATAAAGTAACCTTTCTCCAATAATGCACAAGACATTTCAGAATCTTAGAGCAACTTCAGCATTAGTACTAGGATATCAGTAATTACTCCTCATTTACTAAGAAATATTTGTTAGGGTATCACCATACTGTATGATAAAAAATCTGGTAAACACAAAGTAAAATCACTCTTTTAAAAGAAGTTGCCAATTTTGCTCTGACACTACAACCAGAATTAAATCTTTAATTATATAATAAACATCACGAGAATCTGAACAAGAGCTAATCCTATTAGTAAAGTGAAATAATAAAGTTTTGAAAGACATTTTACTTGCCTCTGGCGGTGCAACTGGATAAAGCAGTTTTTCTCCTTTAAGCAAACAGGAAACATGACTGTAATAACCTATTAGGTCTGACAGAGAAGAAAAACGTCTTCCACCAATGTAGTAATCTCCACACATAGCAATAATCCTATTTGTACAGGAAAAAAAAATACAATATAAGAAAAACTTTTATAGTCAATTTTTAAGACCAAGTTCCATAGAAATTAGAAATCTGTAATTCTCAAACTTTTCCTTTACCTGCATCCCTGTATTAAAATACCACTTATTAATACATTCACCATATCCAAGTTAGTTGAGGCTATTTCTTTTTGAAAAGATATATGCATACATTTGAAATGAAATACGTATCTGACTTATAAACCTCAATTACTTAATTCATTAAAATATTTATAAATCCATCCTCAGATACCTCTCCTTACTTTCCATATTTAAGACAAAAGAGCAATTTTAATAATTTTCTTAGGCTAAAAGTAGCTTACAGAGCTCTTGAAATATTTAGAGTATAATAATTTCACATTCCACATGTGTGATGATAGTACTTTTAAAGCATATTTTAAAATCTAAAAATTAAGGGTATAAAACACTTTTTCATTTAACTTTACAGGCACTAGATTTTTTTCAACATCTCCCATAAAAATGAAATCAAAGACAACACTATATGTAAATATATTGATACAGAGTTTTATAGCTGTACTTGAAAATCCAGATACCTGTTTAACTGAATGAATGTCTAGAAAGAGTTTCAGAACAGAGAAGGTAAAATGAAATAAAGGGCACTTTTAAAATACAGTTTCTGCATTTTCTATCACTCAGTGATCTGAAAATATCCATCATTTCTGCTTTACCAAAGTTTCTTTGTAATTCTTTGTACTTTAAAAGCAGTAACTGTATTTATGATCAGCACAAAAAAGTCCAATAATACTGTTTTTAAACAAAAATATAAGCATTAATAATATCTATTCTAAAACACTTATTAAATCATTTAATTGAAAACACATTTCTTTATCCATTATTTAAATGTCACTAAAGCAGGTATACTTATGAATACTACAGCAAAACAGCTATAGGATGTAGCCTCATAATAGGAATAAAGACTTACCTAAAATGGTTGACAACGTTCGTCTGGCTAAGAAAGGAAAGTACAAAGGACCCTGGCCTCCGATCACTCTCTCTTATAAGGTAACTGCCGGACTTCCCTGCTTGCCTGAGGCGTTCTTCTGCTATAGTTCTATCAAGTTTTCCATGATACCACCTAAGAAAGAAAGTTAAAACATAAGAATAAAAATAGAAACCATAAAATTACTATTGGTAATTGAAAAACATACTATGACAGACTTTGCATACCTACATGTAACATTTACATTTTACTCTGAAACATTCATTCCAGTTTTAACTCAATTATTTTTAATTCCCTAGTCTCTCAAAAATAATGAACTCATTTACTCACTTTTTAATCTGTTGTATAAAGCTCAGGCTTAACTAAACACCTCACATATTCACCTCTTCTATTTCAGCCCATCTCTCAAACCCCTAGAACTGTCTGTCTGTTCAAGATACAAACACTTCTTACAATCAAATGCCTAATTAGAAAAATAAGAGTAAGATGGACAAATGGAAATGATGCTGTCTGAAGGCTACTATTCTCATTTTCCATTTCAATATGAAACTGGTTATTTCCTTTTGTCTTAAGATGATCCACTCCATAACCACACATTTGAACTCTTCAAATATAACAAACAGGTGGAAAATAAATAATAATTTTGTCTATTTTCCTGCTCTCAATTTAACTATCTTCTACCTACCATACTACTAGATAATCTGCTTAAATGAGTGGCTACAACCCTAGCATCATTCACACTACCAATCTAGGCCTATAAAAGCCACATGGATTGAAATAAACAAATTGGAATTTTCATATAAGCATAGTAACAAATCTACAAAGTAACTGTTATAAAATATTTTTACACTTTCACTATATTAGTCACCCAAATTTATCCTTGGTACTTACAGTCTTAACTTGAAACATTGAGAGGAAAACAATAAACATTTACATTAACAATACATTGACGTATTATCTAGCCATAAATTGACAGTTAAAATTATTATAGTACTATGACTGCTTCTGTAAGCTTGATGTAGTGAAAGTTTACTATTCTTGACTTCTTAGTTTATTTAAAAAAAAAACACTTAAAACTTCTCACAATTTTCTGGAACTCTCTTGCTTTTAAAAAAAAAAAAAAAAAAAAAACTTCTCACAAGAATTACTTTTAATTTTCTTCTAAAACCCAACGTATTTATTTGAAAATCTGTGTATAAGACAAATAATGAAAAAACAGTCTTGGAGCTTCACTGTAACTCAACAGGAAAAAAACAATCGTAAACCATTAGTATTAGAGGAAGAAGCAGAACAACAAATAAACACTGCATTCCTCTAAAATCCTAGTCTTCACTTCAACCATTCTTTGAGGCTGCTGCTGCTGCTAAGTCACTTCAGTCGTGTCCGACTCTGTGTGACCCCATAGATGGCAGCCCACCAGGCTCCCCCGTCCCTGGGATTCTCCAGGCAAGAACACTGGAGTGGGTTGCCATTTCCTTCTCCAATGCATGAAAGTGAAAAGTGAAAGTGAAGTCACTCAGTCATGTCCTACCCTCAGCGACCCCATGGACTGCAGCCTACCAGGCTCCTCCGTCCATGGGATTTTCCAGGCAGGAGTACTGGAGTGGGGTGCCATTGCCTTCTCCGTCTTTGAGGCTACTGACAAGTAAATTTAACTATTAAGATCTGTGGTTTTTAAAGTCTAATAGGAAAGGCCTGGACCAATGATCAATTAAAGCTCTTTGAAAAGCTAAAATTCAATTACAGATGATCAGAACAAAATTTTGAAATTCCAGTCTCGAAGTTTATTTAGCTGTGAAAATACATGGTTCAACTTTGGAATGTCAAACAGGTACATTCCTTATTACCTGAAGTAGTGGAGTTAACACAGAGAGCAGATTTACAGGTTCAATAGAGACAAAATTAAGGACAGTTTGAAACAAAGTATTTTTGTGTACTTGATATGTTAAATTTCTGTTGTATTTTAAGGAAAACGTCAAAATTAAAAGATTTTTTTAAATCTCATTTTGTAAGCTCACTGTAAGATGATACATGGAGGTTCATGAGGCATTACACAATCCTACGTTATAATAAACCTGTAACTAAAGACTTATATCTGTGATTTTCAATTTTTACATCTAAGTACTTTCCGTAAGATTCTGGCATTCGAACACGTATTCAGTTCAAGACAGAGACTTAAAACTAAATAAACAACGTTTGTTTCCTGATTATAAGTAAGTCCCTTTATGCAAAAATCCCTTAAGTTTTGAATACATTAGGTAAAACATGTCAATTCTTGATTACGACTATAACAAAATTATAGGCATATGAGCATATATGGAGTTGAATGTGATTCTCGAAAGTGTTCAAACATTACACTGCTACAAGTCTCTGAGGTTCAAGGAAAAAACCTGAATGGTCTTACTCAGAAAACTTAGAATTTCTTGATCTATGTTCACTTCAAATTATCAAGATGAATCATACTAACAAGAATATTTCAACTGCATCTGCACAGATAAGATGGTTGCAATGGCACCTCTGCTGCTGCTGCTACTGCTGCTGCTAAGCCGCTTCAGTCGTGTCCAACTCTGTGCGACCCCTTAGATGGTAGCCCACCAGGCTCCCCCGTCCCTGGGATTCTCCAGGCAAGAATACTGGAGTGGGTTGCCATTTCCTTCTCCAAGAGACTAAATGGACTGGTGAGACTAGGACTTACCAGAAACCTCCATAATCATGGTCAAGTCTCTAAACTTTGTACCTCATTACCATCACTTGTAAAAAGGGGGGAAAATAATCTTCATCTCAGCCTTAAAATATATTAAATATTTGTCCTAAACTCCTTCAGAGAAATACATAAAAATGAAAAAGCACTACCACAGGCTGTATAGGCACATAATAACTAACTTCACAGAAGGTTGCATAAATTTATTATAAATAAATACATACAAAACTTGATACATATAAATTATAAACAATATACACAGACTACAAGACTAAATCAACATCATCAATGAAAATCTCAAATTGTATACTAATTGACTGCTGAATTTGTGGATCACCTAAGCCTCAGTTATCTTCCTATTTTCCAGTCTTGTTTACTTTCCATCTAATTTTGGGATGAGGACAGGAAATACCAATCTTTGTTTCTACTAAAATACTGATTTTAAGAGGAAATTTCTTTTCCCAAAACATCTCTTTGAACTTTACAGATCACACATATTAATTGACACTGGAATACTCTCATTCCTCCTGGCAATTCTAGGCTTCTAGAAGCCCTCAAATAGCCTCATTCTGCCCCAACGTGGATATATTTTTTGGAGGGATAGCAAGGACAACATGCATTTGAGATACTGTGACTTAAATTTGCCTAATACTTTAATAGTAAAATATCTAATGTTCTCCTATTTAAAAGTAAGCTATCCCTCTCTCATGTTCTGTCTCTCTTTTAAGGAAGATTTGAAAAAGAAACAGCAGGAAATTTAAGAAGTAAATATGTTTTTCTCAGCTAGTTTTGCCATTTTTTGTTAAGAAATCTTACAAGCAGACATAGTAGACACTACACAATCACTATATCTAAGATAAAACATCTGACATGAAACATATTAAGTAAGTTAACTAGAAAAGACAAGTTGGGCAAGCTACAGGATCATCATATTTCTAAATCTAGAATCACATAAATGTTTTTATAAACGCATGTTTTACACTGGTGCAGTATGTTTAAGGGACTTTGGAGAGGCTTATCAGGGAGAATAATGAAGAAATCTGTACAATAAGAAAGCAACCTGGTGTGAATATAGACAGACACTTAACTCGAACTATTTAACTAACCTGGCAATACTAAATGGAAACTGTCTACTCAGTAGAAAACAATTAAAATAGCACTATCAACAAACATCCTTTGTCTAAAAAGGAAACTACACTGAAGCTCCTAGCAGGTCACTTTTACTTTCCACCAGGCTATTCCTCCTAGTTATGCCGCTGACAGGCACCGAAGTTCTCAGAGAAACATGTGCAGGAATCTAACTGCCAGAACATTTCTTGTCACCTGAGTCACCTGGAACGCTGTGTGCCTGGTCGTCTCACAAACCAGAGTTTTTCTGTAACTCTCAAAGATGTGTTAAGCAGATTTTCTCATGTGCCGTCCTTTCTGAAATTAAATTGGTTATTTCAGACCGGTAAGACATAAACTAAAAACATATGCTAAAACTACTATAAACCTCCTGCAACTTCCATTTCCTCTTAACAAACACATTTCTTACAGTTGTACAGTGTAAGCTGGTGGTTAACAAAAATAAATGGACTTTTTAGAGGGGAAAGTAAAGATACCTTACAGTAAACGATTTTATTCAGTCTTTTTTTCCCCCCATATCACTATGCAGACAGACTAAAATCTGGTCACTAGTAATTCACATGAACAATCACTAGACTAAGTCTAAGAGCTGTAGTATCCTTAGACCAACTACAGTAAAATTAATACTCATGTGTATGTTCGCCCTCTTGAGTATACTTGTATGTTCAGGCATTAAGCAGTGTGTGTGTGTGTGTGTGTGTGTGTGTGTCTATGCAGCTGGTTGTGTATCTCAAATTAGCTCATGAAAAGAGCAGAAATTCTATTTCCTTTTGCCACAGGTGACATATTTACAGGGTTTTGGACCTAGAGGTTTAAGTTCTGGAGAAGTAGTTTTAAGGAAACAGCACTATTATATATTCACAAATTCAGTTTACTGACAGACTGATCCTACTAAAGGTAGGACCAAATAACATGATGCTTATGCAATCAAAAATTTAAAGTGAAGTACACTCAACCAAGATAGTCTCGTTCTCACTAACCTAACTCCTGTCACTTCAAAAAACAGATAATGAAAGGCAGAGAGAGCCATACCATTTCCAAAAATGCTGTACACTAATCAAACACGTTAAAGACATTTTTTAAAAGTAACCAAAAAAAGGAAAAGCATAATACTTACCAGCAGGAGACTAACAGTTCCTACCTCACATCTTCCAGCTATTATATCTGTGGAATTTCATTTATCAGAAAACTACCATTTTTTACAGTTTAGTTTTCCTTAGAACTTCAACAATTATAGTTCATGCCAGTAACTAAGAACACAAAAAAGGGGCAACAAAATGAGATTCGTGACCACCTACCTGGTCCAATGAATGCATTACTGTAACACAGTTGTAAACTATCTTGAAGGGCAGTTTTTCTTCTTAAAAATACTTAAAAAATTTCACAGTGTTCGATCTAAAACTTTGGAGGGTATGGTGATTCAGTGGCTACCTGCTGTAATTACAACATTTCTTAACCTGTATTTTAAGATACATCTTTAAAATACCGAGTCTGAAGTTTAAAAGCAAACTTCAGTCTGGCATGGTCTTTAGTCCATGGCCAACAAACTAAGCGCCAAGCACTGTGCTACCTGGTAGAAAAACAAGTTACCACCACAGAACACCACTACGTGTAAGTTTACGGTTTCTGATCTCGAGGAGAATACAGACAAAACAGGCAACGGTGATCTGGTACATCAAGTACTAGAATGTGGGGGCAAATGGAAAACTTCAGTCTTAGCATTTTAGTGTGCACCTTCTGAAAAAAACTGATGGCTAAATGGAAACCTACAAGGTAAGGAGCAACTAATTCAGAGAAAGCAAAGGACTGAGAATGGGAGAAAGATGTCACAGGCAGAGGGAAAATGTAAAGGCAAGCAAAGGCCAAAAAAAGCTTATATACAGATATGGGAACATGAAAATATTTTAAACTTTCAAAATATACTTTGCAAGTCTAACTCTTATCAGATAATATGGAAAGAATATAACCTCCTGAATTAGACTAGACTTAAGACCTCACTCGTTGAACTTTCTCAGTACCTCAAAGAGGATCTCAAAGAACATTTTAAAAGTTCAAAATATTCTCAGATCGATCCACTCATCTGCTCTCAACAATAATCTCCTGGGCTGGGGATATCAGAATATGTCACTCAAAGTTCTCCACTACGAGTCCATTACTCTCTCCTATATGTCCCTATAAGGGCTTCCCTGGTAGCTCAGCTGGTAAAGAATCCCCCTGCAATGCAGGAGACCCTGGTTGGATTCCTGGGTCAGGAAGATCCCCTGGAGAAGGGACAGGCTACCCACTCCAGTATTCTTGGGCTTCCTTGGTAGCTCAGAATGTAAAGAATCTGCCTGCAATGCGGAAGAGCTGGGTTCAATCCCTGGGTTGGGAAAATCCCCTGGAAGAGGGCACGGCAACCCTCAGTATTTCTACCTGGGGAATCCCCGTGGACAGAGGAGCCTGGAGGGCTACAGTCCATGGGGTCACAAAGAGTAGGACACGACTGAACAACTAAGCACAGCACATACGTCCCTTATATCCTAAACAAATTACCTTTATTCATTCAACAAATATTTAAGCACCTACCATGTTTAGGCACTGTTTTAGTTTTCCTCCCTATGCTTTTTCAAAATATGTTTCCTATTTAACATTTTTTTTAAGGAGATGAAAAGATAATGCAACTAAGCCAAAGGTCATCCTACATTTTTATTTTCTATGGGTTTTTTGGTCTTTATTTCCTCAGAAATTTCTATTTCTCTATTCTTACTCATGGAAATATCTGTATCTCTTAAGCTCAAAGCATAACTTCTGTGATGATGATTCCCAAATTCTTCCAAGGCTGACTTTCCTGTTAAGCTTCTATGTTACCAAGTACCCTCTAAGAAGTTTCAACTAAGGTGACTCTGCGTGTGTGTGCATGTACTCAACCATGTTTGACTCTCTGCAACCCTCTTGACTGTAGCCCACCAGGCTCCTCTGTCCATGGAATTTTCCAGGCAAGAATACTAGAGTGGGTTGCCATTTCCTACTCCAGGGGATCTTCCTGACCCAAGGATCAAACTCATGTCTCCTGTGTCTCCTGCACTGGCAGATGGATTCTTTACCACTGCATCACCTGGGAAGCCCTAAGGCAACTACAGGTCAGCATCTATCCTTAAGCAAACACATACATCCACACACCCCTTCTGCTTTACTCCTCTATACTGTTAATGGCAACAGCAATGGCACCCCACTCCAGTACTCTTGCCTGGAAAATCCCATGGACGGAGGAGCCTGGTGGGCTGCAGTCCATGGGGTCACTAAGAGTCGGACACGACTGAGCGAATTCACTTTCACTTTTCACTTTCATGCATTGGAGAAGGAAATGGCAACCCACTCCAGTGTTCTTGCCTGGAGAATCCCAGGGATGGAGGAGCCTAGTGGGCTGCCATCTATGGGGTCACACAGAGTCGGACACGACTGAAGCGACTTAGCAGTTAGCAGACTCAAAATTTCAAAAGCAAAACTGACTCCTTCCTATTTCTCTAGCCATAACACTTCTGCCAACTTGCAAACTGCATCTCCAACATCACTGGAGTTGAAACATGCAAACTATTCTCTAGTTTTCCATTTCCTCTATTTCCTACTTTGATAGATTTGAACATCTGTCTTGCATGTTTTCTAAAAGTTAATAAAATTATAGATTGTGTAGCAAATTACCTAAGAAGTCACAGAAAAATTTGATTAAATTTTTGAACTTCCACTAATAGAAATCAAAGGATTAGCCTGTATTCATTTTTTAAAAATTATTTTTACCTGGTATATTCAATTTTATTTTTACCTGAAGTATATTCAATTTCATATCAATGTTGATTCTTAAGCAAGACAAATACCCATAATTGCTAGGAAGTATTTAATTTGCTTGATTACTATTAGATAAAAACAATGGAAAAAAAGACTATTGTTCTGAAACTGCTCCTTGTTTAAGTACATAAAACATAACACCAACAGCTGTTTAACCCTCTCTCAAATCAGCATTCAAACAGGAGACAAACTGTACTCTGTAATAATTTCAGATTGAGACATTCTCTGAAAACCCTAGAAGATAGCTACTTCTTTAAAAACACAACATTTATTAAAAAGAAAGCTTTTGCCCCTAAGATTAATAAGAGCTGCAAAATAATTCTGTACTTATTTATAAACACAGTGACTATGAAAATTAAAACATCCCTTTTTTAACAATACATCAGTTTTAATATTAATATAAAACTCTGTATTTTAAATAATTTCATTCTGCCTAATTCCCAATATAATGCACTCAACAACATGTATAATATTCAAAAGGATTTTCTTTAGCATCTCCAAAATATGAGGAGTATATATGATCTAGAACACATAACCATCAGGTTCACCTGGTATAATACAGTATTTTTCAACAGAAATCATTCCTAACTCTACAGCCAGCCATAATTGACAACCTGCATTTCCAACTGCTGGACCTTTCAACCTGGATATCTCAACTGATAAGTCAAATTCAACACATCAAAAAATGACCTCACCATAATACTTCCCACATCCTTTCTCTTCCTTCTCCCCTGGTTCTCATCTTGACTTATGTTATACATCAATCCACTCTCCCAAATTATTAACTAAAACTATATATTGCTATATTTTTAAGGTTAAAAAAAATTACACATTGTTCAACCTAGTGGAAACTTCTCATCAGTAGCTCTTAGTCCTCTGTTTATCTCATATCCAACTGGTCAAAAAGCCTGGACAATCCCAAATTCCTTTTATTTATCTAATCTTTTCCTTTCCCACTGTCAATATCCTTTCTTATCATGTCCTGTAGTAATTCCTGCTCTTCTATTTCCTTTATCTGCGGTAACACTTCCCCAAACAGCTATGCCTGACCTGCATCTCAAAAAACTGAAATGGTCCCATTGCTAAAAGAATAAAATCCAAACTATTGACATGACATTCAGTAAAGAATTCAGTCCTTTCAGTAAAGAACTGAATTCTTTTCCACTCTTCACAAGACCATTTGTCGCTTCCTAAACACATCAAATGCATACTTTCAAGCCTCTATCCCTTTGATCATGCTCTTCCTTTGGCTTGAAATGTCCTTACTGTCTTCAGAAATTCATGCCATTCATCATATGCCTATCACAAGTGCCATCTCCTTGAACCTCCAGTCATAATTAATCTTCTTCTATCAAGCTCCAGCTTATTTCTTACACGATTTTTTTGATATTTTGTCTTATTATAATATAGTTACACACGATGGTGTGGTCACTCATCTAGAGCCAGACATTAGAGTGTGAAGTCAAGTGGGCCTTAGGACCACAGACCAAGCTAGTGGAGGTGATGGAATTCCAGCTCAACTATTTAAAAGTCCGAAAAGATGCTTCTGCTGAAGTGCTGCACTCAATATGTCAGCAAATTTGGAAAATTCAGCAATGACCACAGGACTAGAAAAGGTCAGTTTTCATTCAAAGCCCAAAGAAGGGAAATGGCAAACAAAGTTTAAACTACCATATGATTGTACTTATTTCACATGCTAGCAAGGTTAATGCTAAAAATCCTTCAATCTAGGCTTCAACAGTACATGAACCAAGAACTTCCAGATGTACAAACTGGATTTAGAAAAGGCAGAGGAACCAGAGATCAAATTGCCAACATTCGTTAGATCACAGAGATAGCAAAGGAATTCTAGAAAAACACGTACTTCTGCTTCACTGACTATGCTAAAGCCTTTGACTGTGTGGATCACAACAAACTGTAGAAAATTCCTCAAGAGATGGGAATGGGAATACCAGACCACCTTACCTGCCTCCTGATTAATCTGTATGCAGGTCAAGAAGCGTCAGTTAGAACCAGACATGGAAAGATGGAGTGATTCCAAATTGGGAAAGGAGTACATCAAGGGTATATATTGTCACCCAGATTATTTAACTTCTATGCAGAATACATCATGCAAAATGCTGGGCGACGTGAAGCACAAGCTGGACTCAAGATTGTCAAGAGAAATATCAACAACCTCAGATACGAAGATGATACCACCCTAATGGCAGAAAGTGAAGAGGCACTAGAGTCTCTTGATGACAGTCAAAGAGCAGAGTGGAAAAGCTGGCTTGAAACTCAACATTACAAAAATGAAGGTCATGCCCTCTGGTCCCATCACTTCATGGCAATTAGGGAAACAATGGAAACAGTGACAGACTTTCTTTTCTTGGACTTCAAAATCACTGTGGATGGTGACTGCAGTCATGAAATTAAAAAGACGCTTGCTCTTTGGAAGAAAAGCTATGACAAACCTTGATAGTGAATTAAAAATCAGAGACATCACTTTGCCGACAAAGGTCAGGCTTCCCTGTAGTTCAGCTGGTAAACAATCCGCCTACAATGCAGAAGATCCTGGTTTGATTCCTGGGTCGGGAAGTTCCCCTGGAGAAGGGATAAGCTACCCACTCCAGTATTCTTGGGTTTCCCTGGTGGCTCAAATGATTAAAGAATCCACCTTCAGTGTGGGAGACCTGGGTTCAATCCCTGGGTTGGGAAGATCCCAAGGAGCGCATGGTATCCCACTCTAATATTCTTGCCTGGAGAATCCCCATGGAGAGAGGAGCCTGGTGGGCTACAGTTCATGGGGTCACAGAGTCAGAGATGGTATATTAAACATCAGAGACATCACTTTGCCAACAAAGGTCTGTATAATCAAAGCTACGGTTTTTCAGACAATCATGTACAGATGTAAGAGTGGACCATAAAGAAGGCTGAGCACTGAACAATTGATGCTTTCAAATTGTGGTGCTAGAGAAAACTCCTGGGAGTCCCCTGGACAGCAAGGAGATCAAACTATTCAATCCTAAAGGAAATCAATACTTACTATTCAACACAAGGACTGATGCTGAAGCTCCAATACTTTGGCCACCTGAATGAGAAAAGCTAACTCCTTGGAAAAGACCCTGATGCTGAGAAAGACTTGACGGCAAGAGGAGAAGGGGGCAACAGAGGATGAGATGGTTGGTTGGATGGCATCACCAACTCAATGAACGTGAGCTTGAGCAAAATATTGGAGATAGGGAAGAACAGGGAAGCCTGGCATGCTGCAGTCCATGGGGTTGCAGAGAGCTGGACACAACTTAGCTACTGAACAACAACAATATAGTCAGTCACTTTCATATCTGTTTTCTCCATTAGATTTGAAAAGAACTTGAGGATACTGGGACATTTAAGTAATCTTCACAGTCCTCTACTCTAGCACTTGGCACAATCGTAGGCACTGACAGGTGGGAAGCTAAGAAAAACAAATTTGTCAAAAATTCCTGCCTACACTGAAATTTTCAAGTCATAATCCCTGACTGGAATTCACACGGTGAATGCCTTGCATTCTCCCATTCAAGCTATTTCCTCAACCTGCACTGTCCTCCCACCTCCATTCTAGAGATTTTTTATCACTCTTCCCTCCAGGGAACACCATGCCTCCTGGCAGAGCACAAATTCCACCTCCTCAATGGCATCTCCCAAAGACCATTCTGCCCCACGTGATGGTTTGATCTAAAAATCATCTAGTATATGATGCCTTGTGGTTATACCTGTTTTCCTAGAAGAGAAACTGAGCAGATATTAAGTTTCCTCATCTGAATACCCCAACCTCTCCTGCTCTGAGCTCCCACAATACTGGCAATCTATACAAATTTCTGACACTCGAAGATGCTGATACTCGGCACCCATCCCATTCAGGAAAATCACTCAACACTCACACCACCCTCTGGCTACTGTTTCTCCCCCACTTACAACAACACAGCTCCTGAGGAGTTTTCTTTGAAGAATGTAGCCCAGTCAATACTGGTCATGCCATGGTACAGGGTACAAGCAGGGCTTTTCACACTGAAAGTGAAAATCAGTCTTCTTCTGAAGGTAAATGCTACCAGATGCAAGAAAGAATCTTTGTTCATTATGCTTGCTAGGTTTTCCACTACTTGTTAGAGCCAGTCTGTAATAACAAAGAATGAAGGTGACAGGATGGAACTGAAGATTCATGAGAACATTCAAATCCCTACTTAGCTATCTGAGATCCCAGTTACAAGCCTACTCGTCCCTTAATTTAGCTGTTCATCTCGTCCTTCTATTACCTCTAGACCAGTTTTTTGGTGTCCAGGTCCTCTGACATATTTAAAAACTTACTTGACCCCCAAGAAATGTGCTTATGTAAGTTCTTTCTATAAATATTAATAAAAATTGAAACAGAGAAAATTTTAAATCAATAGCAAATATTTGAAATGAACACATAATAGTTACTACTGTCAATATAAAAAACATATTCCTTATGTAAGACAAGTTCCAAAAGAATATTTAGTGAAAAGAGTAGCATTATTTTACATTTGCATATACTCTTTAATAGCTAACTTAAGAGAGCCGGATTCTCATATCTGTTTCTGAATTCAATCAGTTGTTGGTTGTTTTGGTTCATAAGTTATGAAAATGGCTATTCGATGTAGCTACTTAAAAGTTAAAATGTAGACTCTAACCACACCCAGAAATGTTCCATACACTGCTAATAAAATCCACTGGTATGCCATTCATTCATATACATTTTGTAGCATCGTGAACTAGCTAGCCACCTGGCAATATTGGTTCACTGAGTTATGAAGATCTTCCAAATGTTAACATGTTTTATTTTATAATATAAAAATATCACTTTCTTTGTGTGACAACTACACAGTTGGCCTGGGTTGTTTAAACTGCCTATCTCCCCTTTGCCTCGCTCCTAGGAGATAACCTCAACGCACTTGAAAATCCTGTCCAGTTAAAAATGTCTTTGTTTATTGAGAACCTTGGGCCATGCCAGACCATTTACACTATTTGCAGTGGAGGACTTGGTTCACCTCTGAAGTCAAACTGATGGAGTAAAAAAAGGTCAGCCACAAGGGGGCATAAGGCCTACATGACTAAACCTCAATAAAAATTTTAAACACCAAGGCTCAGGTGAGCTTTCCTGATCAGCAATACTTCATACATCCTGCCCCACACTGTGACCAGGAGAATTAAGAACTATCTATCTGACTCCATTGTGCAAGGACAACCAGAGGCTTGCAATTAGTCTCTCCTGGATTCTGACCTATGCACTTTCTTTCTTAGCTGATTGTAATCTGTGTCCTTTGGCTATACGAAGCTGTTACAGTGAGTGCAACAGCTTTGCCAAGTTCTGATGGTCCCCCTAGAAAATCACTGAATCTGAGGGTGGTTTTAGGAACCTTCAGCAACAACCACCAATATAACATGGGTGTCATAAATCCCTTCAGGTAGTAAGTGTAACTATGAAGGAAAAGTGGCACTGCTTTCAAAAAACTGACGTGACTCTGGGTTTGGTAGGTTTTCTTCAAGAAATACAAAGCACCGCATGTGCATATTTTACATGTTTTCTTGCTGACCACAGTCATGTTCTAGAATTCAGCATAAAGGTTTTAATTTTTGTTTTGTTTTAGTAAGATGTCATGTTTGTTGCTAATTCTAGCTATTATAATTGCATATGTGAAGAATATATTGTAGTTTACGGGTTGGCTAGCGTTTCAAATAAATGGTTTATTTAAACATTGACCTGAAATTTTTGGAGATGCCTGTCAACTGACATTTTTTCTTAGCCCGAGAAAAGAGTCTAAATTATTAACATCAGAGGTATTATTTTAAATATATTAGGAATTTAAATATAAGCATGCCACTTTATCTTGGAGCATGAGACAAATTCTTAACAAATGATTTTTTTCTTTGGAAACAAGCTGCAAAAATCTCTCTTAAACTATACAGTCTGTATATGAGTATAGCATATAAAGTATATGAAGCTTACAGTATGTAATGTTTCATCCAAATAGTTGTTATATTTTGAAAAAATGCTAAGCAGTTTTATAGTGCCACAAGAAATCTCTGCCCAGAAAAAATGTCATTGGAAAAGGCATTTAAGTATTTAGAAAGCTCTCAAACTTATAGTGCAGATAACAAGGTTTCCAAAATTCTAATATTTACTTGAATGCTCAAATTCTGCTTGAAAGCACCAAACACTGTCAGTTGTTAAGGGGCTCACTTTGTTCTTTTCCCCAAAAAAACTTCTATCAAATACTCAAGTCTGACCAACCATAGTAAGATAGTGTGCCATAAAAGAAGCGGCCAGTTCAGCTCCAACTCAAATAACCACACAACTGCTTTTCAAGACAGTGTACTTAGGGATGTAGCATTACGAGTTTTCCATTTTATCACACTAAATATTGAAAAGACATATGCCTGAACTTCCTTGGCGGTCCAGTGATTAAGAATCCTGCCAATACAGGGGACACAGGTTCCATCCCTGGTCTGGAAAGATCCCACAGGACCTTAGTTGCTGTGGGGCACCTAAGTCCCTGCACCACAACGGCTGAAGCCCCGTGCGCCCCAACTACTGAAGCCCCCACCTCACATGCTGAAGCCCAGGCTCCCAGAGCCCTATGTGCTGCAACAGAAGCTCTACTGCAGTGAGAAGTCCATGCACCACGACTTGCCAGTAGCCCCTGCTCACCACAACCGGAGAAAACCCACATACAGCAGAGGAAAATCAGTGCTGCGAGAGAGAAAAATCAAAGACATGCACTCCAGGATTGCAAATTAATAAAACTAATAATTTTCACTGCTCCAAAGACATTCTTAATTGAAACTGTTTTTTGTTTTTTTCTTTACAACTATATGGTAGTGGTGAAATCTAGTACAGTTTGGTGACACTACATTTATTTATACTGAAGTTATAGAAATACTGCTTTGCACCATCAGTGCAAATGTCAACAATGTAAAAATGGCAAATAATGGCTTAGTATTATGAAAACCTTTACAGAACTCCAAAGGGTCTCAAAGAACCACAAGTTTTGAAGTCAATATCCTAGTCAAAGCAGACTACAAGAGTCTATTCTAGGGAAGCTATTCTAACCTAAACCATCTGAGCTAAGCCTGTCTGCCATCTTTTAAATGGAAGACAAGGCCACTATCAATAGTGTAACCCAAAATTTAATTCTTCCCTCTCTATATCTTTACGCTAACCTCACCCAGATTCTATTAGTTATGAAGTTGGCATTGTCATTGTTTGTATATAAGATCAACTCAGTTACAAAGCACCCTATTTCCAAATACTTTATTCATTCAAACATAAATTTTATTGATATGTTTCAGATTTTAACTTTTGAGCTTTGAAATCTTTCTTCTACTTATTAATATTTTAATGATCAATTCCATTTTCTTTAGATTACTAATTTTTCTTCAGTTGACTCACAGGCTTAAAATCATTTAAAATTCCCTAGTTTCTCCTTGATGTGTGCTCCATTCTTTACCTCTGAAATAGTTTCAGCAGTTATTTAGGGTTGTTTTACGGATAAGTCCAAATTATACACAAAGAAATGAACTTCTAATCAGCCAATCATTAACTGACCTTCAACATCAATAAGCTCATTGACAGGACTTGCTACCGTGAGTAACCCATGCTTTTACTCCAGTCAAAACATTACATATACGCCCTTTCTCTTCCCCCTAAAGACTTCCTTCCATCACACACTACCAACAGCACATCTTTCAACCATTTCATGCACATCAATTCTAGAAAAGGACCCTATGACACATAAAAACTGAATATACAAAAAGTATTCATTAACAGTCCTGCAATAATCAATTAGCTGTTTAGAAAGTAATCAAGCAATGATTCCCAAACAAAATATACAAAACAAGTGCCAGAGAAATTAAATTATTATTTTTAAATCAAACAGGTTAAATATAAATCTTAATACATGATAATCCAGGCTTGAAAAGCCAAAAAAGAAAAAAAAAATACAAAGATTGAGATTTGACAGCACAAAAACTTCATATGTCAAGATAAAAAGCAAAATTTTAAAGGCACACGTGTGCTCATATAACACACTCAAGGACCATTATTATAGCTGTTTACAATACCAAAAGGATAGATAAAACTTATTTAATAACTAGAGATCTAATTAAATAAATTATGTACATCCAACAGAAAACCATTCAACCACTTAAAAAAAATAATCCAAATATACACAAGTACAAAATCTCCTCAATGAGTCCTATTCTGACCACCTTAATTAAAATTTGCACACTCCCTTCTGGCACTATCAATACCCCTTAATCCTGTTCAATTTCGTCTCCTTTTTTTTAATCATGGCACTTATCTCCTCTATATTTTATATAATTTACATTTATATCTTTCCCCCAGGAAAATATAATCTCCAAAAAACAAAGTATCTTCATTTATTCATTCATTTATCTTAAGCATCTAGAACAGTGCCTGGTATAAGACAGGTTCTAAAAAGTTTATCTGTTAAATAAATATCCAAAAAAACTGATTAAGTTGATCTTAGAAAGTTTAACTAGAGAACTGAAAGTCAATGGTAGAAGGGAATTTTTTTTTTTTTTTTTTGGTAACTAAAGAGTAATTTTTTATACATACTGCGAAATAAAACAAAGATGCACTATAAAACTGCAGGAAAAAAAAGTTGGCTCTTGGAAAGACTAATAACTTGGAGAAATTCTAAAAACACTGATCAAACGAAGAAAAATGTTACAAACTATCAATCTCAGATGCACAGGTGAATAAATTTGAAATTTAAAAAGAAAGACTAATAATCTAAGAAAATATGTGAAAAGATAAAGCTAGAGTTTAGTCATAAAATTGGAATGATTAAAAAGTAACTGAATTTACAGAATTAAGAACTAAATATGTAAGAGTAACAGCAGACTAGATATATTTTTAAAAACCTAATAATGGGCAACTGCCATAGAAAGCATCTTTACTGAAGCATTAAGAAGAAAAAAAGGATAGAATATAGAGAAAAGAGCATATAAAATAATGGGATAATTTTTTCAAGTGTGGTGTTGGAGAAGACTCTTCAGAGTCCCTTGGACTGCAAGGAGATCAAACCAGTCAATCCTAAAGGAAATCAACTCTAAGTATTCAATGGAAGGACTGATGCTGAAGCTCCAATACTCTGGCCACCTGATTCAAAGAGCTGACTCTGGAAAAGACCCTGATGCTGGGAAAGATTGAGGGCAAGAGGAGAACGGGATGACAGAGGATGAGATGGTTGGATGGCATCACTGACTCCATGGACATAGGTTTGAGCAAGCTCCAGGAGACGGGGAAGGACATGGAAGCCTGATATACTGCAGTCTATGGGGTCGCAAAGAGTCAGACGTGACAGAGCAACTGAACAACAACAAAGGTGGCAGCTGAGGAAGAGGAGGAAGAGAATGGAGCAAAGGCAAAATCTGAAAAGAAAATGGACAACAATTTCCCAAATCTAATGAAAGATATCAACCCCAAGATGAGAGACAGAGGAAGGGAAGGAGGGAGAGAAAGAGAGAAGGTGAAAGAGACAGAAAAAGAGAAAGAAGGAAAGACAGACTGCCTGCCTCACCTAGGTATTATACATTACAGAAGAGATGCTAAAAATCAAAGACAAGGCTACATTTTAATAACTAACAAAACAAAAAGGCAGTATCTTCAAAGAAATAATAAAAATCCTTGCTGACTTTGCAACAGTAATTCTGGAAACCAGAGAGAATGGAGTATCTTCACGTTTTTGAAGGACAGTAACTGCAAACCTAGAATTTTATGCCCAAAAACAATATGCTTCAAAAACCAAAATGAACATGTTCTTAGATAAACAGAGAGCAAATCTGCTGACAGTTGATATTTAGGAAAAGAAATACTCAAAGAGTTCTATAGGAAAACAAAAAAAGGCTCCCATAGAAAAACATAGAAATGCAGTATAAAGTAAAAACAGTAAATAAGTATATATTTAGATAAATAAATAAATACCAACCATATAAAGCAATACTGTTTAATGAGTACTGAAGCATAAATGAAAATTAAGAACAATAATGTATAAAACAGCAGCAGTATTATAATATAAGTACAGTTAAAGTGTTCAAAGTTCTTAGCATTGTTAAGGAAGTGGTAAAAGTAAGTATTTTGTGTAGATTGCAATAAGTCAATGATAAGTATTGTAATCTCTAGGGCAACCACTAAAAGATCAAGACTGTCAGAAAGGATAAAAAATAAAACACAAGAGATACATCTTAAATGAAAGAACACAGGAAAGTTGATTGTGAAAGGACGGAAAAAGTCATACCATGCTAGCACGAAACAAAAAATTACACCAGACAAGCTAGATTTTAAGTATTAATACAGATAATAAGGGTCATTTCATAATAATTAAAGGACCGATTCACCAGGAATTTAAGCTAAGCTGATGCGGCATATAACCAATAACACAATATCAAAATATAAACCACAGTAGGTTGGGAAACTTTAACATGCTTCTCTTAATGGTTGATAAAAGCAGCAAACAAAAGAAAACAAAACATTAAACATAAAAATATATGACCAAGACTCATAAACATCATGTAATGACCTACACAGAAATAACATCCAATAATAAAAGAATAAATATTATTTTCAAGTGAACATGCAACATGTGTCAAAACTGCTGCTGCTGCTGCTAAGTCGCTTCAGTCGTGTCCGACTCTGTGCAGCCCCAGAGACGGCAGCCCACAGGCTCCCCCGTCCCTGGGATTCTCCAGGCAAGAGTACTGGAGTGGGTTGCCATTTCCTTCTCCAATGCACGAAAGTGAAAAGTCAAAGTGAAGTCGCTCAGTCATGTCTGACTCTTAGCGACCCCATGGACTGCAGCCCACCAGGCTCCTCCGTCCATGGGATTTTCCAGGCAAGAGTCAAAATTGCTATATGCTATATCAAAAAGGAAGACCCCTTTCAAAGGACTGAAACCATTCAGAACAATGTTCTCAGGACTGATATTAAGAAATCACAACCAAAAAAAAAAAAAAACCCCAAACAATTAAAAAACAAAACAGCACTACTATTTGGGAATTGAGCAACATACCTCTTAACTATTAATCAAAGAAGAAACCACAATGGAAAACAAAGTATTTAAATGAATGATAATGAAGATAAGACATATAAAATGCTGTGACATACAGCCAAAATTCTTATACCTAAGAATTAAATCTGTAGCCCTAAATGCTTATATCAAAAAAGGAGAATGACAATAATTATTTAAGTATTTACCTCGAGAAATTAGTGAAAGAACAAAGTTAAATATCAAAAAGGCAAAAAATAGAAATGAACAGAATTAATGAAATCAAGAACAAAGGTATAACGAAACTTCAGAAAACAAATCAAAAGTGGTTTCAGGAAAGATGAACAAAACTGTTAATTCTAGCAAAACTAATCAAAAGAAGTCATAAATTGTCATTTTCAGTCATGAAAAGGGAATCATAGGTTCTGTTACACTCTCATTTATCAAGACTTACTGCAAAAACAGACAAGTAAACCAAAGGAATAGAACTGAGATGAGTAATAGGCTCACACACAGACTGCCATTAATTTATGACAATAAACATGAAGAATATGGTGTTCAGTAATGTTGCCGGATTGATGGACATCAATATTTTTTAAAAGGATGAGGGGGAATGGCAGGTCAGGGAAGGAGGAAGGAGGAGGAGGAGGAGGAACAGGGAGGAGGATAAAGCAAGATGCAAAATTGAGATCTTTAAGATGTATATCCAACAAAAGACTCATAGCCAGGAAAAAGAACAACTCAAAATTAGGAAAGAGAAAGAAAAGCAAACAGAAAAAATGGTAAAGGACTTGAACAGTCAATTTATGGAGGTTATCCAAACAAGTTAATCAATATGAAAAGATACACACCATTATTATTCATTACATCTGGAAGATTCTAATTAAAACCACAAGGGTTATTTCATCACACGCCCACCAAAATACTTTGTTACTGAGAATGTAAATTGGGATAAGCACTTTGCAAAACTATTTACTATCAAATGAACATCCTATGACTAGTAAACCTAATCCTAACTGCATAAATATACTGACAAAAAAAACACAATAAAAATTCATGGCTATACTATTTGTAATAGACAAAACTAGATACACCCTGTCATGTCTATCTGTAGCAGAAAAGATAATACACAGGTCAGTCAGTGTTAACAAATACAAGCCAAGAAAGAGTGAAATATTGTACAAGCAACATGGATATATTTCATAAATGTAACAAAGTTAATGAAGTAACACAAAAGGATGTATATGACTCAATTTATAGGAAAAAAAAATTTTTTTTATAGAAAATTTTAAGACCCAAAAATAATCTACAGAGTAAGAAGTTAGTATTGCATTTGTCTTGTGGACAAGTGGGCTTCCCTGGTGGCTCAGCTGGTAAAGAATCTGCCTGCAATGCAGGAGACCCTGGCTCGATTCCTGGGTCCAGAAAATCCGCTGAAGAAGGGATAGGCTACCCTCTGTAGTATTCTTGGGCTTCCCTGGTGGCTCAGATGGTAAAGAATCTGCCTACAATGTGGGAGACCTAGGTTCAATTCCTGGGCTAGCAAGATCTCCTGGAGAAGGGAACAGCTACCCACTCCAGTATTATGGCCTGGAGAATTCCATGGATTGTATAAGTCCTTAGGGTCGCAGAGTCAGACACGACTGAGCGCCTTTCACTTTGGACACATGACATGGGTATTAGACTGGGACAGAAAAGGACTTCTAGGATGCTGGTAACAGATATTATTAGCAAATAATAGTAAAAAATAATATGTATTAATACATATCATGCATATATAATACCTACTAATAACACTGCTAAAATTCACTGAGATGAAAACTTACAATGCTATACTATATGTGCATTATACTTCAATAAAAAGCATACTTTAAAAAAGTAATCTGAAATATAGAAAAACTCTTCACACTAAACTTTAATTTTAATACTAAAGGGGCACATGCTTAAATACACATTTATACACAAACAACATTATGTAGTCAAAGTTAAATCTACATTATATACCCCATACCAGCATACTGTACAACTGTCCAGCATACTGCTGCCCGCCCCCTCATCTATTATATGATCTTGGACTTAAACTCCCTTAACCCTCAATACCACCAAATGTTTGCACATGTCAAGACTGTGGGAAGTTTTGCAAATTTACATTAGGTTCTGCCCAATAATCAGTCCTAGCAGCTGAGTCAATGGATGACACAGAGCCGGGCTCTAGCCCTCTCTCACCTGTTGTCTCCTGTGACTAACAGCTTATGACAACTAAGGTTAGAGATCTGATGGGAACACATGTTTCTGCCTCTTTGGCATGTGTATTTTTATACCTCTCAAGATTTTGTAACCATTTTTCACTTTATCTATTAAGTAATTATGTAAACTTCAATCATATCACTTTTAAGTTTTTTCAATAATAAAAATGTGAATACTTTACACTCTTCATTTAGAAAGCTCTTCCACCCCAAATTACTGTAGGCATTATTCTAAAACTCAGTTTTAACTTTCTTAGAAAAAAAGCAAGTAGAAGTATAGATGTTATCTCAAAAATAACTGCATGATTTTACCTCAAGTGTTCTATCTTGTTTATATTTGTATCATTAATAATTAGGATAAACTTTCATATTAAGGAAACTTCCTCTTAACCCTGTAAATCTTAATGAATAACACTAAAATATATATTTACTCTTGCGTCACTGTTATCTTATCCTGGCCACATATTGTAGTATATACAAAAGGAAAAAAACTACATGAAAACCTGCTGCTTTGACTTAACATTAACAAGCCATTCACTTACGTACTTAATTCATTTACTATTTCAGTATTTAAACAGGTTTCTGGTTTCTATGACAATGCACATCAGCTGCGCCAGCTCCCAGAAGAGAGATTATCAAATGTTTACCTTCTGTAAGAACCACATACAAACTTTATGTATAAATGTTTTACTAAAGCTTTTTTTAAATAATTATAGAACATCAACATCACTGTGAATTAAATTGAAAAGGAGAAAAGTTACCGTATTTCACAAAAGGAAAATTAAAGCATGAGGAAATTAAATAAATTTTCCAATATAGGGATTCACTAAAAGCAAACAGAAACTCAAGTTTTCCAAAGACTAAACTATGAGTTCTTCCTCTATATTACTGTACCTCCCACGTAAGCACCAGGTGGATAGAAACCTAGTTACTTGCTACTGCTATGTTTCTCTTGCCTGGAAAATCCATGGACAGAGGAGCCTGGTAGGCTGCAGTGCATGGGGTAGCTAAGAGTCAGACACGATTGAGTGACTTCACTTTCACTTTTCACTTCCATGCATTGGAGAAGGAAATGGCAACCCACTCCAGTGTTCTCGCCTGGAGAATCCCAGGGATGGGGGAGCCTGGTGGGCTGCCATCTCTGGGGTCACACAGAGTCGGACACGACTGAAGCAACTTAGCAGCAGCAGCAACTATGTTTCTCAAAGCGTGTTCTACAAAGAATATTCATTAAGCATGTCCTTAAGTTTAGGAAAAGCAGAGTTAAAAAGATTTGCTTAGTATATTAAAGACTAAGGAATCTTGTATTATGTGCATTCTATAATTCCAAGAACACAGACCCAAATTATTTAACTGTTAAACATAAGGTCACAATCAATTCCTATAATTGAACAATGCAGTGTGCAATTTACAAAATACTATGGGACACCTAAACAGTAGATTCCTGTTGACTGGTTAGTCATCACCTCCATTTTTCAAGCTACTTTCTTTCAGTGATAAAGTCTCTACCTTAATTCTTTAGATTTGAGTAAATGTATTAACATAGACTGAAAATAAAGCACAACTTGCTTTGGATTAATTTGAATAAAAACAAAGAATTCAACCTGAGTGTTTCAAAAGACATCTAAATATTTACTATTAGGAATAAAAATATTCTCAGAAGAACTTTTACTTTGAAAAATTTGTTCCCGTTACTTTGCTATCACCTCGGGCTACTATTCTCTTGAAGAATTTATTCACCAAATTCCCATAAACCAAACTCTTTGACCTCATTAAAACTTTTAACCTAAAACCTCTTTAAGCCACTTCCAGTTTTCAATCAGGCATATGAGGAACTTAGAAGTTGCGACTCTGTCCTAAGAACAAGTAAAAGCTGAACAAACTAAAAAATCAACAATTTGTCTTAGATCCATCAGAGAACTGAAGCCATAAGGCAAACCACTGCCCTTAATACTGAGACTGACAAGCAAATGAAGGGAATCGTATCTTACCTAAGCAGAAATCTTCCCAGGGAGCCAGCACTAGAGTAGGGAAACCTGAACTATGACTGACAAGTTACTGGAGGCTCACTGTGGTCAACTCAAAGAGTTTTAACTCTGTTGTAAGGCAGGCCCAAGACTTTCAGAAGTTCTACCAGATCCTCACAGTGAATATCTGAGAAAAACCACCTCATGCTTTTAGAAGTAGATGGGAAAGAAACCATTCTGAAATACACCAGAGCATGCTGTTTTTCTTAACAAGGTCTGTCCTCAAGAGGAATTAATTTACCAGAGCTTAACACGCTAGGGTTTTATCAGGAGTCCCAATGCACCTGAAGAAAGGGAAATACCCAAGTCCAGTGCTCTATAAACATTCTATTCAACCTAAAAGGGTAAAACAAAAACAACCGAGGCACTGAAGTTCACAATCCAAAGTCACAAGATCCACCAAAAGACTAAGACTTAATTAATCACACCACTACAGAACACCTCCTCCCCCACCTCCCAGACCTTAGCACTACATTGTTAAAGGTTTATGTACCACAGTTACCTTTCCCAGTATATCACGTCCACTTTTCAACAAAAAAAATTACAAAGCATGCTAAAAAGCAAAAAAGCCAGTTTGAAGAGATAGAAGAGCAAGTCCCCCAAGGAGAGTCAGATATGGCAGGAATGCTAGGGTTATCTCAGATATCTTTTTTAGAAAACTCTAATTGGGGACTTCCCTGGTGGTCTAGTGGTTAAGAATCACCTTCCAATCCAAAGGACTCAGGTTTGATCCTTGATCAGTGAACTAAGATCCCACATGCCATATGCAACTAAGCCCATGAGCCAGAACTATTGAGCCCATGTGCTACAACTACAGAGAAGGCCGTGCTTTAGCAAATATGCCACATGTCACAACTAAGACCCAAAGTAGCCAAAACTAAATATTTTTAAAAAGCTAAGAGTTTCAATGGAAAAAAATAATATGCAAAAATAGAATAACATAAGCAAAAAATGTAAATTATACAAAAGCAACAGTAAGAAATGTTAGAGATCAATAACACTTAACAGATCTTCAATAGGCTCATTAGTAGACTGGAAACAACTGAGGAAAGAAACTCTGAACTTGAAGATATGACAACAGAAACTTTCAAAACTGAAAAGCAAAGCGAAGAAGAAGAGGAAAAAACAACTGGAAAAAAAAGAATATTCAAGAAATTTAGTTGTGAATTTAGCATTTTTAATTTTCCTTTCAGCTTTTCTGAAGGATACACATCACATCTCGTGGGCAATAAAGTACATTCTATGTGTTTATAAGCCAGTCAATTTGTCTTAAGTAAACACAGACCAGATCAGATCAGTTGCTCAGTCATGTCCGACTCTTTGCAACCCCATGAATCGCAGCACGCCAGGCCTCCCTGTCCATCACCAGCTCCCGGAGTTCACCCAGACTCACGTCCATAGAGTCAGAGATGCCATCCAGCCATCTCATCCTCTGTCGTCCCCTTCTCCTCCTGCCCCCAATCCCTCCCAGCATCAGAGTCTTTTCCAATGAGTCAACTCTTCACATGAGGTGGCCAAAGTACTGGAGTTTCAGTTTAGCATCATTCCTTCCAAAGAAATCCCAGGGCTGATCTCCTTCAGAATGGACTGGTTGGATCTCCTTGCAGTCCAAGGGATTCTCAAGAGTCTTCTCCAACACCACAGTTCAAAAGCATCAATTCTTCGGCGCTCAGCCTTCTTCACAGTCCAACTCTCACATCCATACATGACCACTGGAAAAACCATAGCCTTGACTAAACGGACCTTTGTTGGCAAAATAATGTCTCTGCTTTTCAATATGCTATCTAGGTTGGTCATAACCTTCCTTCCAAGGAGTAAGCGTCTTTTAATTTCATGGCTGCAGTCACCATCTGCAGTGATTTTGGAGCCCAGAAAAATAAAGTCTGACACTGTTTCCACTGTTTCCCCATCTATTTCCCATAAAATAATGAACTTCATCAATATAAAATTTGCCACCTACAACATTCCAATTCCTGAATATATTTATAAATTTACATTTTCAGTTTAAAAGAAGACTTTTAAGAGCTCAAATTTTTAGATTTAGCTGTGAGACAACTACAAAAAATATACATGAAATGGGAATATTATAAGGAGAAACAAAAGAAAAATGAAAAGTAACATTCAAACTTCTCCAAGCTTGGATAAGGACTGATAATTTCCCCCCAGTTAATGTCAAACATCAAATCACAGATCCAGGCAACTCAGAACACCAAGCAAGATAAATGCCAAAAGAATTACACCTGGGCATAGCATAGTCAAATTTCACACAAGTCAAAGATAAACCTAGAGAGTAGCAAAGACTAAAAGTAAGTCCAACTTCTCAGAAACAATGCAAGCAAGAAGAATATGGAATAAAATATTTAAAGTGCAGAGAGAAACAACCCCAACCTAGAATTCTGTACCCTGTGAAAATATCCTTCAAAAGTGCAGGAGAAATACTTTCTCAGACAAAAATTGAGGAAATTTGTTCACAATTAATCTGTTTTGCAAGAAATGTTAAAAACTCTTCAGAGAAAGGAAAAATGATATAGGTCCCAAGTTCAGATCTACATAAAGAAATGAGCGTCAGTGAGGGCATAATTGAAAGCTGTATTTTTCTTATTCTTAATTAATCTACCAAAGTCTGTCCCAAATAACAGCAACAATATATTTGATTAGGTACGTTTATGTACAGATCACAAATGAATGACAGCAAGGAAACAAGTGACGGGGAGGAAATATTAATATTTTTAAGGGGGAGGAATTATTAATATATATATTTTTTTACCCCTTTATAAAAAAATTTTATTTTTAAACTTTACATAATTGTATTAGTTTTGCCAAATATCAAAATGAATCGGAATTATTAATATTTTGTTATGGGAAAGTACTTGCACTACCTGTGAAGCAAGAAAGTATTATCTGTAAGTGGACTTAAAATAGGCGTAAATGTATACTGCAACTTCTAGGGCAAAAACTAAAAGGAGTAAAATGAGAAGTATAACAGATATGCTAAGAAAAGAGCAAAAACAATCATAAATGCTCAATTAAAACCACAAAAGGTAGAAAAAAATGTGTTGGACATAAACAGAAATAAAAACAAGGGCAACAAAGAAAACAGCAACAAATATGGCAGATAAATCCAATTATATCAATAATTACTTTCTTTTAAATTTTTTTAACACCAGAATCATTTTGTATTGGGGTTTCCCTGGTGACTCAGATGGTAAAGCATCTCCTTGCAATGCAGGAGACCCAGGTTCAATCCCTGGGTCAGGAAGATCCCCTGGAGAAGGAAATGGCAAGCCACTCCAGTACTCTTGCCTGGAAAATCCCATGAACAGAGCCTGGTAGGTTACATTCCCAGGGGTGGCAAAGAGTAGGACACAGCTGAGCAACTTCACATAACTGATTAACAATGTTATTTATGGCAGTTTCAGGTCAACAGCAAAGGGACTCAGCCATACAATATCAATAACCACTTTAAATGTCAACAGTTTAATATGCCAATTAAAAAATGGACTGTCAGAGTAAATCAAAGAACAAGTCTCAACTGTTGCCTACAAGAAAGCAACTTTAAATATAAAGCCACATAAAGAGATTGAGGGGTTTCCCAGAGCCTGCCTGCAATGTGGGAAACCCAGGTTCAATTCCTGGATCAGGAAGATCCCCTGGAGAAGGAAATGGCAACCCACTCCAGTATTCTTGCCTGGAGAATTCCACAGACAGAGGAGCCTGGTGGGCTACATACAGTCCACAGGGTCACAAAGTCGGACACAATTGAGTGACTGACTAACACACACACACACAAAGAGATGGAGAGCTTAAACTTTCTTATTACCAAAAAAAAGTAGGTAAATAATGTGTTTAGGAAAAGAGAAACAGTTATCAAAAAAAAAAAAAAAAAACAACACTGGAGTAATTACATCAATTTCAAACACAGCAAATGTTAGAGCAAGGAAAATTATTGAGGATAGAGAGACATTACATAATGATACAGGGATCAACATTCCAAGAAGACCTAGCAATCTTTAGTGTTGACATGCCTAATAAAGAGCATCAAAATACTGAGGGGCAGCGGGGGGCGGAAACTAATGGAACAGCAATGTGAAACACAGGAATTCAGTTACAGTTGGAGACTTTAATGATCCTCTATCAGAAATGGACAGACCCAGAAAGCAGAAAACCATCAAGGTCACAGTTGCACTCAAGACCATCAATGTAACTGACATCTATAGACTATTTCATTGAACAGCAGTTAACAGATTCTTCCCAAAGCCCACATGGAACATTCACCAAGACAGACCATCAGTTCAGTTCAGTCATTCACTTGTGTCTGACTCTTTGAGACACCATGTACTGCAGCATGCCAGGCCTCCCTGTCCATC
Source organism: Bos javanicus (assembly GCF_032452875.1). Lineage (NCBI taxonomy): Eukaryota > Metazoa > Chordata > Mammalia > Artiodactyla > Bovidae > Bos > Bos javanicus. Next base: position 86,539,411 of record NC_083874.1, on the reverse strand, counting down.
ACCAACTCCCAGAGTTTACCCAAACTCATGTCCATTGAGTCAGTGATGCCATCCAACCATCTCATCCTCTGTCATCCCCTTTTCCTCCCGCCTTCAATCTTTCCCAGCATCAGGGTCTTTTCAAATGAGTCAGCCCTTCACATCAGGTGGCATTAACTAACTAAATGAGAAAAGATATGAAATCAGTAGTCTAAACTTCCATGTTAGGAAACTAGAAAAAAAGCAAATAAACCAAAAGTAAGAAGAAAATAAACATCAATAAGAGCAAAACTCAGTTTTTTGAAACTGAAAATAGGAAATCAATAGAGAAAAACCAATGAATTCAAAAGCTGGTTCTCTGAAAAGACCAATAAAGCTAATACAAACCTCTAACCTAGCTAAGAAAAAAGGAAAGAAGACACAAATTAATAATATCACAAATTATTGACAGAACATCATGACTGATTCTTTGGACATTGAAAGAATAATAAATGAACACTATAAAAAGTTCTACACTCAATTTGATAACCCACATCAAATGGATCAATTGTGAAAAACACAATTTGCCAAAATTCAAACATATCAAACAGATGATATAAATAGGCTATCGTTACTAAAGAAACTGAATCAATAATTAATAACCTCCAATAACAGAAAGCACCAGGCCTAGATGAATTCACTGGTTAATTCTACGAAACATCAAACATTTAAAGAAATTATACCAATTCTCTACAATCTCTTCCAGAAGACAGAAGAGAGAATAAAATTCTCTACTAGAAGTAGAGAGAATACTTTGTGTTTCTGTGAGGCCAGCATTATCCTAAATCCAAAACCAGATAAAGACACTTCAAGAAGAAACTGTAGACCAATATCTCATGAACACAGATATAAAACTCTTTAACAAAATGTTAGTAAATCAAATCTAACAATGTATTAAAATAATTATACACCACGATACTTCCAGATGTTCAAACTGGTTTTAGAAAAGGCAGAGGAATCAGAGATCATATTGCCAACATCCCAGAGCCCAGTTCAACAGTCCTGTATCATCCCAAACAATAGCTGATGGTGGCTTATACCAGGACAGCAGGGCATGACTTGTGAGAAGACATTTTTAAAATTTTAAACTATAAGATTGATGATATAGTAGATGTGGACTGTGAGAAAAAGAGGGTAAAAGTGACTCGATTCTGTTATAGAATGAAGTAGTTCTATGCTTAGATGAGAAATTGCCTGTAGGTAAAAAGGCAGAGGAACTAGAGATCAAATTGCCAACATCAGCTGGATCATCAAAAAAGCAAGAGAGTTCCAGAAAGACATCTATTTCTGCTTTATTGACTATGCCAAAGCCTTTGACTGTGTGCATCACAATAAACTGTGGAAAATTCTGAAAGAGATGGGAATACCAGACCACCTGACCTGCCTCTTGAGAAATCTGTATGCAGGTCAGGAAGCAACAGTTAGAACTGGACATGGAACAACTGACTGGTTCCAAATAGGAAAAGGAGTACGTCAAGGCTGTATATTGTCACCCTGCTTACCTAACTTCTATGCAGAGTACATCATGAGAAATGCTGGGCTGGAGGAAGCACAAGCTGGAATTAAGATTGCCGGGAGAAATATCAATAACCTCAGATATGCAGATGATACCACCGTTATGGCAGAAACTGAAGAGGAACTAAAAAGCCTCTTGATGAAAGTGAAAGAGGAGAGTGAAAATGTTGGCTTAAACCTAAACTTTCAGAAAACGAAGATCATGGCATCCGGTCCCACCACTTCATGGGAAATAGATGGGAAATAGTGGAAACAGTGTCAGACTATTTTTGGGGGCTCCAAAATCACTGCAGATGGTGATTGCAGCCATGAAATTAAGACGCTTACTCCTTAGAAAGGAAAGTTATGACCAACCCAGATAGCATATTGAAAAGCAGAGACATTACTTTGCCAACAAAGGTCTGTCTAGTCAAGGCTATGGTTTTTCCTGTGGTCATGTATGGATGTGAGAGTTGGACTGTGAAGAAAGCTGAGCGCTGAAGAATTGATGCTTTTGAACTGTGGTGTTGGAGAAGACTCTTGAGAGTCCCTTGGACTGCAAGGAGATCCAACCAGTCCATTCTGAAGGAGATCAGCCCTGAGTGTTCTTTTGAAGGAATGATGCTGAAGCTGAAACTCCAATACTTTGGCCACCTCATGCGAAGAGATGACTCAATTGGAAAAGACTCTGATGCTGGGAGGGATTGGGGGCAGGAGAAAAAAGGGACGACAGAGGATGAGATGGCTGGATGGCATCACCGACTCGATGGACGTGAGTTTGAGTGAACTCCGGGAGTTGGTGATGGACACGGAGTCCTGGTGTGCTGCAATTCATGGGGTCACAAAGAGTTGGACACAACTGAGCAATTGAACTGACTGACACCATGATAATGTGAGACTTATCCCAAGTATGCAAGGCTGGTTCAACAACTGAAAATTAATCAATGTAGTCCACCACATAATCACACTAAAGAAAAAAATCACGAGTATACAGATGCAGAAAAAATATGACAAAATCCAGCACCCATTAATGATGAGAAAATCACTCAAAAATCTAGAAACACAAAGGAACTTCTTTAACTAGATAAAGATCTCACAACTTTAAAGAACTTTACAAAAAACCTACAAGCAACATCACACTTAAAACGGTGAAAAAACAGATTTTCACCATTTTCACTAAGATCAAAAACAAGTCAAGAAGTCTTTTCAAATCACTCCTTGTCAATGTTGTCCTGGAAGAGTTAATGCTTAGACAAGAAAAGGAGCTACAGCTCACACAATTGGGAAGAAACAAAACTTCATTGTTCACATATGACTTGACTATCCATGAAGAAAATCCAAACGAATCAACAAAAACTCCACTAGAACTAAAAAGAGACTTCAGCAACACATCAGGATACAATGTTAATATATAGAGGCCAACAACTTTCCTATATACAGCTATGAACAAGTAGAATTTTCAACTTACAACATATTACCATTTATAGTAGCGCTACAAAAAATTAAACGCTCAGGTATAAATTTAACACGTGCAAGTTCTACATTAGAAAAACTACTAAACGTGAACAAAATCAATGAGGAACTAAATGGAGAGATATTCCATGTACAGAGATAGGTAGACTCAATATTGTTAAAATGTCATTTCTTCCTAACTTGACCTACATTCTAGGGGATCCCATTCAAAACCCCAGCAAGTTATTTTATGGACATCAACAAACTAATACAAAGTTTACATGAAAAGGCAAAAATGACCCAGAACTGCCAGCTCAATATTAAAAAAGAAAAACAAAGTCAGAGGACTGACATTATTTGACTTCAAGACTTACTACAAAGCCACACTAATCAAGACAAGACTGTACTGGTGAAATAATAGACAAACAGATCAATGGAAATCAAAAAGAAAACCCAGGACCAGATTCACATAAATATAGTCAAACTGATACTGGAAAAGGAACAAAAGCAATACAACGGAGGAAGGATAGTCTTTTCAACAAAAACAATCTAGGCAGACTTTATATCCTTCACAAAAATCAACTCAAAAAAGATCACAAAACTAAATATAAAGCACACAACTATAAAACTCCTGAAAGATAACATAGGTAAAAATCTAAACAACAGTGGATACTGAGATGACTTTCAAGATACAACACCAAAGGCATTAAAAGAAATAATAGGTAAGCTAAACTTCTTTATAAATCAAAATTTCTGACCTATGAAAAACAATGTCAAGAGAATGAGAAGGCAAGCCACAGACTTGGAAAAAATATTTGCAAAAGACATTTAGCAAAGGATTGACAACTATTAGAATGGCCAAAATCTGGAACAGTGACAACACAAATGCTTGCCTGAATGGTGAGCAACAGGAACTTTCATTCATTGATGGTGGGAATGCAAAATAGTACAGCAACTTTAGACAGCACTTTTAGGGTTTCCTAAAAACGAAACTATAGCCCACCAGGCTCCTCTGTCCATAGGATTCTCCAGGCAAGAATACTGGAGTGGGCTGCCATGCCCTCCCCTCCAGGGGACCTTCCAGACCCAGGAATCAAACCGGCATCTCTCTGTCTCCTGCATTGGCAGGCAGGTTCTTTACAATTAGCGCCACTGGGAAGCCCCAAAACTAAACATACTCTTTACCATAAAACTAAACAATTATGCTCCTTGGTATTTTCCCAAATGAACTGAAAACCTATCCATATAAAAACCTGTACATGGATGTTTACAGCAGCTTTGTTAAGCCTTAAGTTAGCCTACATGCTCATGAGTGCTTAATCACAGAGTCACATCTGACTCTTTGCAACCCTATAGACTGTAGCCTGTCAGGATCTTCTGCCCATGGAATTTTCCAGGCACGAATACTGGAGTGGTTGCCATTTCCTTCTCCAGATCTTCCAGAACCAGGGACTGAACCTGCATCTCCTGTATTAACAGGCGGATTCTTTACTGCTGAGCCACGAGCGAAGCCCAGAAGCTGTATTGGTAACTGCCAAAATATGGAAGCAAACCAGATGTCTTTCAGTAGGTGAAGTGATAAATAAACTGAGGAACATCCAGACAATACAAAAATATTCACCACTAGAAAGAGATGAGCTACCAAGCAATGAAGATACATATAGGAACCTTTAGTTCAGTTCAGTTCAGTCACTCAGTTGTGTCCGACTCTTTGAGACCCCATGAATTGCAGCACACCAGGCCTCCCTGTCCATCACCAACTCCCGGAGTTCATTTAAACTCAGGTCCATCGAGTAGGTGATGCCATCCAGCCATCTCATCCTCTGTCGTCCCCTTCTCCTCCTGCCCCCAATCCCTCCCAGCATCAGTCTTTTCCAGTGAGTGAGCTCTTTGCATGAGGTGGCCAAAGTACTGGAGTTTCAGCTTAAGCATCAGTCCTTCCAATGAACACCCAGGACTGATCTCTTTAGGATGGACTGGAGAAACCAAACTGAAAAGGCTTGGTACTGTAAGATTCCAACTATGTAACATTCTGGAAAAGGCTTAAAGTAAAACCATGGAGATAGTGAGGGGGAAAAAAAAAAGCTGCCAAGGGTTGCAAGTGGGGGGATGGGGAGGGAAGAATAGAATAAGCAGTGAAACTGTTCCCTGTGCTACTACAGTGGTGGACACATGTCATTTCCATTTGTCAAAACCCATCAAATGTAAAATACCAAGGGAGAGTTGTAATATAAACCATGAACTTTGAGAAGGATGTGTTAAAGAAGGGTCACCAGTTGCAACAAACGTGCCACTGCAGCGTAGGATGTTGAAAGCAGGGGATGAGGTACATGTGTCGGGACAGGGGATATATAATAACTCTCTGTATTTTTTGTTCACTTTTTCCTCAAACTTTAAATTGCTGAAAAACTTAAGTTTATTACCTTAAAAAAAAATGAGTCGGAAACAAATACCGCCCCTTAAGCTTATCTACAAGCATTTACCATTTTATTCAAATAGCATTCCTGTTAATTATCCATCATCTTCAACATTAAACTCAACACCTTTTCTGAAATGCATCCTCCTAGCCCTTATTATCTTGCAAAGATCACTGTTAAAACAATGAAACAAAGGGGTAAGGTGCTAAACAGAATTAACTTGCTGGCTGCCAAGAGACTTTACAGAGTAGCAATACCCAAGGTGACTTCCCCAGGATCTGCTACTCAAATTCAAACTAGTCAAGTTTCAAGAGTGGCCTGGATTCCAGGTTGTTGATCCATCCTTACAAAGCTCACAAATGACTAAGAAGCCAAAACAAGTTTTCTATTAACAAAATAAATGCCTTCATACATCTCTTCCCAGATTATTCCCCCTAGCAAGCCGGTTAAATGGGAAGCCAAATTATAATCACAAGATTGTGTACCAAAGAATGCTAATAAGTTTCAAAGCAATGATAAAAAGAAAAAAACACTCATCACCATTTTACAGTACAACAGAGTAATAACTGATTCAGGTAAAAATCATAAGTGATGATTAAAAACCCATGGGTATGCATTATTTATTAATTACCTTTAATAGCAAAATATGGTGAATCTACCTAAACCAAGTTTGAACTTATATATGTCATCAATAAGACAACTGACATCGTATGTCCTGGACATGATGTACCAATAACTCATGACCAATGGAGTATTCCTGCCAAGAATGTTTAACCTGAATATAATTATGAGGAAACAATCAGACAAATATAAATTGCAATAAGTTCTGCAAAACAGCTGTCTGAGACTTTTAAAAAAGGTCAGTATCATGGAAGAAAAGTTGGGAGAACAGTTGTAGATTAAAGGAAACTAAAGAGATATAAAAATTAAAAAGAATTAAACAGATATAAAGGACATAGGAATAATTGAGGATATATGAATATGATGTGAGCTATTGCCTTTATTCTTAGGATATATAAGTATTAGGAGGAAAGTGACATGATCTCTGCAAGTAACTCAGAGGTTAGTAAAAATAATATACAATATGTGGATGTATATAAAAAGATAGAAAAATAAGTGAACCAGAAACAAAGAGGTTTCATCCCTGGGCTCCAATTCCCTTGAACTTAGATGATCACTGACACAATCACCCTTAATAAATCTCCATTTCCTATGAGTCCATTATGACTATGTCACCTGTTATAACTTCCTCTTTAAACATGTCAATACCACCAACTGGTTATTGTCATGTCTTCCTAAACAGAAAGCATCTTTAATTCATCACATGTTAATTCAACTGATATACTGTGTTTTACTTTTCTAAGAAAACACTTCTTGCCAAGTTTGTGTGATGAGATCACTGTCATTCCTTGAAAAGAAAATTTCTGTCATTCTGCACAACCTTCAGTAACATCTCAGCTATGTTCAGAAAAATGAATGAAGTTCATCACACAATCAAGGAAGAGAGAGGGCACTCCACACTGAATAAATAGCAAATAGACAGAAATTAGCACCGCAAATTGAAGGAATAAACAGTACCAGTTCAGTTCAGTCGCTCAGTCGTGTCTGACTCTTTGCGACCCCATGAATCGCAGCACGCCAGGCCTCCCTGTCCATCATCAACTCCCGGAGTTCACTCAGACTCATGTCCATCGAGTCAGTGATGCCATCCAGCCATCTCATCCTCTGTCGTCCCCTTCTCCTCCTGCCCCCAATCCCTCCCAGCATTAGAGTCTTTTCCAATGAGTCAACTCTTCGCATGAAGTGGCCAAAGTACTGGAGTTTCAGCTTTATCATCATTCCTTCCAAAGAAATCCCAGGGCTGATCTCCTTCAGAATGGACTGGTTGGATCTCCTTGCAGTCCAAGGGACTCTCAAGAGTCTTCTCCAACACCACAGTTCAAAAGCATCAATTCTTCGGCGCTCAGCCTTCTTCACAGTCCAACTCTCACATCCATACTTGACCACAGGAAAAACCATAGCCTTGACTAGACGGACCTTTGTTGGCAAAGTAATGTCTCTGCTTTTCAATATGCTATCTAGGTTGGTCATAACCTTCCTTACAAGGAGTAAGCGTCTTTTAATTTCATGGCTGCAATCACCATCTGCAGTGATTTTGGAGCCCCAAAAAATAGTCTGACACTGTTTCCCCATCTATTTCCCATGAAGTGATGGGACCGGATGCCATGATCTTCATTTTCTGAATGTTGAGCTTTAAGCCAACTTTTTCACTCTCCACTTATTAATAAAAAGTAAATACTGGAGAATACTGTACAACACCATAGTGTGTCAGACTAAAGCTTTAATTTTCCCATCTCAAGCCACTGGGTCAAGAAATCAGTAGGTCTTAATCAGGTTTTTGTTGTTATTGTTGTTTTAAATAAAGTGAAACAGAACAGAACAGTAAATAGTGCTTACCCTTCCTACCTGTGATGCACTCTGTTTCGTTAAACTTTTGTTCATGTTATATATGTTTGTTTACATGTTTGTGCTGGGTCACAAATGTAAAATCTATTTCTTTTGGCGAGTCATGGTCAAAATTAGATTTGAAAGCCACTATTCCTTTAGACAACAGAGACTTACAAAAAGGTCTCAAAGAGAGTGTACAGTAAAATTTGTATTTATAAAATCATGCGGGCAGTAATATAAAGCAGTTTTTCTAACTGCTGGGAGCCTCAAATTCAATTTAGCTACTCTCCACCAGTTTTGTTGTCTTTTTTTTTTTTTTTTAAGTGGAACAGAGCAGAGTTAAAAAGAAAGCAAAATGTATCAGAAGCAGCAATTAACATTTTTGGTTTTTCTTTTCTTTTTGGCATTTACACACACACAAGTTCTGTCACAATGTACAATAAATTTCTTAATTTTTACTTGAATTAGAAAATTTTCAAAGCCATTAGAGTTATTAGTTGGCAGAGAAAGAGACAGGGGACAGGGAAAAATTAATGATTTCTCCAACAGGACAAAAGAGAAAATGAGGGTTTGAAGCCACAGGAGATTAAAAAAAAAAGAATGTTAGATTCTAAAGCAATTTAGGAAATAGAAAAGAACCATCACAGGAGATGATTACACTGGAGTGGAGAAAGAAGAAAAAGGCAAATTAATTGAAATTTTTTTTTAAAGTTTTAAAAAGTAGAAAAAGACAGCATTCTATAATTCTACACATCTACAAGAGAATGCTCAGGCTCCTTACCATTGCATTTACAACATATGTCTGCTAGCTTTTATATTTCAATTTTTCTTCCACTGTACTCACAGACTCTGCCCCCTAAGCAAATAATACCATTTCCATGAGAGTTAATACTAATTTAATAAAATATACTATTTCTCCTCAGGACTTTGTATGATTTCTGACTCTACAATGTTAAATATTGTATTATCAAAGTACATAGAATAGGTCCCTAAAAAACAGTAGCAAAATGAAATGATTAAGTATTGTAAATACTATTCACCTGTATAATTATTTCAAAAAAGGATTCATGACGAAAATATTCTAAGGGTACTATTCATATATTCTAATACTAACTAAAGGATACAGTCCCCTGTAAGTGTTTTTTATTCCTGAATTTCATGAATAGTTAATTTATGTAATGATTAAAAAAGCAAACATAAACCACACCATTAAGGAGTCTTTAATCACAGGCAATGACAAATGTAGAGAATTCTACAGGATTCCAAAGAACTAATGAAGATTTAAATTTAATTTCCCTTACCATCACCTTACCATGGTGTAAAAAAGCAAGTAAAAATACATACAGGAACAATTGCACTATAGATACCTGGATTAGTTTTCTTAGGTAGAAACTAAAAGGCAGTGAATTATTCCTAAACTCTTATACAATCACTATTTAACATAGTAATTAGGAATTTCCCCTAAATCCATGCTTAGGCAGTTACCCTAAAGCTCACTGTTATTGGTTAACAACCGAGCTCACTGCATATATATATGCGATGGTGACCTTATCGTCACTCAAGTGAGATAATGTGTGGAATAATTTCTACACAATTTGCTCCTCAATAAATGAGTGAGGAAACTAACCATTATTTACTTTAAAAAACAAAACCAAAAACCAACCACCTCCTTTTCAAAGAAGATAAAACTTTACAAAAAGAAAAAAAAAAAAAAAGCCTATTATTGCTTCCCATTTAAATATAAATAGGTATTTATTTAAATACCCCCAGTGCCTAAAACAGAGGTATCAAAACTCCTTTCTCTAAGATAATCTTCCAAAATACATAAATATACACATGTATGCACCTAGACATACTCAAATATCTATAGACATATAAACTGAACTATTTAAACACTATTCACCATGTCTTTTAGAGGGCTGTTAGTCAATTGATTATCCTTCCCAAAATAAGTTCATTTTTCAGTTGAAACAATTTCTCTGAAGTGGTAAGTAAAAGCAAAAAAACAGAATAAGACAGATGGTACTACAGTGGTTAAAAGTATAGACCTGGGGATTACAAGCTTGCATCTGAGTCATTTGGTAGTTCTGTGACCTGAGAAAGTTGCCTAAAACTCTCCTTACCTCAATTTCCTCGTATGTGAAAGTGTTAGCTACAGTTATATTTGGGAGGATGAAAATACACACAGAAATATCTCATTGTATTGTTCATTACTTTGTTGTCCTTTGCAAATAATTGTGCTTTTGTACATATTGAAGGTTTGTGGTAACCCTCCAAGGAGCAAATCTATCAGCACCATCTTTCCAACAGCATTTGCTCAATTTATGTCTCTGCGTCATGTTTGGTAATTCTCACAATATTTCAACTTTTTCATTATTATTTTATTTGTTACGGTGAAACTTGCTCAGTGATCTTTGATGTTACTACTTTGCCTCACTGAAGGTTCAGTTAACATTTAATTTCTTTTTAGCAATAAAATTTTTTAGCAACAAAATATTTAACCAAAAATATCTTTAATTTAAAAAGTATGTGCTTTTTTCAGACATAATGCTACAGTACACTTAACAGACATGACAGTACACTGCAACTATAATTTTAACATGAATATATAGAAATTAACAGAATTTTTAAAATTCACATGATTTGCTTTATTGCTGTATTCACTTTGTTGTGGTGGTCTGGAATGAAACTCACATTATCATATCTCCCTTTCATATATATGTTACATATTTATATAAAAATTTAATAGGAACTACCTTTGGCAATAAAAAAAAGTGACATTTTTCTTTGTATTTTCCAATAGTCCCCATTTTCTACAGTAAGTATGTATTAATCATACTAGGGGACAAGGGCTTTCCTGGTGGATCAGACGGTAAAGAACCTGTCTGCAATACAGGAGACCCATGTTCAACCCCTGGGTCGGGAAGATCCCCTGGAGAAGGAAATGGCAACCCATTCCAGTATTCTTGCCTGGAGAATCCCATGGATGGAGCAATCTGGCAGAGTATTGTCCATGGGTTGCAAAGAGTTGCACACAACTGAGTGACTAACAACAACAGCAACGACAAGAGAAAAGGGGACAAAGTGATTTTAAGAAACTACATGGAAAACACAATGTCCAAAATACAATCAAAAATCACCCATCACAGTAAGAACAACAAAAATCACTACTTGAATGAAAAATAGACAATCAACAGAGCCAATACTGATATGAATTAGATGTTAGAATTATCCGACAAAGATTGTAAAGCAGCTATCATAAAAATTCTCCGTCAATTACAAATTCTCTTAAAACAGGCAAAATTCAAGCCAAGAAATAGAAATGATTTTAAAAACTGAACCAAATGGCAATTACAGAATTGAAAACTACAATAAGAAAGAAAACTAAAAACTCTTTAGATGCACTCAACAGTGGGAATTACAGGGGACAGAATTGATGAATTTGAGGACAGATCAACAGAATTTACCCAATCTGAACAACAGAAAAAAAAAAAAAAAAGAAAAACCATTGAAAACAACAAGGTCTCATAGACAGATGGGACAATAATGAAAAGACCTAGATCCATTCATTAGCGTCCCATGAAGAGAAGAGAAAGAGAAAAGAATATTCAACAAACGGCTGAAAACTTCCAAATCTGGAGAAAGGTGTAAATCTATGGGTTAAACTCAGCAAACCACACACAGGTAAACCCACAGATATTACAACTTGACACACGTATCTGAAAACAAAGGAAACTCTTGAAAGCAACTACAGAGAAAGGATGCAGGGCACACAAACTCAAATGATAGCTTTCTCATCTGAAACCACATAGGTCAAAGAAAGTAACAAAAAAATTTTCAAGCACTGAAAAAAGAACTCTCAACCATGAATTTTGTATCTGACAAAATTATCTTTCAGGAATTAAGGGAAAACAGACATAGCAGGCAAATGAAAAACTAAAAGAATCTGTCATTTGCAGACATATCCTTCAAGTGGTTAAAAAAGTTCTTCAACTGATAAAACAGGACTCTTGGCACGTGAAGAAAGAAGAAAGGACAATGGGAAAAGCACAAATATGGGTAAATAGACTCAACAGACTACCATTCCTCTCAAGAAGTTTTAAAATCATAATAAATGGATGAAATAAAAACTACATAGGCATAACATACTGGAGTTCATAAAAAACTGGAATTCAAAGTTAAAAACCTGTTTATTAAAAGATATCATCAACAAAGTAAAAAAGCAAACTCTCAGAACAAAAGAAAATATTTGCAAACCAGTTATCCGAAAAGGGACTGATAATCAGAATATATAAAGAATTCCCAAAACTCAACCGAAAAAACCTGATTAAAAAATGGGCAAAGGACTGATATTTCTCCAAAGAAAATATACAAATGGACAGTAAGTACATGAAAAGATGCTCCATATCACTATTCAGTAGAAAAATGCATATCAAAACACAATGAGAAACCATTTCACACCAATCAGAATAGCTATTATCCAAAAAGAAAAATCAAAAACAGAAAATACAAGTGATGGCGAGAATATGGCTCAATTAGAACCCTCAGACATGGCTACCATTAAAAACGGCCTAGCTACTACTGAAAGTGGAAGTTGCTCAGTCATGTCCAACTTTTCGTGACTCCATTAACTATACAGTCCATGGAATTCTCCAGGCCAGAATACTGGAGTGGGCAGCCATTCCCTTTCTCCAGGGGATCTCCCCAACCCAGGTATTGAGCTGGGGTCTCCTGCATTGCAGGTGGATTCTTTACCAACTGAGCTATCAGGGATAGTATAATGCCTCAAAAGACAACATATCAAAAGATACAGAATATGCAAGGCCAAAAAGGTGTTAAGAGAGAAAGTGATAGCATTAAATGCTTACTTTGAGAAACAAGAAAAGTCCCAAATCAGTAACCTTAAATTCCTCAAGAAACTTAAAAAAAAAAAAAAAAGAGCAAAAAAAAAAACCCCAAAGCACATATTGCCAAAATAAAATAAATATAACTTATATAACCATTTAAAAGTGAATTCATAATTTTAAATCTCCAAAAGAAATAATAAATCCCAGGCTGAAATGTTTTCACTGAAAATTCTACCAAATATTAATACCAATATGTCAAAAACTCTTCCAAAGAGCAGAAGAGGGAACATGTCCTTACCCCATTCTACGAGGCCAGTATTACTCAAATAATGAAGCAAGACAAAGATATCATAAGAAAACTAGAGAAGAATTCCTCTCATTAAGACGAAAATTCTCAACATACCAACAACCTGAGTTCAGCAATGCTTAGCATACACCATACAGTAATGAGATTTATTCCAGGCACACAAGGCTGGTTCAATATTTAAAAAAAAAAAAAAAAAAGCCAGTATAATCCACCACATCAACGTGCTAAAGAAAAAAATCATATAATCACATAAATTGACTCAGAAAAAATTTGAAAATATCCAACACCCACTCATGGTTAATAACTCACAGTAAACTAGGAAGAGAGGCAATCTACCTCAACTTGATAATGAGTATCTATCCACTCTTCTCAAAAGAGTCTACTACATTTAACATCATATTTGATGGCTTTCCACCTAAGACAAAGGACAAAGCAAGGATGTCTGCTCTTACCACTCTCATTCAACAGTATAGAATTTCTAGTCACTGTATATACAAGAAATAACATAAAAATCAGAAAGAGAAAACTCCCTATTTGCACTTGACATGACTGCCTATGTAGAAAATCCTATGGAATCTGTAAAAAGTCTCTTAGAACTAAAAGATAAGTTTAGCAAGGTCAACGGTGCAAGACCAACATACATAAATCAATCCACATTTCTATATGCTAACAATAAACATGTGGAAACTTAACAGTAATATTAACAGAATTGCTTCAAAGAAAACAAAAAAATTAATTACAAATTAAACAGGTATAATATAGGATTGCATGCACGCTAAGTTGCTTCAGTCATGTTCTACTATGTACAAACCTACGGACTGTAGCCTGACAGGCTTCTCTGTCCATAGGACTCTCCAGGCAAGAGTACTGGAGTGGGATGTCATGCCCTCCTCCAAGGGATCTTTCTGAACCAGGGATCAAACCCATGTCTCTTACATCTCCTGCATTGACAGGTGGGTTCTTTACCACTAGTTCCACCTGAGAAGCCTATTAATACAGGATTGATATACTATTAACTACAAAATGCTGATTAAAGGGAAAAAGAACTAAATAAATGGAGACATACCATGTCAATAAAGATGTCAACTCTTCCAAAACTGATCTAAAGGTTTAATGCAATTTCTATGAAAATTTCAACAAAGTTTTTGTAGACATGAACAAGCCTGTTCTAAAATTTGTATGTAAAGACACAAGTCTTAGAATAGCTAAAACCAAACTGAAAGGTGAGAAGAATCACTTTACCCAATATTAAGGCCAATCATCAAAAAAAGCAGGAGAGTTTCAGAAAAACATCTACTTCTGCTTTACTGACTATGCCAAATCCTTTGACTGTGTGGATCACAACAAACTACAGAAAAGTTCTTAAAGAGATGGCAATACCAGACCACCTTACCTGCCTCTGTATGCAAGTCAAGAAGCAACAGTTGGAACAGGACATGGAACAATGGACTGGTTCCAAATTGGGAAAGGAGTACATCAAGGCTATATACTGTCACCTTGCGTATTTAACTTATATGCAAAGTACATCATGCAAAATGCCAGACTGAATGAAGCACAAGCTGAAACCAAGATTGCTGGAAGAAATATCAATAACCTCAGATATGCAGACGACACCACCCTTATGGCAGAAAGTGAAGAGTATTTAAAGAACCTCTTGATGAAAGTGAAAGAGTGAAAACGCTGACTTAAAACTCAACATTCAAAAAATTAAGATCATGGCATCCAGTCCCATCTCTTCATGGCAAACAGATGGGGAAACAATGGAAACAGTAACGTAATTTATTTTCGTGGGCTCCAAAATCACTGCAGATAGTAACTGCAGCCATGAATTAAAAGATGCTTGCTCCTAATCTTCAGAAAGAAGAATGGACCTAGAGGAATCAAGCTGCCTGACTTCAGACTATACTACAAAGCTACAGTCATCAAGACAGTATGGTACTGGCACAAAGACAGAAATATAGATCAATGGAACAAAATAGAAAGCCCAGAGATAAATCCACACACCTATGGACACCTTATCTTTGACAAAGGAGGCAAGAATATACAATGGATAAAAGACAATCTCTTTAACAACTGGTGCTGGGAAAACTGGTCAACCACCTGTAAAAGAATGAAACTAGATCACTTTCTAACACCATCCACAAAAATAAACTCAAAATGGATTAAAGATCTAAAGTAAGACCAGAAACTATAAAACTCCTAGTAGAAAACATAGGCAGAACACTCTCTGACATAGATTACAGCAGGATCCTCTATGACCCACCTCCTAGAGTAATGGAAATAAAAATGCAAAAATTAACAGTTGGGACCTAATTAAACTTAAAGCTTTTGCACAAGAAAGGAAAACCATAAGCAAGTGAAAAGACAGCCTTCAGAATGGGAGACAATAATAGCAAATGAAGCAACTGACAAAGAATTAATCTCAAAAATATACAAGCAGCTCATGCAGCTCAATACTAGGAAAATAAACGACCCAATCAAAAAATAGGCCAAAGAACTAAACACACATTTCTCCAAAGAAGACACACAGATGGCTAACAAACACATGAAAAGATTCTCAACATCACTCATTATCAAAGAAATGCAAATCAAAACCACAATGAGGTACCATCTCACACCAGTCAAAATGGCTGCTATCAAAAAGTCTACAAACAATAAATGCTGGAAAGGGTGCAGAGAAAAGGAAACCCTCCTACACTGCTGGTGGCAACGCAAACTAGTACAGCCACTATGGAGAACAGTGTGGAGATTCCTTAAAAAACTGGAAATAGAGCTGCTTTGTGACCCAGCAACCCCACTGCTGGGCATACACACTGAGGAAACCAGAACTGAAAGAGACACGTGTACCCCAATGTTCATCGCAGCACTGTGTACAACAGCCAGGACATGGAAGCAACCCAGATGTCCATCAGCAGATGAATGGATAAGAAAGCTGTGCTACAATATACACAATGGAATATTACTCAGCTATCAAAAAGAATGCATTTGAATCAATTCTAATGAGATGGATGAAACTGGAGCCTATTATACAAAGTGAAGTCAGAAAGACAAACACCAATACAGTATATTCACACACACACACACACACACACATATATATATATATATATATGGAATTTAGAAAGAAGGTAAAAATGACCCTATATGTGAGACAGCAAAAGAGACACAGATGTAAAGAACAGACTTTTGGACTCTGTGGGAGAAGGCAAGGGTGGGATGATTTGAGAGAATAGCATTGAAACCTATAGTATATTACCATACGGGAAATAGATCACCAGTCCAAGTTCAATGATGAAACAGGGCACTCAAAGCCAGTGTACTAGGACAACCCTGAGCAATGGGATGGGGACGGATGTGGGAGGGGGTTTCAGGATGGGGGGCACATGTACACCCATGGCTGGTTCATGTCAATGTATGGCAAAAACCACTACAATATTGTAAAGCAATTAGCCTCCAATTAAAATAAACAAATTTTGAAAAAAAAAAATACGCTTGCTCCTTGGAAGAAAAGCTATGACAAAACGAAACAGCATATTAAAAAGCAGAAACAACTTTGCCCACAAAGGTCTGTCTAGTCAAGGCTATGGTTTTTCCAGTAGTCATGTATGGATGTGAGATATGGACCATAAAGAAAGCTGAGCGCCAAAAAACTGATGCTTTTGATACATGTTGCTGGAGAAGATTCTTGAAAGTCCCTTGGACTGCAAGGAAATCCAACCAGTCCATCCTAAAGGAAATCAGTCCTGAATATTCATTGGAAGGACTGATGCTGAAGCCGAAGCTCCAATACTGATGCAAAGAACTGACTCACTTGAAAAGACTCTGATGCTTGGAAAGACTGAAGGCAGGAGAAGGGGACAACAGAAGATCAGATGGTTGGATGGCATCAGCGACTCAACGAACATAGTTGAGCAAGCTCCGGGAGTTGGTGATGGCCAGGGAAGCCTCGCATGCTGCAATCCATGGGGTCACAAAAAGTCGAACACAAATGAGTGACTGAACTGAACTGAAGCAAAAGTATGAACATCAATTTAAACCATATCTTTCATGAAAAAAAAAGAAACCAAAATGGATCATGAACTTAACTATAAAACATAAAACTATAAAACTTTTGGAAACGATCAAAGGAGAAAATCTATGAGGCCCAGGCTAGGAGTTCTTAGACTTGCCTCCAGAAGTGCAACCTTAAAGAAAAATATTAATAAATTAAGTTTCATTAAAATTAAAAACTTTTGCTCTGTGAAAGACCTTGTCAAAAAGAGAAAAAGACAAACTACAAAATAAGAGAAAATATTCTCAAACCACATATCAGATAAAGGACTAATATTTAGAATACATAAAAAACTCTGAAAACTCCATAACAATCCTATTGGAAAAGGGGCAAAAGATTAACAGACATTCCACCCAGGAAGATAAACAGATGACGAATTAGCACCTAAAAAGATTTTCAGTATCAATCACTAGGGAAAATGCATATCAAAACCACAATAGAATATCACTAGGCATCTATGTGAACACCTTAAATTAAAAACTGTGAGTAGTGAGGATACAGGGAATCAACATCACTCATGTACCGCTGGTGAGAATGTAAAATGACACAGCTACTCTAGAAAAGAGACTGGCAGTTTCTTATAAAAGTCAATATGCAATTACCACACAATCCAGTAGTTGCGCTCTTGGACATTATACTAAAAAAAAAAAACTTATGTTCACACAAAAACAAACACAAACGTTCACAGCAGTTTTTTTCTCTTAACAGTCAAAACCAGAAATACCCAAATGTTTTGTGATGAGTTAATGATTTAAAAACTGTACTACATTCATGTCACAGAATACTACTCAGCGACAAAAAGGAACTATTGGAAGTACTGATACAAGCAACAACTTGGATAAATTTTGAGGAAATTGTGTTCAGTGGTAATTGCTATCCCAAAAAATTACATACTACACAATTCCATTTATATAATCTTTTGGAAATGACAAAATGAAGAATAGATTAATAGTTGCCAGGAGTTACAAATGAAGAAAGGCGGGTTTGGTTATAAAAGGAAAACACGAGGAGTCCTGGTGGTAATGAAACTGTTCTAAATCTTTACTTTGGTGATGAGTTCCAGAAAAACATCTATTTCTGCTTTATTGACTATGCCAAAGCCTTTGACTGTGGATCACAATAAACTGTGGAAAATTCTGAAAGAGATGGGCATACCAGACCACCTGACCTGCCTCTTGAGAAACCTGTATGCAGGTCAGGAAGCAACAGTTAGAACTGGACATGGGACAACAGACTGGTTCCAAATAGGAAAAGGAGTATGTCATGGTTGTATATTGTCACCCTGCTTATTTAACTTATATGCAGAGTACATCATGAGAAATGCTGGGCTGGAGGAAGCACAAGCTGGAATCAAGATTGCTGGGAGAAATATCAATAACCTCAGATAGGCAGATGATACCACCCTTATGGCAGAAAGCGAAGAAAAACTAAAAAGTCTCTTGAAAGTGAAAGAGAAGAGTGAAAAAGTTGGCTTAAAACTCAACATTCAGAAAACTAAGATCATGGCATCTGGTCCCATCACTTCATGGCAGATAGATGGGGAAATAATGGAAACAGTGGCTGACTTTATTTTTGGAGGGCTCCAAAATCACTGCAGATGGTGACTGCAGCCATGAAATTAAAAGATGCTTACTCCTAGGAAAGAAAGTTACGACCAACCTAGACAGCATATTAAAAAGCAGAGATATTACTTTACCAACAAAGGTCCGTCTAGTCAAGGCTATGGTTTTTCCAGTGGTCATGTATGGATGTGAGAGTTGGACTGTGAAGAAAGCTGAGTGCCAAAGAATTGATGCTTTTGAACTGTGGTGTTGGAGAAGACTCTTGAGAGTCCCTTGGACTGCAAGGAGATCCAACCAGTCCAACCTAAAAGATATCAGTCCTGAGTGTTCACTGGAAGGACTGATGCTGAAGCTGAAACTCCAGTACTTTGGCCATCTCATGCGAAGAGCTGACTCATTTGAAAAGACCCTGATACTGGGAAAGATTGAGGGCAGGAGGAGAAGGGGACGACAGAGGATGAGATGGCTGGATGGCATCACTGACTCGATGGACCTGAGTCTGAGTGAACTCCGGGAGCTGGTGATGGACAGGGAGGCCTGGTGTGCTGCGGTTCATGGAGTCGCAAAGAGTCAGTCGGACATGACTGAGCAACCGAACTGAACACATGCAATGAAACTGTATAGATTTAAATGCATACCATAGACACACACTGTACACAGAACTGGTGAAATCTGAGTAAGATAAGTGAACTCCATCAATTCAAACTGATTCCTAGTTGTGATACCACCAGATGCTGCCATTGAGGAAAAATGGGTGAAGGAAACATCTCTGCATTATTTCTTTCAACTAAATATGAATCTACAATTACCTCAAAATAAGTTTACTTTGAAAAATCTGAGAGATAAGTCAATATTTAGGTAGATAGACATGGATGAAAGAAAAATATGGTTCTATTATACATGTATCTTAACTGTGAACAATTACTAACTACAAAGACTTTATAAAGAATTGGTCTTTCCCTTAGCTAGAGACAGATAAAATAGAAAGGAATATGACAAGTAACAATGTTACAGTGTTCACAGAGTGAATACAGAAAATCTATTGGAATAATGTTTCACTCACAGATATCATACAGCTACCACCCATGGTTAAACATGGATCTTTTTGCACTATAATAATCAGACATGCATTTAAATGTTTCCCATCTTTCAATACAACTATAGCCAAAAGAGGAAATATAAGTCACTAACTCACAAAGAAGCTAGTTTTTCCTTCGTACAGTGAAAAAAAGACAATAAAACAATGAAGGCCGTTTCTCAAGCAGTAAATGTGCATTTAATCTGCTGCAAAATTATCCAAAGCCATTTTTAAAGATGCAGGATTTTTAAAGACACAGGATTACCCAGTCTATCAGTCAGTTCACGATACCATAACAAAATTCCATATACTAGGTGGCTTAAATAACACAGTTGTTTTACTCTTTCACAGTTCTGCAGACTAAATCCAAGATTAAGGCGTCAACAGTTCGGGCTCGGTGGGGAAAGAATCTGCCTGCAATGCAGGAGACAGAAGAGGCATGAATTTGGTTCCCAGGTCAGGAAGATCCCCTAGGGAAGGAAATGGCAACCCACTCCAGTATTCTTGTCCAGGAAACCCCTGGCAGGCTGCAGTCCATGGGTTTGCAAAGAGTCGGACACAAGTGAAAGACTACAAACAACACAACAGATAGAGTCGGTTTCTCGTGAGGCATCGCTCCCTGACTTACAGATGGCCACTTTCTCACTGTGAACTCAAACGGCCTTTTTTCTGCACATGTGCACTCCTTGTCTCCTCCTCTTCTAAGAACACCAGTCCTAGTGAATTATGGACCCACCTTATGATCTCATTTAACCTCAATTACCACCTTAAATGTCCTAACTCTACAGTCACACTGGAGGTTCGGGCTTCAATCTATGAATTTTGGAGAGATATAATTCAGTCCATTATACCCAGTGATTAGTCAGTTCTGGAGTATATTAAGTTTTGTGTGGGTACACTTCTATCTGTGTATATTATATGTACTGGAATGGGTAAGACAAAGGAACAAGCGTAGCATCTGCATTGGAAATCCAATTCTATTAGTTTTCTCAACAATAAAAAAGTGGATAATATCTATTCCCTCTACATAATTATGAAAATTAAATGAGATAGCCTATGTAAAGTACCTAGAATATAGTAAATGATTACTCAGTAATGGGCCTCTGCCTTTCCACTTCCTTCCTCACACACAAAAAATTTTTAAACATTTTATTACTCAAATATAAACACATTTGAAACATCATGGGAAATGGATTCCCAACCACTACCTAGATGTGTGACCTCGAGTCACTCTACTGGAGTCTGTTTTTACACTGGGCAATGACAGTTTCCTCTATCACTAAAATGCTATTTATCTATGCGTATCACTGTCCTGATTACACAGTAGTTCTCTCTTATCCTCAGGGGATACATTCCAAGATTCACAGGCATGCCTGAAACCTTGAATTAGTATCGAATCCCATACACATTCTGTTTTTCCCATATACAGATATCCATGATAAAATTTATTTATACATTAGGCAGAGTAAGAGATTAACAATAATAATAAAATAGAAAATTATAACAATATACTGTAATAAAGTCATGTGAATGTAGTCTCTTTCACAATGTCTTATTGTACAACGTAACACCTTTTGCATTTCAACTAAACCCTATCACACACTGATGGTATATTTTGCAGTTTAAGGTGCAACAGCAAAACTATCATGGATTTCTTTTTCCTTCCCAATTTCAGACAGAAGATTCACTCCTACCACAGATCATAATCGCAGCATATGATTTCTTTTGCTCCCTATTAAGAAGAAAACTTTCAGCTTCTTCTGATATATCCCAATTGCCAAAATCACTACTCTTGCGCTTTGGGGGCATTATTAAGTAAAATAAGGCTTACTTGACACAAAACTGTGATACTGCAAGAGTTCTGATCTGAACTCCAAGAAACAACTACTATGTGAAGGCAGGATACACTGGATATGATTACAGAGGTATGATTCACGTCTGGGCAGGATGGAGTAAGATTTCATCACACTGCTCTGAAAAGTGTCAGTTCAGTTCAGTTGCTCAGTCACATCCGACTCTTTGTGACCCCATGGACTGCAGCACTCCAGGCTTCCCTGTCCATCACCAACTCCCGGAGTTTATTCAAACTCATGTCCATTGAGTCAGTGATGCCATCCAACCATCTCATCCTCTGTCGTCCCCTCCTCTTCCCGCCTTCAATATTTCCCAGCATCAGGGTCTTTTCCAATTAGTCAGTTCTTTGAATCACGTGGCCAAAGTATTGGAGTTTCAGCTTCAACATCAGTACTTCCAATGAATATTCACAACGGATTTCCTTTAGGATAGACTGGTTGGATCTCCTTGCAATCCAAAGGACTCTCAAGAGTCTTCTCCAACTCCACGGTTCAAAAGCATCAATTCTTCAGTGCTCAGCTTTCTTTACAGTCCAACTCTCACATCCATATATGACCACTGGAAAAACCGTAGCTTTCACTAGACATACCTTTGTTGGCAAAGTAATGTCTCCGCTTTTTAATATGCTGTCTAGGTTGGTCATAACTTTCCTTTCAAGGAGTAAGAGTCTTTTAATTTCATGGCTGCAGTCACCATCTGCAGTGATTTTGGAGCCCAAAAAAATAAAGTCTGACCCTGTTTCCCCATCTGTTTGCCATGAAGTCATGGGACTGGATGCCGTGATCTTAGTTTTCTGAATGTTGAGCTTTAAGCCAACTTTTCACTCTCCTCTTTCACTTTCATCAAGAGGTTCTTTAGTTCTTCTTTACTTTCTGCCATAAGGGTGGTATCATCTGCATATCTGAGGTTATTGATATTTTTCCCAGCAATCTTGATTCCAGCTTGTGCTTCTTCCAGCCCAGCATTTCTCGTGATGTACTCTGCATATAAGTTAAATAAACAAGGTGACAATATACAGCCTTGACATACTCCTTTTCCTATTTGGAACCAGTCTGTTGTTCCATGTCCAGTTCTAACTGTTGCTTCCTGACCTGCATACAGGTTTCTCAAGAGGCAGGTCAGGTGGTCTGGTATTCCCATCTCTTTCAGAATTTTCCACAGTTTATTGTGATCCACAGTCAAAGGCTTTGGCATAGTCAATAAAAAAGAAAAAATGTTTTTTCTGGTTGCTTTTTTGATGATCCAGCAGATGTTGGCAATTTGATCTCTGTTTCCTCTGCCTTTTCTAAAACCAGCTTGAACAACTGGAAGTTCATGGTTCACGTATTGCTGAAGCCTGGCTTGGAGAATTTTGAGTACTACTTCACTAGCATGTGAGATGAGTGTGACCTGTGTAGTAGTTTTAATATTCTTTGGCATTGCCTTTCTTTGGGATTGGAATGAAAACTGACCTTTTTCAGTCCTGTGGCCACTGCTGAGTTTTCCAAATTTGCTGGCATATTGAGTGCAGCACTTTCACAGCATTATCTTTCAGGATTTGGAATAGCTCAACTGGAATTCCATCACCTCCACTAGCTTTTGTTTGTAGTGATGCTTTCTAAGGCCCACTTGACTTCACATTCCAGGACGTCTGGCTCTAGATGAGTGATCACACCATTGTGGTTATCTGGGTCATGTAGATTTTTTTTGTACAGTTCTTCTGTGTATTCTTGCCACCTCTTTTCAAAATGTTCTGCTTCTGTTAGGTCCATACCATTTCTGTCCTTTAATTGTGCCCATCTTTGCATGAAATGTTCCCTTGGTATCTCTAATTTTCTTGATGAGATCTCTAGTCTTTCCCATTCTATCGTTTTCCTCTATTTCTTTGCATTGATCACTGAGGAAGGCTTTCTTATCTCTCCGTGCTGTTCTTTGGAACTCTGCATTCAAATGGGTATATCTTTCCTTTCCTCCTTTGCTTTTTGCTTCTCTTCTTTTCACAGCTATTTGTAAGGCCTCCTCAGACAGCTGTTTTGCTTTTTTTCATTTCTTTTTTTGGGGAATGGCCTTGCTCCCTGTCCCTGTACAATGAAAAGTGTACACTTCTTCCAACTATGACTTGCCTATATTTGGACATTTTCATTTAGTATTTTGGGACTATGATCAACCGAGAGTAACTGAGATGGTGGAAAATGAAGCCGTGGATAAGGAGAGACTAGTTTAACATCATAGGTTTTTGTTGTTTAGTCACTAAGACGTGTCTGACTCTTTGCAACTCCACGGACTGTAGCCCACCAGGCTCCTCTGTTCATGGGATTTCTCAGGCAAGAATACTGGAGTGGGTTGTCATTTCCTTCTCCAGGGAATCTTCGTGACCCAGGGATCGAATCCATGTCAACTGCACTGGCAAGCAGATTCTTTACCACTGAGCCACCAGGCAAGTCCCATAATGTCATATACTGATGCTACAAAAGCTACTCAAATTTTCTATAAAACTTAAGAGAATTAGTATAAAACTTCAAAATCACTCTTTAATTCTTCCAAAACTATCCTCTTAATATGAAAAATACATTTGAACGATGTGTCAATAGGTTAATTTTATCCTCTTTCTATATCATTAATGCCTTATTGTCCAGCTAGACTATACATTCTTTTATATTTCTGTCCCCCATAATGTTCATTGTTTCACTCACAAAATCATGTAATCACTGAAATACCTATAAGGCTTATCCAAATCCCACTGATGTGGTTAGACATAGGGAAAAGTTATTTGTAAATGTTACCTGATAACTATTTTTTATTTAGCCCACAACAGAAATATACTCCAGGTGATTTCAAGATAACACACCTATACATATACATATATTTGCATATTCAAGCAATGAGCCATAAACAACATCCATATTCAGCATTTGTGGTTTAAAATTAACATCATGGTGGTCAGATACAAAATATATTGTTGGGATAATTGGACCATTTGTTGAAAGACAATTTGCCATGTAGACCCTAAGAAAAAAAACTTAAAAGTACTTGCCCTTTCTCGTATGCCTCCCCTAATTACTAGCACTCTAATATTATCTAATATTTACTTGTAGATGAATAACACATGCAGTAGGCAGTTACTCTTGACACCCCCAAGAAACCAACCAAGAGTAACTGAGATGGTGGAAAATCAAGCCGTGGATAAGAAGGGACGAATTTAACATCATATACTGTTGATGCTGCTGGTGCCCGTGTATAGCCCACTCCCACTCTACATGTAGACAGTCGCATGATTAGCACTGGCCACTGGAACACTAGCAAACATGAAGAACACAGAGCTTTGGCATGGTCCATCTTGTCCTTCAGGAACACTCCCTATGGAACCCATCTGCCATGCTGTGAAGAAGTTCAAGCTAACGGAATGAAGAGTACGGGCAGGGGGTGGGCTATTGGGACATGGACACACACACACATGTCCAGCTGAAGTACCAGATCTACAAGTTAAAACGCTACCTTGGACATTACAGCCAACAGGTGACACATGGAGCAGTCCCCATCAAGTCTTGCCCAAATTTTAGAATTAAGAGCAAATAAACGTTTTAGCAACCAAGTTCTGGAGCAAAGCAATACACAACTACAACACCAGTAAATCAATAAGGGCAGTTCCTATTAGGTAGTAGGCAACTAAAAAACGTCAGCAGTAATAGTGGTTACTGTCAATAACAAAAATTCTATCAACCTGCCCCCACTAAGGTATTCTTTGGAGTATCTGAGCTGCTCTTAAAGGCAATCTTTCATTTCTGTAACAGCTAGTAAACAGGGAACGAAGCAACTGAAAGACCTCTTCATTTTCCCCTTCTTCCTAAATTACCCCTGTTGGATTTTTGTGTTGTTTTGTCTCTGTCAATAATGCTTGCCTGGTTTCCTGAAAGTGACTAATCTATGACCCAGACTAATTCAAGCCTTTAGCAGTGCTCTCAGAGAAGGCACCCCACTCCAGTACTCTTGCCTGGAAAATCCCATGGACAGAGGAGCCTGGTAGGCACAGTCCATGGGGTCACGAAGAGTCAAACACGACTGAGCGACTTCACCTTCACTTTTCACTTTCATGCACTGGAGAAGGAAATGGCAACCCACTCCAGTGTTCTTGCCTGGAGAATCCCAGGGACAGGGGAGCCTGGTGGGCTGCTGTCTACCGGGTCGCACAGAGTCGGACACGACTCAAGTGACTTAGCAGCAGCAGCAGCAGCAGCGCTCTGTATTCTCAGTTACTGTAGGCACCCCCTTCAACCTACTCCACACCACAGGTAAATAATTATGAGTTCTTGGAAGAAAAGCTATGACCAACCTAGACAGCATATTAAAAAGCAGAGACATTACTTTGCCAACAAAGGTCCTCTAGTCAAAGCTATGGTTTTTTCAGTGGTCATGAATGGATGTGAGAGTTGGACTATAAAGAAAGCTGAGCTGAAAAATTGATGCTTTTGAACTGTGGTGTTGGAGAAGACTCTTGAGAGTCTCTTGGACTGCAAGGAGATCCAACCAGTCCATCCTAAAGGAGATCAGTCCTGAATATTCAATGGAAGGACTGATGCTGAAGCTGAAACTCCAACACTCTGGCCACCAAATTCGAAGACCTGACTCTAAAAAGACCCTGATGCTGGGAAAGATTGAAGGTAGGAGAAGGGGACGACAAAGGATGAGTTGGTTGGATAGCATCACCGACTCGACGGACGTGAGTTTGAGCAAGCTCCGGGAGCTGGTGATAGACAGGGAAGTCTCGCATACTGCAGTCCATGAGGTCAGCTGCAAAGAGGCGGACATGACTGAGCAACTGAACTGAGGACAGACACTTTACTAAAGATCAAAAAATTATACTCATTAATTTGTAATTCTTTTTTACCTGACAGAATTATTAGGCAAAGGTCAAAGGAATCAATTACTGAAAACATACCTGCTATTTTTCCTCTAAAAACTTACTGATCATAATTACGTAAGTCTTATTATTTTAACTCCCATGACCATGTGCTCATACTTTACTCATGATATTTTTCTTCAGCTACTGAAGTTACTTAATTTTCAGAAAGTGAAAGTTGCTCAATAGTGTCCAACTCTTTGCGACCCCATGGCATATACAGTCCAGGGAATTCTCCAGGCCAGAACACTGGAGTGAGTAGCCTTTCCTTTCTCCAGTGGATCTTCCCAACCCAGGAATCCAACCAGGGTCTCCTGCACTGCAGGCAAATTCTTTACCAACTGAGCTATGAGGGAAGCCCATTTAACTTTCTATTAGATCAAAAACTCTCTTGGAAGAGAGACTCATGAAGAAAAGGAATATCTTACTCATTGCTGTATCTCTTAAATTAAGCCCCTACTACACTGCTCTCCTACTTATACAAATATCTGGTCATGTTCAGGTTCTATGGTCACTATGTCCATACCTAATCTCTGCAATTCTCACTCCCGCTTTTATTAAGAAATGACTCACCCAGAGTTATAATGCAGTGACAAAATTAATGCACACTACATGTCTTAGTACTAACATTTAACAATTATTTGACTTAAGAATGATTTATATTTTTGTAGAAACAGTACGATTTCTAAGGAAATGAAAAGTATTATTTACATTCCTTATTTCTTTTTTCTTCAACCTTCAGGCTTGAGAAAACTTGCATCTTAGATCTTAGGTCCAGGGTAAGATCTAGTTAGCCAGACGCCACACAAATAATATCAAGGGTGAAGCAGGCCTGGTGGAGACCACAGTTAACTGTAGAGCTCAGAACTTCAGTGCGGCAATCACTACTCAGCTATAGAAAACTATTCTCCAGCACTAGCAGCAACCAGGTAAAGCCAAGTCTCAAGTGATGCTAGAAATCAAGACTTCTTAAACATGAAGTTTTGCTATTTTTAAAAGTGGCAACTAATCCACTCAATGCTCCAAATACACTAACAACAAGCATTATGTATCTCTCAACTGGATTCAGCCCAAGAAGCTCCTGCTACTGCAGGCTCATAGTTTAAAATCTCTATACATAATAGAAGGTGGACTAAAGGAACCACACTACTTTACTGTCACCCCTCACCTCTGAGGAAGAAAGGAAGAAAAGAGGACCACAAAAAAAAAGCTCCATTATAGTAAACGAAGTATCAGTGAACTTTTCTCTCTTGGGGGAAAAAAAAAATTATTAGCTGTTTTAGATACAGGACATTTTCTACATAAAAAATGTATGCAGAGAATATTTTTCTTTTAAAATTTTTTTCCTAAATTTTGCAAAAAAAAGAGTACTCAAATAAATGTAATAGGTACAATTATACAAACTTAAACTTCTGGCCTTAACCAAATGAATGCAAATGCTCAGTAACAAACATGAGACTAATGATTCACCATGTACACAGAGAAACAAGATACAAATAATAGTGTTATTATATTTGCACTGGTGTATCTACATATTGTCACTTGATTCTTTTGTGACCAACAGCACTGAACAACCTGGACACATGGTTGAAACTCTGATTCAGGAACCCTAGTCTATCTAACAAACCACTGTGAACTCGAACCTCCTTAATATAAATAATAACTAAATATTATTTAGTTATTTAGTTATTTTAGTCACAATAACTAAAGTGACCAGTCACTGGTAATCATATATTAATTTAGCCAAAAAAATTTCTTCAATACTTTCATGAAAGATTTTACATTATTTAACAAAGTCTCTAAGGCTTTTCCCTTTATTTAAAATTAGGAATTTATAGAAAACATTTGAATTCCATCTCTAAACGTGCTTCACCTGCTGAAAGCTTTTAAATTAAAATTTTGATATAATTAATCATGGTAGACAGGCCCTTGGAATTCAAAACATTCTCTCAAACAGCTATTAGCATGGGAGTTCCTATAGAATTGGTAAGCAATTTAATGATAAAATTATATATTATTTAAGCTAATTTATTGAGCACTTACTACGTATCAGATACTGTGCTGAATACATTCAGGGATTTCTCATTAACCTTAAAAAGTATCATATGAGGGAGATACCATTATTACCCCATTTTACAGATGGGGAAACTGACCTTTGCAAGATCACACAGCTAGTAAGTAGCAGAGTCAGGATTCCAACCCAAATCTTGTCTAACTTCAGAATTTGCACACTTAACCCCTACACTGTATTGACTCCAGTAAGTCTGGATTGATATCTAAGATAAAAAAAGAGAGGGAAATTTGTACTTCTTGGTGGCAACTTTTAAAAACTATACTGAAACAGACGATACTTTTTAGAACATGAACAATTCTCATATACACAGTTACACAAATAATATTTTTACTCCCAAACCCAAATGATGAAGATCTTACAGTGGACTTCTGACAAGTATAATTTTTCTTAGGTTCTCACTTATATTTATTAAAAATTTAATTGGAACACTGTTTTCTGTTCATTTCTGCGGTGAACCTAAAACTGCTCTACCAAATAAATTCTATTTTTAAAAAACCTTAGAACTGCAACACACTAAATATGCCTAGTTCAATTTAGTTAAGAACTGGCATAAGACTATATTCTTTCATTATGAAAAGATGAACTTTATCATAACCACAGGGCCCTTAATACTTAAGTAGTTTTGAAAAAAAGGCTTAAAGATGTGTAAACAGTGCTGTAAATTTTGAATTTTTAATACTTTCAGAACACCTTCAGAGAAGTCTGCAATATGTAGATAAGAAATGATAAGCTGAAATTAAATTAGACAAAAAATTGAACTCATGATGAACAATATAAAAGGAATAAAACTCCCGTTCCATGGCTGACGTAAGATTAACTTTACTTTTCCATCAAAAGATGTATGTAGCCTTAAGTCAAAAATGTCTTAATTTGTTAAGTCCTTTCTAAATCTTCTAAAGAAGCTTATCCAAAAAAAGAAAAGAAAAAAACACACACAGACACGAAAAACACCTTCAACTGTCTTAGAGTGATTGTCAACACAGGAATCAAATCTTTCTTCCTCTGATACTTCACCAAAGTTGTCAAAATTCTAAAGGACAATTAAGACAGATATGAGGGATCTATAAAACAAGTTTTGCCTACTGCCCATCAACATGTTCCTCTAAGGATCCAAACCTAAGTTCACTTACGAAGAGAACAAGGGGGAAGGTACTATATATATAAAAGTCATTTGTCCTGTATATTCTGCAGAAGATTGTCAAAATTAATTTTCAAATAGAATACTGTATTTGCCACCAACAAAAGGTGTTGAAGGGAAGCACAATATTAATTATAGTTCGTTTCAATACTGTACTTACAAAGTTTCAACTTACAGAAGAATTATAGTAGCATATTAGTAAATGGGAATTCTACTGCACATGTTAAATATTGTTGGAGTACAGGCCCTTAACCACACCAGTAATTAACAGAACTTTCCTTTCTCGCTGACCCACGTTCTCAAAAGCAATCCAAAGACTTTTCTGCATCGCAATGCTTTCAACAGCCAGAAGCCAGGAATTGCAGTGTAACAAAAACAAAGCAATCCGACTAAGGCATGTTTCAAACAATACTAGCACGATACTCACTCAAATATTCAAAGCTTCTCACTAATCGTCTAGCTTCAACAGGGAATGCAACCAGGTTAATACAGACTACGACTGCCTCGGTAGCTGCAAGCTCAGCTGAATCCCAGGACGCCACCTCAATCTGCAAGGGACAGAACCATATCCGGTTGTCCCTGGATACACATTTTCCCATGCTTCCCATCTTGAAAACTTTACATCTTCCCAGAGGAGCAATAAATACACCAAGACGCCAGGGAGTGTGCCTGTAGGGAAGATGAGTGATCAAATTAAATCCGTACGCACGGAACCTTGAGCTTCAAAACTTTTTCTGAACCAGTCACAGCGGAAAGCACTACGAGTCACAGCTGAAAGCACTACGAGTCACAGCTGAAAAGAACTAGACCTGTTTTTCCTTTTTCTTTCCGAGGAGTCAGCTTCCCCCAAAACGCCGGTCTTGACTTACTGGTTAGTCGGAGGAGCGGTCAGCGGGATGGCCACCTCTTCCTCCTCGTATTCTGGTCCATCCAGAGAGTCACCTTCGTCCACTGTTCCCAGGCCAGCGCCCAAAGTGGGCAACTGAGGAGGAGGCGGCGGCAGAGGAGGGAATCCGCCGCCGGCCCCGAAGGTCTCAGTAGGCAACGAAGTGGTCCCCTTGGCGAAAGCCATCTCCCCGCCGGCTCCGGCGGCGGCGGCGGCGACACCAGCCACGCCGGCGGCAGCGCCTCCGGCTGACAGTCCGACTCCCCCCGGGGTCCCCGCCACAGACCCGGGTCCCAGGAAGCCTGACCCCAGAGCGGCTCCGCCACCTAGAGTCGCGGCCACGCCGGCCTCCGCCAGCCCAGGAAAGGGGGCGGCGGCGGCCACGGGCAGGGCCGCGGGGATCTTCACCCGACACACCGCCGGGTAGGCACCCGAGGCCGCGGCCGCGCCGCCTCCCGCTGCCCCGGCGGTGACCGGGCCGCCCTCCTCACCGCCGGCCTCGGCCGCCATCATGTTGAAGCCCGCTCTACGCGGCCCTACCCTGCCCGCCCGGGAGCCCCCAGGGGCCACCAGGCCCGGGCTCCGAGCCGCCCCACCCAGGCGCGTCCCCTCTTCAGCTCCCCGGGCGGAGGAAACAACAACAAAAGGAGAAAGCCCGCCGCCGCCGCGCCCCCTCTCCGGGCCACAGCCCAGGATCGGGAGCTCCCCGGGTTACGGGAAGAGAAGTGGGCAAAAAACCCCAACGCCTGCACAAACGCCGCCCAAACCTTCACCTTCCACACCCACACTCGCGCGCACTCACACACACACACACATGCACAGAAGCGAAAAACTTCCTGGCTGCACTAAAGAGGAAGGGAAGCGAGGTGGGGGGGAAAGCGGCTTGAGGCGGCTGCTGCTCCCTCAGCCGCCGCCGCCGCCACCGCTTCTTCACCACCCCAGTTCCGGCCACCCCCACCGCAACCACCGCCGGTGCCGCTGCAGGGGCTGGGGCCACTGCGGCCGCCTCATCCTCCACCGGGCTGAGGCGGGAGGGGTGGGGAGAAAAAGAGGAAGGGGGGCGGGGTAGCGGGGAAATCAACCTAAAGGCTCCCAACCTGGAGCGCTAAAGTGACATCGACGAGAGAAAGGAAGGCGGGGCACGGGAGGAGGGGCGGAGGGAAGGAAGGGAGGGGAAGGAGGGGCGAGAGGGCAGCTTCTGCGCAGGCGCACTCCCAGCGCGGAGGCGGCGGGTTGGGGTGGGGGGTGGCGCGCTGGGCCTGGAGGAGGGAAAGGAAGAATCTGGAGGAAAGGAAGCGGCGGGGACACGCGGTGTGCGGCCGCGCTCGCCGTCCCGAGCCGAGGGGAGCGCGTGGAGGCGCGGCCGAGCTCGCCGTCCCGAGCCGGTGGGGAAGCGCGTGGCGGCAGAGCCGCCTCGCCGGTCGGTGTGGCCGGTGGCGCGCGCCTGCCTGACTGGGCTTTGTCTGAGAGGCGGGTTAGGCGGCGGAGGGGAAGAGTGGGTCCCCAGCACGCGGCCGCTCAGCGCGGTACAAACCTGTGAGCGACGAGGAGGGGTTATTGAAGAGGGAAGAGAGAGGGAAAGAGAAAGGAAGATGCGGCAAAGCCAGTTCCTCGCTTCCTGACCTGTAGAGCGGACGCTGTGGCCGGCGGCGCAGAAACCCGACGGCCGAGGCCTGCGGGGGTTGGCGGTTGGAGGGATACCTGCCTGGAGGTCCGAGAGAGTCCTGTTAGTGTTTCCGTTCTCTTTTCATTATATAAATGACTATATGACTATTTCAAGCTAAAAAATAATAATAAAAAATTTTAAAATAGATTCTAAGACTCATGCGAAGAGTTGACTCATTGGAAAAGACCCTGATGCTGGGAGGGATTGGGGGCAGGAGGAGAAGGGGACGACAGAGGATGAGATGGCTGGATGGCATCACCGGCTCGGTGGACATGAGTTTCGGTGAACTCCAGGAGTTGGTGATGGACAGGGAGGCCTGGCGTGCTGCAGTTCATGGAGTCGCAAAGAATCGGACACGACTTGAGCAACTGAACTGAAGACTGAAAACGAAATGGATAACTGGGGAGACATATGGGGAGGGCTAAGAATTTTAGTAGAAGCAGTGGTTGTGAGTCGGATTTCTGTCACTGTACGCGTTTTGTTGTCTTCTCCGACTCTCCCTGTATTCTTTTTTTCTTTCTTTTCCCTTTCTTTCACACCCACATACACTACCTTTGCCACTGCAAGTCTGTTGTGTATAATAAGGTGTGGAGAGGAGAGGTCCCCAGACAACGCTAATCAATGCACTTTTTTTGCACAAAACACATCAAGGCACACTCCACGGTACACGTATGAATGTACAGAGCAGTTTCAACCAGCAAATGTCAAGAAGGAGCCAACGTGTCAGCTACAATTATGTATCCTCAAAAATAATAAACTGAAATTTCACCCTTTACATATCCAAATACAATGGATTTTGTTTTTTATAGTGGAATATGTATAAAAGTGTGCTCCCCTGGTAGCTCAGTTGTAAAGAATCCGCTTGCAATGACAGAGACGGAGGCTCGATCGGTGGTTGGGGAAGATGCGGAGAACCGGAGAAGAAAATTGCAACCTATTACAGGGTTCTTGTCTGGGAGGAGGGAAGAACACGTGGACATCACATAAACAGAAGAACCTGACCGGGTATAGTCCATGGGGTCGCAAAAGAGTGGGACATATCTGAGCGACTCAACAACAAATGTATAAAGGTAGGTGGAGGAATAATTTCCTTTTTTTTTTTAATTCCAGTATCTGTGATTAGACCTTTTGGATTCATATATATTGCGTTTATTTTACATTCTCCTAGGAAAATCCCATGGACGGAGGAGCCTGGTAGGCTGCAGTCCATGAGTCGCTCAGAGTCAGACACAACTGAGCGACTTCACTTTCACTTTTCACTTAACTGCGTTGGAGAAGGAAATGGCAACCCACTCCAGTGTTCTTGCCTGGAGAATCCCAGGGACAGGCGAGCCTGGTGGGCTGCCGTCTCAGGGGTCACACAGAGTCGGACACGACTGAAGTGACTTAGCAGTAGCAGTAGCAGGAGGAATTTCACATTAAATACCATTAAATATTGATCTTTGAGATTAATATGTTCTCTACTAAGGATAATAGTCAAACCCACAAGAAGCACATTGAGGATGGGAAGGGGCTGTGTAACAAGAAAGCGAAGTTGCTCAGTCGTGTCCAACTCTTTTCGACCCCATGGACTGTAGCCTACCAGGCTTCTCAGTCCATGGAATGTTCTAGGTAAGAGTACTGGGTTGCCATTTCCTTCTCCAGGGGATCTTCCCAACCCAGGGATTGAACCTGGGTCTCTCACATTGCAGGCAGACGCTCTACTGTCTGACCCACCAGGGAAGCCTCATGTAACCAGAGGCCAAGGGAAAAAGGAAAAGACGACTAAAGGAGGTGGCAAGGTGCACACAAAATGTTTTCCTTTAGAAATGTATATTTCCATAACCCTGGTTGCCAAATCAATGACAATGTAATTAGTAGTAGTCCTAAGGACTCCTTCATTCTTGCCTCTTAATGCAGTAGGGAGAGTGAAGGACTGACTAATCACAATAATAATCTCAGACCAACAATATCCCAGGAACTTGTTAGACATGCAAATTCTTAGACCCCTACCACAGACCCTCTTGAATCAGAAAAATGCAGTACTCTTGTTTTAATGAATTCTCCAAATTTGCACGTTTACATTTAAGAACCAATATAGTATGCTAAACAAGAAAAAGGTATGCAACACCATTGTCGTTCAGAATGGTATGCAACACCTCTGAACATAAGACGCTGGACTGGCGGGTAATCACCAGCTCTGGGTTAACACACAGCATAGTTATTCTGCCTGAGATTCCAGGTCAGACTCACTAATTTGCAGAATTACATCTATTCCCTTTTCTGGAAATTCTTTAGCATCTAAAGGTCAATATTTAATGCAGTCCAACACCAATTACATACCCACGTGTACTATTTTGTAGTTCCTACACTGCAGACACAACTTGTAGTCTAACCTACTGCCTAACCTAATGCTAGGCATCTTTGTCAATTGCTTTGAACAGGTCTCGATTCTTTTAAAAAATACTAAATTAGATCAGCTCACATCTTTAGATATCAGTTGCTCAACCAGTGTGAGAGATCTACTCTGTATATATCAACCTAATACCACTGTCTTAGATTATATTCAGTCAGAGTACTGTTGTCTTTTCCATCTAAAGAGATTACCACACATTTCTGATGAGATATTTTCAAATGTTTTACAGATTCTGTTTATTGGATGGATCTAGGCCTTGATCTTTATTATTCTTTGTGTACTCCCTTAAATCAGTCTTCTGTCTTCAGTGAATTATTTTTTTCCAAAAAAGGCTAAATGTTTTGCCTTCTTTATTTTTTTCTATTGCCTTTTTTATTTTTCTATTCACCTTGACCTCTCCGTCTTTCATTTATAGTATCTACAGTCTAATTTTTTTCTGCTAATTTCTCCCTCAATTTCTACCTCTGTGTTTCCCTTTCCTTTTCTTCCAAGTCCCTGAATTTCCTGACATAGATAATGGACTCCTTGAAGTTTCTTAAGTCAAAAACTGAAGAACATTTTTTTTAATGAAATATTTATTTGAAGAGAGGCATTACAGGGTTTCTGCAGGGACTGATGTTAGGTGTGGTGTTATGTAACATTAGTTAACAAAGGGAAGTAAACAGTCTGCTAATTAAATTCACAGATAATATTAAACAGGGAGGCACTGAAAAACCGAACAATATACAAAAAAAGAGAGGAAAATTCCAAATAGCTTTTACTCTTAGTAAAACAATCTTTGATATCTGTGATTTGATAAAAGTTACTCCGGATATAGAATTAAACAGCATTTAATGAAGAATAAATAATAGATGGAAAATAGATGGGGGAAAAATGGAAACAGTAACAGATTTTCTTGAGTTCCAAAATCACTGGAAATGGTGACTGCAGCCATGAAATTCAAAGACTCTTGCTCCTTGGAAGAAAAGCTATGACAAATCTAGACAAAGTATTAAGCAACACAGATATCACTTTGCTGACAAAAGTCTGTATAGTCAAAGCTATGGCTTTTCAGTAGTCATGTATGGATGTGCGAGTTGGACCATAAAGAAGGCTGAGCACTGAAGAATTGATGCTTTTGAACTGTGGCTGGAGAAGACTTGAGAGTCCCTTAGACAGCAAGGAGATCCAACCAGTCAATCCTAAAGAAAATCAACCCTGAATATTCATTGGAAGGACTGATGCTGAAACAAGCTCTGATACCATGGCCATTTAATGCGAAGCGCAAACTCATTGGAAAATACCCTGATGTTCAGAAAGATTTGAGGGCAAGAGGAGAAGAGGGTGACAGAGGATGAGATGGCTGGATGGCATCACTGACTCAATGGACATGAGTTTGAGCAAGCTCCAGGAGATGGTGAAGGACAGGAAAGCCTGGCATGTTGCAGTTATGGGTTCCCAGGGTCATACATGACTTAGCAACTGAGCAACAACAACAAATAATCAGAAATGCCGGGCAAAGATATATGGGTAAAAAGAATCTGAACACTTAATTGTCTAAAAAATGAATGACTCATTCTGATTTTACTGGTAACTCGAATATGAATATAATACACTCTAAAATATATTACAGATTTGGTACTTCAATATGTGAAAAGATAACTGACTCAGTAATACAATTTTAGAGAACATTTCTGAGGGGAATACTATGCAAGAAGTGATAAAGAGCATAATTGTGTTTCATGCCCTCGTACACATTCAGCTAAACAAATAGGCTTCCAGGTTTCTGTAAATAATGTCTAAAGGTTTCATTGACCCCAAAATTTTACTCCTAACCTCTAATATCCTTAGTGCATTTGTTGACCTCATCTTAAAATTTTCAAGAGCATAAATTTCCTTACTAAGAAGATGTTTTGAGCAAATAACATTGAGGAGATATAGGTTAATGGAAATTATTTTGATGAAAAAGTAAATAGCTCTTCAGAAACTACAGTATGTGGTATAATTAAATAAGCTTGAAGAAAATTATAAACACCATGGAGAAATTAAAGAACTGAAGCTGTAAAACTTTAAAGAAAATTATTAGAGCCCTCTTAAAACATTTAAGCTTATATATGGTTAAAGGTGGAGCTTCCCTGGCAGCTCAGCTGGTAAAGAATCCACCTGCAATGCAGGAGACCCCAGTTCAATTCCTGGGTTGGGAAGATCCCCTGAAGAAGGGATAGGCTAACCACTCTAGTATTCTGGCCGGGAGAATTCCATGGACTTTATAGTTCGTGGGGTCGCAAAGAGTCAGACAGGATTGAACGACTTTCACTTTCACTTTTCATGGTTAAAGGTGCTTAGATCAATTGGATTGAGAATAAATATCCCTTCTCTTGAAAGAGTAGAAAAATGTGTTTGTTTTTTATCTTTTGGTCTTTCATTATTCTACATCAGAAATTTTTCTCCATCATTTCTAGTTTGTTTTTCTTTATCTACTAGATTCCTCTGTGTTTCCTTTCCGCACCTGGGTTCCTTTACCTGATAATGCACTATGCTAGAAGTAAAAGACAAAAGGAAGCGGAATGGTTTTAGGGCAAGGGAAATGGGGGACTCAGGGTTGTGTGAGACTCCAGTTCACATTTTCCTCATAATTAACTCCTATTCTTTGCCTCTGTGGCAACAATTTACATACTACCTGAAACACCTGAAACAGTTTAAATACCACCTGAAACCGAGTCCTGGAATCCAACTAACCTTTGGCCTCTTCACCTTGGAATTCTGCAAAGTCTCTTAATTCTGGTTGCTTTCTTGGATTTACTGGAGGAGCTCCCATTAACCCAATCCTCTCTAAATTTAGTTAGTACATCAAATACATAAGCCCCTTTAATAGGCTTTAAAATAACTATACAATGAAAGGGTTAAATAGCACCTTGAGATAATTATAGATAAAATAAGGTGAGAGTTTTAAGTACATCAGAAGAAGTTGTGGGTGATGAAACTTAACCTAACTAAAACTATCTTTCTAAGATATTTCTAACTATTTTTCTTAATACATGTTTTTGAAGAACTCAATTTCACTTATCTTAAACTTTTTAACTTTCTCTTTTTTCTTTATCTAATTGTGAAAATAACAATGATATGTAACATATAGTATATATAGCAGCAGTAACTTCTAGTTTTCTAGATTTTACAGAATCTACATCAACAAAAACTACTGAATTATGAATTTTGTGAAGTGGGGAATATTTTGTTACTATTAACAACAATTTTCTACAACTCTGTTTCATGAAAAGACATTTCAGGTCAGAAATAGTAAAAAGGGAGATCAGGGACTAGGGGACAGGGAGAGAGGAAGGAAGGGACAGAGGGGAAAAAAAGAAGAATCAATATCAGGGGAAAAAAGTCTTTTGACTCACATAAATTTAGCTTCATGAAATGTGCAGGGTATGTATTATGTCCTTCTTTTCCATTTTTCCATGGATTTTTAAAAATTGGCATTGGTTTATAGACCAGGTATCCTAATTTGGGTTTCCCCAGAAGCAGACACTGAAACTAGGACTTGAGTGTTAAAGTGTTTATTTGGGAGGACATCCTGGGAAATTTCAATAGGAGAGTAGAGAAGGGAAGGAAATTAATACAGAATGTGTTAATGAGCTGGTTACTGCTAAAAGCAACTGGGGCTCAATTCTACCACGGAGGTCTGGCCGATCGCACAGAGCCCCCGGGAGGAGGCACACCTGAGGGACACAGAAACTGTGGTTTTTATTCTTCATCTCCCGCTTACCCTTGGCTGAGGGCAGCTTCTGAAAACATCTCCTTGCTAACACCTCCAAACTGCCCGATGTACAGCCTGAGCATCTCCCCAGGCCAGAGAAAGCCCTTAGGCAGAGGGTAACTAGCATTAGCAGTGACAGGCCTCTGCTTGCGTAGAATAGGTGGATGCCAAGAGGGTAGGGGTTTGACACTGGCAGTTCTACTACAGCAGGGTTTGAGAACCCCTGTGATGAAGAATGTATTTCTGTTAAATATAGGGATGTTATTTGTTACACTTGAACCACATTATATGTAATTTATCCTATCCTATGACCTAACTAAGGCTGTTTAGCACAAATGGCTAAGAAGCTTAATCAGTGTTAATCATGGTGTGACTGGGATGAGAACTCATCGTTTCCCAGTCATGTGTATTATCAGTGGAGCATTTCTGGCCAGAGCGAGTGATTTTCTTTTTGAAACCATTTATTGCTTGATTCCAAATATATTTTCTGTCATTTTTTTTTAACATGAATTTTCAGCTAAATGATAGAATAGAAGCAGAAGTGATTATGCGCTGGACATAAAATAGATTAGTATAAGTGAAAGTGTAACCTAAATCAAATCCCTTATGATTATACTCTGGAAGTTACAAATAGATTCAAGGAATTAGACGTGATAGAGTGCCAGAAGAATACGGACAGAGGTTTGTAACATTGTACAGGAGGTGGTGATCAAAACCATTCCCAAAGAAAAGAAATGCAAGAAGGCAAAACGGCTGTCTGAGGAGACCTTAGTAACAGCTGAGAAAAGAAGAGAAATGAAAGGCAAAGAAGAAAAGGAAAGATATACTCATCTGAATGCAGAGTTTGAAAGAATAGCAAGGAGAGGTAAGAAAGCCTTCCTGGGTGAAAAATGCAAAGAAATAGAGGAAAACAATAGAATGGGAAAGACTAGAGATCTCTAAAAGGAAATTAGAGATCCAAGGGAACATTCCATGCAAAGATGGGCACAATTAAAGGACAGAAATGGTATGGACCTAACAGAAGCAGAAGATATTAAGAAGACAGTGGCAACAATACACAGAAGAACTATACAAAAAAAAAGTCTTAATGACCTGGATAGCCACTATGGTGTGATCACTCACCTAGAGCCAGACATTCTGGAGTGTGAAGTGAAGTGGGCCTTAGGAAGCACTATGACAAACAAAGCTAGTGGAGGTGATGGAATTCCAGCTGAGCTATTTCAAGTCCTAAAAGATGATGCTGTGAAAGTGCTGCACTCAATATGCCAGCAAATTTGGAAAACTCAGCAGTGGCCACAGGACTGGAAAACATCAGTTTTTCATTCAAATCCGAAAGAAGGGCAATGCCAAAGAATGCTCAAACCACTGCACAATAACACTCATTTCATATGTTAGTAAAATCCTTCAAGTTGGCTTCAATAGTACATGAACCAAGAAATTCCAGATGTACAAGCTGGATTTAGAAAAGGCAGAGGAACCAGAGATCCAACATCCATTGGATTATAGAAAAAGAAAATTCCGGAAAAACATCTACTTCTGCTTCATTGACTACACTAAAGCCTTTGACTGTGTGGATCACAACAAAGTATGGAAAATTCTTCAAGAGATGGGAATACCAGACCACCTTACCTGTCTCCTGAGAAACCTATATGCAGGTCAAGAATCAACAGATAGAACTGGACATGGAACAATACACTGGTTCCAAATTGAGAAAGGAGTACGTCAAGGCTGTATATTGTCACCCTGCTTATTTAACTTGTATGCAGGGTGCATCATGTGTTAAGCTGGGTTGGATGAAGCACAAGCTGGAATCAAGATTGCCGGGAGAAATATCAATAACCTCAGATATGCAGATAATACCATCCTAATGGCAGAAAGTGAAGAGGAACCAAAGAGTCTCTTCATGAGGGTGTAACAGGAGAGTGAAAAGCTGGCTTAAACTCAACATTCAAAAAGAGAAGATCATGCTATCTGGTCCCATCACTTCATGGCAAATAGATGGGGAAAAAATGAACACAGTGACAGACTTTATTTTCTTGGGCTCCAAATCACTGCAGATGGTGATTGCAGCCATGAAATTCAAAGACATTTGCTCCTTGGAAGAAAAGCTATGACAAACCTAGACAGCTTATTAAAAAGCAAAGACATCACTTTGTTGACAAAGGTGCATACAGTCAAAGCTATGGTTTTTCCAGTAGTCATGTATGAATGTGAGTGTTGGACCATAAAGAAGACTGAGCGCTGAAGAATTGATGCTTTTGAACCGTGGTGCTGGAGAAGACTCTTGAGAGTCCCTTGGACACAAGGAGATCAAACTTGTCAATCCTAAAGGAAATCAACCCTGAATAATCATCGGAAGGACTGATGCTGAAGCTGAAGCTCCATTATTTTGGCCACCTGATGTGAAAGCTCTCTCATTGAAAAAGACCCTGATGCTGGGAAAGATTGAGGGCAGGGAGAGAAGGGGACAACAGAGGATGAAATGGTTGAGTGGCATTACCAATTCAATGGACATGAGTTTGAGCAAACTCCAGGAGATAGTGAAGGACAGGGAAGCCTGCGGTGCTGCAGTCCATGGGGTTGCAAAGAGTCAGACATGACTGAGCCACCGAACAACAACAAGTGAAAGTGTTAGTCGCTCAGTCGTGTCTGACTCTCTCTGATCCCATGGACTGTAGACTACTGGGCTCCTTATTCACAACCAAGTGGGAAAAATTCATGGAGAGTTATCATGAGTATTACAATGGCATTTGTGAAGAAATAATGTGATAATATGTTTTGCTTTATTAAAAGTGGTCCAAATTCATGCCTTGTATTCGTAGAAAAATGTTAAATTGTCAAAGTGACTTCACGTGCACTCTTTCACAATTCTGAAAAAGTATGACAATATTACTGTCTTCAGTTAACGAATCTGTAAGCATTTGAGTTCCAAAGGTGTGGTTGACTTGCCTTAAGTGATGAGGTTTATTATATGGATTCCTGGAGAATAAGGGAAAATAAGAAAACTCTCCCCCAGTAAAATGTCTAGTCTCATAGGGAACTGTAATATTTTTTATTGTTCAGAATCCACAAGCAGCTCTTGGGAACTAGCAGGCATGCTTGTGGTTATGTCTGAAGAATGGGGACCATGTTATTATCTCCTTTAGTGGTGACACCATTCCCATGACTCAAGAACCCTGTCACGACTTCATTCTATTTCTCTACTCAACACAATCACTCATCTTGACTGTGACCCCAGTACCAAACACCCCCAACCACCCCTCTCTCCCCAACTCTCTATCTCGTGATTCCTGCTTACTTACTTGTGGCTTCTATTACATCTTTTCTTCCACTTAAAATATTTATTAAGTGCCAGTTGAAACAGTGTCAGACTTTACTTTCTGGGGCTCCAAAATCACTGGAGTTGGTGACTACAGCCATGAAATTAAAAGATGCTTACTCCTTGGAAGGAAAGTTATGACCAACCTAGACAGCATATTCAAAAGCAGAGACATTACTTTGCCAACAAAGGTCCTTCTAGTCAAGGCTATGGTTTTTCCAGTGGTCATGTATGGATGTGAGAGTTGGACTGTGAAGAAAGCTGAGTGCCGAAGAATTGATGCTTTTGAACTGTGGTGTTGGAGAAGACTCTTGAGAGTCCCTTGGACTGCAAGGAGATTTGACCATGCCATTCTAAAGGAGATCAGTCCTGGGTGTTCTTTGGAAGGAATGATGCTGAAACTCCAGTACTTTGGCCACTTCATGTGAAGAGTTGACTCATTGGAAAAGACTCTGATGCTGGGAGGGATTTGGGGCAGGAGGAGAAGGGGACGACAGAGGATGAGATGGCTGGATGGCATCACTGACTTGATGGACGTGAGTTTGAGTTAACTCCAGGAATTGGTGATGAACAGGGAGGCCTGGCGTGCTGCAATTCATGGGGTCACAAAGAGTTGGACACGACTGAGCGACTAAACTGAACTGAACTGAGGGAAACAACAGTAAGCCAAAATAGGTACGGTCTTTGCTCTCATAGATCATACAATTTAGAGAGAGAGGTAAACATTTAATCATCTAGCCACATAAATAAATGTAGCATTTAACATTGTGATAAATGATATTAGGGAAAGAAAAGCTAAACTGACTTGAAATCTTTATGGGGTTTTTACAGTCACTTGACTAGATTCTTTGTCGAGTGTTCACAGAGCATTACAGTATGATAATACAGACAGTAAATCAGCTCCAAACCTGAGTTGCTGGGACAGAAAGACTGTATTTAAATCCTTCCTCTGCCTCTGTTAACTCTAGAACTTTGGTCAAGTTACTTAACCTCTCTGAATCTCAGTTTTGTCATCTGTTACATGTGTGGATAGCAATATCTGTTGCTAAGTTAGCTTCCCCCAGAATCAGACTCTAAGACTAGAATTGAATTATAAGTTATTTGGGAGGTGATCCCAAGAGGCTCCATGACAGAGGGAAGTGAGACAGGGAAGGGAAGGAAGCAAATAAAGGGTGTGTCATCAGATAGGGAATCACTGTGGGCAAGGGAGAGGGGCTTGATCCTGGGGGGGAACTGTGAGAAACTATCTTAAACTCACCTCAGAGTTATCCTCCATGAGGAGTGAGGAGCTGAGGGTACTTACGTCTGCAACTCCCTTCCACCTTTGGTGAAGGCTGCTCCTAGATTCTTTAACTCACTGCACTTCTTACATGTCCCATGTTCACAGGGGAGAGAAAGCAAAACTTCTAAAGAGAGTCACCAGGGAGATTCCATGGCCATGCACTAGAAGTAAGTGACAAGGCAGATTGGGTGAGGTGATGACAGCTTCTACACCCACCTTCAGGAGGTTTTTATGAGGATTTGAGATAACGGAACAAAGTAGGAGTTCAATGAACTATATCTATTACAATGAATAAAATTCTGGTTGACAGGATCAGATATGCACTTATGAAATGGTAACATAATTACAATGTAAAATTCAATATATGATTGTTAACATGAGTTATTTTGGGGGGGGGGTGGGACTCCAAAATCACTGCAGATGGTGACTGCAGCCATGAAATTAAAAGATGCTTACTCCTTGGAAGAAAAGTTATGACCAACCTAGATAGTATATTAAAAAGCAGAGACATTACTTTGCCAACAAAGGTCTGTCTGGTCAAGGCTATGGCTTTTCCAGTAGTTATGTATGAATGTGAGAGTTGGACCATAAGGAAAGCTGAGAGCTGAAGAATTGATGCTTTTGAACTGTGGTGTTGGAGAAGAGTCTTGAGAGTCCCTTGGACTGCAAGGAGATCCAACCAGTCCATCCTAAAGGAAATCAGTCCTGAATATTCATTGGAAGGACTGATGTAGAAGCTGAAGCTCCAATACTTTGGCCACCTGATAAGAAGAGCTGACTGATTTTAAAAGACCCTGATGCTGGGAAAGATTGAGGGCAGGAGGAGAAGGGGACGATAGACGAGATGGTTGGATGGCATCACTGACTCAATGGACATGAGTTTAAGTAGACTCCAGGAGTTGGTGATGGACAGGGAGGCCTGGTGTGCTGCAGTCCATGGGGTTGCAAAGAGTAGGACATGACTTAGCAACCGAACTGAACTGAACATGAGTTACACTGCCACAGTGGCAGTTCAGAAGAGTCAGATAGATTGCATCCTAAAGAAAAAGGGCAAAGCTTTTCCTTGAGTTTCTAACTCCTTTAACTGTGAAAGAAGAAGGACTGGATCTCCTAGGCCAGGGGATAAGAAAAGGTGAGAAGGTAAGAAGAACATTTTTCTGTGGTAGAGAAGGAAGAAACAGCCTTACTAGAGTGGAGGATTCACAAAGGA
Source organism: Bos javanicus (assembly GCF_032452875.1). Lineage (NCBI taxonomy): Eukaryota > Metazoa > Chordata > Mammalia > Artiodactyla > Bovidae > Bos > Bos javanicus. Next base: position 86,495,298 of record NC_083874.1, on the reverse strand, counting down.
AGATGAACTTACAAGTTAGGGCAAAGTTAAGAAGAGGTTTTTAAAAGCTAATCAGAGGCATTAGGATTTTCTCTTGAGGCAAACAGGCAGCTTCTGAAGATTATTGAATAAGGAAGATCATCATGAAAAAAAATTGAAGGATGAACATTGAGTCTTAAATCTTGAAAAGACATTAGAATTTGTGGTAAGTACTACCCAATCAGATCAGATCAGATCAGTCGCTCAGTCATGTCCGACTCTCTGTGACCCCATGAATCGAAGCACGCCAGGCCTCCCTGTCCATCACCAACTCCCAGAGTTCACTCAGACTCATGTCCATCGAGTCAGTGATGCCATCCAGCCATCTCATCCTCTGTCGTCCCCTTCTCCTCTTGCCCCCAACCCCTCCCAGCATCAGTCTTTTCCAACGAGTCAACTCTTCACATGAGGTGGCCAAAGTACTGGAGTTTCAGCTTTAGCATCATTCCTTCCAAAGAAATCCCAGGGCTGATCTCCTTCAGAATGGACTTGCTGGATCTCCTTGCAGTCCAAGGGACTCTCAAGAGTCTTCTCCAACACCACAGTTCAAAAGCATCAATTCTTCGGCACTCAGCCTTCTTCACAGTCCAACTCTCACATCCATACATGACCACAGGAAAAACCATAGCCTTGACTAGATGAACCTTTGTTGGCAAAGTAATGTCTCTGCTTTTGAATATGCTATCTAGGTTGGTCATAACTTTCCTTCCAAGGAGTAAGCGTCTTTTAATTTCACAGCTGCAGTCACCATCTGTAGTGATTTTGGAGCCCAGAAAAATCTACCCAATACAAAAGGCCTTTCTGGAAAGTCTGTGACTTGGTGAAAATATGAACATTTGCAGTGAGTCCATGTTCATAAGACATGGCATTAACTATAAGTGTTAAAAAGTGATTCCCTTTATTGAACAGAAATGTGCTCCTGGTGACTTGTGCACGTTAGTCCTGGTTCATGCTTCTAAATTTGTATTGAAAATAGAGCCCTTTTAATACTTGAGGATACAAGTAAGTCCTTCAAGACACCTTTTATAAGTTGTAAATGTTGGGCGTACCCTTAGTTTTTTTACTGTCTACTACTTCTAAATAATTTGATCCAGATCCATGACTTTAAATACCAAGTACAGTATATGCAAATAGCTCCCAAATTAACATCTCTAACCCCAGCACCTCCTCTTAGCTCAACTGTCCCTTGGCAACTTCGTTCAAATATCTCAAGTTCAAAATAAAACTCTAGAGTTTCCTACACATAAAAGCTCCTCTCTCGGAATCTTACTGTAGCAAGCGGTATCACTGCTCCCTTACTGGCCAAAAACTTAAATAACATCACTGGTTCCTCTCTTTTTCTCACATCCCACATTTAATTCATGCGTTCATCCTGTCAGTTCTACCTTCACAATATATCCTGTATTTAACTACATTTCGGTCTTAATTGCTACCAACCCAGTCTAAGCCAGCATCATCTCTTACCTGGACTTTTACAATAGAATCTTCTAACAATCTTCCTGTTTCTACTTTTACTCCTCTTGTCTATTCTACACACATTAGCCAGAATGACCTTTTAAAAATGTAAATCGAATCACTTCATATTCCTTTTTAAGATCCTCCCATCACACATAATAGAATGAGAACTTCTTCCCATGATCTGTAAGGTCCTCCGGGGCATGACCTTTTCCTCACACACACCTCTATCCCTCCACTACAGTGCTGTCACAATGAATGTCTTGCTGAATACACCCAACAGTCCTACTGTCTCAGAGTCCTTAAATTTACTTCACCCTCTGCATGAATTACTCTTCAACAGAACTTTCCCTGGCTTACTTCCTCCCTTCACTGAACTCTGCTCAAATGTCATATCCTCATAAGGTCCTGCACTGACCGCTTTAACCACAAAAAGCCTCCACTTACACTGTTTGACTTTCCATCTTAGTGCTTTTCAGTGCCTGAAGTGATGGCATGTTTTTATTTATTTACTTAATGTCTGCTTCCACAGATAGATTATATGCTTTGTGAGTGCAGGATTTCTGCCTGTGTTAACTGCTGTGTTCTGTTTGCTGAGCTTAGTGCCTGCCATGTAGTAAGTTCCTAACAAATCTCTGTGGAAGGAAAGAAGAATAGAAAAAAGAAGAAAGGAGGAAGGAAGAATGAAAGGAATGAATAGAATTCTTGGTAATTCACACCTGCTGTTGAAAAATGTTGAGTTTAGAACCATTACTATTGAAACATTTTCCCTATGAACATTCAACCAAGTAAAGTCTCCCCAATGCTGTGTTTATGCAGTTCATAGCATTTAATCTGGTGCATACTTTTACTTTAATATTTTAGGCTTTCAAGATTTTTTTTAATCCATATAATATAATAAAATATTTTGACTATTCCACTTTTTTTTCATATCCATGATGGCTAATTTTGTGTCAAGCCTAAGCCTTGGCTAGGCTATATTATTTAGTTATTTAATTAAATACTGTCTAGGTGTTACTCTGAAGGCAGTTTGAAGATGAGGTCAACAGTTGACTATACATAAAGGATATCAACCTTAATAATATGACTAGGCTTCATCAGTTTAAGGCCTGAAGAGCAAAAACAGATTCCCTGGAGAAGAAGATCTACTTTAAGACTATAGTGTCAGCTCCTATCAAGTTTCCAGGTTGCTGACCTGCCCTGCAGATTTTTAGCTTGCCTCCTCCACAATTATGTAAGCAAATTCCTAAAAATAATATCTTAATCTCTCTCTCTCTGAGATACATGCACACACACACATATATGACATATAGATAGAGATGGAGACAGATGTAAGTATGTAGAGAGATCTCCTTAGCAAGAGAGATATCAATTGATAGATTATAGATAGATAGGTCTGTCTATCTGTCTATCATGTATTTATCTACTTCCTTTCATTTCTGTTCCTCTGGAGAACCCTGGCAGATACAGACTCCAAACTTGTGAAAAGCAAATTATATATATTACCACTCAGGGTCAAATCAATAATATGATGAACAACTACAAAGCAGAAACCTCTCAATGTGAACATGAATCCATTTTCAAATACTATTTAGGTGTATTTGTTCAGTTCAGTTCAGTTCAGTCGCTCAGTTGTGTCCAACTCTTTGCGACCCCATGGACTGCAGCACGCCAGGCCTCCCTGTCCATCACCAATTCCCAGAATTTACTCAAACCCATGTCCATTGTGTTGGTGATGCCATCCAACCATATCATCTGTCGTCCCCTTCTCCTCCTGCCCTCAATCTTTCCCAGCATCAGGGTCTTTTCCAATGAGTCAGCTCTTCACATCAGGTGGCCAAAGTATTGGAGTTCCAGCTTCAACATCAGTCCTTCCAATGAATATTCGGGACTGATTTCCTTTAGGATGGACTGGTTGGATCTCCGTGCAGTCCAAGGGACTCTCAAGACTCTTCTCCAACACCACAGTTCAAAAGCATCAATTCTTCGGCGCTTAGCTTTCTTTATAGTCCAACTCTCACATCCATACATGACTACCGGAAAAACCATAGCCTTGACTAGATGGACTTTTGTTGATAATGTGTCTGCTTTTTAATATGCTGTCTAGGTTGGTCATAAATTTTCTTCCAAGGAGTAAGCATCTTTTAATTTCATGGCTGCAGTCACCATCTGCAGTGATTTCGGAGCCAAAAAAATAAAGTCTGCCACTGTTTCCAGTGTTTCACCATCTATTTGCCATGAAGTGATGGGGCCGGATGCCATGATCTTAGTTTGTTCAACAAGCAATACATTCTCTTAACCCACCTTTATCTTATTTCTATGTGTATTATAAGTGATTTTGAATAAATCTTGCTAATTTCAAAAAGAATCTTTACAGCATTTTTCCACCTATCATATTAATAACCTTAAAAAACAAAACAAAATAAAATGAAGGAGAGTTTGATATATCTTGTTGTGAATTTCCTCTTGGTGAACATAACTAGTCATTGTTTTCATTCTAAACTCTAGGCAGTTGGTTGATAATGTTTACTAAAGCTTTGTTAGGCACTGATACATTTATTATATATTTCTGAAAACTTTTCTTAATAGAAGAAAGAGCTAATATTTTAAAATTCTACTCTGTGTTATATCTTACCTCATTTAATCCTGTCAGTAGCCTTATAGAAGTGGTATTACTAGTCCCATTTAGTAATGGGAAAGCCAAAGTTCCCAAGTATAAACTACTTGCCAAAGTCACCCTGTACTACAGTACTCTTCTAATCAGAACATGTATCCAACATCTATCTTCTGGTTTCTGTTATAATCATTATAACAACTCATCCAGTTTATCAGGGAGTCTATAATCACATCTGTAAATTCTTTCAGTAGATTAAGATGTAATTTTTGTGAAACTCTTTGTTGGAGTCCATTCACACAACCACGTTGCCATTAGTATTCTCTAACTTCTCTTAGATTGTAGATTCTTCTTAGGTTGATCTTCAAATCAAGCAGTACTCCAGAGAAAGAATTGGAGCGAGTTTGGAACTGGCTGGAAGTGAGAAGCAAAGACGACAAAGGCTTTTGTAAAATGATGCCAATATTTTAAGCCCAAAAGAATAGGACTGATAGACTGTATTCCTCCTGAGTTGCTCCCTGCTTATCTGTAAGATGGTTATGTGCCCCTACCCATTGCCATGGGACTTGCAGTGCCTCTTGTCCAAAGGAGTACACTCTCCTAACACTTTGTCAGGTTTGGTCATGTGATTTGTTTTGGTCAATGGTGTGTAAACAGAAGCCACACATGCCATTGAATATTTCTACCAACAGTCTTGGTCTTTCTCATTGTTAATAAGGACAGAATGTTCTACATAGAGACTGTTTCCAGTGAAGGTCCCAGAAAATGAAAATGAAAATATGCACGGAGTAAAACTGTAGGCAAACTTGTTAGTCAATATGTAATGTGTGCAAGGAAAAAGTTAAATGATTTCTAGGATCATTTGTTCCTGAATCAAAATTGACTGATAAAAGTGATGGGCCTATAACAAATAGAGTCAAATATAGTGAAAAATCAGAGAAGGAAATGGCAACCCACTCCAGTGTTCTTGCCTGGAGAATCCCAGGGACAGGGGAGCCTGGTGGGCTGCCGTCTATGGGGTCGCACAAAGTCAGACACGACTGAAGCAACTTAGCAGCAGCAGCAGCAGCATAGTGAAAAATAATGGTGATTTATGATTATGTTAATGGATTGAGAATGCTACAAGTTTATATAGCTTAAAATCTGAATTATAAATAAGCTTTTTTACCTTACGGAATAACAAAAATATCATAAGATTATGAAGATTACTGAAGAATGAAAGGTTTTAAAATCTGAATTATCTACAGAACTGTCTACATAGCCATTAAGGTCAAAATGCATTAAGTTATTTACAGAATTTGAGCAATCATCATAATAATAGATAACATAGATAATTATGTTTTTGTTCGGAATGGAAATTCTTTTTTCTTTTAGACTGATGTATTAGAACTAAAATTTATTGACAAGGAAGTATATTCACGATATAACAGGGAATGAATAAAGTAGGTTATAAAAACATGTAGAGTATGATCCAATTTTTTTAGAACTAATTTTATATTTTCAAATTTGCCATCTGTCCATTTGCTTTGTTTATTAATGAATTATAAAGGTTATGAGGGTTTCTGAATTTTTACTTTGGTATACTTTTTTTTGTTATTTGGTACAAATACTTTTTAAGTCTTAGCTAATAAAAAGGATATCCATTAAATTTCAATACTTTCTGAGATGCTTGAATCAACTAGAAAAGCTGGTCAATAATTTTTTGCTGAAAAATCAAAACAATAGGTTGAAAAATATAGAGCCATATTATTCTCCTAGTAGTTAAAAATTTATGACTTATGTATATAGCCTGATTTGTTTAAAATTGTGCAATCCTCAATGTTACTGATGAACCCATCTGCAGGGCATAATGGAGATGCAGATGTAAAGAACAGACTTGTGGACATAGGTGGGGAAGGAGAGGGCGGGACAACTTGAGAGAGTAGCATTGAAACATGTACATTACTGTGTGTAAAACTGGATAGCAAGTGGAAATTTGCTGTATGACACAGGGAGCTCAAACCCAGTGCCCTGTGACAACCTAGAGGTGTGGGTTGAGGTGCGAAGTGGGGGAGAGTTTCACGAGGGAGGGGACATATGTATACCTATGACTGATTCATGTTGAATATGGCAGAAACCAACACAATATTGTAAAGCAATTATCCTCCAAATAAAAATAAATAAATTTTTTAAAATTTTGCTTTTCTCAAGTAATCAGACTTAATATTTACATTAATGATTTTGACCTTACGTTTTTTAAATGTATTATGTATTGATGATCTTATTTCCTGAGCTTTCTGATTGAAGTCATGGGTAATATGCTGCTTATATAATCTTGCTCTTAGGTGATATATGTTTATTTAGCTTTTTAATTATTGGAAGATGATATGGTTACATTTATTTTTCCCTTTCTATATTTTGCAACTATAAATGTTTCATATTATATTGCTCATCTGATGTGAAGAAAAGTTCTGAAATTTATTAAAGGAATAAAAATCTGTGATTTATTTTTATCTAAAACAATTTGCTCTTTTATAGTCTTTTAATTTATTATATTGTTCCATGTTATAACAATAATATTATCTAAAATAAACTTTTATGTTAGTCTCATGTTCTGTCTTAGCAAATATTTTATGTTATATATTTTATTAATTTTTGAAATGGCATCTTTTTTTTACTTTTATTTTAATTAAAATATTGTTCTCAGTCATGTCCAACTCTTTGCAACCCTATGGACTATATAGCCCAGCAGGGTCCTTCTGTTCATGGGATTTTTCAGGCAGGAGTACTGGAGTGGGTTGCCTTTTCCTCCTCCAGGGGATCTTCCCAATCCAGAGATTGAACCCGCATCTCCAGCATCTCCTGCATTGCAGGCAGATTATTTACTGCTTAGTCATCGAGTTATTAAAATATTAGGAGAAGATAAAATCAGGCAATGTTATGACAAAGCTGAAGGATTCTGCAGAGAACCGACACAGTGCTTATGGCAAATCTTGTTAGTTGTTTATCCTTAAACTTACACCTCCTTTCCTGCTAACTGAATCATGACTTCTTCAGAAGAGCATTATAGCCTGCTTGAGCAATGAATACTAACTGCTCCAAGCTAGTCTTTAACAACTCTGTTCCCATTTGGCAGAAAATCAATTCTTATCCACCTGATAACTAAATAGGGCCTTGTGATCCAGTTGGGTTCTTTTATGGCTTTTGGATTTTTGTCATTGTTAAAAAAAACTTTCTCCATTATAATATTATTTTTAGAAATTCTCCTAAGTTATTTTCTGTACTTTAATGGTTTCGTTTTCTAGGTTGTTTAAATTTTAATTCATCTGGAATTTGTTTTGGAATAAGGAGTGAAGTAGTCATCCACCTTCTTCCTCTCTCTCTCTAAATGTAACTTCCTCCTCCTCATACACATATTATTGTCTTTGTTTGTCCTCCCCTTACACATTCACTTTGCTTTTAAAAAATCTTCAACTTTCAGAATGAGGTATTATTAAAAGTAGGGAATAACTTGTAAATCAAGTATACTTCAATAAAATTTTTTAAAAAGGAGGAAGTACCATTAAGGCAGACGCTTTACCATCTGAGCCACCAGGGAAGCCCCAGCCATTAAGATTATCATATTTTAATTATTTTAGGCCTTTAGGGAAAGCTTCTATCATATTTAAAAGTTTGGATAATGGGAGATCAAGATCAACCTTTTTGAAATGCCATTTGCTTCTTCTACCTCATACAAACACCCACATTGGAGTGAAAATGCCAAGGAGGAAAAGAGAAACTTCCATAAATATATGGGAAACATGAGGACTCATACAAAATTTTGCTAAAAATTTGTGTGTGTCAAAAATAAAGATTTCTGGCACCACACTTTTTGAAAATTAAACAGAGGTCTTTGGTAGTAAAACACTATTTTTGAACAAAACAAGGAATCACTTCTTGTTTTCTGTAGAGGAGATAAGCTTCGTGCGTTGTTTCCTTTGAGTGGATCGTGATTCCTGACTACAGGAGGAGCTCCTTTAAATTATAACCTAGGTTAGGCACATAGACTATAGGAGGATCCCCTTTAAATTAATGTGAATCCTTTTAATAGATTTTAGAAAATATAAAAAACTTCAATACTTGTTGAAGCAGGTTGATGATGGTACTTGGAGGTTTATCATCTATTCATTCTACTTTAATGTATACCTGAAAAGTTCCATAATGAAAGGAAAAGTGTAACATTTTAAACTTTGATTAGTGATTTATACCTCACTTTGTATAAAGATCCTTAGAACAGTGGGAGAAGAGTTTCCAGCAAGAGGTGAGAAGGGCTCACCTCAGAAAGCAACAACTAGTAATAAAAAGTTACCATATACCAAGCATTCAGAAATAACCCTTGACAAGCCAAGATGAAGGAAAAGCCTGAAAGGAGGACAGTACAAATGGATCTGAAGACATCTACCAAACATTCTTAAAAACACAATGTCTTTTCATTAGACTGAAGTTGCATTACAACACTCCATTAGTGTGGTTGACTAGTTGTTATGAGTCAATATCACACCCCAGCTTTTAGGACATTATGTCATAGTTTTGTAGCTATTTATTATTTCTTTTGTTAACAAACGGTCTTTCTCTTCACTGTTATTCAAGCTGTTAAGGCAAATTTAGAATATAAAATAAAAACACCAAGGCATTTAAATTAGAGAGGATCAAAATACATAAACTAATTAACATACATATATATATGTGTGTGTATATATATATCCTCTAACATCTATTTCAATTCTAAGATTCAAATATCCTTTGATTTGAAATGAACTAAGACAAACAGCTTGAGGTACATTAAAGCTATATTTGTACTGAATTCTCACTCAAGTTTTTCTAATCATATAGCTTCATTTTTTATCAGGATTCACTTCTGCAAAAATGTTAGTTAAAAGAACAGGAGGAAAGGGCTAGTGAGTGTGGTATGGTTAGTTGCCAAGCCAGATCCCTCTTGGTGATTCAAGCCAGAAGTTAAATAATGTTTATTTTCATCTCTATTTCAGAAAAAAAAGAAAGGTATACAGTGAGGTGGAAGGACCAAGAAAAATAAAAAATAAAAGTTGTTTTCAAGTATGTCACAAAGATGTAAATGAGAGAAACAGAATAAGATTGAATATAATAGAGACATGGCATCATAAAGAAGGAATAAGGAAAAAAGCAATATGGAGGCAGGGAGGAGGGTTGTGTGTGTTGATTTTATTAGGCAGAGAAAGGGTTTTGAGGGAAAGCAAGCCATGTAAAAAAGGTTTTAATGAAATTTTGAAGGGTGATTGGAATGTGCATAATTTGATTTTAGAGTTATATCTATAAATAAATATCTATATTTATTTTGGATGTATTGATATGGGTCTGAAGCTGAAATAGAGTAGGCCCAGTTTTATTCAAGTTTCAGTTCAATAAAATGAGCTAAGCTTGCTTTAGCCTAAAGCATGTGTGTTAGTGCTTCTTTTTAAGGTCACAATTATAAAGATGCTAAATTAATTTCATTATCAATGACTCAAACATTAGTTAATATAAAGTCAAAAGACTGGAGGAGAAATTATAAATAGAAAGCCCTCTTTGCTTATTCATTTTCCCACTAAATTCAGAATACAGTATAACAAAAGGATTACGGGCATTGTTTTTACAAATTCACCACATACAAGTAGAGTGATCTTAGGCAAATCAAACTTAACAAACTTCTACTTCTATATACATGTAACTTCAATGAGTATATTTTTAGTTCTAGAAGTCCTATTTGGTATCTTTCAAAGTTGCTTCATACTATTTGTGTGCTCAATTGCTCCGTTGTGTCCGACTCTTTGTGACCCCATGAACTGTAGCCTGCCAGGCTCCTCTGTCCATGGGATTTTCCAGGCAAGAATAGTGGAGTGGGTTGCCATTTCCTTCTCCAGTATACTATTTGAGATTATTGCTTTTCCCAGGTTTTTTAAAAAATCCTGAGTTACTTGAAATATATTATAGTCAATATCTAAATAATACTGCTTCCTAAAGTTCTTGGATCTAAGCCTGCTATCTCTTGTATGTGTTGACCCACTCACAATGGATTATTTCCTCATGTGTTTTATAATTTTGGATTGTGAGTGCATTGCAATGGGAGCTGTATTTGTGGTAATCTTGTATTGTGTGTCCTTCTTGAATAGTTTGTATTTTCACCTGCAGGTAAAATGAAGTAACAGGGACTGTATTTATCCTCCTGCCTGAAATAACTAAATTTCTGGACAAAATAATTAAGCAACAGTTTTAAAAGACAAGCAACATTAAGCAACAAAGACAATGAATCCTGAGAGATGGGAAACGAGTAAGGTGAGCTCCAGGAAAAGGGCATAAAAGAGGAGACTGGCTTTTTTTTTTTTTTTTTGAGGTAAAGAGGTGGAACCAGAAATGTGGACAGGCCAAGGAGGCTGGAGTTTACACTGCATAGTATCAAGAAGGGGAGAACTGTGTAGGGAAAGAGTTCTAGAGACCTCTAGAGTGTCTCCTCAACTCTAAACATCCTAATGGAAAGTCAGAGATTGATAGATTGGATAAAAAGCAAGACCTAACTCTAGGGTCTCAAAGAGTCAGACACAACTGAAGTCACTGAGCACACACAGGCACGCAGTTATTCACTATCTCCAAGAAGCCCACTTTAAATAACAAGATAGTTTTAAGGGAAAAGGATAGAAAAAATATACAATGCCAACACTAACCAAAGGAAAGAAAGTTGGAGTGGCTATAGAAATACCCAAATAAAATCAATTCCAAATCAAAAAAATATTGCCAAGGATAAAGAAATCATTTTATGTACTGATTTGGTGTTTTTTTCTGCAAACTCCCTATGTATATTATTAGCTTTGATACTAATGGACACACAGGGAGAAGAGAGCAGGTCTTAGACGAATGAGGCAGGGAGTGGGCACGGAGGCTGGGAATTTCTTGGCTCAAAGGTTTCCAGGCCCTGCAGAGAGTGAAACATCTAATCTCAAATCTGAGAGCTGCTCTGAGGTAAATTCTGGGGAGGCTGTTTTCTCATCCAGAATGCAGGGCAATGACATGCCTTTCTGTCGCCTGGTACACTGGGTTTATTTTTTCTACGTCACCGTTTCCCTGAATAGCAGTGAGTCTATCTTTTTGCAGAGGGTTTCAGTTCTAACCCCCTCACCCTACCTGACTCAAGTCGTGCCCCCTTCATATCTATGCTTATAGCAAGTGAGGATCCCTCCTGTGCCCTCCCTCAGACAACCCACCATCAGTTCACACCTTAAGCTCTAGACCTCTAGGTCAATTTCCTCTACTTTCTTGTAAGCTCAGTAATGTGTTCAAAAGGAGATTTCTTATAATTTATCAAGCATTTTCAGGTGTGTTCTTTTGGAGGATTTTTCAGACATAAATTGCCATAGTACTGGAAATGGAAGGCTGTCTTTATGTGAACTGGGGAATAGTGGCTATCTTAGGACAGGGGTAAGGTTTGAAGACGATATTTATAAAATGCTCAGCATAATGCCTAGAGCATAGTTAGTGTTCAATATAGATATTATGGAATGAGTGACTAGGATGTCAAAGTGATGGTGCTCTGGAGATGACAAAATTTTGGAAAGAATGCACTCTGGGGAATATGAAAATAGATTGGATATGGAAGTCTTGTTACTTTTATAGACTTTCTACAAGAAGTTATCAGGACTTTATTTCCCACAACCTTCTTACTTTTGTATTAGTGATTACAATACAAAATTAATTTTTTTACAATTAATTTTTTTTACATGAAGTACCCTTCCATTTTTTCTGAGGAAAAATTATATATAAATGATTTAATTATCTGACAATGACTGCTGTCTACAGGGACTATGTATTGAATAGGGGATTAATTCTGAAAGAGAGAATAATTCATTTCTAGTTTCATTAAAATTAGTATTGAAGATACTGAGACACAAAAGAAACAGTTTTTTACCCTCCAGGAGCAGGGGGACCTCGTAGAAATATGAGACACATATATCCTTGCAAAAAAGCAACTAACGATAATACCAGAAAACATGAGCTTTGATACTCTCAGTAGGCCAGAAGAGGGAAAACATTTTGGGTTGAATCAGTCAGTGAATGAGAGAATGCTTAGATAGAGTCAGGTAGAAGGAAGAAGGAAGCCAGAAGGGAGAGAAGAAAGATAGGCATGGGCATGCAAGCTGTAAAATGAAGAACTGAAAAGGCTAGCCTCACTAAAGGGATGGTTTGTAAAAAAAAAAAAAAAAAAAACAATGAAAAGGAGGAAAAAGCTCACTGAGGAAGGCCCAAAAGTTAAAGACTGATTTTTTTTTAAGCATTAAATGCAGATGAAGATTGAGCTGGAGCGACACAGTGAAGGAGGCTCTGCAGAATAACTGTGGCTCCTTGATGCTGTACGATGCACTTTTTTACACACGTATCTTCCTACTTGAGCTAGCGTCTAGTGACGCAGCTCCCTGAAGGCAGAGACTTTGGCCAACTTGTTTACTGCTGTAGTCTTAGCACACAGACAAGTGTCTAACAGAATTGCCACTGAATGAGTGAATTATTCATCTGGCAGCAGTATGCAGGACAAAGCAAGCATAAGGAGAATTTAGAGGCGAGACAAGTATTTAGGAGGCTTTTGACATAAAGCAAGTGCAGTGACAATGGAAGTTAAAGAAAACATTGAAAAGCCACTGTACTGGGCCCTGTGGTCCTTCCCAGAAGCAGGAGTTATGATTTACTCATTGTGACAGTTTTGGTGCCTGGCATGTGCCTAAAGACAGCCGGTCCTTGCTAAATGTTTATTTAATGAATAAGGGGAATAATACAACTTAGTGACACTATTTGTTATGTGAATAAGTTAGGGAAGGGCATGTAAGATGACTTGAAGTTTCTATTATTAGTGACTAGGGGGATGATGATGCCATGAATGGAAATAGACCAATCCAGAAAGAACAGGAATTTCAGGGAATAAAATGCTGCATTTTATTTTAGAAATGCTGAATACAATTTAAGCTCTAGGATATGTGTAAATGCTTGTGGATATATATAAAATGCTTAAAGTTATTAAACAAATTCAATGACAGTTTGTTTCACAAATGTGTTAGCTACAAAAAAATCTTCCTGTCTTTTTGCAAATAATCTCTAGAGCAACGCTTTTTGTAGGAGATTAAAAAAATTCAATAACATCCTTGCATGAGTTGTTTCTCTTAAGATGAGCTATTCTAGGATAAAAAGTATAAATATTGGTGACCCAAATGGTTTCTTTCCACTTTAAAATTGTATATTGTACTTTAGGATTATAATATTAAATTTCTATTATTTTACATTTATGTTGTTTTGCCTATGTATTTTTAACATTCAGTTCAGTTCAGTTACTCAGTCATGTCCAACTCTTTGCAACCCCATGAACTGCAACATGCCAGGCTTCCTTGCACATCACCAACTCCCCGAGTTTACCCAAACTCATATTCATCGAGTCAGTGATGCCATCCAACCATTTCATCCTCTATCATCCCCTTCTCCTCCTTCCCTCAATCTTTCCCAGCATCAGGGTCTTTTCATATGAGTCAGCACTTCACATCAGGTGGCCAAAGTATTAGAGTTTCAGCTTCAACATCAATCCTTCCAATGAACACTTAGGACTGATCTTTACGATGAATTGGTTGGATCTCCTTGCAGTCCAAGGGACTCTCAAGAAGAGTCTTTTCCAACACCACAGTTCAAAAGCATCAATTCTTTGGCACCCAGCTTTCTTTATAGTCGAACTCTCACATCCATACATGACTATACTGGAAAAACCATAGCTTTGACTAGATGGACCTTTGTTGGCAAACCATCACAATTTCTCCTCCTCTTCCTTCTTCTTTAAATAAATCTCTCACATTCCTTTCTAATCTTCGCCTTGTAACAGAGTGGTTTTTAAAATTTCATTAAATGTGTTTCTTATGTTGGAAATTCATATATGATTAATATGCACCTCTGTAAGCAGAATTCTAAAATCACCCTTAGTAACCACACTTCTTGGTCTACAGACACTCCTTTTGAGTATGGACAGGACCTATGAATATGGCCGGATAGTCACTCCCTCGATTAGGTTACATTATATACGACTCCACTGAAGCTGACTGAAGGGACAAATTCTCCTTTGACCTTGAAGAATTGCCATATCATGGAGACAGCCAAGCAGCAGGGAATGGTGGAGAGCCACCAGAAGCTGAGAACAGATCCCAGGTGACAGCCAGCAAAAAAGCAGGGAACTTGGTCCTGCAATGGCGAGAAAATGAGTTCTGCCAATAGCAGTGAGCTTGGAAGAGGACTCCAGAGCTTCAGATGTGATCAGAGCTCCAGCTGCCCCTGTGATTTCAGCCAGGTGAGAGCCTGAGTTGAGGATGCAGTTAACTCCTACCTGGATTCCTGACCAATGGAAACCATGACAAGTCAGTCTGTGCCTTTTTTAAGCTGCAAAATTTGTGACAATTCCTTATGCAACAATAGAAAACATGGCACCTATAACTTTATTATAATTCACTTGCTGCTTTATCTTGCACATTAAATATTAATGTCACACCCTATTTTTTGAAATTTTTAGACACGGATGACCCTGGTTGATGTACTTCTTTGTTCTTAATTATTCAAACCTTAGATTTGAATGGCCTCTGGCATAAATTAGTAATCGAATCACTTCTGGACTACCGTCATCTTAATGTTTTAGAACATCCAATTAGAAGATTAATTATCACTGACAAACCAAACCTCCTCCTCAATCCTTGTTAATCACATAATTTGACAATATTCTTAGTCACATGTTTAAAGTATAAATTAATGTCCAGATGCTGATTAATTATAAATAATTACCTTTGGTATTACAAAAGAATGAAACTGTGTGCATCTGTGTGTAATATCTATATATTACTAGCATGTTTTTTGTTCAAATGAATATGTAGTACTTGTATAGTTTTATCTAAAGTTTTAGCAATAGGCTTAACAATCTTTTTTAAAAATTTTCTAATAGTTCTTTACCAAGTTTATTTTATTTTTATTATTTTTATTGAAGTATATAGTTAATATACAACACTATATAAGCTATAGGTATATGATATAGTGTTACACAATATTTAAAGGTTACACCCCATTATAGTTATTATAAAATATTGGCTATATTCCCTGTGTTGTACAATAAGCCCTTGTATCTTATTTTATACCTAATAGTTTGTATAATACCTCTTAATACCCTACCACTATATTTTTCCTCTCCACTTTAAGCTCCTCATTGAGAACTACTAGTTCATTCTCTATATTGGTGAGTTTGTTTCTTTTTTATTATATTCACTCTTGCATGCTCAGTTGCTCAGTTGTGTCTGACTCTTTGTGACCCTATGGATGGTAGCCCTCCAGGCTCCTCTGTCCATAGGATTATTCTGGAAAGAATACTGGAATGGGTTGCCATTTCCTCCTCCAGGGGATTTTTCTGACTCAGGGTTCAAACCTGCATCTCCTGCGGCTCCTCCATTGGCAGCTGGATTTTTATATTTACTAATTTTAGATTCCATGTATAAGTAATATCACATAGTATTTGTCTTTGTCTTGCTTGTTTCACATAGCATAATGCCTTTCAAATCCATCCATGGTGTTACAAATAGCAAAAGTTCTTTCTTTTTAATGGTTGTGTAGTATTCCATTGTATATATGTACCACATCTTCTTTATCCACCCATCTGTTGATAGACACTTAGATTGCTTCCGTATCTTGGCAATTGTAAATAATGCTGCTATGAACATTGGAGTGTGTATATCTTTTTAAAGTAGTGGGAGATTTTTGGTTTGATTTTAGGGGATAAATACTTAGGAATGGAATTGTTGGTTTACACAGTAATTCTATTTTTAGTTTTTTGAGAGACCTCCATAATATTTTCCATAGTGGCTGCATCAATTTATATTCCTCCTACCAATAGTGTATGAAGGTTCCCTTTTCTCCATATCTTCACCAACATTTGTTCTTTCGGTTCTTTTTCATGATAGCCATTCTAATGATATTGTGGTTTTGATTTACATTTCCCAGCTTAACAAACTTTGAAGTGTAAGTTTTCAGTTATTCTGTGTTTTCAGGTACATAGAGACAGGTAAGTAAAGTGCTATTCTGTTGAGGACTTTCTGGTGGTGAGATGGACAATGTTTTAGTTTAACTTTTTAATAAGATATTACTGACTTATATACATGTAGGTATACAAATAACTGGGGCTTCCCTCTTGGCTCAGTGGTAAAGATTTCAACTGCAATGCAGGAGCCACAAGAGATGTAGGTTCGATCCCTGGGTTGGAAAGGTCCCTTGGAGAAGGGCATGGCAACCCACTCCAATATACTTGCCTGGCGAATCCCATGGACTGAGGAGCCTGGCAAGCTACAGTCTATTGAGTCACGAAGAGTTGGACATGACTAAAGTGACTTAGCATGCATGCACTCATACAAATAACTACTGCTAAATTGACTTCACGGAATGAGCACTCCTGCGTAGTCAGTGACAAGGTCAGTAAACAGAACAATGACAGAATCTCAGAAACCTGTTTCCTGTTCCTACACTTCTTACCCAGTGGTAACCATTAACTTGAATCTAATACCACAGATTCATTTTGCCTGTTTGAAACTTGTATCAATAGACTCATACAGTATATTCTCTTTAATGTCTGGATTCGTTTACTCAGCATTTTGTTTGTGATATTCATTTATGTTGTAGTTGTAGTTCATTTATTTTTATTGTCATTACTGTTCCATGGTATGAACATACAACTATTTATTCCACTGTAGATGGACATTTGGCTTGTTTCCAACTTCTGGCTGTTACAATCAGTCTTATAAGCATTTTACCCATATTGAACATATATTTACATTTCTGTTGAGTTTATAACAAGGGATGGAATTCCTAGAACATATGCATATATTCAGCTTTAGTAGGTGCTGCCAAACACTTCTAAAGCGGTTGTTCCAGTTTACACTCTCAACAGCATATATGTGATCCAGTTGTTCCATATCCTCACCAGCACTTGCTTGAAGTTGTCTCTTTTAAATTTTAACAATGCTGGTAATATAGTGTTGTCACTTCATGGTTTTAATCTGCATTAGCCTGACAAATATTTAAGTTGTTTACCTTTTCATATTTTATTGCCTATTTGGAAATACTTTTGGTGAAGTGCCTTATTAAGTCTTTTGTTCAATTATCTATTGAATTATCAGTCATTTTCTTCTTTATTTGTAAATTATTTATGTATTCTAGATTTGAAATGTTTGTTAATCATATAAACAGCAAATATATTTTTCCACACTCTAGCTAGCCTTTTTACTTTCTTAATGGTATCTTTTGATAAATAAAAATTTTAAGCTTTAAAGGAGGGCAATGCATCTTTTTTTTTTGTTTCAGTTTGTCATCTTTTTGTCGCATTTAAGAAATCTTTGCCTACTCCAAAGACATGAAGATATTCTTCTATGTTTTCTTCTTGAAGCTTAATAATTTAGCTTTCACATTTAGCTCTACAATTCATCTTAGATTAATTCTGGTATGTCGTCTTTGGATACTCTATGTACACAATCGCATCATCTGCAAACAGTGGCAGCCTACCACAATGAGGAGCAGCCCTCACTTGTTGCGCCTAGAGCAAGCCTGCACACAGCAACAAAGACCCAGCACAGTCAAAACAAATAAATTAAAAAAGAAAGGAAAAGAAAATCTTCTGGTACTCGGTGGTGAAGATCAGGGGAAATATACCCCTATCAGAATGCTTTTTAAGCAACTTTGTTTCTGCCTTGATGTATTATTAATTCATTGTACCATATTGTCACTTTCAAAACATGTTCTTTGACTTTATTCCCTAACTATGACCTATAAACTTGTTCAAAATACATCTGCCAAGGCTGGAAGATCCTTTTTTCTTGATTAAAAAAAAAAAAAAAGAGGTCACGAGAGTGGCCAGATCAAAGGGAACTTTAAGTTCTCTAGGTCAGAAGTCTAGGCACAACATTCCAGGATTCTCAGCGTAGGGTCTCATCAAGCTGAAATCAAGGTGTTGCTCGAGTCTGCACTTCTTATCTGGGGTTGAGGTTTTCATCCAAGCCCGTTCAGGTTGTTGGAAAAATTCAGTGTCTTGTGCTGGCAGGACTGAGGACCCTACTTTGCTGGCATTCAGCTGTGGGCTGCTCTTAGCTGCTAGAGGCTGCCCTTTATCCCCTGCTGCGTAGCCCTATTCACAACATTTTGCTGTCTTGTAGGCCAGTCAAAATGTATCTCTCCGACTTCCTTTTCTGTGATCAGCAGAGAAAAACTCTGTTATTAAAGACTCAGATGATCAGTTCAGGCCCACCAGAGTGCTTTCCCTATTTTAAAGTCAATGGATTTTAGACATTACTTACATCTGTAAAATCCCTTCACACCAACACATAGTTTTTGACTGAATAAGTGGAAGAAGATATGTGTATGTCAGGGACTGGGAATCTTGGAAGGACATCATAGAATTCTACCTAAGAGTCAGATATTTACATGTGGCCCAGTACTTGGGACACATTCAGTTCAGTTCAGTTCAGTCGCTCAGTCGTGTCTGACTCTTTAATATGAAAATACCATACCGTGTAAGATGTGGAGCATACGCTCTAAAAAGTTTAGGGGAAATATAGGTTGAATTGGGCTTCCTTGGTGGCTCAGTGGTAAAGAAGCCACTCGTAATACAGGAGATAGGGGTTTGATCCCTGGGTTGGGAACATCCCCTGGAGAAGGAAATGGCAACCTATTCTAGTATTCTTGCCTGGGAAATCCCAGGGACAAAGGAGCCTGGTGGGCTACCGTCCACGGGGTTACAAAAGAGTTGTACACAACTTAGCAGCTAAACAACAGTGCTATAACAGCTATTAATGTGGGTAAAATAATGTTGTTTTTGTTATCTCTTGAATGATTGTTCATTTAGGCATGAATCCTGACAGTGGTCGGAGACCTTCCATTGATCATAGGCTGATGAGTATGAAGTTTGTAATAATGAGTATTTTGTTTAATGTGTGTATACATACATATATATGTAAGATTCTAGTATATTACTAGTTTTAGGAGATAGCCAGATATAAATAGTCTTAAGAACAGCAAAATATTCCTGTTTTACTTGTTATTCTATGCTAGTATTCAGTCAACTAATTTTAATCGATGGTATTTTTAATGTGCTTCTCAGTATGCACATAATGAAAATGTGTGAGTTGTCATTTTACTATCTGAGCACTCCTTCTTTATTTCAGGTTCATGGAATATGAGAGAGGGACCTGAAAGATCAAACTATCCTTTGTTAGCACTTAAGGATAAGATAGTTGAAAAGAGACTTTTCCTGTTTATAGTTAATAAAATATCAAGGTTCTATTTTGTTTTTTGAGTATGTGTACTTCTTTTCAAATGATAACAGATGTGACCATCCTAATGAGTGCGTTTCTCGAAATAGAGCAGAAACTTAAATAGCGAGAATGGGCAGGATACCAAGGAAACAGACTAATCAGGCAGATGGTGACTGTTTCCTAGGGAAAGTCTGAGTAAACCAGTAACTTTGCAGCAGTGATCTGCAAATAAAGGAACATTTGTGCGCATGGAAAACTTACTGTTTTTTAAAATGCTTTTCCATATTATAATAAATAATTAGATATATGTACATATCTTTATGTGTTATCACTGATCATAGGAAATTTACTTGTTTCCTTCATTATAATGCTTTCTTTTCATATTAACCACTTTTGTCAAAATTTTTTTGTAATTAAGATATAGCAATGAATTTCCCTTTTTTTGTGAAAATCTTTGGAGTATTTCTATTGGCCTTTTAAAATTATTTAATCATTTTGAAATGAATTTATTTTTAAATTTAATAAAATGGATTTATAAATGACAGAGCTCTAGTGGTATAAAAATAAAAACCATAATCAACTGAAATACATTTGCTGAAGAATGAAATTTTGCATAAAAAACAGAAGTAAAAAAACATATCCTAGCAGGAAACCAGGAATGGAATAAAAACACAAAAAGGTATCTCTGGCACAATGCCCTGAAGGTCAACAACCATGGCCAAGAGCATGAGGTAACGTCAGAAGTAAGAAAACACCCTGGGTCAGATTCTTGTCACTCTGGTCTCAAGACCATTAGTGATCATGTAAAAATGTAATCTGTATAGTGATATAAAAGTTGTCATATATTGTATTTCATTTCTACCTTGTAACATCCTGGTGAGGCACAGCAGTTCTTGTTATCCCCATTTTACAGATGAATAAATTACAGAGAGAAAGCAGGTTGCCAAAATTCAAGTTACTGAGTGGCGGAATAGGAACTAGAACTGTTCTCTAATTCTGAATCCAATATACTTTTGGATCTAAAAATTGGAACAGTTAAGAGAGAGTAGCTATAGTTGCAGAAATGAATTTGTTTCCAGTTAGCATCTTAATGTATAGACAGCCCACAGTTTGCCTGTATTCTTACAACAACATGCTGTATTTAGTTTATAAAGAGATGCTTTGGGGTTAACATTATTTTAAAAATTGTATTCATGTTCTCTCTAAAAGTTGTGAAGGCTTTGAATTGTTTCATAGAAATTGCTTGCATAAATTACTTTGGTTTGACTCTCTTATTATCAACTGAAAGAAATCAAAAGGAGCAGCCACAAAACAAAGGGAATCTGATGGATCTCCTAAGTGATGATATCATGATTGATTTCATGATTCTTAAAATACTTTACAGAAACGTTTATTAATTACAGAAGGATAGGAAGGATGGATTTTAAAAAGGTAGTGAAGAGGAACTAACTTTTGAAGGTTTGCAATCTGATGCAAGCACCAGTACTCGCTAGTGGTCTATTCGTCTCACAAGAGAGAACGATACTCTTAAGGAACACATATTTCCTACTTTAAGTCTGACCTCCTCTCCATCTGTCATAAAGTAAAGCTTATACCTTAGGAATGGAGAAGGAAATGGCAACCCACTCCAGTATTCTTGCCTGGGAAATCCCATGGACAGAGGAGCTTGGCAGTCTACAGTCCATGGGGTTGCAAGGAGTCAGACACGACTGAGCAACTAACACACACACACACACACATACACACACGCATACCTTAGGAAGAGTAGGAGTAAAGTAGAGTGCTTCCAATATCCTAACATCTATAATCTCTGTATTTTTCTAGAGAACAAAGACTCTAATATGTACATATATATATTTTTATATATATATTTAAAGTCTCCTGAGCCTATATAAAAATGCTAAAAATTTAATTGTTTACAAAGCATGTATATGTGGAAATCTTTGACACATGCTAACCTCTGTTCATTACAACATTTTCTTTTATTACTGAACAAACCACTAAATATTACTCATCATTCCTTGCTTTTAGGTATGTCCATACCACTGAATTCTAGACAATGGACTGTAAGAGAAAGTGTGGTGTGTCATTATCAGACCAGGGTCCGTGTGATCTCACATGCTCCTTTCCCTTTCACTTCTAAAGGATGACCTTGGAAGGCATATGTGGAAGTTGGCAGTCTATAGTTTGAACCACTAAATGAACGGTGGGGCAAATAAATCTCAATGCTACCTAAAATTTTTCAGCTTCCTTGGTCTGTTTATGTATGAGAGAAATAAAATATCCAAAATATACAAGCAGCTTATGCAGCTCAATATATTAAAAATACAACAACCAAATATCCCAATCAAAAAATGGGCAGAAAATATAAATACACCTTTCTCCAAAGAGGACCTACAGATGGCCAGCAAACATATGAGAAGATGCTCAACATCACTAATTATTAAAGAAAAGCATATCACAACTACAGTGGGTATCACCTTATACTGGTCTGAATGGCCATCATCAAAAAATCTGCAAACAATAAATGCCAGAGAGGACAAGGAGAAATGGGAACCCTCTTGCACTGTTGGTTGGAATGTAAATTGGAGAACATTATGGAGGTTTTCTGATGGCTCAGACACTAAAGAATCTGCCTGCAATACAAGAGACCCAGGTTGGATTCCTGGGTTGGGAAGATCTCCTGGAGGAGGAAATGGCAACCCACTCCAATATTCTTGCCTGGAGAATTCCATGGAGAGAGGAGCCTGGCAGGCTACCCTCCATGGGGTCTCAAAGAGTTTGACACGACTGAGCTACGACTGAGCTCTTAACACTTTCTTTATGGAGGTTTCATAAAAAGCTAAAAAAGAGAGCTATTATATGACCTAGCAATACTTCTACTGGGCATATACCCTGCATGCGTGTATGCTGTTTCAAGTGTGTCTGATTTCTTTGTGACCCTATGGGCTGAAGCCTGTCAAGTTCTTCTGTCCATAGGATTCTCCAGGCAAGAATACTGGAGTGGGTTGCCCTGTCCTCCTTCAGGGGATCTTCCTGACCCAGGAAGATCTGCACTGCTTGCAGTGCAGAAGCAGATTCTTTACTGCTGAGCCACCAAGGAAGCCCTGACATATACCCTGCTGCTGCTGCTGCTAAGTCACATCAGTCGTGTCTGACTCTGTGCGACCCCATGGACTGCAGCCTACCAGGCTCCTCCATCCATGGGATTTTCCAGGCAAGAGTACTGGAGTGGTTCGCCACTGATATACCCTGAGCAAACCATAATTCAAAAAGATCCATTCACCCAAATGTTCACTGTAGCACTACTTACAATAGCCAGGACATGAATGCAGCCTAAATGTCCATCAACAGATGAATGGATAAGAAGATGTGATACATACATACAGTGGAATATTAATAAGCCATAAAAAGGAATGACATTTGGTCATTTATAGTGATGTGGATGGATGTAGAGTTTGTCATACAGAGTGAAGCAAGTCAGGAAGAGAAAAGCCAATATATTTATGGAATTTAGAAAAAAGGTACAGATGAACTTATTTGTAGGACAGAAATAAAGACACAGATGTAGAGAATGAATATGTGGGCACAACAGGGGAAGGGGAGGGTGGGACAAATTGGGAGATTAGGATTGACATATATATACTACTATGTGTAGAACAGATAACTAGTAGGAAGTTGCTCTATAGCCCTGGGAGTTCAGCTCAGTGCTCTGAGGTGATCTATA
This sequence comes from Bos javanicus, assembly GCF_032452875.1. Taxonomy (NCBI): domain Eukaryota; kingdom Metazoa; phylum Chordata; class Mammalia; order Artiodactyla; family Bovidae; genus Bos; species Bos javanicus. Next base: position 86,472,161 of record NC_083874.1, on the reverse strand, counting down.
TGGATTGGATGGGGGAAGGGCAGGAGGGAGGCTCAGGAGAGAAGGGATATATATATACATGTAGCTGATTCACTTTGTTGTACAGCAAAAACTAACACAACACTGTAAAGCGATTATACACCAATAACAAAATTAAAAAACATGAATACACATCTATTATGTTTGAGTCATTATGCAATTTGGGGTCAACTTATTACAGTTCTTAGTCAGTTTAGAATATCCTAGCTAATTTAGTGACCTAGACAAAGTACCCCATCAGAGAATACACTTATAATTTTCTTTTTAAATGAGAACAGTTGCCAGCTCTTTTCCTGTAGCCCATCCCTTTCAGCTGAGTCTTCACTAGAGCCTTCCCTCTAAGCCTGTATCATTTATACAGAAAATGACGTGTTCCCATATCATCTTGGGCTCAGTAGCACTGGCCATAATCTCAACTGTTCCATTTCCTTTAATTCAAAGGACCCTGGATTTGGATAAAAACTCTGTAAACTGAATGTAATCCTGGATTAGGATTAGTCAAGATTGCTGGAGACAATACCACCTTAGAATCTGACACATTTGAGAGCCCAGGTATCACCCACCTTCCATACTGCTACTCTGCCATTGCTAATGCTTGGAGGCAGACTGGACTTCCCTGTCTCTCCAGACACTAATGAGCCTGAGAGGAATGCTGGAGGCATAAATGAGAGAGTGTGGAAACTTGAAAAGCTGTTAAAGTTGTGATCTGAATGCCTACTATTGCAGGACTGTGAGGGATTGAACCTTTATACTCTCAGGGAAACTTATTTGTTCGCTACGCTCCAAAATGGGTTATTAAAAAGATTACACAATGTAGCTAATCTAATGATAATTTAGATATTTGTTGTTATTGTTCAGTCACTAGTTGTGTCCAACTCTTTGCGACCTCATGAACTGCAGCTCGCCAGGCTTCCCTGTCCTTCACTATCTCCCAGAGTGTGCTAAAAATCATGTCTGTTGAGTAAATGATGCCATGCAACCATCTCACCCTCTGTTGCCCACTTTTCCTCCTGCCCTCAGTCTTTCCCAGCCTCAGGTTTTTTTCCAGTGAGTTGGCTCTTTGTGTCAGGTGGCCAAAGTACTGGAGCTTCAGCTTCAGCATCAGTACTTCCAGTGAATATTCAGGGTTGATTTCCTTTAGGATTGATTGGTTTGATCTCCTTACTGTCCAAGGGACTCTTAAGAGTCTTCTCCGACACCACAATTTGAAAGCATGAATTCTTCAGTGCTCAGCCTTCTTTATGGTCCAACTCTCACATCCATACATGACTACTGGAAAACCCATAGCTTTGACTATACGGACCTTTGTTGGCAAAGTGATGTCTCTGCTTTTTAATATGCTGTCTAGGTTGGTCACAGCTTTTCTTCCAAGGAGCAAGCATCTTTTAATTTCATGGCTGCAGTCAGCATCCCCAGTGATTTTGGAGTCCAAGAAAATAACGTCTGTCACTGTTTTCATTGTTTCCCCATCTATTCGCCATGAAGTGATGGGACCGGGTGCCATGATTTTAGTTTTTCAAATGTGGAGTTTAGCCAGCGTTTTCACTGTCCTCTTTCACTTTCATCAAGAGGCTGTTTAGTCCCTCCTTGCTTTCTGCCATTAGGGTGGTATCATCTGAATATCTGAGGTTAGATATAGGATGAAAAATGAAGAGTAGTGGCACATGAGTGGTCTTTACAATCCTTTTTCTGTCAGACAACAACTGTCCCTCTATGTGGAAGCACGATGGGAATTAATTTGCTTATTCATTAGCAATTTTTTAAAATAAAAGTATTTCAGGATTATAAAAGTTATTGGGACTTCCTAGTGGCTCAGTTGTTAAGAATCCACTTGCAATGCAGGAGACTCAGGAGACGTGGGTTTGATCCCTGGGTTGGGAAGATCCCTGGAGGAGGAAATGGCAACCCACTCCAGTAATCTTGCTTGGAGAATTCCATGGACAGAGTAGCCTGGTGGGCTACCGTCCATGGGGTCTCAAAGAGTCGGATACAACTGAATAAATTATTAAATATTACAAAGAATTTCTGTATTTACTTCACTTAGCTAGTTCCAATGTTAACATCTGATTGCCAGCAACTATAGAGCAGGAAATTAATGTTGAGAAAACTGTTAACTAATTTATAGATATTATTCAAATGCCATTAATTGATCACCCATTGCATTTAGCTGTCATGTCTCCTTGGTTTCCTCCAATCTGAGAGTCCTCAATATTTCCTTGTCTTTAATGACCTTGGCATTTTTGAAGAGTAAAGGTCACATATTTTGAAAATTGTGACTCAGTTTGGGTTTATCTGACACCTCCTCAGGATTACATTCAGATTCAACATTTTTGGAAAGTTCGTCACAGAAGTGATGTTCCATTTTCTTTGCATCATAGCAGGAGGCACATGATGCTGATACATCTCATACTGATGATGTTAACTTCAAGACACATAGCACCTGTGCCTCCTGCTATGCTGCAGTGAGAAAGGCCCAATGTGCTCATTTCTTTTGCACTGGCTGGATGTTGATGCTCACCATGACCTGGAAATTTATTTGTGGAAGATACAGAAAAACCTTCTGCCGGGGTCCTTGATTGACTGCATGGGGCCGAATCTTATCTCCACCCAGGAACCTGAAGCTGTCTTGGTCTGTTTATTGTGCGAAAAAGAGAGTTTTATTGTGCTTGAGCCATTGTACACTTTGAATTCTTCTTCAGAGCTGTTAGGCTATCTTGTTATATTACCTAGAATAACTTAGACTCTTGTCTTGCTAGAGAAAGAGCTTCATCCAAAAATACTTCCGATTTCCTTCTGTCTTTATTAGTAGTTGCCAAATCTATTCCTGTAGCCCACAGTTTCCACAACTATTTCTCTTTAGTTTCCTCCAAATTCAACTAGTTTGAAATATTTTAAGGTTGATATCCCACCCCTATATTTAGTTACACTGTATTTTAAATTCTTAAGTGTTTTTAAGTACTCTAAAATTAGTCACTGTTTACAGTGTCTAATAAAATTTATCAACATGTTTACCACTTTTTTTTTTAAACATTGGCATTGCTTCTTGCATCCCACATACTTCAGCATTTCTTTTAAGGAGGGTTTTCAAATGATGAACTCTTTTTTTTTTTTCCTGAAAACTGTCTTTATTTTGTAATAAATTTTGAATAATAGTTTTACTCTTTAAAGATATTTGTTCCTAGCATCAAACTTGTAAAAATGAAAATGGATTAACTTCACCTGAAAAATATAGAGATACTCAGATTCAGTTCAGTTCAGTCGCTCAGTCATGTCCAGCTCTTTGCGACCCCATGAATCGCAGGATGCCAGGCCTCCCTGTCCATCACCAACTCCTGGAGTCCACCCAAACCCATGTCCATTGTGTCAGTGATACCATTCAATCATCTCATCCTCTGTCATCCCCTTCTCCTCTTGCTCTCAATCTTTCCCAGCATCAGGGTCTTTTCAAATGAGTCAGCGCTTCTCATCAGGTGGCCAATGTACTGGAGTTTCAGCTTCAAGATCAGTCTTTCCAATGAACACCCAGGACTGATCTCCTTTAGGATGGACTGGTTGGATCTCCTTGCAGTCCAAGGGACTCTCAAGAGTCTTCTCCAACACCACAGTTCAAAAGCATCAATTCTTCTGTGCTCAGCTTTCTTTATAGTCCAACTCTCACATCCATACATGACTACTGGAAAAACCATAGCCTTGACTAGACAGCCTTTGTTGGCAAAGTAATGTCTCTGCTTTTCAATATGCTATCTAGGTTGGTCATGACTTTCCTTCCAAGGAGTAAGCGTCTTTTAATTTCATGGTTGCAATCACCATCTGCAGTGATTCTGGAGCCCAGAAAAATAAAGTCACCCACAGTTTCCACTGTTTCCCCATCTATTTGCCATGAAGTGATGGGACCAGATGCCATGATCTTCATTTTCTGAATGTTGAGCTTTAAGCCAATTTTTCACTCTCTTCTTTCACTTCCATCAAGAGGCTGTTTAGTTGTTCTTCACTTTCTGCCATAAGGGTGGTGTCATCTGCATATCTGAGGTTATTGATATTTCTGCCAGAAATCTTGATTCCAGCTTGTGCTTCCTCCAGCCCAACTTTTCTCATGATGTGCTCTGCATATAAGTTAAATAAGCAGGGTGACAATATACAGCCATGACGTACTCCTTTTCCTATTTGGAACCAGTCTGTTGTTCCATGTCCAGTTCTAACTGTTGCTTCCTGACCTGCATACAGGTTTCTCAAGAGGCAGGTCAGGTGGTCTGGTATTCCCATCTCTTTCAGAATTTTCCACAGTTTATTGTGATCCTCAGATTAGATTTCATTATATCTAAGCTTAAGCTATACTTTTTTTTTTCAAGAAATACAGTTAAAATATAATAATTTCAGCAAATTGAAAATAATGAGGTGATAATAATGGAGTGAAAAGGGTTACACAAAGAAACCAGCCAAAATAAATCTGGCAGAGTAATACTGATATCAGAAAAAAAAAAAACAAAAAACAAATTCTTAATAGCAGTATCACTATTAGGGTTAAAGAAGTTAATTACCTAATGATAAAAGGATGAATTGATTGAGGTGAGAGACTGCTAGAGTTCATAAATATTCATTTTCCCCTCTTCTTTTTTGGTGCATAGATAAACTCCTTCCATAGACTTCTTATAATTTTATTGCAACAATGTAGTTGATTTTTAGCCAATGGGATATATCCAAGTGACATTTGGTACTTCTAGGTCTGGTATATTACTCCAGGACTCTTGCCTGGAAAATCCCATGGATGGAGGAGCCTGGTAGGCTGCAGTCCATGAGATCGCTAAGAGTTGGACACGACTGAGAGACTTTACTTTCACTTTTTACTTTCATGCATTGGAGAAGGAAATGGCAACCCACTCCAGTATTCTTGCCTGGAGAATCCCAGGGACAGGGGAGCCTGGTGGGCTGCCGTCTATGGGGTCGCACAGAGTCAGACACAACTGAAGCGACTTAGCAGCAGCAGCAGCAGGTCTGGTATATTAACTCTTTTGATGTGTGATCTTTCAGACTTCCATTCTGCAGTGATTTTTGAGATCTGTTGTTGAAGACAGATATGCATTAGGTTCTTCTATATGTCCTCCATTTTTCCCTTACTGAACAGATTTTTCTCATAATTATCTTAGTTGTGATCCATTATTATATATTTTTTAGATGTGTGTTTGGGAATGATGGTGGAGATAAGCTTGTCTTTCCTTTTTTAAAACAACGCTTTCTTTCTTTCTTTCTTTTGGTTGCCATGTGTGGGCTTTCTCTAGTTATGGCAAGTGAGGGCCACTCTTTGTTGTGGTGTGTGGGCTTCTCCTTGTGGTGGCTTCTCTTGTTGAGATGCACAGGCTCTAGGTCTGAGGGCTTCAGTGGTTGCAGCACTCAGGCTCAGTAGCTGTGGTGCATGGCCCAAGACTGCATGGATTTCAGTAGTTGTGGCACACAGGTTTAGTTGCTCCATGGCATGTGAAACCTTCCCGTACCAGGGATTGAACCCACGTCCCCTGCATTGGCAGGTGGATTCCTATCCACTGCACCACCAGGAAAGTCCCAAACTTATCTGTCATTCATAGGATCCCATTATAGGAGAAGTCAAATAGTCACATGTTGGAGAAGACTGCACATTTCTTGGATATCTTGGACTTTGAATGCACTGACTCAAAGGGACTTCAGTTTGTCTTCCCTGGGAGAAGATGTGTATATTCTTCATGTAGAAATAGAGTAAAATGGTCACAGAAGTTTCCCTTTCCCTTTTTCTTCCAGGACAGCAGTTCAAATACATTTCTCAGATCTCTTACACTTGGTTAGGATGATGTGAACAGAGTGATCCATGACACTTCTAGTCCTGATACACAAAAATCATTTATGTGCCCTGTCTTCCGTTGGGGAAGCTGGTAAAGAGTCTGCTTGCAATGCGGGAGACTTGGGTTCAATCCCTGGGTTGGGAAGATTCCCCTGGAGAAGGGAAAGGCTACCCACTCCAGTATTCTGGCCTAGAGAATTCCATGGACTATATTCCATGAACTGTATAGTCCATGGGGCTGCAAAGAGTTGGACATGACTGAGAGACTTTCACTTTTCCATTTTCTGTTCCCATTTTGGGGTGACCATGGAGACCACATGATGAAGATTGTATACCACAAGGAGAAAGATGATTATGTCCTTGATTAAGTACATTGATCAATAAACCAAAAGATGGACCCTCCAAAGAGTAATAAAAATAAAGAATCCTCAGTAAGATTGATCAATAATGTGAAGAGAAGATATTAATAAGTAATATTAACAATAAAATAAAATAATTACAGATAGAGTACAAATTAAAATGCCCAAAATCTTAAGAAAATTATGTTAAATTTTATAAAATAAATTTTATGTTAAATTTTATAAAATAAATTTTAAGACTAACTCAAATGAAAAACTTTCTATAAAAATTTAAATTATCTAAATTAACTCAAAAACAGTAAGCTTGTATCTGAGTGGACAACCACCAGAGAAAGCAAGACAGCAGGAAAAATCTATCATAAATAAAGGCATGAAGTCCAGACAATTTTATAGACAGGCTTCAAAGGACAGAAAACTTCCTCTTTTGTGAAGAAAATTAAAAAAAAAAAAAAGTGGGGGAAATTCTAAAGCTGCCTTTATGAGATTAATATATTTTAGATACCCAATCCAGAAAAGCAAATAAGAGAAAAACATAATGATAGGTTAACCTTTCTTATGAATGCACATGCAAATATCTTAAAGTGTTGACCAATTAAATCAAATGAGTATTTTTTTAAAGTACATTATGGGTGAGAATGATTTATCCCAGGATAATGTTTGGGCATTATAACATTCCCATAAGTATTAGGAACAAGCAAATAATACTTATTAGCTCCACAAGTAATCATCATTGCTCTGGAGTTTCTAGACAATGAAATAAGAAAGAATAACAGTTGTATGATTTAGGAAGAATCAAATATTTATTATTTGAACAGAAATCCAATAATATCTGCAACTAAACAACTAGAATTAATGTTACAGTTAAGCAGAGTTTCTGACTACAAGAGCAAGGTACCAAAATCAATAGAATATCTGTATGCCAGCTGCTAATGAGGTTGAAACAACGCTTTAACATTTCCCCGTGCAATGCATAAATGTGTCACTGATATTTTCCTACTGAATATTGATATCCTAAAATTATATTAATAAAGCTGTGTTGTTGTTTCGTGAATAAATTGATAGACCAATAAAACAAAACCCAGAGATAGGAATAGACACACATATGTAAAAACTTGGCATATGAAAGGCATGGAATTACAATTCAGAGCTTGAAAGAAAAAGCCATCTCAATACAAGATGCTGGGACAACTATTATTCACATGGGAAGAAATAAAAATCTCTGCCTTACACTATTTCTGAGAATATAATGCAGATGAATTAAATTTAAAAATAAAGAGCAAAACTCTAAAGAACAAAAGGACAATATAGGAGAATTTATGACTTTAGGATAAGAAAGAATTTCATAACCTAGACGCAAAAAGGAAAATATTGATAATCTGATAACATTAAATTAATAATCGATGATCCAACAAAGACATCAAAATAAAATTAAAAGACTAGTCAGTTCAGTTCAGTTCAGTCGCTCAGTCATGTCCGAGTCACAGACGTTATATTTACAACATATACAACTTATAAAATATTTCATATCTAGACTACATAAAGAGCTCCTCAAACAGATGAAGAATAGCAAAACAGACATAAACACAGTTAACAGAAGAGACTCAGAGGGCTAATAAACATATGAAACAATGCTCAACTATTTCAGTGTTAGAAAAATGCATGCCAATGTGAACAATTGAGTTTATATATAATACAGGACAGATATATAGAACTTGCTGCTGCTGCTAAGTCGCTTCAATCGTGTCCGACTCTGTGTGACACCATAGACGGCAGCCCACCAGGCTCCCCCATCCCTGGGATGAATACAGGCAAGAATACTGGAGTGGGTTGCCATCCTCCTCCAATGCATGAAAGTGAAAAGTGAAAGTGAAGTCGCTCAGTCGTGTCCGACTCCTAGCGACCCCGTGGACTGCAGCCTACTAGGCTCCTCTGTCCATGGGATTTCCCAGGCAAGAGTACTGGAGTGGGTTGCCATTGCCTTCTCCATATAGAACTTGAATTAACCAGAAAAAAAAGCCTTTAGAGTATGCTAAAAAAAAAAAAAAAAAAAGCTTTAAAGCATGTAAAAGACACACATACATACCCCCAACTAAAACAAAAACAGAAAATCTGCTAATAAGAGCATAAACTTGAAAAACCGCTGTAGCAGACATTGATTGTTAGCTGCCTATCTACCTTCCTAAAGAATAAGTGCACAATATTGTACAGTACAAAAAACGATGAGGCCCAGATGATGAAGCATAACTAGTCTGACCCAGTCATGACTTGTCTCCTTTCTCTCAGCCATCCTTGCAGACAGCAGCTCCTTATGAAGCTTTTCTGGCCAATAAGACAAAGGATACGTATTTTGGGACTATTTCTGTGAAAACTTTTGCTGTCTCTGTCCTAGCCACTCCACTTCCTTATTTGTACTCAAAACTGATGGCTGGAGCTGTAGCAACTATCCTGTCACCACACACAGATAAAAGACAAAGAGAATTGCTATCTCTTGCATATCAGTTGTTATACTTAGATTCTTTTACACTTGCAGCCAAATGCCATTCTATAACTGAGCAGGTACCTATGGGACTATCCCAGGACAGGATACCCCTCCCCATTTCCTCAATCCATCTCTTAGTTGCAGAAAAACTAGTCTCCTTGGACTGCTCCAAGTTCCAAAGAATAATTTTAATCAGAGAAATGAGAAAACACAGAAAGAAAGGAAAATAGTCAAGCAAGACAAAATAATGATTGTTGAGCAATTAAACAAAGTCAGGGATCTTTAATTCCCCGTCAAGGGCTTTAGATAATATCCTGAGCTGTTTGGCAGAAACTGAAACCCCCACCAGGTGGAAGAATTTAACTGTATGCTGCCCACAAGCATGTAGACCCCCAACTGGTTGGAACCAGAAGGTTGATGATGTTGACTCCAGATTACCTCACCATTAACAAATCAGAATGGCCGTGAATTGATCCTGCATTCCACAACCCCTCTCCCTCACCTTGTGTTTAGAAACTTTTCTTAAAGCCACAGGAGAGTTTGAGCCCTTTAAGCACTAGCTGCCTGGACTCCTTGCTTGGTGTCTTGCAATAAACGCTACACTTTCCTTCACCACAACCTGGGGTCAGTAGATTGACTTTACTGCATGGGCAAGTTGACCTAAGTTTGGTTGGATAACAACCCTATTTAGCAAACTGCATTGGTGAGCAATTTGTCAATATATAGTAAAGATGAACATGTTCTTATCCTCAAGACTGGAAATTGGATATCTATTTTATATCCTATAGAAAATCTTGCACATGTGCACAACATCCACAATGCAACACTGACCATAAAATACTGGAAACAATCTAATTGTCCCTTAATGAACAAATAATACATTTTTGAATATTTCTACAGTAGAATGATACGGATCAAGTTAAATATTTGAACTAGACCTATAAGTATCCATACAGATATTTTTCCAAAATGTATTTTTTTAATCAAAAGAACAAATTACACAAGGATAATATATCAAATCATTTTATACATTTTAAAAAACTAATTTTTATATTGTTTGTGTGCATGCCTGCTAAGTCACTTTAGTTGTCTGTGACTCTTTGCGACCCTATGGACTGTAGCCTGCCAGGTTCCTCTGTCCATGGGATTCTCCAGGCAAGAATACTGGATTGGGTTTCCATTCCCTTCTCCAGGGGATCTTCCTGACCCAGGGATTGAACCCGCATCTTTTATGTCTCCTGCATTGACAGGTGGGCTCTTTATATTGTCCAGGTTCCTATAATTATCTAGATGTATAAAAATAAGGGCAAGAAGGAAAATCACTAGGTACTTTAATAATGTTGCAAAGGAAATGGAATTCGGGGACAAATACCAAAGGAGTATCAACTGTATTCAAATATTTTATTTATTTAAATAAAAATTTTAAACAAGCATGGGAGGACATTTATATTGTTTTCAACTGAATTCTGAGTATATGGTCGTTATATTAATTTAACTATATGTTTGAAATATTTATGATTTGTAAATAAAAGAAGAGAATGTGTACAATTCCTTATGAAGAAAGTTATAAAACTTTTCTTTTTTTTTAAATTGTGCTACAGTTTCTTTAAAATGTTGTATTAGTTTCTGCTTTTTAAGAACATAAATAGAACTCTGAGTCACTGGTAAGATTTTCCTTATTTCTGAAGGGAAAAAATTCATTTTTGGACAATACCAATCATTTTAAGATTAATATACAAGCTTGATGTAATAAAATTAAAAATTCTAATAGTGTTGCTTACGGAAATTCACAAGATAACTTTTAATTTGACTTGGAATATGAGAATAACCATGAAAAGTTTGTTAGAAGAAAATAATGAAAGAATTTCTACTACTGTATTGGTCAGGGCTCTCCACAGAGACAGAATCAACAGGATATATACAGTAAGAGAGAGAGAGAACTTTGAAATAAGTTGGCTTACACAGTTCTGGAGGTTTAGCTCCAAATCTGCAAGGTAGCCTGGCAGGCTGGAGACCCAGAGAAGAGTTGTGATTCAAATAAGTCCAGCCAAACTAGACACAAAACATCACAATAAAATTCAGAAATGGGGAAATTGTGATAAAAGGACTCTGGTGAATATTGAATGCATTTAAATCTAAAACTAATACTAAGTAATATGGATATTAGTCAGAGGACAGAGGGTAGATTTTATTCAAATTGATAAGTAAACACCAATAGGAATTGGGAGCTGATAAATTGGGAGCTAATAAAAGGGAGACAAAAGGAAGATTTTAAGCATGCTGGATCCCTCTATTTATTATTAGGAAGTCAATCAACAATGGATAAATTAAAACAAGAAATTTTAAAAAACACACAATGACTTCAAACTCAATGATTTTAATATCTTCTCAAAGTGGAGTGATTCAAAAAGCACCTAATATCTTTGGAGATCAAGAAAGAATTACGTGATGTTATTTGTTTCAATTATTTTAGGACTTCTTACCTTTGGCAAATTCCAGTAAAATTAACTTTAATATTTTCATTTGAAACAGGGTGTGTCATCCCATTATAACATATTACTTCTTTCTATCAAACTATTCTCTCATTTGTATAGAGTTATGTAAAGAGATGTCTGGGATTATTTTTATTCCAATGTCAAATAGGATTTATGACCCTCTAGAATATGAGCACAATGAGGACAGGAAAATTTATTGGATATGTTCACTGCTTTATCTTCAGTATCTAGTTGAATGCACAAAGGAAACATTCAATGAAAATTTGTAGACAGTGAGAATTGGGGTGATGTTTTTGTTTCAGTTCTCCTTATTGTTTAAACTTTTTATACTGACAATGTATCATTTTGATAAGAAATCACCCAAGTGCCCATCAACAAACAATCGACTTAAGAAGATGTGGGCTGTACTGTGTTAGTTGCTCAGTCATGTCTGACTCTGCAACCCCATGGACTGCAGCCCATTAGGCACCTCTGTCCATGCGGATTCTCTAGGGAAGAATACTGGAGTGGATTTCCATGCCCTCCTCCAGGAGATCTTCTCAACCCAGGGACTGAACCCAGGTTTCCTACATTGCAGGTGGATTCTTTACTGACTGAGTCATCAGAGAAGCCCAAGCATACTGGAGTGGGTAGCCTATCCATTCTCCAGGGGATCTTCCCGACCCAGAAATCCAACTGGGGCCTCCTGCATTGCAGGCAGAGTCTTTATCAGCTGAGCAATCAGGGAAACCCATATATATATATATATATATATATCTTTAAATATTACTCAACCATCCATCATAAAGGATGAAATATTGTCACTGCATTGCAGCAACCTGGATGGACCTAGAGAATATTATGCATAGTGAAATCAGTCCAACAGAGAAAGACAACTACTATATATCATTTATATGCAGTCTAAAAAATAATATAAACAAATATATATACAAAACAGAAAGACTCAGAGACAAACTTATGGTTATCAAAGGGGAGAGGGAAGTGTGGACTGATAAATTAAAAATATGGAATAAGCAGATACAAACTACTAAGCATAAATAGATCAGTAACAAGGATTTATTGTATATCAGAGGGAATTATATTCAGTATCTTGTAATAACTGATAATGGAACTAATCTGCAAAATATATATATGTTTATTTACAAATGAGAAAACTGAGGAAAGCTGTACTCTTAAATAATAATGTATATAAAGATATACGAACAAAAATATTCATTGAGAATTGTTTGCAATGGTGAAAAAATTAAAACTACACAAATATTCATTAAAAAGTTACATTCATTGCATGTATTAATACTGTGTAATTCTGTAAAACTATTTAAAAAGATTGGCATAGGACTTCGCTGGTGGTCCAGTGGTTAAGAATCTGCCTGCCAATGCAGGGGACACAGGTTCAATCCCTGGTCTGGGAAGATTCTCCATGTAGTGGAGCAACAAAACCCATGCGCCACAGCACTGAGCCCATGAGCCGCAACTACTGAGCCCAAGAGATGCAGCCACTGAAGCCTGTGTGCCTAGAGCTTGTGCTCTGCAACAACAGAAGCCACCTCAGTGAGAAGCCCACGCATCTCAACTAAAGAGTAGCCCCCATCATTGCAGCTAGGGAAAAGCCCATGTAGCTAGGAAGACTCAGTGCAACCAATAAATAAATAAATATAAACAAATAAATAAATAATTTTAAAAGATTGGCATATTTTGAGGTATTCTAACATGGAAATATATGAAAGATGCAATTAAATGAATAATGTAGTTCATGGAATATTTATATATATGATCTTTATATGTATTTAATACATATAATCTATATTTAATCTTATTAAAAATAAAGTATATTATTTATAAACCGTATATATATGTGTATATACATATATATGTAGAGAAAATGACTTGGCAGAATCCTACACCCAACTATTATTTTGGACAAGGTTGAGGGTTTGGGACAAGAATGATTGAGAAATGGAGGTTGCTTTCTCACTTGTATCTATATTTTTCTCTATTTTGAAATTTTACCATGAGATTGTATTAATATATTTATTTAAGTAAATAGTTTTAGAAAAATTTAGATATCCTTTGTATGAGTAATGAAAGGAAACAAATATAATTTTGGATGAGGATTCAACTAAATAAAAATAGTAATTTTGGTTGTGTTTTCTTGCTAAAATACTCTTTCTCCATGAGAGAACTGTGTTACTTTTTGGATTTTTGTTTAAGTGAGGGAAATTGATACACAGTTGGTGACTCATAAGACAACTCTTTGATACTTCCTCAGACATTCTTGTCTTACCTCAGCCACCACTGTTGGCATGAACTCTTCTACAGCTATGCTGTGCTGTGTCTGTGGAACCAATCTCTCCCGGCTACAGAGCAACAGCACATCTCCTCAGGCCTGTGTCGTTTGCCTCTTACCTTCCACGCCAGGACTTCCCTGTTGTCTCTGAATCATAAGAGGCTCTAAGACTCAGTCATAACCCATGCATGCCCAGCTTGGCGGAGCAACAGAGTAATTTCCTGTGCAGAGAACTTCCAGTGGGAAATAAGAACTGGCCTGTGAATTCTTCTCCCTTCTTTTATGGAATGTCTGGAGAAGCAGTGATTTATATAGTCTCTTGGAAGACAGTCGCATGACAAGCAATCTGTTGTGCTTGATACCGAACAATGGTGACCGGAGAGTGCACTCTTTCTGTTGCACTCTGCCTCAGCCTGTTTTTCTCACTTGCTTCCCTGGAACTAGGCCCTATAATAAAGTAACAGCCCAGATTTCCAGGCCATGCTTTCTGGCAAATCCATATTAAGAGAATGATCCAATTATGAGCCATCTTCCCAGAAGATGTAATCTGAAAGTTTACTTGCTTTATAAATGTTATAGTAAATAGTGTATTACTATTTACTATTATGATACTAAGACTGGCTATAGGGCAGTCATCTTAGATTAGAAAGATGAGAGTGAACAAATGAACATTTTTAAAAAGATATCTGTAATATTCCTGCAAATTGGAGATTATGATTAAAATGTCATCTGATATACAGTTATTTAAGTTATACAGAAAAACTTATAATATACTTAATCACAATTGGTGCTTAAATTATAACTTTAAACATTATTTACTTAACCTTTGGCCAGTATGCAGCTGTTAGAATTTTACCTGTTTTATGAGGTAAACTTTCCCCAAATGTCTGCAAAGCTTATTATGAACTAAATACATATTCTTAAAAAAAATGCAGAATAAACATATTACTTTTTATAGAATAGAAAATATCAGTTTAAGGGCTAAAGTGTAAATGAGTTGGGCAGGAGATGACTAATATCAGAGGAAATATAATTTAAATCAGTCCTTGATAATTATGAATATAATGCCAAATATTTTCAATTGAGGCTCAGAATTAATAGCTATACTTAAAATATGAAATTAGTGGTAGATGATACATAAAACCTATGATAGAGCAATTTATCTCAAAATGAATAATTATTTATATTTAGATGCTGAGAAAGAAATTAACAAATAACTGTTCAAGAAAAAGATCCTCTGCATTGCCTTGTATCATTTCAGGAAGTAATTTAAATTAATTTTTTATAATTTCTGAATATTATTTTCCCTACCTATTTGGCTATAATTCTTTGTGGGGCATAGATGACTAATGACTTCACTATACCATGGAGGGAACATTTGTGTAAAATCATATTACCACATAATGCAGTTTATGAGTTTTTGGCTGAATAGATCAGGTGGTTATACCTCCTATATTATCTGAAATATTATAGAGGAGGTGTTACCATGAATATATTTTATATAATAAAAGGTTCATAACTTACCTCGGGGAAAACTATGGATATTAGCTTATGTTCAAAGCCTGAAGGGAAGGTTTATGTGTTACAGTCTCATTTGAGAGAAAAGGGTAGTGTGGCAGGAATGAGAAAGAGCCAAAACAAAGCTGTGTTAATGGCAACCCACTCCAGTACTCTTGCCTGGAGAATCCCACAGATAGAGGAACCTGGTAGGCTACAGTCCATGGCGTCGCTAAGAGTTGGACGAGACTGAGCGACTTCACTTTCACTTTTCACTTTCATGCACTGGAGAAGGAAGTGGCAACCCACTCCAGTGTTCTTGTCTGGAGAATCCCAGGGACAGAGGAGCCTGTTGGGCTGCCGTCTGTGGGGTGGCACAGAGTCAGACAAGACTGACGCAACTTAGCAGCAGCAGCAGCAGTATCTGGGAAGTGTCCAGGAAGGGGGCACCATTGGATTTGTGGAGGGTTTAAAAAGGACAAGAGGCAGACAAAAGTTGAATTTACTCTCTGCTTTGAACGAGCGCTTGCGATGGGACCTGAATCTTCTACTGCTCTTGGCACTCTTGGTTCTCAAAACTTCACACTCAGACTGGAATCTACACCAGCTCTAAGGTTTTCAAAGTGCATCACTGACTTTCCTTGGTTCTCAGCTTGCAGATGCCAGATTATGGGACTGGCTAGTCCCATCATCACATAAGTCAATATCTTATAATAAATCTCATTTTATATATGCATATGTCCTATTGTTGGCACTTCAGTTTTGAAAGTCACCTACCTGTTGGACTTCCTGAAAAAGATTCTCAGGTAGCCTCTGTATAATAAAACAATGGCATTTGACTTGGACAGCAGAGGGACCAACACTCATCTTTGGGTCACAGGTAGTAGAGGAGCCCTAATGGTTCTACCTGGAGAAGGCAATGGCACCCCACTCCGGTACTCTTGCCTGGAAAGTCTCATGGATGGAGGAGCCTGGTGGGCTGCAGTCCATGGGGTGGCTAAGAGTCGGGCACGACTGGGCAACTTCTCTTTCACTTTTCAATTTCATGCATTGGAGAAGGAAATGGCAACCCACTCCAGTACTCTTGCCTGGAGAATCCCAGGGACAGAGAGTCTAGTGGGCTGCTGTCTATGGGGTCGCACACAGTCGGACACGACTGAGGCGACTTAGCAGCAGCAGCAGCATGTCCTACTGATTCTGTTTCTCTGGTAAGTGAAAGTGAAAGTGAAGTCACTTAGTCGTGTCCGACTCTTTGTGACCCCATGGACTGTAGCCTACCAGGCTCCTTTGTCCATGGGATTTTTCCAGGCAATAGTACTGGAGTGGATTGCCATTTCCTTCTCCAGCAGATCTTCCCAACCCAGGGATGGAACCCAGGTCTCCCGCATTGTAGACAGACGCTTTACTGTCTGAGCCACCAGGGAAGTCACATGGAGTTTCTCTGGAGGACCCTAACTACCACAAAGATTCAGTCCATTGGGCTTTAATTTCCCCCACACTTCTGGCTTTTGTACGTCTGCCAAACAGTCTTATGGCATTTTATGTTTTAGCATCAAAAGAGAGTCTCAGGGCTGGAGGATAGGCATGGTTAGTTTGCTTGTGTGTGAAGTTGGTTGAAGTCCAGAGAGACTGTTGTTGCAATGGCTGCTGGAGTAAGTGAACAAAGATCCCAAGGACTAATGAGACCAAAATGAGTATGCCATTTTTCATCACAAAAGACAATTGCTTTGTTATGTATTTTACCTAGCAATGTTCTAAAAAATGCTTACGTTAAATTTACTTCTTAAAGATAAAAATTGTATTTTAGCAGTTAGTAAGAGAATAACTTATTTTTGAGAGACATGAATGTTACGGAGAAAGGATTTTGAATATAAATCTTTACAAAATTTTCCATGTTTATGGGACATCATGACTGAAAACAATTAAGTATAGCATCTATAAAGGAATAAACCTGATCAAGGAGGTGAAAGAGTTATACACTGAGAACAATAAAACATTAATAAAGGAAGCTGAAAATGATTCAAAGAAATAGAAAGATATCTTATGCTCTTGGATGGGCAGACTTAATATTGTTTAAATGGCCATACTACCCAAAGCAATCTACAGATTTAATGAGATCCTTATCAAATTATCTATGATATTTTTCATAAAATCAGAATGAATAATCTTAAAATTTGATATGGAACCTTAAAAGACCCAGAATTGACAAAGCAATCTTGAAGAAAAAGCAGGAAGCATAATCTTCCCAGACCTAAGATAATACTACAAAGCTACAGGAATCAAAACAGTGTGGTATTGGCACTAAAACAGACATGTGGATCAATGGAACAGAACAGAGAGCCAGAAATAAACCCACACAACTGTGGTCAATTAATCTTCAACAAAGAAGGTAAAAATATACAATGGGAAAAAGACAATCTTTATAGCAAGTGGTGTTGGAAAAGTTGGATGGCCACATGTAAGTTGATGAAGTTAGAACACATCCTCTCACCATACACAAAAATAAACTTGAAATGGCTTAAAAGCTTAAACATAAGACATGACATCATAAAACTCCTAGAAGAGATCACAGGCAAAACATTCTCCGACATAAATTGTACCAATGTTTTCTTAGGTTAATCTTCCAAGGCAATCAAAAATAAAAGCAAAAACAAATGGGACCTAATGAAACATACAAGCTTTTATTCAGCAATGGAAACCATAGACAAAATGAGAAGGCAACCTATGGACTGGCAGAAAATATTTACAAATGATGCAACCAACAAGGGCTTAATTTCAAAAATATACAAACAATTCATACAACTCAATAACAAAAAACCAAACAGTGCAATCAAAAAATGGAATACTACTCAGCCATAAAAAGCCATAAAAAAGAATGAAATAATGCCATTCGCAGCAATCTAGATGCAACTAGAGATTATAATACTAAGTGCAGTAACTCAGAAATAGACAAATACCATGGGATATCACTTATAGTGGAATCTAAAATATGACGCAACTGAATGTATCTGTGAAACAGAAGCAGACTCTCATGGACACAGACAACAGACTTTTTGCTAAGGCAGAGGGGGATTGGGGAAGGGTTGGAGAGGGAGGTTGGAGTCAGCAGGTATAAATTATTAAATATGTGGAATGGATAAACAACAGCATCCTAATTATAACACAGAGAACTAAATTCAGTATCCTATGATAATCCATAATGGAAAAGAATATGAAAAAAAAGAATGTGTATATACATATATATATATGTAAAATGAAACCACTTTGCTGTATAGCAGAAATTAACACAACGTTGTAAATCAACTATATTTCAATTTAAAAAAAAGAAGCAATTTATCATATAAAATTATTAAAAATATTTATATACTTGGTCAGTTCAGTTCAGTTCATTTCAGTTGCTCAGTCATGTCAGATGGGATTAAAAATGAGTACCAGAATTTGGTAAACAGAACTAACAATATATTTCTTTCATTTGGATATAAATATTTTCGTGAAGTTTCTCTGTCAGTTAGGAACGTCACTAAAAACATGGAATGATATAAACTAAGCAATACCAGACCTTCCGATACCTCAGTTACAAAGCATAAAATAGGATGTAAAAAATATTTTCAATTATAAAATGATTAATAGTAGTTTTCTAGTGAGAGCAAAAAGGTTATGTAATGGTAATAATGAAATAGGTTTAAGTATAGTTTGAAAGTGAAAGTTGCTCAGTAGTGTCCAACTCATTATGGACTATACCGTCCATGGAATTTTCCAGGCCAGGATACCGGAGTGGGTAGCCTTTCCCTTCTCCAGGGGATCTCCCCAACACCCAAGGATCAAACCCAGGTCTCCCACATTGCAGGCAGATTCTTTACCAGCTGAGCCACAAGGGAAGCCCAAGAATACTGGAGTGGGTAGCCTATCCCTTCTCCAGCAGATCTTCCCGACTCAGGAATCAAACTGGGATCTCCTGCATTGCAGGCGGATTCTTAACCAACTGAGGTATGAGGGAAGCCCTTAAGTATAGTTTATTTCATATGAATTTCATCCTTTAAAATGTCTCTCATGATAAATATCTTTAGAGTAGCATATATGTAATTTATAAATACATAAATATTATAGTATATAATAAAAATCTTTATTGATAGAAGTATGTGATTTGTAAGAAAGTCATTCATTTTAGAAAGCATTATTAGTAATGTGATAGTATAATATACATATAATTTACTTTATAAAGCCATGCTGCATTGTCTTCAGGACAATAGCCTTATAGACTTAGCTGAACAGGTATTCTGTGGATGCCTATCTAGTTTTACTACCTATAACTTCTTGGTGGTAATTCCTAGCTACCTTTCTAATCATTTCTCCTCATTCCTTTAAGACTTCAACTACTGACTCACTGCCTTCCTGTATATCTTAATTCCTACCATTGTTCTTAGTGATCGCAAGAACCGTGTGCACGAAATACCCTAAATGTCAGCCTCTCTATTCTTTGACTTCTCCTCACTCTCTTCTTCAACTCCACATTTGCCACCTGCTCACATGAGTACTGGGATTTGTCATCATCAGTAAATAAACCACCACCTAAATCTTTAAGGTATCCTACTTTATGACCATCACCTCCGTTTTATTTCACTCATTCTGTTCTACCATCACTGCAATTCTTTAACCCACTGTCATCCAATCTACAGACTTCAGTAGTTGAACACTGGGGCTCTCCTGGGGTGGCTCAGTGGTAAAGAATCCACCTGATAATGCAGGATATGCAGGTTCGATCCCTGGGTTGGAAAGATCCCCTGGAGGAAGAAATGGCAACCCACTCCAGTATTCTTGCCTGGGAAACCTTGTTGAGAAAGGAACTTGGAGGGCTACAGTCCATGGGACCACAAGAGTTGGACACAACTTAGTGACTAACCAATAGCAACAACAAAGCTGAACATTGGCAGAAAAAAACAAGACTGACGGATAATACTTAAAATTCAAACTTCAAAAGCTCATTCAGTACTGCCTAGTACTCTTGTATGTTTTCCTAGTAAATTTGCTTTGCACTTTTTTAGATGACTGTTTTAAACCTTCTCTTTACCTTTAACATTTTAACTGAGGAAATAAGATGCATCAACGGCAAACGCCCTCATGTTCCCACTCTTAATCTAGTCAAACAGAACCTGTGCCCTGGGGTTACTGGAAAAGAAATATCCCTGGCCCAATCAAGTGCAAACCCATCTATTTTTCTCTAGAATTAATCCCTTCTTGCTTTCTTGTGAACTGAAATCTGCATCTGTCTCCTCAACCTCTCACTCTCTCCTGATCACGCCAGTTAACACACTAACATGTCCCATGTTAAAAAAAATAAAAAATAAAAAACCTTCTGTGGATCTCATGTTCTTTTGCAGATATTTCCCTATTTCTCTGTATCTTTCTGTTAAACATATGGAACATGTTATCATTGCTTACTATCATCTCTTGATTACTTCTAATTAATTCTTCGCCCCATTCTAATCTAGCTTCCATTTCCACCTCTGCACTGAAATTCCTTTTGTCAAGGTTTCCCAGTCTCTGTATTGCCAAACTTAGCTCCTCTGTCATCTCACCAGATGCCTTAACTGTGTGACACAGATAGACACACCCTCCTTGGAATCTTCTCTTCTCTTGGCTGTCTGATAGCACCCTCCTGCTTTTTTCTCTTGCCTCACTCTCTTATTCCTTCTCTTTAACAAGGCTCAGAGCTAGTCCTCTTTTAAATTCTTTCAGAACTTTCTTCTGAAGTGGTCTCATTCACTTTCATAGGTTTAAGTATTTTCACAGTTGTCCCTTGGTATCCATGGGGGATTGGTTCCAGGAGTCCTCACAAATACTAAAATCTTCAGATGTTTGGGTCCCTTATATAAAATGGCATCGTATTTGCATATAACATACATCCTCCTGCATACTGTATATCATCTCTAGGTTACTTATAATGCTGATATGATATAAATCCTATGTAAATAGTTGCCAGAGCAGCAAATTTGAGTTTTGCTCTTTGGAACTTTCTGGGATATTTTTTCTAAAAATTTTTGATCTATCCACGGTTTGTTCAATCCATGAATGCAGAACCCATGGACAGAGAGGGTGGACTAAAATAAGCTGATGGATTTCAAAATTAAATTCCTTGCCCAACTGGGCTTCCGATTTTCTTCACAAATTTAGTCCTTTTCTACTCTTCTTCCTCTCAGTATTTGGCACCACTTTCTTGCATAAACTTAGATATCGGCTTTAATTCCTGCCTGCAGTTCCTCACATCCAATCGTCATCCAGTTCTTTTGTTTCTATGACCAAAATATATTTGATTTTGCCACTTCCCTCCCTCAATATAGCACCATCCTAAATTTAGCCACCATAATCTCTTCTCTGTACATTTTGAAGTAGGTTTCAGCTGGTCTCTTTGCTTCCCTTTTTGTTCTTATACAAAAATATTTTTTTCACATTCCAACCAAAGTTATCATTTAACAACATGAGTGAGGCCATGTCACTTTTTCCTTAGATCCATTCAGTGGCTTCTCAGCATCTTAGAAATAAATCCACACTTCTGAGGCTGGCCTACAAGACTGTATGATGTGGCTTTCATCTATCTTTACAAAGATTCCTTCATCATGTTCTCTCTTGATTACCATATACCAATCGCATTTGCCTCTCTTCTGTTTGTCAAATTCCCCAAATGTGTTTTGACACCCCAGCCTTTGCACTTCCTGTTTTCTTTGCCTACAAAGCTCTTACCTCAGCATTTTGCACATCTAGCTCATTTTCATTATTTATGTCTCAGGTTAAATGCCAACTCCCCAGAGTTCTTCCTTGACTGTTCAAGGCATACCTGCACAATATGTAGTTATTCTTTTTTGCATCTCCCTTATGGAGTATTTGTTATGGTCTTAATCTGGCCGATTTATTTGTCTATATTATTTCTTGTTTGTGATTCGTCACAGAATATAAGTTCTATATAGGTAGGAGTTGAGTCTTGTTTATTATGTATTATGTCTAATACAGTGTCTGCTGCTATTGCTAAGTTGCTTCAGTCGTGTCCGACTCCGTGCGACCCCATAGACGGCCTCCCACCAGGCTCCCCCGTCCCTGGGATTCTCCAGGCAAGAACACTGGAGTGGGTTGCCATTTCCTTCTCCAATGCATGAAAGTGAAAAGTGAAAGTGAAGTCGCTCAGTCGTGTCCTACTCTTAGCGACCCCATGGACTACAGCCTACCAGGCTCCTCCGTCCATGGGGTTTTCCAGGCAAGAGTACTGGAGTTGGGTGCCACTGCCTTCTTCAAATACAGTGTCTGGTACAAGATAAATTCTCAATAAATATTTATGAATATATGCAGTCTTATTTTTCTTTGGCTTCCTTGGTGTACATATGCTTGGTTTTCTTCTTACCACCCTGTTATTCACATTTCCTCATTTGCCCTCTTATGACCCCCTGTATTAGTTTGTTCAGGCTGCAGTAACACAGTATCACAGACTTAAACAGTAGAATTTTATTTTCTTACAGTTCTGGAGGCTAGATGTCCAAGATCAAGGCTTCAGTTGTTCTAGTTTGTGATGAGGGCCTTATTTCTTATTTGCAGATGACTGTCTTCTCACTGTGTCTTCACATGGCTTTTCCTTGGTTTGTGCTTGGGGGTGGAGAAAGGGTCTCTGATGTCTCTTCTCACAAAGACACTAATTCTATTAGATCAGGGGCCCGCCTTTATGATTTCTTTTCATTATTTCTTAATGGTGCCTCCTCCAAAGACATCAACCTTGGGGAATAGGACTTGAGTATATGCATTTTGGGGGGAACATAAACATCCAATTTATAACACCATGTTTCCTCAGAGATTGCATTTATACTAATGAAGTATGCTTGCTGGGGCATCTATATTAAACTCTCACGCTGCTTGTTTTTGCTCTCTTATTCAACATGGGCACTGTTTTCTGTTGTCATCTTTATGTAGACAAAAGCTTCAACTCCCCAGTGTTTTGCGTGTTAGTATATACTTCCTTCACCTTCTTTATACAAGGGCTTAAAAGCAGTTGTTCTATGTATATCTTCTTATTGACTAATTAAGTATAAATTCACATTTCCATTCATGAGCTTTTACCCAACATCAAATTCTTCATCTCCAGCTACTGATTGTATTTATACTTGAGTTTCCTATTTTTGTCTCAAATTTGTTGTGCCCAAATTTACCATTTGCTCAACCACTAGCAAGCTTCCTTTCTCATTTTTACTCTTTGTCACTGGCATTATATTCTCCTGACCATTCAAGCCTTATCTGTGACTCATTATTTTTGATCTCCTGTATTCAGTTAATCACCAAACCAGTTGTTACTTCCTCTAAAATCTTGCATAAAACATTTCTTCCTCTAAAGTCTCTCTGTCATTAAAAAATAACTTTTATGTCTTAGAATAGCTTTAGGATTACAGAAATGATTAAAGATAGTACAAAGAATTCCATTATACTCTATAACAAATTTCTCCTGTTATTAGCATATAACATTAGTATGGTACATTTGGCACAACTAATGAAACAATATTGATGCATTAGTATCAACCAAAGTCCATACTTTATTCAGACTCCCCTAGTTTTTACCTAATGTCTTTTCTGTTTCAGAGTCCCATTCAGGATACCGCATTGCATTTGGTTATATCTCCTTAGATCCCTCTTGGCTGTGATAGTTTCTCAGAATTTCCTTGTTGTTGATGACCCTGGCAGTTTTGAAAAATATTGGTCAGGTATTTTGTATATTTCCCCTCAGACGGAGTAAGTCTTAAGTTTTTCTCACAAGGAGACCGAGATAAGTTTCGGAGAGAAAGACTACTGAGGTAAGGTGCTATTCTCATCATGTCACATCAAAAGTAGATGCTCTCAACAAGACTTGGTACTGTCAGCATTAACTTTGTTCATCTGGTTGATGTTGTGTTAGTCAGACTTCTCCACCATAAAGTTATTCTTTTTTCTGCCTTTCCATACTATATTCTTTGGAAGAAAGTCATTATGTGCAGCCCACACTGAAAGAGCAGGTAATCACCTCTTTTCAATCTCCGCTTGAAAACAGAGTATCTACAGAATTATGTGGAATTCTGCATGGAGATTTATATAGGATTCCCATTTATTGACTTAATTTATATCAATGTGGACTCATGGATATGTATTTTAAACTTAGAGTTATAATGCAATACTGTGTTATTTACTTTCTTATTCAAATTGTTCCACCTTTAGCCATTGGGAGATCTTCCACTTAGCTCCTATGTCCCTCTGATAGACTTTCCTGATGTGTGTGTTTGTTTTAAATACGTCCTTACTTAAAAAAATTTTTTTTATTGAAGTATAGTTGATTTAAAATTTAGTGTTGGTTTCAGGTGTACCGCAAAGTGATTTGGTAATACATATACATATATATGTATACATCTATATTCTTTTTAAAAATTCTTTTCCATATAGTTTATAGCACTTCCTTACTTTCTGACACTGTAAGATGTTCTAGGGTCATCTTGTGTACTTTTGCTGGTATCAGTTTTATATTGCTATTGCAAAAACTTGCCACAAACTTAGTGGCTTAAAATTACACAAAATTTATTATCTTATAATTATGGAGGTCAGAATTCCAAGATAGATCTCATTGGACTAACTAATCTCATCGATGTATAAGCAAGGCTGTATATATCGATGTATAGGAGGCTCTAGAGGAGAGTTCTTCTTTCTTTCTTTTTTCTTCCTTGCCTATCTTCTAGAGTCCAGTGGCATTCTTGACTCACAGCCCCATTCCTTCATCTCAAAAGCCAGCAATGTCAGCTTGATCTTTCTTCTAGAGCAATCTCTTTGGCTCTTCTCTTCTGCCTCCCTCTTCCAATTTGAAAACCCTCGTGATTACACTGGGCCTACCTGGAAAATCCATAATAATCTCCCCATATTGATGTCTGCTGATCTGCAATCTTAATCCTATCTGCTACCTTAATGCCTTTTCACCATTTAAAATAACATTTGCAGGTTTTGAGAGTTAGGATGCGAATATCTTTGGGGGGGATTATTCTTTCTATCATACTGCCATAGCCATTGAATCAACCATTTCTCCAGAGTCCAAGTTCCTTTTATTGGAGAATGGAATTAGAAGCCACAATTTGGGCACTGAGTGTACCCATTGTTGTTGAAATATTGCTGCTTTTAAACCTTCTCAACTGACACAGAAAGGAAATATATGTATGTATACTAGTCTATGTATATACACATGCCTATAAATCCTTCTATATGTGACCATCTGTATTTATATTAAGCTAAGCATGAGTTCATATTAATGTCTCCACCTCTAGTCTAGTATCTACCATATTTTGGAATCCAGCCTTAGACACTGTAAGCATAAATTACTTGAAAGCCTCCTGACTGAGTGGTTGCCTTGGCTCTTTCCCTTATTTATTGTACACAGCACTAGTCGATCCCTTAAAGACTACTTTTATCAGATAACCTTGCTAAGAAACACCCAACAGCATTCCACTCAACAATAACTTGTCCAAAGTTTGGGCAAAAGTTTTTGGCTGACAAAGCTTTCTATTACCATTAACCGTCTGAATTTATGTCCCAGAATTCCCCAGTACAGGTACTGTCTCCTCCCAGCTTCACTAGCAGCCCTGCCACACATTAATCAAGTTAGTTTCATGGAGCATCCAAATATACCACTCCAGTTCTCAACATTGTATCTTTGTATCTTTTCTAAATACTCTCATCTTTAACACTTCATGTATGTTCAATCCCACATGTCACTGAAAATCCCTTTAATCCTTCACATCGTTTCCAACTAACATTAATCGTTCTCTTCTTTAAATTCTATTGCACTTGAATAGAAAATACATTATGTCTAATCCTTTAAGAAAAGTTTAATAACCCTGGTAAAAAGTGTTCAGTATACATCACTGAACAAGTCGATTACCTTGTTATTTCTTAACTTCTCTAAGTTTGTAAATCTTTAAAACCAAAACCTGATTACTCTTTTCCTTCTTTTCTGCCTATAAATTAAAGATGGAAATTAAGATTTCCTTAAAAATCTGTAAGCTTTAAAAAGGAACTCAAGACTAATATTAAAACCCAAAATGAGTATTAGGTTTTCAAATGTTAGAGTATAAAGGAATCACCTAGAAGAATGATAAAAAAGCAAATTCCTGGACTTCATATCCAGGTACACTGATTTGGTAGGTACGTTATTTTCTTGCTGCTATTATAATAAATTATATAATATATATTCATCATATAATTATATAATACCTTATTATAATAAATTCCCACAAACTTAGTGGTTTAAACAACACAGATTTATCTTACAGTTTTATAGAAGTCCAACACAGGTCTCACTGGGTTAACATAAGGTGTTAGGAGCCTCTAGGGGCAAAATCTGTTTCCTTGCCCTTTACAGCTTCTATGGGCTGCCCACATTCTTTGTCTCTTGACTCTGTCTTCTATCTTCAAAGCTAGCAACATTGCATTGCTTTGTATCTTTCTTCCATAATTGCATTTTTCTCAAACTGATTTCCCTTTTCTGCCTCCTATTCTACTTTTTTAAGTGCCCTTGTGATTACATTGGACCTATTTTGGATAATCTAGGATCTCTCTCTAATTTAGGATCAGTTGACAAACAACCTTAATTCTATCCATAACTTTAATTCTCCCTTGTCATATAGAATAACACAGTCACTGGTTCTGGGGATTAGAATGCAAGCATCTTTAGGGAGCCATTTATCTGCTTACCATAGTAGGATTAGGGTGGTGGAGCCCAGGAGATTGGCCTTTTATCAGCCCTCTCAGCTGATTTTTAATAAAAACAGTCATCACAACACACTTTGTGAGGCACACCTACCTTTGGATATTTAAACATAGCGACTATTTGTACAACTTTGGAACCCAAACACTGTAGAGGTGGTTTAAATAGCAGAGCTGATGCAAAGAGAAAATTAAAATTAGACTGCAACTTTATACACAGTTATCTCGAAAGAGCTGCTTACACAGGAAAAAGGTATTGATATATTTCTTGATTTTCTTTGCAAGCGTTTTATTCTGAGGTGCTATAGGGTGAAAATATAGTTTTACAATTCATTTTAGGAAATATTTTATAGCTTAAATGCCAAACATCAAGAAAGACAAGTAGAATGTAAGTTAAGATACGGAGAAGGCGATGGCACCCCACTCCAGTTCTGTTGTCTGGAAAATCCCATGGATGGAGGACCTTGGAAGGCTGCAGTCCATGGGGTCGCTAGAGTCGGACACAACTGAGCGACTTCACTTTCACTTTTCACTTTCATGCATTGGAGAAGAAAATGGGAACCCACTCCAGTGTTCTTGCCTGGAGAATCCCAGGGACGAGGGAGCCTGGTGGGCTGCCGTCTATGGGGTCGCACAGAGTTGGACACGAGTGACATGACTTGGCAGCAGCAGCAGCAGTTAAGATATGAAAATAAAGTCATTACTCAATTGTAACACTATATACTTGGCTAGATGTTCTTTATTCTTTGATCAGTCCAACTTATTTTCACATATACATATTATTTACACCTCCTCTCCCCCATACACATTCAGCATTCTCAGGACATCCCAAAGTATTATTCTCTATCTTCCCAAATCTGTAACTATGCTAGGAATAGTTTCTAATCCCTCAATATGTATTATTGAAAAAATTTAATTTGCTGAGAGTTATATTATTTATTAATATTAAAACAAGGATGAACTCAGTAATTTGGTACAGAGTTTATCCTAGTTTAACCATATACTTTTGCATAGTCTGTTTATTGGTCTATTACTCACAAGTCATATTCTTTGAAAACTCAGGAAAGATTAGTCTAAAAAATTCTGTTTGGAAAAGTAGTCATGGGATTTAGTAAGAGATGATTGATAATAAGCATAATATTTTTAAAGAGTGGGTTTCAACATGCTAGTTCCCCTATTCTTTAAAATACAAAATATTTAAATCTACTAATATGCTTAATTTTTACAAAGTATTATTTTAGAGCTATAGCCATAGACAAGCTATTCATAGTATTGTTGTAGGAAAATAAAGAACTTTAGAGAACGATGAAGTTTTAATGAATGAACACATCAAGTAATTAAACCAATATTTAGTCAAATCCAACTAGCCTGAAATGTTAACTCAATTTCATTCTTGTAACAATCCATGAATACTTTAATTATCCATTTTTTCTTAATGCAGAAATACGCTACACTAATGATTTCTCCCCAGCTGTCCTAACTATTAAACGGTAGAGCTAACTAAGTGTCTAAATGTGGGTCTCTGACTCCAAGGTAAATACAAGTACAGTCAAGCTTCTATATGCTTTTTCATTGTGTTAGTAATAATTATGATTGTTATTTGGAGGAGGGACAAACTTTCACTTTATTTATAGCTGACTGCATAGTCACTAACCCACAAGAATAGAAGGCAGATTCTGGGTGGGGAAAGGTTGGCCAGTATTAGGCCCAGGAGTTGAGAGGCAATGGCTTTTAGGGCTGGCTCTGTTACGTGCTGAACCAAAGAGCTGATCAGAAATTAGTTATCAGTCAAGAGTTAGTATTCGGGCTTTTAGCCCATAATTTCAAGTAATTCAGTATCCTGCAAGTCACTGGAAAAAAAAAATGTCCTTTATAATTTAGTAATTACTTGCATAGGAGTCTTTTTTGGGTATTCAGGTATTTCAGCTGTTGAGACACATGTTTACTTTTAATGTTTTGTCATCCGGCAGCTGTGCTGTTCTCAGCTGCAGAGTGCAGTTACTGAGAGTTTGGGATACAGATATATTTCTGTACCAGGATGTAGCCTGGTCAGACTGTGACCCCAGCAGGATGAGGCATCTGGAACAGCCCTCTCCCAGCCCCTCATGCTAGGTGCTTGTGTGCTGTGCTACATTGCTTCAGTCATGTCCAGCTCTTTGCAACCCCATGGACTGTAACTTGCCAGGCTACTCTGTCCATGGGATTCTCCAGGCAATAATACCGGAGTGGATTGCCATGCTCTCCTCCAGGGGATCTTCCCAAACCAGGGATTGGACCCGCATCCCTTACGTCTCCAGTATTGGCAGAGGATTCTTTACCACTAGCGCCACCTGGGCTTTGAAGGCCACAGATCAACCCCTAAGATATTGATTATCCAAAAAACATCAGATTAGTGGAATTCCTGAAGCCCTCTCAGGTGGCAATTAAGAAACTTTTAAGTCACCACCAAATAATTAAAATCAGGTAATTGATATGTCTATTGGACCTGGAATTCAATCAGCATTATCCCATGAAATTTAAGTATTATTCTATTTAACTCCGTTTATCAATCCAGAGTATCATTAAGCAGTGTCTTTTCAGAAGGATGGGACATTTACCACGCATAATATCCAATTGAGAGGCACCAGATATGACATAAATTTCATAGATATGGCATTAACTAGCACTGAATCACATGTTGTTGTTCCATCACTAAGTCGTGTCCAACTCTTTGCCAACACATGGACTGCATCACACCAAGCTTCCCTGTCCTTCACCATCTCCCAAGTTTGCTCAAACTCATTTCTGTTGAGTCGGTGATGCCATCCAACCATCTCATCCTCTGTCGTCCCCTTCTCCCACCTTCAATCTTTCCCAGCATCAGGGTCTTTTCTAATGAGTTGGCTCTTTGCATCAAATGGCCAAAGTATTGGAGCTTCAGCTTCGGTACCAGTCCTTCCAATGAATATTCAGGGTTGATTTCCTTTAGGATTGACTGGTTTGATCTCCTGCTGTCCAAGGAATTCTCAAGAGTCTTCTCTAACACTACAGATCAAAAGCATCAATTCTTCAGAATTCAGCCCTCTTTATGGTCCCACTATCATATCTGTACATGACTACTGGAAAAAACATAGCTTTAACTATAAGGACTTTTGTCAGCAAAGTGATGTCTCTGATTTTTAATACATCACTTAGGTGGATCATAGCTTTTCTTCCAAGGAGGAAACATCTTTTCATTTCACCTTTCATTTTCATCTTTTCATTTCATTCACCATCCACAGGGACATGAGGACTATGTTATTTTCTCTGTAAGTGTCTTTCAATCCTTGTAATTTATATAAAGGAGGAAATTGTATTTTGGTATTAATCTGTGTCTGAATTTCTTAAATCCTCCATTTTAACAAGGTAGAGCTGTTCTGACAGAGTTTCATCAGGTACGATAGTAGCTAAAATATATTACTACATTTTGCTATTTTTATCCTATTGTATTAATATTTACCATTACTTTCTCTTTATGGTTCTGGTTTTCTATTGGTGGTAGTAATAAAAAGTTTCTTCTTTCATAAATGTATTATGTCAAAAAGAGTGAATAAATTTCAAAAAAAAATATAGTACTGGTGATGGTAAGATGAGGCAAAAAGTAAAAAGGAAATAGAAATGGCTGTAAAATAGCAAACAATGGCATAGAGTAACAAGGAGAAAGCTGACCTAGTTGTCTGGAGTGGATTCTGCCACTAACCTGTTAGTAAACTCGGGCAAATCACTTAACATGGGTCCGGGTCTCAGTTTTCATGTCCTCTATTAGAACAGTTTGAGCTAGATCATCTTTTTTTTTTTTTTTTAACAATAAAATCTGAAGTAAAACTATATCAGTAAAGCTAAAGGTGAGGTTAGTATCAATTTTGTGGGCTGGAAATATATTTTCAGGCCCATCAGATGTTGTGCATATGTGTTTTCAGCTCTGGTTTTGGAGTAAGTCTCTTCAGTGATTAACTCTTAGAAGTCCATTTCTGTCTTCTTCTTTCTAATCAATGTTTATCAGGAGCTTACCCTCGATTGGATTTCCTCTCAGATAGTTGCTACCATGGAATGAAATCTGGTATACAAATCATCACGGAAAGGTTATACCACATGACAGTCTAATGAGTCATGGCCCTCTGAAATATTAGTGTGCTTTAACTGTGTACCCTTAGGAATGATGATCCAATGAGCCAAGGGATGATGATAATGGCAGAATATCAAGCCCACGGAAGAAATTTTGAGAGGATCTTCTCATGCTCCTTAAAAAACTTCATTTAGGCAACTATCTATGTCATTTGGACTTCCTTGGTAGCTAAGACAGTAAAGCGTTTGTCTACAATGCAGGAGACCTGGGTTCAATCCCTGGGTAGGGAAGATTCCCTGGAGAAGGAAATGGCAACCCACTCCAGTACTCTTGCCTAGAAAATCCCATGGATGGAGGAGCATGGTACAGGTTACTGTCCATGGGGTTGCAAAGAGTTGAGCACAACTGAGCAACTTCACTTCACTTCACTATGTCATTTATATACAGCAAATCCAAACTCATTTTATTGCAAGGCAAGGAGGAAACAAATACTAGAATTAAAAAGATCTTGGGTCCTAAACAGAAGAAAGAATTGAGATTTTGAATAGTGGAACATATTCCCTATCTTCTTTTGCAATGCCTTTATTTTTAATTGGAGGATAATTGCTTTATAATGTGCTGGTTTCTGCCATATAACAGCATGAATCAGCTGTAAGTACACATATGTTCCCTCGGTCTTGAACCTCCCTTCTACCCTCTACCCCATCCCCCCCTTCTAGAGCACCAGGTTGAGCTCCCTGTGTCATATAGCAACTTCCCACTAGCTCTCTGTCTGCCATATGGTAACGTATACATTTCAATGCTACTGTCTCATTCATCCCACCCTTTCCTTCCTCCACTGTGTCTACAAGTCTGTTCTCAATGTCTGATAGACAATGCCTTTTTATCTCCCCTGAATGAAATTAGAGAATCTTTGTTTTTCAATTGCTATATTCCCATGAGTTTAGAGTTTATACGAAAATACCTTCATATTTTCCAGAGGCTTAGGTTCTCTACAAATTTGTTGAAAGATACCATGTAATGATATTGTCAAGGTCCATATGTGAATACATATTAGAAAGTGAAAATTAGAAGTATCACTTTTCTTTATGTCTTAATTTTAGTCTTAAATTTCCAATTCTGGCACTACTTCTGCCTCAAACATACTTTTTTTTTTTTTTTTAAGAGGACCCCTCTCTGCTCCTAGGCTAATCCCAACACAGTCCCATCATACAAGTAGCAGTCTTTAGGCATGGGTTGGCAAAATACTTTAGTTTTCCTGTTGCTTTTGGCATTCAGCCAGGCCGCACCTCTGAAGGACTCACTAACCAACTTAAAGAAAGGCATTTTTTCTCTTTCCACATACATGTTTCACTAACCTCTTCTCTTCCACATCCTGAGTCAGAAGTTGGTTTGGGGACTGACTCCTAAAATTCCAGCCTACTTTTGACAGATCAGAGTGGCCTTCCTTAACTACATTTCCCTTGGCTCTTCTCTATGTGATTTTGTTTCTCCTACACTACACAGTTGTTTTTCTACTTGGTTGGCTGGCTTCCCACTAGATCCTGATATTGAAAAACAGGTTAGATTTGTTTAGTCCATGTCTGTCAAAGTCAAGTTCTTTGGGTGGAGGAAATTATTTAAATGAATCTCACCCATTTGGAAACAGCTCCATCAAAGGCCGCTTTCAAAATAAAGCAGATGGATTTCAAAATTCCTGTCTTGAATGTTCACCATGAGAAAGTCTACCACCAAAATTTTCTTTACCTTAAATGTCTACTTGTCAATTCTAAATTCCAGGTGTTTCTCACCAGTTAATTACCAAAATCTAGAACATGAGACGTCAATGAGAACAACTACTACATATTGCATTATTTTTCCATTGAGTATTTTTATTCATAGTTAAGGAAAACATTGGCAGTACGTGTGCTCAGTCGCTCGGTTGTCTCTGACTCTTTATGACCCCATGGACTGTAGCCCACCAGGCTCCTCTGTCCATGGGATTTTCCAGGCAAGAAATACTGGACTGGGTTGTCATTTCCTCCTCCAGGGAACCTTCCCAATGCAGGGATTGAACCCTCATCTCCTGTCTGTCCTGCATTGCAGGTGGATTCTTTTACCGCTGAGTCACAGGGGAAGCCCATATATTCCACTATTTGTCCATTGGATA
Organism: Bos javanicus; assembly: GCF_032452875.1. Classification (NCBI taxonomy): domain Eukaryota; kingdom Metazoa; phylum Chordata; class Mammalia; order Artiodactyla; family Bovidae; genus Bos; species Bos javanicus. The sequence continues at coordinate 86,439,239 of NC_083874.1, read as the reverse complement.
TCTTAATTCATAATGAAGAAAAACATTGAAAATGTATGCCACAAAAACACACTATTTGTATGTGTATATGCCACCAAACACACTGTTTGTATTAGGATCACCTCCACAATCATGGATAAAAATGGTAGAGACCTAGTAGATGCTGAAGAGATCAAGAAGAGATGGAAAGAATACATGGAAAAACTGTATAAAAAATATCTTAATGAACTGGATTACTATGATGGTATGGTTAGCCATCCAGAGCTAGACATTCTGGAATGTGAAGTCAAGTGGACCTTAGGAAGCACTGTTATTAATAAAGCTAGTGGATACCATGAAACTTCAGCAGAACTATTCAAATCCCTAAAGGATGATGCCATCAAGGTTTTGCATTCAATATGTCAGCAAATCAGGAAGATGAGAGGTGGCCACAGGACTGGAAAAGGTCAATCCTTATCCCAATTCCCAAGAAGGTTAGTAGCAAAGAATGTGCTAACCATCAGACAATTGCACTCATCTCCCATGCTAGTAAGGTCATGCTTAAAATCTTGCATGCTAGGCTTCGGTATTAGGTGAACCAAGAACTTCCAGATGTCCAAACTGGGTTTAGAAAAGGAAGAGGAGCTAGAGCAAATTGCCAACATTTGGCTGGATTATAGAGAAAGCAAGGAAATTTCAGAAAAACATCTATCTCTGTACCATCGACCACTCTAAAGCCTTTGTGTGGATCATGCCATACTGTGGAAAGCTCAGAGAGATGGGAATACCAGACCATCTTACCTGTCTCATGAGAAATCTGTATGCGGGTCAAGAAGCAACAGTTGGAACCCTGTCTAGAACAACTGATTGGTTCAAGATGGAGAAAGGACTACGACAGGGCTGTCTGCTGTTACCTTTTTTGTTTAACCTATATGCTGAGCACATCATGAGAAATGCCAGCTGGATGAGTTACAAGCTGGAAACATCAACAAGAGAAACATCAACAGCCTCAGATATGCAGATGATCATGGCAGAAAGTGAAGAGGAACTCTTGATGAGGGTGAAGGAGGAAAATGAAAGAGCCAGCTTAAGACTAAATATTAAAAAAAAAATAAAATAAAAACTAAGATCATGCATCTGGCCCCAATACTTCATGGCAAATAGAATGGGAAAAGTGGAAGTAGTGACAAATTTCCTCTTCTTGGGCTCTAAAAACACTGTGGGCAGTGACTGCAGCCTTGAAATCAGAAGATGATTGCTTCTTGGCAGGAAAGCGATGACAAATCTAGACAGTGTGTTGAAAAGTAGAGACATTACTCTGACATCAAAGATCTGTATAGTCAAGGCTATGGTCTTCCCATTGGTCACTTACAGTTGTGAGAGCTGGACCGTAAAGAAAGCAGAATGCCAAAGAATTGATGCCTTCGAACTGTGGTGCTGGAGAAGTCTCCTGAAAGTCCCTTGGACAGCAATGAGATCAGACCAGTCAATCTTAAGGGAGATCAACCCTGAATATTCACTGGAAGGACTGATGCTGAAGCTCCATATTTTGGTCATCCAATGAGAATAGACAACGCACTGAAAAAGTCTCTGATGCTGGGAAAGATTGAGGGCAGAAGGAGAAGAGGGCGTCAGAGGATGAGATGACTGGACAGCATCACTGATGCAACGAACATGAACTTGAGCAAACTCTGGGAAATGGTGAGGGACAGGGAATCCTTGCAAGCTGCAGTCCATGGGGTCACAAACATTTGGACACGACTGGCCCCCTGAACAGCAACAACACTCCAAAAGACCCTGACAGTGGAAAAAGTAACCTCTTGCCCTTTTATGTATCTGTCAAGCTAAACTTCAACTTCCTCATGAGTAAGTTATTTTACTGAACTAGGAGAGCAAGTACGATACTGGAGGGAAGAGGAGGAGTGAAATATGGAGACTGTTATTACACCCAACTACTCAGCAGCACTTGGTCATAATTTAAGATATTACAAATCTGGCTTATGGTAAATATGTATGTGTGTATTTAATTTAGACCGTTGGTCACAGCATAGGATTTTCTGGGACTGTTTAGCCAACTCAGAGAATTCAAGAGAAGGTTTTCTCCAAGTACATTCATAATAAAATAACAATAACTATGGGCTTAATTGCCTGTGTTTTCAGGCTCATTCCTTTTATGGATTAATGTGAAGAAAAGTTAAAGTAGAAAGCCAAGGAAATATCCAGACTCTATCTGAAATATCCCTGACCCTAACACATTAAACTTCCCTGTTGGCTCAGACGGTAAAGCTTCTGTTTACAATGCGGAAGACCCAGGTTCGATCTCTGGGTTGCGAAGATCTGCTGGAGAAGGAAATGGCAATCCATTCCAGTACTATTGTCTGGAAAATCTCATGGGCAGAGGAGCCTAGTAGGCTACAGTCCATGGGGTCGCAAAGAGTCAGACACGACTGAGCGACTTCACTTCAACACATTAAAAAATTTTTTTTTCCAAATCATTTGTATTGCTCTAGTTGACTGAATTATATGCTCTATGACAGACTTTCTACTTTGACACTCAGGGCTCATTTAGTGGGTGTAGTAGGTTAAATAGGCACCAAAGTGTCTGGTACTTTTGGGCACAAAAATGCATTCTGAATGTTGCCTTTCCTTTATGGTTTTGGACAGGTCACTTCACCTCCCTTAGTTTCAGTTCCCTCATCAGTAAAATGGGAGAATAATGCCCATCTGGTAGAAACACTTACTGTGGAGCAAATAGATTATATATATGAAATGTACGAGGAGGGCATGGCCACCCACTCTAGTATTCTTGCCTGGAGAATCCCCATGGACAGAGGAGCCTGGTAGGCTACAGTCCATGGGGTCGCCAAGAGTTGGACACAACCGAGCAACTAAGCACAGCACATCTCATGAAACATACAGCACATGGTAACATTGGTATTTTAAAAATGTTATTAATTATAATGACTCATTTTAAGTAAGAGTAAGATACAAGTCTGGTCTGTATTATTTCTAGATGTTGGTAACATAATTATCATTGCTCAAACCAAAGCCAATTCCCAGTTCCTAGCCCTATGGCTGGACATTTTTTCCTGCTACTGTAATAGTGTTGGAGCCATAAACCTTCCTTTTAATTAAATGTTTTGCAAGTGGAACAATTAGTAGTGGCTTTATAAAGATTACAAGTCTGTAAAATAAATCAGGCACAGAGGAATGCTTTCAATACTCATATTCTTACGCTGGTGCCTGATTCTTTTACTTTTAAGATTTAGAATGTAATTTCATTTCTATAAGCACCAACTAACAACTTAAATAATGCATCTGGCTCACATGTATCAATCTGGATTACCATGTATCTAGTTCATCAAAACCATAATGGAAGGCTTCTTCTTTCTAGGACTTATTATACTCCTTGATTAATATCTATTAACAGTCCATGGAGTATGAAACACGGTCTGATTGCAAGATGGGTAATCAAAGTTCTGAGAGCATATGATAAAGATAATCAGAAAAACTGTAATGTTGATTCCATTGCATTGCATAATAGTGCTAAACACCATGAAGATAGGATCTTCGTTTTGTTAACGGCTGCGTTTCCAGGACTTAAAGCAATTCCTGGGACAGAATGAAGTTTGAATAAATATTTGTTGAATATTTTTTGAGCTTAGGATTATGATATTAATAAGTAGATCTTTACATCTTTGTTTGCATCTTAAAACCACACCAATATGTGAATTTGATATTGCCACTTAAAATATCATTGAATAAAAATGTACCTTTGTAGTAGAAACTTAAGCATTTCTTAAGTAATCCTTTATCTCTCTGAAATAAATTATAACAGTATAGGTTTTCTCCAGAAACATAATAACATGTAAGTAATAAAGTAATTTAAAGAGTTTTATTTTGGCATTCTCTCTCTCTTTATATGTATGTGTGTGTCGTGTAGGAAGTATTCTCTATACACATACATTCTAAATACTTAAATATTTAGTTAATTACTTGATGACAAGAAGACATTCTCTAAACAAACATTTATTTGAAAAGATCTATCACTGTGCCTGGAACATTGTAAATGTTCAGTGAATAGTTCTTGGCTAGATGAAATGTTGTCTTTTACATGTGTGCATGTTCTGTTTCCAATATACCTGTTTATAATACACATAAGTTTTGATATATTCTGGGAGTATACAGTAAATTAAACAATATTACAAGTAAAACTGAAGTAGAATATTCTGGAACACAAAACACATTAGATTAGCCAAATTATTTAAATCACTATAGTTTTAGCCTCTGGGATATAGAATATAGATTCATAAGTTTATTTTTAAGGATGAAATGGGTAATTAATACTCTAACATCTTCAGTGCTAATTTTAAAAGCCAGTAAGAATATATATGTTCTAAACTACTAAAGGTAACTTAGAGCAGGATTTAATTGTTGATACAATCAATTTTTAGTCACATTTGTCCCTCATGGATGAAAATACTTCTGACTATTCTTTCATTACATCTTTAGGGAACAAATTAAATTCTTTACATCTCAGTTTTTCTGTATTAGCAAAAGCATTCTAGAACCTTTGAAAGTTTAGGTAGAACCAGTGAAGACATTCAGGATGTTTTTCATTTATCTTGTTGCATTGACGCAAATGACAGCACTAACCAGTTTCTGTTTTTGCTTCTGCAACTCTAAATTTTATACATTTTAGATCTGAATCAAATTACTACTTTTGATATTCTTGATAACAGGTCCAGGACATTGTGTCTTAAATGCGGCATTGCTTGGATTATCAGCTGTAGAAGCAAGAGAGTTGCATAGCTTCCTTAAACTCAGAGTAATAGTAAGATATTATGGAAAAGGGGCAAAGATTATATTAAAAGCAGTTCTCTTTGCCTCTCTCTCTGCCTCTCATGGTACTAAAAAAACAATTAGCTACTGCTCTCGAGGAGGACAGAAAATTCTCTTTTTTTCCATTTTGGCAATGTGCGTGTGTGTGCGTGTGTGTGTGTGTGTGTGTATGTACAAATATACGTATGAGACTGGGGGCTGTATTTCCTCACACCACCCAAACCAAGAGATACTGACTTCCGTAGGCCTTGAGACTGTATCTCAGAATTTACGTTAGAAAATGGTGGTACTGTTCTAATCTATAAACCACTTTCTTGGAATTTGGATTTCTTAGTAAACTGTAGTAATTAACTCTTTCAGGACAGGAAATCAGTTTCTTAAACTGTGAAGCAACGTCATCTGATGACTCATTGTTATCCTCAGTGAAAAATTTCTCTCCCAAAATTAATGTAGCCTGTTCTCAATTTAATCACACATAACTGTCCAAAAGTTGTGAATTTGCTATCTGAACATGGAGCAAACATATTTTTTCAGAGAAATACATTTTCTAATATTAAGACCAATAGGAGATGTGGTAGTAGATTCATAGTCAAAGCTCCAACAAGGTGAAGTTTTATAAAGACTCCGAAAGAATAGAAAAGCTCTACAGTCGACTGTCTGCAGAAGCTGAATTTTATTACTGCTTAAAGAGTCTTGTTCAATAAACCAGTGTGGTCTCTGTGTGCTCCACCTTCTTATTTGGTTTTACTTTTAGTAGTATCACAAAAGATGTATTGCACAAGGATTCAAGTTCATTTCTTTTATATATTCTTTAATATTTTTTTCTTACAGTTACAGGGATATTTCTGGAGTTGTAAGTTCTTGATTCTTCAGAGAATGTAATGGGAAATCTCTTGAGAACTGCCTATAATGCATTTTTTAAGCAGACTACATGCTCTGGTGACAGACTGTTTTCCAAACAGTTTTGTCATCTCCTTTGAGGATGACTAAAAGATGGTAGGACTACATCTTCTTTCATATTCACAACTTTCTTTATCTCCTGAGTTTTCTGTAAACTTTAAGGGAACATGGGAGCTTCAGGAAGAATAGAGCTGGCCTCATGAGAAATAATGAGGAATGCTTTGTGAATTTGTAGCTTAATTCTGAGCAGTATACTTAGACAGAGGTATCCTTCTGACATAGGATTGAATGGACTGTATTTCTCTGCATATATCCTGAATACATAGTTCCTCTATTTCGCTCCTGGAAAAATTGTCTCAACATGCTCTGGATAACATTCAGAGAACTTTATTCTTTCAAGTTTATAACGAGTAGAAGAGCAGACTCTATCTATGACCTCTTGAAGGGGGTCGTAACTGACAAAACTGGCACACTCATTGGACCTATTAAAGTGTTTGGTTAGTAAATGAATATGCAAAGTGTAGTACAATACTATTATCTAAGAAAGCCTCAAGATTTTAGTATGAAGAAGGTGGGACAAACATATCCTACAAAAAGCTATGGCTATAAAGCTTTTCTGAGAAATCCGTATTTTAAGAAAAACCAGTCATATACTAGGTCAAGATGAAATTTCAGTATGTTCGGATATTAATATCAGATTGACTACAATTTCTTACCATTGTTTGGAATAATTAGAAAGCAGAAACAAACACATAGCTTTAAAAATTCCACGGCTGCACTATGAAACTGAAAGTGTTAGTCGCTTAGTCGTTTTAAACGCTTTGCAACCCATGGACTCCAGCAAGAATACTGGAGTGGGTAGCCATTTCCTTCTCCAGGGCATCTCCTGACCCAGGAATCAAACCTGGATCTCCTGCATTGCAGGCAAATTCTTTACCGTCTGAGCTATCATAAGCAGCAATATTTTCTTTAGGCTGCTGATAATGCTTGAGAAGGCTTTTTAAAATGATAGTTAATAAGTGCAGCCTTTAATATATTTTTATATATATTTATAATATAAATATTATTATATAATAAATTTATCACTAACATAGTGAGGCACTATTTAGTAGATAATCCTATTAAGGGAAACGTTTGGGACCTACCATCAGAGTAATTCCATGTTATTTTTCTGTACAAGTATTTGGTGGAACCAAATTATTTTATTTTATTTTCTTGTGGTTTTCTATAACTACCATCTTTCTCTTAAACATGAGAAAGATAAAGTCTTCAGGAAAATAAAGAGTCTATTTCTGATAAGAAGCAGTTTCCAAACCTACTTTTTGTGAGTAGCCTATATCGGGTGTTCACTGGAAGGACTGATTCTGAAGCTGAAACTCCAATACTTTGGCCACCTCATGCGAAGAGCTCACTCACTGGAAAAGACTCTGATGCTGGGAGGGATTGGGGGCAGGAGGAGAAGGGGACGACAGAGGATGAGATGGCTGGATGGTATCACCGACTCAATGGACGTGAGTTTGAGTGAACTCCAGGAATTGGTGATGGACAGGAAGGCCTGGCGTGCTGCGATTCATGGGGTTGCAAAGAGTCGGACACAACTGAGCAACTGAACTGAATTGAACTGAACTATATGGGGAACAATCTAATTTATTCATGAGAGCAGAATTTTTTTTTTTAATAACTCAGTAATTCATGGAAAATCAACCGGTACATACTTTGGTTTAGTAAAGAAATTAAACTGAAAAAAAAAAAAAAAAAACAAACCACCCTTCATTTCCTAGGAAAAGAATGAAGTCAATACTTTCTCAGCATTTACATATTGTTAAGTGCGGCAACTAGATTCGTTTCAACTCTACAGTTTAAGTGAACTCCACAGTAAGCATTTATGGCCCTGAGGCTGCTGCTGCTCCGCCTCTGTCCTCTGGCCCACCCCGAGGTCATCTCAGCTGTGGTGGACGAGCAGGCCCTTCCAGAGCTTCCTGCTTCAAACACTTAGGTCTCTGCCTCAGGGGCTTCTCTGTCCACAGGGAGGAATGCTAGACTGGCCAGTGGTGACTTGCAGTGAACTCCGCAGCAGCAACCCTGAGACGAGGAAGGCAGAACTGTGGGCTTTACACCCTAGGCCCTCATCTCAGGCACGGTCTATCTGGCTTCTCAGAGGGTCCTCAGCAGGACTGGACGCTGGTTGCCCACAGTGGAAACCAGTCCATTCTTTTCCCCCTAGTTTTAGTGAGGTATATTTGACATATAAAACTACATATTTAAAGCGCAACAAGATAATCGGATGCACATATACATGGTGAAGTGTTTACTACAGTCAGGTTAGTTAACACATCCATTACCTCACAGAGTTTCAGTTGTTTTTTTCGGTCATGAGAATGCCTAGAATGCTTAAGATTACTCTCCAAGCAAATGTCAAGTGTACAATGCAGTGTTATTAACTGAATGTGTACAGTAGACCCACGGAACTTATTCATCTTATAACTGACAGTTTATAACCTTTGACTAACATTTCCCCACTTGCCCTACCCCTCATGCCCGGGTAATCCCCGATCTTTGTTTCTGCAGAAACCTGCTCACTAGTAATGCTTCTCTTTTGGCTTTCTTTCCTTTAATAGCTCATATTCTTCCTCCTCACTTCCCAAATAAACTATTCGCATCCAAATCCTTTTGCCAAAATCTACTTTCTGATACGTGAATACGATCTAAGTTTGCATGGTAGCCATTAGATAGTTTCTTAAAGCCAGAGGCCTTATCGTTTGACTCTGAAATCCTGGATACAGCATGTCCCTGGCATGTATGAAAATGAGATATTTTCCCAGACTTCAAATAGATTTGAGTCTAGCAGGGAAGACATTCATGGTCTGTACAGAACAAGGTAGAGTGGATTAATTTCTCAAAGAGGTGCAACAAAAGATTTATGGGAGTACTGAGTCATTATGAGTTTGCAGATCAGCAGGAGTTAAGGAAGAGGTGGTATTAAATCAGGCGTTGAAGGATGCCTAAGATTCTGCAAAGTGGAGAAGGAGGGGAATATTTCAGGCAGACAGAAGAGCAATAGCAAAGTCACAGAACTGCTAAGACCCATGGATTATTGGAAGAAAGTGATAGTATTCTTGGATTGATTCTTGGGGTGCATGAAGCAGAAGGTGGGAAAGAAAAATAAACCTAAATTAGTCCATGGCAGCCTGATCGTTTGAGGAAGTCTTGAAGAGCGGAGAAATAATTTCCAGAACTGTACACACAGAGCTATTTTTTTTCATGTGACTTCTAAAAAAAAAAAAAAAAAATCTCGCCCACGCATTGACAGTCACTTCCTCTGCTAACATTATTTTGAAAGTCTGACTCACTAATAGAGCATTTTTCCTGAAACTTGAGAAATTTAGAATTTTTTCTTTCTTTCTGCTTTTTGATTTTTCTGCTTCTTGAGGACAAGAAAAAGGGACAGGAGTTCCTCTTCTAGTCTGAAATTTTAACAGATGTTTATATCTTATATTGTATATTAGAATTCAGGTCTTTGAGCTTTCCACTTGGAAGCTATCATGCAGCCCCACTTTTCCTGAAGGGGACTATGATGTGAACAGCTCATTCTTCTTATCAGATAAATATATTTGTGGACAGGAAGATGCAAGGACACCATTGCAAAAATTATGGAGTGCAGTTGGCTGGGACAAGTCCTGGTTTGGATACCAGGAAACCTGAATCCTAGCTCTGGAGATCTGCCTTAACCCAGATTTTTGACCTCAGGAATGTCATTAAAATGTTTGCGGTCTATAAAATGAACTGTAGAATTAGAAAATCTCCATGATTTCTTCTAGTCTCTGTGATTAGGTCAAGGTCAGAAGATAAAATCAACTCTCTTATGAATCTCTCTCTCTCTCTTTCTCACACACACACACACAAAGCAATTTGAAAGTTGATACATTATAACATTTTGGGAAAAAAGTTGCAAACATCATTGCCACTATTTCCTTTAAAATAACTATTTTCTGATGATTTAATGCAAGTCCCATCAATTAAAATAAGCATAATAGTTCTCATATAAAATAGTAATTTTCTAAAATGCATCTGATGGCACCAGGCCTTGGGGTATATTCCATTAGTTGTTGGAAAGATAAAAGAATTTCATTAAGAAACGAACTTAATCTAAGTAGGAAGTCAAGAGGTACCTGGAGTAACAGGCAAATTTGGCCTTGGAACACAAAATGAAGCAGGGCAAAGGCTAATAGAGCTTTGCCAAGGTCATAGCAAACACCTTCTTCCAACAACATAAGAAAATACTGTACACATGGACATCACCAGAGGGTCAATATTGAAATCAGACTGATTATATTCTTTGCAGCCAAAGATGGAGAGCTTTATATAGTCAGCAAAAACAAGACTGGGAGCTAACTGAGGCTCAGATCATGAACTCCTTAATGCCAAATTCAGACTTAAATTGAAGAAAGTAGGGAAAACCACTAGACCATTCAGGTATGACCTAAATCAAATCCCTTATGATTATACAGTGGAAGTGACAAATAGATTCAAGGGATTAGATCTGATAGACAGGGTGCCTGAAGAACTATGGATGGAGGTTTGTGACTGTACAGGAGGCATTGATCAAGATCATCCCCAAAGAAAAAAAAGTGCAAAAAGGCAAAATGGTTGTCTGAGGAGGCCTTACATATAGCTGAGAAAAGAAGAGAAACTAAAGGCAAAGGAGAAAAGGAAAGATATATTCATCTGAATGCAGGGTTCCAAGGAATAGCAAAGAGAGATAAGATTAAAACCTTTTCAATGCAAAAAGAAAAAGACTTTTTCTTTTCAGTGCAAAGAAATAGAGGAAAACAATAGAATGGGAAAGACTAGAGATCTCCTCAAGAAAATTAGAGATACCAAGGGAACATTTCATGCAAAGATGGGCACAATAAAAGATAGAAATGGAATGGACCTAACAGAAGCAGAAGATACTAAGAAGAGGTGGTAAGAATACACAGAAGAACTATACAAAAAAGATCTTCATGACCCAGATAACCACAATGGTGTGATCACTCACCTAGAGCCAGACATCCTGGAATGTGAAGTCAAGTGGGCCTTAGGAAGCATCACTACAAAAAAGCTAGTGGAGATGATGGAATTCCAGTTGAGCTATTTTAAGTCCTAAAAGATGATGATGTGAAAGTGCTGCACTGAATATGCCAATGAATTTGGAAAACTCAGCAGTGGCCACAGGACTGGAAAAGGTCGGTTTTCATTCCAGTCCCAAGAAGGGCAATGCCAAAGAATGTTCAAACTACTGCACAATCGCTCTTATCTCCTATGCTAGCAAAGTAATGCTGAAAATTCTCCAAGCGAGGCTTCAATGGTACATGAACCATGAACTTCCAGATATTCTAGCTGGTTTTAGAAAAGGCAGAGGAATCGGAGATCAACCTGCCAAAATCCGTTGGATCATAGCAAATGCAAGAGAATCAGAGAACATCTACTTTTGCTTTATTGACTATGCCAAAGCCTTTGACTGTTTAGATCACAACAAACTGTGGAAAATTCTTCAAGATATGGGAATACCAGACCATCTTATCTGCCTTCTGAGAAATCTGTATGCAGGTCAAGAAGCAACAGTTGGAACCAGATATGCAACAACAGACGTTCTAAATTGGGAAAGGAGTACGTCATGGCTATATACTGTCACCCTGCTTATTTAAATTCTATGCAGAGTACATCATGTGAAATGCCGGTCTGGATGAAGCACAAACTGGAGTCAAGATTGCTGAGAGAAATATCAGTAACCACAGATATGCAGATGATACCACCCTTATGGCTGAAAGTGAAGAGGCACTAAAGAGCCTCTTGATGAAAGTGAAAGAGGAGAGTGAAAAAGATGGCTTAAAACTCAACATTGAAAAAATGAAGATCATGACATCTGGTCCTATCACTTCATGGCAAATAGATGGGGAAACAATGGAAACAGTGATAGAACTTTATTTTCTTGGGCTCCAAAATCACTGCAGATGGTGATTGCAGCCATAAAATTAAAAGACACTTTCTCCTTAGAAGAAAAACTGTGACCAACCTAGACAGCATATTAAAAAGCAGAGACATTACTTTGCCGACAAAGGTCCATCTAGTCAAAGCTATGGTTTTTCCATAATGTATGGATATGAGATTTGGACTATAAAGAAAGCTTTGTGCTGAAGAATTGATGCATTTGAACTGTGGTGTTGGAGAAGTCTCTTGAGAGTCCCTTGGACTGCAAGGAGATCCAACCAGTACATCCTAAAGGAAATTAGTCCTGAATATTCATTGGGAGGACTGATGCTGAAGCCGAAACTCCAGTACATTGGCCACTTGATGCATAGAGCAGACTCATTGGAAAAGCCCCCATGCTGGGAAAGACTGAAGGCAGAAGGAGAAGGGGATGACAGAGGATGAGATGGTTGAATGACATCACTGACTTGATGGACATGAGTTTGATTAAGCTCTGGGAGTTTGTGATGGACAGGGAGGCCTAGCATGCTGCAGTCCATGGGATCACAAAGAGTTGGTCATGACTGAGTGACTGAACTTAAGAAATGAACCACAAGCAGAGAACTAGATTCTGAACACTACATTCCCCACTGAAATGCAGGCATTAATAGATGATAGTCTGTTTTGAATCTAGTGTTCTTTATGTTACTGTTGTAGCATGAAACAAGAGATTTAAAAAGTTCCGTTGCTCCTATGTCTCAGCATAAAGAAGTAGCCAGAGAAGCTGCCACCGGTATTTTTCCTAGTATCTTCTTTTATCATGTACTTTCTAAATCAAGTTGTTGTTGTTTTAATGTTGAAAAATAATTGAGATTGCTCTGTGAGCGGTTTTTTCCCACATGATAATGATGGAAAGGTTTTAACTCACAGAGAAGTAACTGCTGGAAGCAAGGACTGCGAAAGCAGTGAGCCCAAGGACAGAGAGAGTATGAGGGAGGAAGGCATTTTGCCCAAGGGGAGCTCTTGGTTGAGAGTACTGGAAACAGCTGCATTCTACTCTCAACCTTCATATCCAAGCCTGAAGTAGAGAACCAGTATTATCAAGGGACTCTGGAGAGGAAAATTGCTGTGCTCAATATATATTTTCTTAAAAATCATATCAGATTTTAGAAACGTTTAGCCTGGTGTTTTACTTTTCAGGTATCAAACACTTCAGGGAAACACAAAACAAACTATACTTTGAACCTAATAGTACAATGCCGAAAGTAACTATTTTCTTTCTAAAACATTTAAAAATATGTCCCGTGTATTTCTTGAGGCAAAATTCTAGGCCCACAAATGCTAGAGTCACAGGAATGATTTTAGTGAGAAGTGGTGAGGAATCATGCAGGCTGTGTGACGAGGGAAAGGAATCAGCATTCACAACATCCCCATTCTGCGAGGGCACTTGACTTACACTTTACATTTATTGATTTATGTAATCCTCACAGACAATTCTATGAGGTAGGTATTGTTTTTACTTTACAGTTGATGGAACTGAGGTTCATTAGGTTAATTAACTTGTCCAAAGTAATTGTTAATGTCAGAGCCCTCCTCTGATTTTAAGGGTTGTGCTCTTCCTAACATCATACTGTCTTCTGCATCAGATTATACACCTCTGCTGTGGAATTAAAAGTATATACTGTATATTTATTACTGTATATGCTGTACATTATATATACAAGATTAGATCTGATAAACAAGAGTGCCTGAAGAACTATGGACGGAAGTTCATGACACTGTACAGGAGGCACTGATCAAGATCATCCCCAAGAAAAATAAATGTAAAAAGGCAAAATGGTTGTCAGAGGAGGATGTACAAATAGCTAAGAAAAGAAGAAAAGTGAAAGGCAGAGGAGAAAAGGAAAAGATATATCCATCTGAATGCAGGGTTCCAAAGTATAGCAAGGAGGGATAAGAAAGACTTTCTCAGCCATCAATGCAAAGAAATAGAGGAAAACAATAGAATGGGAAAGATTAGAGATCTCTTCAAGAAAATTAGAGATACCAAAGGAACATTTCATGCAAAGATGGGCACAATAAAGGACAGAAATGGTATGGACCTAACAGAAGCAGAAGATATTAAGAAGAGGTGGCAAGAATACCCAGAAGAACTGTACAAAAAAGATCTTCATGACCCAGATAATCATGATGGTGTGATCACTCACCTAGAGAGTCTGATGTTGAATGGGCCTTAGGAAGCATCACTACAAACAAAGCTAGTGGAGGTGATGAAATTCCAGTTGAGTGATTTCAAGTCCTAAAAGATAATGTTGTGAAAGTGCTGCACTCAATATGCCAGCAAATTTGGAAAACTCAGCAGTGGTCACAGGACTGGAAAAGGTCAGTTATCATTCCAATCCCAAGGAAAGTGAAGTTGCTCAGTTGTGTCCGACTCTTTGCGACCCCATGGACTGTAGCCTACCAGGCTCCTCCCTCCATGGGATTCTCCAGGGAAGAGTACTGGAGTGGGTTGCCATTTCCTTCTCCAGGGGATCTTCCCGACCCAGGGATCGAAGCCGGTTCTCCCACATTCCAGGCAGACGCTTTAACCTCTGATCCATCAGGAAAGGGCAATGCCAAAGAATGTTCAAACTACCACACAATTGTACTCATCCCACATGCTAGCAAAGTAATGCTCAAAATTCTCCAAGCAAGGATTCAATAGTACGTGAACCGAGAACTTCCAGATGTTCAAGTTGGATTTAGAAAAGGCAGAGGAACCAGAGATCAAATTGCCAACATCCATTGGATCGTAGAAAAAGCAAGAGAATTCTAGAAAAACATCTACTTCTGCTTTATTGACTATGCCAAAGCCTTTGACTGTGTAGATCACAACAAACTGTGGAAAATTCTTAAAGAGATGGGAATACCAGATCACCTTACCTGCCTCCTGAGAAATCTGTATGCAGATCAAGAAACAACAGTTAAAGCCAGACGTAGAACAACAAACTGGTTCCAAATTGGGAAAGGAATCCATCAAAGCTGTATATTGTCACCCTGCTTGCTTAGCTTATATGCAGAGTGCATCATGTGAAATGCCAGGCTGGATGAAGCACAAGCTGGAATCAAGATTGCCAGGAGAAATATCAGTAACCACAGATATGCAGATGATACCACCCTATGGCAGAAAGCAAAGAGGAACTGAAGAGCCTCTTGAGGAAAGTGAAAGAGGAGAGTGAAAAAGCTGGCTTAAAGCTCAAAATTAAAAAAACGAAGATGATGGTATCTGGTCCCATCACTTCAAGGCAAATAGATGGGGAAACAATGGAAACAGTGACAAACTTTATCTTCTTGGGCTCCAAAATCACTACAGATGGTGACTGCAGCCATGAAATTAAAAGATACTTGCTCCTTGAAAGAAAATCTATGACCAACTTAGACAGCATATTAAAAAGCAGAGACATTATTTTGCCAACAAAGGTCCGTCTAGTCAAAGCTATGTTTTTTCCAGTAGTCAATTATATATGTGAAAACTGGACCATAAAGAAGTTTGAGTGCCAAAGAATTGATGCATTTGAACTGTGGTGTTGGAGAAGTCTCTTGAGAGTCCCTTGGACTGCAAGGGGATCAAACCAGTCAATCCTAAGGGAAATCAGTCCTGAATATTCATTGGAAGGACTGATGCTGAAGCCGAAACTGCAATACTTTGGTCACCTGATGTAAAGAACTGATTCATTGGAAAAGATCCTGATGCTGGGCAAGATTGAAGGCGTGAGGAGAAGGGGCTGACAGAGGATGAGATGGTTGGATGGCATCACTGACTAGATGGACATGAGTTTGATCAAGCTCTGGGAGTTGGTGATCAACAGGGAGTCCTGGCATGCTGCATTTCACAGAGTTGCAAAGAGTTGCATATGACTGAGCAACTGAACTGAACTGAACTGTATATTTATTTTCCAAGAATCAAATCACCAACATTTGATTTTAACACAAGTATGGAAAAAGACCCCAGAACCTAAGCCTAACTTTGTTAACCCACTACATGCTTGAGTACCACACAGTCCACCTGGCAGGCCACTGGGATCTCAGGTTAGTCTGACTGTGGGTTTGATCTGATGGAAAAGTCTGAGGACCGGACTACTGGGGGCCAGTTACTTGCCACTAAGAGCATTGAGAACCTGAATTCTAAGCCTGTGGCTTGTTGAGAAAGCCAGAGTAAAGTGAAACAAATGAACCTTTGCCCCAGGAGTAAAATTTAAGGGGTAATCCAAACACCGTGAAAGTCACGCAGTATATGTCTGACTCTTTGTGACTCCATGGAATTCTCTAGGGCACAATACTGAAGTGGATAGCTGTTCCCTTCTCCAGGAGATCTTCCCAACCAGGAATCGAACCCAGGTCTCCCACATAGCAGGTGGATTCTTTCCCAGTTGAGCCACAAGGGAAGCCCCCAAACACAGTAATCAATATAAGTAATATTTAAGGCAATTTCTCAAAAAATCAAATCAACAAATTATAGCCATGGGCCAGCCACTTGTTTTTGCATATAACACAATGGCTCTGATCAAATAACAGTCTTTCTTTATCTCTCAAGAGTCTAAGGAAGAAGAAGGATCCACTTCCAGGTTGAATCAGAACAGAGAATTACCTGCTGGGTCTAGGCACCCTATGCTGGGGACATGGTGACAATATTTTCTCTGGTCCCATCAAGCAGGAATCTCCTACCTTCTTAGAGTCAGAGTTAGATTTAGAGTGACAAGGTGTCCCAGTTTGTCTGGACTGTTCAGGTTTTAGCACTGAAAGGACAGCTTCCCCCGGTAATTGTCATAGAGCAAATATGCTTAGAGTTATGCTATTAAAAATAAGAATACATGAATGTTTTGCATGAGACTGACTCTTAGAGTTTAACATTGGTGGAAGAATATTTTAGTCTAAATTTGACTTAAAATTAGAGCCATGTTAACTTGGGTGAGGTCATGAGGTCATGTATGTGTATGCCCTCAGGATTCACCTGGAGAAGGAAATGGCAACCCATTCCAGTATTCTTGATTAGAGAATCCTGTGGACAGAGGAGCCTGGTGGGCTGCCGTCTATGGGGTCACACAGAGTTGGACACAACTGAAGCAACTTAGAATGAATGCATGCATGCATGGGAGAAGGAAATGGCAACCCACTCCAGTATTCTTGCTGGAGAGTCCCAGGGAGAGAGGAGCCTGGTGTGTTGCCATCTATGGGGTCCCACAGAGTCAGACGTGACTGAAGCGACTTAGCAGCAGCAGCAGCAGGATTCACCACTGGGAATGAAGTATGCAGAATCAGAGTTTCAGTGCCTTCTCTAGATACTCCCACCTGCTATATCTGGCCTTCCAACTCACTTCATAACCTGTTTTGCTTATTTCTGGAGTCCCTAGAAGAGGCTGCATCTGTGCTATTGAGCAAGTCCTCTTAGCCTCCATTTTTGAAGTGGACATTAGTGATCATCACTGAGTTGACTCATTGGAAAAGACTCTGATGCTGGGAGGGATTGGGGGCAGGAGGAGAAGGGGACGACAGAGGATGGATGAGATGGCTGGATGGCATCACTGACTTGATGGACGTGAGTCTGAGTGAACTCTGGTGGTTGGTGATGGACAGGGAGGCCTGGCGTGCTGCGATTCATGGGGTCACAAAGAGTCGTACATGACTGAGCAACTGAACTGAACTGCAGTTGAGGGCTTGGGGTTTCTGAAGCATCTAGAAGCAGCCGTTGCCAACACTCCCTGCAAGGGTGACCTCCTGCTTCATTCAGTCATGCTCATTCAACTAAGAGTTGCCTCCCCTATCTTCCCAAGTCTTCGTTTCAATGAGTTGCCTACATGCTTTCCTCAACTCCACCAAGTTAGATCTGAATGGAAGCCTAATGGGCTTCTTAATCAGAGGCAGAATTACTGTGAAACTTTTGAAAGCGCAGTGTCAGGGGCCTTTGAGAGGTCTGTACTAATTCTGCATTATTTTTCTTAAAGAAGATCCCTGGGTCCATGCTGTGGACTAGATTGTTTTCCCCTCTGCCAAAATCATGTATTGAAGCCCTTCCCTCCGATATGACTGCATTCAGATATAGGGCTTTCCAGAGGTAATCAAGGTTAAACTAATTCATAAGGCTGGGATCCGAATTTAACAGGATCAGTGGCCTTATAAGAAGAGGAAGAGAGATATTTTCCTCTCCCTCTCTTCAAGTACACACACTGAGGAAAGGCTACATGAGGATGCAGCAAGAAGGGCCATCATCTGTAAGTCATGAAGGGAGACTGCACCAGGACCTGACCATGCTGGCACTCTGATCTTGAATTTCCAGCCCGAAGAACTGTGAATAAACACATTTCTGTTGGTTAAGTCAATCTATAATATTTTGTTAAGGCAGTCTGAGCAGACTGAGAAAATCTATTTTGTCCATAAACCTATATCTGACCATTAGGAACACAAATTGGAATATTTTTCTCTGCCTCCTTCAACCCCAATTCACAGTGATAACTTGAGGCCCTGAAAGGAGGTATCAACACAGAGACAGAAATATTTTTTTGACTTGTGGAATTGAATTGATAGCGACTTAGCTATTAGGAAACTATCATTGAAAAAAAAAAAAGGAAACTATCATTGAGAACATTAGAGAAGGAAAGCCACTGAGGTAGAAAGGATTACAAGGTCCTTTTGCGTGAGCAACCCAAGGGCAACAACTCTGGGAGCAGGGCAGCTGGAGATGTTTATGAGCACCGGGACAGCATAGTAAATTGATTAAAAGCCTGGCTCTGCATTCAGTACCTGGATCCACTACTTGTTTCTATGCGTACATGGACATGTCACTTAATATCTCTTTGCTTCAATTCCTCATCTTTAAGATGGAGAGAACAATAATAATACCTATGTGTGTGCTTGTATGCTTAGTTGCTCAGTCATGTCTGACTTTGCAACCCCATGGACTGTAGCCCACCAGGCTCCTCTGTCCATGAGGATTCTCCAGGTAAGAATACTGGAGTGGGTTGCCATGCCCTCCTCCAGGGGATCTTCCTGACCCAGAGATCGAACCCACGTCTTCCACATTGCAGGCAGATTCTTTACTGTGTGAGCCACCAGGGAAGTCTAATAATACCTATACACAGAGTTTTTATAAAGAGAAAGTTTTATGAAATGTGTAAAGTAGTTAGAAAAATGGCTTGCATAGTACATGCTCAGTAAATATTACCCATTTGGTTCATTGTAAGTTTCTAGCCTTCTCTGAATGAGTGGCGTTCTCCTCTGTCCAGTTGTCCAAACCCTGGACTACTGCTAGTGTCTTGTATCCATATCTGATTAATTACTATGTCTTGTCAACTTTACAGAGAAGGCAATGGCGACCCACTCCAGTACTCTTGCCTGGAAAATCCCTGGACAGAGGAGCCTGGTAGGCTGCAGTCCATGGGGTCGCTGAGTTGGACACGACTGGGCGACTTCACTTTCACTTTTCCCTTTCATGCATTGGAGAAGGAAATGGCAACCCACTCCAGTGTTCTTGCCTGGAGAATCCCAGGGATGGGGGACCCTGGTGGGCTGCCGTCTATGGGGTCGCACAGAGTCGGACACGACTAAAGCGACTCAGCAGCAGCAGCAGTCAACTTTATCTTCTAAATATTCAATTAATCCACTTCCTTCCATCTTCACCATAGAAGGTGAGTTTTCTCTGGGAACTAAAGTATTTTTCCTAGCTTCTCAGAGAGGGAAGAGCAACTAAAAACATTTACAATGGACTTAGATTTGTACCAGTTACTTACAGCAATAGCTTCCTGATTTATCTAGCTTTGTTCTCCCCTCCCATTCACACCTTAGGAAGAGGGGAGTTTTCACAAGGCAAATCTGATCATATTACTCTTCTCTCCACATCACTCCTCCAGCTTGAAACCCTCCAATGATTTCTCATTGCATTTCAAAAGAAAATCATCTGACATTTATCAACCTCCCCTCTCCCCTTCAATTATTTGCCCCTTTACTCCTATCCTAGCCATTTAGATTTTCTTTTACTCTCAGATGTGCTAGGTTCCCTCTGACAGCAGGGTTATTGTAAATAATTTCCCCTCTGTCCTTAACTGAGACTCCCCCCAACCCTTAGCTGGTTAAGCCAGTTGACTCACCCTATTTCAGCTTGAGCATACCTTCCTAAAGAACACCCATCTTGACTACAACCCTCCCTTTACCCCAAGTCTAGGAATTTTTTGTTCACTTTCTGTTCCTGGATTTTAAGCTACATGGAAGACCACGTCTACTTTTGCTCACCATCATAGCTCTAGCACTTAACAGAGTGTTTTCTTCATATGTACTAATTGATAAACTATTTGTTGAATGAATGAACCAATGAAGGATTGACCAGGGGGAAAATGTTCCATCCATTTTGCTATTTGGTTTTTACTCCAACTCTGAGTTTAACCCCTCTGATGTTCAAGGCTCAACTATATATTCAAACAACCTTCTTACGATATAAAACTCAGTTGTACTCTCTCTACATTAAATCTAAGACTCATGAGTCCTAAGTTAAGACTCAGCTTCATATGCAGGGTTCCTGGAGCTACAAGCATTTCATTCATCTAAAAAGTACCAACACCAATCTTTGAAGAGTTCAGAAAATAAACTTTGGATTGGTATGCACCCTGACCCTATATCTCTGAGAAGCAGGAAATGTGCTACTTACTGAGTGGTACTTGGAAAAAGTTTTGTTATGCAGAAAATGTATTATTTTACCCTATAAGATATTATGGTATGAACGAAGCACATTTTCATATGTGGAAGTGGAGACAAATTATTTTGAACAGATTGTTTCAGATGGTGATAGTAAAACTGAGTTTCAGAATTCTAGGGCTTTTGGTTTTTAATGCACATATTTCTGGTGTGCTGTACTCTCTGCCTTCAGGGTGGTTAAGGGCTCTTCTGTGGTCCATCTGGTTGGGAGGTCATCAACATCCTGTATGATTGTGGCTTTGGCACTCCACAAGCTCTTTTTTTACCCACTGCCCTCCCACTCTCCCTCCTACCATTTCCCCTCCTCCTTTCCTAATTTCTCCTTCCTAGAGGAATTGCTTGAGTTGTTTAAGGTAAATTTTCTCTTTCTTGCCCATCAGTTAATTTTTTTTCATGTATTTTAAAAATATGATCCACTTATAAGATTTGATTCTCAAGGAGTAAGTGGATTTAATTGTTCACACCTTTGGAAAAAAAAAACCCACTAGCATTCCAATTCTTTAATACTGAAATCATTTTCTACATCCTCCCACTCAAAACCTGAATAAAAGTTGCATGCGTGGGTATTTAATCCTCCACAAATGAACCCTTTCAATTATTGACCTACTGAATTTTACTCCCGGAGTAAGATAGGAATGCATTACAATTTGGATAAATAATGATTGCATTTTTCCCTCCTCATATAATTTACTGAAGACTGGCACATCTTAGAGTAAAATACAAAGACTAGAATCGGATTGAAGTGAAGTGCAGCTGTTACACTTCTGTGTGCAGGCAACTTTCAAAAGACAGTCTAAAATAGTTTTCCAAAAGCATTCCATGAACTCTTCTGCAATTTTTTTCATTGCCCTGGGGTGTGATTAAGTTGAGCTAGGAGGATAAAATTCAATAGACTTCCTTTTAAGACAGCTTGTGTGTGCTTAGTCACTCAGTCATGTCAGACTCTTTGCAGCCCCATGGACTGTGGCTCACCAGACTCCTCTGTCCATGGGATTCTCCAGGCTAGAATACTGGAGTAGGTAGCCATTCTCCTCTCCAGGGGATCTTCCTGACCCAGGGATTGAACTCAAGTCTCCTGCATTGCAGGTGGATTCTTTACCATCTGAGCCACCGGTTCAGTTCAGTTCAGTTCAGTCACTCAGTCATGTCCAACTCTTTGCGACCCCATGAATCCCAGCACGCCAGGCCTCCCTGTCCATCACCAACTCCCAGAGTTCACTCAAAATCTCATGTTCATTGAGTCGGTCTCCTGCATTGTAGGTGGATTATTTACCATCTGAGCTACCAGGGAAGCCCTGGTAGTGGACCCAATTATTACAGTAGACTCTGGGATCTAAGAGATGAAAGTTCTTTGTCCCATTCCAAGCCCTAAGTTTCTTAAGGAGATACTTGTGCAAATAAAAAGAACCCAGCATGACAGCTGCTAAAATAAATGTCTGTACAAAATAATCAGGAAATAGGAAAAGGATTACTTAAACCTACCCTATAGGTAGCCTTTACAATTTCCTACATTTTCACTTTTATAAGAAATATTATACTAACATGCTTTGTGTAAAAACACACTCCTGTACATTTTAGTTCATTTCCTTAGGACAAATTCTTTAAAATGGAATTACTGGGACAGAAATTTTAAGGTCCTTGATTGATATTGCAAATTGCTTTTTTGACAGCATGCTTGATTTAGATAGTAGTTTGAGAGTGCCCATTTCACTGTGCTCCCATCAAGCAGACTGTTGTCTTTGAAATTAATCTCTTAGTGCTTCCTTCAGTGAAGACAACCACTGAAACCCATTTCTGCATTTCTTTCCAGAGATATACTTTATGTATTTATGATATTTTGATATATGGAAATGTATTTAGTTTCATAAAGAAAATTCATTATACAGTCAAATCTGCTAATGTTTTTTCATTATTTATTCCCCCGTCACTTTCAAGATACCCACTGTTTGTTTTCCTCTATCCTTTGTCATTGATTGACTGGTTAATGTGATCACTTGTTCAAAAAAGGATCATGTTGATCTTGAAAACTGGCAGAAGAAAACTTTGTAACATGTGTGCTTTTGCCAGATCCGTTTTACTTTCCTCAAGAGAGCCTGAAGGATGACCCACACACAATGTAAACCTTGGTTTTCTGAACAAATAGAAACCAGCAACTCGATCTCTGGGAGGCTAGGACATCAGAAACAATGTCTGTCTATTGCTGAGATGGTTGGAAAGTAGTGATGGTTCTATCCATTCCCATTAGGAAATACAGCATTTTCAGGAGATGAAATGTGTCTATACAGGGGACATGTGTTTTTTCTGTCCATAAATCAGAATTAAGCAAACTGGTGGTAGCAGGCTAGGTAAGAATAGACAACTATAAGGTTTTAGAGTTCTTTGAACTGTACCAATTAATAATCCCTACTTGGCATAGAGGGCTTCCCTGGTGGCTCAGACCATAAAGAATCAGAGTGCAATGTGGGAGACTTGGGTTTGATCCCTAGTTTGGAAAGATCCCCTAGAGGAGGGCTTGGCAACCCACTCCTGTATTCTAGCTTGGAGAATCCCCATGGATAGAGGAGCCTGATGGGCTACGTAGTCCATGGGGTTGCAAAGAGTTAGACACGACTGAGTGACTATGCACAGATCAGATCAGATCAGATCAGTCGCTCAGTCCTGTCCAACTCTTTGCGACCCCATGAATTGCAGCACGCCAGGCCTCCCTGTCCATCACCAACTCCCGGAGTTCACTCAGACTCACGTCCATTGAGTCAGTGATGCCATCCAGCCATCTCATCCTCTGTCGTCCTCTTCTCCTCCTGCCCCCAATCCCTCCCAGCATCACAGTCTTTTCCAGTGAGTCAACTCTTCGCATGAGGTGGCCAAAGTACTGGTTTCAGCTTTAGCATCATTCCTTCCAAAGAAATCCCAGGGCTGATCTCCTTCAGAATGGACTGGTTGGATCTCCTTGCAGTCCAAGGGACTCTCAAGACTCTTCTCCAACACCACAGTTCAAAAGCATCAATTCTTTGGCACTCAGCCTTCTTCACAGTCCAACTCTCACATCCATACATGACCACAGGAAAAACCATAGCCTTGACTAGACGAACCTTTGTTGGCAAAGTAATGTCTCTGCTTTTGAATATGCTCTCTAGGTTGGTCATAACTTTCCTTCCAAGGAGTAAGCGTCTTTTAATTTCATGGCTGCAGTCACCATCTGTAGTGATTTTGGAGCCCCGAAAAATAAAGTCTGACACTGTTTCCACTGTTTCCCCATCTATTTCCCATGAAGTGGTGGGACCGGATGCCATGATCTTCGTTTTCTGAATGTTGAGTTTTAAGCCAACTTTTTCACTCTCCACTTTCACTTTCATCAAGAGGCTTTTGAGTTCCTCTTCACTTTCTGCCATAAGGGTGGTGTCATCTGCATATCTGAGGTTATTGATATTTCTCCCGGCAATCTTGATTCCAGCTTGTGTTTCTTCCAGTCCAGCGCTTAGCAAAGAATGCAAGCTCTCTCAAATACCCTTTATACTCAATTCCCCAGTGACATGATTCTCTGTTATATATTGGATTGCATCCATAAAAATCTGCCACACTAGGGAAGACATTTTCTCTTTGTTTATTCTTCTTATTTTGTTATTTCGACACCCAGATACTTATAAGTAGAATCCTAAACAAAACAATTTAATGCCAGATGTATATGACGACAAGATTTGGATAAAATGAATAAAACATTTTTATCCAAATGTGCCATACAACAGCATAATGATGCATCATAGAGGTGTTAAAAAATAATTAAAATCTTCAAAAAATCCTGCCCTAAAGATCAAAGAGTCTGAATTTTTAATGATAATCTTAGTGGAAACAGTATATGTTTTATTAAAATTTCTCAGAAAATCTAAACCTTTCCTAGTGCAAAAAATATAGAACAGGCTTACCTGGTAAATGTAAGTTTGATTTTTTAAAATTTATGTGATCTGCAACTGGGTTTGTCATATTCTTCTTTTTCTTGTGAAAAAGAAGATACCCATTAAGTTTTCTCCCTGTTTTCTTTGGGCAGCTGGAAGAAAGGCATGAAGGGAAAGAGAAGGTTTCCCCTTTGGGTAATCATTTAGAGAGAATTTGATGGAAAGTAGGGAATAAAGCCTGGAGAGCAAACTATAAACTACTGCAGCTATTAATGCCAAGGTAGGGTGTGAGAGAGAAGGGTTCATGCTTTTCAAAGCTGATTATAGTCATAAAGGGGGAAAGAGCTGAAGGAGAGTAGAGAATGGCAGGACACCACATGTGTTCTTCCATCAGTAAGGAGTTAGTCAGTTCAGTCGCTCAGTCATGTCCAACTCTTTGCAACCCCATAGACTGCAGCACGCCAGGCTTCCCTGTCCATCATCAACTCCTGGAGCTTACTCAAACTCATGTTCATCGAGTCAGTGATGCCATCCAACCATCTCATCCTCCTGCCTTCAATCTTTCCCAGCATCAGAGTCTTTTCCAATGAGTCAGTTCTTCCCATCAGGTGGCCAAAGTATTGGAGTTTGAGCTTCAGCATCAGTTCTTCCAATGAATATTCAATTCTTCCATGCTCAGCTTTCATTATAGTCCAACTCTCACATCCATACATGAATACCAGAAAAACCATAGCTTTCACTGCTGCTAAGTCACTTCAGTCGTGTCCGACTCTGTGTGAGCCCACCGGGCTCCTCCATCCCTGGGATTCTCCAGGCAAGAACACTGGAGTGGGTTGCCATTTCCTTCTCCAATGCATGAAAGTGAAAAGTGAAGGTGAAGTCGCTCAGTCATATCTGACTCTTCCCGACCCCATGGACTGTAGCCCACCAGGCTCCTCTGTCCATGGGATTTTCCAGGCAAGAGTACTAGAGTGGGTTACCATTTCCTTCTTCCTAGCTTTGACTAGACAGACCTTTGTTGACAAAGTAATGTCTCTGCTTTTTAATATGCTGTCTAGGTTGGCCATAGCTTTTCTTCCAAGGATCAAGTGTCTGAATTTCATGGCTGCAGTCACCATCTACAGTGATTTTGGAGCCCAAGAAAATAAAGTCTCTCACTGTTTCCATTGTTTCCTGATCTATTTGCCATGAAGTGATGGGACTGGATGCCATGATCTTAATTTTCTTAATGTTGAGTTTAAGCCAAATTTTTTTTAATTTAAATTTATTTATTTTAATTAGAGGCTAATTACTTTACAATATTGTGTTGGTTTTGCCATACATCAACATGAATCTGCCACGGGTGTACACGTGTTCCCAATCCTGAACCCCCTCCCACCTCCCTCCCCATACCATCCCTCTGGGTCATCCCAGTGCACCAGCCCCAAGCTTCCTGTATCCTGCATGGAACCTGGACTGGCGATTTGTTTCTTATATGATATTATACATGTTTCAATGCCATTCTCCCAAATCATCCCCCTCCTCCCTCTCCCAAGAGTCCAAAAGACTGTTCTATACATCTGTGTCTCTTTTGCTGTCTCGCATACAGGGTTATCGTTACCATCTTTCTAAATTCCATATATATGCGTTAGTATACTGTATTGGTGTTTTTCTTTCTGGCTTACTTCACTCTGTATAATAGGCTCCAGTTTCATCCACCTCATTAGAACTGATTCAAATGTATTCTTTTTAATGGCGGAGTAATACTCCATTGTGTATATGTACCACAGCTTTCTTATCCATTCATCTGCTGATGGACATCTAGGTTGCTTCCATGTCCTGGCTATTATAAACAGCGCTGCGATGAACATTGGGGTACACGTGTCTCCTTCAATTCTGGTTTCCTCGGTGTGTATGCCCAGCAGTGGGATTGCTGGGTCATATGGCAGTTCTATTTCCAGTTTTTAAAGGAACCTCCACACTCTTCTCCATAGTGTAAGCCAACTTTTTCACTCTCCTCTTTCACTTTCATCAAGAGACTTGAGAACTCTATGAACCAGTAAGGAGTAACACACAAGAAACAGTCACACATTCATTGAGATAATTCTAGGCATCACAACAAAAATGGAAGATTTCTTGCTTTAATAATGTACACAATAAAGAAGTTTATCTTTTAAAGTCTGGGGAAGGTGGTTTGAGGGAAGATGTTGTTTTCTAATTTACGTTCCTGCTACTCTGCCTGAACTCCTCTCCAGACACAAGAGTCTAGTTGCTGGTTTCAAACGTGCCAAGAAAGCTCCCCTTGGGGCTTTGGCATTGGATACAGATGTCCCTCAGTGTCTGTGGGGTATTGTTCCAGGAATGGATACCAAAAATCCCTGGATGCTCAAGGTCCTTAATATAATGGCAATAGAATAATGAATACAGGAAGCCCTCAGTTACAGTCAGCCCTCAGTATCCACCTTTGGCATCTGCAGATTAAACCAACCATGCATCAAATTCAAGGTTGGTGCTAAACTCAGGGATATGGCAAACACATCATATTCTCTTTCATAGAGCTTTATTCTTCACATATTCTCCTGGATAAGTCCCTCAAAAGTCACTTTCTCATGGAGCACTACAGATGATGTATCCAGCCCACTCTGTCCATCGGCTGACATTCCCAACAGCTCTCTGAAGCCCCTTATCTGCTCTGTTCCATTTTCCCATAGCACTGTCATCCTCCAACATACAGTCACTTTCAAGATTTATTACTAGTCATTTTCAATATTTATTACTTATTATCTGTTACATCCTCCACCCCAGATTGAATGCTGACCTCCAACAGAGCAAGATTTTTTTTCCCCCACAGATGTTTCCAAAATACCAAATACAGTGCCTGACTTGTGCAAGGTACAAAAGGTACTCAGTTCATACTTGTTAAATGAATAAGTGAATGTGTTTGTCATCCACGTGAACTGGAAAGTACATATCAGCTAAGGAAGGCAGTACAATGATTTTCATACAAATCTACTTTGGGTGTAGCTGGGAGGTACAGAAACAGAAAACCAAATAGACCAAGGTTTTATTTTTCTTTCTGGGAGGAAGACCACCTAGAAACTGATCCTTGTTACTACTCAGGTCACAGCATTTCTCAAAATAAAGAATAATACCTTGCATTTGGGGATGCTTCCAAATTTCTTCTTAGAGGTCTATGTTAGATGTTAACTCACTTTAATGCCTGTCTTACAATAGGAAAACTGAAGCTCAGAGACAAAAAGTATCCAGTGTGTCACACTGAGCAAATGCAACCTCAACAGAAGGATACCCAGGCTCTCTAATTTCATAAGCGCCCTTATCACACAGAGAACACAAAAGGACTCCACCATCGAGAGGACGAGAGACAAAAGACTGGTGTGTGTGTGTGACTCAGTGTGGTGTTTGTGGGCAGACCAAGATCACAGGACAAAAAGAGAAAGAGCAGAGACCAACTATTAGAGCTAAAAGAGCACATTGCCATTTACTTGCTCAATTTCCGAAGCTTGTTTTGAGAACTTAACATGATATCTAAAGTATCTTCCACAGTGTTAATTTATGCCTTAAACGGCATAAAATTTAGACCTTGTAAGTGGATTTATTATAATTTTCTCTGCTTCCATTCATGTTGACTATAACCCATTTAGAAAGTTAAGGTCAATACTGACATTTTGTCATTGTTTTTCAATAGTTTTTGGTGCTCTAGGTATGAATTTTCAATATCAGCAATTTTGGTCTTCATTATCACGTATTTATCAGATATTTTATTTCTGAGATGCATAGCTATTAACTGCAAAACAATTCTTTTAAGTGTCAACCTTCAATCATTTAGCCATTTCATTTCTATTTTTTCCCCTAGCAGCTGTTCTATTGATTGTCTAGAATTTGTCCCTCCTGTGTTTAACATCCAGAGGAGGCAATGGCAACCCACTCCAGTACTCTTGCCTGGAAAATCCCATGGATGGAGGAGCCTGGTAGGCTGCAGTCCATGGGGTCGTGAAGAGTCAGACATGACTGAGCGACTGAGCGATTTCACTTTTCACTTTCATGCATTGGAGGAGGAAATGGCAACCCACTCCAGTGTTATTGCCTGGAGAATCCCAGGGACGGGGGTGCCTGGTGGGCTGCTGTCTATGGGGTCGCACAGAGTCGGACACGACTGAAGCGACTTAGCAGCAGCAGCGCAGTGTTTAACATTATAACAGGAAGTGCAAAATAAAAAGACGATATGTAACAAAGGATAGTAAAATAGTAAGAACCCAACATGTGATGTGCTCCAAAAAACTGAGAAGTATGTGTTATGTAAACTCACAGATATGCTCACACACATTTGGAATGTACATGCACATACTTACTAATCAATATTGTCCTTAATGACATAATTCAGAAAAATATCAAATACATTAAAAGCACACCACATACTTGTTACTTTGCTAGCTTCTGAAATACAGTTTCAGGAAGTACACATATTATGATTATCAAAATTTTACAGTTGAGGAAGCAGAAGCCCAGGGAAGCTGAAGCTCAGGGCTATTTGACATAGCCCATCAAGGTCCCACAACTAGTGAGTTGCAGAGATGAGGTTGAAATTGAGTTTTGCCCTGATTTCAAAAAGCTTTTGTCCTCTTTTTCTTTTATCTCTTTTTTCCCTGAAATATTTCAGACATATAAAATCTGTAAAGAGAAAATGAAAAACTAAGTACCTATCACCTAACTTAAGAAATACAAAATCATAAATACAGTTGAATTGTTAATTATATTTAGCAATCCATTATCCTGTCTCTTTTTCTCCTGAGTTCTGAATTTGTGTTTTCTTTCCCATTTGTATCTTAACATGTTTAATACACAAATATATGTCTCAAAAATTACTTAGTGTTTTTTGATATATTTTAAAAATTCATATACTGTTGCAAAGATTTATATTTTTCACTCAATAGTATTTTCATTGTTTTAGAGTGTTCCTTGGTTTGAATATAGCACTATTTTTTGATCTGTCTTTTTTTGATGATGTTGGGTTGTTTTCAACTTTTAGCAACTGTATTTAATTTTTGACAAGTTGATGAGTGTAAAACACCGTCATTGCTTTTTAAATGGCATTTTCCTGATTAGCATTGAAGTGGAATTTTTCATATTCTCATGTTAATTCATATTTACTATGAATTTCCAGTTCAAGTATTTTGCCTCTTTGTTCTATTCTTTTGTTGT
The DNA here is from genome assembly GCF_032452875.1 of Bos javanicus. Lineage (NCBI taxonomy): Eukaryota > Metazoa > Chordata > Mammalia > Artiodactyla > Bovidae > Bos > Bos javanicus. The sequence goes on along the minus strand of NC_083874.1, from coordinate 86,409,774 downwards.
TCATTCTTTTCTCATTAATTTGAGGATGAATACAAACTATTATCTCTGTAGGTATCTTACTGAGTTTTAAAAAAAATTTTATCTTGTCTTTTGATGTAGGGACATTTTTCATGTTTAAGGGAAAACTTTCTTTCTTAAGCTGACATTGTCTGTTCTTATCCTTTCCCCATTTGCCAATTTTCTATTGTGGCGTTTGATTTACCCTGAAAAGCATAGGAGAGAGAGAAAGATGTATCCAACTGAATGTAGAGTTCCAGAGAATAGCAAGGAGAGATAAGTCTTCTTAAGTAAACAATGTGAAGAAATAGAGGAAAATAACAGAATGGGGAAGACTGAGATCTCTTCAATAAAATTGGAGATATCAAGGGAACATTTCATGCCAAAATGGGCACAATCAAGGACAGAAATGGCAAGGACCTAACAGAAGCAGAAGATATTAAGAAGAGGTGGCAAGAATACACAAAACTATGCAAAAAAGATCTTCATGACTTAAATAACCATGATGGTGTGGTCACTTACATAGAGTTAGACATCCTGGAGTGTGGAATCAAGTGGGCCTTAGGAAACATTAGTAAGAACAAAGCTAGTGGAGGTGATGGAATTCCAGTTGAGCTATTTCAAATCCTAAAAGATGATGCTGTTAAAGTGTTGCACTCAACACCAGCATATTTGAAAAACTCAGCATTGGCCACAGGACAGGAAAGGGTCAGTTTTCATTCTAGTCTTAAAGAAGAGCAATGCCAGAGAATGTTCAAACTACCACACAATTGTACTCATCTCACATGCTAGCAAAGTAATGCTCAAAATTCTCCAAGTGAGACTTCAATTGTACATGAACTGAGAACTTCCAGATTTTCAAGTTGGATTTAGAAAATGTAGAGAAGCCAGAGATCAAATTGCCAACATCTGTTGGTTCATAGAAAAAGCAAGAGAGTTCCAGAAAAACATCTACTTCTGCTTTATTGACTATGCCAAAGACTTTGACCATGTGCATCACAACAAACTGGAAAATTCTTCAAGAGATGGGAATACCAGCCTACCTTACCTGCTTCCTGAGAAATCTGTGTGCAGGTCAAGAAGCAACAGTTAGAACCAGACATGAAACAACGGACCGGTTCAAACTTGGGAAAAGAATACATCAATCTATGTATTGTCACCCTGCTTATTTAACTTACCTGCAGAGTACATCATGTAAACTGTTGGGTTAGATGAAGCACAAGCTGGAATTAAGATTGCCAGGAGAAATATCAATAACCTCAGACATGCAGATGAAACCACTCTTATGGCAGAAAGTGAAGAACTAAAGAGCCTCTTGATGAAAGTGAAGGAGGAGAGAAAAAAATTGGCTTAAAATTCAACATTCGGAAAAGTAAGATCATGGCATCTGGTTCCATCACTTCATGGCAAATAGATGGGGAAACTATGGAAACAGTGACAGACTTAATTTTCTTGGGCTCCAAAATCACTGCAGATGGTGACTGCAGCCATGAAATTAAAAGATGCTTGCTCCTTGGAAGAACAGCTATTAACAACCTGAGAAAGTGAGAAAGTGAAGTTGCTCAGTCGTGTCCGACTCTTTGCGACCCCATGGACTGTAGCCTACCAGGCTCCTTCATCCATGGAATTTTCCAGGCAAGAGTACTGGAGTGGGTTGTCATTTCCTTCTCCAGGGTATCTTCCCGACCTAGGGATTGAACCCAGGTCTCCTGCACTGCAGGCAGACTTTACCATCTGAGCCACAAGGGAAGCCCTGCTGCTGCTAAGTAGCTTCAGTCGTGTCCAACTCTGTGCAACCCCAGAGACGGCAGCCCACCAGGCTCCCCCGTCCCTGGGATTCTCCAGGCAAGAACACTGGAGTGGGTTGCCATTTCCTTCTCTAATGCATGAAAGTGGAAAGTGAAAGTGAAAGTGAAGTCGCTCAGTCATGTCCGACTCCTAGTGACCCCATGGACTGCAGCCTACCAGGCTCCTCCATCCATGGGATTTGCCAGGCAAGAGTACTGGAGTGGGTTACCATTGCCTTCTCCGAAGGGAAGCCCTATGCATATTAAAAAGCAGAGACATTACTTTGCTGACTAAGGTCTGTCTAGTCAAAGCTTTAGTTTTTCTAGTAGTCACGTATGAATGTGAGAGTTGGACCATAAACAAAGCCGAGTACCAAAGAATTGATGCTTTTGAACTGTGGTGTTCGAGAAGACTCTTGGGAGTCCCTTGGACTGCAAGGAAACCAAATCAGTCCATCCTAAAGGAAGTCAGTCCTGAATGTTCATTGGAAGGACTGATGCTGAAGCTGAAGCTCCAATACTTTGGCCACCTGATGTGAAGAATGGACTCATTGGAAAAGTGCCCGATGCTGGGAAAGATTGAGAGCAGCAGGAGAAGGGGGCGACAGAGGATGAGATGGTTGGATGGCATCACCGACTCAATGGACATGAGTTTGAGCAAGCTCCTGGAGTTGGTGATGGACAGGGAGGCCTGGTGTGCTTCAGCTCATGGGGTTACAAAGAGTTGGTCACAACTGAGCAACTGAACTGAAGATACCACTGGATCCTTTGACGCATATGAGTCTAATTTTCACCTTTCCATTCTGTTCCACTCCGGTATCTTATTTTTGTGCCATTACTACACTGTATTAATGATCAAGGTTTCATAATGTAATTTAATACATGGTTTGGTTATTTGCTTCTCACAACCCTTGTTTTTAAAATTTTTTTCTGGCCATTCTTTTTAATTTTTCTGTGTGAACTTTAGTATCAGTCCAGCCATTTCTTTAAACAAATCCTTTTGGAATTTTTTTGAGATTAGGTTGAATTTGTGAATTATAACTTAGGAAGACTTAATATCTTTGTGATGTTGTATTTTTCTATTTAAAAACATTTCATTCATTCAAATCAGCTTTTGGATTTATTTTAGGATTACTTAAATTTTTGCATATAAATTATGCATTTTTTAAAAGTTATGCCTCAGTTTACTTTAGGAATAACTATTTATTCCTAGTTGTTTAATATTTTTGTTGCTATTGTTTGTCTTTAAAAAGTATTTATTTATTTATTTGGCTGCGCTGGGTCTTAGTTGCAGCACGTGGGATCTAGTTCCCTGACCAGAGATGGAACTCAGGCCCCTGCACTGGGAAAGTGGAGTCCTAGCCACCGAACCACCAGAGAAGTCCCTTTGCTGCTATTGTAAACTGAGTTTTCTCTTCTCTTTTATCTTCTACCAGGTTGCTGTTTCTAGATATGCAGACTACTGATATTGATTCTCTACCTTATTGATTCTCTTATTATTTATAGTTTATTTATTGATTCTCTTATTATTTATAGTTTATAGTAAAGTCTTTCAGTGTTTTCAGGTATGCAATATGTCAACCACAGATAGTGATAGTTTTGCTTTCTCCTTCTAAATTTTTAAACATGTTTTTTATGCACCTTTTTTCTTTTGGCCACATTGACTAATACTTCAAATATAATGGTAAAAATGGAAAAAATATAATGGTAAAAATGGTAAAGATAGCAGTACTGACAATGAGCATTCTTGCTCTTTTCCTAAGTGCAAATAACTGCAATGTTTTACTTTCACTGTGATACTAATACTAATATATAGAAATGGATACCTGTGTATGTATGCACATATATTCACATATGCATATATACATACATACACACATACATGCATATATGTAAAATATATGTGTGTATACACTTATATATGGGCATAAATATATATTATACATAAACATTATATACTATTATCTGTATGTATATGTTGATATATGTATATATATATTATATGTATTAACATTTTGTGGAAATATCCATCTGAATGATTTTAACAAGAATTGGTGTTAAATTTTTCCAAAGTTTTCTTTTACATAAATGGAGATGATCACATGATACTTCTCTTTAACTCTTATAATGTAATTATTTTTTTATTGATTTTTTAGAATCTGTCTCCGTGCTGATACATTATTATTTTAAATGTGCTGTTGGATTTTAACTGTGTCCATGGGATTCTCCAGACAAGAATACTGGATTGGGTAGCCATTCCCTTTCCCAGGGGATCTTCCCAATCCAGGGATCGAATCCAGGTCTTCCCACTTACAGGCAGCTGCTTTACCATCTGAGCCACCAGGGAAGCCCTATTTTAACTGCTAAACTTTACTTAAAATTTATGCACTGATATTTATGTATGATGGGCTTCCCAGGTGGCATAGTGGTAAAGAATCCGCCTGCCAATGCCAGAGACACAGGAGACGTGGGTTCAATCCCTGGGTCAAGGAGATCCCTGCAGTAGGAAATGGCAACCCTTTCCAATATTCTTGACAGGAGAATTCCATGGACAGAGGAGTTTGGCGGGCTACAGTGCATGTCTCAAAGAGTTGGACGCAACTGAGCACACATGCATGTCCTAGACCAAGAATCTAGGACAATATTACCTATTTATTTACCTAATTATTTACTTTTTATTTTTTGTGAGGTTGGTTTTCCTACACTTTGTAGCAAATTTGAATTTAAATTCCAAACCAGGATAAGGGCACATCAAGTGTCAGTTTTGTGCCCAGGTATAATCTTAATTTCCTACATTATGCAGGCCAGGACCTGGTTTCATATTTTGACATGTGTTTTAAGATCCAAGCCTTGTGATTACAGAGCTAATTCAATGTGTAAAGGCCTGTTTGTCAAAAATGTGGCTTCTGGCATCCTTCAGATCAAGAGATCCAAGAGAGAAACAGCAACCATGATGGAAGTTGTCCTTTATAACCTAATCAGAAATGACGTATCATTACTTCTGCCATATTCTATTGGTCATAGAGACCAACTCTGGTATGATATGGGAGGGGATTAACATGGGTATTAATTACAGGAGGTGGAGATCATTGGGAGCCATTTTAGATGCTGGCTACAAGTGTGTATATACATTTTTAAAATGTATTAGTCCTACTATATACTGATGGTCCATGACAATAATTTATTCTCAGCATTTAAGACAGTGTCTGACACATAATAGGGTCTCAGTAATTTTTAATAATTGATTAACTGATTTTATATGATTACAAATAGATACAGTGTAGAAAGAGTGATTTAAAAACTTTTCCAGGGAGGATTCATAGAAAAAGGATATCTTGGCCTCCATAATTTAGTAAAAAGAAGTTAAAAAGCCCTAACTATTAATACTATGTTTTTGTGACACCTAGACAATATGTCAAAAATTCATATCACTTAACAAGGAAGGGTCAAGAGAAAGGTCATTTAAAGCTGTATTCCAGATAATAAATGCACAGAAAGTATCAAATAAAATAACTAGTTATAGGCAACCATTGTCACTAAGTGCTACACCATCAAGTAAAATTTTGACAGGGAATCTCATAATGGAAGAATCAAGATAATACTACTTTAACCTTCTGATTTATCTAAGCCTCACTAAAGTTTGTCAACCAGTCATTTTGTGCCCTGTGATACAGTATAACAGGAAACAATTCAGAATTCTTGCCCATAAAAATGAACTTGAATCTCTGTATATAACAGTGAGATTATAGAAAATATTAAGGGGAAGATACCTCAAGAAACTAATAGACCAAATCCACAATGTGGGACATGCTAGGGGACAAAGTTTTCCCAACAAGTGAATACCAGCGGGGAAAGGAAAGATTTAGCAGGGAAAAAATCAAGTGTAATGTATGGATCATATTGGGATTCCAACAGAAATAAATCAAATGTGAACGCACATTGGTAAATTAATCAGAGCAATTTGAATGCAAACAGAATAAATGGTACAAAAGAATTAGCATTAATTTGATAATGATCTGATGATTTTTAAAAATTTCAAAACTAAAGCCTTATCAGTTAGAGACACACTAAGGAATTCATAGGTGAATAACATGAACTCTTATGTCTAAGAATTGTTTTCAACTACTTAAATAAAATATGGTAGCAAAATTGAAGGACAAACACTGGCTAAATATTAAAAATTGTTAGAGCTGAGTGATAATAGAGATTTACTCTAATATTTTTCTACTGTTGTATATCTTTCTATAACTTAAAAAACCCTCTGCTTTCACGGAGCTTACATTTTAGTGGAATATAGAGATAATAAAAGTAAACAATAAAGTGTACAGTATTTTAAATTGTAGTAAGTGCTATGGAGAAACATTAAATCAAACAGAAGATTCCAAAATATAAGATGGAGATATATAATTATTTAATGAATTAATTTTAATTGTAAGCTAATTACTTTACAATATTGTGGTGTGTTTTTTTTTTGCCATACAGTGATGTATAATTTTTAATAGAGTGGCTAAGAAGGTCCTCAGTGAGGATAAGTGAGTTGATACCTGAAGGAAGTGAGATAGCCATCTATCCAGCATTCCAGGCAGAGTAAAGAGCAAGTGCAAAGGCCCTGAGGCAGGAGTTTGAGTTGCTCAAGGAACAAGATGTGATAGGAACGATGTGAGTGATGGGTTGAGTAGGAGGCGATGAGGTCAGAGGGGAAAAAAAGAGTGGAGGGGAGATACAGATCATGCAGTTCTGTCTCAGTCACAGCGAAGTAAGATTTTAAATTTCTGCTTATGAGGTAAAATGGATACTACCAGTAGATGTGATATGTTTCTCTGTGGCTCTAAGTAGCCACAACATGTTGTGTGTGCATGCTCAGTTGTGTCCGACTCTGCAGCCCCATGAACTGTAGCCTGCCAGGCTCCTCTGTCCATGGAATTTTCCAGGCAAGAATACTGGAGTGGGTTGCCATTTCCTTTTCCAGGGGATCTTCCCGATCCAGAGATAGAACTTGCATTCCCTATATTGTGTCCCCTTCCCTGAGCCACCAGAGAAGCCCCATTTCAGTGTAGTCAGGGCTCTTTTGGCAAATAGACAGGTATTTGGGGCTGGGCTTCCATGTACAAGTAGCTCACTATTCCATTTAAATCATGTTATTGAAAGTCATCACCCTCTTACATTCAAGGTACAACATTTATACGTAAATTCTAACTCCTCTATTTTCAAGTCATATGAGTCTGTTTAAATGTTTCAGTTTATGACTTACAAATCTTAACTAATTTATAGAATGGTCTGCTGATCAAAAAACACATTACAAAGGGGCCAAGTAGGGTCCAAAATAGGAAATTTTCAGGGATATACTATAACATGTGTGTTACTCACTCAGTCTTGTTCAACTGTTTGTGACCCATGGACTATAGCCTGCCAGCTTCTCTGTCCATGAAATTCCCCAGGCAAGAATACTGGAGTGGGTTGTCATTCCCTTCTCCAGGGGATACTCCTGGTCCAGAGATCGAACCCAAGTCTCCCACATTGCGGGCAGATTCTTTACCATCTGAGCTACTAGGGAAGCCCATACTATAACATAGGATGCTATAAAATGTTTTTTAGGCTTTGTGTTTTTCCCAGTTTTAACAATATCACAAAAATATCTCTGAGATCATAAATTCAGTTACTTATATTACTATTGTTATTATATACTTATTCACCATGCCAATACTGGGCTTCCCTGGTGGCTCAGATGGTAAAGAATCAGCCTGCAATGCAGGAGACCTGGGTTCGATCTTTGGGTTGGGAAGATCCTCTGGAGAAGGGTATCTCCACTGGAGATTTCCAAGGACAGAGGAGCCTGACAGGCTACAGTCCATGGGGTCACAAAGAGTCAGACACAACTGAGCAACTTTCATTTTCCTGCCAATACTCAATGATTTGGACCATGATTATGTGACACACCATTCCAAAATTTCCTGAGCTGCTCTCTGGGGTGAGAAGCAGCTTAGTACTTTTGGCCGGGACTAGAATTCTGGGATTCAGGTCAGGTATGAGAGTGAAAAACAACTACAGGGAAAGAAGAACCAAAAACAGCATTCTTGAAGAAAGTTTCAAGAACTAAAGTTCAATTCCAGATTAGGAACTGGAGAATAAAACACGGTCAAAAGTAAGAGGTCTGCCAGTTTCACCGCTCCTTTTCAACACGGTACTAGAAGTCCCAGCTAATAAGACAAAAAGAAAAAAAGGTGGGAGGAAAGACATACAGATTGTGAAGAAAGGTAAACATCTTTCTTTGCAGGTATGTGATTGTCTATGTATAGAAAACTCAAAAAAGTGACCAAAATACTGAAACTAATGAGATTATCGTAAAGTTGCAGAATACAAAATTCATATACAGAATTTCACTGCTTTTCTGTATACTAGCAATGGACAACTGGAATTTGAAATTAAAAACATAATACCATTTACATAAGCCCCCCAATGAGATAGTCAAGTATAAATCTAACAAATAATGCACAAGATCTATATGAAAAAACTCAAAATCTCTGATGAACAAAATCGAAGAAGAACTAAAAAATGGAGAGATATTCCATTCTCATGGAAAGGTGGACTAGATTTTGTGAAGAGATTATTTCTTCCCATCATCTATGGATTCGATGCGATCCAAATAAAAATCCAAGCAAGTTATAGCTATGGATATAAACAAATTCTAAAATTTGTGTGGGGAGGCAAAAGACCCAGAATACCTAGAATATTCAACACAATCCTGAAGGAGAGGAGATAAGTTGGAGGACTGACACGACGGACACAGTTATCAACCCAGGGTGATATTGGTGAAAGAATAGACAGATCAATAGAACAGAATAGAGAGCTCAGAAATAAACCCATATAAACTTAATCAACTGATCTTAGACAAATGAGCAAAGGTAATATAATGGAGAAAACATAGTTTTTGAACAAACAATGATAGAATAACTGGACCTCTGCATGCAAAAAAAAAAAAAAAATGAACCTAGAGATAGATCTTACATTCCTCACAAAAATTAACTCAAAATGGATCAGAGCCTTAAATGCGAAAAATGCAAAACTATAAAACTCCTAGAAGATAATGTAGAAGAAAACCTAGGTAATCTTGGGTATGGTGATGACTGTTTAGATATAACACCAATAGCACACGCTATGAAGGAACTAAGCTGGACTCCACTAAAATTAAAAACTGTATTGTGGATGACAATGTCAAGAGAGTAAGACAAGTCATAGACTATGAGAAAATATTTGCAAAAGATACACTTGATAAAAAACTGTTATCTAAAATACACATAGAACTTTAAAAAGTCAACAATAAGAAAACAAACAATCCAACTGAGAAAAGAGGGAAACATATTAAAAGACATCTCAGCAAATAAGATACACAGATGGCAAATAAACATATAAAATGATTATCAGGGAAATGCAAATTAAAATAACAAGATACCACTACATATCCATCAGAAGGGACAAAATCTGGAATCCTGACAAAACCAAACCCTTCTCTGGGCAGGGGAATGATAGGACTGCTCCTTTTCCATTCTATTGCTGCTAGAATGGAAAATGGTGCAGCCAATGTTGGATGACAGTTTGGTGGTTTCTTACAAAACTAAACATACTCTTGCCATATGATCAATAATCATGCCCTCTGAAATTCAGCAAGGAGTGAAAACATAGGTTCACATAAAAACCTAGTACAATTCAGTCACTCAGTCGTATCTGACCCTTTGTGACCCCATGGACTGCAGCATGCCAGGCCTCCCTGTCCATCACCGATTCCTGGAGCTTGCTCAAGTTCATGTCCATCCAACCATCTCATCCTCTGTTGTCCCCTCCTCCTCTGGCCTTTGATCTCTCCCAGCATTGGGGTCTTTTCCAATGAGTCAGTTCTTCACGTCAGGTGGCCAAAGGATTGGAGCTTCAGCTTCAGCATCAGTCCTTCCAAAGAATATTCAGGACTAATTTCCTTTAAAATGGACTGGTTGGATCTCCCAGTCCAAGGGACTCTCAAGACTCTTTTCCAACACCACAGTTCAAAAGCATCAATTCCTCAGTGCTCAGCTTTCTTTATAGTCCAATTCTAACATCAATACATAACGACTGTAAAAACTATCACTTTGACTAGATGGACCATTGTTGGCAAAGTAATGTCTTTGCTTTTTAATATGCTGTCTAGGTTGGTCATAGCTTTTCTTCCAAGGAGCAAGCATCTTTTAATTTCATGGCTGCAGGCATCATCTGCAGTGATTTTGGAGCCCAAGAAAATAAAGTCTCTCACTGTTTCCATTGTTTCCCTATCTATTTGCCATGAAGTGATGGGACCTGATAACATGATCTTTGTTTTCTGAATGTTGAGTTTTAAGCCAACTTTTTTACTCCCCTCTTTCACTTTCATCAAGAGGCTCTTCAGTTCCTCTTTGCTTTCTGCCATAAGGGTAGCGTCATCTGCATATCTGAGGTTATTGATATTTCTCCTGGCAATCTTGATTCCAGCTTGTGTTTCATCCACCCCGGCATTTCGCATGATGTACTCTGCATATAAGCTAAATAAGCAGGGTGACAATATAAAGCCTTGATGTACTCCTTTCCCGATTTGGAACCAGTTGGTTGTTCCAAGTCCAGTTCTAACTGCTACTTCTTGACCTGCATACAGATTTCTCAGGAAGCAGGTAAGGTGGTCTGGTATTCCCATCTCTTGAAGAATTTTTCACAGTTTGTTGTGATCCACACAGTCAAAGGCCATGGTGTAGTCAATAAAGCAGAAATAGATGTTTTTATGGAACTCTCTTGCCTTTTCTATGATCCAATGGATGTTGGCAATTTGATCTCTGGTTCTTTTGCCTTTTCTAAATCTAGCCTGAACATCTGGAAGTCCACGGTTCATGTACTGCTGAAGCCTGGCTTGGAGAATTTTGAGCATTACTTTCTAGTAATCTAGTTTCAGTTTGTCAATTACTATTTTTTGAAGCAAGGAAAGAATTATATTGGCCAAAGATAAGAGACTTCACCTGGACTCACATATCTCAAGCCTAAAGAAGCCAGGTTACCAGAGTATTTACAAAAAGTGGCAGTTAATGCCCACTTCACAAGCTTACAGATATGAAGTTGGCCCCACAGTCTCAATGTACAGCCTTTGTGAAATTTCATAGTGATGTGAAAAGCAATCTCATGAACGTTCTCAGCAATAGCAATGATAGCCTTATCTCTTGCTTTTGCTCATCTGGATGTGTGCTGTTGACTGTGTAGAGGTGGAAGGCTAGAAACAGCTGTTCTTGTGGAATTAAATGAGAATTTCTTATAGATTCTCTGCCCCAAATAATTTCCTCTCTTTTTTATTCCTTATGCTTACAAAGCCTATATTTTTAATACCAAAAAGGCCCTGATAGAGTACAAACAAAAATACAAAGTGATATAACTACAAACAGATAATTAATTTGACTGCAATGCCCTCTCAAACTCATCACTCCTTGCAGTTTCTGTTTCAAGCTGCACTCCCAGGCAGGAAAGAGAAACATCGTAGATAGAAGAGGGTTCCTGAGGAATGGGAGGATTTGCGTTTCCTTGCTAAATACTCCCAAACAGGCAAACTGTTAAGATCTATTCAGGGCACAACCTGGTGAAATTTCTATGATGAAGCACTGATCAACAGGGCAGATCCAGGCATCGTGACTGCTCTGGGAAGTGGTGGGCTGCCACTAGATGTTGGATGCCTTCAGAGTGAAGAAAAATAGTCAGGTATATTTTCTTCCAGTTTCCTACTCCTTTGGAAACTGTAGATATTTTATTTTCTTCTTTTAAATAATTCTGAGATTTGAGACATATGATCATATCCAAATTTCATCCAACAAATTTCTCATGCATCCCATCAGTTTATGTACTTGAACAAAAGGCACAAGCCATTAAAATCAAAGGGTACCTTCTGTAGAATCTCAGAAATCTCAGCCTGAGATGCTTTTGTACCATATACATTTCAATAAACAACACAGTTCAAAGCTTTTGTATTTTATTCAACCAAGATTTTAACAAGAAATAATCTGAAGAAGCTATTTATAGATGGATCTTCCATGCAGGAATGGAAAATATATCTCCTGTTTTCAATTGTAGAGTGAACACCTATGCAATCAGCTCAGGTCAGTTGCTCAGTCATGTCCAACTCTTTGCGACGCCATGGACTGCAGCACGCTGGGATTCCCTGTCCATCAACAACTGGAGCTTGCACAAACTCATGTCTGTCGAGTTGGTGATGCCATCCAACCATCTCATCCTCTGTTATCCTCTTCTCCTCCTACCTTCAATCTTTCCTAGCATCAGGGTCTTTTCCAATGAGTCAGTTCTTTGCATCAGGTGGCCAAAGTATTGGAGCCTCAGCTTCAGCACCAGTCCTTCCAATGAATATTCAGGACTGATTTTCTTTAGGATTGACTGTTTTAACCTTCTTGTTATCCAAGGGACTCTCAAGAGGCTTCTCCAGCACTACAATTCAAAAGCATCAACTCTTCAGTGCTTGACTTTCTTTATGGTCCAACTCTCATATCCATACATGACTACTGGAAAAGCCATGTTGCTGCTGCTAAGTCACTTCAGTAGTGTCCAACTCTGTGTGACCCCATAGACGGCAGCCCACCAGGCTCCCCTGTCCCTGAGATCCTCCAGGCAAGAACACTGGAGTGGGTTGCCATTTCCTTCTCCAGTGCATGAAAGTGAAAAGTGAGAGTGAAGTTGCTCAGTCGTGTCTGACTCCTAGCGACCCCATGGACTGCAGCCCACCAGGCTCCCCTGTCCCTGGGATTCTCCAGGCAAGAACACTGGAGTGGGTTGCCATTTCCTTCTCCAATGCATGAAAATGAAAAGTGAAAGTGAAGTTGCTCAGTCGTGTCTGACTCCTAGCGACCCCATGGACTGCAGCCTACCAGGCTCCTCTGTCCATGGGATTTGCCAGGCAAGAGTACTGGAGTGGGTTGCCATTGCCTTCTCCATGGAAAAGCCATAGCTTTGAGTATATAGACATTTGTCAATAAAGTAATGTCTCTGCTTTTTAACATGCTATCTAGTTTTGTCATAACTTTTCTTCCATGGAGCAAGCGTCTTTTAATTTCATGGCTGCAGTCACCATCTGCAGTTATTTTGGAGCCCAAGAAGATAAAGTCTGTCACTGTTTCCATTGTTTCCCCATCTATTTGCCTTGAAGTGATAGAACCGAATGCCATGATTTTCGTTTTTTGAATGTTGAGTTTTAAGCCAGCTTTTTCACTCTCCTCTTTCACTTTCATCAAGAGGCTCTTTAGTTCTTCACTTTCTGCCCTAAGGGTGGTGTCATATGCGTATCTGAGGTTATTGATATTTCTCCCGGCAATGTGATTCCAGCTTGTGCTTCCTCCAGCCCAGCATTTCTCATGATGTACTCTGCATATAAGTTAAATAAGCAGAGTGTCAATATGCAGCCTTGACATACTCCTTTCCCAATTTGGAACCAGTCCATTGTTCCAATTCCATTTCTAACTGTTGCTTCTTGACCGTCATACAAATTTCTCTGGAGGCAGGTCAAGTGGTCTGGTGTTCCCATCTCTTGAAGAATTTTCCACAGTTTGTTGTGATGCACACAGTCAAAGGCTTTAGTGTAGTCAATGAAGCAGAAGTAGGTGTTTTTCTGGAACTCTCTTGCATTTTCTATGACCCAGTGGCTGTTGGCAATTTGATCTCTGGTTCCTCTGCCTTTTCTAAATTCAGCTTGAACATCTGGAATTTCTCTGTTCATGGACTATTGAAGCCTCTCTTGGAGAATTTAGAGCATTGCTTTGCTAGCATGTGAGATGAGTACAAGTGTGCTGTAGTTTGAACATTCTTTGGCATTGCCTTTCTTTGGGATTGGAATGAAAATTGACTTTTTCTAGTCAGTGCCTAACACTGTGGAGTAGAAAGACGTGCTCTCATCTTCTCCTGTGAGAATTCCAAAACTGCAACTAGCTGCTGAGTAACCATCGACAGGAGAACGTTAGATCCCAAAAAAGATATCCCATGTCCAAGGGCAAAGGAAAAGCCCCAACAAGATGATAGGAGGGGCAAAATTGCATTTAGAATCAAACCCCATACCCACCGGAGAGGCTTGGAGGGCTCAAACAAAACCTTGTATTCACCAGGACTCAGGGACCCCACGGGATGGAACCAGAGCTGCCTTTGAATGTTTGAGTGTCTCCTGTGGAGGCATGGGTCAGCAGTGTCCTGCCATGGGGACAGGGGCTCTGGCTGCAGCAGACCTAGGAGGCGTGGCATGTGAGCCCCACCACAGAGCCACCGAGCAGACAACCCACAAACTGGAGAACAATTATACCAAAGAATTTCTCTCAGTATTGCAAACATTCTAGGGCCCACAACCAATCTATGGAATATCAACCATGAAAGAATGTGAACAAAGCCTTGAGCAATTAAAACACCACCAGTTACAGCACAAAAGAGATAAGAAATGTACTTTTCTTGTTTCAATCCATTGCTCTTTAAATATGAGAAAAACAGAACATTCCTTTGGACATCTGTCAGTATTGTTTCGAGTACTTCTCTGGAATATTTTTATGTTTAATTAAAGCTTTGTTTTCATACTACCCTGAGCATGTTCACTGGTGTAAAGACACAGAATGGGGATTAAACATAATCGACACAGGGAAAAATGACCATGTAAGTTGAGCCAACTTGTGGTATAACTAATTAAAAATCAATAAGCGGGACTTCCTTGGTGGTACAGTGGATAAGAATCTGCCTGCCAGTGCTGCAGACACAGGTTCAATTCCTGGTCCAGGAAGATTTCCACATGCTGTGGAACAGCTAGGCCTTTGCCCCACAACTATCGAGCCCGTGCTCTGGAGCCTGCAAGCCGCAAGTATTGAGCTGATGCACTTCAACTACCGAGGCCTGCATGCTGTAGGCCCCGGAGCCACAACAAGGAGCCCTGAGCTGCAAGTACTGACGCCTCTGCACCTAGAGCCTGTGCTCTGCAGAGAGAGAAGCCGCCACAGTGAGAAGCCCTCACACTGCAATTAGAGAGGCCCATCTCTGCAACGAGAGAAGTCCCATGTGTGACAATCAAGACTCGGCACTCAGCACTCAGCCCTGCCCTGCAAAAACCAATAAGCTTTGAAATTTATAAATAAAGCAGTCTTTCAGCGAAAACTCAGGTTTACCATACTTATAGCAATTTTAATAAACAAACATGGAAATATAAAATATTATAAGCCAGGCAGTAATTATTCACTTTACAAAAGGTGTTTTTATTGTAAGGAAGTATTTTCAAGGAAAGTATTTCACTTATAGATCAAATACATAACTTGACTTACAAAATCTTATTTTTTATAACCGCCCTTAAAGACTTGCCTCTTGTGAAACCTATATGCAGGTCAGGAAGCAACAGTTAGAACTGGACATGGAACAACAGACTGGTTCCAAATAGGAAAAGGAGTACGTCAAGGCTGTATATTATCACCCTGCTTATTTAACTTCTATGCAGAGTACATCATGAGAAACGCTGGGCTGGAAGAAGCACAAGCTGGAATCTAGATTGCTGGAAGAAATATCAATCACCTCAGATATGCAGATGACACCACCCTTATGGCAGAAAGTGAAGAGGAGCTAAAAAGCCTCTTGATGAAAGTGAAATAGGAGAGTGAAAAAATTGGCTTAAAGCTCAACATTCAGAAAACTAAGATCATGGCATCTGGTCCCATCACTTCATGGCAAATAGATGGGGAAACAGTGGAAACAGTGGCAGACTTATTTTTGGGGGCTCCAAAACCACTGCAGATGGTGATTGCAGCCATGAAATTAAAAGATGCTTACTCCTTGGAAGGAAAGTTATGACCAACCTAGATAGTATATTCAAAAGCAGAGACATTACTTTGCCAACAAAGGTCCGTCTAGTCAAGGCTATGGTTTTTCCAGTGGTCATGTATGGATGTGAGAGTTGGACTGTGAAGAAAGCTGAGTGCCAAAGAATTGATGCTTTTGAACTGTGGTGTTGGAGAAGAGTCTTGAGAGTCCCTTGGACTGCAAGGAGATCCAACCAGTCCATTCTGAAGGAGATCAGCCCTGGGATTTCTTTGGAAGGAATGATGCTAAAGCTGAAATTCCAGTACTTTGGCCACCTCATGTGAAGAGTTGACTCATTGGAAAAGACTCTGATGCTGGGAGGGATTGGGGGCAGGAGGAGAAAGGGACGATAGAGGATGAGATGGCTGGATGGCATCACTGACTCGATGGACGTGCGTCTGAGTGAACTCCAGGAGTTGGTGATGGATAGGGAGGCCTGGCATGCTGTGATTCATGGGGTCGCAAAGAGTCGGACATGACTGAGCGAATGAACTGAACTGAACTGAAAGATGCTAAATGTTGCTCAACGTAGAATATTCTTATGTTGAACCAGGAAAGACACTTATAAAATATTATTTAGTGTGACAGTTATTTTAATCTTACATGTATCTATTTCTTGACTTTCAGTGAAGTTGATAATAACAAAGAAAAGTCTGTCAAAAGTACCATTTTTCTAAATATGCCAAGTAAATCATTAATATCATTAAGTAAATCATAAATCATTAAGATTGCTGGTCAAATTTAAGTACAGAAGAACAAGTCACATTGTCTAGAAAGAAATGGCAGCAGACATTATACTTCTCAATGTCTTTCTGTTATTTTACTTTAAATGCCTTTTCTGTACTTTTTTGCTATCTTACTCTTTTTTTTTTTTTTTGGTCTCTTTTATACCTGTATCTTAGCTTTACAAAGAGTCAGACACAACTCTTGACATAGCGTGCAGGCATACACATATCTGTATTGTTGCTCTTTTTCTCATTTATTTCTCTTCTTTCTTTCCTTGCTGTCTATACATTATGTCTATAGTGGTACCCAGTGACATTTCCAACACTGCTTGGTTCTCTGTTAGTATCAGTTCAGGTCAGTTGATCAGTCATGTCTGACTCTTTGTGACTCCATGGACTGCAGCACGTCAGCCTTCCCTGTCCATCACCAACTCCTGGAGCTTGCTCAAACTCATGTCCACCGAGTCGATGATGCCATCCAACCATCTCATCCTCTGTCATCCCCTTCTCTTCCTACCTTCAATCTTTCCCAGCATCAGGGTCTTTTCCAATGAGTCAGTTCTTCACATCAGGTGGCCCAAGTATTGGAGTTTGTATACTCCATGTATACATAATTATATTCAGGTATTAGTAAATTAGTCCATATGAGTATATTGGTTCATGGAATGGCCAGGCTGTCCAACTCAGTGGGCAGATCAAAAGACTTACTGGGAGGGTTTTACCTAGGACACAAGCAGCCACTCCCATATTGTAACTTCCTAGTATTTACTGGGTTGGATAAAAAGTTCGTTAGGGTTTTTCCATAAGATGTTATGGAACTTTTTGGCCAACCCAATATAATATTTGCCCTAAGAGAAACTCCTCACAGCTAGATTTTATTTTCAGATCATCATTCTGAAAACTGATTTCCAGCTCTGAAAAACAAGCCCTTTCAATATGTCTCACTGAAGAGGGTTTTCTTATCTCTCCTTGCTATTCTTTGGAACTCTGAATTCAAATGGGTATATCTTTCCTTTTTGCCTTTGACTTTTGCTTCTCTTCTTTTCACAGCTATTTGTAAGGCCTTGTTCAACAACCATTTTACCTTTTAGCATTTCTTTTTCTTGGGGATGATCTTGAGCCCTTCCTTCTGTACATTGTCATGAACCTCCATCCATAGTTCTTCAGGCAGTCTGTCTATCAGATCTAATCCCTTCAATCTATTTCTCACTTCCACTGTATAATCGTAAGGGATTTGATTTAGGTCATACCTGAGTGGTCTAGTGGTTTTCCCTACTTTCTTCAATTTAAGTCTGAATTTGGCAATAAAGAGTTCATGATCTGAGCCACAGTCAGCTCCCAGTCTTGTTTTTGCTGACTGTATAGAGCTTCTCCATCACTGGCTGCAAAGAATAGAATCAATCTGATTTTGGTGTTGACTATCTGGTGATGTCCATGTGTAGAGTCTTCTCTTGTGTTGGATGAGGGTGTTTGCTATGACCAGTGCATTCTCTTGGCAAAACTCTGTTAGCCTTTGCCCTGCTTCATTCTGTTCTCCAAGGCCAAAGTTGCCTGTTACTCCAGGTGTTTCTTGACTTCCTACTTTTGCATTCCAGTCCCCTATAATGAAAAAGACATCTTTTTGGGGGTGTTAGTTCTAGAAGGTCTTGTAGGTCTTCATAGAACTGTCCAAATTCAGCTTCTTCAGCATTACTGGTCAGGGCATAAACTTGGATTAGAAAGACTAGAGATCTCTTTGAGAAAATTAGAGATACCAAGGTAGCATTTCATGCAAAGATGGGTTCAATAAAGGACAGAAATGGTATGGACCTAACAGAAGCAGAAGATATTAAGAAGAGGTGGGCAAGAATACACAGAAGAACTATACAAAAAGATCTTCATGATGCAGATAATCAGAATGGTGTGATCACTCACCTAGAGCCAGACATCCTGGAATGTGAAGTCAAGTGGGCATTACGAAGCATCACTATTAACAAAGCTAGTGGAGGTGATGGAATTTCAGTTGAACTATTTCAAATTCTAAAAGATGATGCTGTGAAACTGCTGCACTCAATACGTCAGCAAATTTGGAAAACTCAGCAGTGGCCACAGGACTGGAAAAGGCCAGTTTTCATTCCAATCCCAAAGAAAGGCAATGCCAAAGAATGCTCAAAGTGATAGTGAAAGTGAAGTCGCTCAGTCGTGTCCGACTCTTTGCGACCCCATGGACTGTAGCCTACCAGGCACCTCCCTCCATGGGATTCTCCAGGCAAGAGTACTGGCCTGGGTTGCCAGTTCCTTCTCCAGGGGATCTTCCCGACCCAGGGATCAAACCCAGGTATCCCACATTCCAGGCAGACACTTTAACCTCTGAGCCACCAGGGAGGCATGCTCAAACTACCGCACAATTGCACTTATCTCACATGCTAGTAAAGTAATGCTCAAAATTCTCCAAGCCAGGTTCAGCAGTATGTGAATTGTGAACTTCCAGATGTTCAAGCTGGTTTTAGAAAAGGCAGAGGAACCAGAGATCAAATTGTCAACATCTGTTGGGTCCTTGAAAAAGGAAGAGAGTTCCAGAAAAACATCTATTTCTGCTTTATTGACTATGCAAAAGTCTTTGACTGTGTGGATCACAACAAACTGTGAAAAATTCTGAAAGAGATAGGAATACCAGACCACCTGACCTGCCTCTTGAGAAATCTGTATACGGGTCAGGAAGCAACAGTTATAACTGGACATGGAACAACAGACTGGTTCCAAATAGGAAAAGGAGTACATCAAAGCTGTATTTTATCACCTTGTTTATTTAACTTATATGCAGAGTACATCACGAGAAACGCTGGGCTGGATGAAACACAAGCTGGAATCAAGATTGCTGGGAGAAATATCAATAACCTCAGAAATGCGTATCACACCACCCTTATGGCAGAAAGCGAAGAAGAACTAAAGAGCCTCTTGATGAAAGTGAAAGAGGAGAGAGAAAAGTTGGCTTAAAGCTCAACATTCAGAAAACTAAGATCATGGCATCCAGTCCCATCAGTTCATGGCAGATAGATGGGAAAACAGTGGAAAGAGTGGTAGACTTTATTTTTGGGGAAAACAGTCCTGAATATTCATTGGAAGAACTGATATTGCAGCTGTAACTCCAATACTTTCGCCACCTGATGTGAAGAACTGACTCATTGGAAAAGACTCTGATGCTGGGAAAGATTGAAGGCAGGAGGAGGACACAGAGGATGAGATGGTTGGATGGTATTACTGACTCAATGGACATGAGTTTGAGTAAACTCCGGGAGTTCATGATGAACAGGGAAGCCTGGCATGCTGCAGTCCATGGGGTCGCAAAGAGTCAGACATGACTGAGTGACCGAACTGAACTGAACTGATGTAGATGACATCACCCTTATGTCAGAAAGGGAAGAAAAACTAAAGAGCCTCTTGATGAAAGTGAAAGTGAAGAGTGAAAAAGTTGGCTTAAAGCTAAACGTTCAGAAAACTAAGATCATGGCATCTTGTCCCATCACTTCATGGCAAATAGTTGGGGAAGCAATGGAGACAGGTAGGCTGCAGTCCATGGGATTGCTAAGAGTCGGACACGACTGAGCGACTTCACTTTCTCTTTTCACTTTCATGCATTGGAGAAGGAAATGGCAACCCACTCCAGTGTTCTTTCCTGGAGAATCCCAGGGACAGGGAAGCCTGGTGGACTGCCATCTATGGGGTCACACAGAGTCGGACACGACTGAAGTGACTTAGCATAGCATAGTATAAAATCACTGCAGATGGTGACTGAAGTCATGTAATTAAAAGATGCTTGCTCCTTGGAAGAAAAGTTATGACCAACCTAGACAGCATATTAAAAAGCAGACACAGTACTTTGTCAAGAAAGATCTATCTAATCAAGGCTATGGTTCTTCCATTGGTCATGTATGGATGTGAGTGTTGGACTATAAAGAAAGCTGAGCACCGAAGAATTGATGCTTTTGAACTGTGGTGTTGGAGAAGACTCTTGGGAATCCCTTGGACTGTAAGGAGATCAAAGCAGTCAATCCTAAAGGAAATCAGTCCTGGATATTCATTGGAAGGACTGATGTTGAAGCTGAAACTCGAATCCTTTGGCCACCTGACATGAAGAACTGAGTCATTTGAAAAGACCCTGATGCTGGGAAAGGTTGAAGGTGGGAGGAGAAAGGCATAACAGAGGATGAGATGGTTGGATGGCATCACTGACTCAACTGACATGAGTTTGAGTAAACTCTAGGAGTTGGTGATGGACAGGGAGGCCTGGCATGCTTCAGTCCATGTGGTCACAAAGAGTCAGCTACAACTGAGCTACTGAACTGAACTGAATATGCCTCAGCAAGACAGAAGAAAATTACTAATAAACCAGATAAGGTAGTTAAAGCAGTTCTTGTAACTTGTGGTTATGATTATCTGCAACATATTGGAGAATTTGATTTGGTAAACACACAAATGAAAACGCTGCAAATACGTATTTAAAGTAGAATAGGATTGTGAAATAAAGGAAAAACTCAATGTTCTAGAGTAAATGAGTCTTAAAATAGTGCTAACTTCTTTCTTCCTCAAAATCAGTTGTGTCACTACTTAAGAGACCAAGCTATTGTTAATTTTTCCCCTGTCTGCTGCATTATTATCTGTGTCATTTTAGTGAACGAATGAGGCATGTATGAGTAAGTATAAAGGCTATCTCCAAACTGTTGAGTGAGAATGTTAAAGTAATTGTCATATATTTGCAGATTCAAGAGTCCAGATTCTAAGGTGCCTGCCACTTGTGATGCCCTCACAAAAACAGCATCACAATTTTATATTGAGGCCATTTCTCTCAAAGACTTTGAATGGGTAGCTAATGCCACAAACCCCCAGATATACATGTCAGGTATTTGAGTAATCATTTACTTAGCCATTTTCAGATTTACTTGAATTAGATATAAAGAGAAAAGTAGATGTATAACATTAATAATTAGTTACACCACGTATTTATATATCAATAATACCAAATATGGAGGTAAAATACTACATGATACAAAATTTTGAAAACCTGATTGGAGACATATAGAAAAATAAAAATAAAGCTCTTATGTAACTATTTTCTTTTAATCTATTTCTTAAACAAATCAATATATTTGACTCGTCTTGTGGCTTTCCTAAGTGTCTATTGCCTCACCACCCAGAATGTCAGTTTCTTGCTATTTCTGATTTCCTTTCTACTTGGTTGAGGTTACACTATCTTAATTGCATTACAGAAAGGACCGTGGAAAACCTTACACTGGTCACACTCTACCTGGTATTACTGCAATTTTTCTTTATGTTTTCTATTCATTTAGTAATCTAGAACTCTGGGGAGGCAAAATATATACTCTTGGATTTACTTATATTTTGAGAAAGCATTCTTTGTCTGGGTGACTTCAAAGTCTAATCACAGCCCACCCTTGTATGTAAGCAGAGAAGCTGAGTCCTCAATACTAGAACTCTAAAGCTGTTTCCGTTTACTGGGTCCAAGAGAAGTGAACTCAGTCCAGGTATTTCTGTTTACTCATGAGTAATCTGATAGTGGTGGTGGTTTAGTTGCTAAGTCTTGAGACCCCATAGTAGCCCGACAGGCTCCTCTGTTTGTGGATTCTCTGTCCATGAATTTCCAGGCAAGAATACTGGAGTAGGTAGCCATTTCCTTCTCCAGGTTATCTTCTTGACCCAGGGATGGAATGTGGGTCTCCTGCATTGCAGGCGGATTCTTACTGACTGAGCCACCAGGGAAGCCCTAATCTGATAGTGGAAGTGATCAAAGTCATACAACTTGTTAGAAACCAAAATAGAAACCAAAGCTCCAGGCTTCTAGTTCCAGTTCCATGTCTTGCCCCCTCTTCCACCATAACCTATTTCCTTAAATATATGTGACATTCACTGCATTTAGAGTACAGATGTGTGTGCTACTAGAGGAGTTTTCAAACAAATCTAAATCCATGCCCAATCATCTTTTGATATTATATGTAGCAGCAGCAGTTGAAATTATACATGAAAGTGTGCTTCACAATATTCTCTCATAACTATTTTTTTAAAAAGGGAACAGTTCTATTAGATGATCTCTATTGTTGCTTCTTTTTTGAATACTCTCTGAATCCATGAATCATCCCAATACCCACTGGTATGCAGCAAATGATGAGGAATTTCTTTATAAATTTAGAAAGTTGTTATAAATTCCATTGGTGTCCATTTACAACTGAAAAATATAATAAGAATAACCATCACACCTGAAATGAGTATTTATTCTCCCTTTAATGCTGATATCTCATGCTTTCCTATCCCCACTATTTTCCCATCTCATTCCCCATCAACGTACATAATGAACTCTGTCTATAAGTACAGTGGTGGAATTGATAGAGCACTGGCCTTGGCAAATGATAGAAATAGTCTTTGAATCCAGGTTGTGCAATTGTCAACCATATACTTAATCTTCCTCTGAGTCTCAGTTTCTTTCACTGTAATCAGTTCACTCAGCCATGTCTGACTCTTTGTGACCTCATGGACAGCAGCACGCCAGGGCTCCCTGTCCATCACCAACTCCCAGAGCTTGCTCAAACTCATGTCCATTGAGTCGGTGATGCCATCCAACCATCTCGCCCTCTGTCTTCAATTTTTCTTCATCCTTCTCCTCCTGTCTTCAACCTTTCCCAACATTAGAGTCTTTTCCAGTGAGTCAATCCTTCATATCAGGTGGCCAAGCATTGGAGTTTCAACTTCAGCATCAGTCCTTCCAATGAACATCCAAGACTGATTTCCTTTAGGATGGACTGGTTGGATCTCCTTGCAGTCCAAGGGACTCTGAAGAGTCTTCTGCAATACCACAGTTCAAAAGCATCAATTCTTTGGCACTCAGCTTTTTTTATAGTACAACTCTTATATCCATACATGACTACTGGAAAAACATCTACTTCTGCTTTATTGACTACACCAAAGCCTTTGTACGGATCACAACAAGCTATGGAAAATTCTTCAAGAGATGGGAATACCAGACCACACGACCTGCCTCCTGAGAAATCTGTATGCAGGTCAAGAAGCAACAGTTAGAACCAGATGTGGAACAACAGACCGATTCCAAATAGGAAAAGGAGTACGTCAAGGCTGTATATTGTCACCCTGCTTGTTTAACTTATATGCAGAGTACATCATGTGAAATGCCAGGATGGATGAAACACAAGCTGGAATCAAGACTGCCAGGAGAAATACCAATAACCTCAGACATGCAGAGGACACCATCCTTATGGCAGAAAGCGAAGAAGAACTAAAGAACCTCTTGATGAAAGTGGAAGAGGCGAGTGAAAAAGCTGGCTTAAAACTCAACATTCAGAAAACTAAGATCATGGCATCTGGTTCCATAACTTTACGACAAATAGATGGGGAAACAATAGCAACAGTGAGAAACTATTTTTTGGGCTCCAAAATCACTACAGATGGTGACTACAGCCATGAAATTAAAAGACGTTTGCTCCTTGGAAGGAAAGTTATGACCAACCTAGACAGCATATTAAAAAGCAGAGACATTACTTTGCCAACAAAGGGCTGTCTAGTCAAAGCTATGGTTTTTCACTGTAATAGAGGGATACTAATATGAACCAGAAGATTTGGTTGTGAGAGTCAATGTTCATAAATGGAATATGCTTATTACAGTGTTGTCATGGTAGTAATGATAATGATATTCTTATCATCATTACAAGACAAATATTCTGCAAACTTGATGAAGGGCAGAGGAGGAGGAGACAGAACATTTCACTTTGTCACCTCAAACATTTTATTTTAAAATTCACTTTTCTCTCTGGTCTTATAATACTGTGCTCTGTCCAAGGACAAATATAGTTCATGGCTATTTTAAAAATTCACTTAAAGCAGAGTTCTACTTTGATGGACTCTAACATTACTGCTCACAAGTCCCATTACAATGGTGTCTGCCTGAATAATTGAAATATCTTAAGGCATATTTTTTCAATCTTGCTCTATGTTGCTTAGAGTTTATATTATAAATGAGTTCTTACTGGTTTCAAGTGAAACTATGATGGGGTAAAATGTTGGATTTAGTTTATAACGTACAATTGTAGTTAAAATAAAGGCCTAATATTGAGATGTACTAAATAGATAAAAGAGATTGAATAGAATACAAATTATGAAATACAAGTGTATTTAAGCCAATGAACAGTATGCCTTATGTTCTTGAATTGAAAGCAAGTAGAGTGAAGGAAAAAAAAAAACCACATAAAAATGGTGAATGTTTGAAGATAAAAGTGTCTCTTAGAAAAATATCTATTAATTTGTCTTTCATGGCTCTTATTTTCCAAGATTAAGGTGACTGCACTGAATCCATCTTTTTTTAAAAGAGTCTTATTTTACTGGTGATAAAGGTAACTTACGTTCATTATAAATTGTTTAGAATACACAAGGAAGCAACAGTGAGAAAATCAAAGACTGTCCCCACGATAAACACTGCTAACTTTTGGTATCTTTCCATCTGTTCTTTTGCCTATGTATAATGCATATGTGATCTTATTTCTTACAAAATTTGGATGCTAGTATATAAACAGTTTAAAAACTTTCTACGATTGAAATATTTCTTACATGTAAAAAAATTAGAAAAATTGTATAATGAATTCCCATTTCTATCAACAACGATCAACTTGTTTTATCTATGCCTTCTCTTATTCCTCCAGCCTTGAATTATTTTTAAAGCAAATCCAAATGGCCTATCATTTCATCAATAAACACTTCAATACTTACCTCTAAAAGATAAGGACTCTTCCACAAAACAAACCACAATCTCAATATCAATCATTAACAAATTAACAAATAGCCATTCTTCCCTAATCTTGTTTCTTTGTGTCAGTATCATGGCCATCTTTTATTTGCAGCACAAGTATCTACTTCACAGAAAAGCTGAAGTAATTTGTATTGACAAAAAATTATATGAGTGCCAATTTTCCTGCATTTCATCCCAAATTGGACTTGTCATTCTTTCAATAACTCTCAGGACGGGGTGCTCAGGGCCGGTGCACTGGGATGACCCTGAGGGATGGGGGAAAAAGATTTTTAAAAGTAAGCTTTAAAAATATGTTTATTGTCCACTTGTGCTTTTGTGAATTGCTTATTCATGCCTTTTACTTAGTTACTATGGAAACGTTTGCTTTTTCTTATTGATTTTTAAGAGTTCTTCAAAAAGATGTGTATCAGCTATTCACTGGCTGCTGCTGCTGCTGCTGCTAAGTCGCTTCAGTCGTGTCCGACTTTGTGCGACCCCATAGATGGCAGCCCACCAGGCTCCGCCATCCCTGGGATTCTCCAGGCAAGAACACTGGAGTGGGTTGCCATTTCCTTCTCCAATGCATGAAACTGAAAATTGAAAGGGAAGTCGCTCAGTCGTGTCCAACTCTTCCCGACCCCATGGACTGTAGCCCACCAGGTTCCTCTGTCCATGGGATTTTCCAGGCAAGAGTGCTGGAGTGGAGTGCCATTGCCTTCTCCTTCACTGGCTAGTACTGCTATGATTTTACCTTATGTTTTCTATTCATTACTAAACTATAACATTTGAGAGAAACTATATGCAACTGTGGATTTATTTATATTATGGGAAACACTATTTTCCCAGACACTGTCCAAGCCTAGTCACAATGCCCTCTTCTTTGTTTCACAATGGATAGTAACACTTTGTCTAATATTGACAATTTTTTCTCATTGCCATTTATTTTTCACCCTTGTTTATGACTTTTCTCTGAACTGAAATTTTCCTTTCTCAAGGTGAACTTAAATAGTAGTAATTTTCTTCTTATATTTTTATCATCATTTCATTTCCCATTTAAAACCTTAACTCAATCTGAAATTATTATAACACAAGGCATGAAGTAGATAAGTTTACCTTCATCCCCAATTGCTAGTTAATTGTTCCACTGCATTTGAACCATTTCCCCCCCCATGATTCAATATGCCTTATCATCTAAAATATTTTACATATTGAATAAAATCATATACATTATATGACACATATATGTTACAAAAGCAGGGGCCCAAGAAATGAGACAAGTCTTAACTGAGAATAGAAAGAAGGTAGTCTACACAGGGTAGGTGGAGTGTGCAACTGGCATATGGGCAATAAAAGGAAATCTGGGGGAATAAACAATGAAAAACAGTATAAATGGAAAAGCAAAATGACACCTGTGAACTGCAAATATTTCTAATAAGTTTGCTTAAGACTTAACAGAGAGCAGAGCTCGTCCGTCCAAGCTTAGTTCTAATATAAACCCTGTACCTTTCATTCAGTCAACATTTATTCGCTCTCACTGTGTGCAAGGCATTTGGGTAGGTGCTGGTTTTACAAAAGAGAATGTGATCTAGCCTATGGCCTTAAGGAATTCATACTTTCATTGACTGCCCTTTTTATGTTATGTTGTAATGATCTGTTTGTGGGCCTACTTCTCTTTCCAGACTATAACATTTTGCAGGACAGAGTCCAGGGCTTATTCATGCTCTAATCCCTGGTGCTTAGAACAATTCTTGACACA
Organism: Bos javanicus; assembly: GCF_032452875.1. NCBI lineage: Eukaryota > Metazoa > Chordata > Mammalia > Artiodactyla > Bovidae > Bos > Bos javanicus. The sequence continues at coordinate 86,382,867 of NC_083874.1, read as the reverse complement.
TAGTTGTTGCTGATCAATGAATATTTGTTAGAATCCCCTGAGACCAGAATTCCGTTATTTCCAGGGTCATCTGTCAAATCCATAGCCAAATCCATCTGCCAAGGGAAGCTGAAAGCTGTCTACTAAGTATTCATTTTTTGCAAATGAATGACTTTTTCCCTTGTACTGAGGCTTCTTTCAAAGTTGCCATGCCAGCTAACTCCCTTTTTCTGCTATAGATCTACCTTCTACCCTCAGGCTGGCTAGGTTCCTCCACAGAAAGTCTTCAGTCCTCTCAAGAAAGCCTGTAGTGATACATTCTCCTCTTTTTGGCCTCAAATAACGTATTTCCAGCATTCCTCAGAGTCTATGTCAGTGACCGGCAGCTGGTAGCCCTGGATTCTCAATAATGTTTTGTGGTTCCAATATATATGCTCATCCATTCCTTTTTGAATAATCTCTTGGCAAATAAAACCTCTTCACATTATACTTTTAAATGTGCAGTCTGTTTGCTGTCAGTATTTTTATAATAACAATACTTATTATTGATTTCCTCAAGTGTATGTGTGTGTTGGAACAGGTGGGGATGGTAGGTAGGTGTGGAAGTGTGGTTTTGCATATTCAGGAAAGCAGTTTTATGTTTAAGATATCTAATAGCCTGAAAAAAAGTGCCAAAGTCTGAAGTGACACCTTGGCAGAAGTATCAGTGAAAATAGTGAGAAAACACTTGGATATCCCTGAAAATAAATATCCTTTCATATGGTGATCAATTGATGAGTTACAGTGAGTTATTAATTCTTAAAAAATTTACCCCAACATTAACTACACCTGTCCTGGGTGGGACTCCCAATCGCTTTTTGTTTCTTGACAAGTTGCCAATAAAACCTATTTTCCGTTATTATCTAAAGGTGATATTGTCCTTCCTCAATAAAGAATTCTATTCTATACATCTTAATTGAATTACAAAACCCTGTCAAACTTCTTTGAAACATAGTCTAAAACCTTCAGGAGTAATTATTAAATGATCCCGAAATGATATACCTGGAGAAGGAAATGGCAACCCACTCCAGTATTCTTGCCTGGAGAATCCCATGGACGGAGGAGCCTGGTGGGCTACAGTCCATGGGGTCGCAAAGAGTCGGACATGACTGAGCGACTTAACTAACTAAAATGATATAATTTGCTAATCTAACTTTTATTTTCCTTGATTCTTATGGTACATTGAGTAGTGTTCACTTCATTTGTAAATGTAGGCTCCAAGGGAATAAAATAAGTTGTACCTTGTTGCCATTGGTCACAGTCCGTCCTTATAATATCTAATAAAGAATAGATGTCTTATTTCATTTATTCTTTTCAATAACCTTCTAATTAAATAGAAGTAATTAAATAATAGCTGTCATGATAGGCACTGAGGAATTATAAATGAATAAGACATATTTTTCCCAAATACTTAAGTGAAGCTTGATAGGCTGTGAAAATGAACTTCATTAAAGGTTAAGTCCTTTTCCCTTTCTGTTATGGAGGAATAGGAAGAACTGTTTTACCTTCATTGTGAGCTTTTCAAAGTGACTGTTACGGGAGTAGTTCCAAGAGTTATCACAGGGGCTGTGCATTGGTCCTGCTTCTACGTTCTGACACTTCTCTTTCAGTATTAATACTTATAATGTTATCACAGTTACAAAATTCATCTGTAGCGCAGCAAGTTCAGACAAGATAAACTACGTAAAGTTTATGGGTTTGATTTTCATTTTGGTGTAAGAAAGATGTACATCACAGAAAAGTCCTTATGTGTGAGCCGAGGAAGGCATGTGACTAGTACAAGCTGTTAAAATAACTGCAATAGATACTTGATGTTGTTCACCATAATTATCTTGATATTGAAATCATTTTTCTACATTTTGAATGTATTTCTTTGAAGCAATAGTACCATTTCATCATTCCCCACTGAATAAACTTTAGTAGGGAGGTGTCATGTGCCAGGGAACTAGGAACTCTTGCCTTTAAGTCACTATTTAATTCATGACTTTGCTATTACTCTGGTCTCCTTGCATTCTCTCCTGGAACTCCATTTCATTAATAATAGAAAAGTCTCTGATCTTAACACACTTCATTTTTATGCACCAAAGTTTTCTTGGCTGGCATTTGTTGCTATTCCTTCCCCAGCTGTTTCTATTTAGAATACCATTGTGCTTTGAAAAGATATATTTTTAAGAAGTGATAAAGGAGCATTTTTACAAATTCCATATTAGGAGGCATATTTAGTTTCTATGCAGTTTTTGAAGACCAAATAATAGATTTTCAAAGTAATTATTATTTTAAATAGTGCCTATAGGTTGCTCACTTTCCCCTCTAGATAGAAGAGACAGAGGAGATTGAAGTGCTGACACTCTTGGGGGTTACGTCCCCCTGGCATCTTGCTGGAGTGCTGACAGGGCCCTGCTATATCCAGGGCTAAACAGTGCTAATCAGACATGTGTTCGCATGTTCCATAAATCAAGTACATATTAATAAGGAGCAGCCCTGGACTGTAATTGTGAATGAAAGCAAGAAGGTGATACTCATTCTCAAAAGAAAAATATAATAAGATCTTAAAGACTTATAATTCAAACGAACAGTTATTTCTCCACTTTATGAGAAGCAGAAGTGTCAGTATTTGCCACTTCACATAAGACAGTACCATTTTTGAAATGTTGAGAGCTTGGATTACTTAGAGAATGATTTAAAGGCTCATTTGAGAGATTCAATGGCTTTTAATGATGTCTGTGTTATCTTTTCTTTGAGGAACAGGGATGTATATCAGAAAATCACTCCACTGAAATTGCCTTCTTATTTTATTTTATATACTAGTATATTTTATATACTACCATTTTCATTCAAAATATTTAAGTTTGTCCTGAGTATACAGTATACCTATGGGAGGAACTATAGAAAACTGCCAAGGTCTGAGAGCCAAATGAATGCTTTTACTCTCAAAGACTTTATAGAAGGGGGTACCCTTCTCTTGGCATACATTGTGCAGAAACCAATCTTTATTTAAGAATTCAAGCAAAATAAAAAGACTACACAAATACAAAGATGTGTCTGGTTAGGTTTTCAACTTTACAAATGTTAGAAGTGAATAAGTAAAATGTCAAGCATTTTGTTAAAAAGTAGTTTCTAAATTTAAGTATTTTAAATAATATTAAATATTATCAATTAAAACCTAAACTTCTTTCAAAAGTAACAGACATATTTTCTTTTTTAGAGCAGGGAGACAAAGCTTGTTTTCTTTTTCTTTTTTTTTCCCTCAATCTGGTTCTTAAATTAACTTGGCTATGGAAATCAAACTCTTTTAAGCTGTTATAAATAATTAACTGAAAAATGATGTTCTGCATTTTTTGAAAGCACACTTTTTTTTCAAGCGTTAATGCTTTAATTTCAGGGCAGCAGTCTTTAAAGAGAGAAGCCAAATGCATCTTTAAAAAGCCAAGAATATGACTTCCTCTCTCTCATTAATATGTTCTTGGCATTGGAAAAATAGCTTATTTTAGGTAACTTCTTACTAATGGCCTCTATGAAGCTTCCAGCCTTTTACATTCTTTCCATGTGTCCATGCCAGTATTTATCTGCCATACGCATTAACTGTTATTTACAAAGATAGTGATTTTTTTTTAATTGCAAAATATATTTATCTTTGAGAGTTTACATTTTGGATTATGCTGATTTTTCTTATAGGAATATATTAGTTTTATATTTGCAGGAAAAAATCCTTTATAAATTGGAAAAGTATTTAGTGATCAATTGAGTAATGGCTACAACTCAATGTTCCAGATTTTCACAGTAAGTGACTAGAAAATAAGATAGTGCTTTCTTTTAATTGTCCAATTCATGTAGCTTGAATCTCCACCATTCTAGTCACTGGAAGTAAGACTTCTGAGAGTTTTCCTGGGTCTCACTTCACATCTACTCAGAATTACACTGCCGTCTCAGCCTCTGGCTCTGCTCCTGAGACCGCTAACCATATAGGCTCAGCAACTTTGTCCGAACTAACCACAACTATCACTGCTGTCAATCTCGCATCCAAGTACTAACCGGGCCGGACCCTGCTTAGCTTCTGAGATTAGCAATCAGGTGTGTTCAAGGTGGTATGGCCATAGACACTGCTGCCTTTTTAATCTCACACAGCCTGACCCTCACTCTCCTCCCTCTGAAAAATAAGACAGATCCCTGATAACTCTCTACAGCACAACCAAGAACAGGTTAAAATGTTAACTAGAGCTTATTAAAGGTTTGGGCATCGTGGAAGGAAAGGATTAAAGGTCTGGGCATCGTGGAAGGAAAGGATTAAAGGTTTGGGCATCGTGGAAGGAAAGTATGGTGAAGACAATCATTTACTATTGCTATAGAAATGGTTACTTTTAGTGTAGACCACTTCAGAATCTCTTATCGGTCCAGCTTTAGGCTGACTGATGTCTCACCAGGAATGTCCCAGCATATCCATCACTCAGAGGCCTTTCTAAATCCCTAGGCCCAAAGTGAAGGTGTCATTCACCTCAATCTAAGGTCCTAAGTCCTCATTCTTGCCTTATATTGGAGCTCATTCAAGATGTTTGACAATGAGACCTACTATCTTCAGGGAAAAGTCTACACCTATCCGCAAAGCTATGATCTTGCCTTGCTGCTGCTGCTGCTGCTAAGTCGCTTCAGTCGTGTCTGACTCTGTGCAACCCCATAGATGGCAGCCAACCAGGCTTCCCGTCCCTGGGATTCTCCAGGCAAGAACACTGGAGTGGGTTGCCATTTCCTTCTCCAGTGCATGAAAGTGAAAAGTGAAAGTGAAGTCGTTCAGTCGTGTCATGATCTTGCCTTGCTGCTGCTGCTGCTGCTGCTGCTGCTGCGTCGCTTCAGTCGTGTCCAACTCTGTGCGACCCGATAGACGGCAGCCAACCAGGCTTCCCGTCCCTGGGATTCTCCAGGCAAGAACACTGGAGTGGGTTGCCATTTCCATCTCCAATGCATGAAAGTGAAAAGTGAAAGTGAAGTCACTCAGTCGTGTCATGATCTTGCCTTAGGAGCCATCAAAAGACCCTGCAACACCATAACCTAACAGATTTTTCTACTTTGAGTAATGTTTCATTTACATGCAGCTATCCAGGGGAGTGTCTACTGGCTTTACTCAGTCCATTTCCTCTCTGTAGTATTAATATGAGGTAGAGGAAGATTTGGGCCTGCAAGACCTTCTTACTATCCTCTTTCTGCTTGCTTTGCATTTCAAATACTCAGAGAATGAGACAGACAATGCTCCAAATATGAATATGTACTCGTTAATAGTTATAATATGGCTGAAATCTAGTTTGTGAAAAGAAATATTTTCTAAAAACACAATTTCTGAAAACTCTTCTTAAAAATTCCCCATTTTCATGATTAAATCTTAATTTTCCATTCCAAAGCCCTTGTATTATAGTTTTTTCATTGAGTTCAGGTTTTTCTTCCAAACAATGAGCTGGTACTTTTCCATTTTTTTTTTTTTTTTTGAAACAAAGTAACAGGCTTCCTCAAGGACTTCACCTAAGACTGTAGGACTATAGATCAATGAGACAGAACAGCAAGTCCAGAGATTAAACCCACGCACTATGGTCAGCTATCTAGAACAGAGGAGGCAAGACTATACAGTAGAGAAAAGACAGTTTCTTCAGTTAGTGAACCTAGGAAAACTAGACAACCAAATGTAAAAAAAGTGAAATTACAACACTCCCTAAAACTACACACAAAAATAAATTCAAAATGGGTTGAAGACCTAAATGTAAGGCTGGATAGTATAAAAATCCTAGAGGAAAATATAGGCAGAACACTCTCTGACATAAATCTCAACAAGATCTTTTCTGACCCACTTCCTAGAGTAATGAAAATAAAAATAAAAGCAAACAAATGGTACCTAATTAAACTTAAAAAAAGATTCTGAATAGCAAAAGGAACCATAAACAAAATGAAAAGAAAACCCACGGGATGGTAGAAAATATTTGCAAATGAAGTGACTGACAAGGGATTAGTCTCCAAAATATATAAACAGCTCATGTGGCTCAATATAAAAAATAAAAAGAAAAACAACCCAATCAAAAAATGGGCAGAAGATCGAATTTCATTCTTCTCCAAAGAAGACGTATAGATAGCCAAAAAACACACGAAAAGATGCTCAACGTTACTCATTATAAGAGAAATGCAAACTAAAATTACAATTAGGTATCCCCTCACACCAATCAGAATGGCCATCATCAAAAAATCTACAAACAATAAATGCTGGAGAGGGTGTGGAGAAAAGGGAATTTTACACTGCTGGTGGGAATGTAAATTGGTACAGTCAATATAGAGAACAGCAGGGAAGTTCCTTAAAAGGCTAAAAATAGAGCTCCCATATGATCTAGCAATCTCACGCCTGTGCATGTATCTGGATACAACCATAATGTATTTGAAAAGATACATGCAACCTACTGCTCACTGCAGCACTATTTACAATAGCCAGGACATGGAAGCAACCTAAATGTCCATCAACAGAGGGATGGATAAAGAAGATTTGGTATATATACACAATGGAATAGTATTCAGCCAGGAAAAGAATGAAATAACATTATAGCAACATGGACGGACCTAGAGACTGTCATACTGAGAGAAGTCAGACAGAGAAGGGCAAAGACCGTATGATATAGCTGATATGTGGAGTCTAAAAAAATGGTACAAATGACCTTATCTACAAAACAGAAATAGAATTGCAGATGTTGAAAGCAATCTTATGGTTATAAGAGGAAAAGGGAGGAGGAATAAACTGGAAGATTGGGATTGACATATACACAGCATTATTATATAAAAAAGATAAGAAGAACCTACTATAAAGCACAGGGAACTCTATCTACTCAATACTATATAATGACCTATATGAGAAAAGAGTCTAAAAAATCTGGATATGTGTTTATGTATGTGCATATGTGTAACTGAGTCACTTCCCTGTACAAGAGAAAGTATACAACGTTGTAAATCAACTCTACTCCAATTTTTTTTTAAACAGGAATTTCCTGTTGGCCCAGCGGTAAGAACTCCACACTCTAACTGCCAAAGGCCTGGGTTCAATCCTGGTTGGAGAACTAAGAATCTACAAGCTGCTCATAACCTTAGCACTTTTGGGGTCTTGTAGGTATTATTAACAGCAGAGGCAGCAATGTGAGGAGGAGGCCACCAAGTTTTAAAAAAATCTCAGGTTTTTAGAATCTAGAGTATTCTGTAAGAAACTAGTCTAAAATTGAATGGCTAACTTAGGACAAGTTTTTATACTCAGAGGTTTCAGTTGGGTGAGTCTGCCCTCAGCTGCAGGCTGCAAGGTGGGTTCATAACTGCTCCATGCATCTTACTCTGGAGCCTAGGCCAGAGTTCAGTTCTGGCAGATTCCAGAGCTCAAAGGGCCACCTCGAGTGCCCAAGTACATTAGAAGTTTCTGCCTGAGCTATGCCCACAAACATCAGTCAAAGGAAGACATGGCTGAGGCCAATGTCAAGTAGAAGTTCACTTAGCCTTCTCCTCCACAAAGCCGTGGCAAAGGTGAGGGTGCATAATTCTATGACAGAGGAGAAAATAATTATGTCCAATAATTCAGTGTCCTCTTCTGGACCACTACAGACTCTGTCTAGTTCTCCAATTACTCCGTGTCAAACCGGGCTTCATATCCTCATTATTTATAACCATGTGATTGTTTCGCTACTTAAATAGATCTTTCCAGTATAGAAAGAATGTAAACTTTTTACTAAGATCAATAAATTCATCCTGGTTACTTTTATAGAAAGTTTTATGTCTATTATTTGCTGCTTCTCTACCCTCTAGAGCTATGCTTCCATCTACCTGTCACTTCTCTGGATACAGAAACTATTTTTAGGTTCATGGTTCTGTGCAGGCTATCTCTGCTTACAGAAATTTATTTTATTTACCCTGTATTTATTAAATGCCTATGACATGCCAGGCACCCAACTCTATTAGAGATATACTGGAGAACAAAATAGAATTTTTCCCTTCCCCTCAGAGAGCTTACAGAAAAGTGAGGGAAATCTTTGCTGCAATGAACATGCAGTCATTTTTCAGGGTGCAATTTGGATCACTTACCTTTCTCTGCTTTTCCCAGGGGGAATTACTTTTTTCCCTTTTAACGTTTCTATACCACTTTGCATCAGAGCAACTAAATTTTATTTTTAGATACAAATGCTTTTAACTTGTAAAAATTATACAAACTTACCGATCCTTTCTCCTTTTTCCTCCTTTCTATTCCCTGACCAAAGCAGTTTGGGGAAAAGAACCTCTCCTCTTCCCTCCAAAACAACTACATAAGCTACTGAGGACATTTTGGTAAGTGACCGTAGGAAAAATACCAAGATAGACTGGTGTGTGACTGGAGGTGGTGAATGTGGGGGAAGAGTCGTGGAGAGCATGGGAACTTTCTGCCTGGCCTGGGAAAGGAAGGAAGAGAAGTAGAGAGGACTCATGTACTTCTTCTGCTGGTATCTGGAGTATGATAGAGTCGGTAATCATAACAGAAGCAATGATTATGAAAAGGAGAGCAATTAACTGTTACTGAATTCTTATAAGATACCAGGTATTGTTCCTAACATTTTATATTAAATTACCTCATTTTGGCCTTATAGCAACTCTGTCAGGTAGATTTTATATAAATATATATAATATATTATAAATATATATTTATATACTTACATAAATATATATTATAAATATAAATATGTTATATATAAAATCATGTATAACATTATATATATATATATATATATATATATATATATATATACATACTCTGCAGATGAAAATCTGAAGTTTAGGAAATTGAAAACATTCTGCTTGAGGTCACACAGACAGGGCATGCCCAGGATGTGTTCAAGTGACACCAAAGTCAGTCTTATGAAGCAATGCATGATTCTGCCTCTTTCCTTGAGGCTGGCTGCCTGGGGAGCTGGGGGCAGAAAAAGCCATGTAAAAGCTTCTTGTTTGTCCTGCAGGACACATAGGTGGTCAAAGCCCCCTAAGCTGAGGAGTTCTGTATCCAAGGGGCAAGACCTCCACCTTCTTTTCCTTCCCATTCCAAAGAAGCTGGTAAGAGGATACAGGATAAAGAATTAAGAATTATCAAGATCAAATTTTCTGCTGGCCTGAAAGATGGGGGCTTGGTGTTAAAGAAAAAAAAAAACAAGTTTAATTATAGAAAATAATAAATGTAATTTTTGTGCATGTGAGTTTGTAAGATGAGATTTATAGCCATTACGTGGATAATCTCTATTCTTCCTCTTCTCACTTTACTTTATAATTAGAACCTTTCCTGTAGATTATGAAACACTAGAATTGAGGAAATTTCTGTTTATTGACATTATTACTTATATATAGCACAGTGTTAGGCATATGCTGGTTGAATGGATTATTGAGATGCCCTTGATAAAATGTTTCCATTACTCAATTTTCCCCAGTAAATTCTGTTCACTTACAGTGTTAAAGTCTTTGTTGTGACTATAAATTCAGTTAACACAAACAGATAGTATTTCAAATGTCTGTGCTCTTAGAAGTATTTTTTTACCCCTTTCTTTATCGTCATTTCTTATATTTATAAGATAATGCTTTGAGAATAAATCAGAGACTGTAAGATGAAAACATTTTAGACAGAAATGCTCATTAGCCCCACTCTGAAATTTTTAAGGGCAAAGGGTACTTCCACAACGTAATGACAATCGCTGCAGAATTTATCAAGAAAACAACATTGATGAATAGGAAGAGGAAATACATTCTTGGTAGAGGAATGATGCCAGAGAGAACCTACAACAAATGACTCAGAAGGAGGAGGTCCTGCTACTGTCAAGGGCCAAGAAGCCAAGTTCTGTCACCAGAGAGGAAAATCAGCCAAGGAATTGAGCATGAAGCAACTTCATGTAGATCGCGCTATTGTTGGCATCTGTGATGATAACAGCTGCCTGGTTAGTGTGCTGCCCTTCTTACTCACTTCCTTCCTATTCCTCCACATTTTTGTGGTTCCTGAGCTGCGTCCTTTGAGCTTGCCAATTCTACAGTCCCACTAATCTCAAATAGAATTTTTTTTTTCCCTCTTGGGTAAAAAATCAACCACTACAGCTTCCATTTGAATTCAGGGAGAATAACTATGTCAGTAATGCCAAAGTACATGCATAAACTTACAAATCTCAAAACTGTGAGATATTTGAGAATAAGTGTACAGTCAGAGTTTCATTTCTTCACTGACTCACAGACCATCCAGTCACCATCTATTATTTACTACATAGTTGGGTTGTGCTCTAGGTGCTGGAAATCACAGATCAGGTGGGGAGACAGTCATGTGAAGAAATTCTATGTGTAACACAATGGACGCTAGAACAGAAGCATTGTACACTTCCACAAGACCAGAGGGAGACGGCAGTACAGAAAACAGACAGAGATTTCTACAGAAGGGAACTTTTGAGCTGGACCTCAAAAATATGCTAAGATAAGTTACCTACTGATTCCGAGACAAAAAAGCACCCAGGGATAAAAGAACAGCATTTTCAAAGACCCAGACCATGAAAGAATATGATGTATTTATGGACCAGAAAGTGACTCCATGTGGATGATGTTAGAGTGAGGTGTGAGAAGAGAAGATTGGGAGTGGAGGTAGGGGAAGAAAAGGAGGCTGTGAGTGGCTTTGAATGCCATGCTTAACAACTTAGAGATTGTTGAAGACTTTGTTGATGGAGTTAGGTTTTGATGGCAGTTAGTTCCTCTGTTGGCTGGTTGGGGACTGGTGTGAATAGACCATATTTCTCCACTGATGGCAAAATGATCTAAAACTAGGGTAAGGACAAGTGAATCCTGCGGGCACACCCCCAGACAGGGTGCGGTACTGGCCCCAGCTTCTACTGTATAGATTTGCACATGATAGGTATCCATAAATGCTCGTGACTTACTGGGCTTTAGTGCATATATAAAGATGATATTTGATTCTATAACTGGAATAAAGAAAGGTTAGTCGGGGTGGAGTATAAATCTTGGCACTCACTCAGGTACTCGAAATTCTTAATTACGCCTCTGCTCACGATTACATGGACAGAGTTACCCTTCAGGTTCTTGTGAGACATGAGTAATAGGTATAATATGTCTATGTGTCTCTGACCCACTCCTCCCATAGTATTGGAGTGTTTTAGTTCAAGAGCAAAAGGGAAGCACAGAGGAACTGTGTGAGAGAAAATCCTTGAGAAAAAGTCCTTGGTAGTTTTTCTCATAGGTTTAATCTACTGCTTCAAAGTCTCCCTATAGGAGGCTCAGTGGTAAAGAATCTGCCTGCAATGCAGGAGACTCTTCTCAGGAGACATGGATTCAATCCCTAGGTTGGGAGGACCCCCTGGAGGAGGAAATGGCAACCCATTCCAGTAGTCTTACCTGGAGAATCCCATAGACAGAGGAGCCTGGTGGGCTACAGTCCACAGGGTCACAAAAGTCAGACATGACTGAAGCGAATGAGCACAGCACAGCATTGCTTCAAAATCAGTCAGCATGGCAACGTGGTTCAGGGCAAACCTTGCAGTCTTATTCTGACTCTACCCTGGGTTCGATCCCTGGGTTGGAAAGATCCCCCTGGAGAAGGGAAAGGCTACCCACTCCAGTATTCTGGCCTGGAGAATTCCATGGATTGTATAGTCTCTGGGGTCACAAAGAGTCGGACACAACTGAGCGACTTTCACTTTTCACTTTCTGACTCTACCCATTAACAGCTGTGGGACCCATGGCAGGTGAGGTGACATCTCAACCCAATTTCTCATCTCTAAACCATGCAGAGCAACTCCTACATTGAGAGTAGTAAGAATCAAATGAGGTGATGCATGGAAAGTGCCCAGCACAATGCCTATCATAGGAATCAGAAACGAAATTAGCGTTTGTCGGAGACTTTTCATATAGGATCTCTTTGGAAATGAAACCCATTGGTCACAGTCCTTTCTTTTTAAACACGCCTTTTTTATTTTGCCTATCCCCATATGCAGTGTGTCCTGTTCACTTCATAGTCACATCATAAGCCTCTGACACTCCTCTCTCTTCTCATACTTGCTGCAAGGACCCACCAGCCCCCTTTCTCTTTTCTGGACAGCACCTCTTGTCTGCTTTTTTGTTTCCATTTTGATGCCTCGGTGTCTGTCTGTAGACAGCTTATCATGCCTAAACAGAGTTTTTTGACCTGTGAAATAGCAAATTAACAATTAATATGACTCTATATCTCATGCTCGCTCTGAAGAACTTGCTCAGGGTTTAAGAAAACCTGGGATCTCCTTTCACTTTTTCAAAGTTGACTCAGTCACAATAACTGGAAAAACACTGAAAGCCCCTAGACATAGAAGAACACCTAGACGTGAATACTTAATCCTTTCACAGCCGAATGTTATTTCTTACACTAGAAAATCTGAGTTTAGAATGACAATGTTGGAAATATTTGGCTTGTGATAGCTCAACAAAGATTATTTATGTTCAAATTTGCAATCAATAATTACCTTTAATTCTCTAGGCTTTTTCCAAATGCAGCTACCCTTGCTTTTCAAAAGTTTGTATTATACCACTTTACTTTTATGCAAACCTACCTTAATATCTGTTTTTGCTTTTACAGAAAAGGCAAGGTGAAAATGGCTCTCAGTGTTTGTTCTGTGGCCGTTACATAAGGAGCGCACGGCCAAAGCAATGAAGTGTGGTCCTGCCACGCTCCTTCCCCGGAGAATTAGAATCAGCCTCTCAAATCCCAGCTGCCATCGCTTTGAACTGTGTCTTTGAGCCTCTGTACTTTATCTTCATTTATTTTGTTCATCCGTTAGCAAGATGTACCTTAAAGGTAATTTCTTCTTCACTTACACCATTTTGGCTTACAAAAGGTTTCATAGGAACAATCTACTTCTGATATGGGGTGGGGAACCTATAACCAAGAAATAACCACCACCCACTGGAGATAAGTTTTGCATAATTATAACTTAGCATATAAAAGATGAGAGTTTTGAGTTAGAAATGTAAGTTAAAGGATCATGCATATTCTAGCATCATTTTTTTGGTTATCTGTTAACTTACTGTCTCTCGATTCTTCCACTGGGGCAATCAACAAATCCTTATTTTCCTTTGTTGATAGGAAACTGTGTGTTAAGTCATCTCAGTCGTGTCCAACTCTTTGCGATCCCATGGACTATAGCCCACCAGGTTCCTCTGTCCATGGGATTCTTCAGGCAAGAAAACTGGAATGGGTTGCCATGCCCCGCTCCAAGGGATCTTTCTGATCCAGGGATTGAACCTGTGCCTCTTATGTCTCCTGCACTGGAAGGCGGGTTCCTTACCACTACTGCCATCTGTGGGAAAGTAGTGAGGATGAATAAAGTAATATATATGAGAATCATCTGTGCTCTTTGGAGCACAGCTACAGGGCATTATTATTATTGGCAGCAATGAGAACCCTAAAACAGGAAGAGGCATACTGGTTAGCCCCTACCCTGAACTGCTATGAGCTTCAGTAGGCTCCCATACTTTTCATTGTCACAGCCATAAGGCTGACAGAAAGGCCCTCAGTTATGAGACCGGGGTGCAAAGGGTGATATTATTATTGGGGGACTATTACTGGGGAACGATGCCATTGGGTAACCATGTGCTGTAGATAAAGACCTAGACAAACATTTTAGATTTTCATTGCCATCCTTTAGGTTCGCAGTGTTATTCCTAACAGGACAGACTGCCAGAGAGTACAATCTGAGGCATTTTCTACCTCCATTAAAAATAGAAAACAGTGTAAGATGTGTATGTGGGCACAATGAATTGCCAGAACTGGCAGGACCTGTTCCTCCCTTCCTTCCTTTGTAATCTGATCTTTAGTATCTTTTCTCTTGCTTGATGGCACAAATCTAAATTCTTTGTATCTAACAGGGTCTTGAAATTCTGGACTTTGGGTCACTTTATTAGAAGTCATCTGGGTTTTAGTTTTTTTCATGGCCCAGGTCAGTAAATATCACAACAACCAATAGCATAAATATCTTTAAGCTTTGTGTTAAAATTCTTGTTTTGCTTTGCAAGCCCAATATTATCTTGTAGCAGGTGCAGATACTGTGTTTTCTGAGTTCTTAATGAACATAAATCCCTAGTGGAGATATTTTTCATTCCCTGCATTCCATTGTTCTGATAACGACGCTTATAAAATGCAGACAGATACTTCTCCAGATTGCATGACCAAGCATGTATTTCAAGAAAGGTCAATGTTCATCAGGAAATAGGAAACTACTTATGACTTTTGTAGGTGTTCTATGTGGATATCTTTGAATAAATCAGCTAAGTAAAAGCCACTTTATTTATTGCAATCCTCTGGCATTAGTGCAGCTCATAGAAAGTGTGTCACACTGTGAAATTGTTCTGTGCCCTTTTCTGTGTTCCTGAAGTCACTTAGTTTTTAAAACATAGTTTAAAATGATAATTGCTGGAAATGGGCACGATCAGGGAAGGGTTCCAGGGCAGCTTCGCAAATAAATACAGACCATTTATAAGCACACTTTTAGAAACCTGTTTCCCAGATCTATTTAAAAGATATCTGGGTGAGAGAAAAAAATTAAGCTGGTATTTTCCACCATTCATCTAGTCTGAATCATAATTTTCCAGAAGCAAGTATCTTCTTGCAAATAACAGAGTGGTGTCCTGCTACCTCCGTCTCTCTCTCTCTCTTTCTCTCTCTCTCTGTTTCTCTTTGCTATTGATGGAAGTAATGACATGGGTGTGGCATCTCTGAGGCCAATGATTGTTGTTAATACAGTTACCTTTGACACACCTTGTAAACTGCTAGACACAGTGCAAGGTCCTGTCTTCACCACTTTCTCTGGAAGGTTTGGAGAAGGCATTGGCACCCCACTCCAGTACTCTTGCCTGGAAAATCCCATGGACGGAGGAGCCTGGTAGGCTGCAGTCCATGGGGTCGCTAGGAGTTGGACACGACTGCGCGACTTCCCTTTCACTTTTCACTTTCATGCATTGGAGAAGGAAATGGCAGCCCACTCCAGTGTTCTTGCTTGGAGAATCCCAGGGACAGGGGAGCCTGGTGGGCTGCCGTCTATGGGGTCGCACAGAATCGGACACGACTGAAGCGATTAGGGAGCTGCGTTTCTAAAATAAATACACACATAATAAGCTCCTCCTAATTATTCATGAGAAGCTTGTAGGAACTGTCAGACTCCTTGAAGGAGGAGCTGGATTGCTGCCGATCTGTATCTCCAGCCTGATCATGCTCCAGAGCAGCATCTCCTGTTTCCCATTGCTGCTGGATATTTTACTGTGAATGCCCCTTTGTTGCCTAAAACTCCACGTGGCTAAAGCTTAACTCTTAACTTGGTTCATGTGTTCATTCTTTACTTCACTCAATCAACTGACAAAATCAAAGTTTTTTTCCTCCCCTGTCTACCTCTCCTTCTTTTCTTTAATCCATTTGTGCATTTATCCAAGCAGTATATATTGTGTCCTCTTTGCAGATCTCTGAGTCTGCATGTATCAAAGAGACAGCACTCAGTTCTCTCTGTCTTCCCTCTTTACTGACAGAACTGTTTAAGGGCATCCTATCTAAATCTTTGTTTTCAGTCTCCCTTCTCTTTTTCGCCTCCTCTTTCCACCAACCTCCTAGTCATCCTACACATTGTTACCAAATCAATCATTTGAAAAACTTTCCTTCGACTATGTTACTGCTTGGTTTTAAAACACCTTCATTGGTTTTTATTCTCTACAGGAAAATGGAAGTGGTTGAAGGGAAGAAGTGGGGAGAAGCACTTCTTTCCCCTCACCTTCAAGTCCACCTGACATGTCTTTTTAGTGAATTTCCTATTAATCTTCTTCGTAAGCTCTCTACCCGGCAGCCCATGTATTTAATCACTGCCTTCTGAAAAAGCCACGCGTTGTCTTCATTCTATGTTTTGCCCATCCTTTCCTTGAAAAATCACCACCCCCCCACAACATTCTACCAGTACCAATTCTACTTTATTCTTCAAGATCTGATTTAAAACACAAGGTCATTCGCAAAGCTTTCCTTGATCCTCCAGGCCAGGGATTGACAATTATTTTTTTTCTGTGAAGTGCCAGATAGTATTAATAAATATTCCAGGCTTTCTGAGCCATACAATATCTGTAGCAACCATTCAACTCTGCTGCTGTATCATGAAAGCATACATAGACAAAATGTCAAGGAATGAGTGTAGCTGTGTTCCAACAGAACTGTGGACACGGAAATTTTCAAGTGTCATTATGCACCGTTCTTCCTTTGAATTTTGTTCAATCACTTAAAAATACAGAAAGCAGTCTTAGCTTATGAACCATATAAAAACAGGTGGCAGATGACTTTGGTCTATGGACTGTAGTTTGTAGATTCTTGCACTGAGCAGAGGATTCTTTCTCATATAATTCCTAATGCTAAGTTGTCCCTTAGACAACAGGGAGATCAAGCCAATTAGTCCTAAAGGAAATCAACCCTGAATATTCATTGGAAAGACTGATGCTGAAGCTGAAACTCCAATACTTTTGCCACCTGATGCGAAGAGCTGACTCTTTGGAAAAGACCCTGCTGCTGGGAAAGATTGAGGGCAGGAAAAGGGGATGACAGAGGATGAGATGGTTGCATGGCATCACTGACTTGATGGACATGAGTTTTGAGCAGTCTCTGGGAGATAGTGAAGGACTGCAGTGTTTCATGGGGTTGCAAAAAGTCGAGCATGATTTAGCAACTGAACAACAAGTTGTTTGATGTGCAGTGTACTTTTTCTATACTGACATGTCCTGCATTTTAAGTATGTGTCTATTAACTTTAATCAGACTAGACTCCATGGAAGCAGGGGTTTTATTTCATAGATCTTCTTATATATTCAGCATCTATGACAATATCATACAATTATTGCTCCATGAAAATATGATGATATAAGGGATTCAATCAAGCTTTGTTAGATGGGTCTTTCTGCCTCTACTTAGGTCAAAGTAAATGGGAAGTAGCATTTTTTTTTACAGATAATTTGTTGCAGAATTATTATCTCCTTTGATGAGCCATGTGCAAACATAAAATACTGCTTGTTATTATAGGAATAAATATGATGTAAGTTTATTTTTTGCCTTATAATCAGGATAGCATTATTATGAAAATATTTGCTTTCTTGGCAAATAAGATAAATTAGGAAAATAACATGACAAAATTATAACAGCAATAGAAGATTGTAAAAATGTGTTTTTAGTACTAAGACAGTGAAGGTATCCTCTTTTGAGACCCCTGAGGCCACCTGGAAATCAGGATAATTCATGCTCCCATGGGTGCTTGCGTTATGGGTGGTACTGACACGTTGCAGGATCTGTTGTCTTCTCCAGGCTTATTGGATGGCAGAGCTGAGGCCTCAGAATAAGTCATGGCTGTCATGGTCTTTGCAAATAATTAAAATTAAAATTAAGAAGCAATTGAATAAAAAAATATTTTATTTAATACCATTAGGTTAACTAGCAAGGTAGGTATTTACAGGTATAAAAACATGCCACAAAGGAAGAAAATCCAGGCATTTCTTCCTTCCATTAGTGTTATGATCCTTAGTCTCAAAAAAGTGCTACAAATACTCTTGTAAGTAGTTGTGGAGATAGAATGAGTTCTGCAGTTCTTTTGGTTTTTATGTTTGTTGCTAGTTTTTCAGGCCAGCTGGCTAAGCAGGGACTATTTCTAGCCTAAAGGAAGCTCTAAGGAAGACCTTGTGATTTAGTTGCTAAGTAAGTATTTCTGCAGATGCTGTTATCTTTAGGTAATGATGCCCTACTTTACAAATGAAACTATGCATTTATTTGGGATGAATAGTTGAATTTCTGAAATCTTGAGCTTTCTTATCCGGGATTCTGTTATTAACCACAGGTGTGTCTAAAGAATGGCTCTCATGTGTAAAGTATTGGCCTGATGGTGTGCAAATTTCTTTCCGGCTTTATGACTTCACTTGTGTTTGGGTACCCATGAGGACTGACAATATCCTGGTTTCCCAGCCAGAATGGAGGAAAGATTTCCTAGTCTAGATTGTGGAGGGTGGAACGTCCAACACTCACGAGGTACAGAAGGCGACCGTTTCAGATATAACAGAAAGTCGCATATTGTAATATGGATAACCTGGTCCCTTTTCATACGCACTTCCTGTTTCTGTGAAATCGTTGTTTGTGAAAGGACATAATAAACTCTGATTTGTCACCAGTGGTTATAATACTTCAAATAACTCAGATTACTTTGAGTTAAGCAGGATTGAAAAGCATTACTTCCCTGAAGGAGCAAATCATGAAAGGTTTATTTTTAATTGCTCACTTGCCCTCTTTGCTGGAACTAGTTTTGGGTCCTTGTTCTTCTTTTCTTTTGAAATCCTATTTTCCACTATATATTAAAGTTATAATAAAGTTATATTAAGGTTATAAGTGGTTTGTAGATTGAGTTGTTTAATCCAGGCAAATATGACTTGCATGGCTCTCAATTGTTCGGACCACATTTGTACAGCAGTAATGACCATCTTGGCCTCTATGGCATGTTGTGGGAATGTGTGCATGATTTGGGTGTTAGACTTATTTTAAAATACTAATTCCATTGTTGGCTGGTCAGAGTAAGCTGGGAAAATCATTTAACCTCCTGCCTTAGTTTCCTAAGCTTTTTTTAAGACTAAAATAAAATTAATTTTTAATTTAAAAATTCTATTTGTAGAACATACAAATAATGTAACACCCTGTGTAACTCAAAGTAGGAATACAATAAATATTACTTTCTGGCTCCATATATCCTCATCTAAGTTTTTGTAGTTATTGTCTGCTGTTGTGGTGATGGTCTGGCAACTGGGTAATTTCTGATTTTGCAGGACTATAATAATATTTTACAATGAGATACGCTTCCAAGAATCTCAGAATTGTTACTGGATTGTATATTATACTCCAACTCATTCCCCTCCTCCCCTTGACCCATTGCTAGCAAAATGCGAAACAAATAGCAATTCTTTTGTACAGTTTTCTTACAAAGGGAGAACTAAACTAAAGAGCAGTTAAATCGCAGATTGCAGAGAGGAAATGGAGAAGGTAGGAAAAGGACCTGAAATTCTAGGTTTGGCATGGCACTGTGATAAGCACTATTAGATCATGCTCTTTGCTTGAAATGTCTTATCATCTATTTTGTGTAGGTATCCATAGAGATGGTTTTGTTTTAAAAAAATCTCACAAAAGGTTTTTTAGGAAGCTATAATTTTCTACTGTATGGTATGTTGTGCTTCAGCATAGAAGTACACCCATGGCTGATTCATATCAATGTATGGCAAAAACCACTACAATATTTTAAAGTAATTAGCCTCAAATTAAAATAAATAATTAAAAAAAAGAAAATGGTTAAATAGAACTTCCAAAACCTATTAAAGCATAGTACTTGATACCATCCCTTTTCAATCTTAAAGTCCAAATTGAAATTTCATTTAGTGTAAGTGAATTTTAGCTGTTTTGCATAATCTGACTAGTGATCATTTTCAGCCTTTATAAATCTTGATTTTTAAAGTCTCAGTTTCTTGAAAATTTTGGATGTGAATCCATCTGAACAAAAAGTACAAAAACTTTTCCAATTGGCTTAAGATAATAATCCAGTTTCTCTGACAAATAAATGTAGAGTACACAATTAACTTGACCAATTTTGATAAACAATGTTGAAATGTAGTGAAATGCCTTCATAATTTCTTTTTTTGTTTGTTTTTATTAGGGTTTTCTTATAAATAAATAAATCACATTAGTATTGAGAAGATATGCTCTCATTTAATAACTGGGAACGAAAATGAACTTAGGAGTTTAACTTGAAAAAAATATTTTGCTAAAAATTTTCTTAATTTATGTAATCTTCTTCATATGGCATTCATTCTCAATTGTATAAGAATGAAAATACCATTTGAGACCAATGCCACCATATCTGTTATGGGCTCAGTTTTATCCCTTGAAATTCATATATTGAAATCCTAACTCTCAGTACGTCAGAATGTGGTTGTATTTGAAGACAACCACAGAGACAACCAGGGGACTCAGAGACATAATTAAGGTAAAATGAGGCTAGGGGCCCTAATTTAATATAACTGTGGTCCTTAAAAGAACAAGAGATTAGGACAAACACACACACACACACACACACACACACACAAGATTGTGAAAAGGTACAGGGAGAACGTGAGCATATATAAGCCAAAGA
Organism: Bos javanicus; assembly: GCF_032452875.1. Lineage (NCBI taxonomy): Eukaryota > Metazoa > Chordata > Mammalia > Artiodactyla > Bovidae > Bos > Bos javanicus. The sequence continues at coordinate 86,362,646 of NC_083874.1, read as the reverse complement.
GAGAAGTCTCAGAGGAAATCAACACTACTAACAGGCTGATCTCTAAATTAGTAAGAAAATAAATTTTTGTTGTTCAAACCACCCTATGTGTGGTGCTTTGTTTTGGTAGCCCAGCCATTACCAACTTATATAACATCTCAAATTTAGAAATAATATTGTCTGGTAGAGCAAAATTTCCCTTGAATCATTGTTTCTGTAAAAATTCCCTATAATCTGTTTCTAATACCACCAAAGTGTGACTGGTAAGTCTTCTGTATGTAAATACATTAAAATATATTTTACAGACAAGTATTCTATAATTCTGACTTGAGAAACCATCTTGACTTTTTCCTTTAATTTTAATGAATTAGTGAGATATTCCTGAATAATCTGAGATAATTTTTACAGAATTGGTTCTAGGCAACATCTTCCATATTCAGTCAATTCATATGTCTTATTGCTTTTACCATCTTTCTCATAAAATACAGTGTTTTATTATCTTATTTTTCCTTCCAATTTCACTACCCCAGGCTTCCCTTGTGGCTCAGCTGGTAAAGAATCTGTCTGCAATGCTGGAGACCTGGGTTCGATCCCTGGGTTGGGAAGATCCCCTAGAGAAGGGAAAGGCTACCCACTCCAGTTTTCTGGCTTGGAGAATTCCATGGACTGTATAGTCCATGGGGTTGCAAAGAGTCAGACATGACTGAGTGACTTTCACTTTCACTTTTCACTATCAGTGAAGACGCTAATGTTTGTCTGGGCTCATATAAAAACTTCTCAAATGCCCTCACCTCTAGGCTCTCTCTATCTCCAAAATATTCACTACACAGACACAAGAGTTAAGACTATAACATGAATTTTTTTCTCGTGGCAGATTTCTTCAATAGTTCCCTATTATCTGCAGAATAAAACCTAAACTCCTTTCACAACAGTAGCATATGCTTCATGATGTAGCCTCTGCATACTCGTTCTGCTTTGTGTTTCGTCCCACCCTCCCAAACTCAACTCTGATTTTACTAATGTTTCCTATAGATTCTAGAATGTATCACACTTAAAAAAAAATGACTCTGTGTCTTTATATACGTTCTTCCCACAGAATGTAATGTTTCCTCATTATTCTCTGACTAACATCAGAGATCAGATCAGTCGTTCAGTCGTGTCCGACTCTTTGCGACCCCGTGAATCGCAGCATGCCAGGCCTCCCTGTCCATCACCAACTCCCTGAGTTCACCCAGACCCACGTCCATCGAGTCAGTGATGCCATCCAGCCATCTCATCCTCTGTCGTCCCCTTCTCCTCCTGCCCCCAGTCCCTCCCAGCATCAGAGTCTTTTCCAATGAGTCAACTCTTCACATGAGGTGGCCAAAGTACTGGAGTTTCAGCTTTAGCATCATTTCTTCCAAAGAAATCCCAGGGCTGATCTCCTTTAGAATGGACTGGTTGGATCTCCTTGCAGTCCAAGTCTGACTAACATCGATTTCTTCAAATGTTAGCTCAAATAACATTTCATCTCTTGGTAAGTTCAAGTGTGCCTTCTACACTCCCATGCATGCGTGCTAAGTTGCTTCAGTCGTGTCTGACTCTTTGTGACCCTATAGACTGTAGTGCTCCAGGCTTTTCTGTTCATGAGATTCTCCAGGCAAGAATACTGGAGTGGGTTGCCATTTCCTTCTCATGGGGATCTTTCTGACCCAGGGTTTGAACCTATGGTTCTCACCTCTCCTGCCTTGGCATATGAGTTCTTTAACGTTAGCGCCACCTGGGACATCCTGACGTCCTGTTTCCAGCTCCTTGCTCATCTCCACACTAGATCAATGAATCTCCATGTATGTCTACTCAGTCCCTGGTACTATGCTTTCATGGTGAAAGGACTCAGTAACTATTTAAGTGATACAAGGGTAAAGTGGGTTATGGCCTTACATAGTTGTTCAAAAATTTTTAAGAATGCTATACTTTCATACAAAGTCTTTATGGAGATGACCATAATGGAAGATCATTTCAATACACTCAATTTTCTCTGTAGGAACAATATAACTAAGGGTTGTATTACACAATAAAGGCAATACCAGGTAAACCATAGTTTTAATCACATGGGCAAAGCAAAGGTATGACAATTAAAAACAGATATAATTAATAAACATTATGCTCTAAGTTCTATAATATGAATATATGTGTTCTAGATATAATGTAATTTAATGTGATAAAAGGCAAATATAAGTATGACATTAATCAATTTTCTGAATCTTCTAAAATGGATTTAAAGCTTCTTTGAAAACATATAGCAGCAGTGTATTAGAATGAAATTCTTGAACTACATACTTGAAGTTAACTTGATAGTAATATCAAGCATTAACAAAGCATTTAATGCTAAATGTCATTTTTTGTTTCCTTAAAATAGCTTATTTTAGAATTAGTGTGAAATGGGCCTACATCTCTGTGAAAAGTGTATGAATTTCCCATGGACATCTGTGGGTATACAAATTTAAGAACATATTTGAAGGCAATTTAGCTTTGTGTTTCCAGATTATTTAAATTTTTCACAGTATTTGACTTTGAAATTCTAGAAGCTGATCTTAAGAAACAAATCAGATTTTTAAAAAAGCTTCATAAACAAATGTTTACCATAGCACTGATGAAAAAAAATAAATAAAGGGTTGTTAACAAAACATGGTACATTGGAATAGAATATTTACGTGCCATTTAAATTTTACAATAGCCTGGTGAAATATTAGTGTCAAAATAGTAAAAAGTGGGAAAGAAAACTATGCTTAAAACAAGATCACAATTAATGATATTAAAATATGCCAGAGAACGAACAAACCCAAAGTTAGTAGAAAAAAAGAAATAACAAAGATCAGACCAGAAGTAGAAATAAAAAGACAATAGAAAAGATCAATGAAACTAAGAGTTGGCTTTTTGGAAGGATAAACAAAATTGACAAACTTTAAGTAAATCACCAAAAAAAAAAAAAAAAGACAGATGACTCAAATAAATAAAACCAAAACTGAAAGAAGAGATGTTACAACTGATACCACAGAAATACAAAGAATTATAAGAGACTGCTATGAATAATATCAACAAGCTAAATAACCTAGAAGAAATGAATAAGTTCCTAGAAACATGCAACATACCAAGATGAATCATAAATAGAAAATCTGAACAGACCACTTACTTGTAAGAAGATTGAATCAGTAATCAAAAGCCCTCCCAACCAAGAAAAGTCCAGGGCCAGATGGATTCACCAGTAAGATCTATCAAACATTTAAAGAATAATGATTACCAACCTTTCTGAAACTATTTCAAAAAAGAAAGAGAGGAGGGATCACTTTCAAATTCATTTTATGAGGCTAGCATTACTCTCTTACCAAAACCAGACAAGGACACCACAAGAAAATTACAGATCAATATCCCTGATGGACATAGATATGAAAATCCTCAACAAAATATTAGCAAACTGAATTTAATAACATGTTAAAAGGATCATACACTATGATCAAGTGAAATTTATTATAGGGTATTCAATCAGAAAGCCTTCCTAAGTGAACAATGCAAAGAAATAGAGGAAAACAATAGAATGGGAAAGACTAGAGCTCTCTTCAAGAAAATTCGAGATACCAGGGGAACAATACATGCAAAGATGGGCACAATAAAGAACAAAGACAGTATGGACCTAACAGATATCTAGCAGAAGCTAAACAAATATTTAAACAGATATCTAACAGTACTTAGCAGAAGATACTAAGAAGAGGTGGCAAGAACATACAGAAAGAATTATACAAAAAGGTCTTAATGACCCAGATAATCACAATGTTGTGATCACTCACCTAGAGCCAGACATCTTGGAGTGTGAAATCAAGTGGTCCTTAGGAAGCATCACTATGAACAAAGCTAGTGGAGGTGATGGAATTCCAGCTGAGCTATTTCATATCCTTAAAGATGACACTGTTAAAGTGCTGCACTCAATATGCCAGCATATTTGGAAAACTCAGCAGTGACCACAGGACTGGAAAAGGTCAGTTTTCATTTCAATCCCAAAGAAAGGCAATGCCAAAGAATGTTTAAACTACCACACAATTGCACTAATTTCACATGCTAGCAAAGTAATGCTCAAAAGTCTCCAAGCTAGGCATCAATAGTATGTGAACTAAGAACTCCCAATGTTCAAGCTGGATTTAGAAAAGGCAGAGGAACCAGAGATCAAATTGCCAACATCCATTAGATCATAGAAAAAGAATTCCAGAAAAACATCTACTTCTGCTTCATTGACTACACTAAAGCCTTTAACTGTGTGGATCACAACAAACTGTGGAAAATTCTTCAAGAAATGTAATGCCAGACCACCTTTCCTGCCTCCTGTGAAACCTGTATGCAGGTCAAGAATCAACAGTTAGAACCAGACACAGAAAAACGGACTGGTTCCAAATTGGGAAAGGAATATGTCAAGACTGTATATTGTCACCCTGCTTGTTTAACTTCTATGCAGGGTACATCATGCAAAATGCTGGACTGGATGAAGCACAAACTGGAATCAAGATTGCAGGGAGACATATCAATAACCTCAGATAAGCAGATGACACCACCCTTATGGCATAACGTGAAGTAGAACTAAAGAGCCTCTTGATGAAAGTGAAAGAGGAGAGTAAAAATCTGGCTTGAAACTCAACATTCAGAAAACTAAGATCATGGCATCCAGTCCCATCACTTCATGGCAAATAGATGGGGAAAAAATGGAATTAGTGACACACTAATTACTTCATAAACTAAAGTTACAATTCTAACTCATTTAAAAAAATAACTACATACTACTCCATTCTTCCATGGCTGAGTGGTAAAAGAATCTACCTGTCAATGCAGGAGACCCCAGAGATGCAAGTTTGATACCAGGGTGGGGAAGATCCCCTGGGGGAAGGAAATGGCAACGCACTTGTTCCCTTGGCTGGGAAATCCCATGGACAGAGGAGCCCTGCTGCTACAGTCCATGGGGTTACAAAAGAGTTGGACATGACTTAGTGACTAAACAACAACAATTACATATACTTTACTATCATATGGATAAGGTAATTTATTTTGTGTATTTAGAACCCTATCATCAGACATTTGTTTCCATGCTTTTCAGAAATAAACATTTATAGCAATCAACAGTTTTAGTTTTACATGTATCTTTGTACCCAGAAGGATGTATTTCAATAGGACAAATTCCTACATGCACTGTTGCAGTTTTAAAGTTTTATAAACATTAATTGTGATAGACATTGACAAGTTCCCTTCATATAGTTCTTATTAGAATATTTAAATTGGAAAACTAATTGACTTCCTTTACTATATTTGCTCTCTCAAAATTAATGCTGCTACCACTAATCTGTCACTGGGCTTAGGTGACTTTACATTTATTTATTTTGTTTTTCCAAAATAGATTTTAAGTTCTTGAAGTCTGCTACAGTGTCTTCCATATTTGGATATTTTTAATGCTAAGTAATAAGGGATGTCTTCAGGCAAGTCCCATTTAAAACTCCTCTAATTAATAACTTAAAATATTTGGCATTAATACTTAATTATCACAGTTAATAGATAATCTCTGTGTTAGTGTCCATTTGCTCCTCATATTAGGGAGTTATCGAAAAACTCAGCATTTGAACATAATTGGAAAATGAATAATACAAATTGTTATTTTTTATATGATATCATATACAATGTTGCTTTTATATCATTACTAATTTTGTTTTTGAAGACTGTATCTGTGTATCAAATCAAAGAATAAATAGATCTTTTTGCTTTATCAGTCCTTTGGGCACAGCAGGTCCTGAGCACCTTGCTCTAGAATGTTGCATCACTAATTCCAAACATCAAAATAAAGAACACTGAGGAAATCCCTATCCTATAGTGGGGGCTAGTAACCTCTTTTACTAATCAGACCAGATCAGATCAGATCAGTCGTGTGCGACTCTTTGCCACCCCATGAATCTCAGCACACCAGGCCTCCCTGTCCATCACCAACTCCCGGAGTCCACTCAGACTCATGTCCATCGAGTCAGTGATGCCATCCAGCCATCTCATCCTCTGTCGTCCCTTTCTCCTCCTGCCCCCAATCCCTCCCAGCATCAGAGTCTTTTCCAATGAGTCAACTCTTCGCAGGAGGTGGCCAAAGTACTGGAGTTTCAGCTTTAGCATCATTCCTTCCAAACAAATCCCAGGGCTGATCTCCTTTAGAATGGACTGGTTGGATCTCCTTGCAGTCCAAGGGACTCTCAAGAGTCTTCTCCAACACCACAGTTCAAAAGCATCAATTCTTTGGCACTCAGCCTTCTTCACAGTCCAACTCTCACATCCATACATGACCACAGGAAAAACCATAGCCTTGACTAGATGAACTTTTGTTGGCAAAGTAATGTCTCTGCTTTTGCATATGCTATCTAGGTTGGTCATAACTTTCCTTCCAAGGAGTAAGTGTCTTTTAATTTCATGGCTGCAGTCACCATCTAGTGATTTTGGAGCCCTGAAAAATAAAGTCTGACACTGTTTCCACTGTTTCCCCATCTATTTCCCATGAAGTGGTGGGACCAGATGCCATGATCTTCGTTTTCTGAATGTTGAGCTTTAAGCCAACTTTTTCACTCTCCACTTTCACTTTATCAAGAGGCTTTTTAGTTCCTCTTCACTTTCTGCCATGAGGGTGGTGTCATCTGCATATCTGAGGTTATTGGTATTTCTCCCAGCAATCTTGATTCCAGCTTGTGTTTCTTCCAGTCCAGCGTTTCTCATGATGTACTCTGCATATAAATTAAATAAACAGGGTGACAATATACAGCCTTGACGAACTCCTTTTCCCATTTGGAACCAGTCTGTTGTTCCATGTCCAGTTCTAACTGTTGCTTCCTGACCTGCATACAAATTTCTCAAGAGGCAGGTCAGGTGGTCTTGTATTCCCATCTCTCAGAATTTTCCACAGTTTATTGTGATCCACACAGTCAAAGGCTTTGGCATAGTCAATAAAGCAGAAATAGATGTTTTTCTGAAACTCTCTTGCTTTTGCCATGATCCAGCGGATGTTGGCAATTTGATCTCTGGTTCCTCTGCCTTTTCTAAAACCAGCTTGAACATCAGGAAGTTCACGGTTCACATATTGCTGAAGCCTGGCTTGGAGAATTTTGAGCATTACTTTACTAGCGTGTGAGATGAGTGCAATTGTGTGGTAGTTTGAGCATTCTTTGGCATTGCCTTTCTTTGGGATTGGAATGAAAACTGACCTTTTCCAGTCCTGTGGCCACTGCTGAGTTTCCCAAATTTGCTGGCATATTGAGTGCAGCACTTTCACAGCATCATCTTTCAGGATAATAGGAACATTAAATGACTACCCAGAACATCCTGTTAAGACAACAGGAAGCATATTATTGAAGACACTACAGGCTCCTGTAGGGAGAAGTGTCTCTTCCATCTGAACTGTGTACTGAGTGGGCAAGCTGGGTGTAAGTTCAGTAATCTTCTGGATGTTTCACAAGTTGTTTGTATTCAAATACTTCTTCTCAGTTTCAGATCCTCAGCTATTTTATTGAGTGAAAGTCTTGAACTGAAAAGGTTCAGGAAAAAATATTATGTTTCCTTACGTCTCAGGAAATACTGTTTATGCTGTCTTAGGTCGTCTTTGAACAAACCTGATAAAATCTTTTTCTTCCTGTGATATTTTATACAAGGACCCAGCAGATGTGTTATTAGATGTGACTAATTTTGACAAATTCTATTAGATTTGCGTCACTGGTTTATGTACACTCATAGCCTTTCGTGAATGATCACTTTTTTTGTCTAAAAAGATGGCCTATTTTGGGACTTCCCTGGTGGTCCAGAGGCTAGATTCTGCACTCCCAATGTAGGGGACTTGGGTTCAATCCCTGGTCAGGGAATTGGATCCCACATGCTGCAACGAAGATTGGAGTTCTCCCATGCCACAACTAAGACCCGGTGCAGCCAAATTCATTAATTCATTAATTAATTTTTAAGAGATGGTCTATTTTTAGCCTTTGTATAGGTACATTCCTGTTTTTGTGACAGAAAAGTATCCCAAAAGTATCAGACTTGAATAATAACTATCAGAAATCTGTTTGATTTTAGTGTTACCATCACAGTCTTCCTTTAATGTGAAAGTGGAAATTTTAGTTTTCATTGTAATTTTTGATTAAAAAAGTAACAAAAAATTTCTGTTAAAAAACAAAAAAATTGAAGATTGATATTTGAAAAGATTTGGTCTTTTAAAACTATTATTTACTTTGTTTATCTATATCTCCTAAAGATATACATTAATTTTCTTCTCTAGAATTTGTCTTTTCAAGTTGGATTCTTACCCTTCTCTCCAACAGAGAAATTAAAAAAGAAATCCTATAAGAATTGTGTTGTGATTTGAGTACAAGTAGATGAGCAGAGGGGCAAATGGTAAATACTATAAAAAATGAACTTAAAAATATCAATGCAGCTTTGTTTGCAATGGCAGTTAATGCAATTATTTTAAATATGAAGGTTTGGTTGTTATAATAAACTAAAACCATTTTAAATCATTTAAAGAAAATCCAGTCTCTCCTTGTGTAGATGCAGGCTGCATTCTTGGAGTTTGAAGATCAGGCTTCGGGGTTCATATTTAGTGGTGATTGGGATAGAGTGCCATTTGGTGGCACTCCAGGGCAAGTGGCCTCCGGGTGTCACAACAGGACATGTTGGCTCAGTAAGGTGGGATCATTCTAAACAACACCTCTGAACTACTCTGGAAAGTTGGCTTTCTAATGAGAACTTAGCTACTTGAAGAAGCACTCGGCTAAGTGACACCAGATCTCTCTGCCATTGTAGTTTACTTTTCCCTGTCAGCATTTAGAACACAGCCACTTACATGTAGCAAGTTTTCGATATAAATAAAAATGAGGGGGAAAGGCAGAGAAACAGTGGCAAATGTGTGGTTAAAAGAATCATTTAGCTATAATAGACATGTCAGATGTGGGTAATATTTACAAAAAAAAAAATTGAATGCTATACATACAGAATCGAGGAAACATTCTTGATATACATGTGTCAGAATTGGCTCTGTGATACACTGGCAGTTTAAAAGTGTTTCCTGAATTGAAGGCTGATTCTGCTCCAAAACCAGTATAAAAAGACTGTCTTAATGATGGTTTCTATCCTACTTGCGATTGCTGTTGTTTAGTCACTAAGCAGTGTCCAACTCTTTTGTGACCCCATGGACTGTAGCCCACCAGGCCATAGGATTTCCTAGGCAAGAATGACTGAGTGGGTTGCCATTTTCTTTTCCAAGGGATCTTCTCAACCCAGGGACTGAACTTTCGTCTCCTGCATTGCAGGTGGATTCTTTACCACTGAGCCACCTAGGAGGCCTGTTTCCTACTTGCAAAGACCCTATCAAATAAGGACCAATGAACTCTCCATAAAAGTATCACAAATAAATACAAATACTGCTCAGAGGCTTGCAGAAAACATTCATTTATTCAGTAAACATTTGTTAAGGTCTAGGAGATATGACAAAGAACAAGACTAATAAGATCCTTCCTTTTATCAAAATAATCAAACATATATATTCATTCGGATAGTATTAAGTTCTATGGAGATAATAAAGCAGGGTGACGTGCTAGAAATACCTGGCATGTGGGTTTCATGGGGAAGCAAAATTATTCAGGGAAGTCATCCTAGATAAGGAGACTTTGGGGCTAAAATATAAATGATAAGAAGGAATCAACCACATAAAGATTTGGAGGAAGAACATTCCAGACACAGAAATAGCAGCTGGATAGTCCTTGCAATGAGAATCTTTAAACAGAAGAAAGCAAGCCAGCCTGACAGAAGCAGTGTGGTGGAGGATGAGGTCAGAGAGTTAGTGAGAGCTCCTGACTACACATGGCCTAGAAATCACCATAGATTCGACTTTTATTCTGACAGGAAGCCATTGGAAATTATAAGCAAAGGAGTGAAATAATATTCATAATTAAAATGGTCATAGCTTCTACAACTGAAAAATTACCTGGTGCATGATTGGGATTGGATGAAGATCAAACAGCATAAGGACAAACAGGATACATTCTGGGCGCAGAGTTTACTTGCTGAGAGTTTAGATAAAGGGTATGAGGAAAAGAGAGAAATCATCTATCCTTTCTAGGATTTTGCCCTGAGCAGCTGTCTAGATGGAAGCTCATTTACTGAGAGAAGATTGGGGAGACCAGTTTACAGGGGAGAAAATGAGATGTTCTGTTTTAGACATATTAGCTCAAGATGTCTATTAGATATCTAAATGGCTCTTGAATATGTCTGTCTGCAGTCTCAGGAAACTCAAGAGCTGTGTGGGTAATCCACTCTGTTCCCTTGTTCTTACCTTCCTGCATATTCCTATATTGAGCTTGAGGGAACAATAGAAAAAGTCACCTATTCATTCATTCAACAATGATACACTGATAGTTTAAAGTGTTTCCTGAAGCAAGGGCTGTCAGATTCTGCTCCAAAACCAATATAAAAAAGACTCTGTCTCAATCATAGTTTATATCCTACTTGCAGAGACCCTATCAAATAAGAACCATTGAATACTTTCCCAAAATACCAGGAACAAGTACAAATACTGCTCAGGGACAGTATTTCTATCTATTAAGCACTTATTCCATAAACATTCATGTCAGGCACTGTTCTAGCGGATGTGAACAGGGTAATAAATAAGATGAAGTTGTATTTTGTATTAAACTTCTCCCCTTTCAGGTTTGGTTTCAAGAGTGTGGGTGAAAAATAGTTGACTCATTTCCGTTCTTTTCTGGCGAGTATGAGGCTGGCGGTCAGTTTGGTCTCTTGCTTCACATCACTCTGGTATTCAGTAGAAACATTCAGAAACTGACTTAGCCTGAATGCACAATGTCACCTGCCAAATTTCATTAGTAATGGATACAAAATGAATGGTACTATTTAATATATATTTCCTCTCACTTATTCATCTTATCTTTTCATTCTTCAATAAAATAAATGTCTTTGAACTTCTGATGATTAATAGAAATGGTTAGATATAGAAACAATTCAGTTTAAGTCTGCCAAAGAAGCACCAAAATATTTCTGAGTAATTGGTTATTTCAGCCTTCACAGAATTTTATTAGCAGCAGATCAAGATTTCTGAAACTAAGAAATTACCTGGTACTTTTCAAATAGATTTTGAGGCCATTTGTTTAAGGAAGGACTATTTCTGTTTTTCTTCTACAGAATTCTAAACCAAAGAGAGAAGCAGAGATTAAAAAAAAAACAAAACAAAAACAAAAGTTTTATTTGTGTTTTCACTAATTCTGGTCCTAACTAAATGAGAGGAGAATAAAATTTGAGACCATTAAATAATACAGTCCACCTAATGGCTCAGATTCACTTAATATTCCGTACCTTCTCACCCTTCCTTAAAACTGGTTCCTCCAGTTTCCATCTGAATGATGCTATCATCAGAATGAGCTGTGCCAAACTGACATTACTGTGTACTGCAGTCATGGTCTGGTTTCCTGTCTAATGAAGAAGTCTTTCATGGTGGATCATAGTGCTAACTTTAGTCAGTTACACTAGGATTTGAATTCTGGCACTGCAATTCCCTGGCTAGATGACCTTGGGCAAGACTCTTATTCTCTCTGCACCTGAATCTCCTCATCTGTGTTTATGAGTGAGACATAAATGAGCTTCTCCAAGCCACAGGGATCATCACAGGGTAGGCATTTGTTCACACACTTCACAAATATGGAGGTGCTCTGGGACAAAGTAGAAACAAATTAGACAAAGCCTGTGCCTTTGTGGATCTTTTATTTGGGCGCTTTATAACTTCAATTCCCTTTGTCATTTCCTTTCTTTCCGGGATGGCTCTGGGCAAAATAACAATATAGGGAAAAGATGGGTATTTTATCGTATTCTTCCCTTTGTGTGTCATGACCCGAGTGTATACGGGCCAACTCAATTCCATCCATTCACCACTAAGGCAGAAACTACGCAGTGGGTCTCCATTTACTGCTCCTCACCCCACCTTAGCAAGACTCACCTGCTTAGTCTCTGCTTATTCCCTCCCTTCTCAGTCACACAAGGCAGTCAACAGAGTTTCTCATCACTGAGACAGACCTAATATATTACTCACTTGAGAGTTTGGCTTAGTCTCCCCAAAATGGGTCTCTAGAAGTATAGGTTGTAACTTGTGGAATACATGAGACAGTAGAGGGTTATGGAGATGATGCTCTGTCTGACTGTTGACAGAATATCATGTTTTCCTTCTTTTTTAAATTTAAATTTATTTATTTTTAATTGAAGGATAACTGCTTTACAGAATTGTGTTGGTTTCTGCCAAATATCACATGTTTTGTTTACTGAACCAAATATCACGTTTTGTTTCTTTCCTTCCCATACCTTCCCCTTTTCTTTCCACACTTTCCCCATGCTTTTCCACCTTCATCCCTTTCTCTGATGTTCATATCACTCATTTCACCCAAAATACATCCTAAAATCAACTTAACTTCCATGTCTTCCTCTGACTTTCTCATGCATGCATGCTAAGTTGCGTCAGTCATGTCCAAGTCTTGGCGACTCCATGGACTGTAGCCCACCAGGCTTCTCCATGGGATTCTCCAGGCAAGAATACTGGAGTGGGTTACCATGCCCTCCTCCAGGGGATCTTCCCAACTCAGGGACTGAACCCATGTCCCCTGCATCTCCTGCACTGGCAGGTGGGTTCTTTCCCACTAGCGCCACCTAGGAAGCCCCTGAGCTTCTCAGTTGAAAGAAATCTCCCTCCTCTCTACCTCTCTGGCCAGTCTTCCCATACTGTCCTCTTACTTGTTATTTCTTCCTTACCTCTCTGCATCCACTAACTTCATTAAGACACGTGTGAATGTGTGGGGATAAAATCCAAGTTAGCCTTTCAGAGGTTGAGCAAGGCCCTTCCCTCCTTCCTTCCTTTTCTTTATTTCCTCAGAATATGTTTTAAAAACCTAAAACTAAATTTTAATATTATAAGAAATAATATCTTAATACATAAGTTATGATGTAGTAATTGTTATTTATAAAAAATTATTTGGGTTTTTATTTAAAAATAATTTGTGATACACTATAGGTATCTGGTAGTGGGCTATTAAAGTTTTTTGATAAATGAGGTCATAAGTGTGTCTCAAAGACTACAGGTATAATTCTGAGAGATTATTAGTTTATTTTGAGGACTTATTGAGTGAGACCCAGGCTTAGTGATTCTTTACTCCATACCCCACGATATATCCTGCATGTGGTATCAGGTGTAGATAAAAAATCAGTAAGTAAAATGTTAGTTGGATGAAAAATGAGGGAGATTACAGGAAAGTGAAAAGATACTGGGGTAGAATTCTCGGGAAGGGCTGAGACAGTTTTGGGTGATGGTGTTTGTATTAGCTCAGGGTGTAGGCATGTTTTGGGGTTTCATAGAATCAGGGAGGCAAAGAACAAAGAGACCTAGAAAGAAGGTCTCCCCATCAAAAATTGGATTTTGGATTTTTTTTTAGTGATGGAGGAAGGGTATCAAAGGGGAGACCTATTAAGAACACGAAGAAGAGATTTAAGAACTTAACATCTTTGGGAGATCTGATTTGGAGCATCTCTGCCCATCAACCCTTCCTTTGAGACTCTGTTCTTTATATAGCATGGGTAATGAACAGTCCCAAGTAACCAGTGACCACCTTGCCAGAAAGCTGGTCTGCAAAGATAAGGAAGGGGACAGAGAAATTGTGCAGAGAGAAGTAGAAACTAGAAGCCATGGTGAATCTCAAGAGATGAAATAAATTGGCTCAGGTCCTTGATGACTTCAGTTCCACTGAATCCTCCTGGTTCTTTGCAATGGATTCTGTGTCTAAATACCATTATTTTAAGCTCCCTTGCTTTATAATCTGCAAGTGAGTGTATTCTGCAATGAAAAGGATCCTGATTAATGCAATTTAAGTTGTTGAATATTGATGATCTATTCTTGTCTATTAAGCTCTTAGGCATAGATATTGGTTTTGTTTTGTTCAGTCACTCAGTTATGTCTGACTCTTGCAACCCCATGGACTGCAGCAGGCCAGGCTTCCCTGTCCTTCACTATCTCCCACTCAAACTCATGTCCACTGAATCGCTGATGGCATCCAACCATCGCATCCTCTGTTGTCTGCTTCTCTTCCTGCCTTTACAGCATCACAGTCTTTTCCAATGAGTTAGCTCTTTGCATCAAGTGGCCAAGGTATTGGAGTTTCAGCTTCAACATCAGTCCTTCCAGTGAATATTCAGGGTTGCTTTCCTTTAGGATTGATGGACAGGTTTGATCTCCTTTCAGTTCAAGACACTCTCAAGAGTCTTCTCCAACACAACAGTTCAAAAGCATCAGTTCTTCAGTGCTCAGCTTTCGTTATGGTTCTTCAGTGCTCAGTGAACACTGAACTGATGATACTGATGAACAGTTCAGTTCATCAGTTCTTCAGTGCTCAGCTTTCTCACATCCATACATGACTAATGGAAAAACCATAGTTTTGACTAGACGGACCTTTGTCAGCAAACTGATGTCTCTGCTCTTTAATACAATGCTTATATTTGTCATAGCATTTCTTCCAAAGAGCAAGAGTCTTTTATTTCATGGCTGCAGTCACCATCAGCAGTGATTTTGGAGTCCGAAAAAATAAAGTCTGTCACTGGTTCCATTGTTTCCCCATCTACTTGCCGTGAAGTGATGGGACCGGATGCCACGATCTTCATTTTTTAAATGTTGAGTTTTAAGCCAACTTTTTCACTCTCCTCTTTCACCTTCATGAAGAGGCTCTTCAGTTTCTCTTCACTTTCTGCCATAAGGGTGGTGTCATCTGCATATCTGAGATTAGTGATATTTCTCCTGGCAATCTTGATTCTAGCTTGTGTTTCATCCAGTCCGGCATTTCTCATGATGTACTCTGCAAATAAATTAAATAAGCAGGGTGACAATATACAGCCTTGATGTATTCCTTTCCCAATTTGGAACCAGTCCATTGTTCTATGTCCAGTTCTATCTGTTGCTTCTTGACCAGCATGCAGGTTTCCCAGGAGGCAGGGAAGGTGGTCTGATAGTCCCACCTCGAAGAATTTTCCACAGTTTGTTGTGATCCACACAGTCAAAAGCTTTAGTGTAGTCAATGAAGCAGAAGTGATTTTTTCTGGAACTCTCTTACTTTTTCTATGATCCAATGGATGTTGGCAATTTGATCTCTGGTTCCTCTGCCTTTTCTAAAACCAGCTTGACTATCTGGGAGTTCTTGGTTCATGTACTGCTGAAGCCTAGCTTGGAGAATTTTATGCATTATCTTGCTAACGTGTGAAATGAGTGCAATTGTGCAGTAGTTTAAACATTATTTGGCACTGACCTTCCTCAGGATTGGAATGAAGACTGACCTTTTAAAGTCTGGTGGCCATTGCTGAGTTTTCTAAGTTTGCTGGCATATTGAGTACAGCACTTTAACAGTGTCATCTTTTAGGATTTGAAATCACTCAGATGGAATTCCATCACCTGCACTAGCTTTCCTAAGGCCCACTTCACCTCACACTCCAAGATGTCCGGCTCTAAGTGAGTGAACACACCATCGTGGTTATCTGGGTCATTAAGATCTTTTTTGTACAGTTCTTCTGTGTATTCTTGCCACCTCTTCTTAATATCTTCTGCTTCTGTTAGGTCCATACCACTTCTGTCCTTTATTGTGCCCATCTTTGCATGAAATATTCCCTTGGTATCTCTAATTTTCTTAAAGAGATCTCTAGTCTTTCCCATTGTATTGTTTTGGAAGGCTTTCTTATCATTCCTTGCTATTCTTTGGAACTCTGCACTCTGATGGGTCTATCTTTCCTTTTCTCCTTTGCCTTTGCTTCTCTTCTTTTCTCAGCTATTTGCAAGGCCTCCCAAGACAACCATTTTGTCTTTTTGCATTTCTTTTTCTTGGGGATGGTTTTGATTACTGCCTCCTGTAAAATGTCATGAAGCTCTGTTCTTCAGGCACCCTGTCTATCAGATCTAATCCCCTTGAATCTATTTGTCACTTCCACTGTATAATCATAAGAGATTTGATTTAGATCATACTTGAATGGTCTAGTCTTTTCCTCCACTTTCTTCAATTTAAATCTGAATTTATCAATATGGAGTTCATGATCTGAGCCATAGTCAGCTCCTGGTCTTGTTTTTGCTGACTTTATAGAGCTTCTCCACCTTCATCTGCAAAGAATACAATTAATCTGTTTTGGGTATTGACCATCTGGCGATATCTATGTGTATAGTTGCCTCTCAAGTTTTTGACAGAAGGTGTTTGCTATGACCAGTGTGTTTTCTTGGCAAAACTCTGTTAGTCTTTGCCCTGCTTCATTTTGTACTCCAAGGCCAAAAAACTTTCCTGTCATTCCAAATATCTCTTGGAATGTTCGGTCTGTGAATCAAGGTAAATTGTAAATGGTCAAACAGGAGATGGCAAGAGTGAGCATTGATATTTTAGGAATCAGTGAACTAAAATGGACAGGAATGGGTGAATTTAATTCAGGCAAACTTAATTCAGTCATAGATAAGGGAGAACTGTATCTATTTCTTCACCTACTTATTTGGAACTAGTTTCCCATTTTCAGTAGGGTGGAGTGTTTGGAAAGTCTACATACAGTTGGATTTGATTAAGGTAAGGCAGAGGGAGTTGCTTGTGAGGCTTAGACATAGATTGATGGATATAACATTTAGGGCAAAGGATAATCTTTTGCTGAAAAAGAAGGACACTTCAAGTACAATAGCTCCAATAAGATTCAAGTTTATCTCTTCCGTTGCAGTCCTAGTAATATGTGAGTTCTTCGATGTAAGGTCAGTTGTCCTTGTCTGCATGGTCACCAGTATCACGATCATGTTCCAACCTACAAGAATGGAGAAAGGGCACCAAAAGCGCCCAAATCTTTTAAAGCCAAAAGCTGGAATTATCACACACTACCTACAGTCATATCCCATTGGCCAAAATTCAGTTGTCTGACTATATGTAGTTGCAAGGGAGGCTGGCTGGTCTACTTACTCTCCAGCTTTGTGGCCACATAACCAGCTGGATAGTTTTTGATATTCTGTCATAAAAATGATGAAGGAGCAGGTTGGAAGAACAAAATGGTGGAGGAGTAGGTAGAAGTGGAGTACATCTCTCTCTATGGATACATCAGGAATACACCTTCAGACACAGAGAGCAGATAGGAGTACCTGACCAGTGGAAAAGAATATATAGAACCACACGAAACTCGGTAGGATGAAGGAACTAGGGGGAAAAGCAGGAGTATTAGTAGGACTGGACCTGCCCTCTGTGAGTGGGGGAACAGAAGCAGGGGTCTGATCCCCACATCGGGGCAATTATCTGAGTCAGAGGGGAAACATTTAAGGCTGAGAGTGAAACAACTGATCTGTGGCAGCCTAAATGGAATGAGAATCAGACAGTCCTTGACGCAGCCATACAAACCCCGGACAGGGATGTAGATCCCCTGGAAGGTGCAGTGGCTGGGAGCTGGAGTCTGGGGACTGATGAGCAATCCCAGGGCAAAGGCTGCTGTTGACTGCAGAGACGGGTCGAGGGGATGTGAGGGAGGAGATCATGGTGGGAAATGCCTGTGGAGGAGAGCCAGGCAGCCAAGGAAGCAAGACAATACTGCTGAGTCATGCATAGGGAGTGGAGCCATCACCATAGCCTCTCTTCCCTCACAGGCCAGCATTGACAGCTGGATAGTAGAGAGACTGGCCCATCAAACGCCTGATACACTGAACTACAGAGTAGGACCCCAGCCAGGGGGCGCCCCTCTATGTGTCTGATGCACCGAACAACAGAGAAGGATCCTAGGCAAGTAAGTCCTCTAAGTGCCTGAACCGGTGGAGCTACAGAGAAAGAATGGCCAAAGGGGCTTTCTGATCACCAGTTACAAGAGGCTCGAAAAAAGACTGGCCAGGGCCATAACTCCTGTGGTGGAAGCAGTCTGTGTCCCTGCACACTTGGTGATGCCAGGGTCCCTGCAAGCCCAGCAGCTGCTCCACCTTCATGCTCAATTCTCACTGCGGAAGAGCTGCCACAGACAGAAAAAGTCTCATGTCTATGTGGGCAGGGTCGCTTTGGTTGTGTCCAACTCTTTGCAACCCTGTTGACTGTAGATTGCCAGGCTTCTCTGTCAGGGAGGACAGGTTCTCCAGGCAAGAATACTGGAGCGTATTGGCCAATACTGGTTGCCATACCCTTCTAGAACACTATATTTCCTGCTGCCCTAGCTGCCAACTCTCCTGAGTACCTGGTGCTGCCGACCCAAGCAGCTGCACCACCTCCACACCTGGCCCTCTCAGGGGCAAACCCAAGTCCCCCAGGGCAGCCTCAGGAGCAAACCCCAGTGGACCACCCACATGCAGAGCTGGAAATGAAACCACAATTGGAACCCAGGAACAGTGTGACTAAGAAGACCCAAAACTTTCCCACCAGCTATACAAGCTGCAGATTAAATCCATGTGATCAACTAGGCAGACTCTGTGTCTGTGGAATATATAAAAGGTCGTTGAGAGCTCCCACAAAAGAAAACACACTAGTTCTGATAGCTGTGGACATTGGAGGCAAGAACACAGAGGAGTAGGACCAGATTAGAATCTGAGCTGCCCCCACAGCAGGTCCAAGATCAGCACAGTGTTGGAGGGCATCCAAGAGAGGTGATGTGGACTGTGACTACCAGTGAGGGAAGGGACTCTGACTGCAGTGACTCCAGAAAAACATTTATTATTCTTATGTTTTGACTTGCCCATTCTTTTGGATTTTTTCCCCTTTTTTCCCCCTACCTCTGTTGTAGTTGTCAATTCTATTGGCACTATGAAATCTAATTATGCTTTTTTTCTTTTCTTTTTTTTCTCAGTCACATTTTTTATTGTTGTTTTATAACAATAATAACCCCTGCCTCTACATTGGGCTTTGGCAGTTCTGGGTGGGGGGGGCGGGGTTCCTTTTTTTTTTCTCTCTTTTTAACAATTTTAATTTTTTTTAAACCAATTATATTTTTTTCTACATCTCTTCCTTTGTTTGCCTTTCCTACTGTTCTTTCCCCCTTGCAGTTAATCCTTAATGTGTATAAACCTTCTTCATCTGCCTCTACTTAACTTTGCACAATTATTCTTTCTTTCCTTTCCTCTCAACATATTTGTTAGTTTTATTTTCATTGTTTTATTCCCCACTTGGCACCTTGCTTTAGCTTTGTTTTCCACTTTGTGCTTTAGTTAGTTTTGTTCTTAACTGGTAAATATAATTTTTGGTTTCCTTTGTTTGCTGGGTCAATCTATCATGCTTTATTTTTGTTGGACTGTTTTCACTTTGCTCATGGGTGTATATGTATATGTGTACATTCCATTACTTTAATTATTATTTTCCTGAGTTTGTAACTGCCATTTATCTGGGGTTCATCTTTGAGTTCTCATTTTCGGATATTTGTTTTAATCTCACTTAATGCCATACCAAACCACTAGTGGAATCTTCATTCCTTACCAGAGATCAAGCCCCGAGCCTTTGGAGTGGGAGCACTGAGTCCAGGACCCTAGACTATCAGAGAATTAACCGTAGGGAGTATCAGATAGTGAGAACTCACACAAAAGAAACCACTTGAATACAAGAGCCAGCATCACTGAATTACCAGTAGCACTGTGTGCAGGACGCCTCATCTAAACAACAAACAAAACAAAAATACAAACCCAATCATCAGACAGGATTACCACCTCACTCAGCCCTGCCCATCAGAGGAAAAACAAACAAAAACTCAGCACAAATCTCACCCTATACAAAGCTTCCACAAATCACTGGACCAACCTTAGGAGGGCAGAAGCCAAAAGGAAGAAAGAATTCAACCTTGAAGCATGGGGAAAGGAGACCTCAAATACAGTAAGTTAAAAAATAATGAAAAGGAAGCGAAATACTACACAAATGAAGGAACAAACTAGAAGCCAAACAAACAAACAAAGTCCAAATAAATGAAGAGGAAATATGCAAACTACCTGAAAAAGAATTCAGAATAATGGTATTAAAGATGACCAAAAACCTTGAAAAAAAATGGAGAAAATACAAGGATCAATTAACAAATACCTAGAAGTTTTAAAGAATAGACATACAGAGACAAACAATATAATTACTGAAATTAAAAATACTCTAGAAGGAATTAATAGCAGAATATCTGAAGCAGAAGAATGAATCAGTGAGCTAGAAGATAAAATGGTAGAAATAACTTCTGAAGAGCAGAATAAAGTAGAAAGAATGAAAAGAACTGAGGATAGTATCAGAGACCTCTAGGACAATATCAAACATATCAATATTCAAATTATAGGGTTCCAGAAGAAGAAGAGAAAAAGAAAGGGTATGAGAAAATTTTTGAAGAGATTATAGTTGAAAATTTCCCCAACATGGAGAAAGAAATAGTCAATCAAGTCCAAGAGGCACAAACAGTCCCATACATGATAAACCCAAGGAGAAACATGCCAAGACACATACTAATCAAACTAACAAAGACTAAATACAAAGAAAGAATATTAAAAGCAGCAAGGGAGAAGCTACAAGTAACATACAAGGGAAACCCCATATGCTTAACAGCTGATCCTTCAGCAGAAACTCTGCAGGCCAGAAGGGAATGGCAGGATATATTTAAAGTACTGAAAGGGAAAAATCTACAACCAAGATTACAGTACCCGGCAAGTATTTCATTCAAAATTGATGGAGAAATAAAAAGCTTTTCAGACAAGCAAAAGTAAAGAAAAGTAATAACACCAAACTAGCTTTACAGCAAATGTTAAAGGAACGTATATAGTCAAGAAATACAACAGAAGAAAAAAGTACAAAATCAACCCCCAACAATTAATAATATGGCAATAGAAACATACATATCAGTAATTACTTTAAATTTAAATAGATTAAATGCTCCAACCAAAAGAACTGAATGGCTGAATGGATACAAAAATAAGACCATGTATATGCTGTCTACAAGAAACTCACTTCAGACCTCAAGACACATATAGACTGAAAGTGAGAGGATGGAAAAATATATTCCATGCAAATGGGAAGCAAAAGAAAGCTGGAGTAGCAATCCTCGTATCAGACAAAATAGACCTTAAAATAAAGATTACAAGAGATAAGAAAGGACACTACATAATGATCAAGGGATCAATCCAAGAGGAAGACATAACGATTGTAAATATCTACGCACCCAACATAGGAGCACCTCAATACCTAACAGAAACACTAACAGACACAAAAGGAGAAATTGACAGTAACACAATAATAGTAGAAGACTTTAACACCCCACTCACACCAATGGACAGATTATCAAAACAAAATTAATAAGGAAACGCAAGTCTTAAATGTCACATTAGATGAGATGGATCTCACTGATATCTTCAGGATATTCCATCAATGCAGAAGAATACACCTTCTCAAGTGCACACATAGAACATTCTCTAGGATAGATCACATCTTGGGTCACAAATCAAACCTCATTAAATTTAAGAAAATTGAAATTGTATCAAGCATCTTCTCTGACAACCTATGAGAGTAGATATCAATTAGAAGAAAAAACACCAGAAAGAAACACAATCACATGGAGATTAAATAATACGTTTCTAAATAACCAACAGGTTCCCGAAGAAATCAAAAGGGAAATCAAAAAATTTCTAGAAACAAATGACAGTGAAAACATGACAACTCAAAACCTATGGGATGCAGCAAAAGCAGTTCTAAGAGGGAAGTTAATAGCAATACAATCCTACCTCAAGAAACAAGAAAAACATTGAGTAGACAACCTAACTTTACACCTAAAGCAACTGGAAAAAGAAGAACAAAAAAACTCAAAATTAGTAGAAGGAAAGAAATGAAGATCCGAGTAGAAATAAACAAAAAGAAATGAAAGAAACAATAATAAAGATTAATAAAATTAAAAGCTTGTTCTTTGAGAAGATAAACTAAATTGACAAACCTTTAGTCAAACTCATCAAGAACAAAAGAGAGAAGAATCAAATCAACAAAATTAGAAATGAAAAAGGGGAGGTTACAACAGACAATGAAGAAATGCAAAGGTTTATAAGAGACTATTATGAACAACTACATGGCAATAAAATGGATAACCTGGAAGAAATGCACAGATTCTTAGGTAAGTTCAATCTTCCAAGACTGAACCAGGAAGAAATAGAAATTATGAACAACCCAATTAAAAGCACTGAAATTGAAGCTGTGATAAAAAAAAGTCTCCCAAAAAACAAAAGCCCAGGACTAGATGGCTTCACAGGAGAATTCTATCAAACATTTAGAGAAGAGCTAATGCCTATCCTTCTAAAACTCTTTCAAAAAATTTCAGAGGAAAGAACACTTCCAAACTCACTCTGTGAGGCCACCATCACCCTGATACTGAAACCAGACAAAGAAAGACAACACACAGAAAAGAAAACTATAGGCCAATATCACTGATGAACATAGATGCAAAAATCCTCAACAAAATTTTAATAAACAGAATTGAGCAACACATCAAAAAGCTCATACACCATGATCAATTTGGGTTTATTCCAGGAATGCAAGCATTCTTCAATACATGCAAATCAATCAATGTGATACACCATATTAACTAATTGAAAGATAAAAACCATATGATCATCTCAACAGATGCAGAAAAGGCCTTTGACAACATTCAGCACCCATTTATGATTACAACTCTTCAAAAAATGGGCATAGAAGGAACCTACCTCAAAATTGTAAAGGCCATATATGATAAGCTTACAGCAAAAAATTATTCCCAATGGTGAAAAACTGAAAGCACTCCCCCTAAGATCAGGAACAAGAAAAGGCTGTCCACTTTCAGTATTATTATTCAATATAGTTATGAAAGTAATAGCTACAGCAATCAGAAAAGAACAAGAAATAAAAGGAATCCAGACCGGAAAAGAAGCAAAGCTCTCACTGTTTTCAGGTGACATGATACTGTACATAGAAAACCCTAAAGACAGTATCAGAAAATTACTAGAGCCAATCAGTGAATTTAGCAAAGTTATAGGACACAAAATCAATAAACAGAAATCACTTGCATTTCTGTATGCAATGAAAAATCAGAAAGAGAAATTAAGAAATAAATCCCATTCACCATTGCAACAAAAAGAATTATATATCTAGGAATAAATTTACCTAAGCAGACAAAAGAACTGTACACAAAAAATTATAAGACACTAATGGAAGAAATCAAAGATAACATAAACAGATGGAGAGATATTCCATGTTCCTGGGTAGAAAGAATCAATATTGTGAAAATGACTATACTACCAAAGGCAATCTACAGATTCAGTGTGATCCCTATAAAATTACCAATGGCATTTTTCACAGAACTAGAAAAAAATATTTCACAATTCATATGGAAACACAAAAGACCCCGAATAGCCAAAGCAGTCTTGAGAAAGAAGAATGAAGCTGGAGGAATCAACCTTTCTGACTTCAGTTTATATTACAAAGCTGCAGTCATTAAGAAAGTATGGTACTGACACAAAAACAGAAATATAGACCAATGGAACAAGATTGAAGGCCCAGAAATAAACCCATGCACCTATGGGTACCTTATTTTTGACAAAGGAGGCAAGAATATACAATGGGACAAAGACAGCCTCTTCAATAAACGGTGCTGGGAAAACTGAACAGCTACACGTAAAAGAATGAAATTAGAACACTTCCCAACACCATACACAAAGATAAACTCAAAATGGATTAAAGACCTAAATGTAAGATCAGAAACTATAAAACTCTTAGAGGAAAACATAGGCAGAACACTCGATGACATAAATCAAAGCAAGATCCTCTATGACCCACCTCCTAGAGTAATGGAAATAAAAACAAAAATAAACAAGTGGGACCTGATTAAACTTAAAAGCTTTTGCACAGCAAAGGAAACTATAAGCAAGGTGAAAAGACGACCCTCAGAATGGGAGAAAATAATAGCAAGTGAAATAACTGACAAAGGATTAGTTTCCAAAATATACAAGCAGCTCATACAACTCAGTGCCAGAAAAACAAACAACCCAGTCAAAAAGTGGGAAAAAGACCTTAACAGACATTTCTCCGAAGAAGACATACAGATGGCCAACAAATACATGAAAAGATGCTCAACGTTGCTCATTATTACAGAAATGTAAATCAAAACTACAATGAGATATCACCTCACATTGGTCAGAATTCCCATCATCAAAAAATCTACGAACAGTAAATGCTGGAGAGGGTGTGGAGAAAAGGGAATGCTCTTGCACTGTTGGTAGGAATGTAAATTAATACAGCCATTATGGAAGACACTATGGAGATTCCTTAAAAAACTAGAAATAAAACCATTATATGAACCAGAAATCCCACTCCTAGGCATATACCCTGAGGAAACCAAAGTTGGAAAAAACACATGTGTCCCATTGCTCATTGTAGCACTATTTACAATAGCTAGAACATGGAAGCAACCTAGATGCCCATCGACAGATGAATGGATAAAGAAGTTGTGGTATACATACCCAATGGAATATTACTCAGCCATAAAAACAATGCATTTGAATCAGTTCTGATGGGGTAGATGAACCTAGAACCTATTATACAGAGTGAAGTGAGTCAGAAAGAGATAAATATCCTAGTCTAACACACATATATACGGAATCTTGAAAAATGGTACTGAAGAATTTATTTACAGAGCAGCAATGGAGAAACAGACATAGAGACTAGACTTCTGGACATAGGAAGAGGGGAGGAGAGGGTGAGATGTGTGGAAAGAGTAACATGGAAACTTACATTACCATATGTAAAATAGATAGCCAATGGGAATTTGCTGTATGGCTCAGGAAACTCAAACAGGGCCTCTGTATCAACCTAGAGGGGTGGGATGGGGAGAGAGATGGGAGGGAGCTTCAAAAGGGAGGGGATATATGTATATCTATGGCTGATTCATGTTGAGGTTTGACAGAAAACAACAACATTCTGTAAAGAAATTATCCTTCAATAAAAAAGAAAGACAGAAAGAAAGGAGTAGCAATTATCCTGTGGTTTCTGCGGCCTGATAGGAGAAT
Organism: Bos javanicus; assembly: GCF_032452875.1. NCBI lineage: Eukaryota > Metazoa > Chordata > Mammalia > Artiodactyla > Bovidae > Bos > Bos javanicus. The sequence goes on along the minus strand of NC_083874.1, from coordinate 86,337,601 downwards.
TTGAAGCAAGCAGGATCCGAGTTCCTGAAAGATGAGCATGGTTTGTGTTCTCCTCTCCCTCTAGTATTGACTCGGTTTTTGAGTTTCATTCGTTTACAATTTTACTTAACTGATTGATTTTATTTGTTATATGTAGTATTTGTTTTTTACTAAATATATTGAATTTCTAATTCACTAAAAGGCAAGCAAAACTTCAAATTAATTTTTTTTTTACATTTTACTTTTAAATGACCATTAATAGTTTGATTGGGTATAGATAATGTCAATAACCTTCTGAAAGAAAGAGGGGTTAGTTATTGCTGATTTAGCCCTCCGGATACTCTAGCAAGGAAAGTGTGTTTCACTCTGATAAGCCTCTGGTGATCAAAAATTGCTATTTCAAAGCAGAAAGAAATGCCAGCTAGTGGCTGCAGGTGGGGGATAAGTGTGGAAAGTGTGAAACATACTTTTATAATTTATTTAACTGTTTTAAAAATAGTTGTGTGATAACTCTGCAGGAGGTCCTGGTAGGGCAGGCATCTAAATGAAATAAAGGCAATCAGACACAGTGAAGCATAGGGAGTACGCAAGCACCCAGAGCTGAAAAACTGGAGATATCCATTCTTTCATAAATGTGTGTGTGTGTGTGTGCACTCAGTCATGTCCTACTCTTTGTGACTCCATGAACTGTAGCCCGCCAGGCTCCTCTGTCCATGGAATTTCCCAGGCAAGAATACTGCAGTGGGTTCCCATTTCCTACTCCAGGAAATCTTCCCAACCCGGGGATCAAACCCACCTCTCTTGCATCTCCTGCATAGGCAGGCAGATTCTTTATCACTGTGCCACCTGGGAAGTGCTTGTTTATAAATAATGTGTCAAATAATACCTTAATAGTACATTAGAAATAATATGACTTTAAATATGTACAAAAATACTACAATTTCCCACATTCTTTTTTTTTCTTTTTAGATTGGGCTTATGAATCAGAAGCAGTACTCTGCTATAATCCCTGCTTTTAGGGGCTTACTGCCCCACCATGGGTGTGACAAGGTCATGGGACCTTCTGTGCCCTCTTGGGAGAGACTGAAAAGAGTAGGGGCTGTTAAGGGAAAAGAATGGGAAACTATTTTAGATACACGGTGTCACTTAACATTTACAACACAATCTACCCTTTTTAGAATCTCTGGATTCCAAAGTTTGTTGCCGGCTCTAATATTCAGTACTTTCCTATCCTCCTGGCCTTGTCTGATCGATGGTTCTGAACTATCACTTTGACCTCAGCTTTTGGTCCAGCTATTCAGCAAGTGTTTTCTTTCTAGAATGATTCACTAGTTCCAGGCTCCACCTGGTGATCACCTGTATCTGCATTTCTACCAGGGCTGAACCACGCAGTTGGCTAAGCTTTATTTGCTATCCCAGCCTTGTCTCAGGTTTTTCTGCGCTTGATTTTCATCCTCTTTTTATAAACTGCTATGTTAGCAGCACAAGTAGTCGGACAGTCAATTCAGTTGTGCAGAAGAGCCCTGAAAATGGAATGGGAAATCAGACTAGAAAGATTATTGGGAATTTAAGGTGAGGAATCAGGCTAGCGGTGAGTTCTTAGCAAGGCCTTAAATGATGAGGTGTGTTCGAGGTGGAATGACACCTTTGTCATGCTGGAGTGAAAGCAGCTGGTGACCCATAAAGAACAGTGTCAAGTGAGGTGGAAGTGCTTGGCAGAATGTGTCAAGCTGCCCTTCATCTGAACCCTCCTTCTCATTTCCGGATACCTGTGTGTATTTCCTGCTTCCAATTTTGGATACCTCCCAGGATGAGAGCTTTTGAACTTCCTTGTTCCCTTGCTTTCAGGGTCTTGAGAATGATTAGCAGCTTTTAATATACGAATCTGTTCTTTAGATAATAGCCTACTTCCATCTTTGCTCATAAAATACTTAGTATTGACCCTGCGTTCCTCTGGGGTTCATTTTTATTTAGTTCTATGTTGAATGAGATGAGTGAAAAGGTGGGGAAGAAGACCTTTTGGAAGAGAAGTCAAAGGCAATCTAATACTAACATTTAAGGGATCTGGAGTCTTGGTGGATAAAATCAAACACTAAGAAAATAAAACCAACCAAAACTATAAGATGTGAAACATGAATTACATTAGACCAGAATCCTCTTGCCAATTCAGGAGATGAGAGAGATGTGAGTTTGATCCCTGGGTTGGAACGATCCCTTGGAGAAGGAAATGGCAACCCATTCCAGTATTCTTGCCTGAAGAATCCCACGGACAGAGGAGACTTGCGGGCTACAGTCCATGGGGTCGCAAAAGAGTTGGACATGACTTAGCGACTAACCAACAACTTGATTTTATCATGTAACATCTTTCCTTTTTAATATTGTGATTTAATTATTCACTAAATCCTATCCTTTGAATATTTTAGAGTACAATGTCCACGATTTAGCTGTGGAAGAACAATAATGTGGCACTTCCTAGAAGATTAATTTCCCAAATGCTCAACACATGGACCCTGAAAGCCAGCTGCATATTTATTTTTCATGTTACATTTGCTGATGAGAGTTATATCTGGAATTAAAAAATATTTGGCAGATTCATAAGGATCTTTTTTAGGTTAAAATTCAACGGTGTCCTTTTAGCGTTTAATGTCATGCTCGCTGTGTGTAGAGATGTGGGAATGGAGAATGTCTTTCCGGGGAAAACACTGACACCTGGAAGGCTTCTGTCCACTTCCAATAAAAGCACTCTGAAAAACTGCACATCAGATGCTACCAAATGTGCTTCTGTTTAGCATACGTGATCAAGTACATTGTATCCTGTTATTTTGAAACACATTGAAAAATAATTTTAATATCCATTTTATGAATTTTTACATGGATTCTTCTCATAAAAAGAAATGTCTCTGATAACCTTTTATAATTATTGCTTATTACAATAGCAGAGTCTCAGTTCTAGTCATTCCTGATCACATTGTGCTCTCCTTCAATCCCTAGTGCCTTGTATTACCTCACTGATGCTGTTTGTCATTTTTAGCTTTCTTTACCTTTTTTTGCTTCTTCTCTCCTATTTGACTATGAACTCCTAAAAGACAGACTACATTCATTTCTCTCATCTCCTGTATAACATTTTGCTTAACACTGGTACTCAAGGGAAGGAGTTAGTTGTGATACTACGCTTTTTCATTTGTTACTGTAACCTCCTTGAGATCCCATAACAATATCTCATTCATAACTCCCAGCACCAGTTCAATTCTTTAGTCTTTAGAAGAACCCAATAAACAACTGTCCCATAAATCAATGGGAATTGTATGCAGACACTACATTTTGTCTTACATGCCTGTTTTTCTTAGTACTTTCAAGGAAAGAGATGCTGTGTTCACACAGACCACAGGAATCACACGAAACGGTCCCATTGGTTCTCCAAGTCCAACAGAGGTAGCTGTATAATGTTGCCAACAGATCACAAAGCTCCAAAGAATGATCTGGGACAGGTGCAAAATTTTTACGGAGACACAGGGGAAGATTCTAAACAGTAATTATACTGTTTTCACATTCATGTGTGGGAGACAAATATGATATAAACAAGCTCATTAACATTCTTAACTACAACTATCAAAATTAATTTGAAACCTCTTCACCATTGGAATCTAGGCAGATGGTAGAGATATACTTAAAGGCAATCTTTTGTGATATTATGGGAAGTATATCAAGTGGGTTGAGATTGCAAACTGCCACACAGTTGAAGCCACAGATGAATGTGAAAATTATACCAATGAATTGTTACTGATGACCCTTTATAAAATATAGTTTAAGTAGTTAATATGGTAGAAAATTGCAAAAAAGATTGCAAAAAGAAGGACAAAAGTGAAAACTAATGGAGAAACTTTGGTAATAGAGAAGAGGCTGTTTGATAAAGAAGGAAATGTAATTTTGGTTTTCTGGTCTAATTAAACCTGTGCAAGGACCTTACTGACTTATTCCATACATCACATAAATCTGTCCTGATTTGTGGGCAACTGAATTTTCAGGTCTGTGTTATAGGTCAATTTAGTAACTATGTAACAGAGTTTCTGGTCATTACTGTTGATGTTAGGAAGATAAGACACATAATGCTATTTCTCATACATCTAGAGGCTAATTGTTTAAAAACAAGGAGGCAGCTTTTCAAAAATGAAGAACAGAAGCAAGGCCTTTATATAAAGGCAACTAAGTTTGGTATAAAAGGAAAGGGAGTTTTTAGAAACACAGATGCATGACAAGAAGACAGCATAATATCATTCCAAGATTTCAGCAGGAGATTATTTTACTTAATTTGTTTTGAAATCAGCCAAATTTGTTTCAGATTTGGGGGAGATAAAGGGCTGAATGAATTTTTAGAATCTCGTTTATAACTATCATATGGGCTTGCTGAGATCCTCACCCTATGAAAAAATAGGATTTTAAAGTTCATTCTAAATTTTGACAAAGCTGTGTGTATACTATTTTTTCATGCTTTTACATTTCTTTTTTTTTTTTAACTGGAGGATAATTGCTCTCATATCTATATTCTTGAGCAATTATTTTGATATGAAATGGCAATGGAGAGTAAGTAATTAAGAAATGAGTGTGGTTTAAAGCTACTGGTGCTCAAGGGCTAGCATCCACCATGACATCTGGTTGTGGTGAATGGGTCAGGGCCAGACTTTGGGTAGAGAGCCACAGTGGGGTAAAGACAAAGACAGAGCGGGGAAGTAATTTTGATTCCATTTGGCATATCAGTGTTATGTGTCATGACATCTAAATTATGATCTGGAGGTATTTTGTGATAAACTTCTTTCACTTTATTCTCTGCTTTTTCCAGTTCTTATAAAATATATGACAAAAAGCATGAGTCCTATTTTTGATTTCTGAAGCTTAATAATGATGAGCTACTAATTCAGTTCATTCTGCATGTTATTCCTACTTTCATTACTCACTCAGAGGGCCAGGAATCATTGAGAATTCCGCTCTATCTTCCTTTTTCAGCCAGATATGGATGGGTCTGTGAAATCCATTTTTTGACAATCTTTTCAGGTGATTCTGAGAGTCAGCTAGGATTTTAAATCTTAAAATGTGTCGTTCTCTAACCCCTTTCCACCTCATGGAAGAAGTTGAGTAATCTTTTCTTTGAGATTAATTGATCTCAATAATTATATCATTAATGTATTACACCTTATATTTGCATTTCAAGATAGGCTTCAATGTTTTAAAACAGAGCATCAATTCTCTTTGGAGATTCCACCTCTTCCAGAATTTTCTAAGAACCAAGATATTTCCTGGGGGTGGTTTACTCAGTCCAAAAGTTTCTATCCACTTCCCAAGCCCAGCTGGAGAGAATACCAATGGTGGAATATGTTCATTATTGCATGTGCTTCTGGCATTCACAGTATTAATAGACGCTTGCAGTCATGACCTTGGTGATGATCCTTGCCTATACCCAAGCTCCACAGTTGGGCTTTCTGATCAGAACTCCCTTTATTTTATACTCACATGCTTAAGAAACAACACCACTTCTAAGATCTTCTAGATTAATGTTTCTGTGAGTGGGTGTGTATGTGTTTGCCTTCATGCACCAGAAATAATCCTCTCTCAAAAATCTGTAGATCCTCATGATAAGCTATCACCTCAGCCCAGACTGCCCTTTCCTTATGGTAAGATGGTGTCTTAGCAAACTAGGTCTCAAATGTTAACTTGCATTAAAAATCACCTTGAGGATTTATTAAAATACAGATGGCTGGGCCCCTCTCCCAGTTTTTTACTCAATACGTTTATGGATTGAGTTGTGTCTCCCCAAAATTTGTATGTTGAAGCCCTAACCCTAGTACCTTAGAAAATGACTGTATTTAGAGATGGGGCCTTTAAAGAGGCAATTAATTTTAATGAGGGGCTTCCCTGGTGGTCCAGCGGCTAAGATTCTGTGCTCCCAATGCCAGAGGCACGTGTTTGATCCCTGGTCAGGGGACTAGAGCCCACATGTCACAATTGAGTTTGTATGTTGCAGCTAAGACCCAGTGCTGCCAAATAAATAAATATATATATTTTTAAAGTTTAAATGAGGTCAAAAGGGTGGGACCCTAATCCAACATGACTAATTTTCCTTATAAAAAGAGGAAGAGACTGCAGGGGTGCTCACACACAGAGGAAAGGCCACAGGAGGACACAGCAGGAAGTCAGCCATCTGCAAACCAGAGAGAAAGAGAGACCTCAGAAGAAACCAGATCTGTGGGCATCCTGACCTTAGACTTCTAAGCCTCCAGGACTGCAAGTCGACAGATTTCTGTTGTTCAGGCCACTCAATCTGTGTTGTTTTGTCATGGTGGCCCTCGCTGACTAACATAGTAAGTTTGGGCTGGGCTCAAGAATTTGCCTTTCTAACAAGTTCCCAGATGATGCTGATGCTGCTGGTCTGAGAACCACATTTTGAGAAACACTGAGCTGGCAAATCTTTGGCTTGTCTTGAAAACTAAAATTAACTATTAATGTGAAGATGGTACTTCCTATTTGAGTCAAATTGTGTGATGTAAGCTTTTTTTTTTTTTTCCTCTCCTCTTTATTTCTGGGGTGCTCGGTTTCTCTCCAAAATCCTAACTGTGAATTGAGAACAAAAGGGAAACTTATTAATTTAAAAAGAGAGAAGAAAAACTGAGAATGGATCCCTGATTTAGAGTAGTACAGCAGTACAGTAGGGATCAAGGAGAACATCAGATTGGAAGTATGGAGAATTAGCAGTCTGAAAATTTGGATTGTGTCTTGATTCAGTCCCTAGAGGGACTAGGATACACTTAAGTCTTAAGGTTCCTATTTGTATACAGATGGCATTGGATTAGATGGTCTTTAAGGTTCCATACTGTTCCAGTATTTCATACTTTATCCAACAAATGTTAATAAAATCCTGAGGAATGGTGATGAAGAGTACTCAACAATTTCAACCCTTTCCCCTTTCCCCAATCAGTGAATGACCAATCACAATAGTAGAATCTTAGTAAATATTGAGATCTCCAAAGGGGCACTTCCTCTTCCCCATTGGGCTTCCAAACTTGTTAAGAAATAAGGGAGAGAAGCAGAGGGGTAAGTGTCACCCTGATTAATAGTAGAGGCCATATTAGAAGACATGGCTTTAAGTCTCATTCACCAATCATGACAACGCTGAGCTGGGCCAAGCCTCCCCTGTAAGACTGAAGGCACGGGAAAGCACAACACACCTTTGTTCTCCATAACTTTGGTGGCCATGCTCCTTGAAGCTCAATGTAAAGAGTTATCCTTTCCAAATTTACTAATCAGAAAAGTCTTTCCCCAGAGGCAGAGCAAATGGAACACGTAGAGAGGCCAGTGAAGGTCTTTGGACCTGAAAAAACCCTCAGTAGTAAGGAGATATGGAATGGCACCCCACTCCAGTACTCTTGCCTGGAAAATCCCATGGACGGAGGAGCCTGGTAGGCTGCAGTCCATGGGGTCGCTAAGAATCGGACACAAGTGAGTGACTTCACTTTCACTTTTCACTTTCATGTATTGGAGAAGGGAATAGCAACCAACTCCAGTGTTCTTGCCTGGAGAATCCCAAGGATGGCGGGGCCTGGTGGGCTGCCATCTATGGGGTCGCACAGAGTTGGATGCGACTTAGCAGCAGCAGCAGCAGCAGTAAGGAGATAAGTTTTATTTCCTACAGTTCTCACCACCCCATGAAGCTGATGAGGTTTGCAAGGTGAACCACTTAGCTAGGGTCACACATCTAGGAAGATGCATAGTTGGGCCTGCAGCCCAGTTTTGATTGCCTCTGATTATTAGCATCCTTAACTTCTCTGCTAAAGCTTTAGTTGTAGACATGAAACCTGGTGATGTGTATGCAAATATCATACTGATACATACAGAAGCTAAGCCCAGTCTAACAGCCTGGACATTTCAACTGTGATAATCAACCATCACAGCAGCCATTTTCCTTGGGTATATTTTCACTTAATTTTAAGGGAAGAAAAACATTTCCTTAATTTCCTCTCCATTCAGTCCTGCAAGGCCTGCAAATGATTTAGGTTTAACTGGTATATTCCTGCTACCCAAGAGCTCTAATGCTCTTTGGGTTTTCACAAACACAAGACTATGTTATTTATTAAAACTGGGCTAAACAAACATAGAAGCATATTATTTCTCAACATTCATATTTATTCTTCTTTCTAGTTAAATTATAGTCCTTAGAGTTTGGGAAGGAACTACTTCCCTTTAAATCTTTCCAGAACTTTTGAGTTTGGAAATTAGATGGAAAAAGAAGCTTAAGAAAGTGAAATTCTTATTCAATTCATATTCACACACACACACGAAAAAATGCTAGTAACAACAGATGCCTCTCCTTGCAGGAACAGATTTATCCTAAATCTGGATACAATGAACTTATTTTATTTCCTTAGAAAAGCAGATCTTTCACCAGATTTGGTAGAATATTTCTCTCTTGGTGAGTTAACAAAATTATTTCAGCCTGTATTTTAGTTATGCAAATGTATTTTAGTTATGCAAAATGATGGAAAATGAATTCTTCATCACTTTTAAGGTATTATTTATATAATATTCTCTAGTTCCAGCATAAAGTTGACATAAAAACTCCCATTCATTTGGGTATTCCTTAATTGATCTTGGCTTGGTTCTTTAAAAAAAAAAAAAAAGTAATATTTTAATATTTATATCATCAAGCATTCATAGAATTCTAGGTTTCAAGACATTCACAGATTATTACAGTATGCATTACTGTTAGGTTAATTAGCTTATTAATAATACAGTAGATGATGATAGAAGATTTTTACTTTATCTCTGACAATATACCTGACAATATCCCACTTCCCTTGCCATAACAATCAGGTTTATCAGTTCAGTTCAGTTCAGTCGCTCAGTCACGTCCAACTCTTTGCGACCCTATGAATCACAGCACGCCAGGCCTCCCTGTCCATCACCAACTCCCGGAGTTCACTCAGACTCACGTCCATCGAGTTGGTGATGCCATCCAGCCATCTCATCCTCTGTCCTTCCCTTCTCCTCCTGCTCCCAATCCCGCCCAGCATCAGAGTCTTTTCCAATGAGTCAACTCTTCGCATGAGGTGGCCAAAGTACTGGAGTTTCAGTTTTAGCATCATTCCTTCCAAACAAATCCCAGGGCTGATCTCCTTCAAAATGGACTGGTTGGATCTCCTTGCAGTCCAAGGGACTCTCAAGAGTCTTCTCCAACACCACAGTTCAAAAGCATCAATTCTTCGGCGCTCAGCTTTCTTCACAGTCCAACTCTCACATCCATACATGACCACAGGAAAAACTATAGCCTTGACTAGATGGACCTTTGTTGGCAAAGTAATGTCTCTGCTTTTGCATATGCTATCTAGGTTGGTCATAACCTTCCTTCCAAGGAGTAAGTGTCTTTTAATTTCATGGCTGCAGTCACCATCTGCAGTGATTTTGGAGACCAGAAAAATAGTCTGACACTGTTTCCACTGTTTCCCCATCTATTTGCCATGAAGTGATGGGACCAGATGCCATGACCTTCGTTTTCTGAATATTGAGCTTTAAGCCAACTTTTTCACTCTCCACTTTCACTTTCATCAAGAGGCTTTTGAGTTCCTCTTCACTTTCTGTCAGAAGGGTGGTGTCATCTGCATATCTGAGGTTATTGATATTTCTCCTGGCAATCTTGATTCCAGCTTGTGTTTCTTCCAGTCCAGCGTTTCTCATGATGTACTCTGCATATACGTTAAATAAGCAGGGTGACAATATATAGCCTTGACGTACTCCTTTTCCTATTTGGAACCAGTCTGTTGTTCAATGTCCAGTTCTAACTGTTGCTTCCTGACCTGCATATAGGTTTCTCAAGAGGCAGGTCAGGTGCTCTGGTATTCCCATCTCTTTCAGAATTTCCCACAGTTTATTGTGATCCACACAGTCAAAGGCTTTGGCATAGTCAATAAAGCAGAAATAGATGATTTTCTGGAACTCTCTTGCTTTCTTCCATGATCCAGCAGATGTTGGCAATTTGATCTCTGGTTCCTCTGCCTTTTCTAAAACCAGTTTGAACATCTGGAAGTTCATGGTTCATGTATTGCTGAATACCACTGTTAGCCTTAACAATTATACCTTAACTGAATAAAGTCATTTTTCTATTTAAACCTGCTTGCTTGGTGTTTGAATGTACTTTATTTTGTTATTAGAAGTCAACTGTCACAGAAACGGATTCATTTTGATGAAATTAGCACATTTACCCTTTTACCCTTGCTGATTCTCTGCCTGGAATGCTCTCCTCAGATCTCCCCTGGTGTCCTCCTTATCTTCAGGTTCCTGCTCAAATATCACCCAGTATGACCATCCCCAACCGCTATTTAAAGTAGCTTCTCTGCTTTCTGGTCACTCTCTATTCTCGTGCAAACCCAGGTTTGCCCTCAGTCCCATCTTTGTCCATTTCCCACTGGACTGTTGGACACTGGGACTGGCTCTGCAAGAAGTGAAAGTGAGTTGGCTCTGCAAGAAGTGAAAGTGAAGTCGCTCAGTCGTGTCTGACTCTTGCGACCCCATGGATTATAGCCCATCACGCTCCTCCGTCCATGGGAGTTTCGAGGCAAGGGTACTGGAGTGGGTTGCCATTTCCTTCTCCAGAGGATCTTCCTGACCCAGGGATCGAACCCAGGTCTCTCGCATTGTAGGCAGACGCTTTACCATCTGAGCCACCAGGGAAGTCCTGGGACTGACTATGGCAGGTCTATATTTTCCAGTCTGGCCTGTCAGCTGGCTTCCTGTTGCATTTGACCAATAAGTGGCACTGATGCAGAGCTGGAATCCCTCCGCCCTCCTGTCTGGAGTGTGTCTCCATGTCTCCAAGCAGTGCCTATTTTTCTCTCTGTGCCTCCAGCTCACTCCAGGTGCACTGTAGTTTCAGCTTCATCCAGATGACCCCAGTCCTTAGAATCTGGTTAACACGACCTCCTTCCTTCATTCTTCCCATCTAGGAGTGGTAATGACACACGGCTCTCTTGCTAATCTCTGAAAAGTATGTCCTATTGATGCTTCAGCTCTGTCAGTAATTTATTACCTTTGTTTTAAATAGATTATTTCCTTGACTGTATGCTAATTTATGCTTAGTGCTTTATTTCCTTGGAAGTCCTTATCAGTATCTGCAATTAGTTTTCTTACTCTCTGTGCTGTCTGTACTTCACTGCGCTATTATTGGTTTACATGCATAGAATGCAAAAGCCAAGAGTGCAGACACTTTGTCTTGTTTATCACTGTACTCTCAGTAGCCAGCACAGTACCAGGCATATTGTTGTTGCTGGATGAACATTTACTGAATAAAATAAATCTGGATGAATTTCTATAGATCTCAAATACAGCACGAGTAATGGCACACAGAGTATTCTTATACTCTGAGTTTTCCAAACACCAGACCTAATGAAAAGACCATTATTTTGTCCCCAATCCACTGGAAATATGGGTATTTAAATTTGAGAGGAGGGTGAGAAAAAGAAGTTTGATTCTATGAGATTCAGTGTTCTATGCTGGATCAAGACTTCTATAAATCTGAATGGATTATTCCTAAAACACTGTGGTGTCCCCATTCTTGACAAAATGGTCTTTCACATATGGAAGCATATGTCCTTTTGAATCACAGTGCTAATAAGGTCCAATTGTTTGATTGATTTTGACAATGCTGTGATTCTCTTTGCTTGGCTGGTATTAACAAAGAGACATAAGGAATTTCTTACTTTGCAGACAAAATTGACATATCACTTTTTGTTCTAAGCAATATCCTAGTGAATATTAGACAGATTTTATTCTGTTGATGATCTCAATTTTAATGATTGTATTATTAAAGGTGTTTTCAGTTTGGTAAAGACAATGCTGCTTTTGGACACTTGCATAAATTTGTGTGGAATAATCAAGACCTAAACATACTAAAACTAAATTTACTGTTTGATTAGTAGTTGTAGAAAAGCAAGTCCTGCAATACTATATTTATTTATTGGTTTATTTATGAATCTATCTATTCACCTATCTAGTCATCCATTAGTAAACATTTCTGCCCCATTCTCCAATTCAGAAAATAGTTCTAAACGTACTTACAGCAATATATATCCTGTACAGGATAAAGAGAATGAATGAATGACTGTGACAAGAAGAACAGAAGTAAATAATGAATAGTAAGGGAAATGGAATGCAAATGTAACATACAAAAACCATGCCATAAATTCTTAATAGTTCCTAGAGGTAGGATAGTTTTGAGTTTTTAGGTTCTGAGTTTTCTAACAGCCAAAAGAAACAATGTGATGATTCACAAGTTCGCAGTGTCTATAGACCTAACATATGAAAAATTATTTAAGCGAATTCAAGGCTTGCAAGGTATTGAAATCTGAAAGGCTTTTCCAGTGGGTTCTTATAAGTGGGACACTGTACATCCTTAAAAAGAAGAAGAACAAACATTGGTTTGTAAAGAAATCACATGGAATATGTGAGATATGATTTCAAATATGGTGGGATGTCAGAAATTGGTAGATATGGAGCTTGTCATTGTGCCAGCACAGAGGGGCTGAGGACACATCCCAGAGATGGAGAAAGTGTTGGGATGTACTCTCTGGTGAAGATCTCTAATTTGATAGGTAAGCCATCTGGTTTCAGAACAGATTAACAGCTTTCTAAAGGACTTGCAAGGTGTATGAAATTCAGAACTTTGGGTTCTAACCAATGTCTCTGACTCCATACTCAGTGTTTTTCCAGCTAAGTGAAAAATGCAAACTGATTTTATTTCCAGAGTTCCATAAATCAGTCATAGTTGGAGAGGCAGGACATAGGCGTAGTCAGGCTGTGAGTCATAAAATTGATAGGAAATGAGGAGTTTGGATGCATAGGAGTTAAAAAGCAGGAGTTTGAAAGTTAGTGTGGTAGTGGAGGAAAGAAAATGGAGGTTTAATCAGATAGACTTGGTATAAATTCTATCTCTGCCATCTACCGGATGTGTGAACTAGACAAGTTATTTATCATTTTAGAGATCTCATTTTCTTATCTATGAGATAGGAATAATGATACCCACACTGAAGGATTATTTCAAGAATGCAATAATGAGTGTATCTCAATTTCAGTTTGGTCACTCAGTCGTGTCTGACTCTGCAACCCCATGGACTGCAGCACACCAGGCCTCCCTGTCCATCACCAACTCCCGGAGTTTACCCAAACTCATGTCCATTGAGTCGGTGATGCTATCCAACCATCTCATCCTCTGTCAGCCCCTTCTCCTCCCTCCCTCCCTCAATCTTTCCCAGCATCAGGGTTTTTTTCAAATGAGTCAGTTCTTCACATCAGGTGGCCAAAGTATTGGAGTATCAGCTTCAGCATCAGTCCTTCCAATGAATATTCAGGACTGATTTCCTTTAGGATGGACTGCTTGGATCTCCTTGCAGTCCAAGGGACTCTCAAGAGTCTTCTCCAACATCACAGTTCAATAGCATCAATTCTTTGGCGCTCAGCTTTCTATATAGTCCAACTCTTACATCCATACATGACTATTGGAAAAACCACAGCTTTGACTAGATGGACCTTTGTTGGCAAAGTAATGTCACAGCTTTTTAATATGCTGTCTAGGTTGGTCATAACTTTTCTTCCAAGGAGCAAGCGTCTTTTTATTTCATGGGTGCAATCACCATCTGCAGTGAATTTGGAGCCTAAAAACATAAAGTCTGTCACTGTTTCCATTGTTTCCCCACCTATTTTCCATGAAGTGATGGGACCAGATGCCATGATCTTAGTTTTCTGAATGTTGAGTTTTAAGCCAACTTTTTCACTCTCCTCTTTCACTCTCAGCAAGAGGCTCTTTAGTTCTTCTTCACTTTCTGCTGTAAGGGTGGTGTCATCTGCATATCTGAGGTTATTGATATTTCTCCTGGCAATCTTGGCAGACAATAAATTCCTTGTAATGTTAGTCTTTACCATAACTATGATTATTATCAGGCCAAAGAAATAATTAAGGAAGTAAAAATTTCAATGAATATATACAATTTGAAGATCAGGACAGGCAAGAAGTAAAAGACCAGTTGGAAACCAACAGTCAAAAATGATAAAGGACAAATCCAAATTTAAGATAAAAAAGCCACGGGGACAGAAAGCAGCAGAGCCAGGTAGTCAGGGCAACACATTCTAATAATCAGGATGGGAAAAGCTGGATTTGATGCACCATTAGGCTTAATTCAGTAATTTTCCATTTGCTTCCACCTGGCACAGGAGACCATCCCAGCACTTAACCCACGGGGCAGGAGTGATGTTCATTAAACTGAAAATGAGAGCAGATCCTTACCCAGTGCCACAAAGTGTGCTATTGAAAATCTCATCAAAGGAAAAACCTACTTCCCAAATGCTAATTTCAGTGCTTACGCATCTGAACTCAACCAGGGAAGTTGGTGGCACACAGTTCGACCCTCGGTGTACTACGTGCTGTGCTAAAGTCCAACTGTTCATAAAATCTCAGGTGAAGAAAACAATGACCAAGAAACAAGCACAAACCAAGCACTGTGCTCTATCATTCATCATTTAAATACTAGGTTGATTTTGTAGTTGCCATGAACAATATCAAGAATTTTGATTACCTGTTAAATAGAAAAAAAAAAATCTTCATATTATTCCCCAAATCTGTTAAAGTTTCTTTAGCATTGCTATTTCTATTCTTGAGATGAAGAGAAACAGAGATACATATAGAAACAAAAACCTTTATGACTAAGTGCTGTAATATCAAGTGCCAAAATTTCTAGTATGTCAACCAGAACTCCTAAATTATTATTCCCTCACCTCCCTTCAGATTTTTTACTTCCTTTCTCATAAATGAGACATTCTAATCTAACACACTACTCTAGAATTATGCCTTGCATTCTCCACTATTTTTTGCTCACATTTCCCCCACAACCTGTGGGGATATAGTTAGTCGTTCCCTCCACTTTTGCATATCGAAACCCTAGTTATCTAAATTTCTTTTCCTCTGTGGACTTTTTCCAAGTCTCTCCAAATTAATTAATTGCACTTTCTTTACACTTCACTTTTGGTTACTGAGTAAAGCTTTTGCAAGTATCCATTCCTCACTCCCCACTTTCACTGTGGCTAAGCATTTGTGCAAAGTTCTAACAGTGAGAAAAAGGAAAAGCAAACAAACAAGAAGAACTATTCCTGCCTTCCTCTAACTTATAGTTAAGTGGCAGAGGCAAATATTAAACAAATTAATATGAGACAATATAATTGCATATATGGCAAGTGTTATGAAGGAAAACAAAATCATACCAGGAGACAGGCTAACAAAGGAAATCTATTTAGATTTAGGGTGGGGGGAGTAGGAGAGCCTTTCTGAAGTAACATTTAAGCTGAAAACTGAAGAATGAGTATCTTTTTATTGCAGTCATTTACATACTTGGGTTTTCCCCTGTTAGATCTAAGTTCCTAAATGAATATTCATTTTTATCTTCTCTATAAGATCCTACTCAGGACCTTGCCTGTTGGCTGCCTCAACAAATGTTGCATGCATTGAATGCCCATGTAGTAGAAATCCAACTTGATAAATTCATCTTGGTTCTGAATAAATGTTTTAAGATTTCTCTTGAATCAGATACTTTGGACTGAGTACTTGGTGGTTCAGGAGGTACTGAAATGGGGGAAAGGGAAAAGGGAAGTTTGCAGCTAGCCAGGTCTTCGCCACAAGATGAAGCTCAGGAGATATGCACACCACTCCATATTAATTTTCAGTCCTTTCTTGGGAGGACATTCCATGGGTAATCTTCATCTTTGCAAAAGAGGGGATTCGGTTATCAAATTAGGGAATATCAACTTGAAATTCAAAACATGGAGACTGTTGTTAACTAGAACACATTTAATATTTCTATTTTTTTAGTGGGGATCTCTTTAATTTATGTGGGGTTTTAGTAGTATTGCCATTGTGATAAATATATAAATCACATGCTATTTAGCCATTTTCACCAAAATTGATTTTCCAGTTGGATACCTCTACATGTCCAGCTTCCTCTGGCAAGAGAATAAGATTGATTTCAAATTAGAGTTGGTAAGTCCTAAGGCATTGCTTTTGGAGATGACTGAACAGAGAGATGTGAAGTAGTTTGGCTACAACACTAACTTTTCATTGATTTCTAGGGTGGATTCAACTGGTCTGGCTCATTTGTCTTTACTTCAACTTAAATTTGACTTTTAGGATAACACATCCAGTGCTCCTCTTCTGCGACTGATGAAAAACCCAAACAAGCAACCTGGGGAAAGAGTGAATCTAGACAGTTACAACAGGAGGCCATTTGTCACATAGGACATGCAAGATAGTGAGTTCACCTGGAGACGAGCCCAGGCCTCTCTTGCCCAGAGCAAATCACACCTTCATGGTCCTCCTAGGCAGGGCAGGCATCAGGGTACGTTTGGAAGATTAGTAATTATTATTTTTAAGTAATTTAATATGAGAATATGATAGTGTTAGAACTAAGAGAACTTTATGAAAGAAGAATGTTACTAAAACAGAGATGGTTTCAGAGTGGCAGCATTTCTGCCAAATCTAGGACTGGAAAATAAATATTTATCCATACTAGGAAACATACTTAATGATTTGTATGGACTGAATAGAAAATTAGCATTTTCTCTTATTCTTTATATTCAAAACCATAACTGGGTAGTCTATTGTTGCAACACAATGTGATCTTTCTTAAGACATTTTCCAATTAATGGTATTGCTTGCTTAGGTGTGAGCTCCACAACTTAAATAGCAGTCTGTGTTCAGAGATGTATATCATGCTGTGTCACTTTATCAGAAGAGCAATCTGCCATTTTTGACAGTCAGTGACAAGTGGCTGAATCAGTGATACCTTAAAAAAGAACTCATTATCAGCCTAGTGAACAAAACATGCCTTATAAAATAGTGCAGGATTTTAATTTTCAATGTCAGTGATTTTTGTCTGCATAGGTGTGATGGATTGGGGATCAGCTAAAGCAATTTCAAATATTTCGTATCAGGAGATTAGCAAATTTAGACAGTCAAGGATACCCTCCATTCTTCTTGGGATTAGAAGACATTCTTCATGGTATAAAAACACAGGTGTTCTTTTCTTAAGAGGTCTTTGAGAGGTCTTAAGAGGTCTTTTCTTAAGAAGGTCTTAATTTTTTTTCTTAATATCTCTTAGACCTTCTATGACTGAGAAGTCATCTTTTGAGGAACAAGGGAGCATTAGTAGCCATGAAGACATAGTTTATAAATATCCTCAACAGACTTCATTTGCGAATTAAGGATGAATGAAACACGGACTATGCTGTATGGTCTTCATTAATTCTGAAAGGTTCTTCATGGTTCTGTGTCACTGCACTCAATTTCATATCCTGTGAGAAGTCAGCAAATGGAAAAAACAAAACAAAACCAAACCAGAATGGGAAGAGGTTAGAAGAACAGCATCCTGCTAGTTGACCTAAGGACATTTTTAGACAAAGAGTCCTAATCACTGACGGCCTGTGGCAGATTATTTACACATCTCTAGGGCTGGTTATTATATGAATGCCTCGAGTTATTTCAGCTATGGAAAGGTGACAGTGTGCTGGTGTCAGGTTGAAACCTCATTTGAGAGAATCCCACATTCCACAGTGACTAATGACTGGAAATTCAGATTTGATGAGGAAAGAGAGAAAAGTGAGCGCAATGAAATAGCACTGACACCAGAATACTTGTCATTTTTCAGAAGAACCTTTTGAAGCTGAGCACTTACATTTAACCCCCTTACAGGCATATCTAGGCCTCTGTTATGGGATTTCCATCTGGCCATATACTGTTTATAAGCCTCTAACATCTCCATCAGAAAGTATTTTCACTTACAGTGAGTGGAAAAGATTTTAGAAATACTGTGAGAATTTTTATGTTAAGTCTCTGGCTCTTATAGAAGATGCAAAAAGGAAAAAATAAATGAGGCGTATCTATTCTTTCTGTCATCCCCCACCAAAATGCCTTCTCCTAATATTGGTATATGTCAGGGTCGGCTGCTAAGCAGTGGGAGGCAGTGACTGTTTATTAGGCTTTGGCATTATAGTGGCTTGTGTTTAAAACTCAACTTTTCCACTTGTGTGGAATCCATTAAAAGTTTAATATGGAGAGTTATAAATATTATTATGGCTCAAGTGAGGAATCTAGGCAGCATTTGTTACCTTTCTGCTTATATACTTTTCAAATCTGCTTGGTTACCAAACCCTGACCAACTGATCTCATAAGTATTTTCCAGTAATCATATCCTAACCAGCAATATCGCCAGAGCCTCTGCTGCCGCCACGGGCCTTTATCACTGTTTGCTTAGGTTCCTGAGATAACGTCTTCTTTGGACTCCTGCCTTCTGCCTTATTCCTTTTTAGCTCTTTCTACAAATTATTAAAAAATATAATTCTATAAAACTCAAATCTATTCACATCATAACATGTATTAGAAGGCTTTAGTGGTTTTGACTTCCAGCATAAAGTTTAAACTCATAAAATTGTTCCCGAGACTCTGCCTTTCCTCTCTTACAAGACACTTATGGATCCCCCTGGGCCAGTTAGATTGAAACATTCATTATTTTCCACACTTTGTTGTTGTTTAGTTGCTAAGTCATGCCTGACTCTTTTTGACCTCATGGACTGTAGCCCACCAGGTTCCTCTGTCCATGGCATTTCCCTTTTCCAGGGGATTTTCCTGACCCAGGGATCAAACCCACGTCTCCTGCATTGGCAGGCGGGAGTTGCCTGGGAAGCCCTTTCCGCACTTAGAGGCCTAGAATTTACCCTCTGCTGACCTTTTTACTCTTAACCCAGCATCCTTCCCTTTACCCACACTACCCCCCCAACCCCTCCCCCCCCCCCCACACACATGTATTTACACATACTAACTCTTACTGGCCCTGACCCTGCTACTAAAACGGAGGTTTCTCTGGGAAATCTTACTTTACTCACCATAATGAATTTGGTTTACCTTCCTCAAGTCTCCATAACACAAGCCCACACATCTTTCTGAGCACCTAGACTCTATTTTTAAAATAATGTGAGTTTTCAGGCTGACTTTATCATTACACTGTAGCATCCTCAAGGCAGTGATTGCTTCTTATTTACTTTTAGATCCCTTGTAAAAGGAATCACAATATTGTGGGCAGCACAATAAATAAGCTATAAAGGATTGTTGAAAGGATGAAGGTTTAAGGCTTGTGTTACTAATTCTAGAAGTATTTGTAGTGTGAATGAAATCAAGGACTTCCATGAAGGAAGTGAGTCTCAAATTGTGGAATTTCAGGCTTAGGCCAGCTGATGAATGAGGCATGTGTATCTGCATGTGGACATGTGCTGGGCTGTGTCAGTGTGTGTGTTAAGGGATGCAAGGGGAATGTGGGGAGCGGGGAATGTAGGCAATAGGGGCATCGCGAAATGCTTTGAATAATGTCAGGTAGTTGGCTATTCTATCAGTTAGGTATATGACTAATATAACTAATATGACGATTAGTCATAGTGACTTAAACACATTAGGACTTGTTTTTCTTTTGTACAGAAGTTTGGAGGTAGGTGGCTGCTGGTTCAGTGGCTCAAAAACATTAGGAGTCTCTACGATTCTCTTAGTCTTTTTCTTAAGGTCCCAAATTGGGATTGGGGTTTGGGTGAAAATTTCCCCAGGGATGTACAAGGTTGCCGGCACCTTCTTTCTTTTTCCCCCTCCTCATCCTTCCCTTTTTCTTCATCTACTCTGGTGAGACTTTAATTAGGGATTTTCTTATAAAGTTGCATGTGGACTAAAACTGGAAGATTATCAGATACTAGCTCAGCTCTAGGGATCAGAACTAATCTTTACTTTTTCTTTTCCTATTTGAACAAGTGGTTCCATGGCTAAAAACAAATTTCAAGGCCATACATCAAAAGCCATGGATCAACTAAATGCCCTTCAGGGAACTGTACAAAAATTGCCATTCTTTCAGTTGAGATTCAAGCTGTTGTATCTTTTGTTAAGGTTTATTCCTTAAATTTAAATTCTTTTTTCCTGCCTCATAAATCACAAGGGTATGTCTTATTTTAACATCTGACATTTCAGAGC
This sequence comes from Bos javanicus, assembly GCF_032452875.1. NCBI lineage: Eukaryota > Metazoa > Chordata > Mammalia > Artiodactyla > Bovidae > Bos > Bos javanicus. Next base: position 86,317,542 of record NC_083874.1, on the reverse strand, counting down.
ATTTTTGTTATAGATGATTCTGTTGACTTTTAATGTCTACAGTTAGTGTTAGTGGCTCAGTTGTATCCAACTCTTTGTGACCCCATGGACTGTAGCCCTCCAGACTCCTCTGTCCATGGAATTCTCCAGGCAAGAATACTGGAGTGGGTAAACACTTCTTTCTCCAGAGGCTTTTCCCCTGGGTGTCCTACATCTCAGGCAGATTCTTTACCATTTGAGCCACTAGGGAAGCCCTTTAATGTCTACAGCTTTTCTATATGATTTTTCCTGTGCAAAATAACTCCAATCAGCTAACTGGAATTTGTTCATCATAAACCATCCTGAAATGATACTCTTATAGATATTCCTTAAGGCAATTTCAAGTCTGTAATATGCTCAATAAGTGCTTTTAATGTAGGTGAGGCAGTCTGTGAGTCTGTGATTGGTCATAGTTATGTTTCCAAGTGTGGGACCTCTACTTTTTACTTTATAGACATAAATTTAAGAGATGTTTGTATATAAAAGGTTTTTGCTTCTTTGCTGTATGTTCACTTCTAGGGAAGCCTTAGCTGTAAATTCAGTACAGTCCTTATGCCGTAAAGCCAGGAGAGAATTCTTTATATTTCTGTTGCATTATTCTGTTATTTTATTTATCTTCCTTCCCTACTTCCTTCTTTTTTCTTTCCTTTTCTTGCTTTTGCAGTAGATTTTTAAAATTTCATTAAAGACTGTCCAAGAAAAATTATGGTCTTTATTTAAATAGCAAAGGGCTGGGTGTTAGACTATGGCTAGTGTGCAATGGCAACCCACTCCAGTACTCTTGCTTGGAGAATCCCAGGGACGGAGGAGCCTGGTAGGCTGCAGTCCATGGGCTCACTAGGAGTCGGACATGACTGAGCGACTTCACTTTCATGCCTTGGAGAAGGAAATGGCAACCCACTCCAGTGTTCTTGCCTGGAGAATCCCAGGGACGGGGGAGCCTGGTGGGCTGCGGTCTATGGGGTCACACAGAGTCGGACACGACTGAAGCAACTTAGCAGCAGCAGCAGCAGCAGTGTTATTCAAAATTTAAAAGCCATTACCTAAAAACATTATTTCAGAAAAAAATGAAGCATTTTCTGAAAGGTTACATTTTGTGGTTCCATCATGAAAGATGTGATAATGTGTTACTAAAATGCTAGTAAAAGAGAATATTCAGATTATATAACTTTTCAGTGTGTATGCAAATATGTGTAGTCTTATTGCTTGCTGTTCCAACAAATTGCAGTCATTCAAAATGAAATGTAATAGGCTTCTTTAGAGGATTTGTGGAAATAATTTTCAAATCTGTATTTGTGAAGGATGAACTTTTAAAATCTAAATATGGAAGAGAGAACTTGGAAATATTTTTATAGACATTTGGACTGAACTTCCACAACAGGAGAGAAATAAAATTAACTTATTCAGATTGCGCTTATGTTTCATATAAGAGGAAGGAAAGTGGTTTCTGCTATTAGATCCAGCGTTAAAGTGCAACCACAAGAGGAGAAACAGTTTCAGGATGTTCTATGAAAGTGGCAAAAACGAAATGAAAATTTAAATGTGTGATGAAAAGTGAGCTATCTCTCAAGGGCAGGATTTTCAAAAGGGACTTACCCTAAAATCTCTTCAGATGTTCAATCTGTAGGATGAACATTTAATCTTTTCTGCTCGGCTTTGAAATTATACCCATTTAAATCTGCCTTGTGCCATTTTAGAAAGATCTATACATTTGAGAAGGTATCTGAGTAATTTCTCAAATTAATGCCAAAGGCAAGAGACAAAGTCTTTGAATTTATCTTACTGGGACAAAATCAGAAGGTTTGGGGTTGCAAGTTCAGAGACACAGGGAAATACATAAGTACTAACCAATTTGTGTATTCTGATTACGGACTGTATGAGAGATAATTTAGCTTGTGCTATTATTCTAGAGAATAATCAAGTAACTGCTATGTATGTATTTTTAAATGACTTAATTCAGATTTTATATATTGACTATGAAAGATCCCCTCCCTGACTTGTTTAGATGTGTGAATTTTCAGAACTCTTTCTAGCAATCTTGTGATATGCTTGGATTTTCCACAAAGTATGAAGGAGGATGGAGCAAGAATGTCCGAGGAGGAGAAGAGGTGAGAATTAAAGTAGCACATTGCCTATCAAGTAAATTAAATTGACATCTATGTGGAAACTATTTGCTATTATCCTTTAAAATAGCCTAGAATTGTCTCTCAACTTAGTGCTCTATAGTTTTGCTCTGTCTTGGAAATATAAAATGTGTGTAGAAAATGTGTGTATATATATAAATGCCTTCAAATTAACATGGAAAAGATATTTTAAAACTATTGTTTTTAAAATGGATTTTTTCTCCTTACTAAAGTGAAAAAGGTTCATAAATCTATAAGCTATTCAGCTAGATGTCTCTGTGATTCTTTGCTGAACTTAGGTCACCCAACTAAGCATATTGTTTGAGATCTGTTTTTAACGTGGTACCTCTTAGCCTCATTTTTTTCTGGGTTTTACTCACTGTATCTTTGCTGTTGTTATTGTTTAGTCACTAAGTTGTGCCCGACTCTTTTGTGACGCCATGGACTGTAGCCCACCAGACTCTTATGTCCGTGGATTTCCTAGGCAAGAATACTGGAGTGGGTAGCCATTCCCTTCTCTTGGGCATCTTTTCAGCCAAGGGATAAAACTTGTATCTCCTGCATTGGCAGGCAGATTCTTTACCACTGAGCCACCAGGGAGGGCCTCACTATATCTCAGTCAGTTGAGTCCCTCAGTATGTCTGAATCTTTGCAACCCCATGGACGGCAGCACGCCAGACTTCCCTGTCTGTCACCAACTCCTGGAACCTACTCAAACTCATGTCCATCTAGTCGGTGATGCCATCCAACAATCTCATCCTCTGTTGTCCCCTTCTCTCGCCTTCAATATTTCCCAGCATCAGGGTCTTTTTCAGTGAGTCAGTTCTTAGCATCAGGTGGCCAAAGTATTGGAGTTTCAGCTCCAGCATCAGTCCTTCCAATGAATATTCCAGATTGATTTCGTTGAGGATGGACTGGTTGGATCTCCTTGCAGTCCAAGAGACTCTCAAGAGTCTTCTCCAACACCACAGTTCAAAAGCATCAATTCTTCGGTGCTCAGCTTTCTTTACAGTCCAACTCTCACATCCATACATGACCACTGGAAAAACAATAGCTTTGACTAGATGGACCTTTGTTGCAAAGTAATGTCTCAGCTTTTTAATATGCTGTCTAGATTGGTCATAGCTTTTCTTCCAAGGAGTAAGTGTCTTTTAATTTCATGACTGCAGTCAACATATGCAATGTTTTGGAGCCCAAGAAGTTAAAGTCTCTTACTGTTTCCACTGTTTCCCCATCTATTTTTCATGAAGTGATGGGACCAGATGCCATGATCTTAGTTTTCTGAATGTTGAGTTTTAAGCCAGCTTTTTCACTCTCCTCTTTCACTTTCATCAAGAGGCTCTTTAGTTCTTTTATTTTCTGCTGTAAGGGTGGTGATTATTGATTAGTTTTCTGTGATTGTGGTTTTCATTCTGTCTTCCCTCTGATGGATAAGGATAAGAGGCTTGTGGAAGCTTCCTGATGGGACAGACTAACTGTGGAAAAGTGAAAGTGAAAAGTGAAGTCGCTCAGTCGTGTCTGACTCTTAGCGACCCCATGGACTGCAGCCCACCAGGCTCCTCCGTCCATGGGATTTTCCAGACAAGAGTACTGGAGTGGGTTGTCATTGCCTTCTCCAGAAAAACAGCTGCTGCTGCTGCTAAGTCACTTCAGTTGTGTCCGACTCTGTGCGACCCCATAGACAGCAGCCCACCAGGCTCTCCTGTCCCTGGGATTCTCCAGGCAAGAACACTGGAGTGGGTTGCCATTTCCTTCTCCAAACTGTGGAAACTGGGTCTTTTTCTGATGGGTAGGGCCATAATCCTTAAATGTTTAATCCAATTATCTGCTGATGGGCGAGGCTGTGTTCCCTTTCTGTTTGACCTGTGGTGAAACTATGGTGGAGGTAATGAAGATAATGGTGACCTCCTTCAAAAGGTCCTATGCAAGCACTGCTAAATCAGTACCCTGACCCTGCAAGCAGGCCACCACTGACCCATGCCACTGCTAGAGATTCCTGGACACTCACGGGTAAGTCTGGGTCAGTCTCTTGTGGGGTCACTGCTCCTTTCTCCTGGCTCCTGGTGTGCATAAGGTTTTGTTTGTGCCCTCCAAGAGTTTGTTTCCCCAGTCCTGTGTAAGTTCTGGTGGCTCTATCAGATCAGATCAGATCAGATCAGTCACTCAGTCGTGTCCGACTCTTTGCGACCCCATGAATCGCAGCACGCCAGGCCTCCCTGTCCATCATCAACTCCTAGAGTTCACTCAGACTCATGTCCATCGAGTCAGTGATGCCATCCAGCCATCTCATCCTCTGTCGTCCTCTTCTCCTCCTGCCCCCAATCCCTCCCAGCATCAGAGTCTTTTCCAATGAGTCAACTCTTCACATGAGGTGGCCAAAGTACTGGAGTTTCAGCTTTAGCATCATTCCTTCCAAAGAAATCCCAGGGCTGATCTCCTTCAAAATGGACTGGTTGGATCTCCTTGCAGTCCAAGGGACTCTCAAGAGTCTTCTCCAACACCACAGTTCAAAAGCATCAATTCTTTGGCACTCAGCCTTCTTCACAGTCCAACTCTCACATCCATACATGACCACAGGAAAAACCATAGCCTTGACTAGACAGACCTTTGTTGGCAAAGTAATGTCTCTGCTTTTGAACATGCTATCTAGGTTGGTCATAACTTTCCTTCCAAGGAGTAAGCATCTTTTAATTTCATGGCTGCAGTCACCATCTGCAGTGATTTTGGAGCCCAGAAAAATAAAGTCTGGCACTTTTTCCACTGTCTCCCCATCTATTTCCCATGAAGTGGTGGGACTGGATGCCATGATCTTCGTTTTCTGAATGTTGAGCTTTGGTGGGGGTTTAATGGCGACCTCCTCCAAGAGGGCTTATGCCATACCCTGGTCTTCTCTACCCAGAGCCCCTGCCCCCATGGCAGGCAACTGCTGACCCGTACCTCCTCAGGAGACACTCAAACACACAAAGGCAGGTCTGACTCAGTCTCTGTGGGGTCTCCTGGTGCACACAAGGTTTTGTTTGAGCCTCTGAGCATCTGTGGTGGGTATGTGGGTTGTTTCTAAACGTGATTTCGCCCCTCCTACCATCTTGCTGGGGCTTCTCCTTTGCCCTTGGATGTAGGGTATCTTTTTTTGGTTCAGGTCAGTTCAGTTCAGTCGCTCAGTCATCCATCAAAAAATTGTGATCCAACATTTTCCTGTTGATGGTTGTTCAGCAGACAGTTGTAAATTTGGATTTCTCATCGGAGAAGATGAACGCACATCCTTCTACTCCACCATCTTGGAACTCTAGGACTTCTCAAGAGTTCTCTTCGCTCTTGAAGTAAAATATCTTTACTCATTAATAGAATTCATTCCTTTAGGTATTTGTTGAATGTGTAAATATTCAGGAATTTATTTACCCATTTATTTATTACAGTAAATCAAAAGGATACTGAACAACTACTCAAAATATTGTCTAGTTCTGGGTGATCATGGTTTTCATTAATGACCAGTGCCTGACTCTTTCTTTTGAATAGCTTGCAATGCACCAGAAGATGTAATATGTATTCAAAAATAAGTGTAATACAAGAAAGAAAATGATGCCTCCGGAGAAGACAGGATTGCTACTTAAGATAATTCAAAAGATGAAATTGGCTACATATTGGTTTAGTATTTCATTTGCATTAACCTCTCCATCTAGTAGTAACCAAGAATCATTTCAAGCAGATTATTTCAAGAGGGAAAAATGTACAAATGGAACCTACTTAAAAGAGACTTTTTTCATCTAGCATCTTCTGAATAATTCTGGACCTCAGGCACGTTTATCTGTTTCTAGGCATTGAAACTCAGATTTCTTCCTGCCTTCTTCTTTCAGAAGTCAGCTTCCTCTACCATATGGGGGAGGAGGCGGAAAAGACAGTCAGTTTAGGTGTCTCTCTTCAGTCCTCTTTAGGGTTATACATTTTTTTTTTTCCCTAGCTGCTCCTTGTAGTCTCCCTAAGGTTACCGCACCAGGCAGAGAAAATCTACAAAATTTGTATTAGTATACATATGGAGTCATTTTAAAAGGGAAATGATAAAGTAGGATAGGAAATATTTTACAACTTGATAACTAGAACTTACCCTAGGGCACCAGAGAGAGAGAGTACTGCAGTAAGTTAGGCCCTTCCCAACACAGTCCAATTGGAATTCAACTTTTCTGAGATTCTGGCTCTCATTCTAGCATCTTCTTCACTTCTCTATGATAATCTCCAACCACACCTCTCCTTAATTGCTATCCTCCTTACAGGAATGTCCTACTCTCTGCCTCCAGCTCCTCCCTCCATTTGTTCAGTCCAAGGTCTTCATCTGGAGGAGAGCCATTAGGGCCGTTAGGATCCCAGAGACACACCAACCATTAAGACCTTTTGTCTCTGGTTTTCTTATTCCTTGGACAATTGAACCAATGTGAACTGCAGACAACATTTTTTAAACTATGACATGCTAAGGGCAAATATAGGCACTTCTCTCAGAGACCAACGTTAATTTTCAGGAACAGCAAAAAAGTCCAAACTCATACTGAAAAACGTAATGTTTCCTTAATTAACAAGTGCCATTTCCCTTCCCATGCAGTCAGTATATCTGTAAGATTTCACTGAGTCATAAACCAAAACAAAATTTAATGGCTTCACACAGCAACTGTTTATTTAGCTTTTTGTTTCCATGGTCATGATGGTGATTTGGGCTGGGGTTATATGATCATTTTGCTCCTGATTGTAGCTGATTGTGTCTCACTCTTGTGTCTGCTGTTTGCTGATAACCCAGCTAGGGCACCCTTGATGTGGCCTCTTGCACATGCCCAGGGGTTAGCTCAGTGTCAGCTAGGATGACAGGAATTGCCTGGACAGTGTGTGTCACATCATCTGGGACATTCGCTCACGTCATCCAGCAAACCTGCTCATTTCACATCGTTGCAAAGACAGGGCCTCCTTCACGTGGCAGCTAAAGTGTTCCCAGAGCATCAGGAAGTCAGGCCCCAAAGTACAAAGCACTGTCAACCTTGTGCTGCGTCACATTTGCTAAAGTAGCATCGAGCAGTGCAAGTCAATGACTCATCCAGATTTAAGGGACAGAGAACTACATCCTATCTACTCTTGGGAAGATCTACAAAGTTACGTGGCAAAGTTGTGGATGTGGGGAGGGGAAGAACTGGAGGCTATGTTAAAAATACGAAAGACCTATTTTTGTGTAGAGTAGGAATTGTTTTCTTCCTGCTTGAAGTCTATCAGAATGAGAAAGAAACTACATCCTACTGTAACGACTGGCTCCTTCTCTAGCCTAAGAAGGAGTTCAGGTTGACAGTCCTTCGCTTCTCCTCAAGTCCCCCTCCACATAAAATGGAGAAAGGATGAGGATGGGGGAAAGACAGGAGTTATCCAGTTTTTCCTTTTGGCATTGATAGAGCCCACTCTAGAGACAGTAAAAATGGAAGACTGATTTCGTCATGTTTTAAACACCACCATGGGGGGTGGTGTACAGGAAACCTTAAGTTACTAGTTAACTGTGTAAAACAACCGCTTGTTTTTGTAGTTGCTGTTTTTCTAATTTTTAACTTGCTTGAAAATATCTCCACAAGCCATAGATCTTTAGCCAAGTAGGTACATCATTAATGGAGAAAGTTGACGCAATTTGAAAGATTTCAAAACCCCTTGGTTTAAGAAGTTATCTCCTAAAACACCTACTAAAAGGCAAATACATTTCTAGACAGTGATGCCTGGAGAAATGAAGCATATAGATAGAGAACAAACTTTGACACAATGTTATTCAGCAGATAAAATATTTTATGAGGGAGATAGAAGGAAAATATAATGATATATTTTACTGGGATGTCCTGAGAAGTCAGGAAGTAGCCTGCGGTGCTGGATTCATATGGATTTCAGAAAGAAGAAGATGCAGACAGGGACACTTCATATTCTAATCAAACTCCATGTGCACATTTTCTCTTAATATGGTATTCAAGCCCCACTTTAAAAAATAGTTTGTAACAGTAGAGTAGAAAATGTTTCCAAATTGTATTCTAGTATGAAAGCTTCCTGAATGAAATATTTTTTAAACCATGGTTTTTCTTTTATTTAAAGGATAAGATTTACTATGTTTGTCTCTCACATATTTTTAAAGGAAAAATTCATAGAAAACTTAATGTGATATATTCTTTTTGATAAAGTAGTCCAGTAAAACTTATCACAAAGAGCCTTGGAATTATGGCCAGAGTCTGCATTTTTATGTATTTGTATTTTCTTCTACTTTTGTCATTATATTAAAAACTACAGAACACTTACTAAATGATGATTAGAAAATGTATATGTTAATAAGGTTTGTGGCCAATAATCTTGCAGTTCATAATTTACCAGAGTCCACACAACACATCCCACAGATATTTGGTCAAGTGCTGCTGCTGCTAAGTCGCTTCAGTTGTGTCCAACTCTGTGCTACCCCATAGATGGCAGCCTACCAGGCTCCCCGTGCCTGGGATTCTCCAGGCAAGAACACTGGAGTGGGTTGCCATTTCCTTCTCCAATGCATGAAAGTGAAAAGTGAAACTGAAGTCACTCAGTCATGTCCAACTCTTCTTGACCCCTTGGACTGCAGCCTACCAGGCTCCTCTGTCCATGGGATTTTTCCAGGCAAGAGTACTGGAGTGGGGTGCCACTGCCTTCTCTGTATGGTCAAGTAGATAATCTGAAAATTGAATGAATGAAATCGGGAATTTATAAATGAGTAATGAACTAAGTACGTTTAATGAGATTCTCAGTGACAAGGTCACATGCTATGTGCATGTTTAGACCACCTGGGATGGGACCAAATGGCCATCGTTCTGAAAGAGGCAAGCGTTTATAGAAGAGATGGGATTTCATGAGTTCTTTCTATGAAGGAAAGGGGAGAGTTTGGTCATCTGATAATACACTCGGCTCCTAACTCTTCAGGTGTTGTTGGTAGTTTGAAAGTAGTCTTTCTTAGTGATTATTTTTTAGCATATCTTTTTCAGTTTTATTGTGATATAATTGACATGTAATTATATATAGTGTAAAACATAATGATTTGATATATGCATATATTCTTAAATGCTTACCACAAAAATGTTCAGGCCTTTTGTCTTAGTTCTGAGTTCTTGATATCTTTACAATGGTATTAAATTGAAAATGGGTATATAATTACTTCACTGGAAAATACATAAATATAGTTGAAAGTAATTTGTGTGCCTTTCCTTTTCTTTTCTTTCTTCTGTCTACCATTTGTATTAATATATACAGATTTCAGACTCTGCTTTTCATGTGTGACCTTCTAAGTCAGAGAAGGCTTTTTCTACAGAAAAGGACCAGACCCTCTTGCCACTGAGGTGTTTTGTTTTAGGATCTGGTTTCCCTGTACATCTGTAGGCAGCTTTTGCTTTTATCTTCTCAGCTAAATTAGTTCCTGCATGTTAAAAAAGGGGAAGTGGTGAACCACCCCCACGGAAGACTTTATTTGGTTTTTAAAAGCGGGTTTGTTAGGATCCTGCTGTGGTTATTATAGGAGACAATTTTAGCACTTTGAGCTGTGTGTTTTCCAGAGGAAGTGTTTAAAGAAGAATTTTGCAAAATGTTGAAGGTTAACATTTCAGCCTTGCTAGTTGTTAAAGGTCAGGGTGTGTTTTGTGATTAAGTTTGAGAGAATTCTTGGGTAATGTGAGTGATAGAAATTAATAAGGAAATATACAGTGCATCAACACTTTCTTATTCCTTCAATTTACTATTCAATATACCTGAAAATTCTTTGCATTTCTTTTTCAATTAAATATGTTGTTGGAAATGACTCAAAAGGCTTTCCTAAGAGTTAGTGGGTGGTAATTTCATATACAAACAATAGCACAGTGTGTACACTGGTGGAAGAGGGCACTGACAAATGTCTAGATCTTTTTTATATTATGGATCTATGTGGCTTCTATTTCCACATATGCAAAATTCCTTGACACAATACAGTGTTAGTGGTTGTTCAGGATGCGTGAATGGAACAATCTACTTGTTGGTACTATGATGTAATAACTTGAAATTCCATACATGTTACAAAAAATCTAGATAGGTAAATTGGTGTTTTGACAGTGAAAGGAATACTAAATCTTGGACAAAGTTAGTTTCATAGTTTTTAATGGTGTCCTTCAAATCATTGCTTTGAATTTTTAATTGCTTCTAGTTTCTTACCCAGGTATCAGTTGTTGTGATACATGTAGAGAAATCATATGCGAAACTATATCACTGCTTCAGTCCTGGAACATGGCAGTTACTCAACTACTGTGGAATGTATTATAGCTAAACGACACATAGTGTGCAGGAAATATTATCTATAAGGAAATATTAAGTATCTATTAGGCCTAGAAATCTGCTTCCAGGAGAGCAAATAGGAAATTGGAGAGAGCCTAAAAATGTCAAAATCTTTTCTCAAAGGTCATCCAAAGGGAACTAAAGTGCTCATTATCACGTATAGGGTACTCATTTCAGACTGAGAAACTGGGAAGGAGGGTATTTGCAAATAGTCCTTTATTTAAGCAAGTAGGAAGAAATTCTCCAAACAGTAATTATGTAACACTTCAAAAGCTCTTGCTATGGGCCACTCAGAGTGCTAAGTGACTTACAGATGGTGTCTTAATTAATCCTAACAATGACTGGATGACGTAGATAAGGACAGTCCTACCTTTGAAGCCTAAGTGTTGAAGGCACTTACAACTACTTCAAAGTCAGTTTGTATGTTCTGGTTAGTAGCTGTTGTCAACTTTGAGATTAACAACACTGAAGCTCCATCCTGTGCTTGGCCAACTCATCACTGATTAAGCCTGAGTTCTGTCCCTTTACTTCTTAACAGAATCCCATTTCTGTGCTGTTGGTACAATAGCTTAATTTTTGTCTTGCTTTGTTTTTCTGCCACCTTCCTACTCTTTGTCTCCTCCCCTCCCCACACTGTCCCCCTCCAACACACCAAGAACTGTATAAATTAAAAAGGAAAATTGTACCTGTTTACAATCCATTAACATTTTTTTTTCACAAGTGTAAAACTTTCTATAGCAATTTAAACGAGGCATTTTTCAAGAAGGGCTTGTTACAATTATTACCATTTCTTCTTAATAGAACAGAGAGTGTCCACACAGTCTCCATCTCTACGGAGCAAACATGCCTGTACGAGATCAGGAGAAATAGGACTGTCCATCACCTCGGTTTTATTCAGTAGTTGGTAACTGTATCTTGTAACTTGCAGTTTGCTTGTACGTTGCAAACCTCCCTTTAAGGCAGGCTTTTTGCAACTGTTCTTGTTACTTAGTATCGCTTTTACTTCTGCCGCGTCGCAGCCTCAGGGCCGCGTTCTGACAGCTCAGCAGATTCCCGCCCTGGCTGGCTCCACCTCAGTTCCCCCTCCTCTATCTCTAATCTCTCCACGCACAACTCAAGATTGGGCTTCCTGCTTCCCAGTTGTAACATTTTAATCCACTGCCCCCACTTCTTGTGTTATCCCTTTATTTTCAGTTCTATAAGTGATAAAAATATCATTTATTCATTATCATTAATTTTACATTTAGTTCTGTGTTGTTTCCTACAGCAGTCTGCCTTGCATTCTTTGCTTAACTATATTAAAAGCTCCTCAAAGTTAGAATGTTCCTATCCTTAATGCCAGCCAAGGACAAATGTTGAATGCCAATAGTTACTGCTTTGAATGATAGTAGATATGAGAAATAAATGAGAGTGCTCCCTCAGTCCCCACTTTAGACCTCATTTCTCAGCTTCTCCATTTCTCTGAGGAGTTTTCTAGTAGTATTCTATGGGCCTGTGTACTTATAAAAGGATTGATGTAGTTATACTTGATATGTGTCTTATTCTTCTATATCCAGTCCATTAGGGACTTGGGTTTCCTCCTCTTTCACCATTTCTCAAATTCATCCTTTTGTTTCCTTTTCAAGTACCCCACTATTAATCAGATTCTTAGCATATCACACCTGAATTAATGGATTTAATTTTATGGCTAATATGGAAAAATTAACTCATCTTTCCATAGACCCAACCTACATAACTTATTAAAACATTCTGTTCATGTGTCACCCCTGGTTATAGAAACTAGAATGTCCGTCTAACCTATCAATTTCAAGTTCTTCAGCCATATATTTAAGTCTCAGACTACCTGACTGTATAACTTTGTTCATCGCTCCCTAATATATTCAGTCTATTTTGCCCAGAGTGATTTCATCCATTATTTCCTCATGCATTATACTCATTTCTATTTCTTTTCTTTAATTAAGTTGCTTCTGAGGATTGAGGATGTCTTGGTTACTATCCTTTGCTTACACTCCAATTAGATTTTCCTGTGCCCTTCATGAAACATTATCTAAACATTCAATTTATTTTTAAACACATACACATAACTATCTTTCCCAAATATTCATGACAAAGATATTTATTCTGTAATTTAACTTTGAATGGTTTGTAAATTATTCTGCTTCTTTGTTTTATTTAACATTTAGAAGGTAATGTCCTTAATGTCTAGAGTAAATGTAATTTTCTTATTTAGATATTATCAAATGTTTAAGAAGCATCCTGGTTCAAAATTCCTTCATGGTCTTCATTATCAACAGAGGTCTTCTGTATTTTGAGAACAGGGAAAAAAGTAGTCAACTTCCACAGGCTTGGGTTTATCTTTGCTGAGGGACAAAAAGATTCTGGACGTAATGCTAAATCTTCAAGTTGTAAGTTGTCTCTTACTTTTTCTGCTTCTAAAATAAATAGTGTTTTTAGCAGCAATTTAAGATTGTGCATATCAGACAATATTTTGTAAAATCAGGTTCATGCTATTTTATAAAATAGCTTTTAGCAAGGCATATACTATGTTCCCTGGGTCAAGAAGCTCCACTGGAGAAGGGAAATGGCAACCCATTCTGTTATTCTTGCCTGGAAAATCCCGATCTATGGGGCCACAAAAGAATCAGACATGACTGGACAACTAAACAACAATATTATGTTTACTGTTAGTTCAAAACAAGAAGACTCTCCCCTCGTTTTCTTCAAGCAGAGCTCTGGGCAATTAGAATACATCAAAGTGTCTAAAAGGACAGAACCGATTGCTAGCTCCCTCCTGATCACCTGTGTAGTATATTCTCACCACTGGGGGCCATTGGTCTTGTGGCTTTTGCTTCCTGCTCACTAGACTGTTGGTTGATGGGCTGAGGGTGTGACTTTGCTCATTTCCTTTTTGTCACCTCACAAAGCCCTGGTTTGTTTGCTTTATCTAAGACCTCTATGCTACCTAGCTAAGCCTGGCTTCCTGTCCAGTGCTGTGCACTGCATCTCCATGGTCCCAGCTCAGTTGGAAGAAACTTGACTGAGGGTCTGAAAGTCTGCTGAGTGTTTAATGACTTCCTCAAACTTCTCACTTACCTTCAGTGCTGGCAACAGCCAGGTCAGAGGAGAAAGTCCTAGGGGTGACTTAAATTTTAGCACAATAAAAATGCTAAGCATTCTGCTAGCTGAACCTGCATGGGCTAAGGAAGGGAATGGAAATTTTAGGGTAAAGCACTTGTTTATATTGTGTGTATGTGTTTGGGTTTAATAATATTTTTGGTAACTTCTCTTGGTGAGGAGCAATAAGAATTTGACATCCTTTCATGGTGGTGCTTAAGTAAATCACTCCTTACTCTAAGGAGAAGTAGGATGATTTTGGAGCTGGTGCAAGTCAGAAGTCTGGATTTAAAAAGCATACTGGTGGGTCCACAGTCAATATTAGGGACAGACAGAGGTTTAATAGTGAAAAATGAATAGTCATCCTAGAGAAGATATACAGGACCTATTTCCTATATAATGAATATGAATATTTCTTCTCCAACCAAAAGTGGAGTCTGCAACAGAGGTTTCTCTGGAAAGAGTTAAACCTGGGGTGAGGGTGGATCATTCTAGCAGGGTGGACTTTTCAGGTGTCTTCCTTGCAATGACATCTCTGAAAAGTCTGGATGTAAATTCCAGAGACAAGGCCATAGATATGATGGGACAGGCTTATACCATCCAATTGTAGGGTGAGTAATCAACTCTCTAAAAACAGTACACTTCACCCAGGGGCAAACAAAAACCACTTGTGAGTAACCCACATCTGTGAATTCGCTGAGATTTACCATAGACCTGGGAATGAAAGCTTAGAGAGTCTCCATCAATCTGTAAATTGGCACAGGTACTAAGGTAAACAGTATGGGAGTTCCTCAAAAAATGAAAAATAGAGCTACCAGGGTGATGGTGGAGGGGATAAATTAGGAGGTTGGGATTAACACATACAGATAATCAATAAAGACCTAGTATATAGCACAGGAAACTCTACTGAATGCTATGTAATGACCTATACAAGAAAAGAGTCTGAAAAAGAATAGATATATGAATATGTATAACTAACTTGCTTTGCTATACACCTGAAAATACAACATTGTGAATTAACTATACTCTAATATAAAACAAACAAATAGACCTACCATATGATCTAGCAATCCCACTGCTAAGTATAAATCTGAAGAATATAAGATCACTATCTCAAAGAAATGTTTACATTCCCTTGTTAAATGAAATATTATTTACAAAAGTCTGGACATGGAAACAATTGTCCACTGACAGATAAAAGGATAAGAGAAAGATGTGGTATGTATATAATTGGTATATTATTCAGCCATAAAAAAGAAGGAAATCTTGCTATTTGTGAAAGTATGGCTGGACCTTCAGGGTATTATGCAAAATGAAATGAATGAGACAGAGGAAGATAAACATTGTATGAATTCACTTGCACGTGGGATCTAAAAATAGGAAACTCACAGAAACAGAGAGCATATTCTCACCATTGAGGGAGCAGAGAGAGAGAGCAGAGAGCAGAGTGGTGGTTGATATGGACTAAGGGATGAAGAAAATAGGAAGACAGCAGTCAAAGCGTACAAACTTTTGGTTATAAATAAGTTTCAGAGATCTAATGTACAGTACTGTGACTATAGTTATTGGTGCTGTATTGTATACTTGAAGGTTGCTGTGACTGAAACTTTAATGTCCTCACCATAACAATAATAACAAAATGGCAATTATGTGAGGTAAAGAATGTATTAGCTAACCTTATTCTGACAAACATTTTGCAATATATAGTTGTATCAAATCATCACATTCTATACCTTAAACTTACACAAATTAATATATCAAGTACATTGCAATACAGCTAGGGAAAACAAAAGCTGAAGTACTTCTGGGTGTCTTGCTTGAGGTCACGATCTTGGTCACTACATACACACATACACCACTATTATGACTTATTTAATATACATGTCATATGGAATTATATGTGTGTTTTAAGTTGCTCCAGTCGTATTCCTGACCCTGTGTGACCCTATGGACTTTAGCCCACCAGGCTTCTCTGTCCATGGATTCTCCAGGCAAGAATACTGGAATGGATTCCCATGCCCTTTTCCAGGGGATCTTTCCGACCCAGGTATTGAACCCAGGTCTCCTGCATTGCAGGCAGTATTTTTACCATCTGAGCCACTCAGGGAAGCAGCCCTCCAACTATAATTATGTATCAATGTGTATAGACATACATATATAGGACTTCCCTGGTGATCCAATGGTTAAGGATCCACCTGCCAATGCAGGGATGCGGGTTCAGTCGCTAGTCTGGGGAGACCCCACACGCCGCAGAGCAACTAAGCCTGTGTGCCACAACAAATAAGCCCATGTGCTTCTCCTACTGAAGCCTGTGTGCCTAGAATCCATGCTTCAAACAAGAGAAGCCACTGCAACGACAAGCTCATACACAGCAATGAAGAGTAGCTCACACTTGCTGCAACTAGAGAAAGCCTGCACCCAGCAACAAAGACCCAGCACAGCCAAAAATAAAAAATTAAATATCCAAGCATACATGTATACGTCTTTATTATACAGTGTTTTACTACAATAGCAAACATCTACAATAAACCCTTCTCAGATGATATTTTATATTTTAACAAATTGGGAATTAGAGGAATGTCCAGAAATGAAGATATTTATATATTAGAATTTTTGAAGATTGACTTGGTGGTTTGGGGTTGCTAAATTGAGTATAAATTTTAAGACCACTTGACATTAAACCCTCTCCAAAGAGTGATTTGAAATTCCATTTCTTAAAGTAGTAGATGAAGCTGATATAAGCGGAAATTCTGAGGTACATGTGGCATATACCAAAAATATCTGCATTTTCTACACAAGGAATAAACACTCTCTAACCCCTTTGCTTTTTCATAATTTAATTAACTGACAGTTATAGATAGACCCTTATATGAATATAGGATAAGATAATAAAGCATGAAAATTCAAAGAGTTCAAGCATAATATATGGTGAGCTACTAGTTTTTGAAACAAATGCATTTTTTAAAGAGTATGAATTTATTCTTCTAATGAAACTTAGAAGTCATTATTTAGGTTGGCTTCTAGTTTCAGATCAGTATTTCACAATGAAAAAGTTAATCAAAAGCAAAATGGGAAGTGATAGCTGAAACATAAAAAAATATACATTTCTCTAAAATGGTATTTTACTTTTAGAATATTCAATAATAAAAATTTCCCCTCTTCCTATCTGGACCCTTTAGAAATAATGATGGGTTATGAAATTTTCTAAATTTTAAAAAGTGACTTTTGAAAAATAATTATATGGCAATACATCAGTTTAGAGCCAGGAACAGCTAATTCAGTTCTATAATTAATGAAATACTCATAAGCAGCTCTGTGAAGGAGAGATTTTCTTATTGGGACACTTCAGTGTGTGAGAGTGTGAACTGTGGAACAAACTTTCTGCTTTCAAGTCACCTCTGCCATTGACAACTGTGTGAACTTGAACAAGTTATAGACTTGCTATGCCTCAGTTTACCCATCTTGAAAATGGAGATAAAATGGAACAAACCTCAAGCAGTTGTTAGGAAGATGAAACAAGGTTATGTAAAGCGCTTAGAGCATATCCCTGGCACATAGGGAGTTTGTGTAAGGGTTTCTTATCATGATTAGTGCAAACTAGTTTCCTGCAGGCTGTTTATAACTTTTTTTCCACATTTAAATATCAGAAGAATGATACAGATTTTTCTACTTTCTCTTGGCCAAAAAAAAAAAAAAAAAAAAAAATCTGGCCATATGGTAGCAGTGGCTATAGCCCTTCCCACTCCTGGTCCTGCTTTTCCCATTCAAGCTGACTTCCACCCTTGCAGTCCTGGGTGGGTCACAGTACTTCAATGCCAAGCACCTTTATGGAGCAGGACAGAGCATTTTTGTTCTCCCCTCACCTCTTGGAATTAAGGATGTGTTTTTTAACAAGTAAAAATGTCAAAGTTAAAAGAGAAGTAAAAATGTTCTAGGATGTCCTTTTCTTTTTCTTTTATGCTTCTGGAGCTCATTGCATTTCAACTGTCCTCGCCTTTGGCCCCATCCTGTGGTCATTCATTCTTGTGCACGCTCTATGTCCTTCAGTGAGAACTACCCAAATTGTAAATAGCCTTTATAACCGCAGGTTACTTAACTAACACGAGGTAGCTTCTAACATCTATCTTCATCCATTTTTAATACTCCCTCTACCCTTGCTGTGCTAAATTAACCTGACACTTGTTTTTCACGTTGTTTTTCTGTAGCAAACACTGTAAGCCAGCTAGTCCAACAGAAAAAAAGTAACCATGAAAATAAATCCTTTCACAGAAAATATTAATGTTGAAATATTTCATTTTCACGCCATTACAATGTTGTTTTAGTCCATGACACTCTGAACATCTAGATCCTATAATGACAAATACATCACTCATGGATCTGACATTATTTAATTTACCTGAACAAATAAGACCATTTTCAGACACCTTCTTGTCATCTGATATAATGAATGGAATAGCTCAAACATTTGTGGTTACAAATGCATTAACACTCTGATGTTAAGGTGATAAAATTCTCAAATTTGTCTAAACCTATACTGCATTTTTCTTCATTATATCTTTTATAAGATCTTAACAGAGACAGTATTTTCCTTTAAATCAGTGACAAAAATGTCACTCAGTCTCATAAGGCTGACTCATTTTACAACTTGCTTTAGAAATGTGTTACAGTGTTAGGCATTAAATTACAGATTTAGATGATATTCTATGTGGGTTTTCTGAATTGCAAGAAATAGATATGATAATAAAATGTTATACATTTCGGTATATTCTGCTTCAAGCTGTCAGTTGATCATTTAATGGTCAACTTGCTTTTTTTTTAGATAGGTGATATTCAGATTAATTTTAAAGTTGATATATTTGCACTGCATGGCATATTTTCACTACTTTAGCTTACTATAATTTGTTTCATCCCTTCACAGTCTCTTTTAGAAAAAAATGTTAAAATTCATAATTCCTGTCCTGAACTATCTCAGGAAACTTCATTCGCTTTGACAAACAAAAATAGCAGCATACTAGAACCGGGCACCACTTCTCACAATATCTCTGAAAGTGTGACTTTTCAAACTCAGATAGGCAGAAAGCTAGCCAAAAGCATCGTTTTTATTGTTTGGTTTCTATTTTTTAAACTAAATTAATTTCACTTAATCTAAAATAAGTTGATTTTTAAATTTAATCCATTGATTAAAGGTAATAAGATCATCTTTCAAAAAAACAAAACAAAACATTGAATTATGTGTAGTGTGCAAAGCCTGCCTTCTATTATCTCTTTTTTGCATTTTCCTCCTCTCTGCCTTATACATACCTTGGTAACACTATATTTAACTGTGCATTCTTTCAGAGATTCAGTAGGCAAATATAAGCCAATAAAAACACAAAAGCAAAAATCACAAAGAAGAAGAATGACAATTTGATGCCATCAGAAAAACAAGATAAAAAGAAAACAGGTACACATCAGAAAAAGCCACATATAAAATTAAAAGATAAGTCATGATATAGGAGAAAATATTGTCTCACATAAAGCAAATGATAGATTGTTTTCTAGGAAGTCAAAAGAAACACTAAAGTTAATATGAAAAAGACAAACCATAAAATTTTTTAAAAAGTAGGTAAAAGATTCAAAGAGCAATTTCACAGAAGAGGAAATCCAAATGGTCATAAACACATAAGATGATATTTCAGCTGCAAAAATCAGGGAAATGCTAACTTAAAACAGAAGATGTCATGTTTCTACCATTAGATGGACAAAGACCAGAAAGTTTGAAAATATCAAGTACTAGGGAATCATCCTTATGGATATCTAATAATGGATACTGGGGTGGGTAGCCTTTCCCTTCTCCAGAGGATCTTCCCAACCCAGGGACTGAACTCAGGTCCCATGGATTGAACCTAGGTCTCCCTTTTTTTTTGGTAGGCAGATTCTTTACCAGCTGAGCCACAAGGAAGCCCAGGAATACTGGAGTGAGTAGCCTATCCCTTCTCCAGGGGAATCTTCCTGACCCAGGAATCAAACCCATTGAAGGTGGATTCTTTACCCACTGAGCTATCGGGGAAGCCCGATAATGGGAGTATGACTTAGAGTTCTTTAGCAGTGTTTGGTAACATTTAAACATTTGCTGTATTTGAAATTCATGTTGGTGTGCAGTGTAAAGTATGGATTTTACTTAAAAAATTTTTTTTCAGAAGTTTACACAGCTGCTTTCACATCTTTTGTTTAAAAAGTCTGTCTTTTTCCCTGACTTGAGATGCCATCTTTGCCTTATACTAGATTCATGTGTGTATTTGGGTCAGCTTCTGAATTTACCAATTTGTTCATTGATCTGTCAATTCATGTGTCATTGCCACACTGTTTTAATTATTAAAGATTTATGATATGGTTTATAGTGTTGTGGGAGTTACTCTTTTTTGTTCTGTTTTTTATTCTTGTTGGCTTCATTTTTCTGGTGAGGTTTTGTTTTTGACATTTTTTTTCTTATACTATCTTTTATTGATTCTGTATTTACTCCTTTTCTTAGTTGTTATCAAATGGGTTGAATTTTCCTAGACCAGATATTTTCCGTAGATTTCATTATGATTAAACAGAGGTAGGGGTCACCACTTAGAATACTTCTGCTTGTTTGCTGCCACAGAAGCAGACTGCTCTTGCAAATAGTATTAATCAGTGTGATTCTCCTTCAGAGTTGCTCATGTTCCTCTTCTCTGAATCAGATTGCTACCCGTATTGCTCAACACAGTTCCTGTACCCTTGTCGCAAACAAGGATTACAGTTTTGGATTTCAGAATGGATCTTTCATTTTCAGAAAGCTGTATTTTAGTTGGTACTTTGGGGGACACCCTCCAACATCAGGCATGCTACACTTTCTATAAGTTCAGTTATCATGAACTTTGGTAATGCTTCTAACTAATCATAATTGTGTTTGTCAATTCATAGTTGTATTCAGGTTTTGTTTCCTACTTTATTTTAACAGATTTTTAATAAAGTTTTTATTTTTTATTCTTAATGGTTTTGTGTACTTCTTGAAGAGGAGGGTGAGAAAGGATTTCAGACTTTTGTAGCCTTTTTCTCACTTAAAAGGACCTGTGTTGCCTTTTCCATGTGCCTATCCCAGCTAACATAACATGTGTTTGCAGTTCTGACCGCACAATGTCACTGTGCTCAGTAAGCCTCTTTGAACTTTGCCCATGACTGAAAAGCCTTTCTTAAAACTCCACCACTGACTTCTCCCTTTTCACTTGGCTTACTCAGACTCATTCTTGGAGATCATTTAATGTATCACTTCTTTGCAGAAGCTTTCCCTCATATAATAAGGAAGAATGAATCTGACTCGAATATTTCTTTTACTTTAACCTTAGTATTCTCTTACTTTTTGCTCTAGTTAATAACTAGAAGAATATTGCCTATAGACGGAAATATACAGGTTAGCCCATTACCAAGTTCTGACCTCTAAAGCTATAACACTTTTCCATTCATATTGAGATAAAAAGTTGTATTCTCTGAGATAAACAGAGAATAACATTTGTCTTGTTGGAGCTTTATAGGAAACACTGTGACCAGACCTACATGGATAGCTACAAGAACAAAGGATTCTGGCACCAAGAAGTTTGTAGTAACTAACCATACACCCCCTCCCCTTTCAGTATTGATACAAAGAAAGCCCTGAATTCGGTAACCTAATTGGGTAGCCTAACTTGGGTTAGACGGTTCTTTGGGACAC
Organism: Bos javanicus; assembly: GCF_032452875.1. Lineage (NCBI taxonomy): Eukaryota > Metazoa > Chordata > Mammalia > Artiodactyla > Bovidae > Bos > Bos javanicus. The sequence goes on along the minus strand of NC_083874.1, from coordinate 86,296,260 downwards.
TAGTCCACCTCTTCCTGGTCTGCTGGCTCTCCAAATAAAATCACTATTTCTTGCCCCAACAACTCATCTCTAAATTATTAGCCTGTCCTGCAGTAGTATGAGCTTGGATTTAATAACATATACTCTCAGTCCTTGAAACCTTCATTTGTAGTTGTATTCCACCCTGTGATGCTACCATAGGTCTTATTTTCTTAAACTACAATTATCTATTTGTCTACAAACTCTAGAGCAGCAGTCCCCAACCTTTATGGTACCAGGGACCAATTTCATGAAAGACAATTTTTCTACAGACTGGGGGTGAAGGGCATGGTTTTGGGATGATTCAAATAGAGTACACTTACTGTGCACTTTATTTATAATCTAATATCACCAGTGATCCGACAGGATCAGGTCCTGTCAGAGGTATTGGTCCACAGCCCAGAAGCTGGGGAGCCTTGCTATAGAGGGTATTTTGCAAAGTATTCTCAACTACTGCTTCTTTAAAATGTACTGTGAAAACAGCCTGGTGTGATCAGGGAAGTTTGGAAAATAACATATACTATATTTTGAGTCTTAGAGAGTCACAGAATACATTTGAATATTAGAAGTTTCAAAAAGTCCAAAGGGAAAGATATAACTCAGAGTGACCCTAAAGTATTTGTTTATGAAACCCTTATTAACATGTGATACATGTTAATTCATTCCAGTAGGCTACACAAGAAGAGCCTCCTTGACAGTGTCGATGGCAGAATCTTCAGTTCTTAGCATAGTGCCTAGAACATACGAGCTATCAAATATGTGCCTGTTGAATAACTTAATCTATTTTATATACTATCCAAGATGCTCAGTTATTTAGACAAATATTTTTATAAGATGGTTTTACACCCAAGAGATTATAATAAACTCTGTAGGCTTCTGCAAAAGCCTACAAAGTTTATTTAACTTCAATATTTGGTGCTATTTTTGAGGCATAGGGGCATTTGCTAAAAAAGAACATATAGAGAAGGGTGGGCAGATTGTTTAAGGAACTTAGAAAACTTTGGGAAGTGGCAAGACATATTACACATGTTTACTTTGGAGAAGAAAGGAAGAAAATTCTAGCTTCAGATATTTGAGCAATGACTAAGATAACCTTTCCCCAGCCAAAAATTTCACAGTAGAATGAAGAAAACATATACTTGTTACAACATAATGAAGCAAGCCCTGGTGGAGTCCTTTGGAATAGAGAAATGGGGGTGGCTGCTCTACTTGGAGGGTGGGTGAGGGGTAGTCAGGGAGATTCCCTAAGGAGGAATCATCTTAGCATACTTTCAAGGGTGAGCATAACAGAATGCTTCCTACCAGGACACAGCCCACCTCCAGAGTTCTGTATCATCAGAAGGGCTGAATATATTCAGAAAATAGTTTGCTTTACAATTTCAGGGGTGGAGACCATTGCATTTAATAAAAATGAAAATACAAATGATTTTAAGTATGTTTTTATGAAAAAGAGAGTCAAATTTAAATTTCTTATTTCTAACAATTATTTCACTATACAACTTCCTTTATACAACTTTACTTTTAAAATTCAAAATAAATGGTGTTAGCTAGTTGTTTTTTTCCATATTAAACTGATAGGTTTCACTCGTTTTGAAATTTTACTGTGTACTTAGCTATTTATGTTTTTAAGATTCTGATAATAATTGTTAAAAATTAATGTAAGTTGGTTACCAAGTGAGACTGTGGATAGTGCCTCTTTAACAATGTTTAAACATACACTGTATATCTGGGCTTGATTCTGGAGTTATTTGACCATTCATTCATTCGTCCAGGAAATATGTTTTTAGTGACTATTATTACAAAACAATGGAGGTTCTCATTATTTATAAGATGTTCAGTTCAGTTCAGTTCAGTCACTCAGTCGTGTCCGACTCTTTGTGACCCCATGAATTGCAGCATGCCAGGCCTCCCTGTCCATCACCAACTCCCAGAGTTTACCCAAACTCACGTCCATCAAGCCGGTGATGCCATCCAGCCATCTCATGTTAGAAACATATATACAAAAAAGAAGCTAGTCCTCTCAGCATTTGTCAAACAAGTCATTTCAGATGGCAGTGTAATTTAGGAGAAAGGCTATAGGGCTTCCCCGGTGGTTCAGAGGTTAAAGTGTCTGCCTGCAATGCAGGAGACCTGGGTTCGAGAAGATCTCCTGGAGAAGGAAATGGCAACCCACTCCAGTATTCTTGCCTGGAGAATCCCATGGATGGAGGAGCCTGGTGGGCTACAGTCCACGGGGTTGCAAAGAGTTGGACACGACTGAGCGACTTCACTTTCACTTTCACTTTATAGGGCTTTAGAATCAGATTAATCTGGGTTTGAATCTGGGCTTGTCTACACACTAGTTGGTAATTTTTTGGCAAATTATTCAATGTTCTAGTTTTGAATATCAAACAAGATAAAACTTGTAAGGGCTTCCCTGGTGGCTCAGTGGTAAAGAATCCGCCTGCCAAGGCAGGAGACACAGATTTCAACCCTCATCTGGGAAGACCTCACATGCCCTGAAGCAATGAAGCCTGTGTACCACAACTATTGAGACTGTGCTCCAGAGCTCCGGAGCCACAACTGCTACTGAGCCCACATGCTGCACCTACTGAAGCCTGTGGCCCTGGAGCCCACCACAATGGGAGGCTCATGTCCTGCAACTAGCGAGTAGCCTGCTCGCCACAAGTTACAGAGAAAAGTCCACGCAGCAATGAAGGCCCACCACAGCCCAAAACAGATAAGTAACATTAAAAAAATTTTTTTAAAGCATAAAACTTGCAAGTACCTATAACAATGTCTAATACCAGCAAATATGCAACAGTCAGCATTACAACAATGCAAACAGGAATGATTAATGTAAACCTTAGCTTATTTTCTCCTTCTAGGAATGACTGGTTTCAATCCATTGGACTATTTCCAGCATTATGGAGTATTGACCAATAAACAATATCATAGAATGACGGTTTTTCATAATTATTCACGTTTAAACAGCTTGAGCAAATGTTCATAATTGTTTTACACTTTAAAAAGCAGTTGTTCAGGGTGTGAGTAAAGATGACTGCTTTCGACACTAGGGGAAAAGCTGTTAATAGTGTTACATTCCATGTAAGCTTGTATGTTTTTAAAATGTTCTGTTAAGAAAACATGTCAAATAATTCTTTAATTTCTACTTATTTAGGTGAGGAAAAAGAAATATACAAAGTATGACATTTCTTTTTTTAACTTTTTTAGTATTTTCTATAACTTGCTAAAACCTCATCTATTACAACAACTCTTTTTCATATGTGTCAGGCGTTAATTTCCCCATGCTATCCTCAGTTTCTGACATTTCAAGTATTATTTTCTGCTTTCACCCTTTGCCTTTGGAAACAGCCTGTATGGAAATAACATCTATAGAGTATTAATGTGCTGTACTCACATATGTCCTTTTTTCTCCATATTGATAATTTACCAGCGATGAGGAAACAATGACTAGATTGATATTCTTTTGTCTGACAAGAGGTTAGTATAGAATCAGACAAGGGTCTGAAGTGGTCTAAAAATTTTGGATTAGTGGAGTCCTGGTCATTTCAAGACTACAGACTCTAAAGTAAATTAGAGATTCAAATAATGAAAATAAATCTACGTTTACTCTACCCATTGACTTGGGCTTGTTCCAGAGTCCTAACATCACCCAGGCCTCTCTTGCAAAGAAAGCAATTCCCTGATAGTGTAACCTTTGTACTAAAGGATTATCTACATACACGTGGATTTCCGGAGACCTCTCCTGACAGAGACTGTCCTGGCCCTTGTGAGCCATTTTCTTTGGTGTTGGTGAGCAACTGTGGGGGCATTTCAGTTTTGCACTTTTCATTGGTAACATCTGCTTTTCTCATAAACTTTAGTGATATAGAAAAGATCTCTAGAGAATGTCAAATGCTCTTATTCCTTTCCTGGATATTCTTTAAAGTATATTTTCAAACTTCCCCACTAATTAAATTCTTCCTTTTCCTTTTCCTGTTTAAAAACTTCATTGTGTTATGCAAAATGGAGGCCTTGATTTCACGGAAATGGAATACATTATCATTTACTCCTTGAATTGTCAAAATAGGAAGTGATTCCACCAAATAAGACAAGAAATATGTATAAAATCTGTACTTTTTGGAAAACTTTAGTCAGCAAAGCTCAGCATGAAGTAGAAGTTGGAGTTTGTGGAGAAGCAGGAAAGAGACCAGAGTATACTTACTTACATGGAGATGCTTGGTCTTTGTTGACCAATTTTTAAAATTACGATCTATGCTAAGCTGAAGAAAACAACCTAGATGCTTTGTTATCAGTTTTGTGGTCTGTTCAACTCATTTATGGTTGAAATGCATCCAAAATTTCCTAAAGTTGGGCCTGATCACTGTTTCCTCTCCTAACTGCTGCCTAGGTTACTAACCACTGTTCTGAATGGGTTTCCAAAATCATCCAAATTTAGGATGTCATCTATATATTTCTCCAAATCATCTAAGGACTCATCATCACTACTCAAAATGCTATCTCCTTACAGTCTCTATCAGTCATTTTAAAAGAAAGATTAGCCATTTGAATGCCATTCTAAATTTAAGTTTTAGGATCTGAATAATAATTTTCCTCACATTTGAACTAATGTTCTTTGGAAGGAAATCAACCACATGTCAATCAGAATAGGACTAAAGGACAACAAAGTTAAATTTACTTTTAAGCAACAGAACTGACATGATGTCAGTTTACTACCAGATTGCCTTTCAGCCTGAATGATAACATAAACAATTAATAAAAGCCAAGTGGAGTTTATTTTGCTATATGATACATAGACCATACCTTCTATTTAAAATTATAATTTCTGGTTAGAAAACTAGCTGAGTCTCCAAATATGCCAACACTCATAATAATAGTTTTTCTAGATTTTCTTGCCCTAATGATTTGTTTCTTTTCTGTTTTAATTTTTACTATTCTTGACTCCAAAATTTTACTAAAGCTTTAAATGGTATTATTGCTAAAGCTAGTGTCTTTGAGAACTTAATATTTGCCAAATTGTGTTGAAAGTGAAAAAACTGAGTATGGTGTTAGCCATGGCTCATTATGTGCTTGTGCTCAGTCATGTCTGACTCTTTGTGACCCCGTGGACTGCACCCTGTCAAGTTCCTCTGTCCATGGAATTCTCCAGGCAAGAATATTGGAGTGGGTTGCCATTCCCTTCTCCAGGGGATCTCCCTGACCGGGGATCAAACACAAGTCTCTTGCATTGCAGACAGATTCTTTACCATCTGAGCCACCCAGAAAGCCAAACTGTTCTAATTTAGATCTTTACATGGGTCATCTCATTTAAGCATCACTAAAATCCTATAAAACAAGCAAAACCATTATTTCCATTTTACTTTTGAGAAAAATTGAAATGCATAGAAGTTAAGTAATTTACATAAAGTTATATGGACAGTAGTTAATCTAGGATCAAACTCATATCAGCATTCTTATCCACAGTCATCTTAGTTGCCAAATAAATAGTAGGGTTCATATTTTACTAACTTAATTTTAAAGTTGAATGCATAAGACAGCCTTCAGAATGGGAGAAAATAGTAGTAAATGAAGCAACTGACAAAGAACTAATCTCAAAAATATATAAGCAACTCCTGCAGCTCAATTCCAGAAAAATAAACTACCCATTAAAAAAATGGTCCAAAGAACTAAACGGACATTTCTCCAAAGAAGACATACAGATGGCTAACAAACACATGAAAAGATGCTCAACATCACTCATTATCAGAGAAATGCAAATCAAAACCACTATGAGGTACCATTTCACACCAGTCAGAATGGCTGCGATCCAAAAGTCTACAAATAATAAATGCTGGAGAGGGTGTGGAGAAAAGGGAACCCTCTTACACTGTTGGTGGGAATGCAACCTAGTACAGCCACTATGGAGAACAGTGTGGAGATTCCTTAAAAAACTGGAAATAGAACTGCCTTATGATCCAGCAATCCCACTGCTGGGCATACACACTGATACCCCAATGTTCATTGCAGCACTGTTTATCATAGCCAGGACATGGAAGCAACCTAGATGTCCATCAGCAGATGAATGGATAAAGAAAGCTGTGGTACATATACACAATGGAGTATTACTCAGCCATTAAAAAGAATACATTTGAATCAGTTCTAATGAGGTGGATGAAACTGGAGCCTATTATACAGAGTGAAGTAAGCCAGAAGGAAAAACATAAATACAGTATACTAACGCATATATATGGAATTTAGAAAGATGGTAACTATAACTCTGTATACGAGACAGCAAAAGAGACACTGATGTATAGAACAGTCTTATGGACTCTGTGGGAGAGGGAGAGGGTGGGAAGATTTGGGAGAATGGCATTGAAACATGTAAAATATCATGTAGGAAACGAGTTGCCAGTCCAGGTTCGATGCACGATGCTGGATGCTTGGGGCTGGTGCACTTCGGGATGGGGAACACACATGTATACCTGTGACGGATTCATTTTGATATTTTGCAAAACTAATACAATTATGTAAAGATTAAAAATAAAATAAAATTAAAAAAAAAAAAAAGAAAAATAAACTACCCATTAAAAAAATGGTCCAAAGAACTAAACGGACATTTCTCCAAAGAAGACATACAGATGGCTAACAAACACATGAAAAGATGCTCAACATCACTCATTATCAGAAAAATGCAAATCAAAACCACAATGAGGTACCATTTACGCCAGTCAGAATGGCTGCTATCCAAAAGTCTACAAGCAATAAATGCTGGAGAGGGTGTGGAGAAAAGGGAACCCTCTTACACAGAATTGAAAGAGACACGTGTACCCCAATGTTCATCACAGCACTGTTTATAATAGCCAGGACATGGAAGCAACCTAGATGCCCATCAGCAGATGAATGGATAAAGAAAGCTGTGGTACATATACACAATGGAGTATTACTCAGCCATTAAAAAGAATTCATTTGAATCAGTTCTAATGAGGTGGATGAAACTGGAGCCTATTATACAGAGTGAAGTAAGCCAGAAAGAAAAACACCAATACAGTATACTAACGCATATATATGGAATTTAGAAAGATGGCAATGATAACCCTGTATGCAAGACAGCAAAAGAGACACAGATGTATAGAACAGTCTTTTGGACTCTGTGGGAGAGGGAGAGGGTGGGATGATTTTGGAGAATGGCATTGAAACATGTATAATATCATATATGAAACAAATTACCAGTCCAGGTTCGATGCAGGATACAGGATGTTTGGGGTTGGTGCACTGGGGTGACCCAGAGGGATGGTATGGGGAGGGAGGTGGGAGGGGGTTCAGGATGGGGAGCATGTGTACACCCGTGGTGGATTCATGTTGATGTATGGCAAAACCAATACAATATTGTAAAGTAATTAGCCTCCAATTAAAATAAATAAATTTATATTAAAAAAAGAAAAAAATAAAGTTGAATGCATTATTGTTCACTGTTTCCATAAAAATCTTAGGAAAATCATTACTTGGGTTTGAGAATACAAGTTTAGAAGGTCTAAAGACCTTGGGAGTTACTTCTTGCTTTTTATCAACAGATTTGTGAAAAATATTTAATAGATAAAAAAGTAGACAAGTGACCATTATTATTAAGATCCAGTTTGAAATAGTTAAACAGGGATTTCCCTGATGGACTACTGGCTAACACTCTGAGCCCCCAAGGCAGGGGGCCCAGGCTTGATCCCTGGTCAGGAAACTAGACCTCACATGTCACAGTAAAGAGTTCACATGCCACAGTTAAGACCTGGCACAGCAAAATGAAAAAAAAAAAAAAATCCAGAAAATAGTTACACATACGTGTGTAGGGCAGGGAGTGTATGGAAACTACCTATACTTTCCCTTTAATTTTGCTTTGAATATGAAACTGCTCTAAAAATCAAGTGCATTAAATAGCTGCATATTTGAATCATGGCTAAAAATATTTGAGAGGAAATTCTTCTGTAATTGCTTTTCAGTCCTTTCCCCAGAAGTACCTCTAAGGGCAGAGGAGAGTGAATGTTTATCTTAGGAGTTTAGTGTTATATGAATCTGGGTCCAATTAGGAAAGAGAAACCACATAATTTGAATAGGGAAAGTTGAGTGATTAATTATAACAGTGGATTGGACTAATGAGAGATTGGTTAAGAAGAAGTCAAGATTCTTCTAAGAAATATAGCAATGGCAGGTATAAGGGGCAAACACTACCCACAGGACTAAGATAGAGAACCTGGAGTGTTCGAGGAGAGGCCTCAAGGCTGAGATCCAGATATTGGAGAGGGCACGGATGTGGCTACTGAATGGCAGAGACTTACTGTGATGCCAAGCCAAATGGGACTGGCTGGAAACTCACCCTTGGGAATTGACTGAAATCTGCCTTCTAAGGTGCTAGGGAGTGCTGTTCACAGGAGGTAGCTCAGAGAAGCACTCTGCTACAAAATTACCCCTAGAGGATGCCAAGGAAATCTGCTAGCTGCTATGCACTGTGGGAGCCAAACCCTGGAGAAGCTGGATTGCTTCAGAAGCCAGCTCAGAGTAAGCAACCAGCACTGGAAAAACCGCATGCATCGCGAGAACTTGGAAAACAAGCCACCGGAACCAGGAAGAGAAGTCCTTCCTTCTTCAATGTCTCTCTAACACTCTCTGCTGAAAAGACTTAACGTGATATCTGCTGGCAAAGGAAAAGTACATAGAAGACCCGGATCTGTTATCACAGAACAGGCAGTGAAGGGTGAATTTGTTGTGGAGAAGCAATACCTTAATACATGGCACAGATGGTGTAACCAAAACTGCTTGCTTTATGAGTATACTTTTTTTGTGGAAGTCTGGTCAGAAATGAATTTGTGATGAGAAACTGCCTGAATGAGCTCATTTTCGCTTCTGTGGATTCTAAAGTGACAACTGATTCGTCTCTCCTGGCATGCTGCTGGACTGGCTTTCCTCCCTACTGCTTCGTATGAGCTGGATGGTTTACTCTGTTTTTCAGCAGCTAACTTCTGTCATGCAACTTAGCTTCGGTCATGCATGTAGCTCTAAGTATTTTCACCTTTTACCTAATTTAACTCCCAACTTGCTTTTTCCCCAGTCATCCATGTCTTATTCCAACATCTGTTCTGGTGGCCTGTGTAGAAGATGAAGTGCTTTCATTCACCCACAGGTACTGCACCTTAAACCCAGAGAGTGACCAAACACTACTGGGTGTGTGGATACACTTGCTTATGTACCACTTTTTAGCCAATCTCATAAAAATTAGAAAAGTATAAAAAGAATATATGAAATGGAATAATCCCCATTTATAAACTGGTCTGGGTATCCCTGGTGGCTCAGTGGTAAAGAATCTGCCTGCAGTGCAGGAGACGTGGGATTGAAATTCCATAAGCGCCACACACAGTGACTTACTTTTTGAATAGCTTCATCATATTGTGGATACCAGACTCCTCTCCCAATGATAATTAGGCTGTCTCTAAATTATTGCAAGTATAACCAAATTATATTAGTGCATTTGGAAACTAATATTTTGATTACATGTAATTTATATAAAACTAAAAATTGCTAAATGCCATAAAGGGATAAGCCTTTGTCTCAGGAAAATTTTATGACAGAGAAGTTTTAAAGGATGATTTTTCCTGCAAGACTGCTGTCTTCCAATGTTTTTTCCCTATTTCCACTTTGTTGAGGAATATGTTTAAAATTTAGTAAAAGTCTTTCTGAAGTCACAAACTCAAGATGCTTATTCCCTAAAAATCATTATTTATCAAAAATAATGTTCAGAATTTGATGCTTAAAAAAGTAATGCTGAAAATGGCTTAATGTTTTATGAATGACTACACAGGAAAAATGAATATACAAGAAATTCATTAATTTTGCTTCATAATTTTTAAAAAATTTTTAAAGATCAACCCACTAATTTACTACTAGTCTATTAATGTTACTAGTAGAAGAGAAAAAATAAACTTGAAAAAATGGATTTTCAGGAATTATAATGTAGAATGCTAAGTAGATCAGCAATATTGAGCCTGTAATTTTCACACTTAAAGGGGTTCTTCATATTTTATTTCACCATATGACATGTATTCAATTTGGACAAATGTGGCAGATGATACATTTAAACCTAATGCAAAATTACCCAGTAGCAATTTACAATTCAACAGACTTCATTTTATTAGTAACTTTGTATTACTTATATGAATTATCATCTAGCTTCCCTTGTGGCTCAGCTGGAAAAGAATCCGCCTGCAATGCGGGAGTCCTGGGTTTGATCCCTGGGTTGGGAAGATCCTCTGAAGAAGGGAAAGGCTACCCACTCCAGTATTCTGGCCTGGAGAATTCCATGGACTGTATAGTTTATGGGGTCGCAAAGAGTCAGACATGACTGAGAGACTTTCACTTTCTCTATGACTGAGGCTAAGTGTATAGCCACCCTTTGTTTTTTCAAAATTAATTAATTAATTTTTATTGAAATAGTCAATTTACAATGTTGTGTTAGTTTCAGGTGTATAACAAAGCGATTCAGTTGTACCCACTTATTTATCTATTATTCTTTTAGATTCTTTTCCTTTAGCCACTAATTGTTTTTAATTGATCAGTTAATCAAAATTTAACGTATTGGTCCTGATCATTTATTCATTGTTTCAGTGTCTGTAAATAATGCTGTTTTATGTTTTTCCTGTTTTGATTGTACTGATTCAAGGCACTTAGGCTTAAATTTAAATAAGGAAGACATATTTGAACTGATATAAATGGATTAGACATTTACACATGCATATTGGCTAACTACACTTGTAACATCTATTTATTTCTGTATTTGGCCAGGAATGTGGAAACAGATGCAGCAGTAATGATCCCAAATGTTTTTAAAAGTTGGATTATTTTAAAGTAGCATCTGGCTAATCTGGAGGAGAAAATGATTGACACAGTCCACACTTTGAACATGAGTTATGTATATTTAACAAAAATTAAAAGGAAATACTATTTAAATCCCACATTTTTGTCAAGGATGTTGAATTTTGTTTTGTAAACATCCTTTAAAAATAAATGTTCTCTTGAGAAATGAGGAAAAAATATTATAAAAGATGGCAATTTCAACAGTGGTTAAAATTATAGTAAGTAAAATTTGGATATGGACTAAAGTTTTACTCAGAATTTTTTTTAAATTAAATGCTCTCTCTTAAACTTGACGCAGGGAGGGTGAGGGTATATAGTTTTATAGAATAAATGTATTAGCAAATAATTTTCAATATAAAACTCTATATACCAATAATTTTTAAAAATCCAATCATTAAAAAGCCATAGTTTTCTTTAAGTCTCATAACTAATCCTCTACACACTTGAAAGCAATAGTATTAAATGTCTCAACTATATTTTAAATTTCTGCTACTTGCTTCCAGTATTTATTTGAAAAAAGGGATTTTTCAGTGTACTGCTGTTTACAATCATCAAAAAAAATTTATGAACACTTATTAATTACTAAGTTCTATGGGCTATATGCCTGCTGCACTCAAGCTAGACTTACCTTCTGTTCGGAGGCAGCAAGTGAAAAATTTCAATTCAAGATTATTTGAAGTACAACAAGATATTTCTTGATTTATAAAGCATCACTTTCCTGCTTTCCTAGTTACCAGTTTCTATCCTGCTCAGATGCTGTAATCTCTTGACCTGCAGTTTCAGCATGTAAAAATTTTGGAGCACTTAGAGTCAAAATGGCAGGGTTAGCTGACGTTGGAAAAAACACTTCTTCAGCACAAGTGTATAGAATTGCTAAAGGCATGTAAAATTACATAGCTGAGTTTCAGGAGAAGAAAGTTACATTTTCAAGTGCTAGAAAGCAAGTGGAAATGATCGGTGAAAGGAGGGAGTTGAAGCTGTGTGGTCCACAGGGTGAATGCTTTAGAAGCTGGGGCTTTAATGGCAACGAAACAGCAGGATTCAAGGTTGTAGATAATGGATAGAGGAGGCTAGTCCTCAGTACCTCAGCAGCATAAAAACAGGTGCTGCAAATATACAGTCCACTTGGAAATACTCTTCCTTCTTATCCAAGGAAGGGATGTAGATTATAGTCACTAATCCTGGACTGTGCATGGAAATGCAATCACAAAACCTTGAGCCTTTATGATTTTTGTGGCTCTGTGATTTTTCTTGGCTCTGAAACTGAGCCAAGAAACTAATGTGAAATCTGCTCTGAAACCAGTGAATACTTTAACCCTCAACAGAGTTGACAACAAAATTACTCCCCTCTCAAATGTCTCCTTAATAAAAGTCATACAAGACAATTAGGTTACAACATGGATATGCTTTTCCACTGTGAATGGAAAACCACTATGGAATTTGCCCTCTTGACAAACACTAGAAAATAGGAAAAATATGTGAAAACAACTGTTTTCAAATATTGGTTAACAGCACAGCACCGTGAATCCTGATAGGAAGAAAGCAAATGAGATGAATTCCATGGTTGCCTTCAGCTTTCTATTTGGAGGCAGAAAATGGAGAGTCCTAACAGGTTAATGGGTTGAAGGGATCAAGTCCAGATATTAGAAAGTCAAGGTGACTAGAATCTCCTGGTAAGATCCACAGAGAAGAGATTGCTGTAGAAATCTGTAAATGAGCCCCCTTAGAGTTTTTGGCCAAACTCATATCTGTGCATATAAATTTGGAACTTTGTCAGGTGAGGTAAAGTAAAACTGTCAGGGAAGGAATAATTAATGGAGAACTACAAGGTGAACAACTCTCAAAATTTACACAGGGCAAGGAATGATTTGAGTTCCTACTAGCCAGAGTAGAGATCTCATTGAGTACATGGAACATTCAAAAGAAATCGAGAAGTTATGTTAGTAGAGAGGGCTAAGCTAGACCAGGAGCAAAGGTAATTCTAGACCTGCTCTAAAAACATTTAAAACAACCTTGAAAAATATCATGCTGATCTGAAGTAATCTAACTACCTACAAAAACAAAGCCTAACTAAACATTCTTTAAAATTTCATATAGTGAAATCCAGCACTCAACAACATAAAATTAATAATGTCTGACATCCAAAGAATAATTACTAAACATTTAATAAAAGTAGGAAAATGTGATCCTTAACTAGGAGAAACTTTGATCAATTAAAGCAGACACAGGAATAGCAATAATTATGGAATTTACACACATGACTTTAAAATAATTTTATACACACACATACATATGTGCTGTAGGTATTAAATGTATTTAATGATCTAAAGGAAAACATGAGTAACATGAGAAAAAAGGAAATTATTAAAAGTGAAGAAAGTGGAAGTTTTAAACAGAAAACTTTTATAAGATAGAATGGCCTACAAATTGGACACAGTAGAAGAAAAGAATAAAGATTTTGAAGTAATAGTAATATAAATATTCTAAATGAAACACAGAAAAGAAAGACTGAAAATAAAAATTAACAGTCTCAGTGACCAAAAGCAGCCTAACACAGAGCCATTGACACATACACAATTCAAGTCCTAAAAAGAAAGGGGAACAGAAAAAAATGTAAATAGTAGCTAAATACTTCCAAAATTGGTGAACGCTAGACAGGGAACAACAGATTGGTTCAAAATTGAGAAAAGACTATGTCAAGGCTGTGTATTGTCACCCTGCTTATTTAACTTACATGCAGAGTACATAATGTGAAATGACAGGCTGGATGAATCACAAGCTGGAATCAAGATTGCTGGGAAAAATATCAACAACTTCAGATATATAGATGATACCACTCTAATGGCAGAAAGCAAAGAGGAACTAAAGAGCCTCTTTGATGAAGGTGAAAGAGGAGAGTGAAAAATCTGGCTTAAAACTCAACTTTTTAAAAACAAAGATCATGTCATCTGGTCCCATCACTTCATGATAAATAGAAGGGGAAAAAGAGGAACAGTGAGAGATTTTAATTTTCTGGGCTCCAAAATCACTGTGGATGGTGACTGCAGCCATGAAATGAAAAGATACTTGTTTATTGGAAGGAAAGCTATGATAACCCTAGACAGCATATTAAAAAGCAGAGACATCACTTTGCCGACACAAGTCCGTATAGTCAAAGTTATGGTTATTACAGTAGTCATGTATGATGTGAGAGCTGGACCATAAAGAAGGTTGAGTGCCAAAGAATTGATGCTTTTGAATTGCAGTGTTGGAGAAGACTCTTGACAGTCCCTTGGATAGCAAGAAGGTCAAACCAGTCAATCATATAGGATATCCACCCTGAATATTTACTGGAAGGACTGATGCTGAAATTGAAGCTCTAATACTTTGGTCACCTGATTTGAAGAGCCAGCTCTGTGGAAAAGACTCCAGTGCTGGAAAAGATTGAGGGCAGGAGGAGAAGAGGGTAGCATAGGATGAGATGGTTGGATAGCATCACCAACTCAATGGACATGAGTTTGAGCAAACTCCAGGAAACTGTGAAGGACAGGGAAGCCTGGTGTGCTGCAGTCCATGGCATGGCAAAACATCAGACCTGACTTAGCAATGAAACAGCAACAGACACCCGCAGATCTAAGAAACTCAAACAAACTGAAGCATGATAAACACAAAGAAAAACATACCAAGGCACACTATAAATTGTAGTAACCTAGTGAAATAGTATTAAAGAAAACTGGAAGAAAAACTAGAGTCACATTATGCACCAAGGAATTAAGGAAAGGATGATTACATGATTCTCATTAGAAGTTAATCAAGCTGGAATGACATATAAGTGCTAAAAAATACAGTACAGAATTTTATATGCAATCAGATCAGATGAGTCGCTCAGTCGTGTCCGACTCTTTGCGACCCCATGAATCGCAGCCAGGCCTATATGCAATACTGTGATACAAATTGTGATTAAAAGTTAGTGTCCCTTCAATTCATATTGTTTTCAACATATGAAAGGGATGTGTTTTCAACACATCCAGAGAGGCAGAGATGTCATGAATAGTATTAGTGCTCTTGTAAAAGATGCCCTTTTCATACTGTTCATACTGTTCTTGGGGTCCTTAAGGCAACAATACTGAGTGGTTTGCCATTCCCTTCTCCAGTGGACCACATTCTGTCACACCTCTCCACCATGACCCGTCCGTCTTGGGTGGCCCCACATGGCATGGCTTAGTTAGCCAGGATTCAGCAATATGTGAACTGTGAACTTCCAGATGTTCGAGCTGGTTTTAGGAAAGGCAGAGGAACCAGAGATCAAATTGCCATCATCCGCTGGATCATTGAAAAAGCAAGAGAGGTTCAGAAAAACATCTATTTCTGCTTTATTGACTATGCCAAAGCCTTTGACTCTGCGAATCACAATAAACTGTGGAAAATTCTGAAAGAGATGGGAATACCAGACCACCTGACCTGCCCCTTGAGAAACCTGTATGCAGGTCAGGAAGCAACAGTTAGAACTGGACATGGAACAACAGACTGGTTCCAAATAGGAAAAGGAGTACATCAAGGCTGTATATTGTCACCCTACTTATTTAACTAATATGCAGAGTACATCATGAGAAATGCTGGGCTGAAGGAAGCACAAGCTGGAATCAAGATTGCCAGGAGAAATATCAATAACCTCAGAAATGCAGATGACACCACCCTTATGGCAGAAAGTGAAGAAGAACTAAAGAGCCTCTTGATGAAAGTAAAAGAGGAGAGTGAAAAAGTTGGCTTAAAGCTCAACATTCAGAAAACTAAGATCGTGGCATCTGGTCCCATCACTTCATGGCAAATAGATGGGAAAACAGTGGAAACAGTGGCAGACTTTGTTTTTTGGGGGTCCAAAATCACTGCAGATGGTGATTGCAGCCATGAAATTAAAAGACACTTACTCCTTGGAAGAAAAGTTATGACAAACCTAGACAGCATATTAAAAAGCAGAGACATTACTTTGTCAACAAAGGTTTGTCTAGTCAAGGCTATGGTTTTTCCAGTGGTCATGTATGGATGTGAGAGTCGGACTATAAAGAAAGCTGAGTGCCGAAGAATTGATGCTTTTGAATTGTGGTGTTGGAGAAAACTTTTGAGAGTCCCTTGGACTGCAAGGAGATCCAGCCAGTCCATTCTGAAGGAGATCAGCCCTGGGTGTTCATTGGAGGGACTGATGTTGAAGCTGAAACTCCAATACTTTGGCCACCTGATTCAGAGAGCTGACTCATTTGAAAAGACCCTGATGCTGGAAAAGATTGAGGGTAGGAGGAGAAGGGGATGACAGAGGATGAGATGGTTGGATGGCATTGCCAACTCAACGGACATGGGTTTGGGTAGACTCTGGGAGTTGGTGATGGACAGGGAGGCCTGGCATGCTGTGGTTCATGGGGTCACAAAGAGTCAGACGTGACTGAGTGACTGAACTGAACTGAAAAGATGCCCTAGAGAGAGCCTCACTTCTACCTTGTGCAGATACAAAGAGAAGTTGGCAGTCTGCAACCTGGAGAGGACTTTCGCCAGAACTCTATCATGCTGTTACTCTGATCTTGGATTTCAGTTCCCCAAACTGTGGGGAATAAAATTTTGTTGTTTAAAAGACATCTGGTCTATTTTTTTTTTTTTTTAACATAGCAGCCCAAATGGACTAAGACATCCAGTGAAAATAGTTTTCATAATGAAGATAAAATGAAGAATTTTTAGACAAAATCAAAGCTTAGAAAATCAATTGACAGCAGAGCTCATTATAAGAAATGTCCTAGTAAGTTCTTCAGGCAGAAGAAAAACTATATGAGACAGAATCTCAGATCTTCATAGAGATCTGTGTGCACTGGGAAAGGAAAACAGATGGGTGAATAGAAAAGATATAATTTTCTTACCTTTAAATTCTTTAAAAGATATTTAGTTTCCCAAAACATAACAATGACAATACATGTGGGTTTTGCAACACTTGTAGAAGTAAAATGTATGTAGAAGTAAATGCATAATGGCAACCGCATAAAGAACAAAGGAAAATGGAAGTGTATTACTGTTAGTTTCGTATATATGAAGTAGTCTGATATTATCTGAAGATACGCTATCATAAACTAAAGGTGTATTTTGATAACATTATTAGCAAAAATACTAAAAAATTACAGTAGACATAAAAATAAGGCATTGTGAAAATAAAAATGGAGTACTAAGAATATCCTCAACCCAAAGTAAAGATAAGAAAAAAAGAATAAGATCAGATGGGACAAATGGAAAATAAAGAGAAAGATGGTAGATTTAAACCATATTAATATTACATTGTGCAATATTACATTAAATATAAATGGCCTAAACACTCCATGAGACAAAGAGCATAGTACAAGAGAAATTAGAAAAAGTTTTGAATTGAATGATAATTAAACTGCATTTTATGTATATATACATATATAATAGAGATAAAGCTAAAATAGTGATTTGAGGGAAATGTATAGTTTTAAATGATTGTATTAAAAAGAAAAACTGTCTAAAAATTATTGATTCAAATTTGACTGTAGAAATCACAAAATGACAAATTAAATCCAAGGAAAACGAAAGTAAATAATAAAAATAAAATTTAAAAAAATCTAAGAAATTAAAATCAGAAAAAAAATAGAGAAAAATCAATGAACCTCAAACCTGTTTTTTTCCCCCAAATAATCAATGAATTTGACATCTCTACCTACATTACTCAAGAAAATTCCAAAAGGAACTATATTGACAATATCAGTAGTAAAAGTTGAAACACTGCTAGAAACTCTACAGATCTTAAAAGGATAACAAGGTAATGTTAAAAATAACTATATGTCAATAAATTTACAGTGTAGACTATAGGGGCAATTTCCCTGAAGAACATAACTGACCAAAACCTATTCAAGAAGAAATTGAACCTCTAAATAGCTTTATTTAATTAAAGAAACTAAATATTCTAAGCAGGCTGAAATAGCATCATGGATGAATTCTACGAAACTTTTAGGAAGAAATAATACCAATCCTATGCAAACTTTTTCTGATAATAAAGGAATAGGGACTACTTCAAAACTCATTTTTACAAGTTCAATCTTACTTTGAGAGCAAAAACCAGACAAAATATCACAGGAAAAGAAAACTAAAGATGACTATGAACATATATTCAAAATTTATAATAAACATTGTCAAATTGAATGCAGCAATTTGTACAACTGAAAAATGGAAAATACATCATGGCAAAGAGAAATATATCCTAGAAATGCAGAGTTGATTAACATTCAAAAACAAATGTAACTGAACAAAAGAGAAAACCTCTAATTTCAATAACTTTGGGAAAAGAATTTGTCAGACTTCAACACCCATTCGTGAATAAAACAAAAAACAAAAAAACTCTGTAAAAACCAGACACATAGTAGAAGAAAACTTTTACAGTATGAAAGATAGCTATCCATCTATCTATCCATCCATCCATCATACAACTAATAAATAGAAGACAGGATACTTTCCCCATTACATCAGGAAAAAAACAAGGATAACTACTCTCACCACTTCTACTTAGCATTGTATTGAGGTTCCAAATAAGCCTGTGTGATAAAGTCAAAAAGAAGAAAAATAAAGGAAGAAAGAAAGAGAAAAAGATGAGACACACAGATTGGAATGGAAAAGTAAAATTGTCTTTATTCTTAGACACCATGTTCCTGGTCCTAAAAAATATTTAGTTTTCAAAATCCTTAGGATATTGAAAATCCTAAGGAATCTACAAGAATCTTCCAGACATAATGGGGTGAGTTTAGCAGGGTTGCAGGACAAAATCGATATAAAAAGACTAATTGTATTTACATATAATAGCAATGAACAATTGAAAAATAAAATGAGATTTACTGTAGCATTTAAAATAGCATCTAAAATCATGAAATACAGAGGGATAAATGGGATAAAATGTATTTGAGACATGTACATTGAAAAGTGTAGAATATTGATGAGAGAAAGTAAGACTAATTAAAATTAGAGAGAGATACATCTTAATCATGGATTCGAAAACTCAATATTGTTGAGATTATAATTTTCTCCAAATTGATCAATTGATTTAAAATAAACTCAGTCAAAAGTTCACTGGGTTTTTGGTAGAAATTGACATGATTATTAAAAAATGTATATGGTGACACAAGAACTTTTGAAAAAAGATCGACAGATTTGGGAGACTTAGGGTACTTGATTTTGAGTGTTACATTGAAACTACAGTAATTAAAATAATATGATAATGGCAAAATATAGTTATATAAGACAAGGTATAGAAATATAAACTCTACATATGTATTTATTTGATTTTTGGCAAAGATGGCAAAGTAATTCCATGAGGACAAGGTAGTCTTTCAACAAATGATTCTGGCATTTGAATTTAATCCTTACTTCTTACCACACATACAAGTTAAGTTAAAATGGATTATACACCTAAATGTAAAAGTTAAAGCTACAAATCTTTTAGAAGAAAACACAGGAGAAAATGATTTTGATCTTATGTAAAAAAAGATTTTTAGATAGCATATAAAAAACATGACCTGTAAGAGAAAAGAATCAATAAATTGGATATCATTAAAATTTTTGCTCTTACAAAGACACCTTTAAGAAAATGGAAGAGAATATTCACAAAATATATACCTGTTTTCAGAAGACTTATGTGAAGATATATACAAAACTTATAACTCAACGGTAAGAAGAAAAACAATGCTTTTAAAATATGGGCAAAGTTTTGAGAGTTTTCAAGTTCGGTTCAACCAACACCACAGTTCAAAAGCATCAATTCTTCGGTGCTCAGCTTTCTTTCTAGTCCAACTCTCACATCCATACATGACTACTGGAAAAACCAAAGCTTTGACTAGATGGGCTCTTGTCGGTAAAGTATTGTCTCTGCTTTTTAATATGCTGTCTAGGTTGGTCATAGCTTTTCTTCCAAGGAGCAGGCGTCTTTTAATTTCACGGCTGCAGTCACGATGGGCAGTGATTTTGGAGCCTCCCCAAATAAACTCTGTCACTGTCTCCATTGTTTCCCCATCTATTCACCATGAAGTTATGGGACCAGATGTCATGATCTTAGTTTTTTGAATGTTGAGTTCTAAGCCAACTTTATCATTCTCCTCTTTCACTTTCCTCAAGAGGCTCTTTAGTTCTTCTTCAATTTCTGCCATAAGGGTGGTGTCATCTGCATATCTGAGGTTACTGATATTTCTCCTGGCAATCTTGATTCCAGCTTGTGCTTCATCCATCATGGCATTTCACATGATGTACTCTGCATATAAGTTAATTAAGCAGGGTGACAATATACAGCCTTGATGTACTCCTTTCCCGATTTGGAATCAGTCTGTTGTTCCGTGTCCAGTTCCAACTGTTGCTTCCTGACCTGCATATAGATTTCACAGGAGGCAGGAGCAGGTGGTCTGGTATTCCCATATCTTGAAGAATATTCCACAGTTTGTTGTGCTCCATACAGTCAAAGGCTTTGGTATAGGCAATAAAGCAAAAGTAGATGTTTTTCCTGGAACTCTCTTGCTTTTTTGAGGATCCAATGGATGTTGGCAATTTGATCTCTGGTTGCTCTGCCTTTTCTAAATCCAGCTTGCACATTTGCAAGTTCATGGTTCATGTACTGTTGAAGCCTGGCTTGGAGAATTTTGAGCATTACTTTGCTAGTGTGTGAGATGAGTGCAATTGTAAGGTAGTCTGAGCATTCTTTGGCATTACCTATCTTTGGGATTGGAATGAAAACTGACCTTTTTCAGTCCTGTGGCCACTGGCCACTGCTGAGTTTTGCAAATTTGCTGCCATATTGAATGCAACACTTCTACAGCATCAAATATTAGGATTTGAAATAGCTCAATTGGAATTCCATCACCTCCACTAGCTTTGTTTGTGGTGATGCTTCCTAAGGCCCATTTTGCATTCCAGAATGTCTGGCTCTAGGTGAGTGATCATACCATCATGGTTATCTGGGTCATTAAGATCTTTATTTGTATAATTCTTCTGTGTATTCTTGCCACCTCTTCTTAATATCTTCTGCTTCTGTTAGGTCCATACCATTTCTGTCCTTTATTGTGCCTATCTTTGCATGAAATATTTCCTTGGTATCTCTAATTTTCTTAAAGAGATCTCTAGTCTTTCCCATTCTATTGTTTTCCTCTATTTCTTTGCATTGATTACTGAGGAAGGCTTTCTTACCTCTTCTTGCTGTTCTTAGGAACTCTGCATTCAAATGGGTATATCCTTCCTTTTCTCCTTTGCCTCTCACTTCTCTTCTTTTCACAGCTATTTGTAAGGCCTCCTCAGGCAACCATTTTGCCTTTTTGCATTTCTTTTTCTTGGGTATGGTCTTGATCACTGCCTCCTGTACAATGTCACAAACCTTGGTCCATAGTTCTTCAGGCACTCTATCAGATCTAATCCCTTGAATCTATTTGTCACTTCGACTGTATAATTGTGAGGGTTTTGATTTAGGTCATACCTGGTCTAGTGTTTTTCCCTACTTTCTTCAATTTAAGTCTGAATTTGGCAATAAAGAGTTCATGATCTGAGCCACAGCCAGATCCCAGTCTTATTTTTGCTGATTTTATACAGCTTCTCCATCTTTGACTGCAAAGAATATAATCAATCTGATTTCAGTATTTATCATCTGGAGATGTCCATATATAGAGTCTTCTTTTGTGTTGTTGGAAGAGGGTATCTGCTATGATCAGTGTGTTCTCCTGGCAAAACTCTATTAGCCTTTGCCCTGCTTCATTCTGTACTCCAAGGCCAAATTTGCCTGTTACTCCAGGTATTTCTTGACTTCAGACTTTTGCGTTCCGGTCCCGTATGATGAAAAGGACATGTTTTTTTTTGGGTGTTAGTTCTAGAAGGTCTTGTAGGTCTTCATAGAACCATTCAATTTCAGCTTCAGCATTACTGTTTGGGGCATAAACTTGGATTACTATGAATCTGAATGGTTTGCCTTGGAAACGAACAGAGATCATTCTGTCATTTTTGAGATTGCATCCAAGTATTGCATTTCGGACTCTTGTTGACCTCGCTACTACATTTCTTCCAAGGGATTCTTGCCTACAGTAGCAGATATAATGGTCATCTGAGTTAAATTCACCCATTCCAGTCCATTTTAGTTCACTGAGTCCTAAAATGTCGATGTTCACTCTTGCCATCTCCTATTTGACCACTTCCAATTTGCCTTGATTCATGGACCTAACATTCTAGGTTCCTATGAAATAGTGCTCTTCACAGCATTGGACTTTACTTACATCACCAGTCACATCCACAACTGGATGTTGTTTTTCTTTGGCTCTATCTCTTCATTCTTTCTGGAGTTATTTCTCCACTGATCTCCAGTAGAATATTGGGCACCTGCTGACCCGGGGGATTCATCTTTCAGTGTCCTATCTTTTTGCCTTTTCACACTGTTCATGGGGTTCTCAAGGCAAGAATACTGAAGTGGTTTGCCATTCCTTTCTCCAGTGGACCACATTCTGTCAGATCTCTCCACCATGACCCGTCCATCTTGGGTGGCCCTACACGGCATGGCTTAGTTTCATTGAGTTAGACAAGGCTGAGGTCCGTGTGATCAGATTGGCTAGTTTTCTGTAATTATGGTTTCAGTGTGTCTGCCCTCTGATGCCCTCTCACAACACCTACTGTCTGGATGGCATCATTGACCTGATGGACATGAGTTTAAGTAAACTCTGGGAGTTGGTGATGGACAGGGAGGCCTGGCGTGCTGCAACTCATAGGGTCTCACAGAGTCGGACACGACTGAGCAACTGAATGGAATTGAACTGAACCGAACGTGTCATTTGACTATTTAAAGAGATTGCCTCTGAATTTGTTCTCAACTAGAAACTGAAAAATGGTTCCTTAATTTCTGTGAGTTGTTTCTCACCTAGTGAAGACTACTGTATCACACCTGAATATACACTAACAATATTTATCCACAGACATGACAGAACTTCCTAAAGAATGTGAAAAAATGTGGTAAGAAGTTTGAACAACAAAACTAATATTTTATCTGTTTAAATATACAATAAGTAATTTTATTTCAATTTAAAATAGCAATTTTGTCTCCCTAAAATATGGTGATCAAGCCCTTTACCTCTCCAAAGAAAGGCTTCTTAAATGGTCACATGCTTAATTAAATGCATACTCTTTTAGTTGAGACCTACCTATGTGGGAGAAAGGAGGAACAGAAAGCTTAGTTAAACCAAGAAAGAAGGCTTTAAAAAAAACAAGGAAAATTAATCTCATTAAAAATAAACAAAAGCTGATTTCAAATAGTTTTTTAACCTAAAGAGAATTTTTTCCTATAAGAAAATTACCCGAAGAGAGTGAATATACATACTGAAATCGTATTAATTATTGCATAGAATTTTGATTTTGCAACGTTTGTTCTTGTTATTAACCTTATCTTCAGGCACTACATGTCATATCAGCCGCTTCTTCTGTCACAAACTAAACATAAGTTTAGTTCTTATGTGATAAATTAATTCAGTTGTTCTTTGTCATTTAGTCACTAAGTTGTGCAACTCTCTTGCGACCTCATGGACTGTAGCCTGCCAGGCTCCTCTATATATGGGATTTCTCAGGCAAGAATACTGGAGTGGGTTGCTATTTCCTTCTCCAGGGGATCTTCCCAACCCAGAGATCAAACCTTAGCCTTCTGCATTGCAAGGGGCTTCTTTACTGCTGAGCCGCCAGAGAAACCCAGGGTAATTGTTGTTACTTAAATCCTATAGGAAAAGCTGTCCTAATGAATACTATTAAGTCTGAATCATTAGAAATGGCTTTGCCACTATATGTAGCATTATTTTCTCTTATGTAGTCAATAATCTTATCCACTGATTAATTTTTAAGCACAATATTACACATGGCAACATAATGATGGTTCTAAAATGAGCTTTTTTTTTTTTTTTGGCTTGTGCACTAAAATGCTTTTAGTTCAGAGGAGAGGAGCTTTATTTTTTTTCTTGAAATGTATAAATCAAAATCTCTATGTCAATTGATGCAGATAAATCAATGAACAAAATTCTATAGGAAAATGTCACTGTAAAGAGTAAATGGGACAAAGAGGAGCATCTCTCTTAGACAGTGATTGAATGAAACATTAGAAAAAACTAGAAAAGTTAGTAAGACTGCATTAAGCGGAGCAGAGGTAGAAATCTTCCCCAACCCCCTAAACTCATCATAAGAATAGATCAGAAGGGGAAAGATTATTTCAAGGAATTAAAAGAATTTTAATGAAAATTAAAACTTCTATTACTAAACCAGAAATTGTTTTCTAAGTTTTATATAGTAACTAAAGGTTGAACTATTTAGAAGAGAAAATTTCCCAAAATTTCTGCTTGAGCATACATATCAAAGATCATGATATTAATCAACATTAAATGGATGATTAGCTTAAGGGATGTTATGAAGATAAATCTGGGAACAAACATAAAGCTAACTTTGGATTAAAGCTGAGTTCCCTAAAAATTTTCATCAATTTTTTGAAAAATAATTTATTTCCTTACCAAAGATATTGATTAGGTATCAAAATTCAGGAAAGGAATACGTCAAGGCTGTATATTGTCACCCTGCTTATTTAACTTATATGCAGAGTACATCATGAGAAACGCTGTGCTGGGTGAAGCACAAGCTGGAATCAAGATTGCCAGGAGAAATATCAATAACCTCAGATATGCAGATGACATGACCCTTATGGCAGAAAGCAAAGAAGAACTAAAGAGCCTCTTCATGAAAGTGAAAGAAGAGAGTGAAAAACTGGCTTAAAGGTCAACATTCAGAAAACGAAGATCATGGCATCCGGTCCCATTACTTCATGGCAAATAGATGGGGAAACAATGGAAACAGTGACATACTTTCTTTTGGGGGGGCTCCAAAATCACTGCAGCCATGAAATTAAAAGACACTTGCTCCTTGGAATGAAAATTATGAACAACCTAGATAGCATATTAAAAAACAGAGATGTGACTTTGCCGACAAAGGTCCATCTAGTCAAGGCTATGGTTTTTCCAGTAGTTATGTATGGTTATGAGAGTTAGACTATAAAGAAAGCTGAGTGCCAAAGAATTGATGCTTTTGAACTGTGGTGTTGGAGAAGACTCTTGAGAGTCTCTTGGACTGCAAGGAGATCCAACCAGTCCATCCTAAAGGAGATCAGTCCTGGGTGTTCATTGGAAGGACTGATGTTGAAGCTGAAACTCCAGTATTTTGGCCACCTAATGAGAAGAACTGACTCCTTGGAAAAGACCCTGATGCTAGAAAAGATTGAAAGCAGGAGGAGAAGGGGACAACAGAGGATGAGATGATTGAATGGCATCACCGACTCAATGGACATGTGTTTGAGTAAGCTCTGGGAGTTGGTGATAGACAGGGAAGCCTGGCATGCTGCAATCCATGGGGTTGCAAAGAGTCAGATGCGACTGAGCAACTGAACTGAACTGACTGAACTGAAGTATACGACAATACACTAGGTTTAAAAATCTAGTTTTTCAGAAAAAAAATGTGAGATAAATATCACAATTATAACAAGCTTCTATTATATTAAAACTTAAAACTTTTAAAAAAGTAACCTAATAGGTAGCAAAAGTGTTAGTATTGTGGCTTTTTAATATTACTTTGTTGCATTCATATCTTTTTCTTACATGTTAGATAAACTTAATATTTCATATTTTCAACCCGAATCTTAGGACATTTAGCCCTGACAACAAAATCCCCCAAGGATTAAGGTTGACCTTTTGCTAGTATTTCAAAAGGAATGCAACTTCCTAAATTCAAAGTATCAGCAATGAGTCAGACACAAATCAGTAGAGTCAGTATTTTTAAAGCAGAAGTTGCAAAATTTGCTTTGTTGAAAAGACTGTCTGTTATGTGTGAACAAGTATATTCTACTTTGCTTCATTTTTTATAAAAATAGTATCCAAAAGCTTAGAGAATGCTACATTTAAAATTTTAAATCTTGCAAATAATGTCTGTCATTTTAAAAAAGTTGCTGAAGCAGTTTTTTTTTGTTTTGGTTTGGTTTGTTGTATTTACATAATTCTGCTTTGGTTTGTGTCCTCATAGATTTTCAGAATAATAAAAAGAAAGGGGAAATAGAAAATATTAGTTTTACACAGATGACACAAATTCAAATGGAAAATAATCACTGACCATAAATAAAAGATAAATATAAAAGGAGTAACAGGAAAACGAAATAATTTTATTTTTTTGCTATATTCTCTTTTTCGCCAAAGGCACTGTTCCTGTTTCTGCTTTCTGGTTGTAAGAGAGAGGTTAGTAAATGTTAGGGAGGCATTAAGGATGTGATAGCACCAAATTTAGACTTTTCCCTTGATATAATTGCCAGGGGGTTAGAAGAGAATTACATAAAGGTATGAACTCTTTGATTAGAAGTTCATTTGTGTAACAATTAATTCACCCAGTGAACAACCAGGAAACATTGCCCCTACGCTGACAACAAGTGATCGGGTGCTCTCTATCCTCTTTTTAATTTCTACAACTATATTGTCATATGTACATCACATGTGTTTTGTATGCAAAATGTATCTTTGGTGTTATTTCTTGTTATTCTGGTCTTTTTAACTGAGTTGGAAGACTGCTTAAGAGAAAAGACCATAAAAATTTTTTAGAATTCCAAATTGCCTATCAGAGCATCTTGCACATAAAGTATTCATCATTAGTATTTGTTCATCAAGTGGCTGTACATCTGCCTTGCCAGAAGATATATTATTAGTTATGCTTGAAGCAGTCTATATCATCAGATTAGATCAGTCGCTCAGTCGTGTCCGACTCTTTGCAACCCCATGAATTGCAGCACGCCAGGCCTCCCTGTCCATCACCAACTCCTGAAGTTCACTCAGACTCACGTCCATCGAGTCGGTGACGCCATCCAGCCATCTCATCCTCTGTCGTCCCCTTCTCCTCTTGCCCCCAATCCCTCCCAGCATCAGAGTCTTTTCCAATGAGTCAACTCTTCGCATGAGGTGGCCAAAGTACTGGAGTTTCAGCTTTAGCATTATTCCTTCCAAAGAAATCCCAGGGCTGATCTCCTTTAGAATGGACTGGTTGGATCTCCCTGCAGTCCAAGGGACTCTCAAGAGTCTTCTCCAACACCACAGTTCAAAAGCATCAATTCTTTGGCACTCAGCCTTCTTCACAGTCCAACTCTCACATCCATACATGACCACTGGAAAAACCATAGACTTGACTAGACGAACCTTTGTTGGCAAAGTAATGTCTCTGCTTTTGAATATGCTATCTAGGTCTATATCATAAGTAGATTTATTTTTAAGATTATTATTATTTTTATTTTTAAATTATATTTATTATTATTTTTTTATAGATTAGTCTATATCATAAGTAGATTTATTTTTTAAGAGAGATCCAAAAGACCCTAAAATACATGTATTTGCTCAAATAGAGCTGATAGAAGATTTGGTGTGTATATATATATATATATATATATATATATATTTATATGTGTGTGTGTGTGTGTATGCATTTGTTTGTGTATGTCTACATATACATATATATGTGTGCATATATTATGCATTTGTGTGTATTCATATGTATATATTAATATATATGTATAAATATACATATTATGTTATATACATATGTCATATCTATATATACAGTATTAATTATATACAATAAAAAGTATCATACGTTCAATATACAGAGAGTTCCCAGTGTTCAAAAAAATTCCCTCTTCACTCCTTGTAGTCATTGGTCCTATCCTATCCCTAACCCTATGAAACTGGGCTTCCCTGGTGGGTCCAGTAGTAAAGCACCCACCTGCTGATACAGGAGACATGAATTCAGTCCCTGGGTTGGGAAGATCCCCTGGAGAAGGAAATGGCAACTCACTCCAGTATTCTTGCCTTGGAAATCCCATGGTCAGAAGGAATCTGGAAGGCCCAATCCATGGGCCCTCAAAAAGAACTGGGCATGAATTAGCAACTAAACAACAGCAACAGCCCTGTGAAATTACTGATATGCTTTCTGTTTTTCTTAACTAGTTATGTCTTTTAGTAGAATTTTTCTTGAAAAGGCAAAATGATAGGATACTGAAAGAGGAACTCCCCAGGTCGGTAAGTGCCCAATATGCTACTGGAGATCAGTGGGGAAATAACTCCAGAAAGAATGAAGGGATGGAGCCAAAGCAAAAACAACACCCAGTTGTGGATGTGACTGGTGATAGAAGCAAGGGCCGATGCTGTAAAGAGCAATATTGCATAGGAACCTGGAATGTCAGGTCCATGAATCAAGGCAAATTGGAAGTGGTCAAACAGGAGATGGCAAGAGTGAATGTCAACATTCTAGGAATCAGCGAACTAAAATGGACTGGAATGGGTGAATTTAACTCAGATGACCATTATATCTACTACTGTGGGCAAGAATCCCTTAGAAGAAATGGAGTAGCCATCATGGTCAACAAAAGAGTTCAAAATGCAGGACTTGGATGCAATCTCAAAAACGACAGAATGATCTCTGTTCGTTTCCAAGGCAAACCATTCAATATCACGGCAATCCAAGCCTATGCCCCAACCAGTAACGCTGAAGAAGCTGAAGTTGAACAGTTCTATGAAGACCTACAAGACCTTTTAGAACTAATACCCCCCACCCCCCCAAAAAATGACATGGTTGGGGGGGTATAAAAATGTCTGCTAATAAGAGTTTTTAAAATAAAAATTGTGAATTGTGCTTTATCTTTCCTGGAGGTTTCTTTTTTTTCTTTTCCAAATATGACAACAAACAATGTATATCATATATCCTTGTAAGTCTCCTTCTAGTCTATTAGTTTCATTGTAGTTTAAACTACTTAGTAAACCTGTAAATATAAAGAAGGAAATAAATAAATCTAATTACATTGAACATATTTTTCTAAAATACAATAGTTGAGCAAAAATATATTTTAAGGCACATTTAAAAGCATTTTCATAATGAGGCAATCACACCTTACTTTTGGAGTTTTGTGTTTTGAACTATATTAGTGTGGGATGTGTTTGCAATAAAAAAAAATTAAGAAATGAAAATAAAAGCATTTTCATAGTCTTTACAAGCCAAGTTGAACTCAGTACTTAAGAAAATTAGCTTATGCTTTTGACTATGGTTTTCAATTTGCTTTTCAGTGATAAGTGTTTAGATAGTGATAAGTGTTTAGAGAGTGATAAGGTTTAGAGTGTGATTCTTTTACGTGAAAATAAGTAAGACTGCTGAAAAATATTTGGTTCATAAAAATATTTAGTGAACAAAAGTATTTATTTATATAAAACCTTTATGATGAATATTTATGAACACTAGTAAATATTAGCCATAATGTTTTTTAATAATGCTGTTATAAAAATATTTTTGTTACTATATTATTAAAATAATATTAAATTATATAATATAATGAAATGTATAATATAATAAAATGAGAGTCCCTTGGACAGCAAAGAGATCCAACCAGTCCATCCTAAAGCAAATAAGTCCTGATTATTCATTGGAAGGACTGATGCTGAAGCTGAAACTCCAATATTTGGCCACCTGATGTGAAGAACTGACTCGTTGGAAAAGACCCTGATGCTGGGAAAGATTGAAGGCAGGAGGAGAAGGGGATGGCAGAGGATGAGATGGTTGGATGGTATCACCAACTCCATGGACATGAGTTTGAGTAAGCTCTGGGAGTTGGTGATGGACAGGGAAGCCTGGCATGCTGCAATCCATAGGGTCGCAAAGAGTCGGACACGACTGAACGACTGAACTGAACTGAATATAATGAATCCTGAAATTTATTTTAGAGTAAAACCCCACACGGTGGCACTGTTTACTAAGAAACTGTCGCAGTGCAGAGGCCTCACAGCGGTCAGCTTGCTTTATAAGCAGCTGCCTCCTTTTGTCTGTCAAACTCGCCCTGTATTTCAACTGTTAAGAATGTATACTAGATTCTTAAGTGTGGAAATAGTAAGTGCTTTTTATTTTATAAATTGTTTTATGTATACAGAGCCTATGACAGCATCTTTCACAAATACTGAAAAAAATTAGAAAACATTGTTGAATTTGGTTTGCAGATTCATACATTGTGCATTTGTTTACAGATGAAAAGCAACAGAAGAAAGTGAATAATAAATATGGACTATATATATGCTAGAATATTCCACCAGTGTGTATTTTTAATAACCATAATAGTGGTTGGTTGAATAATGATGGGAGTGTTTCAAAATGAGAACCCAAAGCACTTAAGCATGAATACAATGGGTTTAAAGCTGCAGATCACTTAAAACTGAAGGAGAAGATTGAAGAAATGCTGATCTAGAACCTTCTTCCTCTTTTCCTACTGTCACACCCCGTTTGCTTGCCCAAAATCTATCATTAAATATTTTCTAACCTGTTTAAATTGTTTCATTCCTTTTGTTTTCGGAACTCTTACCCATGAAGGTATAAATACTTTTCATAAGTCTGCCCTGGGGTTAGCTTGCAAAAAGCTTCCATATATCCCACTCAGAGGGATGTGACTCATTACTGAGAGAATCTGTCATCAGTCAAAGGAAAAAATAGGAACAGCATGCAAGCGGAGACAACAAATCACAGATCTCCAGTCTCTGGGCTGGGAGCGTGGGCAGAATTCTTCTCCAGTCACATCTCCTTCCTCCCCACGGTGGCCTGTATTTGTTGCCCTGCTCTTTTCCACCGCCTCAAACAGGCTCTCATTGTCTTCCTTCTCGGTTATAAATGACTGACCCCAGGGCAGTCTCTTTGAAAAGCATTTACACATTAATGGGTGAGAGCTCCAAAAACAAAAGGAATAAAATTCTTGTGTGAGGCAGTGACACCTGCTGCCCAAGAACGACTCTGACGCAAACTTCCTAGACTTGAACAGTCAACTCTGCCACTACCAACTGTGTGATTTTAGGCAAATGGCTGAATCTCTTTGGTCTTCAGTTTCCTCAGGTGCAAAATAGTATCCGTCTGTTGAAAGCACTCAATGAATTGCATAGGTAAAGCTTTTAGCAGAGTGCCTGGCACCATTACAATTGATATGTGACGACCAGCTGTCTGAGGCACAAGATTTTAGGCATCAGTGTGTGAGAGAGGAAGGTATTGTAAGGACTTGTAGTAGGGGAGGGGACCTAGCATCCTGGTGGCTCAGATGGTAAGGAATTCGCCTGCCATGCAAGAGACTGGGGTTCGATTCCTGGGTCAGAAGATCCCCTGGCAAATGAATAGGCTATCCACTCCAGATTCTTGCCTGGAGAATCCCGTGGACAGAGGGGCCTGGCGGTTTACAGTCCATGGGGTTGCAAAGAATAAGACTGAGCAACTAACACTTTCATCTCACCACTAACAAGTTACTTCTCTTATCTGAGAATAAGGCCTCCTGCAGCTATGACTTGGGTTGGGTTATCATCTGCACTTTCTGTATTTGAAGAAGTTTAAAAGGCAACAAATTTTTGACCAGAAAACTTCTCTCAAAACATAGAAATAGATGTTCTAAAAATGTCTGAAGCTTTATTATACTGGGGCATTTTCTAATATGAAGAAATTAATTATATATTACTCTTAAAATATATTTAAATAAGAAAGGACAAAGTTTGCTACAGATAAGTGTATACTCAGCTGTGTTTCTGACATTGAAACAATGCTATAATTCCTCTAATACAAACATTGATAAAATGTAAATTTTTCCTTTATGGGAAAAAATTGATGCTATATCTTATTATACTTACTTGTATCTTTCTTGCTTTTAAAAATGAAAGTATCCTCAATTGACATTAACCTGGTCTTCCTACAACATGCATTGTTAAGGCAATTTTATATCAATTTATTTATCACTTAAGGTTAGTAAATTGGTGACCTTTTTGATGCTTTTTTCAACAGGAAGAGAACTAGGAAGCAGGATGTGAGTGAAATTAGGGCCAAAACATTAATGGAGAACATGCAAAAACAGAGCTATAGAAAGGGGTTTCTGTTCATTTATATCCTGGTGACAAACTAAAGCAGAATCTGTTCCTCCATCCATAGCCAATCTCCTTACTAGGACCACTTACAAAATTTGTGGGACCCAGGACGAAATAAAAATGTGGGGCCTCTTGTTAAAAAACTATTAAGAATATCAAGAGGCAACATCAGAGCGTTAAATCAAGCACAGGTCAAACATCCAGAAGTTGGCCCTTGTCTTCGTATTGTTCCCAGGGAGAGACGTAGGCTTGGAATTGCTATTCCTTGCACCTTCCTTTCAAAGGAGAAAAAAATAATCTTCAAAATAAATGGGAATCTTTGTGAACTGAATATCTATTAGATGACATCCATTTGCCAAGTTCTTTGTAGATACTGAGAGTATAGTCTGTGGTTACTTCCTTTGTGGTTTTAGACAATCTTTTTAGTATCAAATGAATGGTATTTATTTATATTTTGGCAAAGTATAACAATAACCCCAAATAAACTGTCTACTATTCAGAAGAACCTTGGAAAACCACTCATTTATTATTTCCTTAACTAAATCACTCATATGGTTTAATCAGTAAAATGGTGTAGACTTCTAGACCTCTCATGCAAAACATAAGCACTATGGCTAACGCTCTGGATCAACAAGGTGACCTTTCCTCATTGATAACAGCTTTGACAGCTCATGTTAGTTTGGTTTGCATTCTTCATGTCATAGACCAGGCTCAGCCACATGTTGTTGTCATTGTTTTAGTCACTAAATCACATCCAGCTCTTTTGCAATTCCATGGACTGTAGCCCACCAGGCTCCTCTGTCCATGTGACTTCCCAGGCAAGAATACTGAATGGGGCTGTCATTTCCTTCTCCAGAGGATCTTCCTGACCCAGGGATTGAACCCATATTTCCTGCATTGGCAGCAGGTTCTTTACCACTAAGCCACCAAGGAAGCCCAAGACAGCAATACTGTATTACGTTTTCAAATTACAGACATCAATGAAAGCCTTGGTTTTATATCTTCTCATCTTTTTTCATCTTGTTTGGGTAACTTCATATGCAAAGTAACAACATGCAGTCTTTTTAATGTTGTATAAAAGTTACGGATGTGCACTGTGCACTGAGTCATGCTGAGTCATGTTTGACTCTGTGCGACCCCCAGCCACCTCTGTCCATGGAATTTTCTGGGCAAAAGTACTAGAGTGGGTTGCCATTTCCTACTCCAGAAGATATTCCCCACTCAGGGATCAAATCCATGTCTCTTGCAGTCTCCTGCATTAGCAGGCAGATTCTTTACCACTGCATCACCTGGGAAACCTGTATAAAAGTTGTATTTGTCACCTAATAGTAAGCTCCCATTGAATTGGAGGTTTTGAATTTAAATGTACACATCATAATTTTTGTTTAAATAATAATCTCAGGCAGAGGTTAGATATCTCACTTAGGTAGCTCAGTTGATAAAGAACTCCCACTCGGTAACCTGTGCTCTGGATACACTGGCTGGGTTGGTCCTGTGTCAATACCCAAGTCATGTCCCGTTGGGTTCCTGTGGATGTGCATTAAGGCATCTAGATAGCTAGCATACACTTAATCCACAGTTTATGTGAGCCACTAAATCATATAGTAATGGGATAAAAGTCTGAAAATTAGTGTCCAATAAATATAAATCACTAGAAATTTGAATACAGTTTTTTTTCATACAGTTTAGAGAATGATTAGAAAATAAAGCATATTTGAGTGTGTGTAAGCATATTGAAACTTAGTCTTACACTCTGAATGGTTAGCATATTTTTGCTTTATGATCTAACATAGAACCAATAGTAACTTTAGTAATCTACACAACAGATTCTATTAGTTAAATTAACTATTACCATCTATGTAATCATTAGAAATTGGAAAATTAAAGTAAAATCTGCGATTTTTAATTGGGACTGCATGTAAAGTGTTATTTGGATTTGTGTTTAATAGAGAGAAAGGAGAGTGAAGTATGTGTAAGACAAATTAAACTGAACTATAGTTATTAAGCTAATACTTAGCAAAGCAGTTTATAATAAATACTAGTTTGAGAAATGTACTAGTATATATTTCAGACTAAGGCACAAGAAATAGAGTTGAAATCCGAATGTAACACCACATTATATCTGGTTCACAATAACCACAATACTATTTGTTGAATCTGATAAAAGGGAATTTCTGGTGCTTTGGTTCACATTTTAGAAATTAATCAGCAAATCATTTCTTTTCCCTGCTGTATATTCCCACATCTACCATGATTTCCCCTTTTCTGCTTTAAATTTAGCAAATTCTAAATTTAATTATTTGGCATGTGAATTTTGACTATATCCATTATAAGGGTTAAAATATAATTGAATTTCTATTCTTATCATAGTTGGCAGAGTGACCTGAGAAGTCAAGCCCTGTAGGTGTTCAAGCAGATAGAAAGGTTTCTGTGACCCTGATCAAAACTTATTATTCACTGTTCACATCGTTTTCTTAAATGATCATAATAAGGTGAATTTCTCAACTTTTTAAAAAATGAAAACATGAAAAGCAAGCATTTGAAAATGAGTATAAATTTTGGATCTATCATTTGTTTCCAGATACTTATTATTATTCTTTTGTTTTTACCTGAAATAAATACCTCAGCTGATTTATTTTACCATTTCTACTTTTTTTCTAGAAGCTAACAATTCATATCTTTGGGTATTTAGCACTTTTTAGAGATCAACTGACATTTATTTATAGGAGAGAAAGAAAGAGTAATTTCTAAAATGTGTTAAAAACTCCTATAACTCAATGGCAACAAAACAACCCAATTAAAAAATGGATATAAGACCTGAATAGACATACCTCCAAATAAAATATACAAGTGACCAGTAGGTATATGAAAAGGAACTCAACATCACTAATTGTCAAGGAAACGCAAATCAAAACCATAAGGAGATGTCACCTCATATCTATTAAGATGATTATTATAGAAACAAAAAGGTAAGTGTCTGCTAAGATGTGGAGAAAAGGGAATCCTTGTATACTGTTAGTGTGAATGTAAATTGGTATAGTCACTGTGGAAAACAGTATGGATGTTCCTCAAAAAATTAAAAATAGAACCACCATATGATCAAGTCGGAGAAGGCAATGGCAACACACTCCAGTACTCTTGCCTGGAAAATCCCATGGATGGAGGAGCCTGGTAGGCTGCAGTCCGTGGGGTCACGAAGAGTCAGACACTTACTGAGTGACTTCACTTTCACTTTTCACTTTCATGCATTGGAGAAGGAAGTGGCAACCCACTCCGGTGTCCTTGCCTGGAGAATCCCAGGGACAGAGGAGCCTGGTGGGCTGCCATCTGTGGGGTCGCACAGGGTCGGACACGACTGAAGCGACTTAGCAGCAGCAGCATGATCAAGCAGTCTCACTTCTGGGTATATATCCAAAAGATTGAAATCAAGACCTCAAAAGAGATGCCCACACTCCATGTTAAGTGCAGAATAACTTAGAATAATAAAGATATGGAAACAACTGAAATATCCATCAATGGATGAATTGATTGAAAAAGTATGGTATGTACATACAATTATCCAGCTTTAAAAAAAAGTAGAAAATCTTGTCATTGGGAATAACATGCGTGGACCTGGAGGGCATTACACCAAGTGAAATAAGTCAGACCTAGAAAGAAGAACAAATACTGCATGGTCCCACTTATATCAGAAATCTAGTCAACCTCACAGAACCAGAGTGGTTCAAGGGAGGAAGAATCAGGAAGATGTTGGTCAAAAGGTACAAATTTTATTTTACAAGTTAAGTCCTAGAGATCTATTGTGCAGCTCAGTATGTATAGATACTAGTATATTATATATTTAAAAATTTGTTAAGAGGGTAGATCTTATGTTAAATGTTCTTATTACAAAAAAATAAAAAAAGAGGGAGGAAATCTTTAGAAGTGACAGTTAAGTTTATGATATTTATGGTGGCAGTTTTACAGATATATGCTTATCTTCAAACTCATCAAAATACATACACTAAAAACAGGACTCTTTGTATGTCAATCATATCTCAATCGAAAAAAAACAACACAAAAACCCACAAAGACTTTAAAACTAGCACAGGAGTAAGTAATGCAACTACAAAAAGTTTTTTTCTCCAACTCCCAATTAACAAATTCTGGATCAGTTACACTCTCCATCTCCTTTATAAAATATCAGAATACTCAAGGGAAGCAAAATGAGAGTAGTAAGTTACTCCTTTTATGTCCTTATTTTCTGCTAGCCTGAGTTGATGTGCATGCCAAATCGTATGTTAGCTGCACTTGCTATTATAATTATATAATTTGGCTAAATAATTTATGAATGCACACACCAGAAAAACTCATTATTATTTCTACAAAAGCAACTTAAACACTTTGGAAAAGAAGCAATAAAAATTTACTGAAAATTTGTTATTTATTTAAATTAAAAAAACAACTGTCAAAGACAGAAAAATCTAGAAATCTAGGGTTTAGCACTTTGATTATAACTGGGAGGGTTTTTTTTTTTTTTTAAAGAAATGGGAAAAGAGAGATGTTATAAGTATGAAAAATATAAGAAAGCTGTTGCAGAATTGTAATCAGTGGGCATGTACTCTAAGGAAAGGTGTGGCCCTAGACCTAAAGATTGGTGAAAGAATGTACATTTTTATGTTTTAGCTAATTTTTTTCTATCAGATTTTAAATAAAAGTAAAAGAAAACATATAATTTACTTTATTTGAACTCACTTTTCATTCACTGTACTTTGAGTTCTATCCCACTGAAGCCACTTATAGTAGAGACTGCCAGTTGCCCATCTAATACACATTCTTTCTCTTCCTACTGACAGAATCCTAACTTTACCCGAGGTAAGCAATGTTCCCTATTACAATTCCAGTGTCTTGTGCCATTAGAGGTGGTCATGAGAGTTTTCTCCAATGAGATATATACTAGCTAATTAAAAGAGCTTGACTTCAATACCCATAGCTGTTTTCATCCTTTGTTCATCCCTTTAACCGGCCCAGAATGACTCATGCTTGGAGTTGTGGCAGAAACCTTGAGAGTATGATGATGAGGGTTATTTCTTAGAATCGCTGGAGCAGAAAGTTAAAAAGAACATAGTTTGTGATGACAAGTGAAGTTTACTCTAGTTTGCTGCAAGCCTAGTTAGCCTGCCTTCAGGCTTCCTCTTCATTAGACAGAAAAAATCTTCAAACTTCTCACTGATCTTTGTTTCATTTTTAGCAGCACAAGACGATTCTTACCTAATGACCGACTCCTACAGCTGATGTGTTGGTGAAGTGTGTGGGTTCTTGAGTCAAGAATGCTGGGCTGGACATCTGGGTCAGTCATGTTCTGTGTCACCAGAGAACTTCCTTAATTCCCTGTACCTCAGTTTCTTCATGCAAGGATGGGTACAATAAAGGACAGAAATGGTATGGACCTTACAGAAGCAGAAGATATTAAGAAGAGGTGGCAAGAATGCACAGAAGAACTATACAAAAAAGATCTTAATGATCCAGATGGTGTGATCACTCACCTAGAGCCAGACATCTTGGAGTATGAAGTCAAGTGAGCCTTTAGGAAGCATCGCTGTGAACAAAGCTAGTGGAGGTGATGGAATTCCAGCTGAGCTACATCAAATCCTAAAAGATGATGCTGTGAAAGTGCTGCACTCAATATGCCAGCAAATCTGGAAAACTCAGCAGTGGCCATAGGACTGGAAATGGTCTTTTCATTCCAATCTCAAACAAGGGCAGAGCCAAAGAATGCTCAAACTACTGCACAATTTCACTCATTTCACATGTTAACAAAGTAATGCTTAAAATTCTCCAAGTGAGGCTTCAACAGTACATGAATCAAGGACACCCAGATATACAAGCTGGATTTAGAAAAAGCAGAGGAACCAGAGATCAAATTGCCAACCTCTGTTGGATCATAGAAAAAGCAAGAAAATTCCAGAAAAACTTTTACCTCTGCTTCACTGAGTACACTAAAGACTTTGACTGTGTGGATCACAACAAACTGTGGAAAATTCTGAAAGAGGTGGGAATACCAGACCACCTGACCTGCCTCTTGAGAAATCTGTATGCAGCTCAAGAAGCCACAGTTAGAACTGGACATGGGGAGAAGGAAATGGCAACCCACTCCATGTTCTTGCCTGGAGAATCCCATGGACAGAGGAGTCTGGTGGGATGCAGTCCATGGGGTCACAAAGAGTCGGACACAACTAAGGGACTAACACACACTCATATTTTAAGTGGCTATCAATGCAATACTTCATTATATTATATAACATATAATGTATTATATTATATATCCATCACAGATCTAATGGATTCTATTAATATTGGGCTCACAAAAATTGCTTCTAAGTTACAAAAAACTTTGATTTCTATCTGCATTTTTAAGATTTTCTTCTACTTCAGTATATTACTTTCCCTCCCAACTTCACATACATCAATTAAGAAAATAAAAATATATTCTCTTTCGTATTTTTCAGTTTGGTTGTCCTTTTTCAGTGATTTCTGGCAGCTTCTTACTCTTTTTCATCATATATGTTATAGATGATTTCCCCAGCATTTTAGTTTTGTGCTGATAGTTTTTGAAATATAAATGTTTATAGTGCTTGTGGAGTCATAATTTGTTTGTTTGGAGAGTCTTACCCATAGAAGATCTGCAAAAAGATTTTTTTCTTTAAAATTATTTTATAATTTTTAAAACTGGATGTATTGCCTCGAATTTTATTTTGTATGTAGTGTGCAATGATCTCACTTTTTGTTGATAACTGCCTTTTTCAAAATCATCTATTAAATATTATGATGTGTGTAAAAAAAAAAAAAAAACCAAAACAAGAACTGGACATGGAACAACAGACTGGTTCCAAATTGGGAAAGGAGAACATCAAGGCTATATATTGTCACCCTGCTTATTTAATGTATATGCAGAGTATATCATGCAAAATGCTGGGCTGGATGAAGCAGAAGCTGGAATCAAGATTGACTGGAGAATTATCAATAACCTCAGATATTCAGATGACACCACCCTCGTGGCAGAAAAAGAAGAGGAGCTGAAGAGCCTCTTGAGGAAAGTGAAAGAGGAGAGTGAAAAAATTGGCTTAAAACTCAACATTCCAAAAGCAAAGATCGTGGCATCCAGTCCCATCACTGCATGGCAAATAGGTGGGGAAACAATGGAAACAGTGACAGATTTTATTTTCTTGGGCTCCAAAATCACTGCAGATGATGACTGCAGCCACAAAATTAAAAGACATTTGCTCCTTGAAATAAAAGCTATGACAAACACTAGATAGTATATTAAAAAGCAGAGACATTACTTTGCCAACAAAGGTCTAAAGCTATAGTTTTTATAGTCAGGTATGGATGTGAGAGTTGGGCCATAATGAAGGCTGGCACCAAAGAACTGATGCTTTTGAACTGTGGTGTTAGAGATGACTCTTGAGAATCCTTTGGACTGTAAGGAAATAAAACCAGTCAATTCTAAAGGAAATCAACCCTGAATATTCACTGGAAGAACTGATGCTGAAGCTCCGAACTTTGGCCACCTGATACAAATAGCTGACTCATTAGAAAAGACTCTGATGCTGGTAAAGATTGAAGGCAGGAGGAGAAGGGGATGACAGAGGTCAGGATGGTTGGATGGCGTCACCAACATGAGTTTAAATGGGCTCCAGGAGCTGGTGAAGGATAGGGAAGCCTGGCGTGCTGGGGTCCATGGAGTCAGGGTCACAAAAAGTTATACACGACTGAATGACTGAACAATAACAACAAAAGTTTCTTAAACTGGAAAATGGGGTTAATTATAACCATCTCATAGAATTTTGGGGTCAAGCAATAAAACAATCCATGTAAACTGTTTAACACTCACTTATTAGCAGTAAATGCTCAATAAATGCTATTTTTAACAGGGCCACAAAAGATTTCCTAATTCATAAATCAAGTGGATTTTTTCTCATTATAGAACATTTCTGCTTTTTATAACTTTCCACCTGCATTTGATTAGATTGAAATATCTCTCTTAGAATACAGGCAAAACTACAGGATATTAATAAAGCCGATGATCAAGAGTGGAAAATCTTGTAAAAATATGGTAGAGCAGAAAGAGTTTCATAAATCATAAGTACAGGTATGAATATGTAAAATTCAACTTAATTTTTTCCCTGTTTTAATTCTCATTCTGAAACCCCATTTTTTGCCTGATTCGGAAAAAATAATCTAGATATACATTTGTAAATGTAGACAAATTCCTTTGATTTCTCCATTACAGTATGTTAAAAAAGTGAGACTTAGGACTGTTTCTCTTTCATCCATCCCGTCTCCCCGAAGGTTGATATTATCTCTGTTGACAGTATTTGTGCTTAGAGGTAATCTTATACAAAACTTAGAAGTCATCAGCTAGGAGGGGATATCCACTTACTTTTAGCCGAAATTTTCATTTTGTGCTGGTGTTTTTTCGAGAATTAACTCAGTTCACTGTTCCCTCAAAAGTTTTCTGCCTCATGCCATGGAATAATTCTCATCTATGTGGTCCACTCCTCATCCTTTGCTTCAGAAATATACACATCTTTTTCTCCCATCACAGAGATTCCTGCAGACGTGCCTGATTTTTTTCTTCTTGGCCAGTTTTTGAACTCTGTCGTATAGTTACACATCCTCTCCTGCAAATCTCTGTCATTACAGGCTCCCCGAGCTGTTCAGGGGCCATTCATTCTCTTACTGACACCCCTTGCACCCGTCTCATTTGTCTGACTTTCATGCCATGTAGAAAGTTGTCAACTCTGATTTTCCAGGTGAAGCGACGAGGCACGAACCACTTCCTCTCCTGGATATGTCACATCCGTTACTGAATAGCACCCCTGCCTGGTCTCACCTCCCATTTAGCTGGTGGCAGTTTGCAGAGCACAGAAAGAAATAAAATGCTTAAGGCTCTGTTTCTTCTCTAAGGTTTGTCTTTCTCTCTAGTTCCTGAGATCTTAATCTCTTTAGAGTGGGAATTGTTGCAGAAAGCAGAATAAAACAGTTCTATAACACAAATATCCCTTTCAATCATTCTGTGTCATACTTCATTTAAAGTCTTTCATCTTTATGGATGGACATGATTGTTCTATAAATATTCCATGGATATATGACAAATGTAAATTCTGTATTCAAAGGATGAAAATTTCTCTGCATTAAATTAAGTTTATTGATTGAACTATTATATTCCTCATGATATTACTTCTTTTTATTTTCTGCTAGATTTGTTCAGTTCTGAAAAGGGTTATTGAACTCAGTCTTTAAACAAGAACTTTGTATTAAGTGACTTTGTTGGGTACACAATTTATAGCTAGCATTAGGTTTTTTTATATTCTCTGAAAGTTTGATTTTAACAGTCAATTCAATTTATTAAATTTTAGTGTAATTACTGATATACTTTATTCCTCCATCTTAATTTAGATTCATTTTTGCTTTTAGGGAAAAAGTGTTCAAGGCCTGAAAATGTGTCAAATGGACTTGCTGCTCTTTTAGTGAAGTCCTGGTTCACTTGGGGCAGACTCAACTGGTGACTGATGGCTTCTCTAGGGATGTTGTACTTGAGCTCCTTGTGAAGTGAAAGTTGCTCAGTCGTGTCTGACTCTTTGTGACCCCATGGACTTAGCCCGCCATGCTCCTCTGTCTATGGACTTCTCAAGGCCAGAATACTGGAGTGGGTAGCCATTCCCTTCTCCAGGGAATCTTCCCAACCCAAGGATCGAACTCATGTCTCCCACATTGTGGGTGTATTCTTTACTGTCTGAGCCACCAGGGAAGTCCTTGAGCTCCTTATAAGTGCTCTTATCATTTTTTTTTTTTTTGAAGGAGATGCCAGTCTCCTTCAGCAGTTCTAAGGGCTGGCCATGTGTTCTGTTTATTCTGACTCTAGCACACTCTGATTGCCAGCTCATTTGTTGGACTGTTATTTTTATTTTGTTGGCTCTTTGGTTGTCAAACTGTAAGTGGCGGGAGTCCTACAAGCAATGAAAGGTGAAGTGACCTTCTTCTGTGAGCCAGTGGCATGGGGTCTTTGGTTCCCGGATGTCATATTCTTTCTGGAGAAGATACGAGAAGGAGACTCAGCCCACCCATTGCTGAATAAGCCCACACACAGATTTCTGTGAAGTAAACTATTTAAAGAGTCTGTTTCTTTGTGATCCTTGCTATGAGGCTTCAAAATTCTTTTTCAGGTGTTCAGTGAGTCATCAGGAAGTGAAGACAGTGGAGGACATACTCCGATTTTCTCCTTAGGGAGTTTCAAAGAGCCTACAAGCTTCATTTACCTTAGCTTCCCAGGGACACAATCAGGTCTATATATATATTTTTTTTTTTTTAAATATACATTTATTTATTTTCATTGGAAGCTAATTACTTTACAATATTGTATTGGTTTTTCCAAACATCCACATGAATCCGCCATGGGTGTACACATGTTCCCCATCCTGAAACCCCCTCCCAACTCCCTCCCCATAAACAAATAATTGTTTATGGGGAGGGATCTCCAGGAAGATCCCCTGGAGAAGGGAACATAAATTATAAAGGGAACATAAATTATAAAGATTTATGTATCCAATGGTAGCAACCATTGTCCACCATGAAAGGAGCACTAAACAATCAAGAAACAATCACCTGCTTTTGTTGACCTACCAAGTGCTAGAACACAGTAATGGATTACTAGCCTAACAATGGGAGCAGGGATGTAGGCTCTAAATGAGTCAATAGGATGGCTGCTCACTTACCCAAACAGATCTAGCACCCTACTGTTGCTGAATGTTCAACTTGCCAGCAATAGAGACCAGTGGCAAGTCCCTGATATGGCATTATCTTTCTGGAAGACCTACCAGCCACTTTGCAGCAACTTAAAACACTTAACCCATTCTATTCTGGAATGGGAAAAATCATCTTGACAGAAATACATACATATTCTAGTGAGAGAGTCAGTTCCTAGGTAGGTTGATAAGGAGTCTAGGGGTCCCCAAGAAGAGAGGGGTCTGGAATTCTCAAGGAGGAAGAAAGGACAAACTTTTTTTTTCCTCCACATTTCTTAGGATTATATAACGATAATGTATCCTGCCTAAAGACAGTCTCTGGATTAAACCTTCTGTTACCTTAAAATGTAAATTATGGGAGTAGACCTGGTCTTTACAAGGATGTATCTTGCCTGAAGACAGTGTTATCTTAAAATGTAAATTACGGGAGTAGGTCTGATGAGGTCTTTACAACCTCCAGACATTCTTTGGATTATATAACTTCATTGTTAACACTAGCAAGCGGGTACTCTTTGTACCCTCTTCTGATGCCTATGTCAGAAGCTTTCTCTATCTCCTTTATACTTTAATAAAACTTTATTACACAAAATCTCTGAGCGATCAAGCCTTGTCTCTGGCCCCGGATTGAATTCTTCTCCTCTCTGGGCCAAGAATCCCGATGTCTTCGTGTGATTCAACAACAACCTTTCATCTTGGGGGCTCATCCAGGATCCTTCAGGACAAGATAAGGATGCTTGGAGCTT
Source organism: Bos javanicus (assembly GCF_032452875.1). Lineage (NCBI taxonomy): Eukaryota > Metazoa > Chordata > Mammalia > Artiodactyla > Bovidae > Bos > Bos javanicus. Next base: position 86,252,886 of record NC_083874.1, on the reverse strand, counting down.
TAGTTCTTTGTTCTCTTAGCGAACACGTTTTCTGCTGTGCTTTACTAACTCTACCGTGTGCTTGTGTGAATGAATGACAGGCCCTGCGTGAAGCAAGTAAGGAGCCCTGCTCTGCGGTTCCACGGTGATCTCATACGGCTTATGGCAGAAACCTGTCGGGGCGTTATACCGACCTGCCAATGCCAAGAGGCACCCAATGTCTCCTTCGGGAACCAACCAGAAATGGGCAAAGCATGTGGACCGAACTCTCCTTTCTCGGTCAAATTTTTCGGTCTCTTTGACCATTTCATAACTCCTTGGGAATTAGAAGTACTAACCTAATCTATTGGATCATAGACTTTCAAGGGACTTGTGATCTATACTGTTACTGTGTACTGTGGCTTAGGTCCCAAACTTGGATTGGTAGTCAAGAAAGCGCCTAGCCTCGCTAGGAATCGAAAGTTCGGAAGCTAGATGGAGCTCTAGCTCCAAGAACATCTCTGAGGTTAAAGGTTACTCAGATTGGGACTGCAATGGGTTTCTTTTCTTTGGTAACGCCGGCTCCTAGTGGATCAGAGGAGGCTATTATACTGGTGTGGTGATGCTTGGAAAGAACATCTCAGTTTTATGTTCGTGTTGGCCTTATTGTGGTCAGGAAATACTCAGGGTTGTGCACAGGCACTCAGGTGACAAATGTTTTCCCCAGCGGTCTTAGCTTGGGAGGCATTCCGGAAGGTTACTCTGATTGCACCCCGGGTGGCTTCAGAGGCAAGCAAGGTTAAAGGTGAAGAGCTGGACGTCAAGTAGGGATGCTATCAAGTCTACCCTGGTACATCCCCACCCCATCTCGGTGGTAGAACCGGGAGGGACGCGGACTGCGTCGGTAAGGGACAGACTAAGTCCGACCAGGAAGGAAAAGCTTTTGGTGTAACGTCTGTCTACATATCCATCTAGAGCAGGGAGGGACGCCTCCGGTAGAAAAAATGGTGCTGGTCGCTTTTTTTCTCTCTTACAGATGGGAGCTAACAATTCCAGCCTCACTCCTTTGAACTGTATCCTGAAAAACTGGGATAGATTTGATCCCCAGGGCTTAAAGAAGACACACCTGGTCTTCCTGTGTGATACTGCATGGCCACGGTATCCATTGGAGGACGGCGAACGGTGGCCAGTTGGAGGGTCTCTTAAGTATAATACTGTTCTACAATTAGACCGGTTCTGTAAGGAACGAGGGAAATGGGTAGAAGTAGCATATGTGTTGCCCTTTTTCTCTCTGCAAAATATGCCAGACTTATGTCCTAAGGGTATAGATTTGGACTTGAAACCTTCAGCTCCCTCCTGTCCTCCTACTTTGCCCCCATACCTGGAAATCCAAACTGAGATTCAAACTGCCCACATGGAGGTCCAAACAACTCCTGTCTCAGTACGACCTCAGACTACTCTGGTTTCAGTAGAAACTCAGACCATCGAAGTAAGAGATGAGATGGAGGACAGGAGACAAAAAAGAAGAGGAAAAACAGGTTTTTCCAATCTATCCCTGGTATCATATGTGCAGAGCAGCCAGAGAGCTGTTGCCTCTTTATGAAACACCCACTGGGAGAAATAATCAGTCTGTGAGGGTTAATAAGCCTTTCTCTTATCAAGAAATACAAAGAATGAAGGAGGATCTGGGAGACTATTTAGAGGACCCAGAAAAATATATTAGAGCTTTTAAAGGTGTTACTCTGCTTTATGACCTCACTTGGAAGGATGTGATGTATATCTTGGGACAAACGTTGACTCCAGAGTCAAAGACTCAAGTTTTGGGAAAAGCGGTTGCTTATGGAGATGAATGGCTTGGTAATGAATCAGTAGGGAAGAGGGAGAACGAGATAGCAGCCCTCCCCACTGGGAATCAGGTGGTCCCAACTATAGAACCAGACTGGGACTACAACACAGCTAAAGGAAGATGGGATCAGAGTCATTTTGTTAGATGTATTCTTGAAGGACTTAGGCAGGCGCGTTCTAAGCCTTTAAACTATGGCAAATTGGCAGACATAGAACAGGAGGAGAAGGAAGCTCCTGGTAAATTCCTAGATAGACTGAAAGAAGGCCTTCGCAGATTCACTGAGATTGATCCCGAAAGTGAAGAGGGAAAAGTGATCTTAAAGGATAGATTTCTCACTCAGTCGGCTCCAGATATCCGCCATAAGCTATTAAAACGGGCGTATGGACCAAATCAGTCTTTAGATACTCTGTTACAACTGGCTCAGACAGTCTATTATGGTAGGGAATATGAGGAAAAGAAAGAAAGGCAAAAAAAGACAAAGGAAAAGGCGGCCTTTGCCATGGCTATGAAAAACGGTCTTAAATAGCCTGAGAAAAATGCCCAGAGGGGCCCAGGTGAAAAGGGATGGGCTTGCTATTACTGTGGAAAGGAGGGGCACCTCAAGCGGGATTGCCCTCAGGCATCTAAGCCACCCCACTCCCCCCACCCCAACCCCCCCCCCCCCCCTGCCCGGCTCCGGTCTGCAAAGGACCACACTGGAAAAGAGACCGCCCCCAGAGGCATAAGTCTCCAGGGTCGGACTCTCAAGACAATCAGGACTGAAGGTGCCTGGGGGTCCCCACACAAGCTCCCGTCCTAATTACACCTGAGGAACCCCGGGTATTAATAATTGTGGGGGGCCAATCCAACAATTTCCTTTTAGATACTGGGACAACTTATTCTGTGCTTACTGAAGCCCCTGGCCCACTTTCTTCCCCATCTGCTTCCATAATGGGACTGTCTGGACGAGCCAAAAGGTATTATTTCAGTTATTCTTTATCTTGCAACTGGGATTCTGTGCTGTTTTCACACGAGTTTCTGATCGTGCCAGAATCTCCCTCACCCCTTTTGGGAAGGGATATACTGAGCAAGGTCCATGCCTCTGTTTTCATGAATATGGAGCCCTTCCTTTCTCTCCCTTTAGTTGAACAAAATGTAAATCCTAGAGTATGGGCTGATGGAAAATCTGTGGGTCTAGCACAAAATGCTGTTCCTGTAGTTGTTAAGCTCAAAGACCCACACGTATTTCCACATAAGAAGCAGTATCCACTGAAACCTGAAGTTAAGGAAGGGTTAAAACCCATCATCGAAAATTTAAAGGAGCAGGGACTATTAATTCCCTGTAACAGTCCTTGCAACACTCCTATCTTGGGTATAAAGAAATCGAATGGTAAATGGACACTAGTTCAAGATTTATGAATAATAAATGAGGCTGTAGTTCCTTTACACTCCGTGGTGCCTAATCCTTATACTCTATTGTCTGAAACTCCTGAACGGGCCAAATATTTTTCAGTAATTGATTTAAAGGATGCCTTCTTTACAGTGCCTTTGGTGGAAAAAAGTCAATTTCTATTTGCCTTTGAAGACCCTCCACGGCCAGCTTCTCAGTTAACCTGGACAGTTTTGCCCCAGGGATTTCGTGACAGTCCTCACTTATTTGGACAAAGTTTGTCACGGGATCTACAAAACTTTAATAGCTCTGAAGCGGTGGTGTTACAATATGTAGATGATAGATTCCTTAAACTTTCTGGCAGGCTGTGGTTACAAGGCATCAAGAGAAAAGGCTCAGCTTTGTCAACAATTGGTTAGATATCTGGGCCTAATCATATCAGAAGGGACTAGGGCCATAGGCCCTGAGAGAATTAAACCTATACTAAATTATCCCCTACCTATGACTTTAAGACAATTGAGAGGATTTTTGGGAATCACAGGTTACTCTCGCATTTGGATTCCGGGTTATGGGGAACTTGCCCGACGTTTATATAAACTTATAGCTGAAACTCAGCAGGCCCAAACCGACAAACTGGTTTGGTCTCCAGAAACTCAAAAGGCTTTCAAGGTTCTTCAGACTGCTCTCCTGCAAGCTCCAGCTCTGAGCTTGCCCACAGAGTCAGAATTTAATTTGTTTGTCACTGAAAGAAAAGATGTGGCATTGGGAGTTTGACACAACCCCAAGGGCCTCACCAGCAACTTATTGCTTATCTAAGCAGAGAATTAGATGTAGTTTCACGTGGGTGGCCCCACTGCCTAAGAGTAATTGGGGCAGTGGCTTTATTAGCACCTGAAGCTTTAAAAAGAATTAATGGATGAAACCTTACCTTACTGACTTCTCATGATGTGAGTGGAATCTTAAATTCTAAGGTTAATATTTGGATGACAGACAGTAGGCTTCTTAAGTATCAGTCATTGTTGTTAGAAGGACCAATAACTAAGCTTAAAGTTTGTGGAAATCTAAATCCTGCCACTTTCCTTCTTGAGAAGGAAAATGAAACATCTGATCACGATTGTTCTCAATTCCTAACTTTAAACTATGCAGCTCGGGAGGATCTAAAGGATACCCCATTAGAAAATCCTGACATGGAAATATTTACAGATGGCAGTTCTTTTGTTCGGGATGGAAAGCATAAAGCAGGTTATGCCGTGGTGACTGCTGAACAGGTTTTGGAAGCAAAATCTTTCCCCCAGGGAACCAGTGCTCAGTTAGCGGAGCTTGTGGCCCTGACCCAAGCTCTAGAGTTAAGCAAAGGGCAGCGGGTGGGCCTGATAATCTATGTGAATCTTCTTCTGCTGACTCCAAAAATCCTGAGTCTGCTGTTTGATCCTCAAGACAATGCCTTCCTGTCCTGGGCTCACGCCTATGCTGCATTCCACAATCGGTCTAACTGCTGGGTCTGCGGAGCACTCCCCTCTTCATCAGTGGAAGGCTTCCCGTGGTGGACATCCCCATTTCAAGGAAAAGACTTTCTCCAAGTCTGTGAATACCTTCGACAGCAATCACATGCGATGCCTCTTCTTCATCTGATGACATCTACCAACCCTAAAATGGACTGGTGCAACATGTTGCACTTTAACTCTGGACATAACGTGACTTTTAATTTCGATTTTAACTTGCTTTAATGACTATGTTGCCTGCATCTGTAATTGTATAACTGGATTTGTTTCTAGCCACATGAAACCTTTTAAGTTACAAATGATTGCTCAAACTCCTGCTACTGTTGCAACTTCCTGCAACTACTATTTGGGGCCCCTGGATCAGATATCCTCAATATGAGGATTAGGAGAATATGTTGCCTCACCAATGTAGGGACAACGCCCCTTGTCAGCTCAGAAGCAGTTATGGAACGAGAATGATGCCCCTTTTCCAAAGGCAACATAATTCTCCTAAAAGAAAAGGGGGAATGAGAGAGTCAGTTCCTAGGCAGGTTGATAAGGAGTCTAGGGGTCCCCAAGGAGAGAGGGGTCTGGAATTCTCAAGGAGGAAGAAAGGACAAACTTTTTTCTTTCTCCACATTCCTTAGGAATAATTATGTGTCCTGCCTAAGGACAGTCTCTGGATTAAACTTTCAGTTATCTTAAAATGTAAATTATGGGAGTAGACCTGGTCTTTACAAGGATGTATCCTGCCTGAGGACAGTGTTATCTTAAAATGTAAATTATGGGAGTAGGTCTGATGAGGTCTTTACAACCTCCAGTCATTCTTTGGATTATATAACCTCATTGTTAACACTAGCAAGTGGGTACTCTTTGTACCCTCTTCTGATGCCTATGTCAGAAGCTTTCTCTATCTCCTTTATACTTTAATAAAACTTTATTACACAAAAGCTCTGAGCGATCAAGCCTCGTCTCTGGCCCCGGATTGAACTCTTCTCCTCTCGGGGCCAAGAATCCTGGTGTCTTCGAGTGATTCAACAACAACCTGTCACTAGATTGCGTTTCAGGATGTTTCAATATGTTTCATACATATTCAGGATGGAGAGAGTAGAGGGAGTGTTCCGTCCATAATATAGAATTCAGCATAATGTCCAAGGGATGCACTTTACAGCCAAGGAAGTGTTATAGTGGGAACATGAACACAGGAGTCACTGGCTCTATCACACACTATGCCATAGAGAAGCCGACGGTGATAGAACTGCTTTTAAAAAAGGTTGTATTGAGGACTTCCCTGGTGGTCTAGTTGTTAAGAATCCACCTTCTAATACAGAGGACACAGGTTCAATCCCTGGTCCCAGAAGATTCCACATGCTGCCGGACAACTAGGCCTGTGTACCACAGCTTATGAGCCAACGCACTCTAGAGCCTGTACTCTGCAACAAGAGAAGCCACTGCAACAAGAAGGCCACTAACCACAATGAGAGAGCAGCCCGTGCTCACTGCAGCTGGAGAAAGCCCGTGTGCAGCAACGAAGACCCAGTGGAAACAAATAAAGAAATGAATAAAATCACAAAATAAAAAAAATAATTTTTTAAAAAAGGTTGTATTGATAGCCACTATGGAGAACAGTATGGAGATTTCTTACAATACTAGGAATAAAATTACCATATGACCCCAAAATTCCCACTACCGGGCATATACTGTGAGAAAACCATAATTCAAAAAGATGCAAGTGCTCCAGTGTTCATTGCAGCACTATTTACAAGAGCTATGACAAGGAATTAACCTAAATGTCCTTGGAAAAATGAATGAATAAAGAAGTTATGGTACATATATATAGTGGAATATTACTCAGTTACAGAAAAAGAACAAAGTTGAACCTAGAGCCTGTTATACAGCTGAAGTAAGTCAGAAAAACAAATATCATATATTAATGTATATATATGGAATCTAGAAAAATGGTCCTGCTGAACCTGTTTGCAAGGCAGGAATAAAGACACAGACATAGAGAACAGACTTGTGGGCACAGTAAGGGGTGTGGAGGGTGGGATGAATTGAGAGAGTAGCATTGAAACATGTGCATTACATATGTAAGACAGTGGGAAGTTACTGTATAACACAGGGAGCTCAACCTGGTGCTCTGGGACAACCTAGAGGGGTGGGATGGGATAGGAGGAGGCAGGGAGGTTCAAGAGGGAGGGAACACATGTATATTTATGGCAGATTCATGTTGTTGTATGGCAGAAACCAACACAACATTGTAAAGCAATTATCCTCCAATTAAAAAAGTAAAGCTCTCCTAAATAATCAGTGTGTCCAGGATAAAATCAAAATGGTGGCTATTTAAAATACAATGTAAGAAAAATCTCTGGAATTTAGTTAATGTTTTAATGAAGGAAGTTTATAGTTGTAAATACTTAAATGTAAATCAGAAGGAGAGAAAACATAAAATTTAAGTCTCTGACATAATGGTAATACACGAAATCCAAGAAAACCAACTGAAAATTATTAGAAGTAAAGAGAAGCTTCACTCACATTTATCTGCTCCAGCACTTCCTCACTTTGCCACCAAGGCTTGCTGCTTGCCAGTCTTTAGCTTACAAAAGGAGATGAAGGGCTAGCTCCCTTCGATTTCATTCTACACCATCCCATAAGATTGTTCTAGAGGAGGTTGCTTGACTTTCCAGGCCAAACTTGAATAGGATCCAGTAAAAGAATAAATTAAAAACCAAATAAAAGTGAAGAGAAGATTTAAAAAAGATTGTATTGAGATATAAATGACCAGCTAGTGAATTCACTCACTTTAAGTGTACAGCTCCATGAGTTTTAGAACGTTCACAGATTATACAACCATGACCACAATCTAATTTAGACCGTTTTTATCATGCCCTCAAAGAAACCTTAGGCCCACTTACAGTCATTACTCTCCCTGCCCCTAGAAAAGATCTTTGAAGGCCCAGCTGATGCGTTAGCTTATAGATGGTACCTTGCAAGGATAAGGTGTCATCTTCTGAGATGCAGGATACATCCTAAATGAAAGGCCATATGCCTTCAGTGAGCAGGAAACAAGAATCTTGGAAGCAGTTGGCGAAAGTAGGCGTCAACCCTCTTATCATCTCAGTGATTCACTTGGGAAGTAGATCTGTCACTGAAGCTCTAAATTACATGGTTCTAGAGACTTTGGTGCCTAAAAGGGGAGTGCTTTCATCAAGTGACACAGCAAGGGTCTCATTAAGCCTTAAGGTATGGCTGTCACCCAGGCACCCTGGGTGCCTTTTTTTCAATAGATTAGCAGGGCAAATTGACTTGATAATCAGGAAGTGATATGACTGCCATTATACAATGGAGTCAGGGAAGAATCTGATTGAGACCCAAGTGATTCAATGGGGTTCCTCTTGGGGGTCCTCTGTCAAATTATGACAGTGAGTGGACATGATCAGCAGTCATGACTTGAGAAGGGCATGGTTTCCAGAATTTAGATCTCTCAGGGCTGGATGTCTCACTCACGTCACTAGGTAAGCCACCAAGAAAAGCAGAGGTACTTGCTGAAGTTGTGATTGATCTGGAGTTGATAGTATAGGATGCTAATGATTATTAATCAGCCCTGAAACTAGCTGCAGTCATGGGGACTGTAATTTGTCCCACTACTCTTTTTCATTTAACTTTTCCCAGGAAATGAGAACAATCAGAATCCTGGAGGAACTGTATCTGAAGTAAATTTATTATGTGAGACAAGTGGATTCCAAAGGTGCAATTCAGTTCACTTCACTCAGTCATGTACAACTCTTTGTGATCTCATGGACTGCAACACACCAGGCTTCCCTGTCCTTCATCATCTCCCAGAGCTTACTCAAACTCATGTCTGTTGAGTTGGTGATGCCATCCAACCATCTCATCCTCTGTCATCCACTTCTTCCCCTGCCTTCAATCTTTCCCAGTATCAAGGTCTTTTCCAATTAGTTATCTCTTCGCATTAGGTGACCAAAGTATTGGTGCTTCAGTATCAGTTCTTCCAATGAATATTCAGGGTTGATTTCCTTTAGGATTGACTGGTTTTATTTCCTTGCAGTCCAAAGGACCCTCAAAAGTCTTCTCTAACACCACAGTTCAAAAGCATCAATTCTTCAGCACTCAGCCATCTTTATGATTCAACTCTTATATCCATATATGACTATTGGAAAAGTCCATAGCTTTGACTAGATGGACCTTTGTTGGCAAAGTAATGTCTCTGCTTTTGAATACGCTATCTAGGTTGGTCATAGCTTTTCTTCCAAGCAGCAAGCGTCTTTTAATTTCATGGCTGTGGTCACCATCTGCAGTGATTTTGGAGCCTAAGAAAATGAAGTCTGTCACTGTTTTCATTGTTTCCCCATCTATTTGTCATGCAGTGGTGGGACCAGATCCCATGATCTTAGTTTTTTGAAAATTGAGTTTTAAGCGATCTTTTTCATTCTCCTCTTTCACCTTCATCAAGAGGTTTTTAGTTTCTCTTTGCTTTCTGTCATAAGAGTGGTGTCATATGCATATCTGAGACTATTGATATTTCTTCCAGCAGTCTTGATTCCAGCTTGTGCTTCATCCAACCCAGAGTTTCTCATGATGTACTCTGCATATAAGTTAAATAAGCAGGGTGACAATATACAGCCTTGACATACTCCTTTCCCAATTTGGAACCAGTCCATTGTTCATGTCCAGTTCTAACTGTTGCTTCTTGACCTGCATATAGATTTCTCAGGATGCAGGTAACATAGTCTAATATTCCCATCTCTTTCAGAATTTTCCACAGTTTGTTGTGATCCACACAGTCAAAGGCTTTAGTGTACTCGGTGAAACAGAGGTAAATGTTTTTCTGGAAATTTCTTGCTTTTTCTATGATTCAACAGAAATTAGCGATTTGGTCTCTGGTTCCTCTGCCTTTTCTAAATTCAGCTTGTACATCTGGAAGTTCTGGGTTCACATACTGTTGAAGCCTAGCTTGGAAGATTTTGAGCATTACCTTGCTAGCATGTAAAATGGGTATAATTGTGCAGTAGTTTGAACATTCCTTGGCATTGCCCTTCTTTGGGATTGGAATGAAAACTAACCTTTGCCAGTCCTATGGCCACTGTCGAGTTTTCCAAATTTGCTGACATATTGAGTGCAGCACTTCAACAGCATCATCTTTTAAGATCTGAAGTAGCTAAGCTGGAATTCTATAGCCTCCACTAGCTTTGTCTGTAGTGATACTTCCCAAGGCCCACTTGGCTTGACACTCCAGGATGACTGGCTCTAGGTGAGTGATCATATGATCATGGTTATATGGGTCATTAAGATCTTTTTTGTATTATCCTTCTGTATATTCATGGCACCTCTTCTTAATATTTTCCTCTTCTCTTAGGTCCACACCATTTCTGTCCTTTATTGTGCCCATTTTTGTATGAAATGTTCTCTTGGTATCTTTAGTTTTCTTAAAGAGATCTTTAGATGTAATGCTGACATGCATCAGAGTCTTTTCCAATGAGTCAACTCTTCGCATGAGGTGGCCAAAGCACTGCAGTTTCAGCTTTAGCATCAGTCCTTCCAAAGAAATCCCAGGGCTGATCTCCTTCAGAATGGACTGGTTGGATCTACTTGCAGTCCAAGGGACTCACAAGAGTCTTCTCCAACACCACAGTTCAAAAGCATCAATTCTTCGGCGCTCAGCCTTCCTCACAGTCCAACTCTCACATCCATACATGACCACTGGAAAAACCATAGCCTTGACTAGACGGACCTTTGTCGGCAAAGTAATGTCTCTGCTTTTGAATATACTATCTAGGTTGGTCATAAGTTGACTCATTGGAAAAGACTCTGATGCTGGGAGGGATTGGGGGCAGGAGGAGAAGGGGACGACAGAGGATGAGATGGCTGGATGGCATCACTGACTCGATGGACATGAGTCTGCGTGAACTCCGGGAGTTGGTGATGGACAGGGAGGCCTGGCGTGCTGCGATTCATGGGGTCGCAAAGAGTCGGACACAACAGAATGACTGATCTGATCTGATCTGATCTGAATGACACTGTATTTCCCTAACCAGAGTCTACCTGGGATGAAGCATTCATCTCCCTACCTGCTGGGAACGTTGCCTGCTGATGGCTGAGTTGAATGCCTCCCCTGCAAGTTCCATCGGCCAGGAGAACTGCCTTTGCCATGGTCCCACTCTCTCTCAAGGGACATTTCATATCCAATCACTGGTCTATGCATAGGTACAAAAAGGCCCAGAAAATGTGTTAGTCGCTCAATTGTGTCCGACTGCTTGCGATCCCATGGACTGCAGCCCACCAGGCTTCTCTGTCAATGGAATTCTCCAGGCAATAATTCTGGAGTGGGTAGGCATTCCCTTCTCTAGGGGATCTTCCCGACCCAGGGATTGAACCAGGGTCTCCTGCAATGCAGGTGGGTTCTTTACCATCTGAGCCACAGGGAAGCCCACAAAGGCCTGGGTCTTTCTATAAATCCGACATTTCTGAAGTACTATCTCAACTTTAGAGCTCCCTATGGGACATGACTGAGCGACTTCACTTTCACTTTTCACTTTCATGCATTGGAGAAGGAAATGGCAACCCACTCCAGTGTTCTTGCCTGGAGAATCCCAGGGACGGGGAGCCTGGTGGGCGTCTATGGGGTTGCACAGAGTCGGACACGACTGAAGTGACTTAGCAGCAGCAGCAGCAGCATGGGAATGACTGAGACAGGGTAAGTGTCCTCTTTGCCTTAAATTGCTTCCTTCACTGTCTTGGAGGTATATCATTCTCAAAGACCCTCTCCCAAAAGCACTTGCACACAGTTCTCTGATTCAGTCTATTTTGCACAGAACCCGTCCATGTCAAGCATTAATTGAGTCTATGCAAAAAACTAAAGTCAGCAACTGATAATTTACTTACTAAATGTAATTACAGAAGCAGTCAAAAGAGTTAATTCACTCCTTTATTCCCCCCATTTCTTTGTGTGTGTGTATGTGTGTGTGTGTGTGTGTGTGGCTTGAGTAAGGCTCCTTTCTTGCTTTTTTTGCAATTTTGATTCAATTTTCTAAATTCCAACCTACGAAAGACTCCTCTTTCAGACTGGATGCCTTTTAACATAATAAACTCATGAATTTTATCTTATTTTATTATAAGAATTGACAGACTACTAGGCAGAACATGGAATCATTAATGGATTGCAATATTTTATATATAGCTGCAAATTAAAATCTCCTCCCTCAAGGTTAACAACATGATCAATTATATGACCACTTGCTTTTATTTGGTAGAGTTATAGCTAGATTTGTTGTGAAGGACAAATTATTGAACTTTCATCAATTTACTGGATAAGAAGTTGCCTTGCAAGGAATATTAGCATTGTGTTGGGAAACCCTTATCAAATCTGGCCTTCTTTTTATTAATCCATTACATCATTTGCTTGCACATGGAAGTCCAGTTGCAAAAGTTCCTTTGTCCTTTTTAAATATATCCAAAAATATTAGCTATGCTTAAACTCTATGTTATCTGGCAGCTTGAGTATTATATAATTAAATTATTTGTATATAATAAAAAAAGATAAAGACCAAGTAGTTCTGTGAAACACACACAAATGTGAGTGCTTGCACACACAGAGACCATACACTCCCCATAAGTCACATCAACCACAGAATTTCTTATTTCAACACACTAGCATCATGATCACAAAATAAGCTCATTAGTATACTTATAAGATAATATATAACTAATATAATGTGATTTGGTACAGAGATAAACTACAAACAGAACAGGATAAATAATTTATAAATAGAACATTATGTGTATTTTCACCTGATTTATCAAAGAAAGAAAAGATACTGCATGTATAGGAAAGAATGCTTTATCTTTTCAGTAAATGGTGCTGAGTTTAATATAGCTATACAGAGAAAAAGTACTTTGGTTTCTACCTCACCACATAAACAAAAGTCAATTCTAGGTGGATTGCTGAAATGCAATTTATTAATAAAATAAGATGTTAGAGCAAAACATATGAGGGCATTTTCATGACCTTAGAGTAGGCCAAGAAATATTAAATAGGACAGAAGAAGTATAAGCATGAAAGAAAAGAGTTGAAAAATTGTATTATGTTAAAGATAATTTCTGTCCTTAAAAGTTACTGTAAAGGAAGTGAAGAGGTGAGCTATGCACTGGGAGAAAATATTCACAATCCATATGCATGACAAAAGGCTTCTGTCAAGAGTATAAAAAGAATCCTTACAAATCTATAAGAAAAAGATTGATGACCCAACAAAAGTGGGCCAGATTTCCAGATGTGAAGAAACTTTATGAATAAGGATATTCCAGTGGCCAGTAAACTTATAAGCTGATGCTTAAATTCATTAGTTATAAGAGAAATGTGAATTAATCCAGGATATAACATAATAATACTTCATAACCACCAATATGATTACAAAAAAAAAATGTTGGTGAAGACAGAAACTGGATTCTTGTACAATGCTGGTGGAACTGTGAATTGGTACAACTTTGGAACATACGAATATTCTAGCAACAAGTAGTTCAACTCATAGGTTTATTTAGTAAAAATCATACATTTGTTTTCCAAAATGTATAATGTACCATTCATGATCATCAAAAACTACAATTACCAAAATATTAATACATAATAGAACTGATGAACAGACACACAGAATAAATAGGAATGTGAATGAGTGATATACAGTTTTAGCAACAGTACTGATGAAGTTTGCAAACACATTGTTAAGGGAAAGAAACTAGCAAGAGAAAGTTCCATTATGTAAAGTATAGTTCCATCTATATAAAGCATAGGAAATAGCAAAATTAATTTATTCTTTTAAAATTCAGGATAGTGGTTTTCCTTATTGATACAGTGATTGGAAGGGAGAATAATGAGAACCTTTGTTAATTGTCTGTTTTTTGGTCTGGAGCTGGTTGTACAAGTCTGTACACTTTATGCCAATAAACTGAGCAGTATGCTTAAGTTCACTCTTCTCTACGTGTGTTTATACCAATCCAAAAGGAAATTATGAGTCTCATCTTTTGAAGAAGAAACCTGGGGTATATTTCAATATCCCTCTGACTTTAGATGATATCAATTATTGGGTTGGCCAAAAAGTTCATTTGGGTTTTTTTCCCATATGATGTTATGGAAAACCAGAATGGATTTCTTGGCCAATCTAATATTTTTTGCTTATCTTTAGTTACTCTTATGGTGTTGGCAGGTATTTCTGGGATTTCACACCCAGTATTTCAGGAGAACATTGTTCCAAAACTGTGTTACTCCTGCCAGTCCTCAGCAGTCTGTTCTAGGTCAGGAATACATAGAGCTGTGTGTGCATCAGATTCATCTCCAAATAGTCTGACTCAGTTGATCTGTGTTGTGGTCATCAACTCTCCCTGGTACATCTAGTAGGAAACCAGAGTCATGGAACCACTGGACCAGACTGCTAAAGACAGACAGCCTTAGCGTATTTCTGTAGCCATCTTGACAGCAGAGGGGTAAAGAATTGGTTAGAATTTTAAAAGTCATATTTGGCCATCTGTATCAAAATTACTTCCTGGCCCCCAAGACTTTGATTTACTGCATTTGAGTTGACAAAAAAATTTAACAAGGAGTTGAAAAAAATTTGTAACAAGCATCTCAGATGATTCTTATATTAATTAAAGTTCAGAAACATTCTTATAAAATCCATACATTTCTTACTTTCTAAAGAGGAAAAATAAATTATTATAGCACATAGTAGTGCCATCCATCTACCCCCAGATACTTTCTCCTAACCTTCTAGCATCTCATTTTTCCAAGCTAAATATCAAACTCCTAAAATTTAGCAAGTATAAAACTGAGACTATGGGAGATTTACATAAAATAATCGCTTAGTCATCTCTTAGCAGTTTACAGTTTACACAATTTACTTATGAACAGTTCTTTCCAGGAAAGTGAGAAAAAAAAATACTTGTATCTCTTGCTACCAGAAAATGTAACCAAAGTTTTAAAACAAAGAAAGAAAAGAGTGCAGCACATAGCCACTGATGATATAGACAGTGAGGGCTAATTGTTCTTTCTGTCCAAATGACAAGTCACTTTCCTAGATTTTTACATGGACCAGAAGCAAAGAAAAATACTTTTTTCACTATCAATGATATTTTCAGAAAACACTTCTTTATTATTCATAGTCAAAGTAAAACAAAACAATTTAACTCCCACATAAATAATGCTTGCATTGTTAAGGACTCTTAGCAGTATATACTAGATGCTTCCAAAATGGCCAACATACAGCCCTCATTAACAAAATATTGAATAATCACTTCTAAAGAAAGCAGGAAAAAATTTCATTTTTATTCTGGTGGACTCAAACATTATCACTAATAAGGGGCTGTATTACTTCAAGGGGGGAGGTGGTTGTAAGACAGATTATGAGCTTTGATCTGTTGCCTGATTTCTGGGGCTTATGGCAAGCCATTATATTTACTATGGAGGTTTTCTATTTTCCTGTTTGTTTACTATATAGCAAAAAGAAAATTGATGAAAGCTTAAAAAGAAAGCCATTGCAACTATCTAATCTAATGAGAAGATGAGTGAAAACGAAGACTCATCTTCAGTTTCTTTCAAGTGAAACTGTTCAGTTTCTTTGGACAAAAAAAATATTTAGGTTGAAAACTGTTTTAATGTCTTTGATATAATGCCAGTTATTAAGTTTATACAACAAATCACCTTCAAAGCAATTAAAGTTTAAGCTTATGAAGTTTTTCTTTTTTTAGTTTTGCTCTGCTGTTAGAAGATAACTGTACTTTATTTTTATCATAATAATCTCCACTTAGGTAAGTAACAATAGCAAGGGTTGTATAAGGGCTGTTTGGATTACAAGTATGTATCTTGGAAAATATCTAAGATTTAATAAAATCTGGTCAAGAACTATCAGGGAACATTTTGAAAACCATGAACACCATTTTCCTTTAATATAGTATTAATACTTGATGACGTTTTATTTTATTTCATTCCTATGACGGAAGGAGGTTTTCTCTTTCTCCCCCACCCCTTCTCTTCATGTGTGAAGGAATAAGGTTGGTTTATATGTATATGGTTTCTGGGGAAAAGTGGAGGGAAATTTTCAGGAATGAAACAATGTAGTATGAAGTTCTCAAAGAAGCAGGCCATAGCTAAAAGTCATTGAATTTATGAGGGGGAAAGCTAATTCTAAATTGCACTCAGCAGAGATCAAGAAATAACAGCATGAAGTTTTATTGCTATAAGAATCAATACTTGGGTCTTTTCCCTTTGTAAAATGTTTGACTCAGCAGATGAAAGACTGGAAATTTGTGTGCAGAATACATGATGTTCTCTTTTATTTTTTTAACCATGGGCTCTAATTATAGACACTGGAGATCAGTCCTGGGTGTTCATTGGAGGGACTGATGTTGAAGCTGAAACTCCAATACTTTGGCCACCTGATGCGGAGAGCTGACTCATTTGAAAAGACCCTGATGCTGGGAAAGATTGAGGGCAGGAGGAGAAGGGGACGACAGAGGATGAGATGGTTGGATGGCATCACCAACACAATGGACATGGGTTTGGGTGGACTCTGGGAGTTGGTGATGGACAGGGAGGCCTGGCGTGCTGCAGTTCATGGGGTCGCAAAGAGTCGGACACGACTGAGCAACTGAAATGAACTGAATTAAGGTGTCATTTGACAGATGGTTTAATACAGACAATTTGATAACATTTGACCTACTTTGTATGCTTGCTGGAAACATTAACACATTTAAAACAAGATTTTAATCAACATTTTGCTGCTGCATGGTCACTTTCTCTTTAGTTTTATTATCTGCTGCTGCAGCTGCTAAGTCGCTTCAGTCATGTCCGACTCTGTGCGACCCCATAGACGGCAGCCCACCAGGCTCCGCCGTCCCTGGGATTCTTAGGCAAGATCACTGGAGTGGGTTGCCATTTCCTTCTCCAATGCATGAAATTGAAAAGTGAAAGTGAAGTCGCTCAGTCGTGTCCGACCCTCAGCGACCCCATGGACTGCAGCCCACCAGGCTCCTCCGTCCATGGGGTTTTCCAGGCAAGAGTACTAGAGTGGGGTGCCAGTTTTATTATCTAGGTTAATGCAAAACAGGGTAGGATTCTTTATAGTCCCACTGTGTGATTAAAAAAAAATCTCTTTTAAGAAAATACTTAGATAAGCCATTTGGGAACAGACTAACTTTCTACTTTTTAATAGACCAATTTGAGGAACACTTCAGGTACTAGCTAGAATCGGCCAAGCAGGAAGTTACAACTTTGATGTTTCTGAAAAAGAAAGCATTAAAGACACTTTCAGAGAATATTTGTAATAGAGACAAAGAAAGACAGAGAGACTCCAATAAGACTACTCAGGATGCTGCATGGACAGTGGGTTTCAGCTAAGGAATGGGAGTTCTAATTCTGTTTCTACTGAAAACCAGCTGAAGAAAAAATGGAAATATTACAGTCATCTTGGGATTCAGTGTCCTTATAAAGAAAAATAGACAGTTAATCTTCAAAGTTTCCTTAACCGTTAGAGTCTATATAATTTCTCAGCAATTACATTCCACTTAGAGTCTATATAAATAGAATGTAAGATTTTTTACTTTGGTCTGTACATGGGGAAATACATAAAAATTTATTGAAGTATGATTTGTTGACTTTTTGTGGTTTGCTAGTTTTTCTAATTCCTTGGCCAAGCCTACAAGAATTCATTCCTATGTCCTGAATACAGAAGGTGATTGAAGCTCATGAAATTTGATAGAAAAATTGTGACTCAGTGATAAATAAAAAATCATATTTAGTTGGTTATAGCCTGTTTTTCAGATTAGTGAAGATAAGTTTAAGTATGTTCATTAGACTTTTAGATTTCTTCTAGGGGATTTGAATGTCATATTGGCACCATCTATAGATACTTAAGGTGAAGTACACCCACAACGATTTCATTCTATGATAATTTTTTAATCTGTTTTATTTATTTTATGTTTTATTTAGGCTAATTAGTATAAACTCCAATCAATCAGGAGTTTAACTAAATAGTTAAATTTAACTATTTAACTATTTAGTTAAATATTATTAACTATTTAACTAATAGTTAAATCTAAGCCACAACTAGCATTAGTCTAGTCGGGTAAAAAGCATCAGGTAGACATTGTTCTTCCTTTTGCCAGTTTGTATTCTGGACACACAATATCTATGCTTTTAGTATTTTATTGAACTCCTATAATGTCTGTAAAAAGTTAAAATTTCATTTTTAATAATGAGTAGCAAATCATTTTAATGTTTAAATCATCAATTAATGTTTCATTTTTGATGAGTTCCACTAAGCTTATCTTAAGAGTTTTAAAAGGAGAATTAATTTTTTCCTAAGCACCATTTATTGAAATTTTCAATGCTCAAATGCAAAAGTAAACTCTGAAGTCAAAGACATGTCTACATGAAATTCATAAGTAGAATTAGAAAACAAAAAATAATTTGTTTAGATGAATGAAACTTATCAATGCGTAGAGAAACATATATAGTTGAGACTGTTTTGTGGATTTAGATTCTAATTTTCCAGGCACAGGAACAATTAATGGGACTATATCAAAGGTGGTATATTTGTCAATAAATTTTTATGAACATAGGAAGGGGCAAGCACATTAATTAAAGACATTTGAAGAAAGAGGGCATGTCTGAAGTCATGTTTCTGTAGGAGGAAGCAGAAGAAAACCCCTGCATTTTTTTTTTTTTTTAGAAGCTCATTTCATTTAATGGGGGACACCAAATGGCACAGTTTCCATACAGTTAGTTCTGCCAGTATTCCCTAGTACCAATCTACGCCTTCTTTGCTAATCAACAATAGTTTATTCCAAAAGAGCTCATGGCAATGAAAAATGTCAAACTCCATTGACCTTAAAAGAAAATTAAGCCTAGGGTCTACTCCTGCCTTACCCCTCTGGGGTATAGATTAGTATAAAACCCACAGTGTAAGAGTGTATTGCTTTATTGAGGGGGTGTGGTTGGGAAGGGAGACACCATGGTAACGGAAGGAATCAAAGTAATACAAGTACAGGAAGCAGTGTTAAAATATAAATACACAGAATGGATAGTTTTCTTAGAGGACTCCGCTCATGGAAGAAAAACTTTAATTGCTGTTGCAAAAACATCTGTATGAAGTAGAAATTGGTTTTAATAACATTAGTAGAGAATATGTTCTAGAAAGTGGAGGTAACTGGACATAAAATCCTGCTGCTGCTACTGCTGCTAAGTCGCTTCAGTCGTGTCCGACTCTGTGGGACCCCATAGACAGCAGCCCACCAGGCTCCCCCGTCCCTGGGATTCTCCAGGCAAGAACACTGGAGTGGGTTGCCATTTCCTTCTCCAGTTCATGGAAGTGAAAAGTGAAAGTGAAGTCGCTCAGTCATGTCTGACTCTTAGCGACCCCGTGGACTGCAGCCCACCAGGCTCCTCCATCCATGGGATTTTCCAGGCAAAAGTACTGGAATGGGGTGCCATTGCCTTGGCAGCAATTAATAGAACAGTCCCAGATGGCTAGGCTGAGGCCAACACCTAATGAGGACGAAAGCCTTGTCTGTGGGGAATTTTGGATGACACCTGGAGAAATATTACACTGTGCGTAAACCAAATTGAATTGTTTTCACAAGTGTTGTAAAGTTTGATATAGTAAAAGGCTTTTTCTACATGCACTTCAATTTCACAGCAAGAGTGGCATAGGATACCTAAACACAGAAGACAGCATTCATGCAAGATATCTAACTCCTTGATATAATAATGCATACAATTCAAAATGATTACACTATCATTACATCTAGGGCTTTCTGCAACAACGAGGTGGTGGTTATGGAAAGCATGGCCCTTGGTATCAATATCTAAAAAGCAGCCACCACCTTCTATGTGTGTTCTCTTTTTGTGTTTTTTCTTCATGTTTCTTAATCAACTCTGCTGTTGTTGCTGCTGCTTAGCAAAACTGGTAAAAACAAAATTGTAATCATCGAACAAAGCGCTCTGGCAATCAAGACGTTTAAAACCTTCAATCTTCTGGGGCGAGGAAAGCACTGTGCGACATTTAGAACTCTGATTTACAAACAGGGTGGTCACAAATTTTCCTGGCTTGAAGACTTCCCCAACTTTCCTGATCAGGTCATCATAGGAGGTCTGACTTAAGTTTGTTTTAAAGCTAACATAAGAAAATTCTGGTTCTGGAGTGATGTGAATAGTCCAATAAGTTCCATCCGATTTCATCCCATTCATTGAATACCCACAAGGATTGAACATTGTGGCATCAATGACAGAACCTGGTATCAGGTCACGAATTCCACTCTCACGAGTGACATCCTTTGCAGTAACACCATCTTTCATGTAGAACTGGTCCATAACTTCTGGGTCAAGCTCACTCATCAGAATTTCCAGGGTTTGATCTGGCTGATTGATTACCCTACTCTCTGGGAAATCCAAAGTATACAAGTACCAACAGTCAGAATTCATGCGTCCCATACAATATGCTGCTCCATTTGGGAAAACTGCATTAAGGAACTCTATTTCTTCCTGGAAATTCCGGTGTGGGTACCTTTGGTGAGAAGGCTTCATGAAATTCTTACGAGAATAAAAGAAGCTTTGAATTGAGTCAAACCCACTGTAATCCCTAGCAAGTTTCAACAGGGGAACCAGTGCTTTCAGCAAGAGGGTGGTACCACATGTCTTCAAAATGAAACGTCTCTTGGAGGCAAACGTGCTACTCTCACTGAGTACATAAGCTTCGTGCTTGTCAGTTTTTGTCACACTTATGATTGAACATTGCACATCCTTCAAAAGTATGTCCCACTCGGATCTTGGGATGGTGGGAAGATCCCCAGTTCCTTGGTTTGCGTCGGGTTACTGCCTGGAGAACCAAATCTCCAGCAGTTTCTCGGTCCCTTCGAAAAAATGTGCAGCTTCCATCACCGTGAGACTAGCGAACAACCAACAACCACAGAAAATCAACTAAATTAAATCTCTTCTCCCGCCACCGCCGCTGCGGATTGTTCAGCTGTGTTACTAAAGTTCAGGTTCCTTCTTTTTTTTCTTTTTGCTATAATTTTATATTAACTTTAAAAAATAAAAGGATTAATAAAATTTTCCCGGCTTTGTGTGTGTGGGTGAGCGAAAGTTGAACGTAAGTCTGTTGGAAATACAGGCAGATACAGCTCAGTCTCCTGTAGTCCGCTGTTTCCCCGTTAGAGAGAGTAGAGGGAGCGCTAGCTAATGTCGCCGGCCATACTGTGGGAGCCAACCCCTGCATTTTAAATATATGCTCAGGAATTATTTGCTAAACCTCGCTCCTTAACGAATAACTATAGTGAATGGAATAATAACAATTTGACTGAACCTGAGGAATCAAAGGAGTGACTTTTAAAGACAAAAGTGAGGTCACTGAACTTACTCTTCTTACTGCTTTATTGATTAGCCGTTTGTTTCATTGCTTTAACTGTATTGAATAGGTATTTTGGAAGAAAAACAATGAAAACCACACTAACTCTATACATAATTAAATGTTTCTGTGACATTGTTTTAAGTTCCACTAGTTAGTAGTCCCTCAAAGGTTTTGCGCTTTTTCCAAGAAAGTATTTCATAATGCCATTTGCAGCAACATGGATGCAACTAGAGATTAACACAGTAAGTGAAGTCAGGAAGAGAAATTCAAACACCATATGATATCACTTACATGTGAAATCGAAAAAATGACATAAATGAACCTCTCTATGAAACAGAAACAGAATGAGGGACACAGAGAATAGGCTGGTGGTTGCCAGGGGACTGCAGGTGGGACAGAGATGTATTGGGAGTTTGGGATTAGCAGATGAAAACTGGTGTTTACATAGAATGGATCAACAAAAAGGCCCTACTGTAGAGC
Organism: Bos javanicus; assembly: GCF_032452875.1. Classification (NCBI taxonomy): domain Eukaryota; kingdom Metazoa; phylum Chordata; class Mammalia; order Artiodactyla; family Bovidae; genus Bos; species Bos javanicus. The sequence goes on along the minus strand of NC_083874.1, from coordinate 86,231,340 downwards.
AGAGGGAACTATATTCAGAGTCCTGTGATAAACCATAATGGAAAAGAATATGAAAAAGAATATATGTAGATGTATTTTTTATATATATGCATAACTTAGTCACTTTGCTGTACAACAATAAAAACAACCTTGCAGATCAACTTTATTTCAATAAAATATAAATAAAATTTGTAAAAAGCACATCAGTATTCATCAACTTAGAGAAACCTACCTCTCTCTAAATGACTTAGATGTTTTCAGATATTTCCAAATTAGCAAGGGAAAAATGTGAGAATGTGTTCCACTGATTTCTATGATAATCCTGTAACAATGGATAAATTAAGCCATTAGAAGAATACTGACAACTGAGGTATTCTGATTAATTGCATTTTTCTGAGGAACAGAGGTCTAGTTTCCAAATCTTTCTTTGTTCTGACTGTCACTAAAAGGAAGAAACATTAACTCATTTTAGTAAGTGCTAAGCACTACATGTTTAGAAGTAGTTGGAGATGTTTAGAGTAAATGTATACTACCTAGATATAGCCCATTCATTTCCATTTATTTGCAATCCTAAAATATGAGCTTACTTTGTTTGGCTTTGCTTTTCCATTCTCAGAGTTACAAGCTCACTATAATTGGAGTCAAAATCATAAATTAAACCTTTGTAGTTACTTTCAGTTATAAATAAAAGTGATTTACAAGGATGCTATCAATTGTTTTGCATGTTTTATGGTGCTTTGATAATGTAAACTTTCTGCAACCCTATTTGAACTATTAGTTTATCAAGTGGACTCATTAAAAAAATGTGAAACCAACTTTTTAAAACTTTAAAATAATGTATCTTGGAAAACCAGTCATGGTGAGTTTCTGTTGAAATTATTACAAGTTCTGAAGTTTAGTCTTATAAGTTTTTACTATTCTGCTGTTGTTATTAATTTATTTATATATCAGATGTCTATGCAATATTCCATTTTTTGAATGTTTATGGAAGAAAAGTTAACATGCTGTCCTTTAAAATACAGTCTTACTACTCCTCACATGGGAGGAAATATTCCTCAGCATTGTTCTAGAAGCGAGATTCCATGACGGAAAATCCAAGTAGGTTTCTGTGACAGGAGAAGAAGGGCTGAAAGTGAGTTCGACAGTCCTTGCATCTGAAAAGCTCTCAATCTGTGTTTTCAGGACTGAATCCCTGCTCTCCCTCATGGTGGAATGTTAAACACACCAGGACACAGAGCTTTCTTTGCTCTCCTCTATTCTGCTTTTTGTCACCGCATCTCTTTATCTGCACTTTTTTTCTTTTTTATACTCTCATTTATTACCTAATGTCGTATTTTTCTGCAAGAAATAATATGGTATTTTCTGCAAATGGACACCAAGCACAAACAGTAGTGTCTAAATAACCCCCTGGAGTTGAATTTATTAGATTTTCCCTGCTTACTCTTCTTTCACACATTTGTGCTGTACCAGAGAGAATGAGTCAGATAATTTAACAAGTAAACATGTCATTGAGTCATACAATGGAGAGTTGGATCCCAAACATGTCTTTTATATGATAAAATTAACATTAAAACAGTATCATTAAAAAATAAGTTTACCGATAGCCTCACCCTAGTATCTATTATTTTTTTCTCAATTCCTCCAATCATATATATCACTGAATTGATGGCACCCCACTCCAGTACTCTTGCCTGGAAAATCCCATGGATGGAGGAGCCTGGTAGGCTGCAGTCCATGGGGTCGCTAATAGCTGGACACAACTGAGCGACTTCACTTTCACTTTTCACTTTCATGCATTGGAGAAGGAAATGGCAACCCACTCCAGTATTCTTGCCTGGAGAATCCCAGGGACGGGGGAGCCTGGTAGGCTACCGTCTATGGGGTCATACAGAGTCGGACACGACTGAAGTGACTTAGCATAGCATGGCATAGCATTATCCTTTAAACACCATGGGCTTCCTTGGTGGCTCAGATGGTAAACAATCCACCTGCTGTGCAGAACACTTGGGTTTGATCCCTAGGTTGGGAAGATCCCCTTGAGAGGGGCATGGCAACACCCTCCAGTCCTCTTGCCTGGAGTATCCCCAGGGACAGAAGAACCTGGTGGACTATAGTCCATGGGGTCGCAAAGAGTCAGACACAACTGACTAAGCACACATGCTATATTGTTTAATCATTTTTTTTCTGAATAACATTTAGAATTACTGAAGAGCTTATGAACGGCCTTTTTAAAATATAATATACAAAGTTGGCATTCACTAAGCACTTACTGCATTCTAGGTATTAAGCTAAACTCAGTATACATATTTTCTTGTTTATATAAAATAGGTAAGAGGTGGCTGTGTTTATGCCATTTATTGAGGGATGGAACAATTGAGCAATTCATTCAACATGACACATGTAGCAAGTGATGAATCAACCAGATGGTCTGTCCTTAGAACTTATGCCCTTAATCGACATGTGATATTGCTTCTTACAACTAAAAATGTATGCCAAAGAAATAGGAACTGGATAATACAAAGGGTTGAAGAAATATAGCTACATTAAGGTTCATGGTAGGTATTTAGATTAATAAAGTCTTAATTCCTATACCTGGTTACTTGCTGTGGTTCTCCCTCTTCCTCACTCCAACCTAGGAAATAGCTTTGAGGATGTAATTTAGTATTTCTGAGTTTTTAAATATATTTATATTCTTATCCCTTGGTGTCAGACCATACCAGAAATGGAGTAAGCCAGACTTACACTACATAAGACCGGGGATCAGGGGCAGAAACAGAATAGTTGTAGGTAGGAGAATTTCCATAAAATCAAATCACAGTTAAGTTAATCGAGGTAAATAAATCTACCACATGGTTTGCCAAATTACAAAAACAAACTAGTGATAACTGTGGGATTAGGTATGAATATAAGAAGGACTTTTCAAATAGCAAAAATTACCTATAGAGAAAACTTGAAAATCATCTCAAAACACATTTTGGAAGTTCTTTGGCGTTAAGAAAAAAAAAGACAGCTTTCATTTTTGAAAGAAATTATTTTATAACTCAGAATTTTTATATCCTCTCTCTAGAATATTCTTATTTCTGGTGTCTGCTCAGGAATTCCTCTGTCACACCCTTGAGTGTATTGCGCATCTTAAGGAAGAAACAAGATTTTAAACGCTGTAATTCCCTGGTATACTATGGAGAACAGTGTCTATAAAATGTCATGGGTTAAATGCCACACTGAAATTAGAAGGACCAAGGAGGAATTTAGGGACTACAACCTAATATTCTAAAGGCAACAATTAGGGATTGTTGCCTATATACATCAGATTTAGGGAGGACAACAGAACTGAATGACATTTAAAGGTAAAATAAGAAAAATGTCTGCTCAGAGAGAAAAGAAAAAAAAATAGGAAAGAGAATACATTAGTTCTGTTCTTAATTGTAGAAAATGAAAGATTTCCTCTCAACATTTTAAAGAGAGAGAAAGTTCAAGTTCTATTAAATAGCAATAAATATATCAGACTACAGTTATTTGATAAAACAGGTGAATAAAATAATAGGACTTATCATCTGAGTATTGAACAAGTAGAAATAAACCTTATTAACAAAGCATTTTACAAGAAGGCCGACCGCCAACTCCTTGATAAAGTTGACTGACATTGTAGTCTGCTTCACTCCAAACATTACCCTATAATTAGGGGTGTTTGTGATTGTATGAAGACCTTAAAACAGTTGGTTTAGAGTCAGCAAATCCACAATCTGAAATAAGAATGTACGTATTATTTACTATGCAGTTTCCATAAGGGCAATTGCCCTCTCCTGTAATAGTAAAAATCCTCTTCTGTGTTTGGGCTCTGTAAAGAGTTGGTTAATCAAATTGTTTAAATCCAGGTGTACCTTAAACATTTGTTTAACTCAAAACATATAAATGTGCATTTTTTAGCCTTTAGATACAGATTGAAGTCTTTTTCTGTGAGAGTATTCCACTGTTCAGACTTCTGCCTCATCGTCCTTAAATAAACAATACATATAATGCATCTTTTAAAAATTTCCAGTTTTAGTGTCTTAGTATCTTTCATATATAGAAAAAATTTTATGGATTCTTGTGAAGCTGAGTGCAGAATCATTCTATATTTCTATGATTCTCTCACCTCCCTTCTCTTTTTTCACTCAAGTAACTCAGTGGCTTTATTTATTTTTTTGTCCTAGACTCTATGAAGTCTGTCCAAAGCATTTAACTTAATTTGCTTGTAAGAGTGATTTTCTTTTCACACTCATATTTTTCAATTAAGGCAGAATTTAATTAAATTATATAATTATAAAGATAATTCCACAGTAGGATACACATTGAAGTTAAATTAATGTTGGCCCAGAGAAGAAAAGTCTTATCTCTCTCCAACAGGCAAATCTGATTAGGTGTTTTAAGGCTGACAGGGTGTCTTAACAGTCATTAGGAATAGCACCTTCTCCTAACTACTTGCTCTAGTGCTCCAACTAGCGGTACAGAATGATTGCTCCTATTCCTGCCATTACATTCACATTCCAGGCAGTAGCAAAAGGGAAAGAAGGGAAGTACGTGCCCCTTCAGTTTAATGACAAGACCGATAATTTACACATATTGCCTAAGCACATTTAGTCATCTCCTTGTCATGCCTAGCTGCAAAGGAGTAAATGTAGCCTTTTAGCTGAGTAACCATGTGTTGACTAAAAATTCTATTGTTACAGTAAGAATGAAAGATGGAAAGAACAGATACAAAGTAATCCATAAAATATTTTTTAAAATAAATTTATTTATTTTAATTGGAGGTTAATTATTTTCCAATATTGTATTGGTTTTGCCATACATCAACATGAATCCGCCACAGGTATATACATTTAGATCTATTTCAAGTGATTCTTTTGAAACAAGGCAAATGTTTTAGCAGGTTTTACTATAACTGTCCTCTGGTTATGCCACTCCACACAGGGGAGGAGCTCACAGGGCCAAGAGGACTTGCCTAACAAGAACCATGTGTGTGCTCAGATGCTCAGTCATCTCTGACTCTTTGCATCCCCATGGACTGAACCCCAACAGGCTCCACTGTCCCTGGGATTCTCTCAGCAAGAATACTCGAGTGGGGTGCCATTTTCTCCTCTAGGGATATTCAAACTTATGTCTCTTACGTATCCTGAATTGGCAGGCTGATTCTTTACTACTAGTGTTACCTGGGAAGCCCAACCAGAATCATGCCCTCCTTTTGAACTTGGCTACCCAGGACTTCAAAATTCCCTGTCTGAATAGCCCTGGACCTGCTTCCAGAGCTTCCAGTGGTCCTCTGAAGAGTGAACTACTGCAGGAGTATGAAAACAGCTTGGACAAGCAGGCTGGAAATGTGCCATGTGTGTGAAAGCCCTTGTAGGGTCAGAGCTGGAGGTAGGAAGAGAATGGGAGAGTATTAGTCAGCTTGCTAGGACTAGATAATCCCAATGAAGAACTCAGAGATGCCATAAAATTGAAAATTGAATCTAAAAATTGAAAATTGAATCTTTGAACTCATTATGGAGGTATACCGCCAAAGTAGGAAGATGGTTTCACTTGTCTAAGGCTAAGTAACAGACTCTGCCAAAATGTGGTGGTTTGAAACAACAATCATTTCATTGTTCCAGTGAGGATATTCCACAAGGTGTAGGCTGTTGCTAGAGGACCCAGGATGCTTCCCTCATGTGTTTGGAGCCTTTGCCAGCTGGGACATCTTGTTTCTATCCATTTGACCTCTCTTTCCATTTTTGTCTGAGCCAAAGAGTCTATCATAAGCTTCTTCATATGGCAGCTTCCTTATATGGCTGAGTTCTAAGGGCAAAAATGGGAAGATGCAAGGTCTTTCAAGACCTAGGCCCAGAAATCACATTCCCCCATATTCTAGTGCCCCAAACAAGCCATACGACCAGTCCATATAAAGAGAAGTCAAATAGGTTCAAACACTTAATTGGAGGAGTGACAAAAGGCATGGGATGGGAAGAGCTGTCATGGCCATCTGAGAAATAATCTACCACAAACATATTTATTTAATAGCTTTGTATTCTTGTCCCAGTCTCTGAACACATTAGTCATGTATCTGTCTTTAACCATCTAAATTCCACTTATTTCTGTACATCAAATGCTTCTTCCCACACCAAAAATATCTGCATTTTTAATAAAGAACTTCAAATAGACCCATCTAGCTCTTGCATTCAAATGCAAGGTCTCTGGGTGATGTTCAGTCATTTCACTGAGTTGGACTTAGTGTGGTCTGGCAACCAATATGATGAAAGGCAAGTTCTATTTCTTTCCTCACATGCATTCCACAGTGGTGGAGTAGGGATAGTAATATGTTTCTCAAACAATAAGATTTTAGAAAACACAAAGTTGAGTCATTATTGTTGGAAATAATTTAATCTCCTTATATTTTCTTTTTTCTTTAAACAGAGATTCAAGGTATGCATTTTTTTTCTTTCCCTGTTTGGAAAAATACATTCAAGGAAAAGTACAAAAGTGTAAAAAGTATGGTTTTATAACTATCATCTTCCTTCTGTTGCAGAAAAAGGGTCTGATAAGCCTGAGAATGCCTGTTTATGTCTTTGGTATGAAACTAACTTAGGAAAGATTAAAATGCTAGTTAACTCTTGGAAAAAAATGCTCCTCATCTATAATGAACTGCAGTTGTTAAATAGTGCCCTTGGTTTATTTCTCCCAAGTAAAGAACTTAACTCTCTGGGGATACACCCAGGAAGTCAAAACTCTAAGATTGTACTTCACAAAGTATTTAATCATTTATATTAAGGGAATCAAAACGTTTGCCTCTTGGAATTCATGGTGGTCTCCCACTTCCTGGGACCATCTTTCATTCTAACATTTAAACAAAATGGCTCAAATCCCTTTTATAAAATAATACTATCTAGCTTCCCTCTACTTCTCCCTTCTTTAGGGGCCAACTTTCTCTAAAATATTGAAAGAAACGGAGGTTATTTCAAATTTGCTTTTCTCTTGTCATATCCAGGACTCATAATCACTTAACTTCAGGCTTTCATTACTTTGTGGTTGGTTCCCACCTACAGCTTTGGAACTTTGCCTCTCTTCCTTCATTCCCCAAAGAGGTACTACTAATGTCAAATGAATGGGATTCTATGTTAAACAGATTTGTGCTGAAGACTTGAGGAAGACAAGAATCCTCGCATGATCAAAAAACAATTCTGCTGTTGAATCAGTTCAGTTCAGTGCAGTCTCTCAGTCGTGTCTGACTCTTTGTGATCCCCTGGACTGCAGCATGCCAGGCCTCCCTGTCCATCACTCAACTCCCAGAGTTTACTCAAACTCATGTCCATTGAGTCAGTGATGCCATCCAACCATCTCATCCTCTGTTGTCTCCTTCTCATCCCGCCTTCAATCTTTCCCAGCATCAGGGTCTTTTCAAATGAGTCAGTTCTTCGGATCATGAGGCCAAAGTTTTGGAATTTGAGCTTCAGCATCAGTTTTTCTAATGAATATTCAGGACTGACTTCCTTTAGGATGGAAATTTCCTTTAGGTTGGATATCCTTGCAGTCCAAGGGACTCTCGAGAGTCTTCTCCAACACCACAGTTCAAAAACATCAATTCTTTGGTGATCAGCTTTCTTTATAGTCCAACCCTCACATCTATACATGACTACTGGAAAGATCATAGCTTTGACTAGATGGACCTTTGTTGGCAAAGTAATGTCTCTGCTTTGTAATATGCTGTCTAGGTTGGTCATAACTTTTCTTCCAAAGAGTAAGTGCTTTTAATTTCATGGTTGCAATCACCATCTGCAGTGATTTTGGAACCCAAAAACATAAAGTCTGTCACTGTTTCCATTGTTTCCCCATCTATTTGTCATGAAGTGATGGGACTGGATGCCATTATCTTAGTTCTTTGAAAGTTGAGTTTTAAGCCAACTTTTTCACTCTCCACTTTCACTTTCATCTAGAGGTTCTTTAGTTTTTCTTTGCTTTCTACCATAAGGGTGGTGTCATCTGCGTTTCTGAGGTTATTGATATTTCTCCTGGCAATCTTGATTCCAGCTTGTGCTTCTTCCAGTCTGGCATTTTGCATGATGTACTCTGCATATAAGTTAAATAAGCAGGGTGACAATATACAGTTTTGATATACTCCTTTCCCAATTTGGAACTAGTCTGTTGTTCCCTGTCCGGTTCTAACTGTTGCTTCTTGACCTGCTGTTGAATACCCTCCCACAAACCAAGTCCCTGAGAATTCCATCTGTCCAGACAAGTATTGCCCAACAAAACATTTGCAGGGTCCAATCCAGTAGCCACTAGCATCATATGGCTTGAGCACTTGAAGTGTGGCTAGTATAACTGAAGAACTGAATTTTACTTTGATTAAATTTATGTGGGTAGCAGCTCTCATTGGATACCACAGGTCTAGAACTCAATTCCTTTTTTCCCCTAAGATTTTCACTCTTATTTATCAAGCATTAGTAGATAATTACAAAATCTTTGCTACTTTATTTCAAAGAAAGAGATTTCATTTAATTTTTTTCTCTAAGTCTTGTCTATCTAGATTACCCTGGGGTCGCCACTATATACAACAAAAATTTCCCCAAGTGGCCTATCAAAGTGTTTTCCTAGAACCAAAGAACAAATTACTTGGTAAATGTCTATACCTAGGAAATCTTAAGTAGTTGCACATAATATTTTGTTTTAAAAGTTAATATTTTATTTCGATTATAATTTTTCTTCAGTAAAATCTTTGCCATACTCAGAAAGGAAGGTTGCCCATAAATTCTTTTCACAGGTAATAGTCTAGAAAAGATAAAAACGTATTATCCACTGTCCTATGAAAACTTCATAGGCTACCCAATCTCTATGACTTAAAGTCCTTGAATGAGAAAATTTTTAGGCAGACTTCTCCAAAACCAGAAGAAATCTCTTAAAATGTATGTGTAATTTAAATGGGAGAATAAGCAGCTGTCTATTGAGCATGAGGGAATGGGTGTGACCAGAATGTCAAGTTAGTTTTCTATCCTGAGGCTTGTGGCCTTGAAACTCAGGGCCCATTCCAAGATTCTGTCCCTTTGAAAACAGTGGACTCCTGTTATGAAAATAATCTCCTTTTCTCAACTTCCTTTTAGGGCCATATTCTGTGTGTACTTGACATGAAACTTTTCTTCCTAGGGACTTGCCTATTTCTCAAGTTCCTACTTTTATAAAAGGGGAGAGAGTCCCAGAGTAAACTAAGCCTATGTGCTCACAGAATCTAAAAGCTTCCATTCCTCTGGAAATTTCCTCTTCTTCCTTTTCTGCCACTATACTTGATGCTAGAACCTCCCCAGATAAGCCTTAACTTCCACATCATTAAAGCTGACTACTTGGTGTGCTTAGTGCTTTAAGTATCCACCATTTTCACAATCACAGTAAGTGGATGACATTTTCATTTCATGTAGTCTTAAGTCTCAACCTCAAAAACAGCTAGAATTCTGAGCTTTGCACGGCTTCAGTGATGGCTGGTGGCTACCCTAGTAAATTGTAAAACAATGATTAGAATTCTAACTCACAAGCGACATTCACCTCTACAGTCCTATGCTTTTCCTTGATTTGCTTCATGTAGACTGCAAGCTTTTATCAGGCCAGGTCAAATATATTCTATTTAAGCTCTTCTGTTCCAAACTGGTAGCAGAATAGTGGTGTTTATTGTCACTGGCCCCAAATCCTCTAATTAGAAGGGAGAATACCATCTGCCCCTATTCTATGGAGTCTTTTTTAAAAAAATTATTTAATTGGAAGATAATTACTTTACAATATTGTGATGGCTTTTGCCATACATCAACATGAATTGGCCATAGATATACATGTGTCCCCCCATCCTGAACCCACCTCCCATCTCCCTCCCCACCCCACCCCTCCAGGTTGTCACAGAGCAGCGGCCCTGGGTGCCCTGCTTTATGCATCAAACTTGCACTGGTCATCCATTCTACATATGGTAATGTACATGTTCCCATGCTATTCTCTCAGATCATCCCGCCCTCTTCTCCTACCGAGTCTAGAAGTCTGTTCTTTACGTCTATGTCTCCTTTGCTGCCCTGTACGTAGGATCGTCGGTACCATTCTTCTAGATCTATGGAGTCTTTAAGTAATGAAATTCTGAGACCAGATTTTGGCTGACATCAACTTCTGCCCATGTCTAAATTGGTGCCTCCTGTGTTGGGATGAAGTGTTTTCTGTTGGCTTCCAGTGCCACCTGTCTTTCTTCCTCCTGATGAATTATCCTTACTAACTGAAAGAAATGTCCTATTTATTTTGAGATATTATTATACAATTTTACTATAAATAGATCCAGTACTTCTTTTTTTCCAATTAAATTCTCTTTGACAAAGTTTTTCTAACTTCATATGATGAATATATGTATTTATACCATAAAAGATTATTGAGCACACAGTATATGAAGATATAGTTCTAGATGCTAGGGATATAGCAGTGAGCATAATTCACACAAATCTCCACTCTCAAAGAGTTTACATTATAGATGATGTAAACAGAAAATAAAGAGATGGTTATAAGCTCTGTAAAGAACTTTTCTGAAAGGGCAAGTGTGAGAATTGGAAGGGAAGCACTGAAAAGTGTCGGTGGGGTAGTTAATACTTTAGGTGAGATGGGCAGGGAAGAACTCACTAGTAACTAAACATCTGACCAAAGACTTAAAGGAGCTGATATAGTAAACTAGGTAGAAACGTGGGGAAGAGTGTTGCAAAAAGATGGGAACTGCAGGTACAAATGTACAGGAAATAGCAAGATGGTCAGTTCAGCTGGAGTCAAGCTAGGAAGTGGAGCCATAGTAGCTGAAGTCAGAGAGAAAGAGAGAGAGAGGGAGAAGCATGAAACTACAGTGTCTTACAGATATGTGTACTTTGGCTTTTACTCTGAGATGAGACCCATTGAGAGGTTTGGGGCAGAAGAACAATCCACACCAATGAAGGTGCTTCTCTTCCTTCTTTGTGATGCATATTTAGAAATTAGTGGCTACTCTACAAATTTGTCAAGACCTGCTCCAGTGCTGTACGCATGTCTGGGCAGACAACAGGAACATTCAATTCAAAGAGAGGCCATTAGAATTTCCTAACTTTCTTATATCCATCCATAAATAATCTGAGAGTTAAGGTTGGGATACAATTTGCAAAATTTCAGATGAGTCACCAATTTCTAAGCAAGGAAATGGAAAGATGGTGGAATAATCACTGACAGAAGATCTTAAATGTCCACAAGAATGGACAATAAAAAAGCAGAGATATTTGAATCCTGACATGTCAGGAAGCACCCGTGGAGGGAAATAAACCGTGCTGTAGGATAATAGGGAGAAGGCAATGGCACCCCACTCCAGAACTCTTGCCTGGAAAATCCCATGGACAGAGGAGCCTGGTAGGCTGCAGTCCATGGGGTCACTAAGAGTCGGACACAACTGAGCGACTTCACTTTCACTTTTCACTTTCATGCACTGGAGAAGGAAATGGCAATCCACTCCAGTGTTCTTGCCTGGAGAATCCCAGGGACGGGGGAGCCTGGTGGGCCGCCGTCTATGGGGTCGCACAGAGTCAGACACGACTGAAGCGACTTAGCAGCAGCAGCAGCAGTAGGATAATAAGCCTGGGGGATAAAAACCCGCCTTATCTGTAAGAAGTATGTTTTTAACCATTTCTCACAATGTGAGTATTAGCCACATATAAGTAACAAAAACAAATTCAGATGAAATTTGGCTACACAGCCTGTTGCCATTACCACACCCACTGCAAGCCCCATACATCTGTAGGTCGTCATTATCATCATCCTTTTCCAGGAATATTAAGCAATTTGTCAGAGGACAAACATCTGGAAATAAACCTCTGCTGGCTTGAGCATGTCTTTTTGTTTTATAAACCATACTGCCTCTCTCTAGAAATTATGATTCCAGACCAATTCCTCTATCCTTCAGAGGAAAACCATATTGACAATATGAACTCCAAATTTCAGATGAAACACTAAATTCATTGTGAACGTGTAGAGAATAAAGACTACTTTAAAGACATTTTAGTCTCATGTAACAACATGAAATTGTAACGTATATTGACAATAAAATAAAGACATAACTTTCCACTTTTTAGCTCTTTACGAAGAGCGCCAAGAAGTTTGGAATCTTTTAGAGATAAAATTTAAATATACACAACATAAATTCATTAAATTAGTCCTGTTATAATCCTAGCGCCCAAAGTCAGCCATCATTGACATTTAGGCATAGTTCCTTTTGCTGAATCGTTTTGTTTTGATTTTTCTTTCTGACAACAGCAGAAACATAATATTTTTAATTTATGTCTGCACATAGTCTTACCTTATCATTTTAGTCAACATGATAGCAAAGCATTCCTCTTGTTTTATAAGCTCATCAAAATATAATTTTAGCTTAACACTTCTAAAATATTACATATTCATGAACTTTACTGTTTGAACCACCTTCAGTATAAGGTCCCAAACTCCTTAGTGGAGCATATTAGGCTTGTGATGATTTCCTCTTTCTGACTCTCTGGTTTTTTGCTTTTTCTTTAATTTCCCAAATGTACCTTAGCCTCTCACAGTTTGGAAATGACTTGCTATTTTTGAGCCAATTGTACTTTCTCAGTTTTTGCATAGTTTCACTCACGGCCCTCAATGCCTTTACCATTATTACCTGATACAAAACATTCCTACTTGTCTTTAAAGAATGAGGTTTAGGATAGGCTTTTCTGAACAGCTGTTCTTGACTGCCCCACTCCTACCCAAACCTCCCTAGTACTGATTTGGGGCCCCCGTCCTGGGAGTCTCAGAGAAGTCTTCAGTTACAGCAAGCCTGCTTTCCTTCTCTAGACAGGAGCTCCATAAGGGCAGGGACCTTGGATTTTTCATATTTGCATTACAGTTCTTAGCATAGTCCCTGCCACATAGGAGGCATTCATCGACTGTATGTTGAAAGCATGAATAAATGACCACAGTTTCTTGTCTGTGTCTCATTACTGAGCCCTTGTCATTAATGGGACACAGAAAAGTCCCTACTGTCCTTGTCCATTGTCACTTCCTCTGTTTACTGATTCATTCCCTACGGTTGCTTTAGGTTTTAGGACTGAGAGTTCTGTGTGTGCATTTGCTAATAAAGTTAAAAATAATCTTCAATGAGACAAATTTGAAATGAAAAACAAGGTGAAAAAATGCATATAAAGGATGCCTATGAATCTGCATATATTAAGTATGCATATGAAATTTCACATCTGACAAATATTCAAACATGAATGATGGTATTAATTTTGAATATTAAAGCAATTACAAAACTAGATTTCTTAACTGGGTAGTTTCTACATAAGTTCCCCATTTCTGCCTCTACCAATTAAGGTTTGCCATGACTACCTTTTAGAGTAATAGCTATAGCTACTATCCTGTACAGATATGTCCTCTTCAAACCTCTAACCAGAAATGAATCAAGAAGGGACAGACTTTATATGGAAGTGTGTTTAGTTTCAGATTTATGAACTTGAGTAAGTTAATCTCTGTGAGTTCAAAATTACCACCTGTAAAAGGGGAAAAATTATATTATCTAACCCATAAGACTTTGAGGATTATATATGTAACTGCATGAAAGAACTCTGTATATGCTCAATATCAGGTTTGTAGTTACTGACTTTATATATACTGTGTGACTCTTGCGTCTATATGCCTAATCAATTATTGAGCCTCAAGTTTACCTGCTAAAGGATCTGTATTTCTTTTAACTCCCAATTTTATTCCTTATTTCCCTATTCTATAAAATCCATGACTTGGATTAATTCAACATTCAGTTTTGTGATCCTATTCAAATTCCTCTTTCCTCCCCTACTAACAAGATGTCTAAGCACTCTTAGAATCATGCCAACTGGTTGTCAATAGTCCACATTGAAGGTAGGATAGAGGTTCTTGCTTAAACAGTTAAGTAGTTATTTTCTGTATATGTTTATAAACTCACTAACATCATCAATTGACTGCGTGCATGCTGTCGCTTCAGTCGTATCCAACTCTTTGCAACTCTGTGGACTGTAGCCCGCCAGGCTCCTCTGTTCGTGGGATTCTCCAGGCAAGAATACTGGAATGGGTTGCTGTGCCCTTCTCCAGGGGATCTCCCCAAGTTAGGGATCGAACCCACGTTTCTTATGTCTCCTGCGTTGGCTGGTGGGTTATTTACCAGTAGCGCCACTTGGGAAGCCCAATACTGCCAATTACTTTACATAAATATTTTTCATGAACACAACATCTCTACTTGTAACATGAAGATAATATTACATATGAAAAATTTTTTTAAACTTTTAGAAGATAGAATTCTTTACACATAAATTCTTCTGATTTATGATAGATTTTCATTATAGTAGTCTTAAATTTGCATTAGGAAGATAAGTACTGCACAAGCTATTTGAACATGTACAATGAATATATTACTGTTTTTACTTGGTTAAAGCTATGTAACCATAAATAATTATTTTTTTTCTCTTCAAATTGCAGTACAATGGGGAAAAATAGACAAATGCGCATCTAACTTGATTTTAATCTCTTTAAGACTTCTAAATAAGAAGGTAAGAACCTAATAAGAGTGTAACTTTATTTCACTGTTAAATTTCTCAAAAAGTCAAAATGCCAAAGCACTTTTATTTGTTTTGCAATGTAATTTATTTTGTTATCAAAATAAATCTTGCTATGAGGTATTAAAGGATGCACTAAGGCTACTATTTATGAGAATTATTGAGATCTTTGTTATAATTCTCCCAAATTTATAGAGTTAAATGTAGGTGTGAGTTGAATTTTTTTGAGGTTTGTTTATCTGGGTGACAGCACATGCTAATATTGTGGCTGATTTATAGCCTTCCTTGGCTTTTAATTGTAAACTGTATGATAGACTGGTTTTGTAGAATAGTTTATAGATTTTGTTTCATAAACAATCATTTGTCCTCTCTCTTTCCATTTGAAAATGACCATATGGAAACTTCTTCCAGTTTAGGAAATAGATTAGAGTGGCTCTAAGACTTAGGGTTGGATTCAAACTGTAATATAAACCAATCTATTTATTGATATATGCAGTGTCATTAATGCTTTCACTGTGGTCATGCTTCTTGGTCAAAAAGATACAGAGACCGTTTTGCAACTGTACCACTTATGTATACAAAAAGTATTGCATTTAAAATCCTAATAAAATATATTCACATTTTGGATCCCAGAAAGCATCTACCGCCAAGGGCTCAGTGGAGCCACCATTAGCCACCACTCACTTGGTCAAGGGAACAAGAACTCAGCAGTGGTAGGAAGGATGGGGTTTCTAGACTGAAAACAATGGATAGCAGGAGAGGTGAACTGGCTTCTTGGGGGAGGTTAATCAGAGGCACATGAAAAAGTTGGGAATTGGTTGATCAGGGGAAAATGAGAAAGTTCCCATCCTTCTCTTAAAATTCTTCAGTGTTCCTCTTCCTCTACTCCAATGAAGATACAACTCCTTACATCTTTGTCCCTAGAACGAATACTATGAGCCTCAGATGCAGTAATGAGAAAATGGATGTATGTAAACATCTTTACCAGCATAGTGATTATATTTAACCTAGACTTTGATGTATATCAGTTTTAGTCATGGTTACAAAGTAAAATGGGCTTCCCCAGTGGCTAAGGGATAAAGAATCTGCCTGCAATGCAGGAAACTTGTAGGAGACACTGGTTAGATCCCTGGCTTGGAAAGATTCCCTGCAGAAGGAAATTGCAACTTGTATTAGTATTCTTGCCTGGAAAATCCCATGGACAGAGGAGCCTGGTGGGCTACAGTTCATGGGGTCGCAAAGAGTAGGACATGACTGAGCCACTGAATAATGGCAACATAAAGTAAAATACATAAGGATAGGAAATCAGTCACTCATTCCTTGTAATAGTTAAGGAAACAGAATAACCACGAGGTGGTGCTATATAACAAGAAATCTGAAGCCACCGAGCAGGAAACTGTTTCTTTGGGCATCTAATTCTTTGAAAAACTACCTTAAAACTGATAAATCAGAAGGAAACAAACACCGGGAATTTAAAGGGACAAAATACTAACCGCTCCATCTACCTCATTTTGTTAGGCCATTTTACTTTGGAAACATATTGGAAATAAATGAAGCTGTGGTTTTCTAGAATTAGGAACAAGAGCAAGATTTAAAGACCTTCAGAGAGAAAGCTTCCTCCCTTGGATTAGGGAAGTCCCTAATTTGGAAGTCCCTTGGATTTGGAAGTCCCGCCTGCTGTGGGACTAAGTGCGAGCAGGATGAAGGGCTAGAGCTTTGGGAACAAGAAAACAGAAGTGCTTCTGTTTCTTCCAGTTTTACATTTGTCAGTTTCTCCAGAGGGCACGCTATCTCTATGCGTTGGGCAGAGAATGGTTTGGGGCTGAGCAATATGGAATCTGTTGTGGAACCAACACTGGCTGATTTACATTAATAAAAAAGTGTTTGAAAAGTGTAAAGGGGCCAGTGACACTGGGGAAAAAAGAACAAATTTGTCCTGGTAAATCATAATAGTTTCGGTTATTTTAACTCCTATTTGGAGTCACCAAATAAAAAAAGTTTCCATCAAATAAGCTATATATATTAAAACTTTTTCCCCCACAAACTATAGCTGTAAATGAGATTATTCTATCTTTCATGTGATTTCTAAGACTGAGTATGGGCTAAACTAGTGTTTACATTCTATCCTCTGGATAATTGTTACGACTTCTTCAAAATACATGTGGCCTCTAGAGTTAAACCACCTGGCCCTTTAAAAGGAAACACATTTGGTAATGTGGGCAGATGAGGAAAGAACCATAAAAAATTTCTCATCTCAATAAAAAACTTTATAATGTCAGTTAGGATTTTCAAAACATTTAGGAAATATCTGATAAAAGGAGAGAGGTTAAAGAAGGCAGTTGGAAATTAAGATGTCCAGAGGCAAAAATAAGTCAAAATAAACGAAATGAAAGTAGTTAAGGCTTACTGCATATTCGAGAGAAGTATTCTGTGACTTTTAGTAGCATTTTCAAATTTGAGAGTGATGCTGTTATTTGGATATAATGGTAATACCATACTTTCCTTAGCAACTGATACATCTATGAAGAAAGAAGAAAACTGAAAAAGATAGGGAGTCAGCCTCAAGGACAGATTCAGACCCTCCCTGATCCCTAACTAGGAATCAGAAGGCCAAATTACCCAGAGAGAGGTCATTTTCTTGATTCGGGCATCTGCTCCAGCTGCAAACTCATCTTGCCCTTTCTTTTCATCACCAAGTAAGTGCCAGGGATGCCCCAATTTCCATTTACCATTGGTTTTTCCACACTTTGTAATGTGGTTTCCCAATTTAAAACACTGCAGGATGTTACCAGATTCTTTTCCAGTAGATTGTCATCTCCCTGCCCCAGTCATCCTGTGTGACACCTGACTGGATCCCTCGTGGAAGTCTGGCTTCCTTTGTCTTCTGTTAGAAGCTCTCCCGTGTCTTCCCAGTGGCCCCCTGAATGGCCTTCTCCGTCTTCTCTTCAACTCTTGCTTCTTGGATGTTGACATCCCTAGGGTTCACTTTTTTCCTCCATCTCTAATCACTTCATTGGCATGAGCTTTCCCCTCCTTGGACAGTCTTCTAATTCTTTGCTGATAAATCTCAAATCCATGCTCAATCCTAGCCACTCCTAGAGCTATAAAACTTAATATCCCGTTATCTGAGGAACAACTCCATAAAATGTTTATGGGCACCTTGAATTTGGCAGGTTCCCAGACTGATACCTAGCATTTTCTGCTGAATCTTCCCTTGCCTTCTTCTTCTTTTCTTTTCTTTTTTTTTTTTTTTTTAATAAAGGAGTACTATCTGTTCCCCAGCTGGAAACTTTGGAATCTTTTCTCTCCTACATGATATACTTCAGTATTCATCAGTAAGTTTTTGGAATGTGTTTTATGTTTTACCACATCATGTGTTATGTGTATTTTTTGCTTTATATGTTTAAGGACATTATATATTTATGCACATTAACCATATCTTTGTTCAGATTTTATTTTATTATTTCCCTCACTCTTCCAATAGCCCCATAACCTGTTTTTTTCCATAGGTTTCAGTTAGTCCTTCATGCAAATGTGTGTCAGTTCTAACTTTCCAAAAGACAAGTCAGATCCCACATCACATTTTTGTTCTTACAAACTTCTTCAGTCTTCCCATGATCCACTGATTAAAACTGAAAACTTAACTAACATGACATTCAGAATTATTTATTATCTGGTCCTGGCATACTTTTTCAGACTCACTTTTTGCTCTTACACTTGAGTCACCCCAAAAGACACGTCATCACTGCTGCTGCTGCTGCTAAATTGCGTGAGTTGTGTCCAACTCTGTGCGACCCCATAGACTGCAGCCCACCAGGCCCCCCCCATCCCTGGGATTCTCCAGGCAAGAACACTGGAGTGGTTTGCCATTTCCTTCTTCAATGCATGAAAGTGAAAAGTGAAAGTGAAGTGTCTCAGTCATGTCCGACTCTTTTCGACCCCATGGACTGCAGCCCACCAGGCTCCTCCATCCATGGGATTTTCCAGGCATGAGTACTGGAGTAGGGCGTCATCGCTTCTCCAGTCATCACTGCTACCCATCTGCAAATTCTAGTCTCTGTGTCTAAAAGGTCCCTTTCCCCATTTTCTACATCATATTGGTCAAGACTCAGATCAAACATCAATTTCTCTAGGAGAGTGAGTCATATTATTTTCTAGCACCTCTTCCCTAATAAGAATTCTGTGAATGTTTTATTTTTAAAAAACTGTAAGAGGATTCCAAGTCATTAATTAAATAATTGATTTATTTTAAAATCAACTTCTATGAGTAATTTGTGTTAACTACCACGGTGGGTCATGGGAAGGCAAAAATGAATCAGACTTAACTTTTGTTCTTAAGGAACTCACAGTGAATTAGGTGATAAAGACAGAGATAAGCATTGTTATAATGCAACTGTCCAGCCCATTGCCTCCATGAAGGAAAGAAATACTATCCTTTCCAATACCCAGCATAATTTTTGTGTACACCAGTGGATCTCTCTTCAATTAGACATGGGCACACACTGTAGGCTCAGCCAGCAGTTCATACTCTATTTCCTTTTTCCTTTTCTTTCTTTTTTTCAGCATGACCAGGGCTTGCAGGATTAAACTGGTTTTCTTCTCTTCTCTAAAGCTGCCTTGCTACTACTTGATTTTCTTGGGCTTCCCTAGTTTCCCATAAAGAAAAGCAAACAGACACTTTCATTAGATGGGTTTTACTACTGTATGATCAAGACTGGAAAATAGACAGAGCAGAATGGAAATAATACACAGGGAATTTATCAAGTTTAAGAGGATCTTCCAAAATTAATTTAGTGTGTCCTGGCATACTGTTTCTGAGGCAGCTGGGTGTCCCATTGGTTTTCTGCTTTGAGTTTTATTCCATAAAGTAAACTCACTGCTCTCCCTCCTTCTCAGTTCAGTTCAATTCAGTTCAGTCGCTCAGTCGTGTCCAACTCCCTGTAACTCCATGAATCACAGCACGCCAAGCCTCCCTGTCCGTCACCAACTCCCGGAGTTCACTCAGACTCACGTCCATCGAGTCAGTGATGCCATCCAGCCATCTCATCCTCTGTCGTCCCCTTTTCCTCCTGCCCCCAATTCCTCCCAGTATCAGAGTCCTTTTCACTGAGTCAACTCTTCGCATGAGGTGGCCAAAGTACTGGAGTTTCAGCTTGAACATCATTCCTTCCAAAGAAATCTCAGGGTTGATCTCCTTCAGAATGGACTGGTTGGATCTCCTTGCAGTCCAAGGGACTCTCAAGAGTCTTCTCCAACACCACAGTTCAAAAGCATCAATTCTTTGGCACTCAGCTTTCCTCACAGTCCAACTCTCACATCCATACATGACCACTGGAAAAACCATAGCCTTGACTAGATGGACCTTTGCTGGCAAAGTAATGTCTCTGCTTTTGAATATGCTATCTAGGTTGGTCATAACTTTCCTTCCAAGGAGTAAGCATCTTTTAATTTCATGGCTGTAGTCACCATCTGCAGTGATTTTGGAGCCCAGAAAAATAAAGTCTGACACTTTCCACTGTCTCCCCATCTATTTCCCATGAAGTGATGGGACCAGATGCCATGATCTTCGTTTTCTGAATGTTGAGCTTTAAGCCAATTTTTTCACTCTCCTCTTTTACTTTCATCAAGAGGCTTTTTAGTTCCTCTTCACTTTCTGCCATAAGGGTGGTGTCATCTGCATATCTGAGGTTATTGATATTTCTCCCGGCAATCTTGATTCCATCTTGTGCTTCCTCCAGCCCAGCGTTTCTCATGATGTACTCTGCATATAAGTTAAATAAGCAGGGTGACAATATACAGCCTTGACGTACTCCTTTTCCTATTTGGAACCAATCTGTTGTTCCATGTCCAGTTCTAACTGTTGCTTCCTGACCTGCATATCGGTTTCTCAAGAGGCAGGTCAGGTTGTCTGGTATTCCCATCTCTTTCAGAATTTCCCACAGTTTATTGTGATCCACAGAGTCAAAGGCTTTGGCATAGTCAATAAAGCAGAAATAGATGTTTTTCTGGAACTCTCTTGCTTTTTTGATGATCCAGTGGATGTTGGCAATTTGATCTCCAAGTAAAACCAGCTTGAACATCTGGAAGTTCGTGGTTCACATATTGCTGAAGCCTGGCTTGGAGAATTTTGAGCATTACTTTACTAGAGTGTGAGATGAGTGCAATTGTGCGGTAGTTTGAGCATTATTTGGCATTGCCTTTCTTTGGGATTGGAGTGAAAACACCTTTTCCAGTCCTGTGGCCACTGCTGAGTTTTCCAAATTTGCTGGCATATTGAGTGCAGCACTTTCACAGCATCATCTTTCAGGATTTGAAATAGCTCCACTGAAATTCCATCACCTCCACTAGCTTTGTTGGTAGTGATGCTTTCTAAGGCCCACTTGACTTCACCATTATACTCCCTCATTCTAACTGCCACTAAAGGGCTTGCTTACATCATTCTCTTTAGAGTTCCCTTTCTAAGCAAAGAGGCTAGAAAGATCTATCGGAATAGTACAAAGTTGATCCAAGTACTATCACCTTAGCTATCCCTTCCATTTAAGGGGCTGATTCATGTCTCTCTAGATCTTCACACTTGAAATATATAAGTCCTCCTGACCCCTGCCTCACATGGGAAGTTTCACGCTTGGTCTTAACACTAAAGAAACTTATTTCAGTCCTTGATTTATACTTTTCTTATCCTAACTTTCTCTTACAGCGTCCCTGGAAACCATAGTGATGACAGAAGTCACTTTCTTTGATTAGTATACCATTTCTTCATGAAGGTAAAAGTTTGTTAATAAGTGACCATTCATTTCAAGGCAAAGGAAGCACAAGACTCACTATTGTGAGTCAACTCTAAGAGGGCAGTAATTTCTTGTGTACTTGTTTTGTTCAGTGACTTGTTGTTAATACCTAAAATAGTGCCTGAAGGTAGTAGGCTAATATTGTTTAAAAGAAGGAAGACATTATGTTTCAGTATCTTAACTTGTGAGAATCTCAAATTAACTGAAAGAATAAAATAATACATTCAATAAACACTTTAAAAATCTCATAAATAATTCTGAGTACTAATAAAACTAAGATATTTTGGCTTTTCTAGATGTATTTAAAAATCATAATCTATAATTTTAGCTTTTTTAATGCAGATGATACAATCAGAACAATTTCTTCTGTTGTCAGTAATAGTTTTTTTTAATAACAATGACTTATCTAAGTGTCTAATTTTCATACAAAATTATACATTGTTCATGTTACATTTAAAAATAGTTTATAAGAAAACTTTATCTAGGAAGCCAGTGGGTAGAAGTTAATATTTTAAATTAACTGAGATTAAGTCAACATAGTGATTTTTGTGTACTTAAATAGTCACTCTAATCACTGCTTTCCCTTAGTTATGATAAATTGTATGTTAACAGATTACAAAGACAAAAATGAAACAACATAAATCCAGCGTCACAAATTTACTCTTGCATCTGTATTTTAGGAAACATATTCTCAAACACTATAATGCATAAAAATCAGGTAGAATTCTTCATAACGTCTATGGTGGGGCTCAAGAATCTTGAGTCTTAGTAAGTACCCAGGTGAATCTGGCATGGGCAGTGAGTGCATTAAAACTTGAGTATTTTGTTCTCAGGAATCAGACTTGCCACCTTTGTAATGTGATGACAGCATTGTCATTATCTTTAAAAAGGAGTCTGTATTTACATTTTTAATACTTATTATCTAGTTCCTTATATGGTTGAATATAGTAGTATACTTAATATGTCTTTAGTTTAGCTAATTCTAGGTTAGCATATGTTATTTAGTGTATGAGTTATGTGTGTAAACTGTATGGATTTAAATCCTTATTCTGTAATATATAACTTTGTGATTTAATGAAATTTATTAGCCTCTCTGAGTAATAATTTAACAATTATTAAACTGGCCTCTTACCTCGTAAAGTTGATGCCAGGATAAAATGAGTATTGGGACATAGTAACCACCAAATAAACATTCATTATAACTATTCAACGGAGAAAGCAACGGCACCCCACTCCAGTACTCTTGCCTGGAAAATCCCATGGATGGAGGAGCCTGGTGGGCTGCAGTCCATGGGGTCGCTAAGAGTCAGACACGACTGAGCGACTTCACTTTCACTTTTCACTTCCATGCATTGGAGAAGGAAATGGCAACCAACTCCAGTGTTCTTGCCTGGAGAATCCCAGGGACAGGGGAGCCTGCTGGGCTGCCGTCTATGGAGTAGCGCAGAGTTGGACATGACTGAAGTGACTTAGCAGCAGCAGCAGCATGACTATTCAAATTGCTTTGTGGTTTTGTCTATTATATGGATTTAAAATTTTTGTTATTATTATATACACAGATCTCAGTACATAAACCTTAAGGTTTGCCTAGGACAGCCCCATTTTATGCCTATTGTCCACAAATTCTCTCTGCTTTACTATTTGTCCTGGGCAAAAATTTTATGGTTTGGACAATAAATTATACGGTCACCGTTAAATGAGTTAGTATAACTTTGTGAAAGCACACAATACATAATTCAATAAGTATCAACCAATTACACATAAAAATCTTTTTTTCCTCTAGACATGAAATTTGGAGTTTTGTAGCTATGATTTATTGTGGACCGCCTGCTAATCTGACCCCATGAAATCCTTTTATTTCTATTAGTATCTGAACTGAGCTAAGCTTCTCAGCAGTGACTCCACCAGTGAAGTGATGCAAATGCCAGTCAACCAGACTTGACCCCCTTGAGCTCCAGATTAGTTTTATTAATCAAGATTCACGACATTATTTGCTACATCAATGGAATCTCTAGCATCTCTCACCCAGAGCCAATTCTGCTAAACAAGTTCCAAGAATTAAATCTGTGTCAGTTGAGCAAGTGAATTTCTCTCTCCTTTCACTCTCCCTTTTAATTTCTTAGGAATAATCTAACTCCATCTCGTGTATACCTCATCTAAGTACATTTTCTTTTCTATAATAAGAATGTACTGGAAGATGTTATCTAAACCTAACCAGAGAGGAGATTCTGTGACCAATAACTGGTAGGTGGCTCTTAAATTTCTGGGCCAAATTAGTGTAGAGAGTTGATTTCAATGCGTTATGTGAGTTTGAAGAAATAAACTGCTCCCATGTCCCCTTTTTGGGGTTGGATTGAATTTCTATCTCTTTTTTAAAAGCTAAGCTAAAGTTCTAAATGTTAGATTTCTCCTGGAACAGTGGATATAGTAATATCTTTCAGGGAGCATGTACAGATTTTTCTGTTTGACCCTAAAACATCACAGGGTGTCACGCCACATCAAACAGCTTGACTCTAGAAAGACAGTATACAACATTTTTTCTGCCCTCAGAACTTAAGTATACAACCTAGAAAATTCCCTTTATAGAAAAAGAAAAATATAATTGTAGCTATTTAGCATATGCCAACTGAAACTGATCTATATTTATAACAAGTTGCTCAGGCAAGTAAGCCATTATTTAAAGAGGGGTGGATATGTACATAGGCGCAACATAAGCAAGAGGTGAAGTCAAGTTTTAGGAACTTGAAGTCTTCTATTTTTCCTGAAGCAAGATTGCATCTAACATCCCAAATCAGTGAATGTCCATCCTTATTTTTAAGCTATCAAAAAAGTCAGGGTTTTGTTTCTTTCTCACAAGTTTCTTTGTGGTTCTCATTATGCCTTCCAGACAGTAGAAATAATTTTATGTCTAAGTTAAATCTGAGAATGCACCCAAGTTAGAGCTGCCAGATAAAATATGACTCCTGATTCAATTTAAGTTTCACATAAACAATAAATAATTTTTACTGCATCTATGAAACATTTAAATTAAACTACATAATAAACTAAAAACCTAAAGCAAACTAAAAACGTCAATGCAACTTAAATTTGAATTGCAGATAAATATTTTAGTATATATCTTAAATATTACATGGGGTGGATTTGTACTACAAAAGAGAGTTGTTTAAATTTGTTTTTAATCTGCTAAATCTGATACCCTTAACCCAAATCTACCTGTCAACTGAGTCTTTAAACTTTAGAAAGGAGGCTAGTTATGGTTTAGCACATTTATCCCAATGGATAGAAAATTATGATATTCGGCTGATTAAACGTGAGAAAATAGGACTTGTGACTTCTTCATATGAGCCACACTGAACCCAGTGTAATGAAATTCAAATACAATGAGAAAGTGTGAACACTCGTTTAGAATTCATTATAGTGGGTTCTGACTTGGAATAATGCATTGACTATTTTTAGCTGCTGGCCCTCTAATAGGATATGAACAAAATATATTGAAAAGAAATATGCACAGTCTGGTCATGTGAGAGCCCTTGATAATGACATGAGTGCTCTGGGTAGTTAAATGGAAATCATATTCATTAAATGTATTTTGGCTACCCATTTGAGTGAGTGGTCAGGAGAATGATAACAAGAACAGCAGTATGAGAATTCAGATTACAGTGGCAAGTTGAAAATGAAAGTACATAAAAATAGAGCACAGTTGAAAATAGAGGAGGTGAGCTAATTATATTAGAAGAAAAAATAATTTCTAAATATATGGGTAAGAGTGAGTAGGCAGAGATACCTAGAGAGGACCTGGGGCTAGACCTATTGTGTGACCAGCAATGTAAATTTATTTAAGGAGCAAATGAGAGGTGTGCAAAAGCAAGAGCCAACCATGGCTGAACAGAAATCCTCCTATCCTAATCAGCTCTGGTAGAAGTCAGGGTGGGTTTAAGTGCTGAAAATTTTATGTTAAGGAAACTGGCGGAGGATATTTAATAGCAAGTCAAAAATATAAATGGGATGAAAAACCCGCATGAGGGAAGATAAAGAAATAATGATGCCATGGATAGCAGAAGGAAAGGCTGCAATGAGATTTACTTACCCCCAAAAAATATTGTTAAAAAAAAATGGAGATGATACCCAAATAGCTTTACTTTTTTAGTGTAAAATCTCAGGGGAAAGCTCTCTTATACCTGTCACTGGGGCCATTTTCTATCAGCTTTGTAGGGACAAAGGAACTGAATTTGGCATCCTTGATGGTCTATACTTCGTAAATAATTCACAGTATTTAATTTATTTTATTGAACATGTACTGAATACTATCCTGGGCACTGGGAATCTATAAATGAGTAAGTCATACAGTCTTTGACCTTGAGGAGTTTACAGTTCTGTGTATGTGTGTTGGGAGTGATTATAAGTAATTTGATGTTTCTGGACTATAAATTTCACTGTGAGGAAATTTAAATAAAACATAGGCATGAAAAGAACACATATTTATTAGTACTGAATATGAAGGCGTTAATATACATGCAAAATATACAAGCAGAGAGAAAATATTATGTTATTATGCTAAAAGATAGCTCAGCACCTGAAAAGTTTGTTTTCCCGCATTACCTTAGGAACTTACTAGCACAGAGTACTCATAAATTTTCTATTCTGTGTGTGTTTCTGAGGGGCTAGGGTAGGGTGTGTTGACTTACATATTCAACAGTAAAGAATGAAGAAGTAAACTGGAATGCTCATCTAAAAGTCTTTAAATTTTTGAAAGTGAAGTAAAGTGAAAGTCACTCAGTTGTGTCCAATTCTTTGAAACCCCATGGACTATAGCCTGCCAGGCTCCTCTGTCCATGGAATTCTCTAGGTCAGGATACTGGAGTGGGTAGCCACTCCCTGCTCTAGGGAATATTCTCAACTCAGGGATCAAACCCTGATCTCTTGCTAATTCTTTACCATCTGAGCCACCAGGGAAGCCCCAAACTTTTGGAAGCCAGCCTTATTTAGGCAGCAGGTATAGATTTCCCATAAATGTAGTAGATGTTTGCATGCTTAGAGCTTTAAGACTTACTTTGAACCTTCATCTGTTCTATGGGTCCCCTATCCACCGTTATTTATTATTTGTTTTCTTTACTTGCCTCTTTAGTTTGACACAGTTAAACCAGTTTCTTCTGGAATTTGACCTCAACTTTGTTAATGTTTGTCTCATCTCAGTCACTGCAAATGCCCTTCTTAGTTCAGGCCATAGAATACTTTGTTATGGTTTGTTCTTACCAAGTCTATCATGGGGGTCGGGAACTGGTATTTGGTTTGAATCTAGGGTTTCAGTTAACAATTACTCTCATTAAAGACAAAACAAACAAACAAAAAACCCAAACAAACACACAAAAAAGAACCCAGTTATTCTAACAAGATCCATGTGGAGAATCAAGGCCAGAGGAAAAAAAAAATTGGTCCCAAATTTTATTCTCTAGAGAGCAAGGTTATACCATGAGGCTCTGTTGGGGTTGCTAGTACCCTGCCCCATGCTCATCCCTTACAGAAATACTCTGAGGTTTGCTGCTGCTGCTGCTAAGTCGCTTCAGTAGTGTCTGAGTCTGTGCAACCCCATAGATGGCAGCCCACCAGGCTCCCCTGTCCCTGGGATTCTTCAGGCAAGAACATTAGAGTGGGTGGCCATTTCCTTCTCTAATGCATGAAAGTGAAAAGTGAAAGTGAAGTCGCTCAGTTGTGTCCGACTCTTAGCGACCCCATGGACTGCAGCCTACCAGGCTCCTCCATCCATGGGATTTTCCAGGCAAGAGTACTGGAGTGGGTTGCCATTGCCTTCTCCACTCTGAGGTTTAAGATACACAGTACAAAGACAGAAAGAGAGCAGGATGATAACAAGTTTTTTCCTTAGGCTGAGGGTCTTCTCAGACTGCCTGTCCAAGTAGAGCCTCTTTTGGAGTCTATATTATGCCACATCAGTCTCAAGGAAGAAGAAAAATACAAGGAAAGAAGAGTCCAATAGAAAGACTGTCTACTGAGAGGGGCAGCTCTATCATACTGACCCCTAAAGTGTCCCTAAGCCCACACTCATCAATTTCAGTCCTCTTCCTCTTTGGACATGAAATAGGAGGACAGGAAAAAAAAAAATATATAGATGCGCCCCAACAGAAAAACAGAAGGGGTCTGAGCGTTTGACTGTTCTTACGCCAAACCATTAGGACATTTATGCATCACTTTTTATAGAGAAACTGTTCTATGTCAGGAATTGTCTGGCTGCTCTCACAGAGCTTGTATTCTAGATCTAGGGCTGTCTCAGGCAACTGAGGAATACTGGGGCTTCTATTGGCTTGTACCTGCATGCACTCAATCTCCCCAACACACAAGAAAGATACTGGCTTAACTCTTGCTGTGTCTTATTGATAACTTTGTGTCAGCTGTCTGGATTTTTCATAGTTTAGATTTCCAACTATTTTTCTTGATGAACTCTAACTCATCATTAAGACTTCTTTTGTGAAGTCTTTTCCCAAAATGTTACCTCCAACAAAATAGAATACACAAGAGGAACAAAAGACTACTTGTTCTGCCATGGATTCAAGGTAACAATGAAAAATAATAAATTGAAAAATAAAAAAAGAAATTCCTAAATATAAGTGACAAGAACAACATTGAAATATTATCTTGCAGGATGAACATACCTATAAAGAATAGGTATTCATATCAAAAGTGTTGCTGATTAAGTAAATTACTGAATGAACAATTTTTTAGTAGATGAGTTTTGTGAACGAATGAGTGAAAAGCATATCAGAGTGTACTAGTGAAAAACTAATAAAATTAAGTCAGCATAGCTGTAGTTTCTAAATGCTGAGTAATTATATAAAATATTGACTTGAGGTGTTATTATGCATTACTAAGTGTAGTATATAACAATTTATAGTCAAAGAAATGCTTAAGTCAGAATTTCAATGAAATGCTCAACAGAATAAGGGCTAATATGAAGGTTTTTTAATATATTTATGAGGATGATAAAACTAGCTTTAAAGTTGACCAGAATGTTTTAAAGGAGAGAAATATTCTGTAAATGCCTTTTAAGATACACATCAAGTATATTGAAAATGGAATATAAAGTTTATAATTGGCCTACAAAAACTTCAAGTGATTTATAATGTATATTGGTTGCACATTGTAAAAGAATTACTACCCATAAAAATGTCTTCATGCCAAATATAGATCTAAATGCTTATAATAAATATTAGACTTCCTAACTTTCCATTATAGAAAGTTTGTTCTGCTTGTATATCAGAACAGTTACAACTTGGTGAGTCAGTAATCTTCATATATTTTAATTTCACCATTAAGCCCTTATTTCTATGAAACCTCAAATAATTCTTAGGTACAGGTGAGACGGGTATATGGAGTGGGAAGAACTGAACAGCTCAACTTCCCCATTTTCTTACTCTGTGACCTTGAGAAAAAATGTCCAAACGTCTATAAATCTGGATTTCCTCATCTGTAAAATCTGCAAAAAATCTGTAGGAATACTAGCACTAGCATTGGAGTGGAAAAAATTAAATGAAGTCACATATGTAAGTATTGAGTCCTGTACCAGTTCACAGGAGGCATAAAGTAAATGGGAATTCTTTTCTTTGCTTGTTGCACAAAACTAGGTTGGAAGCAGAAGGAAAGAAGGAAAAGTAGGTGAATGTTACATGACTGATGCCCTGGTACCTCCAAAATATCCTAAGGGTCATACACAGAGCTGCACCCAGGCAAACACTAAAGGATGAGAATGGGAAGGACACAGAAGTAGGAGACGCAGCCACACTGGTTACAGCTACAGATAGGAAAGAGAACACTCGAGACACTGCAGCGGGGCTTCCCTGGTGGCCTAGTGATTGAGAGGCAGATGCGAGGGACACAGGCTTGATCCTCGGTCCAGGAAGATCCTACATGCAGCAGAGCAGCTGGGCCTGTGTGCCATAGCTACTGAGCCAGCACTCCAGAGCCCACGTGCCACGACTCCTGAAATCCGTGCACCTAGGGCCTGTGCTCTGCAACAAGAGAAGCCACTGCAAGGAGAAGCCTGCATGGAGCAATGAAGAGTAGCCCCCACTTGCTACGACGAGAGAAAGCCTGCACAGCAAAGATCCAGTGCAGCCAAAAATAAATACACAAATAAATCTTAATAAATAAATAAATAAATAAAAAGACCCTGCAGGAAACAGCTGGAGTGTGTCAAAAAGGACAGCCTGCATCGATCTCACATGTGGGAAATCCTACTAAGTAGAGAATCAGAACTCCAACTTTGCCTTTCTGTCCAATGTCACTAGTTCTAAGATTTCCAGCTGTTTGTCTTTAACCTTATGACTTCTAAAATCAAAGCAGGTGAATTACAGCAATGAATTAAGATTTTAAATTCTAAGTATATCTTTGTATGGGCTTCCCTGGTGGCTCAGGTAGTAAAAAATTTGCCTGCAATTTAGGAAGATCTCCTGGAGGAGGGCAGGGCAACCCACTCCAGTATTCTTGCCTGGAAAATCCCTTGGACAGAGGAGCCTGATGGGCTATGTCCATGGGGTCGCAAAGAGTCCGGACATGACTGAGCGACTAACACTTTCACTTTCACATGTTTGCATAAGTTTACTGACCTCATTAAAATTTCTTTGAAATGGCATATAAATAGTTAAGACATTATTTTTATTAAACATATCACTTGTCTTATTGGAGGTAGGCAGGAGACAATTAGAGAAAATTTGTCATTTTGACAGTTACTATCTAGGATAGGCTTTGACATCAGAAAGGGTAAAACTAAGGTACGCACTTGTCCTTGCTTTAGACAAATGAGTTCACTCATAGGGGTCAGGTTCTGTTGCTGAAAATTGAAGAGATTTTTTTTTTCTTTCAAAGAAATAGTATTTTTATAACTCTAGCAAGTGTTTGAGTAGTCACTTGATATAATTCGTTATGTTTTAAAAATAAATCTTGGTAATGCTTCAGAAAATTAAAGCAAGCACCACAGATTTTATAACAGTGGTGAGAGATAGGGAAGAAGCAAGTAAAAATGATACAATTTAGTAAGTCTCAATTTTGATCAGACAAAAGAAGCAAGGCAGAAAGATGTGTCAATTTATGTAACCTAATTTAATCACTGTCAAACCTATCTTGAGGGCCCTGCCAATGTTATAACAAAACCTGTACTCTGAGTCAATATTTTCTTACTTCTTCAACTTATCAAACATCTTCTAACTTTCATCACTTTATCACATTTTGAAAATTCCGTTTTTTTTTTTTTTTTTTTGAGTAAGACGTCAAAGACGCTTTGGTGGCAGAACTTGCTACCCTTGGAAATGCGTCTCAGTCTGAAATGCCTTTACTTCTGTTCCGTTCTAACCAATTATCTGGTGTTCTTTGCAAATACTGATTATAAATATCACTAGCTTTAATGACCCATCTTCAGCTTCTCATGCTTCAGAAATGGATCATTAACTTATTTTAAAAATTTCCCAAAAAGGTTAGTCCTATCCACTTGTCCTTCATTTAATTCCCAGCCTGCAAAGTAGAAGCAGCAGAAGCTGTACTAAGTGATATTCTGGACCAGAAAAAAGGATCAGATTGCCGGCAGAGCATATTTAAAACAATGATTAATCTCTCTGAATTTGATAGTCAAAATATTGTGTTGCTAACTAGAAGTTTTAATGATCACTGTAATTTAACTGATGGATTCAGTAATAAAGCTCCAGTGCCGCTTTATAACATTTAACACTGATTACTATGGTTAAGGTTACAGAGAACAAGGAAGAAATCCCTTAGGACCCGTGTAACATGCTTTCAGTAATCTGGGTGGCAGATTGTGCATAATGACTTCTGACAAACAACTAACCAGGAAAGTTATCTTACTTGGTAGTAGCTTTGGTCCTGCCCTGGGTCCTGTCTTATAGATGAGGTGCCCCAAATCTCACACAAAATATCCACCAAGACATCACTCTATATAAAGTTTAGCTTCTTGCAGAGGAAATTAAAAAAAATGAACATTATCAAATTAACAATGAATATTATTTTTTAAGTACCACTGGAAATATGAAGACTTAATAATGTTAGCTTTATACAGTAATGTATAATGGTGTTGTCAATCATTTTGGAAGTAAAGTTCAAGATGTTTCTGTAAGATGAAGTTTCCTCCATGAAGCCTTGTGGTTTAAGATGCTATGTTTGAGTTCATCTCTCTCAGGTAAGTGAGGTTATAATTTTGATTTTCATCTTTCTAATAATTAGTAATGTCGAACATCTTCTTATATGCCTACTGGCCATGTGTATGTCTTCTTTGGAGAAGTGTCTATTAAGGTCTTCTACCCATTTTTTAGTTGGGTTGCTTGTTTTTTCATTGTTGAGTTGTATGAGCTGTTTGTATATTTTAGAGAGTAAGCCCTTATCAGTCACCTCATTAGTAAATTTTTTCTCTCATTCTGTAGGTTGTCTTTTTCTTTTTGTTTTTTAATGGTTTCATTTGCTGTGCAAAAGCTTGCAAGTTTCAGATCAAAACTATAGTGAGGTACCACCTCACACCATTATGAATGGCCACCATTCAAAAGTCCACTAGTAGCAAATGATGGAGCAGATGGGAGAAAAAGGAACCTTTGTACACTGTTGGTGAGAATGTAAGTTGGTGCAGCTACTATGGAAAACAGTATGGAGTTTCCTCAGAAAACTAAAAAGATAATTACCCTTTGATTACTATGTGATCCAGGAATCCTACTCTTGGGTATGTGTCTGGACAAAACTACAATTCAAAAAGATACATGCATCATTATGCTCATAATAGCATTTTCCACAATGGCCATGACATGGAAACAACCTAAATGTCCACTGATGGATGAATGGATAAAGAAGATGTGATATATATCACAATGGAATGTTGCTCAGCCATAGAAAGAATGAAATAGTGCCATTTGTAGCACCACGGATGGACATTGAGATTATCATTCTAAATGAAGTAGGTCAGGAAGAGAAGGACAAATACTGTATCATATCACTTATACGTGGAATCTAAAATATGGCACAATGAATCTATGGATCTACAAAACAGAAATAGACTCACAAACATAGAGACCAGACTTATGGTTGCCAAGGGGGAGGGGGTGAAGGAGAGGTGTGGACTGGGAATTTGGGGTTGGTAGATGCAAACTATGGGAGAAGGCAATGGCACCCCACTCCAGTACTCTTGCCTGGAAAATCCCATGGACGGAGGAGCCTGGTAGGCTGCAGTCCATGGGGTCGCGAAGAGTCGGACACGACTGAGCGACTTCACTTTCACTTTTCACTTTCATGCATTGGAGGAGGAAATGGCAACCCATTCTGGTCTTCTTGCCTGGAGAATCCCAGGGATGGCGGGGCCTGGTGGGCTGCCATCTATGGGGTCGCACAGAGTCGGACACGACTGAAGTGACTTAGCAGCAGCAGATGCAAACTATTACATTTAGAATGGATAAATGACAAGGTTCTATTGTATAGCACAGGGAACTGTATCCAATCTCTTGGGATAAACCATAAAAGAAAAAAAATTTTTTTAGGAAAAAAATGTATATATATATATATATATATATACAGACACATGTGTACTCACACACACACACATATACACACACAGACCAGAGGCATTCCCTTATTCAGAAACATTCAGTAAATACATACTCAACATCTATTATTTTCCATCTCTTTTGATATGTGTGCATGTGTGTATATATATATATATATATATGTGTGTGTGTGTGTGTGTGTGTGTGTGTATATTGAAAGTCACTCAGTCGTGTTTGACTCTTTGCAACCCCATGGATTATAGCCTGCCAGGCTCCTCTGTCCATGGAATTCTCCAGGCAAGAATACTGGAGTGGGTAGCCATTCCCTTCTCCAGGGGATCTTCCTGATGCAGGGATCAAACCCAGGTATCCTGCACTGCAGGTGGATTCTTTACAACCTGAGCCACCAAGGAAGACCCTTAGGAATTTAGCCATTATTATTTTAACAGCTTCAGGTACAGTTCAGGAAGAGTTCAAGGCCTGATGGAAGCTATAATATTCAATATCCTATCATACAGCTAAAGAGTCATTTGTATGAAAGTATCCAGTTTGCCTGGAGAACTGGCAAATGATATCAAAGTGGATAGTAATAAAAACAGTTGCTGAGTGATTCCAGCATGCTAATTGTCTTATACAATATTTTGGACAAAGCCCAAGACACAAAGAGGTAAAACCAAATCATATCAGTCCATATCCATTCTTTCCTCCTCCAACAGCATCAGAATTTTTAGCTGGAAACAGGAAACACAGAATAAAACTACATTTTCTAGACTCCCTTTAGCCACTAGGGAGCCTCCTGCACAGGAGGCCCATTGAAGCGTCATATGACACCTGGGAACCTTCTTTAGGAGATAATGCTCATGTAAACTTTGTGCTGTGCTTCTTTGCTTCTTCTTCCATCTTGCTTCTTAGAATACACACATTTTATTTTGAACCATGAAGTTGAAACTACTTGTGACAGAGCAATGGGGCAGAAAACATGTTTTCTGACATTGTGAAGTGCTGTGGAGCCTGGCCTGTAAGAAGAGAAAGGAATAGGTTTCAAATCGTTTACACCACAGCTATGATGATTTTGTCACTTGTGAACAAATGAATTCTAAATCCATCAAAATTTATGGGGGCCAATTCAAAATGTGTGATTAATAAGGCTTTATTTTATCTTGATACATCATTAGTAAGTAGACAGGTTCTATTTAAGATTTTTACTTTTTATTCCTGTAAAAAATATTCTATTCTGTGGAGTCTACTAAAGGCTTCCTCGCCTCTTCCCTCTTCCTTGCTCTCCATCCAAAGGATCCAAAAAAGAATTTCCATTCTTTCAAATAGCCTGTACTGTAAAACACTTACACCTAACATACACACATGCACACTCATACACACACACATACACAGTGGGATATGGGATAGCAAACAGATGACTAATTCTGCCTGTAAATCTCAGGAGTTCCACTGAGATGATATTATTTTAATTGAACCTTAAATGTAGAGTATAAAAGGAAGGCAAAATTTATGTCAAGCAGAATGGCCATCAAAATGAATAGCTTTCTGAAAGCTGATGACCAATTTTTGAAAATAAATAAGGTTAGCATGAGAGAAGTAGAAGATGATGCTGAGTCCACCTGGGCCTTGCTGAAGTCCTTAGATTGCTTCTTTAGGACCTCATTAGGAACTTTTAGATATCAAATGGCATGATCGTTTTTGTACTCTAGAAGTATTATTATGGAATAAGTAAAGGGAGGTGTGAAATGAGAAGAATGGAGATAATTAGGGCATTACTAGAGTGTTCATTCACTGAAAATGGGATTAGGATGAGGAGATGGATCCCAAGATTTGGTTGGAAACTTAGTGTTTCTATGGGGTGAGGCAGAGGAGCACAGAGATCAGGGAAGAAGATTAAAAAAAGATAAAATTCTTTAATTCCTCTTGGTGTATAAATAACAGCTAAAGCCATGAGGTGTGCTGTCTCTCCCAGGGGTACAGAGTTGCAAGACACAATGGCTGAGGACAAAACTCTAGGATACAGGTGGAGAAGAGAAGAGCAAGAGAATGTGAAGGTGTTTGCTGGGTGGGGTTGGGGGAGGAGGGCTGAGCGATATCAAGGGAGAGTCACAAGGAAGGCCAAGAAGCAGAGAGAGCAGGTGGGTTGGGATACAGTGATGGGCTAATATTTCATGATGACTTGATTGAAGTCCATCTTTCCAACCAGACCACAGCCTTACATATGTTTTGTTCACCATTCTATCTTCAGCTTATAATTGAAGTTCAACACCCACCATATTGTAGTTGCTTGTTAAACACGTGTTGACTGAATAAGTACCCAATTCAGAGATTCACTAAGGCCTAGGAGGGACTCAGAGTTCAGTTTTTTGAAAGAGATTGTATCAAGCATAACCAAATGCTAAAAAATAAAAAAGACTGAAGTTTAATATCTGCACCCTATATCTGGCTTATGAAATGCGTGGATCTTATGAAAAGCATTTGAGGGTTCCATCTAGAAAGAATGTGGGCTTTATGCCCTTCAGTTGTTCAATCATGCATCCTAATTCGGAAACCATGACCGCCTCACTTCTAGAGCAGATTTCTAGTGGATGCAGACATATTTGGCTAGTCCATACTAAGGGAGATGATAGACTGAAAGGAGTTCGCTATTTAATCCACAAAACTTTGTTGAAGCAACAGAAAATCATAAAGGTGCAAAACAAACACACAGAACCAAAAATACTGTATCTGAGTGAAGAATTATACTTTTGGAAACTAGACTTACATCCTGGGGTCTGAAATACAGCCCCCAGCAAATACTGGTACTGAAAAGAAGAGAGAGAGGATTCAGATGAAGGAAATGCTAATAAGAACTCATGTAGAAATAGCATAGAAACCAAAAAACAAATTGAGACTATAAATATCAAATGTAATGTTACTGGAATCCTTGTTGGAAAACACATTCTAAGTTAAAGCATAAAAATGATGGTTGAGCATTTTTAGGTTTATAAAAGGCTTAAAAATTAAATTGCTAGGCATGGAATGTAGAATATTTTCATTTAGTTTTTAATTTCTCCTACATAGGTGGTCCTCAGATCCAGAGGGTTTTGGAATAAACAAAGCAATGTACTGTTGTTAAAGCTAGAGGTTTTTATTTTCATGCAGTTTTATTTCCATTTGAATTAGTTAAAGCACCCAGAGACAACAAAACTGTGCTCAATTTGACCTCTTATAGTTCGGTTCCTAAGAGGAATAACATTTCAAAATAAAATGTTTATAGAAAATCTGTTATGTTTGATGTTTAACAGGGATAGGATATAACACTGTCCAGTCTTACCCAACTACCAGTGCTGAGGTTCTTCTTTCTCAATGTTACTACATTTCAGGATGCCTGCAAGTGTCATTCCAGATAGGACTCAGCTAACCCTTGGCAAAATTATTTAAGCTGAAAATTATTTAAGGACCAGCATCTGTAGTTAGGTTAAATGACACCTCCCTTATGGAAGAAAGTGAAGAAGAACTAAAGACCCTTTTGATAAAAGTGGAAGAGGAGAGTGAAAAAGTTGGCTTAAAGCTCAACATTCAGAAAACGAAGATCATGGCATCCGGTCCCATCACTTCATGGCAAACAGATGAGGAAACAGTGGAAACTGTGGCTGATTTAATTTTGGGGGCTCCAAAATCACTGTAGATTGCAGCCATGAAATTAAAAGACGTTTACTCCTTGGAAGGAAAGTTATGACCAACCTAGACAGCATATTAAAAAGCAGAGACATGACTTTGCCAACAAAGATCTGTCTAGTTAAGGCTATGGTTTTTCCAGTAGTCATGTATGGAGATGAGAGTTGGACTATTAAAAAAGCTGAGCACCAAAGAATTGATGCTTTTAAACTGTGGTGTTGAAGACTTTTGAGAGTCCCTTGGACTCAAGGAGATCCAATCAGTCCATTTTAAAGGAGATAAGTCCTGAGTGTTCATTGGAAGGACTGATGTTGAAGCTGAAACTCCAATACTTAGGCCACCTGATGCAAAGAGCTGACTCATTTGAAAAGACCCTGATGACGGGAAAGATTGAAGGCAGGAGGAGAAGGGGATGACAGAGGATGAGATGGTTGGATGGCATCACTGACTCAATGGAGATGAGTTTGTGTAAGCTCCGGGAGTTGGTGATAGACAGGGAGGCCTGGTGTGCTGCAGTCCATGGGGTTGTGAAGAGTCAGACACAACTGAGCGACTGAACAGACTGAGTGACTGACTGATCTGTAGTTGGAAGGCTCACCCCACCACTAGAGGCAACTTGCTCTGTCCAGGTAATGAGCTGTCTCTACGTGTTGAATGGACTTCCATGGGACTTCCTGATTCTGGCCCCTCAGATGGGTATCTCCCTGTGAGGACTCCATTTCCCACCACATGGTTCTTCTACCCCTAGGTCAGCCCCTCTTATCTCTCACTCCCTGATTTATTACAATGGTGTGTCCCATGCAGCTCCCCATTTCCAACTCCTTCTGCTCTCTTCCTTAGCCCAGATAAACCTATATTCTCTGGTATATGTATGCACAAGAAGTGGTCTACATTTCTGCTACTCTTTATTCTATTTAACTATTATAGCATAAACCCCATGCCCAGCTTTCTTCAGGTCTTCCTTCTCTATTGATTACTTTCTCCTTTTGTTCTTACTGTAAAAAAATTCTACTCTTTGAGGAAATATGGGTACCTTTGACTCAAAGTGAAAAGGTCTCATAGAAGGAAGTAGGAAAAACCAAATATAGAAATTAATATTTCAGGATGCCTTAGGGAAAATGGTAACATCCATGATGTTGATGGATGTTTCATAAACAGACAAGCCTTAATCTGGATTGTGGATATAAAATCAGTGTATAAATTGAGCCTAAGAAGTGACCATTATGTATAGACACTCTCTCTCTCTGTATATGTGTGTATATATATATATATATGTACATATACACACACATACATACAAACATACATACATGTTTATTTACCACCTCTCCCCAGCCATACACACATCTGTATCTACTCTCTAAAAGTCTCAGTCTCTCTTTTCATAATTTTAAATTTTTGAAGGGAAATCTGATCTAACTTCTGTTTTTAAGCCAGACTATAGAAGTCATATTTGCTGACCAGCTGTGCGTAAGTCATTTTGGATCAGATCCCCACCCTGGTTCAGTTGAATTGTGGAGCAACACGGTAGAAGATACAGCTACATCAGGAGGGACTGTGGACCAGGCAACAATCAGCATTTCTGGGTTGATTTCTCTTACACATACCTACACCTTGGTATTTCATCTATAATCCAGACCAATCTAAGACCTCGTCTCTCCTTTTGATTGTTAAAGAGCCTATTAATTTGTCTGTTTTCAGCCACAGTCAGCTTGGCATCCAGCACCTCATTTTGAGATTTTAATTTTTCTAAACTCTATGCTTCTCTTGCTTTTTTCAGCCTAAACATTCAACTATGGCTCACCATTGCCTATGTTCCCAAAGTATGTTCTACAGGATGCAAATAGGGTTTTACACACTTAGTAAGTATTCTGTCTTTAAATAAGATTGGTAAACAATGATTTAACTCATTCTCACCAAATGTATTTTCCCAGGATTCCTCAGATATGCTAATAGGCTGAGATGTATTGTAATACTTTTTAGGGCAATATAAGATGCAGTTTTCCCCAAACTTACTTAAATAAACTTTTCTTTATGGATCACTAAATCTGTATGGAATATCCTTTAGCAAAACCCTGGCCATTAGCATAAAATAAAATTTATTACCTGGTATGGTTAGGTCCTCTACAATCTATATTCTCAACTTATGTCCCGCATATGAATTTTCTGTTTAGCTATATAAAATGACATTTTAACCCATTGTTTTGACCTTATTATTAATATATTTTACTTTGTCATACATTTTTTGTCTTAATAAAATAAAATTGCTGTAATCTACCTCTCATGTCTCTTCCTGTGTTTCTCTTTCTAAATTTTTTCCTTTGACTTATTCTCCCATTCCACTTCTCTGCACTTTTCCATCATCTTGTTCCTTTGCTTTTTTTCTTTTTTACCATTTTCACAAAATTGACCATTTTTTTTTTCGTTTAACTAAATAAAAAAGTGTAATAGATGATAAATCCATAATCTATAAAATTTGGTATAGATAAAAATAATTTAAATATTTCTGATAAACATAAAAATATAGTCCCCAGTGAAATATTTCAAATAATAAAAATTTTAAAGGGAAATATTTTAACTGCTATAAGAATATGATCAAAAATTTAATTGACTTAGAAAAGATCACTTAGGAAAAACTTTTAAGAGGAGTTATCAATATTTTCATAATCATGATTAGCATGGTTATATTTAGGATATCCTTTAAGTCAAGATATGTTCAGGGCCAAAAGAGCAGTCCTAAGTATAGGCAGAAGTGTCAAGAGGAAGGGAAAGTTTTCCCCATTTATTCATTCTCATTAACTCACTAGTATACGGGTGTAACCTATTTACATGGTAGAGATACTTTACTTCCATTTTGCACTCATTGCTCTAAGCATCCTTCCTCCTTTCCACTGCTCCAATTTCTACACATTTCTCAAGAGCACCTTCTCATGAAACTTTCTGTGATTATCTTAGTCTAACTTAAAATCTTTAAAAAGTATTTATGTCAGTGGGAAAGTTTTGTCAATGACACATGCTCAACTGCTTGTTCTGAGAGTACTAGATATACCCTGCGTGCTAAGTCGCTTCAGTCATGTCTGACTCTTTGCAACCCTATGGACTGTAGCCTGACAGGGTCCTCTGTCCGGGGAATTCTTCAGGCAAGAATACTGGAGTGGGCTGCCCTGCCCTCCTCCAAGGGGATCTTTCTGAGCCAGGGGTCACACCTGCATCTCTTGTGGCTCCATCATTGGCAGGCAGATTCTTTACCATTAGCACCACCTGGAAGCCTGCGGTAGTGTGTCTCAATCGTGTCTAGCCACTGCAACAGGTTGTTAGATGGATGGCCATCAGGATTTGATGATGCCAATGAAAAATTAAAAGCAGCAAGAATATAGAACAGTTGACATAGATAATTTTCAGTGTGACTTTATGAGCTAAAAATTCATTGGCTAGTTGAAATAATGGTCAAAGTTAATTTATTCTGTTAGAGCAAAGAGAATTCTTCAGTCAACAGGCAAATCTTATACAATTTTTAATAGACTAATTAGAAGAAACAGATGTCACAAATATTCATTACCTTTTAAAGATATGATATCAAATTCTTAATCTGAATTCCAAGAAGCATAGGAAGCACAGCAACTATGAGTTTAATTAGCTTAAGTTGATAAATTGCATCTTAAAAATAAAGATTATATAGCAACCCAAATGAATCCGTTCACATAAGTTTAAAATTTATTAGTGAGACATTCACAGACTAATTACAAAAGTTGTTAGGTTATGAATATAAAAGGAAGGAAAATAGAAAATTCATATATCTTGTCAAAGAGATTTTAATTCCTCTGTGTCGCCAGTTTCTGGAACAAAGGCAAAGGCCAGAAAACCTCAGGAGAGGGGGTATTTATTACTGTATTTGTGTTATCTACTTTTGTACTTTATCTTCTAAAACTTGCCATCTTGTCATCCAAAATATTTTCCCCTTCCAAGTTAGAGTGGAATTTGGTTCCTCCAGAAAAGGCTCTTTGTTAATCTGTATTTCTTAGCTCTCTTCTTTATCAAGTTCTATGTGGACTGTGTAGCGATAGTGAAATGAAACCCCATTAAGAGTAAGAAAGAAAAATCTTTAGTGCATTTTTTCTATTTGCCAAATAAATGATTGTTTTTTCTATGTTGAGCACTTATCGATATTTCTTATGGATTGCAAACAC
This sequence comes from Bos javanicus, assembly GCF_032452875.1. Lineage (NCBI taxonomy): Eukaryota > Metazoa > Chordata > Mammalia > Artiodactyla > Bovidae > Bos > Bos javanicus. The sequence goes on along the minus strand of NC_083874.1, from coordinate 86,190,610 downwards.
AAAAAGCAAAGCATTTTTTATAACCTCAGTTTGCTTGAGAAAAAGAAATTAGGTTTTAAAAAGCATTATTTTTCCTTTTCAAATTAATTTACTTGGGAATAACTTCCCAACAAAAAGCTATGGCCATGGCACTCATACTCTTGTAAGTTTATGTTCCCCTTTTAAAGGAAATGGTCAAATTTAACTCCTCTTCTTCTTATCTGCAAAGTGTCCTACTGTGTCAGATATATGTCTTGACAGCTTTTCTTTAATAGTTCAAGGTTATCATTGACCCCTTTGACAGCATAAGCCTCTGTAGAAAGTAGCCCAATTTTCTATGGGTGGGAAACAGCCTGGAAAACTTACCCAGCTACAAATAGGGTCATTTCTTATTGAAAAGGAAGGATGACTCAGAGGGAGGAACCAACAGCCTCTAAGAATCATTTCTTAGGAGAGGGATTATACCCTAATCAAGTATCTGACATCACCTGTCCAGCCAGAGTTCAGAAGTACACTGAACCCTTGGCTGCTCTGGGCCTACCATTCCTTCCTTTCTTGGATGGTAGTGTCTATTGTGGTCATTCTATCTCTACTTCTGCATATTATGTTGGGTGTGTGCATGTAGGAGCAGATTCACAGAAGGATTTAGAAGAGCCATAGCCAAGGAAACTAATCTGTGATTCATCATCAGCACTGGACTTCATTTAGATCATGAAAACCCGGACTTCAATCCTGACTTTCCAAGTGAACATGATGAAAACAAACTAGTAACTTTTGAACCTCAGTTTCTTTGTCTGTAAAATGAGAGGTATTCAACCCAATCATTTCTGAGGTTCTTTCTCATTCTTTTTATGATTATATCACCTGCAAGTTTTCATTGCTTGTATCACTTTATCATCTTGGCTGAATCAAGAGTTACTACATTTTCTTATTGAGTACTCTATACCTCTTATGAGTCTTTTTGAACAGCAGATTTCCTGAGAGCACTGATCATTTCCTCTCTGTATTTTCTAAAATCGCACTAGAGTTTATTTGAGAGCCAAGTATTCATGAGATGCTTAATGAATATTAAATAATGAACATGACCAGGTTCATCTGTGGTGGCCTAGGCTGAGATTGCACTATTGCTGCTGACATTTCCTTTGCTTATTAAAACCATTAACAACAGGAGTGTGTGCTCTTTGCTACTGTAACATGACAGATGAGGGAGGTTACAGCAGTGACCTGGTTCATGGCTTCTCAAGTGATTAGAAATTGACTTCTAACTTCACAATGGAATTCAGGAATAACTTACACAATATGAATGAGATATTCTTCATCAGGGTACTACCACAAAAGACATTCTTCGCGGGTTATTTGGGATATATTTTGACAAGATAATCTTTGTTTTAAAGGAACACTTTTAAAAAGAGTAAAAAGACCTTTGATTGCCAAATGAAATACTTAAATAAGGGACCTAAAAACTAGCCTTCTGAGCTGAGGAAGGCTTGGTGAAGGAAGGCTTGGTGAACTATTCAGAGCAAACCGGTGCTATGAAGCATGTTTGAGAACTGTGTTTTTTTTCCTTACTCACAGTCCAACTCAATGAAGCCAGAAGCTTTTTAAAGTTATTTTTATTAGCACCTTCTTTCTTAACAACTACTTTATTTCAACTTGCAGCTGTTATGTAGAATAAATTAAATGATCAGATCAGATCAGATCAGATCAGTTGCTCAGTCGTGTCAGACTCTTTGCGACCCCATGAATCACAGCACGCCAGGCCTCCCTGTCCATCACCAACTCCTGGAGTTCACTCAGACTCACGTCCATCAAGTCAGTGATGCCATCCAGCCATCTCATCCTCTGTCGTCCCCTTCTCCTCCTGCCCCCAATCCCTTCCAGCATCAGAGTCTTTCCCAATGAGTCAACTCTTCGCATGAGGTGGCCAAAGTACTGGAGTTTCAGCTTTAACATCATTCCTTCCAAAGAAATCCCAGGGCTGATCTCCTTCAGAATGGACTGGTTGGATCTCCTTGCAGTCCAAGGGACTCTCAAGAGTCTTCTCCAACACCACAGTTCAAAAACATCAATTCTTCAGCGCTCAGCCTTCTTCACAGTCCAACTCTCACATCCATACATGACCACAGGAAAAACCATAGCCTTGACTAGACGAACCTTTGTTGGCAAAGTAATGTCTCTGGTTTTGAATATGCTATCTAGGTTGGTCATAACTTTCCTTCCAAGGAGTAATTACAAAAGTCTCAAATTCCTTGTTGGAATCCCATTGACCCATTCAAGTATCTTCTAAATGATGCTACCGCCTGTTTCTTGGCTCTTTGACCTATTATTTGGGAACTTGAGTGTTGAGTTTGCCACTCAAAGAAAAGCCAGATCTTGAGACTTCTTAAAACTATGCTTAGAAAAAGAACTACAGGAATATTCACAATGGAACCAGTTTTTCCCCAGTAGGTATCACAGAAATAGTGATTTTATGGAATATAAAAGATTTATTTATTGTCTGGTTAATATAATCAGCTACAGGGAACAAATGTAACCTTGTATCAGATATGTTTCCTGACTTTGCTATTTAAGTCAATTATGTACACCTAGCCTCTAAAACTAAAGGTCATTTGTTGCAGTAAAAAAAGAAGTGCTCAGTTTAATCCAAAGTCATTAGAATAAACTTGCTTTCTCTCTTTTACCCTCTCTCACCCCCACACACCCACACACTCATATTTATATATAATTAGGGTATAAAGGGATTTTGAGACCAAGTGTAAAGTCATTTCTTACTGACAAAAAGGACTATCTTGTCAGTTCTATTATTTTCATCACTATCATAAGTCATTTGGAAATTTATAGGGAAAAAAGGAAAGGCTTTTCTCAACATACCTTGATTCTTTGTTTTCAGTGTATTCCTTCAGCCATAGTAATTGAAATGAATGTCATGATAATGCTTAAATGAAAGATTCAATCTTTTATGGTCCATTGAATTTGTGATGCTTATAATGGGAAGGATAGCAATCCTCTGCATCTGACTTCTACCAGATTGCTGAGCCGAAGAAAGCTAGGCTGGTCATGTAGGCAGCAATGAACAGTTAGAGAATTGCTTCTTGCCCTAGAAAACTGTACATGGAAATGCCCCTGGTGAAGTTTATCCTTAAACTCTGTGACTGTAGAGATGCCACAGGAAGGAATGACGTACCGTGGTGATAGCTCTGACCTCTAGTGGGAATCTATGTCAGCCTGATAAATAAAGTCTTTCATGTGATAATTATCCTGAGGCTTTCAGAATGCATTTAAGTTTCCTTTGTAAGGTTAAAGAGCTTATGGGAGCCACAGGGTCTGTGGTCTCTGTTATCTTCACCACTTTCAGTCCAGCAGCTGGGAAGCCACGTTAGCAGCTCAGCAGGACTCAGGCCCGGGGTGCTCTTGCCATGGTTAAGTTAAAGAAGGAAGTTAAGTAATGCTCAGAACTCTTTCATCTGAGGACTGTTCTAAAAAGGGGATGTTTTTCACTTAATACTCAGGAGTTAATTATCAGTAAGAACATGTTTTTCCAAGCCAACATTGAATGATAAGTTTATTTTTGATTGAATTTATAATAATAATACTTTTCTGCTAATGCTTCTGGCTCTTAATCCAAGAAGGTCAAGTAATCAAGTATTTCCCTTAGGACATAGACCTGTTCTTTTCTGCTAGCTTTCTCTAAATCATTTCACTTGCTGATTATAAGATTAGTTTACAGAGAGCCTTTTGAGAATGTTCATGTTTAATTTCTTAGTTTTTATTTTCAATTCTCCCGATATGTGTCAATGGAGAGGATGATACATAATAGACTCGACTAGGAGTGGGAGGATGATTCATATGAAGTTTGAGTGCTGTTTAAATTTGGAGGAAAAAAATTATTCTTTCATTTGGACTTATGTTTTCTAAAATATTCTTTAATTTTTTAAATCCACCTCACTATCCTCCAGTTAACACACAACAAATCATGGGTTTTGGAGAATCTGGGTTTAGGTATTGGTCCTGTCACTGAACCATCTGTGAATTTAGGCAAATTATTGTTGTTGTTCAGTCACTAAGTCTTGGACTCTGTGACCCCATGGACTGCAGCACCCGACTTTCCTGTTCTTCACTATCTCCCAGAGTTTGCTCAAACTCATGTCCATTGCAAATTATACTATATAGCAGCCAACCAAGAAATGCTGACTCCCTGTCTTGATTTTTCCTATTTTGACTTGAACGTTATTTATTTGCCAGTAGAAACATAGCTCTTTCTTTTCATTTTATCAGTCCATTTTCTTATCCATATAAAATAATACATCTGCTATTAAGGTGTTCCAAAATACATGTGAGAGTTATATTAAACAAATGTAACTGGAATTTATAGATAGGTAGACAGATAAACACAGAGACTCTATTTCTAGAGCTCTATTTCTCAGCCAGCAGCATATATATGCATGCATTTTATATATGTATATATTTATGTATTTTATAAATTAGAATTTATATACATGCAGATTATATATTTGATTGAGTTTTCCATGTCAATATTGTCTTTAACTGTAAATGTCTATTGGCATACAAGCATATAAAATATTATTTATGTTCTCAAAGTCTAAAATATTTGATACAATAAGAGTATATATTTATAATGATAAAATGGCTCCACAAATATGAATAGGCTCATAACAGTGTTACAAACTATTGAAGGGTTTTTATTATATAAAATGAGAAAGTCAATGGTAGAAGAAAAGAAGAAACGTGAGAAGATATAACACATCATAATTGATAATAGGAATCATTGCAATTGCATATTTCAGGGTGGTACTTATATGAGTCTCTGAACCTATCCATGCACCAAATATGAATTTTGCATTTCGAGAGAATTGCAAAAGGAAGGAAGCATCACTACTGACACCAAGCAAGGCCCTTTTGGGCTCCTGAGCACAAAAGCTTTTCTGTGTCCCTCAGTTCTTTGAATACAAGAAATAGGCTTCATTCAGCCTTCATGACCTTCCCTGAGTTCCAATGGGCAGATTTAAGCAGTTGTTAATTAGGGAAGGGAAGGGATGCAAGACAAGGGAGAAACAGTCAGGAGGAACAACAGGAGCAACCTTGGGGCAAGGCCTGATTCCTCAACAAGGGATACACACAAAAATACCTTTGAGCTGTTCTGCAGATACTGAAATCCCCTCCAGTTGGGAAAAGTTAACATTTAACAACCAAAAGCTTTCCCCAAGCACTTACCAGTTCGAACCAGAAGGTTGATAATGCTGACTCGGACTTAGCTCACAACCAACCAGTCAGAAGAATGTCCAGGAGTTGATCATGCCTTCCTTGAATCATTACTTTAAAACTTCTCACTACCTCTCCAAGTTGAGACATACAGTTTTGAGGGCATTAGCCTGTTGTGGCCCCCTTTGCCTGGCAAAGCAATAAAGCTATTCTTTTGTACTTCACCCAAAACTGTCTCAGAGATTTAACTTGGTATCAGGCTACAGAGATTAGATTCAACTTCCCTATTTTGATCTAAACTTTCTATCTTTCACTATGAAGACAAATTATAACTTGAATTATAAATTAACTCGAAGGAAGGCATACATCTTAGTCAAGTTCAAAAAGTAGACATCTATCTTAGGGCAAGTTCACAAAGTAAAGACACACCACCTAAATATTCATATCTTTTGTTTAAGAACATTTATGGCACATAAATTCAACCTTAAGAATCAGCTTATATTTGCAAAGAACAGAAATTTTGTTTTAAGTAGAGAGATGTTAGAATATTCTATCATAAAAAAGTCCTAAACATCCCATACTCTTATTTTGTTTTTACTCCTTATCCTTCCTTGTAAAAATAATTCAAATAGAAAGAGAACAGAAATGGTACTAACTTAATAGAAAGAGAAATCCATGGGGAATGAAGCAACTCTATTACATAGTGGAAAACTATAGGGCATCTTAGGTTTTTAAATTTATAGTCTTCACCAAACTGTATTTCCAAGGTGGAAATAGCCTCTAGCTTGCTAAAAGATAATAATGAAATTTCACTTTAAAGGGAGTGTTTGTGAGAGTCCTTTGGGATAGTGCTATATTTGGATGCAATGTGTTCATATATACAGTTGTTAAAGGAGAATAGTAAAAGTTCTATATTAAGAAAAAGCTAACTATAGGCAGGTCAAGAATAATACTCAATTCATTATTTGAAATCATCAGTTCAGTTCAGTTCAATTGCTCAGTCGTGTCCAACTCTTTGCGACCCCGTGAATCGCAGCAATCCAGGCCTCCCTGTCCATCACCAACTCCCGGAGTTTACCCAAACTCATGTCCATTGAGTCAGTGATGCCATCCAATCATCTCATTCTCTGTCGTCCCCTTCTCCTCCCACCTTCAATCTTTCCCAGCATCAGGGTCTTTTCAAATGAGTCAGTTCTTTGCATCGGGTGGCCAAAGTATTGGAGTTTCAGCTTCAACATAAGTCCTTCCAATGAACACGCAGGACTAATCTCCTTTAGGATTGACTGGTTGGATCTCCTTGCAATTTTAAATTGCTCTTTTGGTAGGTGGGGACCTCTAGACCATGGATTTTGCCTAGCCATCATGACTTCACCAAGACGGAATTGCTACAGAATCAGATCAGATCAGATTAGTCGCTCAGTCGTGTCAGACTCTTTGTGACCCCATGAATCGCAGCACACCAGGCCTCCCTGTCCATCACCAACTCCTGGAGTTCACTCAGACTCATGTCCATCGAGTCAGTGATGCCATCCAGCCATCTCATCCTCTGTCGTCCCCTTCTCCTCCTGCCCCCAATCCCTCCCAGCATCAGAGTCTTTTCCAATGAGTCAACTCTTCGCATGAGGTGGCCAAAGTATTGGAGTTTCAGCTTTAACATCATTCCTTCCAAAGAAATCCCAGGGCTGATCTCCTTCAGAATGGACTGGTTGGATCTCCTTGCAGTCCAAGGGACTCTCAAGAGTCTTCTCCAACACCACAGTTCCAAAGCATCAATTCTTTGGCGCTCAGCCTTCTTCACAGTCCAACTCTCACATCCATACATGACCACTGGAAAAACCATAGCCTTGACTAGACGAACCTTTGTTGGCAAAGTAATGTCTCTGCTTTTGAATATGCTATCTAGGTTGGTCATAACTTTCCTTCCGAGGAGTAAGCATCTTTTAATTTCATGGCTGCAGTCACTATCTGCAGTGATTTTGGAGCCCAGAAAAATAAAGTCTGACACTGTTTCCACTGTTTCCCCATCTATTTCCCATGAAGTAGTGGGACTGGATGCCATGATCTTCGTTTTCTGAATGTTGAGCTTTAAGCCAACTTTTTCACTCTCCACTTTCACTTTCATCAAGAGGCTTTTTAGTTCCTCTTCACTTTCTGCCAGAAGGGTGGTGTCATCTGCATATCTGAGGTTATTGATATTTCTCCTGGCAATCTTGATTCCAGTTTGTGTTTCTTCCAGTCCAGCGTTTCTCATGATGTACTCTGCATATAAGTTAAATAAGCAGGGTGACAATATATAGCCTTGACATACTCCTTTTCCTATTTGGAACCAGTCTGTTGTTCCATGTCCAGTTCTAACTGTTGCTTCCTGACCTGCATACAAATTTCTCAAGAGGCAGATCAGGTGGTCTGATATTCCCATCTCTTTCAGAATTTTCCACAGTTGTTTGTGATCCACACAGTCAAAGGCTTTGGCATAGTCAATAAAGCAGAAATAGATGTTTTTCTGGAACTCTCTTGCTTTTTCTATGATCCAGCGGATGTTGGCAATTTGATCTCTGGTTCCTCTGCCTTTGTTAAAACCAGCTTGAACATCAGGAAGTTCACGGTTCACATATTGCTGAAGTAAAACAACAGAATGGGAAAGACTAAGGATCTCTTCAGGAAAATCAGAGATACCAAAGGAACTTTTCATGCAAAGATGAGCTCGATAAAGGACAGAAATGGTATGGACCTAACAGAAGCAGAAGATAAGAGATGGCAAGAATACACAGAAGAACTGTACAAAAAAGATCTTCACAACCCAGATAATCACGATGGTGTGATCACTGACCTAGAGCCAGACATCCTGGAATGTGAAGTCAAGTGGGCCTTAGAAAGCATCACTATGAACAAAGCTAGTGGAGGTGATGGAATTCCAGTTGAGCTATTCCAAATCCTGAAAGATGATGCTGTGAAAGTGCTGCACTCAATATGCCAGCAAATTTGGAAAACTCAGCAGTGGCCACAGGACTGAAAAAGGTCAGTTTTCATTCCAATCCCAAAGAAAGGCAATGCCAAAGACTGCTCAAACTGCCACACAATTGCACTCATCTCACACTCTAGTAAAGTAATGCTCAGCTAAATATTCTGTAATCCTATTTCTTTGGCAGAACTTTCTGCATGAAGTTGACATAAAGCAAACACTCATTCCATGATGGTGAACTTCTTTAGAATATTTTGTTGGCATTATATATGATGATTCTACTATCTCCCTCTATAGTGTTGCAGCCTTACGACACTGTTGAATGGAAAATTATTTTTAAACTCTACTTACAGTTGGGAAGAGTATGGTTTGATAGACTTGACTGAGTACCCGATCATCCTGGGAAGAACACTGGTTGAGGAGTTGTTACACTTGACTTTGAAGCCTGGTTTAAGCTTTCTCAAATCACTGAGCTCCAGTTGTTTCTTCATGTCTGAAATGAACATGATACATTACCTTGCTACCACCTTTAAAAGATAGTTGTGGGCAGTATTTACCAATTTTGTGTGGCAACTCCCATCCCCTTCTCCCATAAAGTTAATTACCCTGCTCATTCTGTGGTACCTTGTAAATCATTCCTTTATTGCACTTGAATAATGAAGAGAATTGATTATTTACCTGTCAATGCTTTATTAATCTGTAAGATTATTGAGATAAATGGCCAAGGTTTTATTCATCTTTTAATCCCTAGCACCTGGTGTAAAGACAAAGTGGGCATTTAGAAAATTTATTCATTGAATAAATAAAAGGAAACACTTTACAAACTGTGAAGACTATTTATTTATGGTGCTCAAAATTAAGTGTTTTCGTCTCTATGACACCTTTTCTGACCGCACTGTGCTCTTCTTTTTGCCTATGGTATTACCTGGTTTCAATTTCTTCTTTGAAATATGTTTTAATACTAATGTAAATCTTTATTTGTCCATGTTAGATAGAAAGGAAGTGGTTTAATTAGATCCATATCTCTCTTTAACTGATGCTGACATAGCTGGAACTTAAAAAAATTAATTACTAATAAGAAAATTATGGTAAAAGCACTTAATGATGTATACATAAAATACAAAATTAATTTTTTCCTTGGTGAATCATAAAGCATTTCAGTATCATGGAATGTTTTGGGCCAAATAAAAGGAAGAAGGCAGAGAAGAAGAAAAAAGAAAGGGGCAAACAGGGGCTCTGTGACAATCTAGAAGGGTGAGAAATGGAAGGAGATGGAAGGGAGGTTCGGGAGGAAGGGGTCATGGGTGTATCTGTGGCTGATTTTTGACATATGAAGAGAAAACTATGAAATTCTGTAAAGCAAATATGCTTCAGTTTAAAAAAAAAGTGGCAAAAAAAAAAAAAAAAGAGAAGGGGCAAAGAAAAAAATTAATACTGTCTTCTAGCTCTACATGTACTTAGAATGTATTAACTTCAGGCTTAGAGAAGAGATTCAGAATAATTAGATAACTTGTTCATTGTCATATATCTGATTGGTAGCAGAGCTATCAAGTATGTCTAAATCAAAAATCTTGTAACCGTTCCAGTAAACCACTTTACAAGACTCCAAAAATTCACTTACTTGGTACCAGAATTTAAATTCTGCTGGAAAATTATTATAATAATAAGCCAAGAACTTATATTCTCCTTCAACTACATGTTTTAATAACAAGTACTTGAGGAAAATCATGTTGCAGCCAAAAACTAATTCTGTTCCTGTTTTGGGTAGAGTGTACATCTCATAGCAAAATGTATGAGCTTTTAGTAGCTTTATCTGCCTTAATGGATTTTATTCTGTGGTTTTCTGTTGCCCTTTGTGTCAAAAGAAGCAACTAATATTTGATTGTCAAATTACAGTAATAACTTCAAGCCCCTGATTGTTCAGCCCTAGGTTTATGAGTCCAGTACAGTTCTGAGGGTTCACAATCAATTTCTTGGGCAATTAAAGTTTACAGAATATTCTATTTATATGTTAAAATAATATTACTTAAATCAATTTCATGTGAAAGAAAAATTTACAGGCGAACAAATATAGGTTCACAGATTTCCCTTCCTTCCCATCAAATAATTATAAATGCTTTTTTTTTTTTTTTTTTGAGTAGTAGCAGGTCTTATTTTTCCATTCAATTCCAGCTCCCTTATAAAAAGTTCAAGAGACTTCCTGGAAAATGTTAACATTAGAGGATACAACATCTGAAATAAATACTTTCAAACATAGTGACTTTATTTTTTTTTCATACAATTTATAAATCCCAAACTTCTCTTTTTGCTGTTGTGTTTCAGTGGCCAAGCCATGTCTGACTTTTTGAGACCATAAGGACTGCAGCATGCCAGGCTCCTTTGTCCTCAACTGTCTCCCAGAGTTTGTCCAAATTCATGTCTATTGAGTTGGTGATGCTATCCAACTATCTCTTCTTCTGCTACTCCTTCTGCTTTTGCCTTCAATCTTTCCCAGCATCAGGGGCTTTTCCAATGAGTCACTCTTCATATCGGGTGGTCAAAGTATAGGAGCTTCAGCTTCAGCATCAGTTCTTGCATTGAAATATTCAGAGTTGATTTCCTTTAGGATTGACTGGTTGACCTCCTTGCTGTCCAAGGGACTCAAAAGAGTCTTCTCCAGCACTACAATTTGAAAGCATCAATTCTTTGGCGCTCAGCCTTCTTTATGGTCCAACTCTCACATCTGTACATAACTACTAAAAAAACCATAGCTTTGACTATGCTGACCTTTGAGGGAAAGTGATGTCTCTGCCTGTTAATATGCTGTCTAAGTTTGTCATAGTTTTCCTTCCAAGGAGCAAGTGTCTCTCAATTTCATTGCTGCTGTCACAGTGCACAGTCATTTTGGAGCCCAAGAAAATAAAATCTGTCACTGCTTCCTCTTTCTCCCTTCTATTTGCCATGAAGTGATGGGACCAGATGCCATAATCTTAGTTTTTTGAATGTAGAATTTTTTTTAAATTAATTTTATTTTTAAACTTTACAATATTGTATTGTTCTGCCATATATCAAAATGAATCCGCCACAGGCATACACGTGTTCCCCATTCTGAACCCTCCTCCCTCCTCCCTCCCCATACCATCCCTCTGGGTCGTCCCAGTGCACCAGCCCCAAGCATCCAGTATTGTGCATCGAACCTGGACTGGTGACTCGTTTCATATATGATATTATACATATTTCAATGCCATTCTCCCAAATCATCTCACCCTCTCCCTCTCCCACAGAGTCCAAAAGACTCTTCTATACATCATTATCTCTTTTGCTGTTTCATATACAGGGTTATTGTTACCATCTTTCTAAATTCCATTTATATGTGTTAGTATACTGTATTGGTGTTTTTCTTTCTGGCTTAAGTCAGCTTTTTCACTCTCCTCTTTCATCTTCATCAAGAAGCTCTAGAGTTCCTGTTCACTTTCTGCCATTAGAGTGTTGTCACTTGCATATCTGAGGTTGGTATTTCTCTCTGCAATCTTGATTCCACTTGGGATTCATCCACCCTGGCATTTTGTATGATGTACTCTGCATTGAAGCTAAATAAGCAAGGTAACGATATACAGTCTTGATGTACTCCTTTCCTAATTTGAACCAATCTGTTGTTCCATGTTCAGTTCTAAATTGTTGCTTCTTGACCTCCATACAGATTTCTCAAGAGATAGGCAGGGTGGTCTGGTACTCCCATCTCTTTGAGAATTTTCCATTTCGTTGTGATCCACAAAGTCAAAGGCTTTAGCAGAGTCGTTGAAGCAGAAGTAGATGTTTTTCTGGAATTCCTTTGCTTTCTCTATGATCCAGTGAATGTTGTCAATTTGATCTCTGGTTCCTCTGCCTTTTCTAAATCTAGCTTGTACATCTGGAAGTTGTCAGTTCATATATTTCTAGGGTCTAGCTTGAAGGATTTTGAGCCTAACCTTGCTAGCATGTGAAATGAGCACAATTGTACCATAGTTTGAATATTCTTTGGCATTGCCCTTCTTTGGGATTGGAATGAAAACTGAGCTTTTCCAGTCCTGTGGCCACTTCTGAGTTTTCCACATTTGCTGGCATATTGAGTGCAGCACTTTCACAGCATCATCTTTTAGGATTTGAAAAAGCTCAACTGGAATTCCATCACCTTCACTAGTTTTGTTCATAGTAATGCTGGGAGGGATTGAGGGCAGGAGGAGAAGGGGACAGCAGAGGATGAGATGGCTGGATGGCATCACTGACTCGATGGACGTGAGTCTGGGTTAACTCTGTGAGTTGGTGATGGATAGGGAGGCCTGGCGTGCTGCGATTCATGGGATCGCAAAGAGTCGGACACGACTGAGCAACTGAACTGAACTGAATGCTTCCTAAGGCCCCCTTGACTTCACACTCCAGGATATCTTGCTCTAGGTGAGTGGTTATAACACCGTTATGTTATAACACTATAACACCGTTGTGGTTATCTGGGTCATTAAACTCCTTTTTTTTAGAGTTTGTCTGTGTATTCTTGCAAACTTTTCTTAATCTCCTCTGTTTCTGTTGGGTCCTTATTGTTTCCGTTCTTTATCATGCTCATCCTTTAATAAATTGTTCCATTGTTACCTCTAATTTCTTGGAGAGATCTCTAGTCTTTCCCATTTTGTTGTTTTCATCTATTTCTTTGCTTTGCCCACTGAAGGAGGCCTTATCCCTTCCTGCTGTTCTCTGAAATTCTGCATTCATCTGGGTATATCTTCCCCTTTCTCCTTTGCTTTTCACTTCTCTTCTTTCCTCAGCCATTTATGAAGCCTCCTCAGACAACCACTTTGCCTTTTTGTATTTGTTTTCCTGAGTCATTTTTGGTCACTGCCCCTGTATAATGTTATGGACTTCTGTCCTTAGTTCTTCAGTCAATCTGTCTATCAGATCTAATCCCTTGAATCTATTTATCACTTCCACTGTATAATCATAAGGGATTTGATTTAGGTCATACATGAAAGGCCCAGTGGTTTTCTCTACTTTTTAAATTCAAGCCTGAATTTGGCAATAAGGAGCTCATGATCTGAGATACAGTCAGCAACAAGTCTTGTTTTTGCTAACTGAATAGAACTTGTCCATCTTTGGCTACAAAGAATATAATCAATCTGATTTTGGTATTAACCCTTTGGTGGTGTCCATGTGCACAGTCCTCTGTTTTGTTGTTGGAAAATGGGGTTTGCTATGATCAGTGGGTTCTCTTGACAAAACTCTGTTAGCCTTTGCCCTGCTTTATTTTGTACTCCAAGGCCAAAGTTGCCTGTTACTCTAGGTATCTTTTGAATTCCTACTTTTTCATCCCAATCTCCTAAGATGAAAAGGACATCTTTTTGTGTGTGTATGTATGTTAGTTCTAGAAAGTCTTGTAGGTCTTCACAGAACTGGTCAACTTCAGCTTCTTAAGCATCAATTGTTGGGGCATTGACTTGAATTACTATGATATTGCATGGTTTGCCCTAGAAACAAGTTGAGATCGTTCTGTTGTTTTTGAGATTGCACCCAAGTACTGCATTTTGGACTCTTTGTTTTGACTATGAGGGCTACTCTATTTCTTCTATGGGATCCTTGCCCACAGTAGTAGAGATGATGGTCACCTGAATTAAATTCACCCATTCCAGTCCATTTTAGTTCACTGATTCCTAACATTGGGTAGTTAGAATAGGAAACAGGAGTCCAAAATGGCAGTGGCTAAAAGACAAGGAAGGGAAAAACCCGTGAAAATAGAATAAAGGAAGGTCAAAGGAAGGTCTGAGGACCAGAGTGAGGACCTCAGGTAGAACAAACAGCACTCCTGGCTAGCCCAATATACACAGGGCAGGCCCAGGGGGAGGAAAAACATAAAAAGAGGAGCCAAAGGGCTGGGGCTCTCTCTTCTCTTCAGGTCTTTTGGGTCAGCATGCCCTCACGCCTTGAGGATGTATTTTCCTTTATTTTCTAAATAAAACTGATCTGTCCCACTCTAACATAGACTGTCCAAGAGCTGTGATGTGCCAAGGGCTTTAACGTCCGTCACTTCAAATCTTTGAAGTGATGAGACAGAACCAAGGAGATTACACTCCCCTGACACTAAGATGGGACCGGATGCCATGATCTTTATTTTCTGAATGTTGAGCTTTAAGCCAACTTTTTACTCTCCACTTTCACTTTCATCAAGAGGCTTTTTAGTTCCTCTTCACTTTCTGCCATAAGGGTGGTGTCATCTGCATATATGAGGTTATTGATATTTCTCCTGGCAATCTTGATTCCAGCTTGTGCTTCTTCCAGTCCAGCGTTTCTCATGATGTATTCTGCATATAAGTTAAATAAGCAGGGTGAAATTAAAAGACACTTACTTTCTGTATTGTTCATGGGGTTTTCACGGCAAGAATACTAGAGTGGTTTGCCTTTCTCTCTCCAGTGGACCGTCTTTTGTCAGAACTCTTCACTATGACCCGTCCATCTCTGGGGGCCCTGCATGGCATGACTCATAGATTGACTGAGTTACACAAGCCCCTTCACCACAACATGTGGTGTGATCCATGAAGGGTAACCTCCCTTTTACTAAGGGACTTTTCAGAAACTTGATGTTCCGTGTGGTCCTTTGTGTGTGCTAAATTGCTCAGTCATGCTCAAGTCAAGCAGGAGGATTTAGATGAAGTATATTTCCAAATTATTATCTTCTGCTAAAATGGTAGTAACACAGCTGCTATCAAGTTCTGAATACTACGTAACCTGAAGTGTGAGCATGTGCCTGTGTGCACACACACACACACAGTACCAAACAAACAAAACACCCCTGTGCAATAAACTAATCTATCTTTATTATAAGATGCCAAAATATGACTGTAATTGCAGTAGGGAAAAGCAAATCTGACTCCATATTGGTCTGTCTCTTTTACTTTAATCTTTACATTCTATTGCTTTTGCTAAAAGTTAATCACTAAAGGGATGTTGCCTATAACTTAAAGTATACATAATAGCCCACCTTCTGGAAACCTGCCTCCCATTGCCTGAGTGTTAAGCTAAAGTATCTTTATTTTGCTCTCAGGAAGCATCCTGACTAGGCCCACCTGTGAATGGCTACAGGAAAGAAGTCAACATACATCCCCTTTTGAGTCTGGCCAGAACCAGGAAATATTTGTAACAAATTACTGTCTTTTTTTTTTTTTTTTACTTAACCTCCTTACCTCCTCCTCTTCATTCTGTAAAAGAAACTAGCATCCAAAACCTGGGTAAGATGGTTCTTTGAGACACTGGCCATCTCGATCCTGCTTACTCTGTGAATAAGAGTAAGTAACTCTATTCCTTGCTTCAACAACTTACCTCTATTTACTGGCCTGTCGTGTGGTGAGCAGTACAAGCTTGGACTTGATAACATAATTATAGTAGGCATAGTTATAAAAACCTACTAATTATTGAAAATCATGTTATGGTATCAACTTTCACCAAGTACATCACTATAAGATGTTGTGCTGTACAATTTGAAAGCTACAAAAAGTTACAATGTTTGGTCTCTGACACCTAGAAGTTTCAACTAAATGTAAAGACAGAGCATATACACATTCACAAATAAGTATAATAAAAAGTCAGATAGAAATAAATAGTATAGGAATCAGAGAAAAGATGGAGAAATTCCAGCAAGTCAAGGAGTCATTAAAGTTTGATAGAGATGTAAACTTTAAATTGGGCTTTGAAGGATATGTAGAAGTTACATGGATATTGATGTGGGTAGAAAGTTGTAAACAGGAAGATGGCACATGCTACATGATGAAGCAATGGCAGTGGGAAAAGTCTGCTTAGGCGATGGCTGTGACTGGAGTGAAAGCCCTCTGTGCAAAAGTAGGAATGAGGTGGGGGAGACAGTTGGTGAGCACCGAAAATTAGAGTCAGTCATTTAGACCTCATTGCATTCAAGAAATGTTTGAATTATATTTTAGGAAAATTATTGGAGGAGGAAATGACAACACACTTCAGTATTCTTGCTGGAAAAATCCCACAGATAGAGGAGCCTGGTGGGCCACAGTCCATAGGGTCGCAAAGACTAGGATATGACTGAGTGCACACACACACACACACACACAATTAGGAAAATTAACCTGGGAGCTACCTGCAGTATAAATTTGAAATGTGAGGATTGGGGAAGGCAATTGGAGTGAGGTCAGCAAGACCACCATATGCATTTATTCTGGCTGTGCACAGAGCATTTCTAGGGTACATTTACACAGACAGCAACCTCTGCTCAATGCCTTTTCAGATGAAAGGAAGATAACAAGTAAATAGTATCAAAACAGAGGACAGAAGGTGAAGAAACATAGGCAAGAGATGTTTGAATTAATGCACAAAATTAGAGTCCTAGTTAGCAAGGTCAAATTATTTTTCAGAAGACGGAAATGGTTCAAGTTCAAAGAGAAGGAGGCAATGGCAGGCTGATTAAAGATAAGATGTATTTAAAAGAACCAGTTTCTAAATAGATTGGCAATAAAAGCCCAAATAGTGGATCTGGTCTTTGATAACATTTGTATACTTTCCCTTTGAACCTAAAAGGAGGAAATGAAGATGGAAACAGATCATCATTTCATCATTATTTCATCAAAGTACCACTATGAACCAACAGAGGTGACTAACAAAGCTATGAAATAAATTATAGAAAAGTCAGGTGATTCTGACACACCAACTGTTTGTATTCTTCCACTCAGGAAGGTTGAGAAAAGGATTTCATTTAATCTTGGGGCTAAGTGGTTGTACCTGTCACAATGTTGAATTTAAATACCTGGCATTTAAATTATAGGAATAAGAATTTAAATGCCTGTCCTCCAGACCACACAGGTCTCTATCAAAATTTTCAGGGGGAGGAGTGAGGTGAAATGTCTATTTTACTCAACAAAGTATCCAATGAAGATTTTATTTATGCCTAATGTCTTTAGGTCAGTTAATATGATGATATATTTAATTACACAACCTCCATTTCATCGATTAAGGTTATGTTACAAATCAACAAATATTTACTTAACATTTTACAATAATCAAAATATTGAGCTGGCATTTAGAGGCTGCATAGAGCTATAAGATTTCACTATTATCCTCAAGGAGGATACCATGTAATAGTTGGAAAGACCACACACATGTACACACACGAATAATATATGCCAGTATAAAATTCACAAGGTCACAAAGAATCAGACAGGACTTTGAAATAGAACAATAACAAAATAAAATACCAAATGGTTGGTAAAGCTAGCAAGAATTGGGGTCCCAGAGGAGAGAGTAAGTGATCATTGAGGGGCAAAGCTTTACAGAAAAGCATGGCTGTCCTGTACCCTGTAAGCTAAGTAGTGATACCTATTATACAATTTAATTTAAATGTGTGCTCTTGTTTAAAACCAAAGGGACAAGGTAATGCCAGGTACATTTACTCTAATTTGTAGTGCATATTATATTCATGAGTCCTGTTTTATTCATAACTGAATCATCACTTTGGACTGTCATAGCCTCTAAAAATAGACAATTTTTTTCCCCCTAAAGTAATGCATGATTATGGTAGGAATCCTGGAAAATATAAAGAAGTATACATATTAATATGATACACTGAAGTGTAGATAAAACATGATCCTACCAGAGATAAACACTATCAGCATATTGTCATGTCTTTTCAAGGCAGGATTGAATATTTTAATGTAGCCCTTATCTTAGTCTGTCTTGTATTTCTTGATGAGATTCTTCTAGCAGAATGTCTGTCCCCTAAGTTCAGTAACAGGAAATTCATCTTTTTATCTCTCTATTGAGCAAACCACCATTTTTTCACAAATATGTGACAAGAAATAGAGATCACTGTCTGCTTTTCACAGTAGACCAGTGAATTCCTGCCTTTTATATTTAAATTTTATGTAAATAAATGTTTTGCCATTCACAACTTATGTTCAAACCTAAATCTGAAGAACACTTCTTATATGTATCTTACTGTAGCTAAAAGACCTCTTAAGTAAAAATTTCTCTTTGTTATATATGATGCTTAAAGATTAAGTAATTTTTCTTTGTACGTAATCGAAGCCCCCCCTTCCTATCCTTTTCCCTAGGCCACATATGAGATGTTCTTTTTCATAATTTTTTAGACTTCTGAGACGTTGATTCATTCTGCAATCATGTGCTCTGCAATGGGATGAAATTCTGAGAAATTGTTGGCAGCTGATTTCTCTGTAAGAAAGTTCTTAACTATAATAAGCACAGAATGATCTGTTCTAGTGTTCTTTAGCTTATGTTTAAGAATCACAAACAAGATTTTGAATATAAAGTTGGACTCTCCAATAATTGAGTATTTGTTTTGTTGCCTGTGATTCAAGTTTAGTTTTTTAAGTTTTAGGGAAAGAAATTAGAAAATAAAAGCAAAAAATCAGCATAGTGGCATACCACAGGAAACTATGTTCAATGGCTTAAGCTTGTGGGAATTTGCTAGACCTATTAATGGAGGTAGCTCAAATCTAACAAAGAAGCATGATAGCTAGGACTATATTTATTCCTTTAAATTCACTTTTAGAATATACTTATAACTGCATTTTTATTGAAAAAAGTAATATGTGCACAAGGTAAAAAATTCAAACTGTTCCATGAACCTGTTGCCTAGAGTCTATTATCAGTTTTATTGCATATTCTTCTAACAATTTTTTCATACACTCGTGCATATTTAATCCATTTTTTCCATAGGTGGAAATAGAGTGTTCATACTGTTCCACAAGATATTTATTATCTCTTACATCTCTTACTCTTACTTATCTCCTATTTCCATGTTTAAAAACGACTTGAATAGTATGTTATGAAAATTAAGCTACATCAGTTGTGTGCCATGTATATGTGTTGTATTGTATTTCATTACTCTATATATTTCATATAGATATGCAATTTATTTATTCCCATAAAGATGATTATTCAAGTTATTTCTGGAATTTTGGTATTTTAACAATCTTCCAACAAATATTCTTGTACACCCTTATCTTTTCAGGTATGTGAAATAATAGCTCTAGAATAATGCTTGTAGATGCTACAGAAAAAGAGGACTAGGACACAAATTCATGACTTTTTGATTTGATACCAAGATTGGAAATCTTGGAGGTTTAACTCCAGATCATAGAAAATGAGTTTAGCAACACTAAAAACATCACGATCAGAACATTTTGCTTGAGGAGAAAGAGCTGGTCAGCTGCTTGGGTTGTGGGTAGAAAGCCTTCAGGGATAAAACCCTGGATGTAGTTCAAGCACTTATGTATTTTGGGAGCTATCCAGAGTACTGAAGAGATGCCGCAGGAAGCAGTCTGTGCCACTGGACCAGAAACCACAGTCTTCAGATTTTATGTCTCTCCTGCTTTGAATCTTGCCCTTGAGATTTTAAACACTTCCTACATCAGCTGTCACCCATCAGATTCTTCTTTCTCTGTCCTTAACTCACCCCATTCTCCATCTGTCTCAGTCCAAGCCTATTAGTTCTGCCTTCCCAACAAACCCAGCTATGACCGACTCCTAGCATTTGGTCTTATAATTCCAAGACAAACAAACTAAAAATGCAGCAGTACTAACACATGAATTTGACTGGTTCCTAATAACAGTCTCAATTTTTACAGCTATATACAAGTGTCCAATAGCCCTCAAACAACATGGGTTTAAAACTGTATATGTAGGTCTGCTTAGTCATGCATTTTAAAATAAATATAGTAAATATAGAAAAGAAAGAAAGTGAAGTCACTCAGTTGTGTCCAACTTTTTGTGACCTCATGGACTGTAGCCTTCCAGACTCCTCCGTCCATGGGATTTCCCAGACAAGAGTATTGGAGTGGGTTGCCATTTCCTTCTCCAGGGGATCTTCACATCCCAGGGATCAAACCTAGGTTTCCCACATTGCAGGCAGATGCTTTACCTTCTAAGCCACAAGGGAAGTCATAGTAAATATAGTATTTTTTATTTTACAGATATTTAAATAAACTAATGTTGGGAAATATTGAAGGCAGGAGGTGAAGGGGACAACAGAGGATGAGATGGTTGGATGGCATCCCTGACTTGGTGGACATAAGTCTGAGCAAGCTCCAGGAGTTGGTGATGAACAGGCAAGCCTGGCGTGCTGCAGTCCATAGGGTTGCAAAGAGTTGGACACGACTGAGCAACTAAACTGAACTGAAATTAACTAAGTGTGGGAAAAAGTTTGTGTTCAATTAGAGATCACAATATGTGGGATTAAAAGAACTAGCATTTGAGTCTTTATTCTATACTAACTAGTTTTGGCTTCTTGCCCTCAGAGGAGTCATTCATCCATTCCTTCATTTTTGAGGCAGAGATATCAGTATGAGGATTTTCCACTGTGTGAAGAGGGGATCATGTCCATGCCCCATACTAGGTACATCAGAAGTTAATGCCAAAGTACCTTGGAACTTATTATTGCTGATTTTTGCTCTCCTTTTTAATATAGAGAATGAACTTCCTAAAATAACTCAATAACTTATTTACTCATGTAAATCATAATTGTTTGCAAATTTCTTCTGAAGCAAAGAAGATTTTTTTTCCTTTCTGCTGAAGACAGCACAATGGATAACTTCAAAAACCCAGTATTTTCTGTTCCAGTGTTGTATTTACTTAATTTTGATATATGGACCTCTTAATACATTGAATATGTGGAAATATCAGAATTTCTAGAATTTTTCAGTTGGAAAATGTCAGCGAAGATATTTTTATGTATTTTTTTGTTTGTTTTAGACATTGGAAATCCCCTCACTGAAGGACTCAGGTTATAAGGGATAAGAGAAGGGGAGGGTGTGGTATAGTTTCTTCATCTGAATGTGAGACAGAGACAGGGAGAGTGAGATTCTCAGAAGTATGAGAGTATAGTCAAAATTGGCCTAAACAAAAGAAAGTTGTTAGTTAATGTGTAAGAACAATTTAATAATGCAGCTTGATTCAGAGGCCTCAGTTACCCATTTTTGGGAGCAGGAATTGAAGAAGACTGAAGATAAGGGGGAAATTTGGTGAATGATGAAATCTGAAGAGTGTGGGTTCTCCAGAGCAGAAAAGCAGACAAAGGAGAGAGGTATGGAATGTCAGGATTGATCATGAATTATCCTCTCTTTAATATAATCTGAGAGCCATAAATAAAAAATGGGGCTGCTTTTTATTTATTGCTGGGAGGGAGAGGATTTGTGTAAATTGGATACTATTTTAGGGCTAAGTCACATAAATCTTCACTTTTATAGGTTTTATTCATGTGTTCCTTCATTTTCTGTCTTTTCTGCCCAATCCTTCTGGTTATTGAGTTAAAATCATATTCCTAGACAGATATGAGTGAGGACAGAAATGCAAAGTTTATATTCCTAAGGTTCATGGTAGAGAGACCACATGAAGACAAGGAACATCTTAGCCCCTCAAGCTCATAAATGTCTAGCAAAGGGAATTTATAGGCAGGTTTTACTATGATCACTTTCATTACAAGAAAAGCATCAGGCTCACCTGAATCTGAGGATTCTGCCCCCTGCTTTTTCAATTGTTTATGTTTGATACTGATTACCATAATTAGCAAAGAAAATAAATTTCAAAAAGGAGTGTAACTCTCATACAGTGCTTATGAAAACACAAGTTTTTATGACTTTTGGGAAAATAAAATAACAACATATACCTTAAAATTAAAGATCCGCATATACTTTGACCCATTGATCTGATATCTGGGATCAACCCTAGAACAGTAAGAGCTCATTAGATAAGAATCTAAACACACATACATGCAAATAAATTAGAAACATATTTGTATATTTTATAGAATGTCCTTGATGTATCATTAAGTGAAAAACATTAATAGGAACTTGTATGATACCATTAGGAGCAGAGAGATAAAATAACAAAACCTCTATTAAAATACAAGTATACAAGTATAATACTGAAACATAGAAACAAAAAAATGAATCATATTATTAATATTAATATATTTAAAAATGAATATTCATTTGAAGGAATAATCAACAAAATGAAATGCAGCCTACATAATGAGAAAAATAATGCAGTTCATATATCATATAAGAGGTTAATACTAAAAATATATAAATAATTTATATAATTAATGGCAAAAACCCAAATAACTTGATTGAAAAATGGGCAAAGGACCTGAATAGACATTTTTCCAATTTTGGAAATAGACATTTCCAAAAATGTCCAATAGACATTTTTCCAGTAGACACTTTTCATTCATTCCAATGAAATGAATATCATTTTCATAGATATATTCAAATGACCAAGATAAGAGATATATGAAACGGTGTTCAACATTACTAATAATTAGGAAAACACAAATCAAAATCACAATGATATATCACCACATGCCTAACAGAATAGCTATCATCAAAAAGATAAGAGATAGCAAATGCTAACAGGAAAGCAGAGCAGAGAAAATCCTTGTGTACTGTTGGAGGGGAAGTAAATTGGTATAGCTTTATGGAGGTTCCTCAAAAAATTTAAAATAGAACTACCATATGATCCAGCAATTCTACTTCTGAGCATATACTCAGATGATGAGATCACTATTTTGAAGAAATATCCTCACCCCTATGTTCACTGCATCATTATTTACAACAGCTAAGACATGGAAGCAACCCAGGTATATGAACACACACACACACACACACACACACACACACACACACACACTGTGGAATATACTATTCAGCCATATAAAGGAAATCCTGCCATTTGTGACAACAAGGATGGATCTTTAGAACATTATTCTAAGTAAAATAATTCAGATAGAGAAAGGCAAATACTATATGATTTCACTTATATGTAGAATCTTAAAAACCCCTAACTTACAAAAATAGAGATCATATTTGTGATTTCCAGAGGTATGGGGTAAGGATGGAAGAATGGGATGAAGGGAGTCAAAAAGTACAAGCTTCTTGTTATAACATGAATAAGTACTGGGGATGTGAGTACAATGTAATTACTATATTTAATACTGCTATATTGTGTATTTGAAAACTACTAAAAGAACTGATCCTAAAAGTTCCCATCACAAGAAAAAATGTATCTTTGTAACTATATGAGGTGATAGATGTTGTGGTAATCATTTCACAATATATGTATGTTACATCAGCATGCTGTATACTTTGTACAAGGCTCTATGGCAGTTATGGCTCAATAAAACAATAAGGGAAAACAAGAACGACAGTAAAAAAAATACTTTCAAATCTTAAAGATGTAAATTAACACAAGGTGAAAGCTAATGAAAAATATTTTAAAAAGAAGCTAAGAAAGGAGGTGCAGCTAATAATTATGCAAGAATATTACAAACTGGGATTCTCCCAGGCAAAGAAGAATTTACAGTCAAACTTCTTATAATTCACCCAAGTTTGTATGAGTATTCAAATCCCATATAATGACCAGGACCACTGAATTTTAGTTTCTTTGAGCATTTCAGAAAATCATAAAATTGAGAATTGGTAAGAAGTTTAAATATTTTCTAGTTGAGTTACACAAATTTACAGAAAAGAAAATGAGTTATCCATTGCCTCACAATTCTATGGCACTAAAGTTATTTATAGAATCCTAGAATTTGACTCCCAGTGCAGAATTCTTGGGCTTCCCTTGTGGCTCAGCTGGTAAAGAATCTGTCTGCAATGCAAGAGACACCGATTCGATTCCTGCGACAGGAAGATCTGCTGGAGAAGGGATAGGCTACACACTCCAGTATTCCTGGGCTTCCCTTGTGGCTCAGCTGGTAAAGAATCTGCCTGCAATGTGGGAGACCTGGGTTCAATCATTGGGTTGGGAATATCCCCTGGAGAGGAAAATGGCATTCTTTCTACTATAACAATTATATACACAGTACAAATACTAGCATTTTGCTATCCAATAGGTCAGGTTTTCTTGCTTTGAGGCAAATGGTGTTTCCACATCAGGACTCAAGTAAAAATGCTTTTGTTAGAAAGTCATAAAGATCAACCCAGAATTGAGTTCAACTATAAACCTGATTATGAAAATAGGACACCTGAGTTTTTATCGTGGGTTATCCATCATTTTATAAAACCTACAATTTTCCATTTGCATGTGAATATTAAACTCTGATTTCAATAGTACAATCTAAAAAGTACCAGTAGTCAGTTCACATGGTTCCTACCGACTCAGACAACATATGCTTATATTCTAAAAGTATCACAAGAATATACAAGCCAGGTGTCATGGAGACATGGGACTCTTCTGGAGACACTGACTGTAGCTCACTCAGGATCAGTCTAGAGGAAGCTTCCAATGAGAAGGCTGTGGCCTGGGATGCCCAGAGTGTAAATGATTTAGTCTGGGTCCTAAGGGATCAGAGAAAGGAATAACATAATTTGGTGATCAGGAGTGCTACAATTTTAAGTGGGTTAATCAGTATAGGCCTGTTGAAAAGGTGACATTGTGGCAGTGTAGGAGAGGTGATACGAGATAAAGGAGAGGGTGGAGGATGTAGGCAATTCTCCATGTCCTGTCATTTGACTTTGTGGGTGAGAGTGTGGGTTCTAGAACCAGATGGGCTGGGTTTGAAGTCTGAACCCACTGCTTTTAGATTGCATCACTTTGGAAAACTTAAACCTTTGTGCCTAGTTGGCATCATCCATTAAATGCAGAATAATGGTTTTCTTGCCTTTAAAAGTTTTTCCCCAGATGAGATAATACTTGCAGCATACTTAGAATAATGCCTAAAATGTAGTAAGCAGAGATTACATATTAGCTGTTACTATTACTGGGGTTCCCTGGTGGCTTGCCTTCAATACCAATCTCAGGTCAAGCAGCATGCCAGAGACGAGGACTGGGAAGGCTGATATTTGGGCTGCTATCTCAGTTTAACTGAGAAAGCTGAAATCAAGATTGCTAGGAGAAATATCAACAACCTCAGATATGCAGATGACACCACCCTTATGGCAGAAAGTGAAGAAGAACTAAAGAGCCTCTTGATGAAAGTGAAAGAGGAGAGTGAAAAAGCTGGCTTAAAGCTCAACATTCAGAAAACTAAGATCATGGCATCTGGTCCCATCACTTCATGGCAAATAGATGGGGAAAGAGTGGAAACATTGACAGACTTAATTTTTTGGGGCTCCAAAATCACTGCAGATGATGATTGCAGCCATGAATGATGCCTGCTCCTTGGAAGAAGAGTTATGACCAACCTAGACAGCATATTAAAAAGCAGAGACATTACTTTGCCAACAAAGGTCCATCTAGTCAAGACTGTGGTTTTTCCAATAGTCATGTATGGATGTGAAAGTTGGAATATAAAGAAAGCTGAGCACTGAAGAATTGATGCTTTTGAACTGTGGTGTTGGAGAAGACTCTTGAGAGTCCCTTGGACTGCAAGGAGATCCAACCAGTCCATCCTAAAGGAAATCAGTCCTGAATATTCATTGGAAGGACTGATGTTAAAGCTGGAACTCCAATATTTTGGCCACCTGATGCGAAGAACTGAGTCATTTGAAAAGACCCTGATGCTGGGAAACATTGACGGTGGGAGGAAAAGGGGATGAGAGAGGATGAAATGGTTGGATGGCATCACTGACTCAATGGACGTGAGTTTGAGTAAACTCTGGGAGTTGGTGATGGACAGGGAGGCCTGGCATGCTACAGTCCATGGAGTCATAAAGAGTCTGACATGACTGAGTGACTGAACTGAACTGAACTTAGTCTAACAGCCTTCAGTTCCACATCATCTCCATCATGATTAAAAAATTAATTTTTAAAAAATTTTTTAAAATTAAAATTTAAAATTAAAATTAAAAAAAGTCAAAGCCTATTTTCCCTTCCTTCTTCTTTATTTTTGTTGGGTTCCTAAAGTGAGAGATACAAAAACTTTCCTCTGTATTTGCCATTTATCAGTTAAGAGACCTAAGAAGGGAAAAGTATTTATTTATGTCAAGGATATTTGTGTGATATAGCTTCTCTTAGTGATGACAAACTCCTTGATATTGGAATCCAGGTATCTTGGTGTTTCCACAGTACTCAGAATAATTCTTTGCCCAAAGTGGCAGATTAATATATACACATGTCAAATGATCAAATCATCGAAAGATTACAAGGATGGGAATAAAACGCAACAGGGAGCAAGGCTTGCCAAGCGTGATTTGGGTAATTCAAAAAAATGCATTGAGACAAATCTAAATTATCAGCAAGAGAAAGTGAAACCATCTGGAAAGAAGGAACTGAGTCCTTAGCCTAAAACAAGAAGGGGGCCTGGAGTGAGGAGGGAATAAAGCAAAAATAGTAGAGAAACAGAATAAAAAGAGACAAGGAAGATAAGAAGATGGAAAACAGGTATGAGAGGCAGTCGCAGAGTTTTATAGGAAAATAAAAACAGTGGTTTGAAGCAACTGGGTTTTTGGCAACTAGAAACAGATGATAACAGGCGTGACAACCATGAAGCTGCAATGAATGTCTGTTCACAGACAATTTGTAATTCACTGATGCAGCTATTTGACAAGAGGTTTGAAAAACTACTTGAGAGAAAATTGAGGATATTGTGCATGTAAGACTTTTTTTATGGTTCCTCATGATTATTTACTTTTTTCTAATAACAAAAAACTATTCTAAACAATGGCAATAATCTCCCTTCAAATTTTTGTGCAAATTGTTTTATTCTATATAAAAAGCACATCAGATCAGAAATGTGTGGAGGGGAGGCTTCTCAGCATTCAGTTTTATAGCCCTGAAGCTAATTCCACTTCTATGCCAAGTAGATGTTGGAAATTTTCCGTTGACTATTACACAAATTTCAAAAAGCCAAACCATTGAGTCAGAGGATAGTTTATGGCCCATTAACAATACATTGACTTCTCAGAACTGTAAACACGGCCTTATGGATCTTAATGTAATTGTTTAGGATGAGTGTGTTGGCAAGAAGCATTAGAGTCTGTTAACACAGTCTGGAAGGCAACGTGTTTTAAGCAAATCTGCAAAATGTTACCAACTCATTAAGCTAAGAGCTTTATGACTCAGTGTTCTAAAATGATTCTGTGAAACACTTCGGAATGAGGCTGTATATCCATTTCTGGTTCTGCCATGATTGATGTGTGCATAAAAGGGGCTGACTGCATTTCTCACTGCGTTAGGCTGATGATGTTTCAACATGAGTTTAGCCTTTTTTTCTTCAACCTTATTCTTTTATTCTGTTATATAACTAAAAGAGTACAGAGAAGTACTTATATACATTCTATGGAATAGATTTTGCTGTATTTAAATAGAGTATAGGGGTTGCAACAACGTTTACAAGGCTGAGTTCTACAGATGCAGTATTAATGCCAATGCATCCCTCTCTCCTGGATGCTCCTTTAAAGTTCACTTTACTGCAGACACTGGGAATTGGAAGGGATTTAGATATCATACAGTCCAACTTTGTACTTATGGAAACAAGGATTTCTAGAGCATCCCTGTTGGATAGGCTAAAATTCTGTACATTTCAGGGGAAACAGTTTTGATTCAGGGAAAGTGTTTTTAGTTGCAGACAGAAGAAACACAACTCAAACAAGCGGAATTAGCTCTCAAGACTGAAAAATTCAGCAGTGTTTCTCATTCACAGCATGGGTGGTTTGAAGGTTTCAAATGATAATATCATCTCTCTTCACCTCTTTATCTTGCTTCCATTTTTTTCAGATGAATTTCTTTCCTGTGATCTCTTTGTGGTACCACAAGGGTTATATCATAATATCTCCTTGGCTAGATCAAAGAGAAATTCTGTTTCTAATAGTTTGAGTCAAAGTTCTAGGTCTGAGTATAGTAGACTAACTTGCATCATAGACAAAGACTGGGCCCAGGGAGGAAGGAAGACACGGAGTCCTCAAGTTAGGTCATGTACTTACGCAAGTAGCTATCAAACCAGGATTTGGTAATTTTATTGATCTGACCTGGATTACTTTTAATTGTCATCTTTCTCTCATTCTCAACAACATAATGAGGCACAATTCTTTCTCCTACCTTTTCAGTCAATTCCCTTTCTTCTACTGACACTGTTACTTGTTTCAAATTGTCATTAAGGCTTTCCCTAGGACAATAGTTATAGACATCTCATTGTCTCTAGTCTTCTCTCCATTTTTTTAATGTTGTTGCCACAGTGATCAACTTTAAACACATATTTAAATCTCTACTGCCTCACACCAACTCATTCACCTACTCCATTAAGATCTATCCATTCCTTTTCCATCTCAAATTCTTTCTAAAAGTTGAGCTCAATAATTTTCTCTCCTATTATCCCATAATTTTCTCTACTTTCATTATATAGTCTGTCTTTATATTAGGTCTTAGATGCTGGTGTCCTCTGTTAGATTATGAGTAGCTATAAGGCATGAACCATATTTTATCCATCTTTGTATTCACATAAGTACTGAGAATGAGGTCTTGCCCAAAGTAAAATTTTTATAAATGCTAGTCAAATTTAATGAATGAGGTGCTGAACTGTCCAATATAAACAATAAGTGTTTTAAGAGTCTTATCTAGGCCAAAGTACTTAAGGAAAGACACATATATTACTATGTAAGATTTTGCAATCCTATTAAGTAGGAGCCAAAATTAAGTTTCAGCATTTGGTCAATATCAGGAGACAGCGTTCCATGGATCTCTTGTATTTCTGTAAAGCTCACAAATGAAACACTGTTTTTATTGTTATCTGTCTTTTCAAAGATGTTTCTAATAAAAATATATGATCATGGAACACAGATCCAATGTCTTCCTCTACAGCAAAATGTGTATTTCCCTATGTGAAAGTGAAAGTTACTTAGCCATGTCAGACTCTTTGTGACACCATGGACTATATAGTCCATGTAATTCTCCAGGCCAGAATACTGGAGTGGTTAGCCTTTCCCATCTCCAGGGGATCTTCCCAACCCAGGGATAGAACCCAGGTCTCCTGCATTGCAGGCAGATTCTTTACCAGCTGAGCCACCAGGGAAGCCCATATTTCCCTATAGTCTGTTATGAAAGGTTCAAATTTCCTAGGCTTAAGGTTTCTGCCCTATAATACAACCTGCGACATATACAGGTGAACTTCTCTGATGGCTCACAGTAAAGAATCCACCTGCATTGGAGGAGACCAGGTTTGATCCCTGGGTTGGAAAGATCCCTTGGAGAAGAGAATGGTTACCCTCTCCAGTGTTCTTGCTGGCAAATTCCATGGACAGAGGAGCCTGGTGGGCCACAGTCCATGGGATCACAGAGTTGGACACAACTCAGTGGCTAACACACACACACACACACACACACACACACACACACGTGCCGGTAGCACCTGACTTGACCCTTTTCACAGAATCCTGTGAGAATTGGGACTCAGAAAACTAATGTAAGGAAAAGGTGCTCTTCTGACTACTGCTACTGTCAAGAGTTACAAACCCTTTACTCTTCACTCAGGTGTCTCCTGCTTTCTGCCAGCTTTCATGAAACTCAGGCAGGCTAACTTGTTAATTTACAAGTAAGGAAAATCTCTGGACCTTCACAGTTATTAACAATTTGGGCTAAAATAGGCTCTAGTTTCTAGATGTTCTTATTTACTTATGAGACTTTGGTTTTTACAATGGTATACTGCAACAATGATATCCCAACAATGTTATACCACCGATAGAATTGTACTTGTAGTCTTATATGACTTCACTGGATATTTTAAATATCTAGGAGTGGATATCTAAAGAAACAGCATTTTGTTTATAAAATCTATAAAGTATAGCAAGAAGCAGTACATTGACAAATTATAGCTACATTTGTTGATCACCGATCATATACCAAATATGTTAATGAATTCATTTTATTCTGTGTTCTATATATCAGTGAATAAATATGACTACTACCCAAGGAAATCAATCTGAATATTCATTGGAAGGACTGGTGCTGAAGCTGAAACTCCAATACTTTGGCCACCTAATTTGAAGAGCTGACTCATTAGAAAAGACCCTGATGCTGAGAAAGATTGAAGGCAAGAGGAGAGGGGGATAACAGAGGATGAAATTGTTGGATGGCATCACTGACTCAAGGGACATGAGTTTGAGCAAACTGTGGGAGATTATGAAGGACAGGGAAGCCTGGCGTGCTGCAGTCCATGGAGTCACAAAGAGTCGGACAAAACTGAATGACTGAGCAACAACTACCCACCTGTATAAACAAAAACTCTGCATGCTTCCCTGACTTGTCACTCTAATTTTCCTCTAGACATAATTAGACTTATATATCTAGAGATCTATTATCTTATGAGCTTTTCTGCTCCTTTCCACAGCCAGTACTTCTACTGTAACCTCTCCCTCCAATCAATGAAGTAATCTCCTAAATCTTCTCTCTCCTTCCCATCTTGTGATCCTCACCATCAGTTCTGTAGGCTGAACCAGAGTCAACATTCCAAAATGGAAATATGACCAAATTACTTTCTTAAAAAACCCATCCCTGACTCCCATTGCCTTTTAGATATAACCTATACTCCTAAATGACAGTGGTATCTAACAGAGACTCTAGAGGACAGTAGATTAAACAAGACAGAAGTGTATTTCTCTCCCAGATACCTGCTGAATGATAAACCATCAAGTGTTGATTTGCTCCTTGAAGTTATCATGAAATCTATGCTCCTCAAACCGTTTTGCTTTACAATCCCTAAGGTTGTCCCTCATCCACAGGGTCTAAGATGGCTACATACCAAAATTATGTTCCAAGAGATTTGATAAAGAATGGGTATCTTTTCTCTATAAATAGATAACTAGAATTTTGTTCATATCTTTTCTGCTTATATTCTATCAGTCAGAATTTAGTCCTATGTCCACACCCAGTTGCAAGGGATGCTTAGAAATATAGTTTGTGATCTGAAAGACCAAATGCCCAGCGGAAAATCAGGGGTTTTATTATTATAAAGTGGATGGTAGATGACCATCAGCTTTTTAAATCTCACTCACTCAATTGGACTATGAGCTTCCTAATGACTAAAACTATGCCTCAGTTCAAATTCCAACATTTAATAAAATGCTTGCATATATAGTTGACTAAAAATACCTGTATGAAAAAAATGAATGAGTGTTACGTTCATGACAACACTACAAATGCAAACATTAACACCTGCCTTTTAGATATGAAGAAGCTTGACTCATGAAATTTGATAAATTGATCAGCACAGAGATGACCTGCTGAGGAATAAAGTTTAGATCTTGAATCCAGGCACTTTTTATTCCACTCCACTGGTATCTCTTTCAATATTATAAAGTTTCAAGAACATTTCAGCATAATCATGATTTACTTCAGTTGTATAATTCTGGATAAACTAGTTTTCTTAGTCTCTTCTCTCCCCATGAAAATATAGAGTGGAAAGCTTTTGAGGGACATACTAATGCTGGTACATTGTAGGCTGGTACAAATGTAATTGTGATTTCAGACCATGAATTTTAAATCATTATAGCTAGGTTCAAGCACATCTTTACTAATCAAAACAGGAACCATTACAATCAACACTTTTTGCCAATGAGAAATAAGTTTGTTTATCCCTGTAGCATAAAAATCTATGTCTTGGGATTTGACAAACTCTTGGAAAGGATTTTCTACCTCCTGTTTGTTGTGGAAGCATTTTCCCTACATAAAGTTGATGCAATGCCTGAATAACTGGTAGTCAGTTGGAATAGGTCAGATGACTATGGCGGATAAGGCAAAACTTCATAGCCCAGTCGCTCAACTTTTCAAGCATTGGTTGTGCAATGTGGGGTCAGGTGTTGTTGTGAAGAATTTGGCCCTTTCTGTTGGCCAATGCTGGCTGCAGGCATTGCAGTTTTTAGTGCATCTCATTAATTTGCTGAAAATACTTCTCAGATGTAATGATTTACTCAGGATTCAGAAAGTAGTAGTGGATAAGACATGCAGCAGACTGCCAAACGATCATGACCTTTTTTTGGTGCAAGCTTGGCTTTGGGAAGTGCTTTGGAGATTTTTCTTGGTCCAACTACTGAGCTGGTCATTGCCAGTTATCATATAAAATCCACTTTTCATCCCATGTCACAATCCATTCGAGAAATGGTTCATTGTTATTGCATAAAATAAGAGAAGACAACACTTTAAAACAATTCTTTTTTTGATTTTTCAGTCAGCTTGTGAAGCACCCACTTATTGAGCTTCTTCACCTTTCCATTTTCTTCAAGGGCTGCACTCAATGTGCCAGTAAATTTGGAAAACTCAAAAGTACCATAGGACTGGAAAAAGTCAGTTTTGATTCCAGTCCCACAGGAGGGCAATGCCAAAAATGTTGACTACCACACAATTGCACCCATTTCACATGCTAGCAAAGTGATGCTCAAAATCCTTCAAGTTAGGCTTCAACAGTACATGAACCAAGAACTTTCAGATGTACAAACTGGATTTAGAAAAGGCAGAGGTACCAGAGACCAAATTGCTAACATTTGTTGGATCATATAAAAAGAAGGGAATTCAAGAAAAACATCTGCTTCTTTGACTATGCTAAAGCCTTTGACTGTGTGGATCACAACAAACTGGAAAATTCTTAAAAAGATGGGAATACCACACCACCTTACCTGTCTCCTGAGAAACTTAAATGCATGCCAAGAAGCAAAGTTAGAACTGGGCATGGAACAATGGACTAGTTGAAAATTGGGAAAGGAGTATGAAAAGGCTGTATATTGTCACCCTGCTTATTTAACTTATATGCAGAGTACATCATGTGAAATACTGGACTGGATGACTCACAAGCTTGAATCAAGTTTTCCAGGAGAAATATCTAAAACCTCAGATATGCAGATGACACCACTCTAATGGCAGAAAATGAAGAGAAACCAAACAGCCTCTTGATGAGGGTGAAAGAGGAGAGTTTAAAAGCTGGTTTAAAATTCAACATTCAAAAAACTAATATCATGGCATCTGGTTTCACCACTTCATGGCAAATAGGTGGGGAAAAGTAGAAACAGTGACAGATTTTATTTTCTTGGGCTACAAAATCACTGTGGATTATGACTGCAGCTAAGAAATTAAAAGATGTTTATTTCTCTGAAGAAAAGCTATGACAAACCTAAACAGTATATTAAAAAGCAAAGACATCACTTTGTCAACAAATGTCTGTATAGTCAAATTTATGTTTTTTCCAATATTCACATATGGATGTGAGAGTTGGATCATAAAGAAGGCTGAGAGCTGAAGAATTGATACTTTTGATTTATGGTGCTGGAGAAGACTCTTGAGAGTTCCTTGGACTGCAAAGAGATCAAACCAGTGGATCCTAAAGGAAATCAACCCTGAATATTCGTTGGAAGGGCTGATGATGAAGCTGAAGCTCCAATAGTTTTGCCACCTGATGCAAAGAGTCAATACATTGGAAGAGCCCCTGCTGCTGCGAAAGACTGAGGACAGGAGGAGGAGAAGGCGACAGAGGATGAGATGGTTGGATGGCATTACCAACACAATGGACATGAGTTTGAGCAAATTCTGCAAGATAGTAAAGGACAGAGAAGCCTGGCATGCTTCAGTTCATGGGGTCACAGAGTTGGACAGAACTCAGTGACTGAACATTTGATTCAAATGCCAAACAACCATAGAATGTTTGACATTTAGTTCTTTGGCAACTTCTTATGTTGTTGTAAGAGGATCAGCTTTGATGATGCTCTCAGTTGGTCTTTGCCAACTTTTGATGGCCCTCATCTTCAAGGCTCTTGTTTCCTTTGCAAAATTTCTTGAACCACCACTGGCCCTATAGATTTGTTAGCAGTTCCTGGGCCAACTGCATTGTTGATCCTTTGATTTTTCTCCACTGCTTTATGACCCATTTTTGAACTCAAATAAGAAAATCGCTCCAATTTGACTTTTTTCCAACATTATTTCCATAGTCTAAAATATAAAATACACAGAAAGTAATGTCATTATCAAAAAAAAAAAAAAAAAGAGAGAGAGAGAGAAACGTGCATTAAAATGATGTATAACATAATCACATTTATTCTTAATTTATTCTTAAATAAATGTGATTTATCAATTGGCAACATTCAACAATGCAAAACCACAATTACTTTTGCACCAACTTGATAACATTCTCTGATTATAAGAAATATAATCATGTAGAAATTTAGTTAAGAGAAAAATAACAGTTTTTTTTTCTTTTTATTGAATTCTTTTCAAGTGGTTGGACACATCTGTATCTCTGTGTCTTTTAATCAAGTTTAATTTTAGTTGACATTTTTATACTGTATTGAATATTTAATCCTATTCATAGTATTTGTGAAATCAGAAGGAGTAGGAATAAATATATAAAAATATTTTCAGGCATTTCTTCAGGATAGTATTTGCTACTAGTATCCTTATGTGGTTGATCATAGCAAGGGCTCTTTCTAATCTTTGCTGAGAGGTTATGCTCTCAAAAGTAATCCTGGATATATTTTTACAAAGAAGCATTATGCTCTAACTATAAAAATAATGGTACAATTTAAAAAATTAATACTTGGTATGTAATACCTGGTTAAAAATGGTGGTAGTGGGCTTTAAGCATAAGGGAAATCCTAGATATTCATTACTTTTTATTCTTTTAAAAAATATTTTACTTGATATACCTGCTATCCATTTTTTTCCTCCATTATTTCTGTAGAAACATGGACTCATAAATCTGAAATTCCAACTATATCTAGCTAAAATATTTATGATATATATCTATCTTCAAAATGGAAGTATGAAGCTTAGATAGAAGGATGTAAATAAAATTACATCTTGGAAAAGAACTTGGAACTTATTAAACTTCAAAGAATGTATCTTGTGCAAGAAAGGGTACATGTTTCCACTGAACTTGAGGTTATAGAGAACAGTGTTTTTATATCTATTCTTCCAATTGTGAAAACAGCCCATGGCATATAATATATTGACTTTGGCAGCTTCTGTACACCTAGTCTTGCCAATACAGTTGTTTGAAATTAAATTGACTTTCTTTGAAATGTTTAATTGGAATCTTAGAATTGCTGAGCAGATTCACTGGCCAATTGATTGCCTGTCTCCCAAAGGGCACCTCTTGGCCACAGACCTCTAAGGTGTTAATTGCTTTACTGCCCAAAGCACTAAACACTGAAAGTTGTGAATTGACTTGATGCCTAACTCAGTTATTCATTTACAATATATTTACATCACACATCATTACACAACAATCACAGATGCCCTGGTGTTCAATTCAGAATGTCTGCCTTAATTAATTAGTCCCGATATTTAGCTTAAGGTTAAATGACTTTCCTTTTTCCAAAATCTTTGAAATCTGGAAAGTAGGGGTGATGGCAGTCGACAGTGATATATGTTGAGTATAAGCCCTGGGAGCAATGCTGACAATAAAGTTTTTGAGTCTAATTCGGGAGATATTTGTATTTTTCTCACTTCTAGACTTTCCTTTGTCCTTCTAGAGACATTGTGGATTGGGCAAGAGCACAGCATAATACATAATCACTTTTGAAAACTGACCAGGCATTCTGAGCTCTAAAACAAGATGTTGAGTTTTTACATCATTGAAAGGTTGAGAGCTTATTTATATATTTACTTATTGAAAGTGGATAAAATGCAGGATATAGCATCTACCACAGAATTTCTAATAAATGGAAAAGTATCTCACAAAAGAAAAAATGCATGGGAAGCAGTCACAGTGGATTTTTCAATTATGCCAGTTAGAAATAAGGTCTTCTTCCTATACAAAAAAAAAAAAAAAAAAAGATGGGAAAAACAGATGTCTACTTTTATTTTTACTATCTACTAATTTCAAAAGCAAAAGCCAGTGTAATGGTTTATGAGATAAAGACACTTGAGGCATGATGAGTTCATGTGGCTGGCTTATCACTTTAAATACCTATTCTCTATATATTTTATACATTGTTATGTTTGTTTGCCTGTCCATCAGGGGAAACTGGCTTCATTTATTTTTCAATATTGAGCATAAAATGAAATTACCAATCAAATTTCAAATACCTAGAAAATCAAAGGGATCTCCATTTGGCTCCAACCTTGAGCTTATTGTGCACATATGCTAAGTTGCTTCAGTTGTATCCGACTCTTTGTGACCCTATGGACCATAGCCCACCTGGCTCTTCTGTCCATGGAATTCTCCAGGCAAGAATATTGGAGTGGGTTGTCATGCCTTCCTCGAAGGGATCTTCCCAACCTAGGGACTGAACCCATGTCTCTTACATCTCCTGCATTGGCAGGTGGGTTCTTTACCACTAGCACCATCTGGGAAGCCCCTAGATCTTATTATCTCTACTACTTATTCCAATGTACTCTCTGATAAAACCAAATAGAACCACTCACTCATCTGTAGTTACCTTAAGCTTATTCACTTCTATGTCTTTGTTAGTGCTAGACTGCTGTTTAGGAAAATATTTTTTCTAACTTTTCAGAACAAAAATTTTAAGGATCTTTGAAATCCCCTTCTAATGTCTCTTCTTTTTCATCACTGTTCGGTGTTGGGGAAGAGGAACTATGTAAGTAAGTTCAGAAGAACATCATTCTTCCTGTTCTGCAGGGGAGTTTTAGAGCAGAGGTAGAACAGTTGTGAGGCTCTATCAATGGTCTAAGAAAGAGATAATAATTTGGCTCAGAGTAAAATAATGGGAAAGGAGAGAAATAGGCATATTGTACGTACATAGTTTGGAAAGAAAGTGAAAGTTGCTCAGTCGTGTCGACTCTTGTAACCCCATGGACTATACAGTCCCTGAAATTCTCTAGGTCAGAATACCAGAGTGGGTACCCTCCCCCTTCTCCAGGGGATCTTCCCAACCCAGGGATTGAACCCAGGTCTCCAGCATTGCAGGTGGATTCTTTACCAGCTGAACCACAAGGGAAGCCCAAGAACACTGGAGTGGGTAGCCTATCCCTTCTCCAGGGGATCTTCCTAACCCAGGAATTGAACCAGGGTCTCCTGCATTGCAGGCAGATTATTTACCAGTTGAGCTATCAGGGAAGCCCAGGCCCACTGTGATTCATGAGTAAGGCCAATTGATTCCAAAATAAGTAGAATCAATTGGCCTTACTCATGAATAAATAGGAGGAATCAAACAAAATTCTTTCTCTCTTTCTTTATTTTTGGCTTGAGCCAAAAGAGAAAGGCTAGGAAAGACAATATTTTATGCTAAAAATCAAGAAATCATTTAAGGCCCTATTAAGTTTGAAATGTCTATTAGAGATTCAGATCAATGGAACAGAAAGGCAACTGGGTATGAGCTGGGATCTCAGAGGAGAGAGTCAAAGCTTGAATTATAAATAAGGGAATCGATCATATGTAAATAATTTAAAAATCCATGAGAACAGAGACGATCACATAGGGAGATATGTAGAGAGGACTCTGAAAAGTCCTGAAAAGTAAGAAGAAAGAAGTTTGGTTTTGCAGAGGAAGGAGTGATTGCTAACTACTGCCTAATGTGCTGAGAGGCTAAGAAAACATGGAAAAATATTCACTAATTTTGGCAACATAGAAATCATCTGGTATTGAACAGGGAATGTTGGGAGTGGAAGCAAAATTCAAACAGAAATATGAATTGAAGATTAGAAAAAGAAGAAAAAATTAAGTTGAACTATACAGAAAATCTGAAAAATTGGCAGAAGTTAGTGGACACTGTTGTACTGAGGGAGATTTCTCTTTTATAATATGGATGAGCAACATATATTAATAGAAATGATTCAGTCAAGGGGAAGATCAATGATGCAAAGGGAAAGGAGGAGTCAAGGCAGCATGGCATTCAAAAAGACTCTGAGAATTTACCCAGAGGATAAGTAAGGAGGTAAGTAAGCCTTGCTGCTGTTGCTAAGTCGCTTCAGTCGTGTCCGACTCTGTGCAACCTGATAGATGGCAGCCCACCAGGCTTCCCCTTCCCTGGGATTCTCCAGGCAAGAACACTGGAGTGGGTTGCCATTTCCTTCTCCAATGCATGAAAGTGAAAAGTGAAAGTGAAGTCGCTCAGTCATGTCCGACTCCTAGCGACCCCATGGACTACAGCCCACCAGGCTCCTCCATCCATGGATTTTCCAGGCAAGAGTACTGGAGTGGGGTGCCATTAAAGACAGTCTTCCATTTTACTATGAAGAAAAGATGCATATGCTTTTACAGCATAGACTTGGCAGAAGGAATGTGAGATATCTAGAATCCAATATCTTCCTTGTCAATGAAGTGCTAGTTTCAGTGTGAGAAGTGCAGAAAGTAGACCTCAAGACTGGAGGAGAGGGAATTTACATAAGAATTGTCTCTGAAATTGGGAAAGTGAGCTTATCACAGAAGCAGATAATTTCAAGGGGCAACATTCTGTGCCCTATTGAGATTTGAAACAGAAACCTCTCCATTTGATTCTGTGATTTTCTTCATTTACATTCAACTGCATCTGGAAAGTTGCAGAAGAAATCAGATTACTTTTAACTTTACATTAAAGTTAACTATTTATATATCTTTTATTTATATAATAAAGTAATAAAGAAACAATATGGAAAACAACATGAAATTCCCATCTGTACTCCCCAAAGCACTCAGCACATTGTAATCCTTTAGTAAATTTATCAAAACATTTTGGAATGAATAAACAGTTTCCTTGCTGTCTTTATGAATTTGGTAAGGTTTTTTTTTTTTTTTTTTAAGTTTTGAAAAGTGAACTACCATTATTAATCATGATAAAGAAATGTAAAACAGAAATGTCAGATTTTTAAAATAAAGTACAATGGTTTTCTTTTTTTTTACATTCATGTCTTTCAAGAAGCTTAGAGAACATATCGTACTAAACCTTCCAAAATAATTTCCCAAAGTAAAGAAAAGCAAGAGTGGCTGAGAGGTGAAAAAAAAAGTAGAGATGCAGAACATTTTAGCAAAGCCTCACTGGACTGTGAGTGCTGAGGCAGTAAGCTAATACTCAGTGGTGGGCTGGGTTTCTTGCTAGTAATGCTGAACTGAATCATAAAGAGCTGAAACTGTAATGTTTGCTTTTCAAACATATGTGACCTAAAGTTAACCTTGATGTGGAAAATCTGTTTGCATATTAGCAGAAACCCTAACACTTAAAAGTAAATTGCTATTCAATTTTTAGTGTAACTTTTAGTTAAAATATTAAAATTATAGTAAGCATAATGATCTTAAGAAAACATATTTTCCAGACTTATTGTTTTAAAACAAAAATATGTGTATATATTCACTGTAAACACCATAGGAAACATAGAACTCTGAACTGTTACTTTGGGAAATGAAATATGGAAGTTGTTATGTTTGCTTTTAATTTGCCATAAAGCAATCCAGGTGAGTGACAGTGTCTTCAAACACTCATATACTTGACAGTTTGTCTTTATAGGAAAAAAAATGAGCTAAAATAAAAGCTCCAAAATTGAATGATGAATGGAAAAAAAAAAACCTGCTGAGAAATATTTGGGGGAAGTATTTGGCTTTTCTTTCTTCCATCTTCACGGCCATGCTGCTGCTGCTAAGTCACCTCAGTTGTGTCCAACTCTGTGTGACCCCATAGACAGCAGCCCACCAGGCTTCCCCATCCCTGGGATTCTCAAGGCAAGAACACTGGAGTGGGTTGCCATTTCCTTCTCCAATGCATGGAAGTGAAAAGTGAAAGTGAAGTCGCTCAGTCGTGTCCGACTCTTAGCGACCCCATGGACTGTAGCCCACCAGGCTCCTCCATCCATGGGATTTTCCAGGCAAGAGTACTGGAGTGGGGTGCCATTGCCTTCTCCGTTCATGGCCATAGAGAAACAGAATACATTAAGTAATTAACTTTGATCCTGTT
Organism: Bos javanicus; assembly: GCF_032452875.1. Classification (NCBI taxonomy): domain Eukaryota; kingdom Metazoa; phylum Chordata; class Mammalia; order Artiodactyla; family Bovidae; genus Bos; species Bos javanicus. Next base: position 86,150,734 of record NC_083874.1, on the reverse strand, counting down.
AAAGAAAACTTCAAAGAGAGAAATTTGCAGCCACATAGATGGATCTAGAGATTATAATACTAAGTGAAGTCAGAGAAAGACAAATATTACATGATATTACTGATATGTCAAATATAAAAAGCAATACAAATGAACTTATTTACAAACAGAAACGGACTCACAGACTTAGAAAGCAACCTTGTAGCTACCAAAGGGGAAATGTGTGGGAAGGGATAAACTGGGAGTATGGGATTAACAGATATACACTACTGTACATAAAATAGATAAACACAAGGATTTACTGTTTATCACAGGGAACTATATTCAGTATTTCATAATAAGGTATAATGGAAAAGAATAGAAAAAAGAACATAGATATATAAAAATGTATATGAATAACGGAATTACTTTTTTTGTATACCTGAAACTAACATATTATCAACCAACCATTTTTCAATATAAATAAATAAATAAAATTTAAATGTAGAAAAAGAATTTCTTTGTTTATGAAAATATCAGTTGACTTCTTATATATGCAACACAAACCAAACACCATCAGTCATTCAATGTGTATTTACTGAGTACCCATCATGTTACTGGCAATATTACGGAGATGTAAGAATATATAAAAAACAAAAGGTTATATAAAAATAAGGCCTGATAATACTTAGATTGCATGGTCTATTTGGATCTTCTGTTTGTTTTCAAATCGAGTTTTTTGATTTTTTGCTGTTGAATTTTATGAGTTCTTTGTGTATTTTGGATGTTAACTCCTCAGATGTATTTTTTTCTGCATCTATTGTGACTCTTTAGTATTTTTATTCTTTAATTTGCTAATGTGGTATGTCACACTGATTGATTTGCAGCTACTGAAGCATCCTTGTGTTTCTAGGATAAATGCCACTTGATTATGGTCTATGGTTCCCAATATTACTGAATTCTGTTTGCTAGTACTTTGTTGAAGATATTCTCATGTTCATCAATGATTAAGTGCTCCTTCCTCTTCAATTTTTTTGGGACTAGTTTAAGGATTCATGATTTCTCTTCTCTAAATGTTTGGCAGAATTTACCCGTAAAGGCATTTGGTCCTGGACTTTTGTTTGTTGGGAGGTTTCGTAATTACTGATTCGATTTCATTATGGGTAACTGGTCTGTTCATATTTTCCACTTCTTCTTAGTTCAGTCTTGGGAGATTGTACATCTCTAGGAATTTGTCCATTTTTTTTCTAGGTTGTCCACTTTTTTGTCATATAATTGTGTGTAGTATTCTTTTATGATCCTTTGTATTTCTGTGATGTCAGTTGTAACCTCTCCTTTTTCACTTCTGATTTCATTGATATGGGCCCTCTTTTTTCTTGATGAGTCTGGCTAAAGGTTTATCAATTTTGTTTATCTTTTCAAAGAATTAGCTCTTAGTTTCATTGAAATTTTCTGGTTTTTGGCCTCTATATCATTTGTTTCTGCTCTGTATTTATGGTTTCTTTCCTTTTTCTTACTTAGCATTTTTCTTGTTTTTCTGTTTATAATTTCTTTAGGTATAAGTGAGATTGTTAGGGAATTTTCTTTTGCATCCTGAGGAAGACTTGTATTGCTATAAACTTCCCTCTTAGAACTGCTGTTGGAGCATATCACAGAGTTTGGATCACTGTGTTTACATTTTTATTTGTCCCTAGGCAGTATTTTTATGTGTATCTATTCTAGATTTTTTGTTTGTGGTTACCATGAGACATATATATATAATTTAACATAAATGATCATTTTAAGTTGCTTTCTCTTAAGTTTGGATATATTTTCACAATCCTGCATTTTTACTCCTCCATCATCTTAACTGTTTTTGAAATCATATTTTACATATTTTTTCTTATTTAACCTTTAACTATTTATTATGGATATAGAAGATTTTACAACTTTTGTCTTATAACCTTCTTACTAGCTTTATATAATGGTTGATTCTCTACTTTTACTGTATATTTGTCTTTACTGATGACATTTTTACCATTGCAATTTTCATGTTTCTAATTATAGTATTATCATTTTTGCTTGGAGAAATTCCTTTATTTCTTGTAAAACTGGCTTCATGGTGCTGAACTGTTTTAGCTTTTGCTTGTCGTACGCCTTTTATCTCTTCATCAAATCTGAATGAAAGCCTTGCTAGGTAGAGTATTTGTTGTAGGTGTTTTCCTTTCCTTTCATCACTTCAAATATATAGTTCACTTCCTTCTGGCCTTCAGAGTGTCTGCTGAAAAGTCAGCGGATCACCATATGGGTGTTCCCTTTATTGGTAATGTTGTTTTGCCCTGGCTGTTTTTAATATTCTTTTTTTCCCTTAATTTTTGTCATTTTAATTACAATGTGTCTTGGTGTGGTCCTCTTTGGGTTGATGCTATTTAGACCTCTATGCTTCCTGGAACTGGATGTCCATCTTTGCCTTTTTTTTTTTTTTTCCAGATTTTAAATCATACAAAAGCTTTTAGTCTATCTTTGTTCTAAGAAACAATCAACCTTGGCACTTTGAGTACTTTGAAGTAGTTTGAATCAAAGAAGTAGTGATTTACATTTACTAACAGTGATATGTTTATCTTTTTACACACACAGGCAATGATATCATTAGAGTTTTAGAGCAAATGGTGCTAGCAAGATTTTTATTCGGTGATAGTTTTCTTCTAGAGACAGAGGTAGATCCATAACAAACATGCTTATTTTTCTTCTCCTTGGATGTTATTATGTTCATATATATATTCTATTGTATAGATACAAAAAAAAATCTTCATTAACACTCCTTATCTTTTGTTTTGAGGGAGTTAACCAGGTTTGGAAGTGAATATTTTTCCTAACAGTTATATAAAAATTTCCCCCAGAGGTAAATTTTAAACTGTGGCACCCTGTTGCTGGTGATAGGCACATTTAAGTTAACTCCAGACTAGAAAAGCTTACACCCTAAGGGAGCCGCTGTGGGGTTACTCTGCGTGTATAGCCACATGGAGGTTCATTAACAACATCTGTTATTTCCATTCAAGAAATCAATAGAAACTCTGAAACCTCTGTGACACTAATCCTTTCTATCAGGAACCACAGAGTAGAGCATATATAAAGTACTTTTTTCCCTCTGGGGAGAAAAGTTGTTAAGTGGGAGACATTACCCGACTTTTAACTGGCAGCTTTCTGTGGTGGCCACATTGATATTTGGGCTTGCTGTAATGGAATTTTCTACGATGCTTCCAGGCACAAGTGATATTTAGACATGAACTTAATCATCAACCAGTTCTGCTCTCACCAAGGAAATTTCCCATGGGAAATGAAAGATTTGGCCTAGACTTTGTATTTTCTTCTTTCAGAGCACTTTAATTGATGGAAAGCTGCCTGCTTGTAGAGAGACAGTTCATTCAAATAGGGATGCTACTGAGGCCCAGAGTTTGGGACCTAAGCCTCACATAGAACTTTATTTGAGAGATGTCAAACAATTTATTTAACTACTGTGTCATTACAGGAAATCAGTCTTACTCATATGATTATGTAACTAGTACATTGCTTTTCCTCAAATATCAGAAATAAGTCATTGGTTCTCCAGAGAAATTCAGTAGTAACTTTCTTAAGTAGCCTAAGGCAGCCTAAAGCATTTCTTCTAAGTTTTAGTCTTGTAGTTGAATTTAAAATTGTTATTAAGATCTATTAACTTTCTCCCTAAAAGTCAATTATACCCATGTAGGGGCAAGTGAAGAACGAAGTTCTGATTTTTGTAAAGGTATTCTGTTGTTATTTTTTCTATTTTCCCAAAATAAGCATAATTTTCTCTCCTGGTTCTTTTTTTTATTTTTTTATTTTTAAACTTTACATAATTGTATTAGTTTTGCCAAATATCAAAATGAATCCACCACAGGTATACATGTGTTCCCCATCCTGAACCCTCCTCCCTCCTCCCTCCCCATACCATCCCTCTGGGTCCCCCAGTGCACCAGCCCCAAGCATCCAGTATCGTGCATCGATAAAGAATGGAACCTTCCATGTGTGGCAGGGATAATCAGTGAAACTTCCTGGGGTCATAAGCCGAGCAGTAGAGTAGTTGTTTGTTCAAACATTTTATTTATTTATTTATTTTACTTATTTCATAAGTAATGATGGCTAGAATCTGAATTAAAAAAGGCATCTATCTAGGGCCCCATCACCTCCATATGTTTATGGGTATCTAGTACCTTTGTCCCTATAGTCAAGGCCCCTGTCTTGACAGATAGATCTTATTCAATATTATGTTAATAATTACAATATTACACTAGTTACTAGTTACATTGCTACTTTAGTCTTCAACGTGTACTTAACATTTTAAGTTAAATTTCTCTTTGTCACCATTTAAAGAAGTTCCAAAGGAGACTTCACACTTTAGAATGTTTTGACTATTGAAATATCTTCCGGTTTCTAAAATTTCACACCAGGTTTTCATTGCATAAAAGTATTTTCGAAGCCCTCTTGAACTGGAGAATGAGTAATTACAAAGTATTATGGGAAGAAAAGGTGGGGGAGGAAGACCTATTCTCTGAGGTTCTGAGAATTAACTCCCCAAACCCTATAAAAAAGTATATACAGGTTTTTTCAAGTTTGAGAAACGGGTACAGTGATTTGAACATTCCTGAGTAATAAAATTAAGACATATAAGAATGATTAATAACAAACTACTTATCAAATGCCATATTTATTTGCAGTTATCTTTCTTTTTTCCTTCATTTCTCCTTCCTCCTTTCTTTGCTTTATAATTTTTGCTCATCTTCACCTACATCTGTAACCTTATATCACAAGCTTAATCTCATGTTGCCTGTTCCAATACAATTCACTCTTTAAAAAATGGGAGACTGACTTCAAATTCACTCATACATTCAGCTAGGTTCTCAGAAGTTTATATATATGACAATCTTCCATAAAAATGTGTAATAAAATTCTTGCAAGCAACTGTCCTACTTTTGTTTGAAGTTTGGCAACCATGTTTTCAAGAGTCAATGTTAACATGTATAGCACAGTTGGGTTTATGTAGTTAAGATAAACACCACCCGTAGCAATTCATTCCTTAAGTGTCTTCCATATGGTTCAACAGCAGGAGTGATCTTTGTCCGATTCAATTGCAATATATTTATGTTGCTAACTACTCAACATTATGTCATCACACAGTTCCTTTCCCTTGAATTTCCTCAATTTATTTCATCTTTTCCAGACATTTATCTGACTATACTAGGGAATCTGTGATCAGGATTACTTATGTTTCAAAATTTAGAATTTATGTTGAATGAAATTCTTATACTTACACCTGAAGCAAATAAAAACTGTAGTATATATAGTTATACCTTTTTTCTAACAATAGATATTTTTCAAATCTCTGTTTGTCTAGAAATTGGATTTTAATTCACATCATGAAGGATTTTATTTAGATTCCTTTTAATGATCAGGTAGAATTCTTTTAAAAGGTTTTTGATTTCCACATTAATTTAATGGTGACACAACTGTATAAAGTTGTAAACATCTATAACAAGCTTATAATAACACAATTCAATGATCTTTCTCCTCTAAAGTTTCATGGGATTTGCTATCTGTATCAAATGGCATTTAAAAATATGGATCCATACTGTCCTTTAGTCATTTTATGTGCTCTCAATTTTAATTCCAACTTGATTCCACAATGCTCAACATACTTTTGGGAAGTTAGTAGATAATTATACACTGCATGTATACTGATTGATTGAAAAAAGAAAAGACCTGTAGTTAAAGATACTAGATCTCCTAAAATAAATCAACTAGAGCCAAAATTGTCAAATGTGGTGGTCTACCTTGATCAAAGTAACCAGGTAAATACTAAATTTCATTCCCTTCACCTACAAACACAACATTTTAGGCAATTTTTACTGATGAGAAAGAGACAAAACCTTTAAGATAATAAAGTAAACACTTTGGATTGTACAGTTCTTTAGATATTCAATGCCTAGTATAGTTACCATTTGAAAAACTAATGTGTGCCAGGAAATAGGGCAACTGCTTTGTATGCTTGTATCCTTTGTAAAAATCACAGAATTTGAGATACATTGCTCAGGTTTAGATTCCAAGTCTCAACTCCACCACTTACTAGCTGTGTGATCTTAGGCAAGTTAACTAATCTCTCTGTACCTCAGTTTCTTAACCTGTAAAATAGACAGAGTAATAGAACAGGCTTCAGAAGGCTGTTGTGAGAAATAAAGAAGATACTTAAAAACCAAGATATTAGCCAGCATTCTGTATGGCACATGTAATTGCTTAATAAATGTTACCTTTGGTTTACATTGCTCCTGACAAATATCGTGAAAAATAAGGGTTACTTCTCCAAATTTACAGATAAAGAAACAGGAAAAAAAAAATATATATATATACATACATACATATATATGTGTATATATATACACACATACATACAAACCACACACACACAACACGGGTTTGATCTGTGCAGATTCATTTATACACAGACTGTCTTCACCAAATGGCACTATAGTACTACACAATCCATAGCTGGTTGAATCTGAGGATGTGAAATCATAGATACGGAAGGCAGAATATAAAATTATAGACAAATTTTCAATTATGTGAAGGTTCAGCGTTCCATCCCTCTGTTACATATAGCATACTTACACTAAGCTAACTGATGAAGATACAAACATAACTCTTTTATTTATTGCGACAGCCTAGATTACATAATGTAACATAAAATCTCAAGATCTCAATGACTTAGAACAACAAAAGGTTATTTCTTGCTCACCGTATCTGACTATTGTGAGTTGGCAGGAAGTTCTGCTTCTATATCACCATTGTACTCATTCCAGACAGGCTGATAGATTTCCCAAATATTCACATAGGCTTTTGCACTGACATGAGATGTTCTGACCCAGAAGTGACACTGCTATTATTGCTCACAACTGTTTGGCAAAACTAGTTATATGGCCATATCCAACTAAAAAAGATCCCAAAAGTCCAATTCTATCATAATCACTAGCAACTATCATAGATCTCATTATTCATTCATTCACCTTAATTATTGAATTCTTATAATATGCCAGTCATTTTACTGGGCAACAGGGATATAGCAGGGAACAGACCAGGTATGAAAAAAACTTCCATGAAGGTTACATTCTAGTACAGGGACAATAAAGAGATGAAAGAATGAATAAATAAATGCATAGATAAATTATTAAATAAGAAGAATCAGATGTTAATAACTATGCAAATAATCATAAGAGGGTAATTGCATAGGAAGCAATTTACTGGTTACTTTAGACTGATGGGCAGACAGAGTCTCTCCAAGGAGGTGACTTTTGAAACAAGATCTGAATACCCATTAAGAACTGGTTATGTGAAGACTGGGAAGAAGTACTCAGAGCAGAGGGAGCAACAGTGTAATAATTCCAGCAGAGAAACACATTTGTTGTGTTTGAGCAGAAGGAAGCCAAGTGTGAAGGAAATACGATGGTTTAGGGAAAATGTTATGGGACAAATGGAAGAGGTAAGACTTGGGCTCCAAAATCACTGCAGATGGTGACTGCAGCCATGAAATTAAAAGACGCTTACTCCTTGGAAGGAAAGTTATGACCAACCTAGAGAGCATATTCAAAAGCAGAGACATTACTTTGCCAACAAAGGTTCGTCTAGTCAAGGCTATGGTTTTTCCTGTGGTCATGTATGGATGTGAGAGTTGGACTGTGAAGAAAACTGAGTGCTGAAGAATTGATGCTTTTGAACTGTGGTGTTGGAGAAGACTCTTGAGAGTCCCTTGGACTGCAAGGAGATCCAACCAGTCCATTCTGAAGGAGATCAGCCCTGGGATTTCTTTGGAAGGAATGATGCTAAAGCTGAAACTCCAGTACTTTGGCCACATCATGCGAAGAGTTGACTCATTGGAAAAGACTCAGATGCTGGGAAGGATTGGGGGCAAGAGGAGAAGGGGACGACAGAGGATGAGATGGCTGGATGGCATCACTGACTCAATGGATGTGAGTCTGAGTGAACTTCGGGAGTTGGTGATGGACAGGGAGGCCTGGCGTGCTGTGATTCATGGGGTCACAAAGAGTTGGACACGACTGAGCAACTGAACTGAACTGAACTGAAAGGGGGACATTTTGCATTTTGTTCTGTTTGAGGGAAGCTTAAGGGTAAAACACTGAATAGTAGCTGGTTTGTAGTTTTTAAAGATTTTATTGAGAATTCTGTAGAAATGGAGTATGGAGGGCCAAGAGAAGACACAGGGAGGGGACAGATATGAAGTATGCTTTCAGGAAGGTCTGTAAATCTTACTAATGATTTAAATGGGGGTGTAGAAATAAAGATGAATCAAAAATGGCTTCTCAGAAGTTCTGGCTTGGACAGATATTTAGATGGTAAGTGAGTATTAACACAGGGGAACTGGAAAAGGAAGCATGTTTTTAGGGGTGAATGGGGTAGGGATAAGTTCTATCATGATAATGTCAACTTTAAGATGCATATTAACATCCAAATAGAGATATTAAAAAGGCAGTTAGATAAATGAGTTTGAAGACTAGATTTATTAATAGATATGAAACAAATTGTTAACCAGATGAGACTTTAAAATCATGGTACTAAAATAAATAAATAAATAAATAAAATCATGGTACTGGATAAAAATAACCCATCTAGAGAATGTGTAGATAGGGAAGACAAAATTACCCAGCAGTGAGTCCCAGAACACACCAAAATTTCAGTGATTTAAGCAGGAGGAGGAAGCAAGAGACTGGGGGAGTGACCAATGAATAGGAAAATAATCCCTCAGTGAAGCTAGGAGGAAATAGCATCTAAGGACACGATCAGTTATATTAAATGTTCTTGAGAAGTCAAGTAAAATAAGAACATAGGAGTGTCCATTGGGTTGGGATTGACAATATGGTGGTCATTGTTTACCTTATCGAGAGCAATTTCTGTGGAATGGTATGAGGAGAATCCTTATTGGAGTGAGTTGGAGATTGTAAGGTGAAGAGAGGAGACAGATCTTTTAATATGAAGAGCATAAATGTGGGGTGTCAATTGAAGGAGGGTCTATGAAAATATTATTTTAAAATAAGAAATGATAGATATGAGTGGACTGAAAAAGAAGGAAGGAGTTGAAAGAAAGGAGAAAAGAGAAAATTAATGGTCTAGGGAAATAATAAAAGATCTTGTGAAGAAGAGGGTGTCTGGAATCCAGAAAATAAATGGATTCCCCCAGGGATGGTTTATACAGTTATAGAAAGAAAGTATCTGTGCAATTGTAATTTTATTGGTAGATTTGTGGAGAGAAGAGGAGAGACTACTGGGTCTTTAAATTTTAAGCACAAGGTAAGACCATCATCTGGATGTTAGGGAGGGGAAAGAAAGTGGCACTTTTGGGAGTGAGTTTGAGGTGTGAGATAGTAAGTTTGGAGAATGGCAGAGCAACATAAGAAGAAAATACAGAAATACAGCTGTGTTGTGTTGAGTGACTGGATTATATTTGTGTTCATGCATTTGTAGTGAGATCAGTTAGTCCTCCTGATTTTAAATTATTCTTCAGCAAAGTTCAACTGCTATGGGTGCAGGCATGGGAAGGAAAGACAGGTACGTTTAACCAGAGTGAGGCTTAGCAAAGAAAAATGGAGGGAGAGAGGCATGAAAGAAATTATTGCTGTAACAGAATACAGAATAATTATAATGATAGATAATGAGTTCTAAATTTGGTCCACAGAGAAGTGAAGAGATGACAGTTTAGAGGGTCATACTTAATGGTGAAAAAGTGGTGTGTGTTGGATTAAAAACTTACACTTTAGGGGTAGACAGGCATATAAATAACTGACTATAAAACAATGTGATATATCCTATCTTTGGGCAAGTTTAGAGTCCTATGGGAATAATTAATTTTGCCTGGGGCAGGGGTTGGGAAATATATCTAATACACTCACTTCTCTCTAAGAATTATGCCAAATCTTTACAGCAGAGGTGGTCCTTTTACTACCTAAGTTGTAAATAACCTTTAGAATTTGAAGAGCCAGTCACAGGCTGTGTTGAGAACATAAGCATATTTTTTCCCACAACCCTCTTTTATGCTAGAAACAGAGATGTCAGTTAGGAAGCTATTATTGTAGTCTGGGCACATGTCAGTGTTCTAAATCTTACCAGGTTCTCAAGTGAAAATTGAAATGAAGAAATAATGCCCCGTTGAATGGTAGATCAAGGAGATAAAAAGGGAAACATTAAAGGGGTAGTTCAGGAGACTGGAAGAAATAGCAATACCATTGTTAAAAAAGAGAGCCTGTCTTGGAGAAAAATGGTTGACATTTGGAATGAGGGATTTGAGGTGTTAATAAAACATGTTTTGGGATAAGGTGAAAATATGAGGTTCGTGTGCCAGGACTAGAAATGAAGACTGAGTCACTAGGATAGAAGTAACTGCTGTCCACCACATTCATCAAGATGCTTCTCAGTCCAACAACCTGTAATGATTACTTGCACTATTGATTTTAAAGTTCCCAGAATCTGTTCCCATCTAGGCATCAAGTTTTTCCCTTTCCACTTTGCCAGTCAGCTCAGACACCTAACCAGTCTTCATATATTCATGCCTATATCCATACCTTGTATTTGCTTGTTTGGTTTCCTTTGTCTGGAATTTTCCTTCTTTCCTTGGCATATGTGCAATGAAATATTCATCCTAAATTCCACTCTTACCATAAAACTCTGCTGTAGACCCAAGTTAAAGATACAGATATATGCATTCTTTTTACATTTAGGGTTAGCACTTGCTCTTGCATTAGCTGTTAATTCTTCTGTGTGGTTCATTTCATCTTTCCAAATGAATGTGTTGGCAGTCCTGGTGTAGCTGAAAGAGCACAATTTGAAATCTCAAGCTCTGGCTTCCAATCAGCTTTGGCTACTTCTAACTTCACTGTGCAGTGCAAAACGTTGCTGATCCTAAGCTGATTTCCTCATATATAAAATAAGGATTGCAATCCTTAACATACAAGTTTATTGTGAGGATTATGTAAAAAGATGTGTGATATTATAGTCTTCTTTCTATTATGGACAACAAAATCCACGCTAACTAGTTGTGATGATTAACTCTATATATCAACTTGGCCAGGATGTGGTACCTAGATATTCGGTCAAACATTATTCTAGATGATTCTGTGAAGATATTTTTTAGTTGAGATTAACATTTAAATCGGTAGACTTTGAATAAGGCAAATTACTCCCCATATTGTGGGTGAATCTCATTCAAAAACGTGAAGAGCTTAGTAGAAAAAGAATAACCTCCCTAGAAGAAGGGAGGATACAGCCAGCAGGAGGCCTTTGGACTAGAACCACAACTCTTCCCTGGGTCTCTATTTTGCTGGCGGACTCTCTAAATCTTGGCTTTCTTCAGCTTCCACAATTCCTTGAGCCAATTCCTTAAAATAAACTTCTTTTGTTTTCTATTTCTTGATAGATATAAATACATCTGTATAAATGTGTGTGTGTGTGTGTATCCTTTTGGATCTGTTTCTCTGCAGAACCCAGAGTAATACACTAATTTAACCAGGAAGAGATTTATACAGAGTATTAGCTAGAATAAAGTCTCTGGCAAGTCAAAAGAAATAATTTTATATGCTACATGGTCAGGATAAATAATGAAGCCAAAAAACCCTCCCAATGATATACCTATATATTCCTAACTGTAAAGGAACGAAGAAATATAGATTTTAGTTTTCCAGATTTTGTTGTACAGAAGTACATTCTCAAGGGGGATTGCAATGTGGTTGAGTGAACCAAATGGCAGTATCTGTGACAGACGGCATACATGAAAGCAATCAACATCATCCTGACACCAGTAAAAGCCCACCTGTGCCTACAGAACTACAAACTTCTCGAGAATAGAGGTCAAGTGTTATTCTCCTTTCATCCCTAAAGCCTCAAACTTTTGATGTTCAGGTCACAGATTCTCTGAGAAGTCATTATCATTTTTGTTCCACATTCCTCTTATCTTCGTGCAACATGCTTCTGTCACCATTTTAAAATTTAATTTCCCCCAGGACCAATTCTCATTTCTACCTGAAACCATATTGTAGTCACAATTTAAGTAGTGCATCTGGTTGTTTTTATAACAATGCATGTAGCAAATTTTTGAATTAATTTAAACTCTGGGTCAATTGGTTTAAAGTGTGGAATAGACTGATGCAATAATTTTCACAGTACCGTGTCAGAGACTAATACTGGTAAGTTTGATAATTAGAAAATTATAAAAGGGACTAAACTTATATTTTGATTATCAACAACATTAACTAAGTTTCAAAACACAGAGCATGAGCTCTGTTTAAAAACTTCAATTCAATTTTGTATGAATTTTCTGTGGGAAGACGAGTCTCACTTAAAACTAATTTGATCTTGTGGGGCCTTGAAAAAATTTTTGAGTCTTATTAGAATTTACATAAAGTTTTATTTTTTAAGAAAAAATTCAGGGTGAACTGAAGTCTGAATCTAAGTTTTCCTAAGTATTAAATATATGTCATATATCTTACCTTACGGTAGGTACTATGAAATCTATAAAAAGGATTTAGATTATCCACAATGATTGTGAACTGGAACAATATACCACAAAGTGTATTATTTGTTTCTCTCTTAAAAGGTCTTATATTTGCAGCTCCAGTAGTGTTGGATTTCAAAATTAAAGTCTGTATGACTAAAATTGGGAAGAGGCACTCAATTGTTCTCCATTCTTTTTGTCCTGGGAGATTAATTATCTATCATTTCCTCTGAGAAGTCTACTTTCTTTAGACAATCCTTACAGAAGTAGCTTAACGGCAAGGAAAGCAAAAGTCTTTCACAAAAATGCTACAGAATCTCTAACTGGAAATTATATGGTTATTTGCAGTAGTTGGTCATTCTTTGTGTTTTCTGAAAATAAGCACGAGAATGAGGAAAAAGATCAACTCAGACCTGTGAGTCCACTGTTTTTAATATCGTGTGTAAATTGGACATTGAAGTTCTGAAAGTACCTTATAAAGAGACACTTCAATACAGAATATAAAAGGAAACAGAATTAATCTCCAGAGAGCAGGTCTCACCATTTAGCTGGCTTGCCAGAATGGATTCAGATAATATACAGGTATGCTGAATGAAGTACGGGGTGTTTGCCGATCCTTCAAGCTGAATTTTGTAGCCTTTGGAAGGAAAAGTCTTTTGTGCATAGGGCTTTGTTCTTTTTAGGGTCCATAACCCTGCTTTATCAGCTATCTGTGCTTCAGCAAGAAGTATGTCTGTTAATTTCAGAACATTTACAATGATAACATTGTAGGGACATGGCACAGAGCAAGAGTAATTGAAGAGGAATTTCACATTTTTAAACCAAAATAAGGGAATATTTTGAAGTTTACCTAGGAAGATTCCATATGTTTAGTGTTATAACATTGAACTCCTACATGGTTCTTAAAAATGTATCCAATGTATACTCACCTGAAACAGTAGGAGAGAACTGATTTGACTTGCTTTAGCCATGGGAAACTCAGGTAAAGGGTCAGGTGACTTGCCCAGGAGCTAAATGGAAGAAACCCAAATACTTTGGAACTTCTGACCTACTGTTATTGATCAGTATATTTTCCTACTTGTATATTTTGATACTTTAAGTACAGAGCTGAAATAGAACACATTTCATCTCTAGAGAGGGTAGCTCCTCAGAGTAAGCCTAATGAGACTCACAGGGGTTGGCATTCTGAATGACTGTTATGTTATGCATGTTATGTTGGTAGGAAAATGAATGGGAGCCACCCGTTCTTTCAAGGATTAACTCATAATACCCTGAGCGTGAAAAGTAAGCAAACTGTATTCCTTATCTCTCTTCCTGAGTCCTCATCTCATTTTATTTTCTCATACTCTTCCTTCTCAGTCTTCCCCAGGAACTTAAATCCTCATGCTGGAACCTCTATTATTAAAGGCTCCGTCCTGAGGCATTTAACTCATAGATCTGAAATCCTAGCCAAACATCTTCCATGTTTTGGTCTTTACTCCTTCTGCCATCCACACTATTCAATTTATTCCCTCAGGATAGTGCTGTGTAGCAGGTGGACTAATCTGCTAAAAGTATAAATGAGTTTTAAGTTATCAAACCACATCTCTCCTCCCACAGGCTTGTGTGTACATTAACAAGCCCAAATGTTAGACCTCCCTGTTGATTTGATATACAAAGTTTGAAAATGCTCCTTTGATATATAAAATATTCAATTAGCCTCATTCTCTTATCTTTTCAATAATTTCTGAAGAAAAACACCATCACAATAAAAACCATGGAGGACAGCTGTTTTCGTATTCCTTGGGACCACTAGTAATAAATACATTGGAAAAACAGGTATAAACTAGACAGTTGGTGGAAACCAAGGTAAATAGTTATCTTTTCAGATGCAACAGGGACAATTTAGCAGCATCCACACAGAGAAGGCAACCACTACCAACATTACTTAAGGTAATTTCATGAGAAATGTGTTCTGCCCTTGCAATATTTGTATTTAAGCTTGTTAGTTATTATTAAAATCTCTTTATGTACATGTACAGTCCTGATAAGTCTATATCTGTTAAAATGCTCTGAGGAACATTGCAATATCCTGAGTCCAATACATGAGAGACACTGTAACACAGTGGAAAAGAGAATGAGTCTTGGTTTGAGAACTGGGTTTGAATGTTTGATTTTCCCCTTACAGGTAGGCAATTTTGGCCTTTTAGAGCCTGTGAATGTAAATTTTCTCATCCATTAAATGGAGGTGTTACTAATATTTGACTCACCAAGTTGTCATGTGGATTAAATGAGACAACACAGAAAAAGTGTTTAGCAGAGTATCCAGTGTGGAATAAGCGCTCCAATATGTTAATGTTGGCAGAGGCAATTGTCATGGGCTTTGAGTGGCTCTACAATGGACACGAGTTTGAGCAAGCTCTGGGAAATGGTGAAGGACAGGGAAGCCTGGCGTGCTGCAGTCCACAGGGTCGCAAAGAGTCAGACATGATTGAACGACTGAACAAAAACAACACTAGCTCTTACTGGGTGTATCCAGATTGCAAGACCTTGACCATTCTTTACATTTCATAGCAGAGTATAATGAATAACCTCGAGGAAGGACAGAAGTAGAGTTTCCCTTTAGGACAAAAAGCAGGCTTCTTACTACTTGCTCTAAAATCAGTTTCCTTCAAATATTCCTCAGCTGTAATGCAAACCCAGCCTGTATGAGTAGCATTCATCTGGGCTCTCTGCATCTTCCCCTGGGAACTTGGCATTAGGAGGAATCAAAGCAATCATGCTGATGTTCATGCCACTTGCTGTGCTCTGAGTAATAAAGTCTTTTGTCTCTGACCCAAGAGTCTTGTGTCTTGTAGCAGTGTCCTTGAAATAGTAACAAACTAACCTATTAGCTTGTAAGGAGGGTAAAATAAAATCTTAGGCTCAATAGTTTTGATGACAAGGATAGGATATTCAAAGACATATGGCTTTTTGGTAGAGAAAGGACAAAACCCTGAAGGTTGGGTTCAGGGGAAAGAAGGGCCTCCTGGGAAGTTGTTGCAAGTGCTCTTGCTAAAGTCATAGGTAGGGATTGGGTTAGAGTGCAGTCAGGGTCCCTCCTTGTCATACCTGTTAATAAGGCAGGTGGTGAGAGGTAAGGTTGAAACAAGCAGCCCAAAAGTTGCCTTGGGAATGTGACCATAAGAACAGGGCCATAAGCCCCAGAGCTAAGTGGCGGTAACTGTGGAGCTGAGGAATCTTCAGAGTTGGAATAGATGGTGTCAGCAATGTCAACCTTGCTATTTGACAAAGACTTTTGGTTGAACCAAAACTTGAAGTTTGTTTCATCGATTTGCAAATGAGATGATGGCTAAAACTCAAGGTAAATGCAAATTTTATTCTAACAGCGTAGAGCCAGCTGCATTTGTATATCTGCTGTAGCCCAACTTGACTGACAATGAAGACAGAATGTGAGTCTGAAGAGTATAAGGTTTGGAGCCACAGTAGTGTGATCAAGGACATTTGTGAAAGAATCATTTATGAAAGTCAAATCTCACCTTTTCTAAAGTATAGAATTTATGATTGTGAAAGTGACATATTGAAGTTGGGGAACGCTGTTCTATTATTATTTACCCAGAATCTCAGAATTAGTGGAAAAGAACAGCTAAGTAGTAGATTCACACACCTTAAGATGCTTACATTAAGGCACGGAGAAGATTATAAAATACATAAGGATTTAGTAATACATGGGATTTTAACTAGGTACAGATTTGGTAAGAATTCTGCTTTTCAAAAGGAGTTGCTCTTCTTACAGTTAAGATTGAGCAGTTACATGTGAGACTTTGAAAGAAAATAAACACCAGACAACTTGAGGCCTTGAAAAATGTCTGAAGTGCTTCCTTACTGCTGTTAAGGCTGTGTGGTCTCACCCACCTGCTGTTCACCACCCACTGGTCAATCAATTATGGTCAATCAGCGAAGAGAAGCAGTAACCAACAGCGGAGCTGACAGGGTTTAACCTGCCAGCCTGTGAGATGTCTGTGACAGGGACAGCTCTGAACAAATACATATTTTATTCCTATCTGGATTCTGTGATTCTCCATCAAAAACATCGCTTAAAGGATTCAATTAGAGAGGGACAGATTTTGCTTTTACTGTGTTTTGAGAATACACAAGTAAAAGAAAATTGCTTGATTTACGTGCATGGTTCAGCTCTATTTCCAAAATTTCCTGAGTATCTCTAAGCCAAGAGATGATAAAGGCTTGCTTCATTCCACTGAACAGTCAAAATCCTTTGCTCTGGTTCTGGGGTGAAATATTTATTTTCTTATTGATTTTCTCTAGCTCTGCCTGACATTAGTGAAATAGTAACTCGGTTTGACACCCTGCATTTGAGGTACAGAATGGAAAAGAGGATATTTGAGCTCTGAATCAATAATCACAATGACCTGCTAATGGATGATAGCTTTAAATTTCCAAATACATGATCAATAGATTCAGTACCTTGCATATATAAATACATACATGCATGTACACACACACACATTCCTTTGTTTTACTTCCATATTGTTTGATGAGCTTTATTTGTATCTAAATATTAGATTTTTATTCATTTTATTATATATCTGGTTTGAATTTCTAAGAAATATATTTCAAAGGCCACTACATTAATTCATTTCTTAATTTGTTTTTTCCTTTTATGCACTAAGTGCAAACTACTATGCCATGCATTTTGCAAAATAAAATAATAATTACCAGGATCTAGGATTTTACAAATAGAAAAGAAAAATAATACATGCATAAATCCCAAGTCAATGTCAAATGTATGTATACTATAATAGAAGATACCAACAAAAAAGCAAAGTCTTTATATGACTTACTATTAAATCCCCAAAGAGATAACAGCTATTTAGAGCCTTAACAACATAAAATAATGTTGCCTATTTTTGAATTTCCTGTGAATAGAACATTTGGCATCTTTCAGTCAACATTTTGTCCATACTGCCGACTCTTGTTCTTTTTCAAATTTCAGATAAATAACCAACATATTTTTGAAACTTGAGATCTAATTCATATACCATGAAATCCACCTTTTTAAACTGTACCACTCAGTGTTTTCTGTAGAAGGCCTGTATGTGTTATGACATGCAACTTTCTGTTTATGCCAAGACCCCAGGTCAGTAGAGGCAAGAGCTGAGGACCTTCCTCAGGTTTTTTTCTGAGCATGTGCCCAGCCTTGGACCAATGCACAGTCCTCTGCTGACATGTGGCCTTCTAGATTCCTAGAAATGTATCAGAACTTTCCAAAGCTTCCAAAGGACATCACCTCTTTACTTCTCCTTATAAGCCTTTTGGTTAGCCTATTGTTTTACCCAATTGTAATCTAGAGCATCAGGCATTCTTAAAAAAAAAGTGAAAGTGAAGTCGCTTAGTCATGTCCAACTCTTTGTGACCCCATGGACCATAGCCTACTAGGCTCCTCCATAGACGGGATTTTCCAGGCAAAAGTACTGGAATGGGTTGCCATTTCCTTCTCCAGGGGATCCTCCTGATCCAGGGATTGCTGTTCCACAATCGCTTCTGATTGTTTTTAACAGTCACCTATTTTCACTAGGCAAGATTCTACCAGGTAACAAAAAGCCAGTTTTGTGAGTTGATTCTTCCAGGGAACCATCAGAAGAGTCAAACAATGACAATACTCTGGGAAGCAGTTTGGAAGAATTCCATCCTCCTTGGGCCCCTTCCAGGGAAGTCACCAGGGAAGTCTTCCCTGGTGGCTCAGACGGTAAAGTGTCTGCTTATAATGCGGGAGACCCAGGTTCAATCCTGGGGTCAGGAAGAACTCCTGGAGAAGGAAATGGCAACCCACTCCAGTATTCTTGCCTGGAAAATCCCATGGACTGAGAAGCCTGGTAGGCTACAGTCCAGGGGGTTGCGAAGAGTCAGACACGATTGAGCGACTTCACTTGGGCCCCTTCCAGTAGTGGCCAGTGTACTGGATTCACTATGATTCTGGCTGTTGGCTTGTGAGTCTACTATAGAAGGGGGGCAGAGGGCTAAGAATAGGGCAAGCTAAAAAGCCACAAACTTAATTGTTTTTACAGATATTCAGCCAGATCCTTGGCTTGCCAAAAGCCTTTGTTTAGTTTCCAGAGTTATGAAAAAGTTGACTGTGACAATTTTGCCATTTTAAAAACTGCTATTATGGAGCAAATAATTTTCAGAAATTATTACTCTACTATATTCCCCGACAATACTTCTACATCTGGTTATTTTACTATTTTATATACTGTATTAATTTTAGTCTCTAACTAAAGCAATAGTTGCCACCCACTAAGTGGTCTCATGTCTTACTCATGGGTTGCACTCTTCAGATTTAAAAATCAAGATTCTAGTTATCTAAGGCCATTTACACAGTTTTAGCGTCAAGAAGTGTACATTTCTTGTATAGCACAAAAATGAATGTAACAGCCACTGGAAAGAATGTACTAGTGAAAAAAAAAAGAATGTACTAGTTTAAGTTACTACAGGATAACTTAAACTCTTAACCAAAATATTTGCCTCAATTATTGTGAAGCAGCAAGTAAAAATGAATATGACTCAAATTATACATTTGAGCTACCTCAAGTCTCTACTTCAATTTTCATACATAGCTATTGTTATGGGCTGAATTGTGCCCCCTCCCCCATTCCCACATTTATGTGTTGAAGTCCTAACCCCAATATCCAAGAATGTGACTATTTAGAGTAGGAATCTTTATAGAAATAGTTAAGGTAAAATGCAGTGATTGGATTGGGTGAGCCCTAATCCAATATGACTAGGGTGTTTATAAGAAGAGATTTGGTCACAGACAACCTACCGACAAAGGAAAGACAAAAGACTGAGAAAGTAGCCATCTGCCAGCCAAGAAGTGAAGCCTTGGAAGAAACTAAACTTGAGGACACCTTGATCTTACGCTTCTAGCTTCCAGAATGGAGAAAGCCATTTTCTGCTGTTTAAGTCACTCAGTCTGTGGTATTTTGTTATCACAGCCCTAACTGACACAGCTATGTGCATATAGCTAATTTGCTTCTGCCTTTTATCATTTATTTTTCCACACTTAATCAAAATAACAGTATCTTCAATGAAGTAATACATATGAGAGACACAGAAGCCTAATCAGCCCCCTCCTCCCAGAAAACTATTTGGTCCATGTATGGTGATAACTTTTACAGTTTTAAAATGACCCTTTCACCTACCCATTTGTTTCCTTGAACATTTGAGTATTTTTCAAATCCTAGGTAAAAATTTAAGACAAGATCAGCTGAAATAAACATGTTCTTCTGGCTCCTCATTACCCTATCCTATGAGACAGCATCTACCACCATCTTTTCCTCTTAGGTGAGTCTACACATTTTACTCTGGAAGCACATTGTTTTAGAGGTGTGATGCCATTTTCTCTCATTGATTAGGACTTATATGTTGCTGAACCTTAGTGCCCCCAATTCTAAGCCAAATTGAAGAGGCGGTCATTTCCCTGGTTTGATCTGCTCAGAAGATTTTAACCCGATTTGAGTAGCGAGGCTGCTCATTTGGGTCTAAACCATGTGCTCCATTGTGGAGAGAAGACCAGATAAGTGAAGGTTTACCCACTTTTTACTGTGACCTGCAAACTGCCAGTTTATTCTAATTGAGTATTCAATAACTTTAAGGTTTTAAGATCTATAAATCTTAACAATGGAAACAGCAACAGACTTTATTTTCTTGGGCTCCAAAAATCACTGTGGATGATGACTGCAGCCATGAAATTAAAAGACGCTTGCTCCTTGGAAGAAAAGCTATGACCAACCTAGACACCATGTTAAAAAACAGAGACATTACTTTGTCAACAAAGGTCCATATGGTAAAAGCTATGATTTTTCCAGTGGTCACGTATGGATGTGAGAGTTGGACGATAAAGAAGGCAGAGTGCCAAAGAACTGATGCTTTTGAACTGTGATGTTGGAGAACTCTTGAGAGTCCCTTGGACTGCAAAGAGATCAAAGCAGTCAATCCTAAAATAAATCAATCTTGAATATTCATTGGAGGAGCTGTTGCTGAAGCTGAAATTCCAATACTTTGGCTATCTGATGCAAAGAGCCAACTCGTTGGAAAATACTTTGATGCTGGGAAAGATTGAAGGCAGGAGGAGATGGGGACTACAGAGGATGAGATGGTTGGATGGCATGCCGACTCAACGGACATGAGTTTGAGAAGCTCCAAGAGATGGTGAAGGACAGGGAAGCCTGGCATGATGCAGTCCATGGGGTTGCAAAAATGTGGGCATGACTGAAAGACTGAACAATAACAAAATCTCAACCACAGCATAAAGAACCATGTCTTTGCACAATCTTCACACCAGCCAAGTTTTACTGATGTTGAAATTTGTTTAAACATTATTTCAAAGAGGGAAACTTGTAAACAATATTTTCATTCTCTAGAACTTTATCTTCGGCTATTTGCTTAGGATCTTTCAGTGGAAAGGACAAATTGTTTTCTTGTTGCATGAAGCTGATTTTTTCCCCTTCATGTCATCTTAATTTATGGGACTTTTCCCTTCTTAAACAGCTCAGACAAGTTATGTGCAGGGGATGTAAAAATTTGGCAGTGTTTAAAGGGCAGCATTTCCACATGTGTCCAGATAACTCTGGAAATGAATTGCACCAAGAAATTGGAAACAAGCATGTCTGCAAACTATTAAGCTTTTATTAAACACTCTAAAACTTTATGTACTTATTTATAACATTTGTATTGAACATGTGTGAGCTGTTGGTCTAGGAAGTGACATTTACTGTTGTGGTTGGCTATGACTATGTATCAAAAGAGAGAAATGACTTGGTTTAAAGTATCTCTTATATAATTAAATTTTGATTAAAAAAACTAAAACTAGATGTGACATGAATAAATCAGTAATAAATAATTTTCTCTATAGTACAAAATCTGGGACTAGGAGATGATTTATTTTCATTATCCCAGTAATATAGATGGAATATAGCTTCAAACAGTTTTGTCCTGAAATTGACGAAAAAGTGGTATAATGGTTTTAATGAGTCATTAAGACTTGAAGAATAACATGGCATATGGTTGCCCTATTACATGTAGGAGAGCGTCTATAAAACATCTCACATTATTTTGCTTACTTATTTTTAAAATTCACTTTTATCAGTGATCCTCAGAGGATCTCATTCCCTTTTCAACCTTCTAGGAAGTAAGGAATTCTTGATAGCTGCTTCTGTTACATGTAAACTCTCACGGGAAGGGAAGTATGATGCTGCCATGCTGGGAAGCTTCACAGTGGCGGAGCATCAAATTCTAAAGATTCACAGGGCTCTGATTTATGTTTAGAGGCAGTGAACTGAGTGGTAACTTGTGCCTTTTTGCCCTTTCTGAACTGGGAATATTTCAGCAAATTTTTAGCAGTGATGGGAAACCTGCCTTGTATTTTGAGTATATTCTCAACCTGTTTTGACCTGTTGTGCCCACTTGGTAAAAATAAGATACATGAACATCCAAATTTGGAAATAAAATAAATTAGAAATTGGGTATTTAAATCCTCAAATAATATAGCAGGAAGTTTCTTGAAAGAATGAGCCCAAGTGAATTTTAAAAATGCAACTTAATTCAGTTTGCATTCAGTTCAGTAGTGTACTGGGCATCAAAGAAGTTCCCAAGGAGTGGCAGGTAAGGTTGAAGAGTTTTCAGTCTAATGCAGGGGGCAAGGCAAGCTCAGCAATCATCAGAGAGTCAGATAAGAAGTAAAACTGCACAGAGTAGATGGCAAAGTCAATTAAATTCAGGAAGACTCAGTTTATTTATCTGATGCGGCAATTGGGCCAAAAGATTTTGGGATATCTTCAAATTCCTACATTCACAATTTACTGAATATATATATTGTAGATATTACAAAAAGGAGAACTAGTAGTTAATTAAGGAAGTTTACTTATGTGATATTAACATGGATGAAGGGCTCAATTTGGACTTGAAGTAATTGCAATATTTGGGCTTGTGTTCAGGGAGAATATTTAATTGAAGGAAATGAAAAGACAGAAATGATGCCACTTGCCTATGTGGAAGGTTGAGTGTTGAGAAGCTAGTGGCGAAACAGTGTGTTTCTAGATATTGAGGAGGGTTACATGACAAGTGAAGGAACTTGACTTGATTCCTATAGAAGCAAGTTCTATGGCAGAAACTTTAGCAGAAAAGGAGGGCTGCAAATGGTAAACAAGTTTAGTGTAGGATCGTGGAAGCACGGAGACCAGTTAAGAAGTTACTGCAGACAAGAGATTCTGAAGCTAGATTCGAGTCTGAGGCAGTGGGAATGAAGAGACAATGCCGAAGATGCACCAAGGTGCGATCAGAATATGGAATTTGTTGAAGAATTTTATTAATAATAGTATTCCAACTCTGTTCAGGTTCCTTAAGGCTTTGAATGATCAAACATCTACACAAAGTTTCCTTTGTTTTCTTTCCCCAGGTAAGAGCTATAGGTTCAAGTTGTGCAAGGTTTTAATTTACAAACAGAACAACTGACCATGGCTGTAAGTCAGGAGAGAAATTTAGTGACAGGAGACTGCATAACCCAGAGAAGTTCTAGGTAATCTAGAACCAGGTGAGTGATCTGCTAGGAAGGAAGAAGATATGGTAACAGAAACTAGCTACAGTCTTCCTTTTTTATAGGATTGTTTTTTTTCTCATACCTTCCACTGACAAGCTCAACTCTTGGCTTAGATGATCGAGTATAGGAGCTGGCTAATTAGTATCCCCTTTACCCTCAAGAGAGACAAAGCAAGGAGAAAAGCTTGTGATTCTACACAGGTCTGAGAACTGGATGTGACATGCAAGTGGACAAGCGGATGAAGGGCTCACACCTTCTCCCAGAGCCAGGGAACCCAACGGTTTACTGTCCTTTCCTCTGTCTGGAAGTTTGAAAAGATAAAGAATTTTTAGAGTTTGTAGTTCCAGATTTGATGGGCTTTATACACACAGTTTACATAAACCTGTGTGCCACAGCTGGTCTTCGGGACATCTATGTGGACAGTAACTTTCATGGGGAGGGCAGGAGGCTCTTCCATCATCCCCTTAGTAATAAAGACCTTTGCTACCCTAGTTTTTCTATCTTTACTGTGGTATAATGGACAAATAAAAAGGTAATATTTAAGGTATACAACATGATGCTTTGATATACATTATAAAATACTGGGTTTCCTTGGTGACTCAGCTGGTAAAGAATCTAACTGCAATTCAGGAGACCTGGGTTTGATCCCTCGGTCAGGAATATCCCCTGGAGAAGAGAATGGCTATCCACTCAAGTATTCTTGTCTGGAGAATTCCCTGGACAGAGGAGCCTGGCAGGTTACAGTCCATGGGATCTCAAAGAGTTGGACATGACTGAGTGACTAACTCACTTATAAAATGCTTACCACAATCAAGTTAACAAGCATACTTGTCACCTTACATTACCATTTGTGTGTATGTGTTGAAAACATTTAAGACCTGCTCTTTTAGCAAATTTCATGTATATAATAATTATTCTCAACTATAGTTACCAAAAACAAACTATAGTTACCATGTGGCACATTAAATCTCCTGAAATATTCATTTTGAATAATTGAAACTGTATACCCTTTGAACAACATAAGCTCCATCCTCCAGCCCTGGTAACCACCATTCAACTCTGCTTCTATAAGTTTGACTGGTTTCGATTTCATGTATAAGTATTTATTTTTCTGTGCCTGCCTTATTTACCTGACTGATGTTCTTCTGGTTTATCCATGTCACAAATAACGGGATTTCCTTCTTTTTTAAGGGTGAATAATAGTTCTCTCTCCTCCCTGTTCCCTCTTCCCTCTCTCCACCCTGTCTACCTATCCATCTCAAAATTTCTAAGTTCATCCATAAATAGACACTTAGATTGATTCTATATCTTGGCAATCATGAATAACATTGCAATGAACATGAGTGTAGATATTTCTTTGGGATACTAATTTTATTTCCTTTGGATATATACTTCAAAGTGGGATTGCTGGATCATATAGTAGGTGTATCTTTCTTTAATTTTTTTGAGGAATCTCCAAATTCTGCATTCTTCATTATTTCATTATTCAGTGTGAATGTAACTCCTTCCAACAACATTCCCCTAACCACTCCATTATTACCCCCTCCCACCGAATTCAAGCTAGATGACCCTTTAGGTACTCTCCATGGCTTGCTGTGTCATCCCAATAAAGCACTTATCTCTGGAGTATTCTTGCCTGCTGATTTGTCTGTATCTTTTTTAAGCTCTAATCTCTTACAGATGTTAATGTATGAAACAGGAATGATGATATCTACTTTGCATGGTGGTTATAATGACTGAATGCGAGTGCAGAACCTGGAATGTAGCAACTACTTAATAAATAGTAGCTATTATGACTACCATCACTGCCACTGAGATTTGCTATTCGGTTCAGTTGTATATGGAGATTGTCCTGTCCCAGGAAATAGTGCAAGAGGATTTGGAAACAGAAGGTAGAGAATGAGGAATAAAGAAATTAACTGAAATAAATGGAAGGGTTGGCTATGGATTCTTCAGCTGCTTCTTCCACACACTTCATTACCAGTTGATAGAATTCAATGCAGCAAAAACCTTGTCTCCATCGGGATGCATCATTTGGAGATGTTGGGCTTTCCAGCCCAGCCTGATATGGATGTCTCACTCTTGCGTCATGCCTGTCCCCACCCCTGTTTAGAAACAAATCACTTCACGTTCTCTGGCTTTCTAACCTTGACGTAGGAAATGATGGATGTAGGACAGAAGTGACCCACATACAATCACAAAGAGGAAGGCTGAGGATAACACTAGAGCGAGTAATTAAAAACAGTCCTGCTCCCTTGGAAACCATCCGCGGCCTCCCGTCTCCCTGGCCTCTTTATCTTGGCACTGTCAGTGCGCTGGCGGCTCTTTCTGCCAGCTCACTTTGGCTGGCACTGGCACACCACGCATCTGGCAGTCTTTGTCCCCACTACAGAGCTCCTCTTCGGAGCTGCCAGGCTTCAGACAAATGCT
Organism: Bos javanicus; assembly: GCF_032452875.1. NCBI lineage: Eukaryota > Metazoa > Chordata > Mammalia > Artiodactyla > Bovidae > Bos > Bos javanicus. The sequence continues at coordinate 86,125,208 of NC_083874.1, read as the reverse complement.
GCAGGGGGCACTTTGAAGCCTTTCCAGACATTTGGGTTTTCAGTTGGGAAGTTGGGTTGTTATCATTTACACTTAATCTACTCCCCGCTCCCCGCCCCCCAGCCCCAACCTGCTGTATTCTAGTTGTTTTTACAATTTTATTGGGTTAAAAAAATATTTTTTTGATCTGAAAAAAATATTTGTCCCTATGTCACACACTGATGTATATCCCTAAAAGGAATAAGGTGGGCATATGTAAAATAGATACAATTTTAGCTAGAGATACCTCCTGAAACATTTAGGTAGAAAAGATTAAAACCAAATAGCAAAAATGTCTTGTTGTACATGTAGTTTCCTATTTGCAAGCTGGTTTACAAATGTTGTTTTAATGTTGTTTTCCACAGTTGTTTGGAAAATAAACCAGTAACTATTGTCTATAAATAACACAGTCTGCCTCATTCTCCACTGCTGGCTTAGTCCCAAATATAAACCCTTTAGGACTGACAAGGGGAGAATCTGACTCAGGCAGAAAATTGAACTGGTAATCGCTATAGCACATAGCTAACTCCTTCCCTTTTGTTGATTTTTCCCTTGAGCCTGGGAGCCTAGTGCACAGCGTGGCTTTCCGGAAGCAGTACTGCCCAGAGGACAACTGGACTCAGCGCTTCCAAGCCCTCTCCCCTCTACACCCAACCAATGATCAACACCCTGGACCTTGCTCTTATCAGCATTCTCGTCCTCCACTCCTGAACCAAAGCCTCTTATCTTCCTGAGGGCTGCGGGCTTGGTTCTGCGTGTCAACCTATTTGTCAATGAGATGCCTCCACTCTCCTTAAAAATGTTATCTGGTCAATTTTTAAAATATTTCAGGTGGGTTTTTCTATGAGCCTGCTTTAGACAGCTTCTTCTTTGAGCCCAAGCAGTTTTCAGGTAGCCAACTTCCTCACAAATCACAGATCAGTCTGGGGTAAATTTCCAGGCTTATTCCTTTCACATTTATAGTGCGTTATGCCTGATTGTCACAGCATGGGGCATGATCTGTACACAATTGAGGCACTTGTGAAAGCTGTTAGGGGTTGTTGGGTTTTCATTTTAACTGTACCAATGTAAGAGTGCACTTTCAGCAATTGTCATTTATCAATGATATTCTCTCTGTTATCACAGGACCCTGCATATTTTTCTATTTTTTTATATTTTTTGTTTTGTAATTTATTGGTGTAAATAGAATGATAAACTCCTTGAAAATAGTGACTTCCTTTTTTCATTTTTATTTCTATAATGGTTGGCACATAGTAGATGCATAATGAATTTTTGTTAAATGAACGATGAAAAGCACAGCAGCATGAAGCCCCAAATAAGATCCAAATGACATGACACAAGTCCTCCCAAAGAAATAAAATCAAGTCACCCACAGTTCTCTTATATACTTCACTCTGTGGATGTTAGAGTCTGTTTTAAGAATGACTATAAACAACTCCCTGCTTTCATAATATTTTCTCATTATTTATAAGACGCAGCCCTAAACTTCTTAGCAGACTGTGAGTTATCTCTGTTTAAATTTCTGGCAACTTCTTTATGACTCTTCTTTTGAGGAACAATTGCTATTGGTTCTAAACTGGAAAGAAGATGAAAGAAAAACTGTCTGAAGTATAAAATAATTGATATATGACTACGTCTAAGATTGATTGTAGTGGGGGAAAAAGCTTAAATTTATAGGAAACTGACTTAATTGTACTCTTTCACAAAGTTTAACAATCTGACAAATGGCATCATTACAGCACAGTGTTGCATTAAGCTTCCTTTACCCTCCAGAGCTGGCTGAGAGACCTCTGTAGAAAATGGGCTCCACACAATAAATGTACAGATGCATTTAAACATAAGAACTGCATCTGTTCTAGGCAGAAATCTCTGTAACAGTAATTGGCATATAGTTAGGACTGGAGTAGCAGATGTTGCTTTGCAGTTTGAGAAATCAGCTGTAAAATTTGCTGAAAACATGAACCTTACTGCAATGGCTGGACTTTAAGTACCTGGCCAACTCAAATAGAATCTGAAAGCTCTGGTCCTCTTTTTAGGTCCATCCATATATCTCTAACAAGGCGGTAGTCTGTGGGAATGTGCTGTTCTTGGCCTACAGGGCTTTCAAACAATGAAATTGACAAAATTTATTTTTATGTAAATGTGGGTAGGGTATGAAGATATAGCTTGACTGTCTCACCATTATCTCTGAGTGAATAAAAATGGAGATCAATGTAATGCAAAATAGAGATAACTCTAAAGACTATTAAAAATTGTTAGAATAAACAAATTCAGTAAAGTTGCAGGATACAAAGTCAATAAACAGAAATCTGTGGCATTTCTATGCACTAATAACAAGCTATCATAATGAGAAATTAGGAAAACAATGTCATTTAGAAATGCATCAAAAATAATAAAATATTTAGGAATAAATTTAACCAAGGAGGTGAAAGATGCTGAATCCTATAAGACATTGATGAAGAAATTGAAGAAGACACACATGAATAGATACATATTCATAGATTGGAAGAATCAATATGGTTAAAATGTATTACCCAGAGCAACCTATAGATTCAATGAAATCCCTATCAAAATGCCAATGACATAGTTAGCAGAGCTAGAAAAAATACTTCTAAAATTTATAAAGAACCACAAAAGATTCTGAATAGCTGAGACAATCTTGAGAAAGAAGAACAAAGCTGGAGGTATCATGTTCCCTGATTTCAAACTATACCACAAAGCAACAGTAATCAAAACAGTTTGATACTGGCACAAAAAAGACATACAGATTAATGGAACAGAATCAAAGGTCCAGAAGTTAAAACACTTATATGTACGATTAATTTACAATAAAGCAGGAAAGAACACACGTTAGAGAAAAATAATCTCATCAATATATGATATTTGGATAACTGAACTATCACATTCAAAAAAATGAAACCAAACCATTGTCTTACACATATCCAAAAATTAACTCAAAATTGACTTAGTACTTGATTGTCAGACTTGAAACCATAAAATTCCTAGAAGAAACATAGGTAGTAATACGTTGATGGACTTCCCAGGTGGTCCTAGTGGTAAAGAACCTGCCTGCCAATGCATGAGATGTAAGAGATATGAATTTGATCCCTGGGTCAGGAAGACCCCCTGGAGGGGAGGGCGTGGCACCCACTCCAGTATTCTTGCCTGGAGACTCCCATGGACAGAGGAGCCTGGTGGGCTATAGTCCATGCACCACAAACAGTCAGACATGACTGAAGCAATTTAGTATGTATGCAACCACATTGATACCAGTTTTAGCAATGTTTTTGTGTATCTGACTCCAAACATAAGGGAACCAAAAGCAAAAATAAACATAGGATTGCCTTGAATTGAAAAGCTGCTGCACAGCAAAGGAAACTATAATAAACGTTAATGGGAGAAGATATTTGCAAATTACATATTCTAAAAGGATTAATATACAAAATATATAAAGACCTCATACAACTTAAAAAATAGCAAAAGCAAAAAGCATGATAAAAATGAATGGAGGATCTGAATAAAAATTTTTCCAATGAAGACATACATATCCCCAATAGAAACACGAAAAAATGTTCAACATCACGTATCATTAGGGAAATGCAAATCAAAACCACAGTGAAATGTAACCTCACATATGTTAGAATGATTATTATTGAAAAGACAACAAATAACATGGTAAGGACATGGGAAAAAGAGAACACTACTGTGGAAATTGGTACAGCCACTATGGAAAGGAGTATGAAGGTTCCTCAAAAAGCTTAGAACTACTGTATGACCCAGCTATTCTACTTCTGAGTATTGATCCAAAGAACATGAAACACGAATTTGAAAAGATACATGTGCCCCATGCAATCATATACTGCAGCATGTTTTATAATAGTCAAGATATGGAAACCACCTAAGTGTCCATCTGGGGATGGACGTATAAAGAAGATGTAGTATATACATGCACTAGAATATTAGTCAGTCATAAAAATAATGAAATTCTGCCAATTTTGACAACATGGATGGATCTTGAAGGCATTGTGCTAAGTGAAATCTGCTAGATGGACAAAGATAAACATCATGTGATTTCACTCACACATGAAGTCTTAAAAAAAAAAAAAAAGAAGACAAAATAAAATAAAAACAAACTCATAGACGCACAGGTCCGAATAGAGATTACCAGAGGGAAAGGTGGTTGGGGGGGAATAGGCAAAATGAGTGAAAGGGGTCAACTGTATCAACAAATCGTAAGGAGACTTGTGTGCTGATCTTTGTGTTGTATGAGAATGAATTATGATACTGTACACCTAAAATTTATATCAACAATGACAAAAACGAGTTCAGGCAAGAATAATACACATTTCCTGCACCACTTTGGTTTTCTTCTTTCATCCAGGAATTAAACTTTTAAAAATATATTTTAAAGTTGCCTCTTATTCCCCAGAAAGTTTCCCTTTGCTTGCAGCACAGCACATAGGGTTCCAAAATGTTAACCTCACTGTGGGAGAGATGTGGGATCAGCATTAAGGGAAAGAATCACAGGAGGCTTTTGCACAGCCCTGCCTGATAACGTCACTTGCCAGCGCCTATGGGAGCTAGAGGTGGTTTGTCCAAAAGAAAGTTCCAGGCTATAAAACACCTCCACCATCATTCCTAAAGTGATACCACTAGGATGCTCACCTCCACTTCATTATACTTTATTTGGGAAAAAAGACTAAGCTATCTGAAAAATGATTAAATATTGAATAATAGACAAAGTAAACACATCAAATTCTATCATTTAACTCTCCAATATTCTCCTTTTACTTCAGTTCAGTTCAGTTCAGTTCAGTCACTCAGTCATGTCCGACTCTTTGCGACCCCATGAATCGCAGCACGCCAGGCCTCCCTGTCCATCACCAACTCCCGGAGTTCACTCAGACTCATGTCCATCGAGTCAGTGATGCCATCCAGCCATCTCATCCTCTGTCGTCCCTTTTCCTCCTGCCCCCAATCAGGGACAAAGTCTTTTCCAATGAGTCAATTCTTCGCATGAGGTAGCCAAAGTACTTGAGTTTCAGCTTTAGCATCATTCCTTCCAAATGACACCCAGAGCTGATCTCCTTCAGAATGGACTGGTTGGATCTCCTTGCAGTCCAAGGGACTCTCAAGAGTCTTCTCCAACACCATAGTTCAAAAGCATCAATTCTTTGGCGCTCAGCTTTCTTCAGAGTCCAACTCTCGCATCCATACATGACTACTGGAAAAGCCATAGCCTTGACTATTTGGACCTTTGTTGGCAAAGTAATGCCTCTGCTTTTCAGTGTGCTATCTAGATCCTTTTACTTAGGTCCTCTAATTTTTTATTACATTTTCCCAAAGTGTTTTCACATGTATTATTAATACAGTAGTCTCTAGAATTATTATTACTCTTACTTTATGATGTCACCATTGACCAAAAATGTTAAGTGATTGTCTCAAGATCACACAGAAAAGCAACAGAATCAGAATAGTAAATACAGACCTCTAATAATGTGTATTTACATACCTTCTTCCTCATTTTCCTCACTCAAAGTAAGAAATTTATTATATAAAATATTACAGATACTATATGTTTTGTTATATCATTGTAAATATTTCTAATTGTCTTAGAGATGACAGATTTGAATTTGGCAAAAAAAATAAAAACTTGAAAATTTCTAGGATCTATGTTATCTAAGTTCTTTGTTTCATTCCATTTCCTCCCCTCATTCCCACTCCCAAATATCTCCTCTTTGCCTGTAAACTGTTATGCATTGATCAGATCTTCTGATCAACTGACAGTGTCTTTTTGCTGTTATGGAAAGATAAGACAGGAATTTTTACAAGAAACAAAGAGGATGAATGAATCACAAGAGGGGCACAAAGTTACCATTATACTCAACAGGTTCCTTCTTTGTTTTAGAGATGATAGTCTTCAGTGTAGAATAAAACAGATAGGCAGAATACAGGAGAAATAATGATTGATATATGGTAACAATATCTCATTCTATGACACTCTGATTCCCAGAAGGACAAGTTGGCAGAAGTTAAAGTAGAATAAGAAAGTAGAAGATAACACTCCTGGGGTGGGGATGGGGATGAGAAGGTGCCCAGGAGTAATTTGGGGATAAGGGCTTCAGAAAGAACATAAATCACTATGTAATTCTTACTCAGATATATATCTTAACTATATCTCCCTTTAGTGATGATAAAGAGCCAAACTGACCACCTTCTTTCTCTGTTCATGACTTTTTTCATGCTTCTATACTGCGGTAGTAAAGAATCCACACACAATGCAGGAGACACAGGAAATGTGGGTTCAATCCTTGGGTCGGGAAGATCCCCTGGAGAAGGGAATGGCTACTCTCTCCAGTTTTTCTTGCTTGGAGAATTCCATGGGCAGAGGAACCTGGCAAGTTATAGTCCATGGAGTCACAAAGAGTTGGACAGGACTGAGCACGCACACACTCCCTTTCCTTTCTTCCATATCAGCACTGGAAGATTTTCCTGGGAATGATTAGGTCATCTCTTTTGCTCCTGATCACAAGGTTGAATCTTCTTGATGTTTTTTCTACTAAGCAACTTTCCTCCCCTGGGAGTGCAAAGATAGAAGTGGCCCCCAATCACCTGGAAATAATCATATTGTCATACATTTTGTTCTACCTCTAAACAGAGCCCAGTGGATAAATGAATAGGAGGACAGTGAGCTGTGGTAGTGAACTATAGATCTTTGCATCTTTTACTTGATGCATCATTACTTGTCATAAACCACTACTATAATGCAAATTCTATGTAGACAGAGGCATTATCTCTCATGTTCTCTGTATTATTTAATTATATATGAAATTTTCCATATTTTTAAACAAATGTATATTAAGTTATATAGTGATAAAATAATAATTATAATAATTATTCTTATTATTCAGTACATAGCTCAATGCCCATTGGAGAATAAGACAGTAAATGAGTGAATGAATGACCAAGGAAAATAATAGGATATTCTATGGAAAAAATCTATAAGGATCTGGGTCATTCATTCATTCATAATTATATGCCTTTCAACTTAGAGAAACATTTTTCTATTACGGATCACAATTTTGTGACTAAGCATTGGCTTTCATAATTTGTATGTGGAACTCTCTCCCTTCAAAAGACCCAAAGGCCAGTCTTGCATAAAAGCAATCTGTCAGCTTGCTGATGATTTTTGATCAGTTCCAGCAATACCACTGGGCTTCTTATTTTGGTAAAATATGCCTTTCCTAAATCATTGTGACAAGCCTGCAGTGAGAGTGTTTGCTGCTAACAAAGGAACAGTCTCCAAGACAGAGAGGGACTGTGCAAAGTGGAGGAGAATATTTGCATCCCAGGATCAAAGCCAATAGACTGTAACCGTACAATCATCTAATCCACTGAGCAGGATAGAGGTCCTGCTCTAGAAATTGGACAATGGTCCTAGAATACTCAATCACTACATATCAAATTTAGTGAGCCGGAATGTTCATTTTATTATTTATTTGTACACTTTATCTGGCTTCTTACAAAAAAAGATTTGTTAGAAAACTTTCATGAGTTGAAATTGTACCTGTTAGTACAGGAAGACAAAGACAAGGGTCATATTTGATTTTGTAAATGATTTGCATTTATGGCTTATTTGGACATATTTCATGTCTTCAGTTCCATTCAGTTCAGTCGCTCAGTCGTGTCCAACTTTTTGCGACCCCATGAATTGCAGCATGCCAGGCCTCCCTGTCCATCACCAACTCCCAGAGTTCACCCAAACTCATGTGCATCGAGTTGGTGATGCCATCCAGCTATCTCATCCTCTGTCGTCCCCTTTTCTCCTGCCCCCAATCCCTCCCAGCATCAGGGTCTTTTCCAATGAGTCAACTCTTTGCATGAGGTGGCCAAAGTACTGGAGTTTCAGCTTCAGCATCAGTCCTTCCAATGAACACCCAGGACTGATCTCCTTTAGGACGGACTGGATGGATCTCCTTGCAGTCCAAGGGACTCTCAAGAGTCTTCTCCAACACCACAGTTCAAAAGCATCAATTCTTCGGTGCTCAGCTTTTTTAATAGTCCAACTCTCACATCCATATATGACCACTGGAAAAACCATAGCCTTGACTAGACAGACCTTTGTTGGCAAAGTAATATCTCTGCTTTTGAATATGCTATCTAGGTTGGTCATAACTTTCCTTCCAAGGAATAAGCGTCTTTTAATTTCATGGCTTAGGAATGCAGAACGTCTCAGCATGAAACCACACTGTGAAGACTTATACCTATCTTCTGATTATAATTCTTCCTTACTCCCATTTATTTCATGAACTTTCATACTTATGTAAAGTATTAGCCCAAGATTAGCTATAAGCTTTAATATCTCAATTCGAAAGTTCAATTACTTGAATTGTGAAAAAGAATTATTTCAAAAAGTAAATGAGAAAAAATGAAAAATTATGTACGTTTAATAACCTAACATTGGAAAGAATTTTAAAACATTAGTTAAATTTACTGAATCAGTATTGTGAAATGTTTATTGTAACTTGAATCATTAGTTTATCTTTTATTAGTTTATTGTGTCCATACACTTAGATGAAACCTCTTTTTGTTATATACCAAACTTTGTGTGAATCATTAGATTTTTATGAATGATATATGACTTTGATTTCCTAAGTAAAAAAAATTACTAAAAATATTAAACATACCAATGCAGAGAAAAAATAAGCCAGATTTTTCATAAAATCATCAAGCAGATTCAATGGCTTTTATGATTTTGCCTTAGCTGCATTAACTCATCTCCCTTCAACTTTTTCTAAAGTTTTTTTTTTTAATCTCTACATCATGTCATTTTATCACTATATAATTTAATATACATTTGTTAAAAAATATGGAAAATTTCATATATAATTAAAGTCCTAATAAAATTTATAGTAAATTATTGGTGTCACCTAAGAGTCTCTATTAAAATTTTCTTGTGTAATTACTCTTCAATATTATTTCAATTTAAAACTTTGGGGAAAAATAATTTAAATAAAGGCAAGGATGTCTTTACCAACACAAAAATTACTAAACTTGCATTTAAGAAATTTCTGTTTGAAAACATGATGAAATTTGTTCTCTAAGAACTATTTAATATGTATTTGGGTCAGTACTTAAACCAGGTATCTTTTTAATAGTTTTAATATTTGGCTAGTTAAATGCTAATTATATCAGTATCCAGATTTTGTGTGTGTGTGTGTGTGTCACTCAGTCATGTCTTGACTCTTTGCAACCCCATGGACTGTAGCCTGCCAGGCTCCTCTGTCCATGGCATTTTGTAGGCAAGAATACTTGAGTGGGTTGCCATTTCCTTCTCCAAGGGATCTTTCTGACCCAGGGATTGAAACCACATCTCCTGCATGGCAGGCAGATTCTGTATCACTGAGTTACCTGGGAAGCCCCAGGTGGAACTATGCTATGATGAGAATAATAAAGCATTTCAGTAAAACATGGTTTTGTAACTATAACAAATGCTAAGGCTAGGACAGCAAACACTCAAACAGTTTGGATTTCTCTGGAGCACCAGAATTTTAGCTTTGTCTCCTGGTGAAGAAATTCTGTCCAGATTGGCAACTTTGCTTCAAATAAATCAGAAAGCTTTTGAAGACTCAACAGTAGCAGCATTGACAAGTGTTTCTGTGCAAAGTTCATTATAAAATACAGTTCCTGCTTTTAAGAAGCTTAGAATTTTATGGAAATTTTTATGACTGCCTTATTGTGATTCATGTAGCTATGGAGAATCCATCCTTATTCTACCATGGATGAAACATTGGGGAAAAGTAATCTCCAATTTTATCTTGGCATTTCTGAGCTGTGATAGGTGGTGAAGTGAAAGAAGTAGAAACTCCTTATTGTTAAGATTTCAGTTCAGTTCAGTCACTCAGTCATGTCCGACTCTTTGCGACCCCATGGACTGCAGCATGCCAGTCTTCCCTGTCCAGCACCAACTCCCAGAAGTTGCTCAAACTCATGTCCAATGAGTAGGTGATGCCATCCACCCACCGACTCGATGGACATGAGTTTGAGCAAGCTCTGGGAGTTCAGACTTAGACATTGTTAAATATACCATTTAGGACACCATTTATAGTAAAAAGAATGTGTTCTTGTTTAGTATACTGGGTTATCTTTATGGTTTGGCAGGCCATACCTGCAATTGACTTCTATGATATTTAATCATTCATTCACTCAATGTTATAGAGTTTCTACTTTGTCCAGCAACATAAAGTGTATCCTAGGAATACAAATCTAAGTAGTCAAAGTCCCTAACTGCAAGTGGCATAGAGTCACTTATGGAAGACACCTGAATTAAGCAATGGTCATAGAATAATAAAAGCAGAAGAAAATCCTAACAAATAGTCCAGTTTCTTCACTTGAGCATATTATATTTGAAATAAAAGCACTGGATATAATCTTGTCTTCCAATCTTAGCCTCTCCTGTAATTAATATACAAACATTTCAAAATGGAAACCTCCAAAAGTTTATAAAACACAATGAAGGGTATTTGTGGGCTGGAAGTTAGTTGCTTCATCTTTGATATTTCCTGATTCTACACCTGCCTGTAAAACTCTGTCCTTTCATTCACGTTCCTTGCATGGTGTCTGACATTTATTTTTAGTCTTACCCTTCTTGGTTCTGGCTTCCTGTTGTATCTCAGCAAGCCCTTCCACCTACAGTCTAGACATGAACCACTTGAAGTTACTTCTAATTCTATGATTTACACATTTGGAAAAGAAAAGAGAAGAGACAGAAGGAGAAACATATGTCTTACATAAAAGTTAAAGTCTGGATATAGTTCTTTGCTGGGGAAGTTTTTATGGAGCAAGTTTGCAAAATTATATGCTGTAAGATGAGAAAATCTTTTAAAAGTTTTAAATAAAAATTTAGAAAATAATTAGTAACATTAAAGTCATCAGTAAAACTGACTTAAAACAGATGAGAAAATTCCAGCATCAGGAAAGGTTTGTTTATCTGTCTGTGTCATGGACAGTCTTGGGATCATTTATATGTATTTTGGGTTCCAATTAGTTTTAGCCCAAAGGCTTAAGGTTTAACAGCCAATTTTCACCATCACAAATTTTTATGACTTCTGTTCATCATTTCTACAGAGTTATGACAGTTTTGTGCTAAATGTGCTTTTTGCTTTCCTTCCACATTTCCTCTCTTGGCTTTTTTAAACAATATATATTGAAGAGAAGAGAATAAAAATGGATTAATATGAAATACTAATAGTAGTTTGCTACATGGTTAATATGTTAGAGTTTAGTTGTCTAGCATATGTTGGATTCCAAAGAGCCAAGAGATTTCCTCATTCACTTCACATTTAAGAGTAACATTGGCAAGCTTTTTTTTTTTTTTTTAATAATAAAAATGGCATCCTGAGTATTTTAACCCGGGCAATACAAGTATCCAAAATAGTGCTTTGCTTCATTTGTATAAGAAGAGGAGAAGGAAGTAGAAGAGGAAGAGAGTAGAGTTCACAAAGGAATAAATAAATGCTAATGAAAAGCTGGTTCTTCCTGGATTTTTTTTCACTTGAGCATATTATATTTGAAATAAAAGCACTGGCTCTAATCTTATCTTCCAGTATTAGCCTCTCCCGTAATTAATATACAAAAATTTCAAAATGGAAACCTCCAAAAGTTTATAAAACACAATGAAGTGTATTTGTATCTGGAAGTTAGCATGAGCCCAGCTAAGACTGAAGAAATTCCTGTAATCTGGGAAGCTCTGGCTGCTCATTGCAGTATAGATGCTGTGGACTAATTCAAACAACAGTAAAAATACATTTAATCAGAGAAGGAATAATTTTCTAGGTTTCAAAATTAAATCATGATTTAGATAATATTAATACACATAAACAGAACATTTCATTCAAAAACAGCAGAATACACAAGTTCACAAAGAATATTTTCCAGGATAGATCACATGCTATGTCACAAAACAAGTCTCAATAAAGTTAAGAAGACTTAAATCATTTCAAGCATCTTTTCTAAGATGGTATCAGACTAGAAATGGACTACACTGAAAAAACTGCCAAAAACACAAACATGGGGAGTGTAAACAATATGCTACTACCCAACAAATGGCCACAAAGGAAATCAAAGAAGAAATCAAGACATACATGAACACAAACAAAAATGGAAACACAATGATCCAAAATCTACTGGATGCAGAAAAAGAAATTCTAAGTGGGGAGTTTATAGTGATGTAAGACTACTCTATAAAATAAGAAAAAATTAAATAAATAATCTAATGTTATACCTAAAGGAACTAGACAAGGAGGAATAAAAACAACCCAAAGTTAGTAGAAGGAAAGAAATAAAAAAGATAAGAGCAGAAATAATGAAATAGAGACTAGAAAATATCAATAAAACTATGAGATCTTTGAAAACTGTGAGTTCTTTGAAATGAATGTGAATGATTGATCATTAGCCAGACTCACAAAGAAAGAAGAGAGAGAGTCTAAATAAATAAAGTCAGAAATGAAAAAGAAGTTACAACCAACACCACAGAAATACAAAGGATTGTAAAAGATTACTATGAAAACTATGTGCCAATAAAATGGATAATCTAGAAGAAAATGATAAATTCCTTGAAATATATAATCTACAACTAAACCAGGAACAAATAGAAAATAATTAAAGAAAAAAACTAATTACCTGTAGCAAAACTGAATCAGTAATAAAAATCTCCCACTAAACATAAGTTCAGGACCAGACAGCTTTACACCTGTTTGGATTTTCAGTTCAGTTCAGTTGCTCAGCCGTGTCCGACTCTGCAACCCCATAGACTGCAGCATGCCAGGCTTCCCTGTCTGTCACCAACTCCCAGAGCTTGCTCAAACTCATGTACATCGAGTCAATGATGCAATCCAACCACCTCATTCTCTGATGTCCCCTTCTCCTCCTGCCTTCAATATTTCCCAGCATGAGGGTCTTTTCCAATGAGTCAGTTCTTCGCATCAGGTGGCCAAAGTATTGGAGCTTCAGCTTCAAAATTAGTCTTTCCAATGAATAGTCAGGACTGATTTCCTTTAGGATTGACTGGTTTGATCTCCTTGCAGTCTAAGGGACTCTCAAGAGTCTTCTCCAACACCACAGTTCAAAAGCATCAATTCTTCATTGCTCAGCTGTGTTTACCAAATGTTTAAAGGCAAGTTTGGAAGGAAAGTTATGACCAACCTAGATAGCATATTCAAAAGCAGAGACATCACTTTGCCAACAAAGGTCCGTCTAGTCAAGGCCATGGTTTTTCCTGTGGTCACGTATGGATGTGAGAGTTGGACTGTGAAGAAGGCGGAGCACTGAAGAATTGATGCTTTTGAACTGTGGTGTTGGAGAAGACTCTTGAGAGTCCCTTGGACTGCAAGGAGATCCAACCAGTCCATTCTGAAGGAGATCAGCCCTGGGATTTCTTTGGAAGGAATGATGCTAAAGCCGAAACTCCAGTACTTTGGCCACCTGATGCGAAGAGTTGACTCATTGGAAAAGACTCTGATGTTGGGAGGGATTGGGGGCAGGAGGAGAAGGGGATGACAGAGGATGAGATGGCTGGATGGCATCACTGACTCGATGGACGTGAGTCTGGGTGAACTCCAGGAGTTGGTGATGGACAGGAAGGCCTGGCGTGCTGCGATTCATGGGGTCACAAAGAGTCGGACACGACTGAGCAACTGAACTGAACTGAACACATATCTTTCTCAAACTGTTCAAAAAAATTGAAGAAAAAGGAATATTTCTGAACTAATTCTATTAGGCCAGAATTACCCTGATATCAGAAACAGACAAGAGTATCACAAAAAAGAAAATTACAAGCCAATATCACTGATGAACATAGATGCAACAATCATCAATAAAATATAAGCAAACTGTGTTCAACAAAGCATTAAAAGAATCACATACCACAACCAACTGAGATTTATCTCAAGAACAAAAAGGGGGTTTAATATCTGCAAATCAATCAATGTGAAAACACTGTATAAACAAATTGAAGGATAAAAATCATATGACCAATCTCAATAGACACAGGAAAAGCTGTTGATAAAATTCAACATCCATTTATGATAAAATCTCTCAACAAAGAATGTATAGAGGAAACACATTTGGATTGCAAGGAGGTCCAACCAGTCCATCCTAAAGGAGATCAGTCCTGGGTGTTCACTGGAAGGACTGATGCTAAAGCTGAAACTCCAGTACTTTGGCCACCTCATGCGAAGAGTTGACTCGTTGGAAAAGACCCTGATGCTGGGAGGGATCGGGGGCAGGAGGAGAAGGGGATGACAGAGGATGAGATGGCTGGATGGCATCACCGACTCGATGCAGATGAGTTTGGGTGAATTCTGGGAGTTGGTGATGGACAAGGAGGCCTGGCGTGCTCTGATTCATGGGGTCACAAAGAGTTGGACACGACTGAGAGACTGAACTGAACTGAACTGATGACAAACACACACCCAAGATTATACTCAATGCTGAAAAGCTGAAAGCATTCCCTCTAAGATCAGGAACAAGGCAAGGATATCAACTCTCATCACTTTTATTCAATATAGTATTGAGAGTCCTACGGACAGCAATCAGACAAGAAAAAGAAATAAAAAGAGTCCAAATTGGAAAGGAAGATGTAAGACTGTCATTGTTTACAGATGACATGATGCAATATGTAGAAAATTCTAAAGATGTTATCAAAAAACTATTAGAATAAAGGAATTCAGTAAAATTGCAGGATACAAAATAAACGCACAGAAATCTTTGTGTTTCTATACACTTATAACGAACTATTAAAGAGTGAAGTTAAGAAACCCATTTAAAATTGCATCAAAAGAATAAAATACCAGGAATAAATCTTACCAAAGAGATGAGAGACTTGTACATTGAAAACTACGGGATAAGGATGAAAGAAATTGAAGACCACACAAACAAATGTAAATGCATACATGTCTATGGGCTGGAAGAATTAGTATTGTTAAAATGACCACACTACCAAGGCATTCTACAGATTCAATACAATTCCTATCAAAATTCCAGTGGTACTTTTCATGGAACTAGAACAACAACAACAACAAAAATCTAAAATTTGCATGGAATCACAAAGACCCTGAATAACTGCAACAACTTTGAGAAAGAAAATCTGGAAGTATAATATTCCCTGATAAAAAGCTACAGTAATGAAACTAACGTGGTGCTATCTCAAAAACAGCCACATAAATCAACTGGTACAATATAAAGGGCACAGAAATAAATCCATGCTTACATGATCAACTAACATGACAAAGAAGGCAAGAATATACAAGTTTCTTTGATAAATGGTATTGGGAAAATTGGGCAGCTACATGTAAAAGAATCAAACTGGACTTTCTTACATGATAAAATGAACACAAAATTGATTTAAAGACTTAAATGTAACACCCACGCCCACAGAAAAAACTGGAAGAAAACACATGCAATATGCTCATTGACATTAGTCTTGGCAATATATTTTAAATATCTTTCTGGAACAAAAACAATTATAAACAAATGAAACCATATCAAACCAAAAGCTTTTGCACAGCAAGATAAACTATAAACAAAATGAAAAGACAGATTATTAGATGGGAGAATATATTTGCAAACAATGTATGTGATGAGGGCATCATAGTCAGCATCACTATCAGCAAGATGTATGTTAAAACCGAAATGAGATAACACCTTATACCTGTCAGGATGTCTATCATCAAAAAGATAGCAAATAATAAGTATAGGAGAGGATGTGAAGAAAAGAGAACCCTGTGCACCATTTGTGGGACTGTAATTTGGTACAGTCACTATGGAAAACAGTACTGGAAGTTCTTCAAAAAATTAAAAACAGAAATGTCATATGACCCAGCAATTGCACTTCTGGGTATTTCCCTGAAGAAAACAAAAACACTAATTCATAAAGATACATGCATCCCTGTGTTACTTCAGCATTCATTTTTACAATAGCCAAGATATAAAGCAACTTTAGTGTCCATTGATAGATGAATGGATAAAGATGTGATATCTGTATCTGTATAGATATCTATCTATCTATATATCTAAGCTTTCTATATGCCTATAGAGTGGTATTTAGAGTTCCAAACATTTCTGGAAACTGTAGGATTTATGTATTTAACAGTTAGTTGGTTGGTTTTCATTTCTTTACATACAAAATTCTTTACCTGGATCTTTTCTCATGTGAAAATATCAAGTCAGATCATTTTATTCCAATCAGCATTATAAGTAGGTGCACCAGGTATTCTAACATTTTGTTCAGATATGTTCCAGAATGGTGTTGTGTGTAACGATCCGTCAGATACTGGGCTTGACCAGAGTGCTAGAACTGGGAAATAGTCAACGCAGGAAAGCTACAGAAGGATCAAAGAAGGATATACCCCGAAATATCTGCTGTTTCTCCTTTAAACCCCTTGTCCTCTACTTTAAACCTCCTTTCTTCCACTGCCTGCCCCTCCTCACGAAGGCTGGCTGCTGGATAAGGAAATGGGTTATAGGCAATCACGCTGTCTCCTCTATTCCATATCAGTGATATCCAGCAGGTTCTTCCTTTACTGTAATTCCTCTGTCCTCCAGCTTGTACAGATTCCTAAAAATTCCACAAAGTCCCTCTATTGACAGACAGACAACTCCAAAATTTCCTTCACATATATCATCCAAAATTTTAAGTAAGCTAAGTTTTCTACCAAAGGATTTAAAAATACCTTAATGGAGTCCTGGAAATGCAACTTAGTATAGATTGTAGTCAGTGAAGTCAGCTCTCCCCAGAAAAAATTAAGCAGCTTTTGCAATTAAAGTGACTACACCATGAAACACAGGTTACAAATGTCTTTGCAAACCTAATTCAGAAAACCATCATATGTGTCTTTACAAACATGAAGAAACTCCAAAATTAGAACTCAACCTGTGAATACACATGTAGCCTTGTACAGGGGTAAAGAATGATGAGTTGGAGAAAATAGTATTTATTTGCTATGCCACAGTTTCTGACAAGCAGGATTGGACCACAGAGACAACATTTTTAATACTTGCTGAAGATGTAAGTTTAAAATCCTACCAGTTTTTTCTTCTCTGTTTTATTAATAAATGTTTTAGGACTCTAGTCAACAATGTTTTCTGTGATATACTTGCTACATTTTGGAAAAATAAAATTCTTGGCAAATAACCGTTTAAAATCAACCAAAAATCACAAATTGAGGCTTTCTATACATTTACCAATAATTTCTGCTCTCAGAAGGAAACAAAATATAGTAAGAGGCATTTAATAACATGGGCTTCCCTGGTAGCTCAGACAGTAAAGAATTTGCCTTCAATGCAGGAGACCTGGGTTTGATCCTTGGGTTTAGAAGATCCCTGGGAGGAGGGCATGGCAACCCACTCCAGTATTCTTGCCTGGAGAATCCTCATGGGCAGAGGAGCCTGGCGGGTTACAGTCCATGGGGTCAGACACGACTGAGTGACTAAGCACACACAGTAACATAAATTTCTCCTTAAAATGTATAATGTAAAATTCTTAAAATATAAACAAAACTGCCATTTTGAACTCCAAATAATCTTTACTACTGTGTTACCTAGATCATAAATATAAATATTTTGGGCAATTTTCTTTCAAACTCTAACCATGAAGAGACAATAAATATACCTAATATTTCTGGAAACAGCAATAAGTTGAGGGTGAATTAAAAGGAACAAAATGGCACATAGTTCAGCTTTCATTGTCATTAACATGAAGTATGTATTTACACACATGACACTAACCAGCCCTGAGAGCGTGCTTTGACATTAAATTAGAGATTTTAAAGGCAGCTGTGGATGAAGGTGAGAGCAAATAAAGATAGAGTGGTAATAATGTGAATAAAAATGTGCTTGAGTTTATCATTACATTGATGGATGGATTCTATTTTTGCTGGGAACATTCATAACACTACTTCTCTCTAA
This sequence comes from Bos javanicus, assembly GCF_032452875.1. Taxonomy (NCBI): domain Eukaryota; kingdom Metazoa; phylum Chordata; class Mammalia; order Artiodactyla; family Bovidae; genus Bos; species Bos javanicus. The sequence goes on along the minus strand of NC_083874.1, from coordinate 86,107,226 downwards.
ATAGTATAGGAAAGAATTCTAGCTGTGTACTAGTGATTCTTAAAGTTTAGTATGCATCAGTGTCTCTTGAGGGCTTGTTAAAACACAGATCCATGGGTTGCACTCTCAGAGAATTAATTCAATAGCTGATGCTGCTCATCCAGCAACCGGTTTGAGGACTACCACTATAGATGATACCCAAAGACCACCTCATTCATCTTTCTGCCCTCCACAAGAGATGCTGAACAATGAATCAGGAACCATGGCTACCAGGTCCTAACTGTTATCAATATATCATGAATGCTCTAATTTCAGAAGCAGCTCAGATAAGGGGGAGGGACTGAGTCATGGGTCAAGAGCCTCAGGAGTGAAATGAAGGAGAATCTTAAAAGTGTCCCCTGGTCATAGGAACAGGTACAAAGAATCTGCCACTGAGAGTTATAACCTTCCCCAACACAACACAGGCCCTGCGTGTTGCTGTTTCAGGGAAACAGTTATTGTTGGTGCTACTGTGGGTGTCACAGCTTTCCCAGCACTGCTGAAACTAAGATGAGAAGAGATGGAACATTCCAGAGAGACGGAAGCTAAGCAAAGGAAGGGCACGGCATAATGCCGTGGGTGGAGAGCGGAGTAGCTTCATTTTATTCATCTAACTCTCCAGTACCTGATTATTGGTACACAAGAGACATTCAGTACAAGTTGTATAGAATTAACTGAGTGAAACTTTGCTTTTGTTTTTTTTCTTGAAACATTGTATGATGTTGGGAAAATCACTTCATCTACTTCAGTCCATTAAAAAAAAATTATAAATGTGGTCTGTTCATTGCAGGATATTTTGAGAATGAAATGAGATCATAAATGTATCTGTCTTCAGAAATAAGCCTAAAAGATGAAAAATTAGATACATGTTTCTGTTAATCTTTTAAAAGATTCCCAGATATTAGTATTTCAGTAACCAAAACAATGCCAAATTTCTCACCGATATGCTTCTATTCAATAAACCATGTTAGAGTAACATATCCATTCCCACCTTCTTTTAGGAATGGGACTCCTCAAAGGTACTTGCAGTAAAAAATTTAAATGTGTTTTATAAACAGTTTTTGTTTTCCCTAAAAATTTTAAAGTCAGTATCAAATGAATTGTAGGACATCCAAGTCTTTATTTCTTTGTTCCTTTTTGATTTTTCTGTCACATTGGTATTGTTGATTATTCACTGCTTGAAATTCTCTCCTCTCACTTACACCAGTTATGTACCTTCCCTTGAGGTTTCTCCTTTCCCTCTTTCACAGTTGTGAAAGAGACCATGTGAAAAACTGTGACCATCCTTTCGCAGTTCCTCTCCTAGTTTTCCTTCTGCCACCCACTCTTTAATGCAGTTTCTAAACTTTTGTCCTTAGACAGCTGTAGTTCTCATTCTGTATACTGTTCTTGGCAATCTTATCCTGTTATGGACTAAATGTTTCTGTCCCCTCATCTCCAAAATCATATGTTTAAGCCCTAATGCCTCAGTTCAGTTGCTCAGTTGTGTTGGACTCTTTGTGACCCCATGGACTGCAGCATGCCAGGCTTTCCTATCCATCACCAACTCCTGGAACTCACTCAAACTCATGTTCATTGTGTCGGTGATATCATCCAAATGTCTCATCCTCTGTCGTCCCCTTCTCTTGCCTTCAGTCGTACCCAGCATAAGGGTCTTTTCAAATGAGTGAGTTCTTCAAATCAGTTGGCCAAAGTATTGGAGTTTCAGCTTCAGCACCAGTCTTTCCAATGAACACCCAGGACTGATTTCCTTTAGGATGGACTGGTTGGATCTCCTTGCAGTCCAAGGGACTCTCAAGAGTCTTCTCTAACACCACAGTTCAAATACATCAATTCTTCAGTGCTCAGCTTTCTCTATAGTCCAACTCTCACATCCATACATGACTACTGGAAAAACAATAGCTTTGACTAGACAGACCTTTGTTGGTAACGTCTCTGCTTTTTAATATGCTATCTAGGTTGGTCATAGCTTTTTTTCCAAGGATCAAGCGTCTTTTAATTTCCTGGCTGCAGTCAACAACTGCAGTGATTTTGAAGCCCCCCAAAATAAAGTCTGTCACTGTTTCCTTTGTTTCCCCATCTATCTGCCATGAAGCGATGGGACGGGATGCCATGATCTTAGTTTTCTGAATGTTGAGTTTTAAGCCAGCTTTTTCACTCTCCTCTTTCATTTTCATCAAGAGGCTCTTTAGTTTGTATTCACTTTCTGCCATATGGGTGGTATCATCTGCATATCGGAGGTTATTGATGTTTCTCCCGGCTATCTTGATTCTAGCTTGTGCTTCTCCAGCCTGGCATTTCGCATGATGTACTCTGCATATAAGTTAAATAAGCAGGGTGACAATACACAGCCTTGATGTACTCCTGTCCCGATTTCTAACTGTTGCTTCTAACTGTTCTAACTGTTGCTTCTTGACCTGCATACAGATTTCTCAGGGGGCAAGTCAGGTGGTCTGGTATTCCCATTTCTTTCAGAATTTTCCACAGTTTGTTGTGATCCACACAGTTAAAGGCTTTGGCATAGTCAATAAAGCAAAAGTAGATGTTTTTCTGGAACTCTCTTGCTTTTTTGATGATCTGATGGATGTTGGCAATTTGATCTCTGGTTCTTCTGCCTTTTCTAAATCCAGTTTGAACATCTGGAATTTCATGGTTCACGTGCTGCTAAAGCCTGGCTTGGAGAATTTTGAGCATTACTTTGCTAGCATATGAGATGAATGCAGTTGTGCAGTGGTTTGAACATTCTTTGGGATTGTCTTTTTTTGGGAATGGAATGAAAACTGACCTTTTCCAGGCCTATTTCCAGATTTTCAGGCATATTGAGTGCAGCACTTTTACAGCATCATCTTTTAAAATAGCTCAACTGGAATTCTGTTGCATCTACCTGCTTTGTTTGTAGTGATGCTTCCTAAAGCTCACTTGAATTCACATTCCAGGATGTCTGGCTCTAGGTGAATGATCACACCATCGTTGTTATATGGGTCATGAAGATATTTTTTGTACAGTTCTTCTATGTATTCTTGCCACCTCTTCTTAATATCTTCTCCTTCTGTTAGGTCCATACCATTTCTGTCCTTTATTATGATTTATTTGGCTTTATTTGGAGATGAGGACTCTGATTAAGGTTAAATGAGGTCAGGAGGGTGGGACCTGATCTGATGAGATTGGTGTCCCTGTGGAACAGACACCAGAGACATCACTCTCCATCCAGAAAAGGCCTGCATACACCCAGGAAAAGCCATGTGAGGACATAGTCGAAAGCTAGGAAGACAGCCCTTCATAGAAACTGAAGTTACTAGCACCTTAATTTTGAACTTCTCAGGCTCTAGAACTGTGAGAAAATAAATTTTTATTGTTTTTAGTCCATTTTGTCTGTGATGTTGTAATCACAGTCTGAGTAGACTAAGGCACCACCCATGGCTCTAACATTCATACCTACACTGGTGGAAACCAGTTCTCCAGTCTAAGCTCCAGGTGAGTATTTAGTCATCTATTTACAAGTCTTGAGTGATGAACAAGCAGCTCGTACTCTACATATGCAGACAGAATTCAATTATCTCCCCTTAAACCTGTACATCTGCCTGTGTTAGTTATCTGTGTGACTATTATTTATCATCACTTATTCTGTCACCCAGGGCTTCCCTGGTGGCTCAGGTGCTAAGAATCCACCTGCAGTTCAGGATACCTGGGTTCCATCCCTGGGTTGGGAAGATCTTCTGGAGAAGGGAATGGTTACCCACATGTTTTCTTGCCTGGAAAATCCCATGGACAGATGAGCCTAGCAGGCGACAGCCCATGGGGTCGCAAAGAGTCAGCCGCAAGTGACCAAGCACACATTCTATCACTTAAGCAAGAAAATTGGGAATTGTTCTTTCTTATGTCTTCCCTCTTCTATGATCCTTGAAGGCAAAAACCATGTTTGGGGCCTATTTGTTTCTAGGATTAGAATAAATACAAGTCATTCCATAGGCACTTGCATGTGACTAGATTAATTAATAGCGGTACACTCTGCCACTTTGTCCACTTCAAATCCTATGTGTTTGATCAAGTCAGACTGACTATGTACCTTTTCTGATGCCCCATGGAAGCAAATTACAGCATCTTCTTATCTTTCACCAAGCATTTGTCTCTGCTCAACTCTCTCCAGACACACTGTAATCCCACTAGTTTTATAACAAGATGGTTTAAACTCATAACTGCCCCTAGTTTTTAGTCTTATGTTTCTCCTTTGAACTTGCCATCTCCCCTTTTATTTTATTTTTCTGGCTTAGACTCTCTAAAGATCTTATCATGGAGTCCAAACTCTAGGTATTTCTATTCTTGGCACTTTACAGGAATTCTTTTATTCTAGCTCTGGTCTTGAGCACCCTTATTGAACAGTCTTGAGTAAGGCTTGAACAGCCTTACTCCAATGCTTTGAGGTGGGGGATGGATAGACTTAGTAGTTATTTACTGAGTATTTCCTATGGGCTTAGTGCTAAGCATTTTACATAGAGCATTGTATTCATTTCTTCTATTAGTCCTATAAGGATATAGTTATTATACTCATGAGAAAATGAAAGTTTAGGGAAATTACATAACTTAGTCAAGGTCATACAGCTAACAAGTGACAGAACACTGATTAGAATCAAGCCGGGCTTAAGCATTATGCTTTAAAACACAATGTATTTGAGATTTGTCGATTGTCATTTTAGTGGATTGAATCTGAGCATCAGAAGTATAATGTGACCCCAGCGGAGAGTACAATTATCAAAGCTGTTTAAGTTACCTGTGTCATACCTGTTCATATGTTGATTGCTTAACTGATCTGCAGTGATCATTAAAACGGGCTAAGAGCAGGAGCAAAAAGAATACTAGTTCTGCGAGTTCGTGTGGAACACAAAGTACAATTTTTCAAAGAAATAGAAGAGACTGTCTCTATCAGAAGTGATTTAAAAAGCTTAATCACCCTTGGGCATTGCATAGTGCTTCCCTTAATGTCTTCAAAAGGAATGTCATGGCCTGAGTCTTCTGTCCTAAGTACAGCTGTGGAACATATAAAATAATTTGCCTGCCGTAAAAAGCCCTGGTTTGTAATTGCAAATGTAATGGATTAGTCAAATGCCACACATATGACTCTTAAAGGAGTCCATTTAAAATAATAACCTATTTAGGAATAATCACTTAAAGTGTATCCTCTCTAAGCTTCTCCTGGAGGAAGGACACTTGAAATAGTTAAACAAGAGTGTTGTAAAAAGAAAATTTACAAACTGCTTGTTTTATCACTGTCTTTTACAGTTGACTGTTCTTGCAAATGTATCAATGTTATTAGGTTAATTTTGTTCTTTATCCTAACATATTTAATAAGAGGAAATGAAATTGTGTTTTAAAGAGATACTCATTTCTCTTTGGTCAAACTTGGAAGTAACTGTGCAGGCTGGTTTCTCTGAGGGTCAAGACCTTGAAGAAGGCCAAAGGGACACTGTGGAATGCCATGGAGAGGCGAGCTGAGGGACCCCTAACAAAATTTTCTCCTTTCCTATGAGCAACCATGTATTTGACGCCTGACTGTCACGTTACCTTTCTCTGTTAATAGCTCCTTTTCCTCTGCCCCCTCTATTACCCTTCTACCATCTGATTAGCAAATTAAAGAGTACTATGTCGAACAATGAGTTATACATGCATACATGGATTATATGTAAAGAGCTTGAAGAAACACACTAGGATGCGTCATATAAAAGATTTGGGGGATTTAAAAATTCTTATGTAGTTTTTTTAATTTATGTTAAACCTTATTAGTAAGAGCTCAACGTGTGTACTCAGTTAAACATGAGTTTGTCTCCATAAAGCACTCTCAATATAGGGCATATGCAAAATGATGAGACAAAATGGCTGATTGGAGTGATGTAAAGATAGAGAATTTTTATTTTGTATTAAAATACTAAACATAAATTTAAGGCCAAGCAAATTAATTTTCAAGAACTTTTATATAGTGAGAAAATCACTTAAGGAGCCTGTAAGTGGCACCAGGGTTTAGTATAAGAGTTCCTTGGTAGGGTTCCATGAAATCTCTCTCTGTGCCCACAAAAGGGCTGTGGACTTTAATGAGAAAAGTACACAGATTTTATTTCACTAATTTCCAACTAAAATTTATCACTGCTTTCTATCACCAAAATAGGAAAAAAACCAGCAGTATCTGAGGTCTTGCCAACAACAGAAATCACAAATATTTTCTTATCATGTTATGGTTATTGCAAATATATTAAAATACTATTATATTTATTATTGTGAAACTATGGCAGTTATTAAATGCAGCACTTGATCTTAATCATTAATAAAGAAGCACATATATTACTATTAGAATGAACTATATAAAATTGTAAATATTTGCACGTTTTTCTTACCCAAAACACCTGACAGTTTTATATGGTTCAGCCGAATATATTATCATTTTGTTTTTAAAATATTTCTGTTTCAACAGAATTTTTTGGTATTTTATGAATTTTATTTTAGATATAAAAGCATTTTTTTTCTTGTAAAGTGTTCCAAAGGCTCTTCAGAATGCCAAAGGGTTCGTGGCAGAAGTTTAAGAATGCTGTGGTCAGATTTTGGCCTTTGATTCAAATAGATCTTAATTTGACTGCCAGTTTTATCCTTTCACAGCTGTGACTTTGAGCAAGTTATTCAGCTTCCCTATGCCTCGGTTTTCTCGAGTAAGGTAAAGGGGACACTACAGTGATTTCATCCTAGAACTAAGGAAGATGCCACATGTTCAGTGAGGTATTACTCAGGAATCATGTTACTGCTCTTCCTATTTTTATCAGTCATATTCATTGTTTTCCTTCTTGTTTTAAAAAACTCAATAAAGTTGTTACATGTGTGTGTGCATGTACATTTAAATGACTTCATAGTTATTATGGGTTAGACTGTATCCCTGCAAAAGGTATGTTGGAGTCCTAACCCCACATACCTCTGAACATGATCTTATTTGGAAACAGGGTCTTCACAGAAGTAACCAAATTAAAATGAGATTGTTGGTATAGGCACTCATCCAGTATCATTGGTGTCCTGATAAAAAGAGGCAAAGGGAATCGTGGACACAGAGACAGACATGTACAGAGGGAAGATGATGTGAAGATACAGGGAAAATGCCGTCTGAAGACCACGGATCAGAGTGATGCATCTACAAGCCAAGGAAAGTCAGAGATTCAGGCAAAGCTCCAGGAGCTAGGAAGAGGTGAATTAGGATTCTCCTATAGGATTCAGAGGGAGCCGACACCTTGATTTCAGACTTCTAGGCTTCAGAACCAGAGAAGGCAATGGCACCCCACTCCAGTACTCTTGCCTGGAAAATCCCATGGAAGGTGGAGCCTGTTGGGCTGCAGTCCATGGGGTCACTAAGAGTTGGACACGACTGAGCGACTTCTCTTTCACTTCACGTTCATGCATTGGAGAAGGAAATGGCAGCCCACTCCAGTGTTCTTGCCTGGAGAATCCCAGGGACAGGGGAGCCTGGTGGGCTGCTGTCTATGGGGTCGCACAGAGTTGGCCACGACTGAAGCGACTCAGCAGCAGCAGCAGCAGGCTTCAGAACTGAGACAGTCAATATTTTAAGCTTACCAGATTGTGGTATTTTGCTACAGTAGACCCAAGAAGCCAGTAAAATAATATTTATAATTATTTTAAACTTCTCTAGTTTTATGTATGGCTTAGTACATCTTTTTGAACATAATGCAGTTTTGAATACGATGCACTTCTTCATTCATATATCAACCCTTTAGGCTTTTTTATTTCCTAACATAAATTAGAAATTAACACCAAAGAACTCATAATCACCATGATTTTTAGAATCATTATAAAGAGGAACCATGTAATGTGTAATGACAACTGAATTATCTTGATAAATAATCACAACAAAGGCAACATACCAATGATATTTTATTCCTCATTGAAAAGAGTAATATACCAATATTAATTTGTCATGAAACACTGCCCATTTAAAATGAGTTTTAAGATCACTACCTGCATTGAGTGATGCCATTCAAAGGCTATGCTTGGAAAAATAAGCTGAAGAGTCAATTTCTCTCAGCTCTAGAAGAGTAGCATTGTGATGAAATTGGTGTTTCGCCTCATATAGTGTTGTATACTCCGTGCGATTCTAAAGGTCAGAATGGGTTGCAGGGAATTACCTGTCTCCTGTAGTGCTTAATAAACAAAGTCCCTAAAACCTGAAAAGGCTTCTTCGATGTAAGTTTTAAGAAAACAATTCTATGTCCTGATATCTAAGATATACATCCATATGAGAAAAAAAGTCAGTTTCTGAAATGTGAACATAATTACCAAGTTAAGACATATACTGCTGGGTACTAATGCCTGATTACCTTAACTACAGGTAAGGGAAGATTGATCCGCTTGGGGCAGGATTTGATTGTCCTTGAATTTATCAAGGAAAAAATCAGCTATTCAAAATATTATTTCTTTTATATGGCACTTTTGTACAGTTACAGCAAAGCTGCATTTCCCCACTTTTACTTAGGATATAATGTTTCCCCTTTGTGCTTATTTTGATGTTCTCTGAACGTAAATGAAGAAATGTACTGCATGTTAAAAAAAAAAAAAAACACACACACACATAATTGCATTATATTCACATTTTTCATCCAGACAATTTTCAGTCCAAATAAAAATAAGATCCCTTCCCATTCTAGTATTTCATGATGCTTTGTATGCTATTCTTGGTAAAAATTCATAAATAAACAAAAGATCCCAAAATGTTGATAAAAAATGGTTTTAATCTTCAGTAGCTTAAGAAGTATTTTTAAAACTCTGTGAGTGATAATGTCAAAGTACTACCTGAAAAAATCTAAAGGACTTCTGCTTCCACTCATGAAGAATTAGCTTCTAAAGGAATTGTCCTTCTGCTCCAAACAGTTAGAAATGCAGGGGGCGGAAATGAGGTAATTGCTTTCAAACATTGAACTATAGACAGCCCTGGAATGTGATTTCTCAAAGATTTCTGAAATAAAGGAAAGCTGAGACCTTATTACTGCCCAACTCACACCCTGCCTGACAGCAGTTTCCAGGGCACAGGTAAGGGAGGAAAGAAACCCAGCCAGGCTGGAGATCTTACTGCACTGAACAGAGAGAGGTGAGAGCAGTGGGGCTGAATTCTGGAGAGGAAGGAGGTGAACAGAGAAGAAGTCTCAGAGACCTGGAGAGAGGCTCTTGTCCAGTCTTGGGCTGAGTAAGAGCATGCACAGAAGCAAGGCGGAACTCCTACAGACAGAGGAAAGCATAGGACAAGCATTCCCAAAGTCACACAGGACCGAGAAGAGTCTGTGTTTCTAAATCCTAGAGGGAAAAGTGTCCAAATACAAGGGGTGTTGAGCAGAGTCTTCTGAAGGGTCTCACCTTAGTAGTGGTGCTAATGTATCCCTAGAATAAAGACTGCTCTGAACCTTTGCCTATGTGCGTGTTCAGTCGCTCAGTTGTGTCTTTGCAACCCTGGGTTTCCCTGGTAGCTCAGCTGGCAAAGAATCTGCCCACAATGCAGGAGACCCAGGTTCGATTCCTGAGTCAGGAAGATCCCCTGGAGAAGGGACAGGCTACCTATTCCAGTATTCTTGGGCTTCCCTGGTGGCTCAGACAGTAAAGAATCCACCTGCAATGTGCAAGACCTGGGTTCCATCCCTGGATTGGGAAGATCCCCTGGAGGAAGGCATGGCAATCTATTCCAATATTCTTGCCTAGAGAATTCCCATGGACAGAGGAGCCTGGCAGGCTACAATCTATGGGGTCGCAAAGAGTCAGACATGATTGAGAGACTAAACACAGCACAACTTTGCAACCGTATGGACTGTAGCCTGCCAGGCGCCTCTGTTCATAGGATTCTCCAGGCAAGAACTGGAGTGAGTTGCCATGCCCTCCTCCAGAGGATCTTCCCAACCCAGGGACAGAACCCATGTTTCCTGCAGTGCGTGGCAGGTGGATTCTTTACCAGGGAGCCATCTGGGAAGTCCACTCTGAACCTTCTCTTAGAGCTTAAAAAAGCCTGAAAAGGATCAGAATGATTCCAAGTAACTTAAATATGTTCCAGAACAAATTCCAATACTCTTTAAAGGACTAGAACAAAATTTAGCACTCAAAAATGTAAAATTCACATCTGCAATCTAATAAAAAAAATTACCACGGTTACAAAGAAATGGAAACATATGACTTCAGGAGAAAGAGAGTCATTCAACATTAACAGGCCCAGAAATAACATGAAATTATTAAACAAATTTCTTTAAGGAGAAGTTATAAATATCAATATCATCTTCCTAATGAGGCCTACCTAGGCCATCCTATTTTATTTTTAATTAAAAAAAAATTTTTGGCCATGCCATGTGGCATGCAGGATTTTAGTTCCCCAACCAGGGATCAAACCCACACTGCCTGCAGTAGAAGCTCAGAGTCTTAATCATTGGACTGTCAGAAGTTCCATGCCATCATATTTAAATATTTTAAGACTCCTGTCTTCTACCCCATTCCCCTGCCAGTTCTCCTATCCTAATTTCCTAGTCATTTTTTATATGTACTTTTTATTTATATTATATTAAAAAGTGAAATGCTTTTTATTTATTAAATTTATTTAAAATTTATTTTTATTTTCTCTTTAATTAAGTCATGCATGCATTCATTCAACCATCTGTTTCCCCCTACCAAAATTTAAGCTCTGTGAGAACCGGGATCTTCATCTGTCTTATTTACAGATATAACTCCAGAGCCTAGAACAGTGCCTGGCATGTGGTAGGAGCATATTAATTTGTTAAAGGAAAAGTCATCCATCACCTTTTATATTAATGGAATCATGCTGCATTTCTGGAAGCTCTGAAGGAATTAGAAAATGTCATGCCTGACCGTAGTGCCAGTGTTCAGTTGCACAGCATGTGGTTATATAATTGAAACTTCTTCTTCCTTGGGAAATGCAAATAGAAAATCCGATCACGCTCATCTCTTTTCCCTACCAGTTTAAAATGACATGAGTTGTTTCTGTAATGCAGGATTTGAAGAAATAACTTTGATTTACAAATAAAAATATTGTAGAAATACTAATGTAATGTAACTCAATGGAAATTGATTTTTGTAAGGTTTCCTGTTTATACTCTATTTCTTAAAAGAATTTAAGGATACTAAGAACAAAATATACATACTCATTTTTACTATATAGTTATATTTATAAAAAAAGTCTTATTAATTGAAAATGAGTGAAATTTAGCCCATAAGGAATCTAGGCCTTAAAGACTTTTAGATGCCACTGGTATTTGGAAATTAGCAGAGTGGTCTACATTAATTGTAACATGGATTAAAACAAATAAAAAACAACAGGAACAACAATTAGAATGCCATTATGAGGAAAAAGGGGTATTGAATTATTTGCTAAATTTGTGCATGAAAATGTTTTATAGTATATTTAAGATTAGAAAGAGCTGAGTCTTGTGTCATCAAAAAGACAAGAGATAACAAGTGCTGGTGAGGGTATGAAGAAAAAGGAAACTCTTGTGCATTGTTGGTAGGAATGTAAATTGGTATAGTCACTATGGAAAACAGTTAGGTAAACTCAAAAAATTGAAAATAGAAATACCATTTGATCCAGGAATCCTTCTTTTGGGTGTATATACAAGGGAAATAAAAACATGACATTGACAAGGTATCTGCACCCCCAAGATCACCACAGTATTATATCATAATACATAATCATAGCCAAGATATAAAAATAACATGAGTGTCCATCAATGGATTACTGGGAAAAGAAGATTTGTATACATACACAATGGAATATTATTCAGCCTTGAGAAAGGAAATTCTGCCATTTGTAACAATATGGATGGAACTTGAGGGCATAAGTCAGAGAAAGAAAGAAAAATACTATATGACATCACTTATATATGGAATCTAAAAGAAATTGGAACTCAGAAAAAGAGAGAATAGGATTGTGGTTACCCGGGACTCAGGGATGAGGATGATCGAGAAATGTTGGTTAAAAGTTTTAGATTTCTATTAATAGTTACAATATTAAGAGTTTAAGGGATCTAATATACAGGCTAGTGATTATAACTAATAATACTGCCATATATTTGAAAGTTGTTCATAGAGTAGGTCATAAATATTCTTGCAAGAAAAATGAAATAATTATAAGATAGGGTGGAGGTGTTAGTTAACACTAGATTAGATCAGATCAGTCGCTCAGTCGTGTCCGACTCTTTGCGACCCCATGAACTGCAGCACGCCAGGCCTCCTGTCCATCACCAACTCCTGGAGTTCACTGAGACTCACGTCCATCGAGTGAGTGATGCCACTCATCCATTTCATCCTCTGTCATCCCTTTCTCCTCCTGCCCCCAATCCCTCCCAGCATCAGAGTCTTTTCCAATGAGTCAACTCTTCGCATCAGGTGGCCAAAGTACTGGAGTTTCAGCTTTAGCATCATTCCTTCCAAAGAAATCCCAGGGCCGATCTCCTTCACAATGGACTGGTTGGATCTCCTTGCAGTCCAAGGGACTCTCAAGAGTCTTCTCCAACACCACAGTTCAAAAGCATCAATTCTTCAGCGCTCAGCCTTCTTCACAGTCCAACTCTCACATCCATCCATGACCACAGGAAAAACCATAGCTTTGACTAGATGAACCTTTGTTGGCAAAGTGATGTCTCTGCTTTTGAATATGCTATCTAGGTTGGTCATAACTTTCCTTCCAAGGAGTAAGCGTCTTTTAATTTCATGACTGCAGTCACCATCTGTAGTGATTTTGGAGCCCAGAAAAATAAAGTCTGACACTGTTTCCCCATCTATTTCCCATGAAGTGGTGGGACCGGATGTCATGAACTTCATTTTCTGAATGCTGAGCTTTAAGCCAACATTTTCACTCTCCACTTTCACTTTCATCAAGAGGCTTTTGAGTTCCTCTTCACTTTCTGCCAGAAGGGTGGTGTCATCTGCATATCTGAGGTTATTGATATTTCTCCCAGCAATCTTGATTCCAGTTTGTGTTTCTTTCAGTCCAGCGTTTCTCATGATGTACTCTGCATATAAGTTAAATAAACAGGGTGACAATATACAGCCTTGACGAACTCCTTTTCCTATTTGGAACCAGTCTGTTGTTCCATGTCCAGTTCTAACTGTTGCTTCCTGACCTGCATACAAATTTCTCAAGAGGCAGATCAGGTGGTCTGGTATTCCCATCTCTTTCAGAATTTCCCACAGTTTATTGTGATCCACACAGTCAAAGGCTTTGGCGTAGTCAATAAAGCAGAAAGAGATGTTTTTCTGGAACTCTCTTGCTTTTTCCATGATCCAGCGGATGTTGGAAATTTGATCTCTGGTTCCTCTGCCTTTGTTAAAACCAGCTTGAACATCAGGAAGTTCACGGTTCACATATTGCTGAAGCCTGGCTTGGAGAATTTTGAGCATAACTTTACTAGCGTGTGAGATGAGTGCAATTGTGCGGTAGTTTGAGCATTCTTTGGCATTGCCTTTCTTTGGGATTGGAATGAAAACTGACCTTTTCCAGTCCTGTGGCCACTGCTGAGTTTTCCAAATTTGCTGGCATATTGAGTGTAGCACTTTCACAGCATCATCTTTCAGGATTTGAAATAACTCAACTGGAATTCCATCACCTCCACTAGCTTTGTTCGTAGTGATGCTTTCTAAGGCCCACTTGACTTCACATTCCAGGATGTCTGGCTCTAGGTCAGTGATCACACCATCGTGATTATCTGGGTTGTGAAGATCTTTTTTGTACAGTTCTTCTGTGTATTCTTGCCATCTCTTTTTAATATCTTCTGCTTCTGTTAGGTCCATACCATTTCTGTCCTTTATCGAGCTCATCTTTGCATGAAATGTTCCCTTGGTATCTCTGATTTTCTTGAAGAGATCTCTAGTCTTTCCCATTCTGTTATTTTCCTCTATTTCTTTGCACTGATCGCTGAAGAAGGCTTTCTTATCTCTTCTTGCTATTCTTTGGAACTCTGCATTCAGATGTTTATATCTTTCCTTTTCTCCTTTGCTTTTCGCTTCTCTTCTTTTCACAGCTATTGGTAAGGCCTCCCCAGACAGCCATTTTGCTTTTTTGCATTTCTTTTCTGTGAGAATGGTCTTGATCCTGGTCTCCTGTACAATGTCACGAACCTCATTCCATAGTTCATCAGGCACTCCATCTATCAGATCTAGGCCCTTAAATCTACTTCTCACTTCCACTGTATAATCATAAGGAATTTGATTTAGGTCATACCTGAATGGTCTAGTGGTTTTCCCTACTTTCTTCAATTTCAGTCTGAATTTGGCAATAAGGAGTTCATGATCTGAGCCACAGTCAGCTCCTGGTCTTGTTTTTGCTGACTGTATAGAGCTTCTCCATCTTTGGCTGCAAAGAATATAATCAATTTGATTTCGGTGTTGACCATCTGGTGATGTCCATGTATAGAGTCTTCTCTTGTGTTGTTGGAAGAGGGTGTTTGTTTTGACCAGTGCATTTTCTTGGCAAAATTCTATTAGTCTTTGCCCTGCTTCATTCCATATTCCAAGGCCAAATTTGCCTGTTACTCCAGGTGTTTCTTGACTTTCTACTTTTGCATTCCAGTCCCCTATAATGAAAAGGACATCTTTTTTGGGTGTTAATTCTAAAAGGTCTTGTAGGTCTTCATAGAACCATTCAACTTCAGCTTCTTCAGTGTTACTGGTTGGGGCATAGACTTGGATTACTGTGATATTGAATGGTTTGCCTTGGAAACGAACAGAGATCATTCTGTCATTTTTGAGATTGCATCCAAGTACTGCATTTCGGACTCTTTTGTTGACCATGATGGCCACTCCATTTCTTCTGAGAGATTCCTGCCCGCAGTAGTAGATATAATGGTCATCTGAGTTAAATTCACCCATTCCAGTCCATTTCAGTTCGCTGATTCCTAGAATGTCGACATTCACTCTTGCCATCTCTTGTTTGACCACTTCCAATTTGCCTTGATTCATGGACCTGACATTCCAGGTTCCTATGCAGTATTGCTCTTTACAGCATCGGACCTTGCTTCTATCACTAGTCACATCCACAGCTGGGTATTCTTTTTGCATTGGCTCCATCCCTTCATTCTTTCTGGAGTTATTTCTCCACTGATCTCCAGTAGCATATTGGGCACCTACTGACCTGAGGAGTTCCTCTTTCAGTATCCTATCATTTTGCCTTTTCATACTGTTCATGGGGTTCTCAAGGCAAGAATACTGAAGTGGTTTGCCATTCCCTTCTCCGGTGGACCACATTCTGTCAGATCTCTCCACCAAGACTCACCCGTCTTGGGTTGCCCCATGGGCATGGCTTAGTTTCATTGAGTTAGACAAGGCTGTGGTCCTAGTGTGATTAGATTGACTAGTTTTCGGTGAGTATGGTTTCAGTGTGTTTGCCCTCTGATGCACTCTTGCAACACCTACTGTCTTACTTGGGTTTCTCTTACCTTGGGCGTGGGGTATCTCTTCACGGCTGCTCCAGCAAATCGCAGCCATTGCTCCTTACCTTGGACGAGGGGTATCTCCTCACCGCTGCCCTTCCTGACCTTCAATGTGGGATAGCTCCTCTAGGCCCTCCTGCGCCCGTGCAGCCACAGCTCCTTGGACGTGGGGTTGCTCCTCCCAGCCGCCGCCCTTGGCCTTGGGCGTGGGGGCGTGGGGTAGCTCCTCCCGGCAGTCGCCCCAGGCCTTGGGCTTAGGGGCGTGGGGTAGATCCTCCCGGCTGCCGCCCCTGACCTCGGACGCAGGGTAACTCCTCTCGTCGCTGCCCCTAGCATCAATCATTTTGCAATGTATAAATGTATCAAAATAACATGCCATACACCTTAAACTTATACAATGTTCTATGTCAATTATATCTCAATAAAGCTGGGGAAAAATTTTTTTAAATATACAGTAGGACAATTACAGTAAAGATTGGTGATATATTCTACCAAATTAGAAAAAAGTAAGTGATAATTATGATAGAATAATGAAGGGGTATTTTGAGTATGAATATTGGTTCAGAGCTTTGTAGCCATGGTTAACAGGGAGTACAATATATAATTATTCTTATATTTAAAAAAAACACTAACAACAACAAAAAGAATATAATATTGTCTATGGGGCAAACACTAAAATCCTGGAATTAAGTTCCAAGAAAAATTTGCCACTAGAAATTCTTACTGAGTATTATAAGGGATATTAAACTTAAGTCCAATTCTGTAGGTGTAGAAAAGTCTTCATAGGTCTATTTCTTGAGATAAAATTTAGTAGAAATTGAAGGTTAACTTTAAATAGTAACTCAGTGAAGACATTCATATATGGAGCTATATTACTGATGAGATGAATTAAAGAAAGGATATTATTATCTAAAATATCAAACTAGTTTTTTTCAAATAATATTTATAACAGTGGTATTTTGATAGTAGCCAGGTAACAGTCAATTCAAAAGCTGAGCTTCATAAAGAATGAATATTTTCTATAGCAACAATCAGAAAAATATTGATGTTTTATATATGAAAAAAATTAAGTCAGCCATTTGTTCTAAAAGGTAAAAAGACTGATTTGCATTCTAACCTTGAAGACAGGCCAACCCCTCCACTTCAAGTGAGATGCAGGTGGGCAAGAAAGTAAAGCCAATTTTTTCCTAAACAGCCCTTTCAATTCGTTCAAATGGCTAGGCACAATAACAGCTTCAAAGCTATGCTCCATAAAGTTTGAGTAGATGATTTTGCTTTGACAAATTTTAAAGGCAGGTGTTACCAACCAGTTGTCTGTACTAAAAGATAATCTTGATATGACTTCTGCAGAATGTTAGGTTTTGAGTAACACTGCAACTTGATGAACCAGTCAGAATGAATAACTTGCTAAAGCTAACTCTGAAGTAGTTGAATTTAATGGTTCTTTCAATAAAATGACATTTTAATGCAAATTGGACAATGCTTTCCAGAGTATTCTTTTGAAACACAGAGTCTGAGTATTGATTCAATGAATGAAGATATATCTCAGAGGAAAGTGAATCACTTTGATCAGATTCAGTATACAGTCAAGCCAATATAGGAAGAATGCTACCTTAAATTTCCTTGGGAATATGGGCAGGTTAAAACAAATTCTTTAATAATATAATTATCAATAATAACACTATATCCATATTATGTCTAACTATGAGCAGTTATAAATTTAAATTATCAATAGAATGCTATTGTTAATAGTATAAAAATATTAAATACATCAGATCAGATCAGTTGCTCAGTCGTGTCCTACTCTTTGTGACCCCATGAATCGCAGCATGCCAGGCCTCCCTGTCCATCACCAACTCCTGGAGTTCACGCAGACTCACATCCATCGAGTCAGTGATGCCATCCAGCCATCTCATCCTCTGTTGTCCCCTTCTCCTCTTGCCCCCAATCCCTCCCAGCATCAGAGTCTTTTCCAGTGAGTCAACTCTTCACATGAGGTGGCCAAAGTACTGGAGTTTCAGCTTTAGCATCATTCCTTACAAAGAAATCCCAGGGCTGATCTCCTTCAGAATGGACTGGTTGGATCTCCTTGCAGTCCCAGGGACTCTGAAGAGACTTCTCCAACACCACAGAGGCAATAAATTCAATAAAATACGTCACTCCTGTATTAAAATGTACAAAACTCTGCTGAAAATTTTTTTTTAAAACTCAAGTAAATGGAGATAAAGAAGAACACTTCATGGCAAATAGATGGGGAAACAGTGGAAACAGTGGCTGACTTTATTTGTCTGGGCTCCAAAATCACTGAAGATGGTGATTGCAGCCATGAAATTAAAAGACGCTTACTCCTTGGAAGGAAAGTTATGACCAACCTAGACAGCATATTGAAAAGCAGAGACATTACTTTGCCAACAAAGCTCCATCTAGTCAAGACTATGGTTTTTCCAGTGGTCATGTATGGATGTGAGAGTTGGTCTATAAAGAAAGCTGAGCGCCAAAGAATTGATGCTTTTGAACTGTGGTATTGGAGAAGACTTGAGAGTCCCTTGGACTGTGAGGAAATCCAACCAGTCCATCCTAAAGGAGATCAGTCCTGGGTGTTCATTGGAAGGATTGATGTTGAAGCTGAAACTCCAATACTTTGGCCACCTGATGAGAAGAGCTGACTCATTGGAAAAGACCCTGATGCTGGGAAAGATTGAGGGCAGGAAGAGAAAGGGACGACAGAGGATGAGATGGTTGGTTAGCATCACTGACTCAATGGACATGGGTTTGGATGGACTCTGGGAGTTGGTGATGGACAGGGAGGCCTGGCGTGCTGAGGTTCATGGTGTCGCAAAGAGTCAGACACAACTGAGTGACTGAACTGAACTGAAAGAAGAACCCCAAATTACAATTCTCCCCAATTTTATTTATATATTTAATTTCAGTTCAGTTCAGTTGCTCAGTCATATCCGACTCTTTGAGACCCCATGGACTTCAGCACACCAAGCTTCCATGTCCAACCAACTCCCGGTGCTTGTTCAAACTCATGTCCATTGAGTCGGTGATGCCATCCAACCATCTTGTCCTCCCTTGTTCCCTTTTCCTCCTGCCTTAAATCTTTCCCAGCATCAGGATCTTTTCCAGTGAATCAGGTCTTCACATCAGGTGGCCAAAGTATTGGAGCTTCAATTTCAAAATCATTCCTTCCAATGAATATTCAGGACTGATTTCCTTTAGGATTGACTGGTTTGAGCTCCTTGCTGTCCAAAGGACTCTCAAGAGTCTTTCTTCTCCAATACCACGGTTCAAAAGCATCAGTTCTTCAGCTCTCAGCTTTCCTTATGGTCCAGCTCTCACATCCATACATGACTACTGGAATAACCATAGCTTTGACTAGTCAGACATTTGTCAGCAAAGTAATGTCTCTGCTTTTAAATATGCTGTTTATGTTTGTCATAGCTTTTCTTCCAAGGAACAAGTATCTTTTAATTTCATGGTTGAAGTCATGAAATGATTTGGAGCCAAAGAAAATATAATCTATCATTGTTTCCATTTTTCCCCATACATTTGCCATGAAGTGATGGGACTGAATGCCATGATCTTAGTTTTCTGAACGTTGAGTTTTAAGCCAGCTTTTTCACTCTCCTCTTTCACTTTCATCAAGAGGCTCTTTAGTTCCTCTTTGTTTTTTGCCATAAGGGTGATGTCATCTGTCTATCTGTGGTTATTGATATTTCTCCTGGCAATCTTGATTCCAGTTTGTGCTTCATCCAGCATGATGTTTTGCATGATGTACTCTGCATATAAGTTAAATGAGCAGGGTGACAATATACAGCCTTGACATAAACCTTTCCCAATTTGGAACAAATCCATTGTTCCATGTCCGGTTCCTACTGTTGCAATATCACAGGAATCCAAATCTATATCCCAACCACTAACGCTGAAGAAGCTGAAGTTGAACAGTTCTAGGAAGACCTAAAAGACCTTCTAGAACTAACACCAAAAAGATGTCCTTTTCATCATAGGGGACTGGAATGCAAAGTCAGAAGTCAAGAGATATCTGGAGTAACAAGCAAGTTTGGCTTTGGAGTACAAAATGAAGCAAGGCAAAGGCTAACAGAGTTTGGCCAAGAGAATGCACTGGTCATAGCAAAGATGCTCTTCCAACAACACAAGAGGTGACTCTACACATGACCATCACCAGATGGTCAGATTGGTTATATTCTTTGTAGCCAAAGATTGAGAAGTTATATACAATCAGCAAAAACAAGATGGGGAGCTGACTGTGGCTTGGATCATGAACTCCTTATTGCAAAATTCAGACTTAAATTGAAGAAAGTAGGGAAATCCACTAGACCATTCAGATGTGATCTAAATCAGAATCTTTTCAATTATACACTGGAAGTGACAAATAGATTCAAGGGATTAGATCTCATACACAGAGTGCCTGAAGAAATATGGATAGAGGTTCGTGACATTGTACAGGAGGTGGTGATTAAAACCATCCCCAAGAAAAGAAATGCAAAAATGCAAAATGGCTGTCTGAAGAGGACTTACAAATAGCTGAGAAAAGAAGAGAAGCTAAAGGCAGAGGAGAAAAGGAAATATACCCATCTGAATGCAGAATTCTAAAGAATAGCGATCAGAGATAAGAAAGCCTTCTTCAGTGATCAATGCAAAGAAACAGAAGCAAACAATAGAATGGGAAAGACCAGAGATCTTCAAGAAAATTAGAGACACCAATGTAACATTTCATGCAAAGATTTAATTTAATCCCTCTCAAAATCTCAGAAGATCTTTTTTTGGAGAAATTTACAAACTGATTATAAATTCATATGAAAATGCAAAAGACCTAAAATAGCAGTCTTGAAAAGAATAACAAAGTTGGAAGACAACCTATTTTATGTAATAATTATTATAAAGAGACAGTTATTCAAGTTATTGTGGTATTGGCATGATGATAGACCAACATATCAATTGAATAAAGAGTTCAGAAATAGATCCACAACTATATGGTCAAATGATTTTCAACAAAGATGCAAAGCGTTCTCATTAAAGAAAATGTAGTCTTTGCAATGTTGTTGACATGTTGGAAAATCTGGATATTCCTATACAAAAAGAAAAAAAAATTGAAACTGGATTTTTCAGCATAAAATTATTAATTTGTAATAGAACATAAATTTATATGGAGAAGCTAAAACTATAAGACTTCTAATATAAAACAAAGTTTAGGTCAGGAAAAGCTCCAAAAGCATGGTTCAAAAAAAGGAAAAAAATGATAGTTGGAATTTGACAATATTAAGAACATCGTCTCTTTTAAAGACACTATTAAAAGGATGAAAAGATAAACCACAGACTGCAAGAGACTATTTATAAATCACATATATGTTAAAGGACTTGTATCCATAGTCTACAAAGAAATCTAAAAATTCATTAACAAGAAAATAATTTAAAGAAAAATGGCAAAAGATTTGCACAGATATATACCCAAAGAAGATACATGTATGACAAATAAACACGTGAAGTGATGCCCAGAATCACTGATCATCAGAGAAATCCAAATTAAAACTTCAGGGAGATACTACTACAATCTGTGAGAAATTGCTAAAATTAAGAAGACTGACCATACCAAGGACTGGTGAGGATGGAGGAACTGAAACTCATATACTGCTGATGGGAGTAGAAAAATAATACAACTATTTTAGAAAAAAGTTTAATGGTTACTTGAAAAGTTAAACAAACACCTACCATATGACCCAGCCATTACACTGTTTCAGATATTCAAGAGTCAAAATTTGTGCCTCACGTACATTGTTTCTCAGGAACTTATCCAACGATATTCTTTAGTATACTGAGAACATAACCCAAAATGTAGGAAAAAATGGTCCAGGAAATAGGGGTCACATAGAGGAGAAAGGTACAGTTAGCAGTAAAAGGAAGTATCAGGAAAGTAGCAGGTATACAACAAGCAACCAGTCAAACCTAGAGTAGAAAGGTGGTGTCTAGAGGAAAAAATTGACAGGTTATATGAGAGGTTTAACAGGGTGGGTAATTTTATCAAGGGACAGCTAAAGGAAACTAAGACATAAGAAGTAAAGGGAGAAAACAAAATAAGTTTAAAAAATGGGGCATTGATGTGAGAAAAATGAAAAAGTGACTAATGAATGAAATATAATCATAATATACTAATTGCCTCAGAAATGAATAATATTTTGTAATTATATTAATGAAAAAAACTAAAATTAATTTAACCAAAAATTATGATAAACTTTTATAGGAAAGATTGAGTAATGGGAAAATTGTGTAAGGGGGCTAAATGATTGACTATATAAGTATTTGTGCAAACTGACTCAGACAAATAGAGTTCTGCATTTTTAATGGACACAGAAGCTTCCAAAGAAGACTAAAGGGTAAAGTTTAGCTACTATTCAACATCTTCAAACTAGCCTCTAATAAAAAAGTCAGTCTCAGAACAAATAATATCATATACATTTTCACCTATTACATAAACATTCATCAGCAAGCAGGTACATAAACAGTTATACCATTTAGAAAGTCTTTGTTTTCATCCTTTTTAGTGTTCTGACCACATCCAGCATGAAGACTGTATCCAAGGCAAATAAAAAAACGTTTCAAGACAAGATACCCTTAATCATAAGATCAGCAACTGACAACCAGAATCTTCTCAAACTAGTTCATTCAGAGAACCCTCTAGAAATTAAGTCTAGGATCAACCCTAAAGCTATAAACTCCAGGTTTCTTTAGATTATTTCCATGTATGGGTAAGGACGCCCCTGAAATATTTAAGCCAGTCCATGTATCTTGAATACTGGTAATTTTGTGATGAGCTCTCTTTCAAATTTCCATTTACAAGCCACTAATTTGCTTATGGAAAATCATTTTTTTTTAACATTCATTATGCTAATTATAAAAAACTGTGGGATAGGGGACAAAAAACAAGACAGAAGCATTTGTAGTGATGGCCTCTGGAGGGTAGGTTTCCTGATTAGAATTCTAGCTGTGTCTAAGGTATGATTAGAGTTAGTGACCACACACAGGGTATAATTAAGCCAAAATAACACACACACACACACACACACACACACACGTCTCTTTCTATGCTGAAATATTTTAAAGTACTATAGATAGCATAATGAAAACAAATAGCTGTTTAAAATAAATAAAAGAACTAGAGATATAAGCATATTATTTAGAAAGCTGAATAGCCAAAAGAGTAGTTATCCCTGGAGATTGAGGGGTGGGGTGATGTGTGGAGTAGGGCAAGGAACAACCACGGATTTTCATTTTAAGTCTTCTGGTAGCATTTGAATAATTTTAAAGCAGTACACATGTATTTCTTTGCTAACCATAAAATTAATTTGAAAAAGAAAAAAAGTAAAACAAAAAACCCTAATAATAGGAATCCTCTCTTGGGGAACTGAGAAGAATTCCTTCTTCCCTAAGTGGCAGAAAGGGATCAAAGCTTCTCATTTCTCTTGTTTCAGAAAAACATTTCAGTTGTTGCTGGGATCCGCTGATGTATGTAGGCACGTTTGCTGTTCCCTTTTGAATAAAAGATAAAAGATGTTAAGAAGGTAATAAAATTAAAATTGCATGCTAAATGGAATATAAATGAAGTACTGAAAGGAACATGCTTTGTTTCCAATCAACAAAATTCCACAAAGGATTCAAGACCTTGGTGTAAGTTAAAATGAATAAAAGTAGTTAGAAAATTCACTATGCTATACATGACTAGGTTAAATGAGGATATTTATGAGGAGAACTAAAGCGACAGGATTCAGCGGAGTCCAGGGCAACCCCCAGCTACAGAACACCCACTCTGTGTCAGGCATTGTGCCAGCTGCCACAAGAGAGATCAGTGATGATAAAAACATATCCCCTGTTGTCAAAGTGTTCATATCCAGTGGAGGAAAAACAAACACAGGTCAGTCTGTTGATGGATATTATCCAAGATATAGAATATGTATGCATGTGTTGTTCAGTCATGTCCAACTCTTTGGGACTCCAAGGACTGTAGCCCACTAGGCTCCTCGGTCCATGGAATTCTCCAGGCAAGAATACTATAGTGGGTTGTCATTCCCTTCTGTGGGGGATCTTGCCAACCCAGGGATTGAACTTGGGTCTCCTACATTGCAGGCAGATTCTTTACCACCTGTGCCACCATGCTGCTGGTACATGTGCTTTCTTATAGGACATTTCCTCTGCTAGGAATGACCAAACTTATTTTTGGAAGAATTAACATCCACTTGGCAAAATTCTTCAACAATTCTAACTCGAATTTTGCTCATGCTGTGAAGTTCTCTTTGACTTCCCTCACTGATTTAGGTCCCTCTGTGCTCCTCTCCCTCAGCCCATATTTCCATCATTATATTTACCTAACTAAGCTGTAATTGTTGCCTTGCTAGACTATGTTTCCTACACTGAATATTCTTTGAGAATAAGGATTGTTATTATTTATCATTGCTAAATAGGAACATAATGCTAGGCATACAGATGCTCAGTTAGTGTTCGCTGAATCATTAGTGGGAAATTTATCCTGGGGGATGCTGATGAAGACATCTTAGATGGGGGGATACCCAAACTGAAATTTGCAGCATAAATGGGAAGGCATTTTAGGCAAGTAACGCATGTATAAAACACATTTTAGAGAAAGGGAGAATGAGTTCAAAGACAGAGTGATTGAAACACCATGGGGTATTCAGAAGATTGCTGTAATTCAGAATGGCTGAGAGGGAAAGCTACTGGAAATAAAATTGAACAGATAGTCAGGAGTCAGATCACAAAAGACCTTAAGATTTCATCCTGTAAGGTCATTGAGAAATATTTAGGGTTAAACAGAGAAGTAATAAAAAGTGTGACTTTTTCCTACAAATGAAACAGTTTATCCTTTTTTTAAAAAATTAAATACAGTACACATTCACTGTAAAAATTTAAAACACAGAAAAATTATAAAGAAAGAAGATACAAGAAAGTATAAGGGAAACATTTTAAAATTTGTATCACCTTGACGTACCATCATTAACATTTTGTTGACATTTCCATGCATCTCTTTACATTTGCCATATTGACAGGTGTGTAACATACACACATACATTTTACATAAACTGAATCATATAAGATACTCCATGTTTATTATGTAAACATTTTATTCTCTTTTTCTCCTATTTTAACTTATTTACTTCTTTCCCCTTCTCTATCATTTCTTCTCAGCATCCTACTGATGTTAACATATTGACACATGCTGATAATCATATATACATAAGACTTTTGCCATTATTTGAGAAAAATGAACTCATATCATATACTATGTTCTTCATATAGATTTTCCTACTCAACAATATATTCTAAAAATCCCTCAACTGGTATAGATCTTACTAGTCTTTTTAATGGCTGAATACTATCCTTGTAGAATGAATGTACTGCAATTTATTCAACCATTTCCCTATTCATGGACATTCAATGTGTCTTCAGTTTTTGATACTGTCAACTACATGGTAATAAACTTCCTTATAAGTATATCCTTATTCTTGTTGACTGGTGTTATTTCATAGACTGGGGCTTCCCAGTCTGGTAGCCCAATGGTAAAGAATCCACTGGCCAGTGCAAGAGACATGGGTTTGATATCTGGGTCAGGAAGATCCCTGGAGAAGGAAATGGCAACCCACTCCAGTATTCTTGCCTGGAGAATCCCATGGACAGAGGAGCCTGGCGGGCTATAGTCCAGGGGGTTGCAAAGAGTTGGATATGACTAAGCACCTGAGCACAGCACATTTCAGAGATTAAATCTTCAAAAGAGGGATTGATGAGTTGAAGTATAGTTTATTTTTAATTTTAATGGGTATTGACAGATTTCTTTCTAGAAATGTCTGTCATAATTCATTTTATACCAGAAATGCATGAAAGTACCTTTTCCCCACATACTTGCCGCCTATAAGTAGCATCATTCTTTTCCAGTTTTTGCCAGTCTATTAAGTGCACATAGTGTCCTATCATTACTTGAGTTTGCTTTTTTCTGACTCCTCCTAGGATAAGGAATCATTTTACCATGCACTGGGCATTTGAATTGCTTTACTGTCAATTGCCTATTAATATTCTTTGCCTATTACTCTCTAGAGTTGTTTTTAATCAATCAGTAACAGCCCTTTCTAAAGCATAGATATTAAAAATCCTTTGTGGACAAGCAGTTTAGAATAATTATGACGACTGGAAGACAGACTGAGTGTGGGCATCAATGGAGGCAGGAAGATGGCTGAGAAGACTATTGAAACTAAGTCCAAATTAGGGTGATGAGTACCCAGACCAAGAAACTGGCAGTACTCATGGAGAGCAGGGGGAAGAGATAGAGATTTCCATTAGGTATCTCCCAATCAGAGATGATTCATGACAGAGCCCTCACACTTCAGCTTCAATCTCAATTTCCAAGGAGGTTGTATTACATGTACTGTGATAGCAAAACTGTGACTCCAATAAAAGAATCAGAAAACCCCTACTCCCATTCAGTTTAAAGTCTTCTTTCAAGAACCAAAGACCTTGCACTCCTTGCTAAGTTCCTTGATAATAATTAAATACATTTGTGACTCTGTGCCACTGAAAGATGCCAAGTTATCCTTTTAATATGAGATTAAAAACCTATGAATTTTTCAGTGGTTTTTTGAAAAATATGCTTTTATTTTGATTTTTTAAAGGTCAATCACTCATATGTCTTGTGTCATAATCCTCTGATAATCAGAAAATTTAATTTCATAGTTATAATGTTCCACTTGAGGATTATGTCACAAAGAAGCTTCCTAGTAGGACTAACCACCAGTCATGGGTTTCTAGTGACATCCTAGGTAATCTTTTCAGCTAATAGATTCTCTAACTATTGTAATTGTCATTGCCAGTATTATTTGATAGTGGAAAGCAGTAACTTGAAGTTCCCTGTGTACTGTTTGATGAATGAGTCACTCAGAAATGGAAATTTCCAAATGGCATTAATATAGATAACAAAGATGTTTAGAAGAAACATTTAACCTTTGGGGTTGAGATATGTATGGCTATACATAGTGAGTCCTTAAAAACTAAAAATAGAACTACCATATGATCCAGTAAGCCCACCTCTGGGCATATATCCAGAGAACATCATAATTAGAAAAGATAATGTTCCCCCAATGTTCATTACAGCACTATTTACAATAGCCATGGAAACAACCTAAGTATCTATCAACAGGTGAATGGATAAAGAAGATGTAGTACAATCTTCTTTGTACATATACATATAATATACAATATACCACACTGTATATTGTGGTACAATATACAATGGAATATTACTCAGCCACAAAAAGAATGAAACAATGCCATTTGCAGTAACATGGATGGACCTAGAGATTATCACACTAAGTGAAGTCAGAGAAAGAAGACTATCATACGATATCATTCATACGTGGACTCAAACTTTAAAAATGATACAAATGAACTTACAAGACAGACACAGACTTAAAGATATTGAAAACAAACTTATGGTTGCTGCTAAGTCGCTTCAGCCTACCAGGCTCCTCCGTCCATGGGATTTTCCAGGCAAGAGTACTGGAGTGGGGTGCCATTGCCTTCTCCAAAACTTATGGTTAACAGAGGGGAAATGTTGAGCAGGATAGATCAGGATTTTGAGATTAATATACACATACTGTTATATATAAGAGAGGTAACTAATAACCTGCTGTGTAGCACAGGGAACTCTACTCAATATTCCATAATAACCAATATCAGAAAAGAATATGAAAAAGAATGAACATATGTATAGTTGAATCACTTTGCTGTAACACCTGAAATTAACACAACATTGTAAATCAACCATCCTCCAATAAAATTTAAAAAACAGAAAACAAAAAATTTTGGGGGCACTTTAAAAAAAAGGTGCTGTGAAAATTCAAAGAATGATTTATTCATATGCTTTGAAAGAGAAGAAATAGCATGATGAAAGCCTGGAAAATTCTAAGAAAACAGCCAATCACTTATGTACCAACTCTAGAAAAAAGAATTTTATGTATATTCTTAAAAGTAAATTTTACTTTTATAAATCCAGTCATCATGTATGCCATTATTTTTATCTTATTTATTCTAAAAAGAGTTTACAGTATTATTCAAGAAATTAGCATATTATCAAACTCTATTATAATACTTAATTTTCTTTCTTTCCTAAAGTGCTTACGATGGCCATTTAATCATTTAATCTTCATAACTGCACCATGTGGAAGGTATATGTTGTTTTAATTTTTTTCTTTTCAGTTGAGGAAGCATCACAAAACGGGTATGTTGCTTAAAATCACCTAGCTAGTAAGGGGCAGAGCTAGGAGTTGATTTAGGCTGTCAGCGCTTGTTCACTACACTAGAACGTCTGACAGTAGCTATGCTCTTGGTACTGTGGAGTCTTCTTTCTTTGATTATCACTTTTCACTGGGCGTGCACTGAGGCATTACCATAGCCACCGCAGATATAGTAGTAATGTTCCCTGAACTTTTCAATGACCTGTGACTTCAAATAAAACTCTCACCCCCTTCAAAAATTCAAGGAAGTAGGAAAGTGCTATGCAATGGTATTTCAGGGATATTCAAAAATGTTTCTAATGCCTGGTAGAAATTCAAATAAACATTTGTTCCTCTTTCTATGGCTCTTTCTCCAAGCATACCTATAGCAAATATGGTTGTTAACATTCATAATCATGACGTGATTCATCAGCATGATGTGTTCTACAAGACCTCCTGTGAGACAAATGACACAAACATCATGTGTGGCATGCAGGGGCCAGTGTTGTTTTTAAAGTTCAATACTTGAAAATGGTAAAGAAATGCCAAAAAGCCATACCTTTTGACCTTCAGGTTATTATTCACAAGTGAAGAGAAGAATTTCGGTTTATGTAGACGGAAAAGTTCTCTCTCTACAACAGTGCCAGCTTAGAGCCAGAAAACCACTTGGGCCTTGAAGCTGATCTTCATTTTATGCTGGGTAGCATAGAGAAGAATAACAAAAAGCCAGTCAAGCTTCATTGAGCACATTTATTGTTCACTGACAAAACTGAAATCCCTTTGTTCTAACAGATGACTTTCCATTGAACTCTGAAAAGAGTAAGCAATTACTTGGTTCATGCTATTTAGCAGAGTGAATGCTTGCTTAGTTTATTTTAAACTTCCAGATTTGATCTGTCACACTAGAAATGATAATACCCCTAAGCAATTATGGCATTTGTCATTTGTTGCTCTATTGTATATTTCCCTAAGCTCCAAATGAAAAATAAATCTCTTTTGAGTGCTCCATGTATAAACCATTTGGTAACAGCTCAGCAGTGATGAGGCCTCCTTAATAAAAGTGATTTTGAACTTCTTTTCCCAATTTTTAGCCTAAAACTCATCACAAAATAAAATCCAGTGGCCCAGGAGAGAGTTGAATGTGCTTCAGATAAATGGATAACTTCTGATAGTCTTTCAATTAGTTGCTTAATTCTACTCTTTCCAGGAAACCAAAAGATTTGCCTGTGTTATTTGGGGAATTTATTGTATCTTCTTATTTTATCAGTCTTGTGGGGAAATTAGTAATTTTTGAGGAAAGTTTATTTTCCATCTAAAATTATGGTTTAAACATTTTTTCCTGATATAAATTATTTAAATTAAAGCCCCCTTTACTCACTAAATGTATAATAACTACTTCTCTTTTGAATGTAGGGGAGATAAAAAGGAATTCATAAAGTTCATTCACTTTGTCCCTGAAACAGAATTTGTAATCTAGTCTAATAAATGATTGATATAGAAAACCAGGACAAAATAAATCACTCCTCATCCCAAAACAAAAACACACAAAGAAAGCTTTATTATTAGAGAGAAAAAGGAAAAATGTCAGAATTTCATTTCCTTCAAAGATAAGCTATTTTAAAATACACACAGGCAACTGAGAAAGGAGATGTGTCATACAGAATTATCAGCTATAAAATAGTTAAAAGCTGAGATTTTCTACCAAGAATTATGGCTTTAATTCTAGAATAGTAAACCTATAGTTCCTATTACTGTACATTTTTAAAATACTCTGACAATGTATTATGTGCTACCTTATGCCTTGATGAATTCTATCTGCATCCTGCCTGCTGCTTTTCCCTGATTTATGTCCCATTGAAAGTTTGGGCCCTTGATTTAAAAAGATTTGATTAAAAAAGCAGGAAAAAAAATAATTTACACATATTTATGGGCTTCTCTGGTGGTGCAGACAGCAATCTGCCTGCAATGCAGGAGACCCAGGTTCAATTCCTGGGTCAGGAAGATCCCCTGAAGAAGGAAATGGCTACCCACTCCAGTATTCTTGCTTGGAGAATCCCATGGACAGAAGAACATGGTAGGCTACATACAGTCCATGTGGTCGCAGAGATGAACACGACTGAGCAACTAACACTTTCACTTTTCACTTCATTTGAGTTAGCACTTTCATACATTCGTTTTTATTTCTTTCCATTAGAAACCCCAAGTCTTCATTAACCACAACAAATAAATTGCTCATATACCTCAAGTCCATTTTGCTCTGTACACTGAAAAAAATCCAAGATCTAAAGTTCCCATTTTCAAGCTTGAGTCACAGTTGTGTCTATCACTTGCTACCTATTAAATACAGGGCTGAATGAGCTTCTGCTTATTCAAGATTGTGTATTTTCCTAATAAAATGGTATTAATTATTTTGTAGAACTAATATTTTCCAATTTCTCCTAGATTAAACTTTTTGTTGGTCATAATAAGAGTTCCTCTCTTTTTAACTGATTATTTTCTGATTTCTTAGGCATCATTTAGATGATCTAGAATATAAGAAATGCTGTTAATAAATGACTGGGTTCATGTGTTAATGATACTACTAATACTTCCTCCTAAGACTTTAGCTCAAAGGAGCGCAGTTATCCTGAGAAGAGTCCTGAAAGTACATCAGGGTTCTCCTGGTTTTACTGTCACTCCTGAAATCATTTATCTTTTCCATTCAAAGCTGATAACCCTGTTTTGATATCTTATGCAGTGATAACATTTGTAATGAGTTTCTAAGAACTTACATCTACATGACTAAAGATATAATTCCACATATCACATGTATAAAGAAGGGGTTCATATATACTATCTAATATTTAACAATATTGACTCAAAATTAATGAAAGTGATCTTAACATCTGATTTCTTCATGTTACATTATTATAGTATTAAACAATCATACTATATAAACATTCATACTATATAATTAAATATAAATTAAATTGTTAAATTGGCTTCCCAGGTGGCTCAGATCGTAAAGAATCTGCCTGCAATGCAGGAGACCCGGCTTTGATCCCTGGGTCGAGAAGATCATCTGGAGAAGGGAATGGCAACCCACTCCAATATTCTTGCCTGGAGAAGTCCATGGACCAAGGAGCCTGGTGGACTATAGTCCATGGGGTTACAAAGAGTCAGACATGATTGAGTGACTAACACTACATTATTAAATTATATTATTTAGTAGTAAATAATTACTACACAGTAAATGGGATAAAGGACACAGTTAATTTTTAAAAGTATTAGTTTTATAAAAATAAAAAATATATTTATATTTATTTAAATATACATTATATAAATTTTATAAAATATATTTAAATATTATATTTATATATGTATTAAGAAAGTGAAAGTGTTATTTGCTCAGTCATGTCTGACTCTTTGAAACCCCATAGACTGTAGCCCATCAGGTTCCTTGGCCCATGGAATTCTCCAGGCAAAAATACTGGAGTAGGTTACCATTCCCTTCTCCAGGAGATCTTCCCCACCCAGAGATTGAATCCAGGTCTCCTGCATTGCAGGCAGATTCTTTACTGTCTGAGCCTCCTGGGACACCAAGTGAAAATTCACAACATTTAACCTTACCAAGAAGAATTTCACTCTGTTACCACTCTGAGAACAAACAGCTCTAAGTACTGGATGTTTAGAACATGGTCCTTCCTTAATATCACCCTCATACAAAAGGCTAGTAGAATTCAAATAACCAGGCAACCATCACTTCCAGCAAGAGCTATCTAGCTGTCTCTAAATTAGGTCTGCCTTGTGATTAACTCTAGGTCAATCTTCCAGGGTAAGCAACTGAATAAATAATTTAGAAAGAAGATCATCTGATCCCTATATGCCATAATGGGCTGCAAAAGTGGGGACAAGAAAAATAGAATGGAAGAGCAATAGTCGAGAGCTAATGTTAGCAGCTCTTAACTGGGGGTAAGAGTCTCAGGGTACACTTTCAGGGTTACAGCTTGGGAGGGGCAACTGGGATCTAGTGGGTAAAGGCCAGGAGTCCTACTAAACATCCCCAAGGTCACAGGGAAGGATTGATTTAGAATCAGCTCTAGATTTTAGAAGTGATTTTTTGTTTTGTTTTGTTTAAATTCTAAGGGCAACATAAAGTTAATTTAGCTTATATGGAAAATCAAGGGAATGCCAATGGGATTATACTACTAAGACTCTGACCTTCCATTTCTTCTTCTATTGTAAACAGTCTGGTGAGCAGGAACTGATCTTTAACTGTATGAGCATACTTCTGGTGAACCCTCCAAAAGGTCATAAACAAATGACAAATACACTTGTCCATAATCCCCTAATAACACAATTAATGTCAAGAAAAACAATAAAACATATGGTTTGTAAAATAAAATGGATGGCTAGGTTTAAATATTACATCGACTATGCAATGCATTAAGATGTGTTTATACACATTGTTCTTTAGAGCTAGATTGTTTTTCTAATATTTAACAAGAATTTCTGCAAAAAGATTCTAATTCCTGACATGTCTGCAAAATAATATCCTCAAACATGAGAAAGACTTGGAGAATTTGAATAATTGCCATGAAAACAACGGATTTTTATATCCCCCCTTTCAAATATTTTATTTGAGAGGAAAAAAAAAATTTAAAGGCCACTGTTTCAATAAGTCAGTTCTCTTTTATTTCATACTCAAGTGTGTGTCATATGCTTTTGGAAAAGAATATTCAGTGATGACACAATGAATGTTATAAACCAGATAGAAAGCTAAGCATGTAGCTAGGCAAAGTGAATGAAATTTTGTAGGTGTTAGATCTTATCTGTCCATAGATACTTGATAGAACTCTCTCTAAAATAACTCTTTCACAGCACATGGTTGAGTTCCTTGCACCTGGAGAGTGCTACAGCACCCAAGGGAGAGCAGACTGATTGAGGACAGTGAAGGCAAAAATAAGAAAAGAGGAGATGACCTCTCATTCCTTTCATATGAAGGCTGAATAGTACAGCTATATCTTTTGTGCAAAATAGAAAAGCCAAAGAGTAGCTTGAAGCATCACTGGAGTTTCAATAGGGTAAATTCAATTCAAGAAGAAATCGAGGAGGAGAGTTTTAATTTCTTTCCTTTTATCTGTCTGGAGTTTAAGAGAGTAATAAGCAAAATATCTATTAACTGTTTTAATGAAACACAAGAACTTTTGACATTTTGAGTTCATATTTCTGTGGTGCTTCAGTTTTTATGGTATAAATATTTATAACCTAGTTCAATGATCAAAAGAGATGAAAAATTCATTGTTTAAAGAGAATTCAGGAGTCAGAGTTATGCTGCGAATATACTTTTACACATTTATTCATTCAACTAACATTTGTTAAGAACATTACGTGCTGTGCAAGTGATACCAAGAGCACCAAGTAAGATGTCTACCTTAATGAATATTTCTAGGGATTAAGGTGATGATACTAAGGAGGTCCTTTGTCTCTCAGAGAAATGAATCAGCACATGGGTTCAGGTTTTAATATAAGAGAAACAGGTTAAGGAGGAGTGAATCCTTTCTCATGTTAAAAAACACCCTGGGTTGGTTATGAAGGTAGTGTCAGGGGAGTGTAATCTCCTCGGTTCTGTCTGGTCTCAGCAAAAATTTGAAGCGAGGGACACTAAAGCCCTCAGCGAGTCACAGCTCTTGGACAGTGTTATAGCTCCCTTAGTTTTATTTAGAAAATAAAGGAAAACACATCCTCTAGGCGTGGGGGCATGATGACCCAAAGGACTCAAAGATAAGAGAGAGAGGGAGAGGGAGAGAACGTGCGCGTGCGCAAGAGAGAGAGAGACCCCGGGCCCTAGGCTCCTCTTTTTGTGTGTTTTTTCCTCCCTCTGAGCCTGCCCTGTGTACACTGGGCGGGAGTGCTGTTTGTTCCACCTGAGGTCCTCACTCCGGTCCTCGGACCTTCCTTTGTTCTATTTTCGCGGGCTTTTCCCTTCCTTGTCTTGTAGCCACCTGCCATTCTGGACTCCTGTTTCCTATTCTAACTACTCAACAATAGTATCTCTCAGTTTCAACCCACGGTTCTTGTTTTGTAGTTCTGTTTTTGTAGTTTTGGAAAACGAGGACTGGGACTCAGGAAACTGCTCTTCTGTTTGTGTGAGGGACGCTAGAGGGAGTCTGGGAGAGCGGATGAGAGAGGGGGCTGCTCCAGGCAGCTCTCTGCTGGCTCGCTCTTTTCTTCCTGGTTCCCTGAGTGTCACTCCAGTCGCACCTCACCCTGGTAGTAGCAATTCCAGTTTCTGTTTTCTACCACTTTAAAAAGCCAGCCTCCTGCTTGCCCCGCTTAGAGTCATCAGCGGTAGCTGGCAGCTCTCAAAGTTCTGAGTTCTGCAGCATTCTTCTCCCAAACATTTTTTCCCCCTTAACCTGATAACCACTTTCTTGTTAATGTATTTATTTTAATTGGAGGATAATTACTTTACAATATTGTGATGGTTTCTGCCATACATCAGTATGAATTTGCCATAGGTATACACGTGTCCCCTCCATCCTAAACCCCCCTACCTCCCCACCCCTTCCCTCCAGGTTATCACAGAGCAACACCTTGGGGTGCCCTGAGTCACCCATCAAACTTTTTGAAGTTTTATTAATTCCTACTTCTCCTTGTTCCCAGAGCATTAAGGGAGGATCAGGAGGGCTAGCTGCATCTTCTATAGTTTATGTTCACAACACACTACGTTTTCTTGCCTTTCGGTCTTCAATACTTAGTTCAGAATTATTTCTATGAAAATCTTTGTTAAAATAATGAGGGGATTTTGACTGCATCCCAACTGTTACATTAAGTATTTACTTGACAAAAAGCATATTAAGTTGACTTCTATTTAGGCTTCAAAAATATTAGTCATTATCAGGGTCACAATAACCTAATCTGCCTTCAGAAATATTCAATTCAGAGCACTAAAACTCTTTTGGTCTGCAAACCTTTGATAGTAATTATTTGTGGTGTATTATTTAAGTACTCATACTTGCCATAAGTACATTAATATTTGAAAAACATTTAGAATAGCATCTAACACATAGAGAGGAGTATGTGTGTATACTCACACATATACATATATATTATATGAATGAAATAAAAGATAAAATATTTTGCCACTCTTCTGAAAATAGGTAGGTATACTCTAAAATTCCATAACTATTCTATATTTACTACAATGAGTCTCCCAGCACTCATTCAACAACAAATACTCATTGTTAGAAGTCTCTGTTTTTATGGATCTTATGGAGAGAATGTCTGCAATCATGCAGCAAAATTTTGGCTAATTCTTACATCTTCACTGCTGCCCGTGGTTCACAGTACTATATAGGGTATGACAGCACCGCCATCGTCTAACTTGCAATGACCTTATGTAAGCATACTCTGAATACTTCCATTCAGATCACATGCCAAGGGTGGAGAGTATCTTCCCGTTTGCCTGATTTGATCCCTGTAAAATAATCATGCTTCACGCTTCTAAAATGAAGTGTATAATCTGCTCTAACTATCATAACTTACTGGATATTTTATTTGATTAGAAATGAAAAAAGTCAACATTACTCTGGACAATATGTGGCGTTTTAAAAAATTTTAATAACTCTGAGAAGATATTAATATTTTCTTCCAGAAGTTAGCTTACTGAATGACTGCTATCCTTGTGTATGAGACTGGTGTTTTTATACTTATACATCTGAGATCCATAGGAGAGCTTTATCCTCCTGAAATATGAAATCAGTGAGAATTTCTGGTACTTTTGTGGGTTCATCTATGAATATTGTATATGCATGTAGTAGTAAACATATCTGGGCAAAAGGGATTCCTTTAATTTTCCATCCAAAAATATAGTTTTTCCATAAATAATATTACTTTTTAAATTCCTGAATAACATGCATTGGTTAATCTGCATCCAGAGTGAATAACTACTTGCCCCAGAGAAAATTTCTGAATCCTGTAACAATTATCTCTTCCCCTACATCTATCTCAATTGGCTAGATTCTAATAAGCTTTGAGTGTTTGCAGCAGACACCATGGAACTCTGAAATCAAGGGTTCCTAACCTATACCATGCTCTATTTATCACATTCCCCACATCTGCAGTTTTTCTAGGATTCTATTAAATAGAAGAACATAAACATTCCTGGAAAATAGAGTTTGTGAGCCCTGTTGTGTGTTCTGTCAGCCCTTAACATTTTTCTCAGTTGTTTAGTTGCATGAAAAGAATTTCTTCTAATTTTCAGACAGATGTATATAAATACATCAAATCTTTAGGAAATCACCCTGCAGATAAACTGATTCCCATGAATATTATAGCAAGTTATAGGGCCTCTCTGATGGCTCCATGGTAAAGAATCCATCTGCCAAGCAGGAGAGGTGGATTCAATCACTGGGTTGGAAATTTCCCTTGAAGAAGGGAATGGAAACCCATTCTTGTATTCCTGCCTAAAAATCCTCAAAACACAGGAGCCTGTCAGGCTACAGTCCATGGGGTTACAGAGTTAGACATCACTTAGCAACTAAACAACAATAGATGTACATCCTGCTACTGGATTTTTTCAGGTTGATTTAGAATTCACCATAATAATATGTGCCCTGATTCTTCCAGGAAGCCCAAATGTTCTCCAAACTACTTTAAAACGCCAAGCATTAGACACTAAAGACCTTCACTAAATGCAAAAGGAAAAGAAATAAAGCCTTTTAATTGATACTAAAGATGGAATGTAATATTTCTTCTTCCATATGAAACTCAAAAGAAGTAAGCTTTTTTTGTGGGTTTGGAAAGAACTATCAAGAGTGAGACAAGATTCTTGATTCATTTGTAGAAAAATATTAATTTTAATTTTTATTATCTGAGCCTAGACTATGACATTTAGCTAAGAACCACTTTTATTTTAATCATCTATGAAGAATCCACTATGTGTCAGGCACTTAGATGTCATTGTTCCTTCTGATGAAAGCAGCAAAGAAAAGTTAACTAAAAGCAGAGAAGGAGTGAGGAAGGAGAACTCCAAGTTTGTTTGTTACAGACTATTTTGTTAAAACAAATGGGAAATTTTGCAACTATATAATCCAAACTTGTTTATACAACCACTCTGTTAGAATTTAGGAAAACCAAGTAAATTCACCAAATATTTCACTGCAAGTTACAGTATTCTCTTTAGTTACTCTTTCCATACTCTGCATGTGTCTGGGAGAAGAAACCATGTGCTCCAATAAAAATAATTTATGAGTCATTTATAATAGTACCCAAACCCATAGAAGAGAGTGAAAATCTGGTTTAAAACTCAAGAATGAAAAGACGAAGATCATGGCATCTGGTCCCATCACTTCATGGCAAATAGATGGGGAAACAATGGAAACGTGACAGGCTTTGTTTTTTTGGACTCCAAAATCATTGCAGATGGTGACTGCAGCCACAAAATTAAAAGATGCTTGTTCCTTGGGAGAAAGTCTACGATAAACCCAGACAGTGTATTAAAAAGAAGAGACATTACTTTGCTGACAAAGGTCTGTCTAGACCAAGCTATGGTTTTTTCTGTAGTCATGTATGGATGTGAGAGTTGGACCATAAAGAAAGCTGAGCACTGAAGGATTGATGCTTTTGAATTGTGATGTTGGAGAAGGCTCTTGAGAGTCCCTTGGACTGCGAGGAGATCAAGCCAGTCAATCCTAAAGGAAATTAACTCTGAATATTCATTGGAAGGACTGAGGCTGAAGCTAAAGCTCCAATACTTCCACCACCTGATGCAAAGAGTCGACTCATTTAGAAAAGACCCCGATGCTGGGAAAGATTGAAGGCAGGAGAAGGGGATGACAGAGAACGAGATGGTTGGATGGCATTGCCAACTTAACGGACATGAATTTGAGCAAGCTCCAGGAGATGGTGAAGGACAGGGAAGCCTGGTGTGTTGCAGTCCGTGGGGTCACAAAGAGTCGGACACAACTGAGTGACTGAATAACAACAAACCCATAGAAATAAGTTAAAGATACAAAACATCTTTCAGATATTATAAAGACAAAGTAGTCTTGTACTTATTTTGTATATATCAGAGAATGCTGCTGCTGCTGCTAAGTCGCTTCAGTCGTGTCCGACTCTGTACGACCCCAGAGATGGCCCCCCACCAGGCTCCCCTGTCCCTGGGATTCTCCAGGCAAGAACACTGGAGTGGGTTGCCATTTCCTTCTCCAATGTATGAAAGTGAAAAGTGAAAGTAAAGTCGCTCAGTCGTGTCCGACTCCTAGCCACCCCATGGACTGCAGCCCACCAGGCTCCTCCGTCCATGGGATTTTCCAGGCAAGAGTACTGGGGTGGGGTGCCATTGCCTTCTCCGATATCAGAGAATAAATTACCCAAATAAGCCATTAGCTTATTTTCTCAAATTCTGTGTATGAGAAACCACTAGGTGACAGTGTGACTTTATAACAAAATGAGTACACCTTTTCTGAATTCACATTAACCCTCAGATTTGAAAGTTTAGCATTTAGGCTTAAGGTCTGTATACTTTTGGAGACAAAAAATACCACTTATAGAGTTGCTTCCAGGTAAGAAAAGCAAGAAGATTAAAAGGTTAAAATAGGGCTTCCCTGGTGGCTCAGCGGCAAAGAATCCACCTGCCAGTGCAGGAGAAATGGGTTTGACCCCTGATCCAGAAAGATTCCACAGGCTGTGGAGCAACTAAGCCTGTGCATCACAACCATTGAGCTTGCACACAGCAACTGCTGAAGCCTGAGAGCCCTGGAGCTCGTGCTCTGCAGCAAGAAAAGTTACCTCAGCGAGAAGCCTGTGAATGGCATATAGCAACTAGAGAAAAGCCTGTGCAGCAGTGAAGGCCCGGCACAGCCAAAAATAAATAAATAAAATTATAAAAATAAAGGTTGAAAGATTTGCTATTATCCATGCCGACTCAAATTTTTTTCTCCATAGTATGACAGGATTTTCAGTAAGAGATGCTCTTCATCAGGCAGCAGAAAATCTCCTACTTACAGGTTTTCATTATCTCAGGTGTTGTTGCTGGCTTCTAGATTTTAGGTGGTTCTTCATTAAGTTACTCATTCATGTCTCTTCCTCAACCATCTAAATTTTAAAACAAAGTAGCATTTCACATTTGTATATTTATTTTACAGAAAATGAAAAAGACATTATTGTTGTTTAATTATATGTACAATTTGGGGAGATAATCAAGCAGTTATACCATATTATTGAAAGATGTTGGATATGTGGCTTGAATCCAAGAGACCCATTCAACTATTGTGCTGGAGTTCTTTCCCCTCCCAAAGCATTTGAACTACAATTTAAACTATGGAAATATTATCTATGTTAAAATAATCATAGTCATGTGTAATAAAGAATTTGGCTGGCCTTTGTCCCTTGTTTTTAGAAGGTAGGCTCTAAATTCTTGACATTTCCTGAGTCACTGGGATGTCTTTTTATTCATAGCAGGCTCCTAAAACAGTGCCTGATAGCTTACACTAATGAGGTGACTCATGGTGGGCCCCTTCGTAGTTTACACTTAACATAGTTAATGCTAGTGATGGATGACTCAGTAAGATGAGGGACTGACAATGTCAGAAAGACAAAGAGTATAATTAGATTATTGGGGCTTTAAACATGTGTCATTAACTCTACTTCTGTGGGAGGAAAAATAGCAGCAGATTGAGTTCAACCATGTGGCCAGTGGTTCAATTCTGCCTACAGAATGAAACCCAATAAAACTCTGGACATGGAATTCAGGTAAGTTTTCCTGGTTGGCAATAGTGAATATTGTCATACATCGAGGTGCTGGGAGATCATTGCTTCCTGAGGACATGTGTGGAACCCTCTCAGATTTCATCTGATGTGTCTGTTTCTTTGGCTGGTTTTAATCTATATCTGCAGACAAAAGAATGTTCCCTGCCATCGATCCATCAGCCACTGCAGCACCCAATGGTGCATCCTGAGGAGAATTCAGGATGGAGAAAAAAGAGATACTGGCCCTAGATAGTTAAGATGCATATCAAAGAAATAATTTCATTCAGCCCAGACTCTATGCATCTTCCCATACATAGATAAGCTCTAAAATTATTACCTTGCTATGCCTACATTTTTTTTGTGACTAGCAGTAATCTTTCGATGTTCAACTACATGAGGTTTTTAAATTTCATTTTATTTTTAGTAAAACTCTTATATATCCTGGCTCCTTCTTTACTTTTTGGAACAATTCCTCAGAGTTTTATGAAAGGCTGATTCCCAGGCTATGATGCTCAGAAAGATCACAGAATAAAACATAACTCTAAACTTTTAGGCTGAGCATTTTTTTCAGTTGATATCAGTTCAGTTCAGTCACTCAGTTGTGTCCTACTCTTTGCAACCCCATGGACTGCAGCACGCCATGCT
This sequence comes from Bos javanicus, assembly GCF_032452875.1. Classification (NCBI taxonomy): domain Eukaryota; kingdom Metazoa; phylum Chordata; class Mammalia; order Artiodactyla; family Bovidae; genus Bos; species Bos javanicus. The sequence goes on along the minus strand of NC_083874.1, from coordinate 86,067,088 downwards.
GTCCATCACCAACTCCCAGACTTTATTCAAACTCATGTACATGAGTTAGTGATGCCATCCAACCATCTCATCCTCCGTTGTCCCCTTCTCCTCCTGCCTTTAATTTTTCCCAGCATCAGGGTCTTTGTCAATGAGTCAGTTCTTCACATCAGGAGGCCAAAGTACTGGAGTTTCAGCTTCAGCATCAGTCCTTCCAATGAATATTCAGGACTGATTTCCTTTTAGGATGGACTGGTTGGATCTCCTTGCAGCCCAAGGGACTCTCAAGAGTCTTCTCCAACACCACAGTTCAAAAGCATCAATTCTTTGGCACTCAGCTTTCTTTATAGTCCAGCTCTCACATCCATACATGACTACTGGAAAAACCATAGCTTTGACCAGATGGACTTTTGTTGACAAAGTAATATCTCTGTTTTTTAATATGCTGTCTAGGTTGGTCATAACTTTCCTTCCAAGGAGTAAGCGTCTTTTAATTTCATGGCTGCAGTTACCTTCTGCTGTGATTTTGGAGCACAAAAAAATTAAGTCTCTCATTGTGTCCATTGTTTCCCTATCTATTTGCCATGAAGTGATGGGACTGGATGCCATGATCTTAGGTTTCTTAATGTTGAGTTTTAAGCCAATTTTTTCACTCTTCTCTTTCACTTTCATCAAGAGGCTCTTTAGTTCTTCTTTGCTTTCTGGCATAAGGGTGGTGTCATCTGTGTATCTGAGGTTATTGATATTTCTTCCAGCAATCTTGATTCCACCTTGTACTTCATCCAGCCTGACATTTCTCATGATGTACTCTGCATATAAGTTAAATAAGCAGGGTGACAATATACAGCCTTGATGTACTCCTTTCCAAAAAACAAAACAAAACAAAACAAAACAAATTCTAAACACTGGCGGAGGACACCAGGCACCCAGAAAGGAAAGATACTTTCCTAATAAAATAAGAGGTATTTGAGGTTGACCAAAACCCAAGCTAAGAACATGTAGATGTAGCCTGTGTATTTGTGGGTTTAGGCTTCTATAGCCAGAGGTTCTGTCTGATAGTGTTACACGGGAGGTGTGGGAAGTGGCCTTTTGCTGGGTGGGAGAATTCACTCTTCTTGACAAAAGCTAGAGCCAGATAAAACTTGTCTCACTCTTTCAATGTAAATAAGACAAGGCCAAAGTCTGCAATTAGTCTAACAGAATAATTTCTGTAGACCAATATAAATTGCTGACAATCACACATAGCATGGAAGTATTACCACAATATCTGGAAGGAAGAAAATCATCATATAAGACCAAGAGCAGAAATAGCTGGGACTGTGTTAAGTACAGTTTAAGTGGGAACTTTGAGTCCTGGTAGACTGATAGAGAAAAATAATGACAATTATAAAGACCTTCACTTTAGTAAGAGTCATTTCACACCAACCAGTGTGGGATTAAAAGAGAAAAGAATTCACAGAAGATGAATAGAAGCTGTATAAGCAAAGGAGAGATAACCGAGCCAGAATAGAGTCAATTCTCAGTCACATTCAACAAAATTTTGTTAGCTATTAGTGAATAAGTTAGAACCAGAACTCTACTATTTTTTATTTATAGTTTACAGATATAACGTGTTCACATTAACTATATAATGAACTGTATAGTTAACATTCCTATTGGTCAGTCCATTGCTTCTCAATGAATCCTTTGTTACTTTGTGTAAGTCTCAAGCTTAAGATCCCTTAACTTGGAAGGCAATATATTATAGCGAGCTGTGGCACAGGTAGAGTGCAAGAGCATAGTATACATGCTGTTTTTTTCCTGCATATCTGGGCATTAAATATCTCATGGGCATAATGAAAAGTATAAGCTAGAATGATTACAATCTCCTTGTAATCACTGAGATTATGTAAACACATATCTTGCTTTGTTAAACTTGAACAGAAAATTGAGGGAAAGTACACAATTTTGGATGTTTAATTGTCCATGCTTAATTATTTTTGAAATTCACTATTTCCCCTGTCAAAGGTGGGAATGTACAAATCTTAATGTCAAAGAGTGCAGTTAGCTTGAGGTGTGCACCATCTTAGAAATGCACATCATTGCAAAAAGTATTATTATCCATCAGAATTGGCACAATTCTGTAAAGTTTGTTACTTTATAAATTGAGGGAAAAATTTGGTATAAGAATCCAGCCTTTGAGGAAAGATGGCAGTATCTTTTGAACTGTGGTGTTTGAGAAGACTCTTGAGAGTCCCTTGGACTGCAAGGAGATCAAATCTGTTCATCTTAAAAGAAATGTGTCCTGAATATTCATTGGAAGGAATGATGCTGAAGCTGAAACTCCAATACTTTGGCATCTGACACGAAGAACTGACTCACTGGAAAAGACCCTGATGCTTGGAAAGATTGAAGGCAGGAGGAGACGGGGATGACAGAGGATGAGATGGTTGGATGGCATCACTGACTCGATGGACATGAGTTTGAGCAAGCTCCAGGAGTTGGTGATGGACAGGGAAGCCTGGCGTGCTGCAGTCCATAGGGTTGCAAAGAGTCAGACACGACTGAGTGACTGAACTGAACTGATCTTTAGAGAACTGCCAAATGAGAGGCTCATTTTTCATATGTGCTTTATGTTTATGATCATGATCCTTCTCTTACAAGGATATCACTTTCCAGTCAGAGCAATGAGACTTCTTCATCCTCTAAGACCACCCAGTAATGATCTACCTTGTCTGTTTTTACTGAAGCTGGAGGCCATAATCTAGGAGTCGAGAAACTAGGTTCTTTTTTCTCATTCTATTAGCAGATTTGCCATGACTCCTTGGGACTTTTTTTTTTTTTTCCTTTCTGCCTGTTTTCTCAAATGCAAAGTTAAGATAATATTTTTTTCTCTCTTCTAAGTAGGATGTAGCTGGGAAAAGTCTTCATAGACTTAGGAAAGTCTTAGGTTCTTAGGAAAACATGTAGCATAAATGAAAGGTATCAATACTATTTCATTTTTCTCTAGTTTAAGGGGGAAATCCAAGAATATGGGCAACTAAGAAGGTGGCCTCAAGAGTAATTTGGTAAATGTTTTAGAAAAATAAACTGCTCACACCTGATCTTTGAGGATTTAGGAGGAATAAATAGAAACATTCGGCAGGTGATTCACTAGAAGATCTGTTTGCTGGTTGAACACGGCAGGGCAGTCACAGTTTCGAGCTCAGGAATCTAGAGAGGAAGGCAAGGTGTGATTGTAATGAAGAGATGAAAAAGCCTGGAATCAAGTGATGGTGAAAAGAATAAAGGGAAGAAGTAGATGTCCAAGATCTTAGAGTAACTTAAAACTTTATACCTCTATTTTAGAGAGGTCTGATTGCTAATATTCACTATGTAGAATAGCCAGTGTTTTTGGCTAAGAACTTAGAAGGAAGCAGTCAGTATTAACTTTTTTGACAAATCTGATTAAAGAGAGATTTTTTTAAGGTATGCTTTTCATGGGGAATTAAGGAGGATTTCATTCTTACTTTCATTGTGTATATTGGACCCACATTTTCTTTTGGTTTCAACCCCTATAATTCAAATATTTATCTCCTCATAATTTGTATTACCAATCTAATATTCTGTGCACTCCAATCCATTTGACACATTGTGACCAGAATAATCCCAATATTACAGCTCCTCCACTGAAATCTTTTAGTGATCTCCCATTTGTTACCAAATAAAGTACAAATTCCTTGTTTAAAAATCTAAAGCCCATTACAGTTTGTTTCTAACTTACCTCTTCTTCATCTCTCACCTTTTCCCAATATAATATCTAAGGTCTGGTCATTATGGGTTTTTTCTTTAGACCCTGATTAGGTTCATACCTTACTTACTTTGGACTTTACATATACCTTTTCTCTGACTTTCATGTTTCTTTGGTCCTTTTTAAAAACAATTTATGAAAGCTCATCCAGGAAATTTCAGACCATGTCCCACCTCCTATCTCTACAATAAATTCCATGATCCCTCCATTTGAAGGACTTCCCTAATGGCTCAGTGGTAAAGAATGCGCCTCCAATGCAGGAGATGCACATTTGATCCTTGGGTCAGAAAGATCCCCTGGAGGACAGCTAGGCAACCCACTCCAGTATTCTTGCCTGGAGAATCCCATGGACAGAGGAGCCTGACGGGCTGCAGTCCATAGTGTCAGAAAGAGTTGGACACGACTGAAGTGACTGAGCACACATGCTCCATTTGAAAATCAGCCCTTTCGTATGAAACTAGCTTACAGCATTTTTCATGCCCTGTTCACATAATTACTTAAATTATGCTTCATTTATTCATCATCTTTTCCCATTTATTTAGTCATTCATCAATCATTTATTGAACCTATATTATGTGTCACACTGGTGCTATATTATGTATCAGTCAGGCTACTGAGCCTATATTTGGAGAAGGAAAGGCAACCCACTCCAGTACTATTGCCTGGAAAATCCCATGGACAGAGGAGCCTGGTAGGCTACAGTCTATAGGGTCGCAAAGAGTTGGACACAACTGAGCGACTTCACTTCACTGAGCCTATATTACGTGGGAAAGAGAGACATAAGACCCAGTATTTGCTCTTCTTGGTCTTGCAGACCACTGAGAACACAAACATGTAAACAAACAATTAAAATGCACTGTGAAAATTGATACAAAGAAGTGATGCCTCAAATACAATGTAAGAAGAATAGAGGGAATGCCTAATACTATAGTAAGTAGCGTCTGAGTCTAATGAAAATAACATCAATATAGAGTAGCAAAATAAAGTATCTTGCTAATTATTATGAAGTGTATGAAGTTTCCCTCAAGTCAAATTATAATCACCCCTTCCAGAAGAGGGAACAATCTCAGAGAATTTGCTCTTTGGTCATTGTCACAGCTGTTAACTAGCATAGCCAGGATAATATGTAGCTCTGTTGGAAAGATAAGTGGCAGAACATTGGGACAGGAGGGGATGGAGGAGTGGTAATTGGAGAGAGAGATTCTCCTAGGTTCTAGAAAACAAGCTATTTGATTTCAGAAATCAGATCTAACCCAAGTTTCTTTCTCCTGCATTGTTTACATAGTAATATCTTTAATGCTGTTGAATGTAGGTACAAAGAAAATTCAGACTACACCAAGTTAAAGTCATTGGAATTTTAGTGAACTTAGTAAATAAAATTCCCTTTTCCCATGCAGGTTTGTAATAAATGCAAAAATTTGGTAATCTATGAGACAGCTCTCCTCAGCTCTACTGCTCTGTATGGAATGAAAAGCTTTGACAATTTCAACCATTCAACATTTAACTTACTTGAAGGTATTACTGGCATTTTGTGGGGCTTGAAGTTTAGATTCAAGGAGGAAGTGAAGCTTAAAGAACATTGCTAGTCACCATAGTTCAGTTCAGTTGCTCAGTCGTGTCCGACTCTGCGACCCCATGGACTGCAGCATGCCAGGCCTCCCTGTCCATCACCAACTCCCGGAGTCTACCCAAACTCATGTCCATTGAGTCGGTGATGCCATCCAACTATCTCATCCTCTGTCATCCCCTTTTCCTCCTGCCCTTAATCTTTCCCATTATCAGGGTCTTTTCAAATATGGTAGAAACTGCAAACGAGTTACTCAACCCAGAAGCTACTTGGGATCTCCATCGTCTTAGGATAACCAAGAGATTAGTTTGAGGGTTCAAGGTAGAACCCCCCAGATGTGCACACTTTGTTTTATTTTTGGAAAAACCTTTCCAAAATATGCAGCTGTTTTTAGTGTTTTTTTTTTTTTTTAACATTTATATCCAAGTTCTATTTTGTTACACTGGATCTTGTTTGATACATGCCTAGGCTCCAGAATTAAACTCAAAAGGTAGATATAAAATATCCTATACTCTCTGATGGTTGAGAGATGGAACGGAAAAAGTATTCGAGTATGTAAATCATGGGATTTTATGACTATATTAGTGAATAAATATTGAAATTATACTAGAAGCACAGACACTTTATAGAGTAGTAAACAATGTCTTACAAATGTGTTGAAATAGCAAAGTGATTAATTTGTTGATTATGACAATAGAATGCTGTTAGTTGCCTTGGTACAGTATTTAGTCTAATTCTCCAAATCCCTGTCCTTCCCCAAATAATATAGATCTCTGAAATAATGGATAGAAATTGAGATAAGGGAGAATGATATTGTTACACTATTAGAATGAATACATTTCAGGACAAAGAAAATGGAAAATACAAAGGTGATTGTAGAAAACTTAAGGAGTTTTCTAAGCATAATTAAAAACAAAAGTGCTTAACAGTCACAAATTTCTCTCTGCTCTTTTCACATTACTTAAAAAAGAACTCCAAATTTCAGTATCTCTAATGGAAATAAATTTAAAATTTAAATGTGCAGAAGTAGAAATGACCTCTAGCCCAAAGCTAGAGATTCTGAGATATTCAGAGAGCTTCATTAAATTGTCAAGGCCATGTAAACCATGGACAGTGGAGCCAAGAGGAGTTTTAGGGTTTGAATTCATTGTTCTTTTCAAGAGTTGGTACTACTTCTCTGCCTTTAATAATAATTAGTAAATGGAGGGCCTCTACCTCTCCTTGAACATGCTCTGCTATAGTTTAAATTTAATTCTGGTCTCTCATTTAATTATCTCAAAAAGGCCTCCCATCTCCCTCGCCTCTTCTGAAGTTAAAAAAATAATCATGATCCAGGGAAAAGAGACCTTTCACTTTTCTCCTCTGTGATTTTTCCTTTTGACTTCTCCTCCAACTTTCCTGGGAATGCCGGGGCTGTTTCCTCAGTAATTTTACACCTGGGATAAGACCATTTTCCCTGTCCCGCAGATGCTCAAATCAAACTGTGCTATTCTTTGTCTTCCTCTTTCCATGCTGCTTCTCTGTCTTCCTTTTCTTCCCCTCTTTGCTTTCTCTTTCTTAATTAGGTTCAAGGCAAGATAGATGTCTATGCTCCCAGTCCATTGTCCTGCAGATGCAATCTATGGCAAAGCCAGAAATGCTCTTTTTAAATGAAAGACCTAGTTGTCGACACTGAGCACAGTGAGAAATAACCCCCTCAAAGTTTTCTATTTCTCATTAACTTTTAAAAGCCTTGCTGACTACGTGTGCTCATTACATTGAGTTGTAAATGATGTTTGAAGAGAATGATTCCAGCCCACTCAGAGCACAAAGAGAATACAAACAAGCATTCTGCAATTGCTTTTCCAAGGTGATACATGCTATAATATTGAGCTGAGTTACTGCTATGGAAATCTGAAGTCCCAGAAGCCTCAAACTACTGAAAAACAAACACGAAATGAAAATATACAATTTGTTCCCTGTTAACTCTCTTACCTCTCACCAACTGAATAAATATAAGTAAAAACTCCCTTCTCTACAATAAAGTGCCATATGAGGAACTCTGACTTCTTATCTCTTCTTCCACATAACTTTTGTTTCTTCTCTGTCCTGTTATTAACAATTCTTTTTAATAGTGGAAACCAAACCCCTAAGTGACTAATGCTGGCTATTGAGTAAATAGGACAGATGCCACCAATAGTCACTTCCTTTCCTAGACAAATTGAATTCACTTTATGTTGCTATTTATAATGAATAGTACTATAATTTTCTTTTTCATCTGAACATTGCAGTGGTGTTTGGATGACTGGAAGGGTGACAGTCTGGAGCACCATAATTGTGGCTATTTCTTATGGTCTTCTGAGCAGGGAATCTGTCATATCAAAAGGCCCTTAATTCATCACCAGAAACTCCACTGATGATGTCTTTCAGTAGGAAATTGTCTTTTGAAAATCAACTTCTATCAAGAGAAATGGTTTCTTTTGAAGTCAAAAAATAGATGCAAGCATTAGAAGCAGCCTTTATGCTTAACGTGGAACCTTGGGATGAGCAGCATAAATATTATCCTAAGTATATTAACCTTACAGCGTTAGGGGACTGAACTGTGATGCATAATGAGGAAAAATAAATGACTCCAGAGAGTGCATTTTGATATTGATTACCTGGAAATAATAGGCCTTCACTCATTAATCATTCTCATGCTGAGAAAATTCATTTTTAGAGACATCTATTCCACCAAAAATCTCTTTAACAGATTTTTCTAGGTTAGCAGCCCGAGGAAGTACAAAGGTGTGTGCTTGCTAAGTTGCTTCAGTCGTGTCCAATTCTGTGACCCCATGGACTGTAGCCCACCAGGCTCCTCTGTCCATGGGATTCTCCAAAGGACAAAACAGTGTTGTCTACAAAAGCCTCGGCTACTGTAGATCCTGTAAGTTTGCTCAGTAGAGCACCCTCTTTGCCACCTCAGATAGGAACTCTCATGCCTGTAGTCACTACTGAGTTTCTCCAGGTTTTCACTAGAGGTGGGAGGAGGTGAGTGTGCTCTGCTTCTCTTAGACTTTTCCTCCATTACAAAGATGACTGTCATTTCTTGACTGTCATGGTTACTGTGCTCATGTCCATCATTTTTGTAGCAACTGCCTTAATTCCTGAGATTTTGCTGTATCTCTCAAGGTTAGGGCTATTTCTTATCATCTCTGGGGCCTTGAGACATGATATCTTTCCAGTGACGCCTCTTCTCCTAAGAGCTGCTCTGAGCCTCTCACTCCTCATTTTGTTATCAGGGGCTCCCACTTCTTTCCTAGCATTTATTCCGCTAACGTTGGGAATACCTGGGAGAATTTATTGAACCAGAATGTGTGCTGTGTTTTTCATGCCCAGAGAGTTGTGGCCTTTTCCAGTTTCCTTTATTTCAGGGTTGGAGATAGAATCTGAGAGGAATTCAGGCCCCAAGAGACCCTTGTGGAGAAAAGACACCTCATGCTACTCCCTCTTATATTATCCCCTGTCCTTTGGAGATAAGCTGTTAGACATGGTCAGAATTCCCAGTTCAAAAATTGCCAGTTTGACTCTCTGCTTTTTTGGATTCTCTCTGAATTATGAAAACATGTTAGACTGGTGTCCATGATTTTAGATAAAACTCAAGGGAATTATTAGTGGGAACTAGGCAGTGTAGCACACTGAAATCAGATGGTCTGCCTTAGAACCCTTGCCTTGCCATCTATCAGAGGCTATGTTACTGAAAAGAACCTCATATGTTTGTTGTGAGAATTAAGCGAAATAATACTTGGAAAGCAAGGATAACAATGTTTGAACCAATACCCAGTTATAGAGAACATTATGAGAGGGAAAACCCAAAACCCTATTTATAATAGTAATAAAAAAGATTAAATACCTAGGGATAAGCAAGAAATGTAGAAAAACATATATTAGTAAAACTTTGAAATTCTTCTGAAAGACTCTAGAGTAGACTTGAACAAATGGAAAGACACCCCTGTCCTTGGATATGATAACTCAATATCCTAAAGCAGACAGTTATCCCTAAGTTAACTTATAAATTACACAAAATCTCAATAAAAATACCAACAGGCTTTATTACAGAGTTAGAAAAGTTCACACTGAAGCCCATTAAGAAGAACAAACACACAAGAACATCTAAGAGAAACTAAAAATAGATAAAAACTGAGAGAAGGACTAGCCTTATCAGACATTAACACATACTATAAAGCCTCTATAATTAAAACAGTATGTTCTGTGATGTGAATAGAGAGACCTATCTGTGGAAAAGAATAGAAAGCCCAAAAAATGTACCCAAATAGATAAAGAATCTCAAATCACAGGAACAAAAATGGATATATTAATAATCAATATTGTTACCACTGGGTAGCCATTTGAGTAAAAACAATCAGACCCATATCTCATCTTTCATAAGATTAAATTCCAAATGAATTAGAGATTTGAATGTAAAAAAAGAAACCATATAGGTATTAGAAGGAAAAGAAGTGAATTCCTCTTTAACCTTAGTGTAAGGACTTTATAACCATGAATAAAAGTCAGAAGCAATAAAAGACTAATACATTTGACCAAATGAAAATTAAAATTACTTCATGACCAAAAAAAAAAAAAAAAAAAAAACCCACAACAAATAAACACAACACACACAATCAAAAGAGAACTGATAACTTGGGAAAAAATATTTGCAACATGTACCACAGGCCAAAGGTTAATATTCCCAATACATTTTTAAAAATCTTTAAAACTGAGCAAAAAAGGACTAGAAACCTAATAGAGAAATAGTAAAAACAGACAATTCACAAATATATATATTTTATAAATGACCCTTAAACATGTGAAAAAATACTCACATTCATACATAAAATAATAAAAATTAACACACCGCTGAGGTACCACTTACCACCTATAAGATTAGAAAAAACTGAAAAATCTAACAGCTTAGGTTATTAGCAAGGCTTTGGGGAATTGGTACTCTAAAATTACTGGAGAGAATGCAAATTGGTGTAAGACTTCTGGAGAGAAATTTGGCAATAACAAAACAGCTCATTGCCTTATATTTTGGTCCAGTGGTCCTACTTCTAAGAATTTAATCTAAGATACATTTCAAACAACATGGAAATACATATGTACAATGTTATTCATTACTGCCTTGTTTGTAATCGCAAAATACAGTAAGCAATATGAATGCCCAGACAATGGAGAGTAGTTGGATAAGTTACGATACATTCAGAGAATGAAGTACAATGCAATTGTAAGAAGAAATAAGGGATATCTCTGAATTTATAAGGGGTGATTGTTAGCATATACTATTCAATAAAAATGACTTGTGAAAGAGTGCTTTTGGTATGTAGCTTTTTTTTCAATTAAAAAATGTAGAAAGGACTATATGAAATATACAGGTATATGCTTATTTGTGTAAAAAGAAACACAGGAAGAACAAATCAGAAACTAGTAAGAACAAGGGCCAAGTCATTGAAAAAGACCATGAGGCTGGAAAAGATTGAAGGCAAACGGAGAACGAAGTGGCAGAGGAAGAGATGGTTAGATAGTATCACCGACTCAATGGACATGAATTTGAGCAAACTCCGGGAGATAGTTTGCCATCTCCAGGACAGAGGAGCCTGGCATGCTGCAGTCCATGGGGTTACAAAGAGTTGGACAGGACTTAGTGACTGAACAATAGCAATAAAAGTGGTTTTCTAGAGGCTATAAGGCAGAAAGCAAAGAACTAAAGAGCCTCTTGATGAAAGTGAAAGAGGAGAGTGAAAAAGTTGGCTTAAAACTCAACATTCAGAAAACTAAGATCATGGCATCTGGTCCCATCACTTCATGGCAAATAGATGGGGAAACAATGGAAACAGTGACAGACTTTATTTTGGGGGCTCCAAAATCACTGAAGATGGTGAGTGCAGCCATGAGATTAAAAGATGCTTGCTCCTTGGAAGAAAAGTTATGACCAACCTAGATAGCATATTAAAAAGCAGAGACATTACTTTGCCAACAAAGGACCATCTAGTCGATGCCATGGTTTTTCCAGTGGTCATGTATGATTGTGAGAGTTGGACTATAAAGAAAGTTGAGCACCGAAGAATTGATGCATTTGAACTGTGGTGTTGGAGAAGGCTCTTGAGAGTCCCCTGGACTGCAAGGAGATCCAACCAGTCCATTCTAAAGGAAATCAGTCCTAAGTGTTCATTGGAAGGACTGATGTTGAAGCTGAAACTCCAATACTTTGGCTACCTGATGCGAAGAACTGACTCATTGGAAAAGACCCTGATGCTGGGAAAGATTGAGGGCAGGAGAAGGGATGACAGAGGATGAGATGGTTGGATGGCATCACCGACTCAATGGACATGAGTCTGTGTAAACTCTGGGAGTTGGGGATGTTTAGGGAGGCCTGGCGTGCTGCAGTTCATGGGTTGCAGAGTCGGACACAACTGAGCAACTGAACTGAACTGAGAGGCTATAGGCAGGGAATGTGATAAAAAGAATGAGGGAGGGGTATGTGGTAGAGGGGATGAGGAAGATCAGTGCTTCTCTAAGTCCACCTTTTGAGTAGTTTTGACTTTTAGAATCAGGCTAATGTTTCACATGCTCAAAAATAAACGAAAGGTAACATTTAACGTTATTAAAAGGTAATGAGGGTGGAATCCAAAAGTAACAAATGAATCTAACTATTACAAATGAGTAAAATAATCACACTGAAGTGTGTGAGGAATTAATAAAAGTTAGAATTCATCTAACTTTGGAAACTAGTATCTTGAGTAGACGTAGGAAGGCTAAAAATACGAAGAATTTTATGTAAATACTTTCTGTAGTTAGAGAATTTATTTTTCACAAAACTGAGTTAGCAAATTTGAAACTACTTTGCAAATATTCTAGCATTGAGAAAATAAGCAAATGTACTCCAGATAATGAGGCCAGATTTTTCACCTTTTGAAGAAAGAAGTTACAAATAGGGAAGTGGGGAAGTTTAGACACTGTGATGGTGTAGTAGAGTCATAACTCATGGTTTTCAATGTTTGTACAGATAGATATAAAAACAGATAAAGATAAATGTATATGTGAATACATATTTTTCCTAGCTCTACTTGCTTAAGGGGCTTAGAAGCAGTAATACTGCAGAAGATAGTGTTAAAAGATAGAATTATCTATTCTCTACATCTTGGTCTCAAACAAAATTCTCTGATAAAATAGATCAGGACCCCTGGGAGAAATGGCTGGTTTTACTACAGGGGCAGGGAAAATACAAGATCAACCTGGAGTATCTTGTGAAGCCAGAAAGTAATGGAGCATTAAGAAGTTAACATGAATGGGTTGAGCCTCTTCAATAAATGATGCTGGGAAAACTGGACAGCTACACGTGAAAGAATGAAATTAGGACACTTCCTAACACCATACACAAAGATAAACTCAAAATGGATTAAAGACCTAAACGTAAGACCAGAAACTATAAAACTCTTAGAGGAAAACATAGGCAGAACACTCGATGACAAAAATGAAAGCAAGATTTTGCACAGCAAAGGAAACTAAAAGCAAGGTGAAAAGACAACCCTCAGAATGGGAGAAAATAATAGCAAATGAGACAACTGACAAAGGATTAATTTCCAAAATATACAAGCAGCTCATATAACTCAATACCAGAAAAGCAAACAACCCAATCAAAAAGTGACAAAAAGACCTAAACAGACATTTCTCCAAAGAAGTACAGATGACTAACAAACACATGAAAAGATGCTCAACATCACTTATTATTAGAGAAATGCAAATCAAAACTACAATGAGATATCACTTCACATTGGTCGGAATGGCCATCATCAAAAGTCTACAAACAATAAGTTTTGGAGAGGGTGTGGAGAAAAGGGAACACTCTTGCACTGTTGGTGGGAATGTAAATTGATACAGCCACTATGGAAGATGGTATGATGCTGCTGCTGCTGCTAAGTCGCTTCAGTTGTGTCCAACTCTGTGCGACCCCATAGATGGCAACCCACGAGGCTCTCCCATCCCTGGGATTCTCCAGGCAAGAACACTGGAGTGGGTTGCCATTTCTTTCTCCAATGCATGAAAGTGAAAAGTGAAAGTGAAGTTGCTCAGTCATGCCGGACTCCTAGCAACCCCATGGACTGCAGCCTACCAGGCTCCTCCCTCCATGGGATTTTCCAGGCAAGAGTACTAGAGTGGGGTGCCATTGCCTTTTCCAGGAAGATGGTATAGAGATTTCTTAAAAAAACTAGGAATATAACTACCATATGACCCAGAAATCCCACTCCTAGGCATATACCCTGAGGAAACCAAAATTGAAAGAGACACATGGATCCTATTGTTCATTGTAGCACTATTTACAATAGCTAGAACATGGAAGCAACCTAGATGTCCATTGACAGATGAATGGATAAAGAAGTTGTGGTACATATGCACAATGGAATATTACTCAGCCATAACACATATGAGTCAGTTCTAATGAGGTGCTATTATATAGAGTGAAGTGAGTCAGAAAGAGAAATATAAACATTATATTCTAATGCATATATATGGAATCTAGAAAAATGGTACTGAAGAATTTATTTACAGGGCAACAATGGAGAAACAGACATTGAGAATAGACTTATGGACATGAGGAGAGGGGAGGAGAGGGTGAAATGTATGGAAAGAGTAACATGGAAACTTACATTATCATATGTAAAATAGATAGCCAATGGGAATTTGCTGTATGGCTCAGGAAACTCAAGCAGGGGCCCTGTATCAATTTAGAGGGGTGGGATGGGGTGGGAGATGGGAGGGAAATTTAGGAAGGAGGAGATATATAGTATACGTATGGCTGATTCATGTTGAGGTTTGACAGAAAACAGCAAAATTCTGTAAAGCAATTATCCTTCAATAAAATATAAACAAACAAACAAAAAAAGAAGTTAACATGAGTGGGTTGAAAAGACACAGAAGTCAAGTAAAAGGAGACTACTAAGACCAAAGCTGGAATAAATTAGAGTAAAAAACATTAATAATAGTAACAGATTATGATATGTTGAAGAAATGAATAAATGAATGAATAAGTGAAATGAATAAATAAATGAATGGAGATAGGAAAGCTGTTACACAAGAATTCCAATTTTAAAAAATGGGAATGGAATGATGGAAATAAAACATCACCATTTGGAAAATACCACAGAGGAGAGACTTGGTAGACAATATCTTAGGTCATTTTCAGGCATGATAAAATTTGAAAACTAAGTATACAGTAAAGGATTTTTTGGTGTGTTTATTATGTATGGATAGATTTATATTTGTGCATCAGCAAAGTTTTTCAAAGTATGGTGATAAATTTTCTAACATGTAGGTCATGTATCACATAAAATTTAAACTCTTGGTATGTGATTTCCTCTAAATCAAAATGAAAATATTTTCTTGCAGCCATCTGCTTTCTTTAAACAAAAAGAAAAGTATCTTCGATATCTTCTGGGCTCTAGCTAAAGTTGATTCTGCCTAATGTCAAGTCTGATCTTTTTTTTTTTTTTTCACTTCAGTAAAAGGAAGAAAGTGGTGCCACAAATTTTTGTCAAGAAAAGAAAACACTCCAGCATTTTCCTTACGTTGATGGAAATAACAAGTTTCCCTTGTTTGAAGAAGCGGAGCTCAGTCAAGGCTGCCACGTCAAACCTACACAGCCTAATCAGCTCAAGCTTCTGTGTCTGACTAGAATGTGCTTGTAATGTCAGGCTCTCTTTTTACCGAGTGCTGTTCCCTGTCATCACCTCCTACACAGTCTCTGCCCTTCTGGTCTTATCTCTCGTAAGAGGTTAAGAAAAATTGGAGGGAGTTGCTGATCAGCCAGCAGGAACTGTCAAAGCATCAGTCATTCTGGCCTTCCTCCCAAGACACAAAACAAATTATTCTCCCAGCCAGCCTCCTCATTGCCCTCTGGGCTCAGGTCTAAAACCGTTTGAACTCTCCCATATGGTTCTCGACGTGGGATTGTGTCATTCCATCAGGAAGCCACTCAAAGGATGTTTTCTCAGTTTGATTTATATTTTCCTTTTATCTCCAATATGCTTCCAGGAACACCAAGTCTTTCTTTGCCCTGTGTTTTCTTTCCTGCTTGCCCAGTTCCCCTTTTCCCTATATTATGTTCCATTCATGTACTGGTTTGAAGGGCACCAAACACAGTGAACAGTTTTGTTTATTCTAGATTTGATATTGCCATGCCGAGCATTCAATTTTTATTTGCATTTGTGTGATATGTGTATGTGTGTAGTAAACAAATATCACAAGATTTAAAGACTTCACATTAAACATCACATCTTTTGACACTGAAAAAGAGGGAGTGCTTTCCTATGAATAGCTTTCAGAGGCAATTTATGAATATACAGTATTTCAGTAGTTCAGGTACAATGTTTTAGAATAAAATCAATATTTGATAATATAGGACTTCCCTGGTGGTTCAGATGGTAAAGCATCTGCCTACAAAGCAGGAGACCTGGGTTCGATCCCTGGGTCAGGAAGATCCTCTGGAGAAGGAAATGGCAACCCCCTCTAGTAATCTTGCCTGGAAAATCCCATGGATGGAGGAGTGTGGTAGGCTACAGTCCATGTGGTCACAAAGAGTCGGTCACGACTGAGAGACTTCACTTTCACTTTGATAACATAAGAAAGCAATGGCATGAAAATCAATGGTATGGTCTATATTGTCCATTCTAATAGTGTGAATGGTACCTCTTAATGTCAAAGAAAATACAGAATATTGTAAAAATGCAGCTCCTGTCAAAGAATTTACAACCTAGCCATGTTGACAAATGAACAGAAGTAGAGCACAGATCTTAGACATAGAATGGAGATCATAGAATGTCATCCTTAAAATTATTAGGGATTAATTTCAGCAGTCTTAGGGAAGGAGGAAATTTCTGTAATTCATACTAAAGATTAAAAAAAAGTATGTGAGAGAAGGAAAAAGGAAAAGACTTAATCATAGAAGATAATGGACTTGTGCTCATTCTGTGCTTCTGATGTTCCAGTTCATGCCCACTATTTTTTTTTTTTTTCTCACCAACATTGCAATCTTTAACTGATTCAATTTAAGAGTGAAAGTAACTCTCTCACTCAGTATTTGGATTTCCTAAGAAAGATCCTTGATGAATTGTGAGAGGCAATTTATTTTCAAGGGAGGGAAGGCCTTCTTGTTCTTTGCCAGTTATTGACTAATTCAAATTCAGAGTGTCTCTGATTCTCTGAACCTAACAAAAATGTGTTTTATGGTAATTAACTCTGTTTAGTTGCACACACACTCAAAGCTCCCAGGGGTTCGGCTTTACCTTTATGAGTGATGCTGAAATCCACAGGACAGTAAAATACAGTTGGCTCAGAGAAGAGATTCTCTGAAAACATGTGGAGCATGTCCTGGACCATAATGCTACTAACCATACATACACACATACACATGTGTATATGTACATATACACGCACATAATAGTAATCACCACACTTATCTGATTCAATGGGACATTTTCTATTGAAACATAGGGTAAAAGTCCTTTTAATTTCTCTACAGGTCCTGAGAGGCTTAAAAGGCACAGAAGTGGTGAACCTGATTTAGTCCATTAACATCACTGTAGATTATGTAAATCAAGTCCTTCGGTCCTCTTCAAATTCTTAAACAAAACCAATTGTTTTACTTGCCACGTTTTTTATCCCTAGTCAGATTTGCTAAACTGCTAGTTAAATTAAAAACACAACTGAAAGAGTGTAAGTGGCTACATGTAATTTAGATTGGTTTACTAGTTTATTCTTTGATACAAGAATATTTATGACACTCCCACAACGTACAAGGCTCTGATGAAATAAAAGTGAAAAAGGTAGATGATTGAGGGTCCTACTTTCAAAAATGTATTTTAATCTGAAATAGCCAGTTTGAGCAGAATCTTTCGTTTTTTCCTCAAACAATTAATCAATTCTTTAAGTGTATTTATTTTTAAAATGAATAAGTGTCTACTTGGAGAAGGAAATGGCAACCTACTCAAATATTCTTGCCTGGAGAATCCCATGGACAGAGGAGCCCAGTGGGCTACAGCCCATGGTGTCACAATAGTGTTTGGCACAATTTAGCAACTAAAAACAAACAAAAACAAACAAAATGCCTACTTTGTGCTAGGCACAAGGGTTCAAGAATCATGTCAGGAAGTGTCCTGTCTCTTACAGTGCTTACTGTCTTTAATGATGGAGAGTTGCCTTAAGTGGAGTTCAAAATATTGGCACAAACGGCAAAAATCAAAGTAACATGACCTTGAATAGATGGGAAGATATCACATTAGAGATCAACATAACCATAGCTCCATAAGTCCTCAGAGATGATCCCACTGTTCCCTAGAACTAGTCTTGTAACAAATCACTATTTCAGGTTGGAACCAGATGGAGTAAGTTGCTTGATTTTCTTGTACAACCCTTCCTCCAAAAGCCTATCTTTGAAAACCAGAATCCCACTCAGCCTGGATAGTGCTTCTATGATGAGCATTCTTTGATGAGAGATCTGTAGGATATGGGATTCTGGGTGGGAAGAATTTATTCACATTTGCCAGTTTATAGTCATTCCAGGGCATGAGGTCACTGAGTCCAAAAGTGAATAGAAATGCCTACACTACTGAAGTTCTCAATCCCTCTTTCCCCATCATATGCTCATCAAAACTGTACACCCGATTCTGGAAAAACTCAAAAATAATTTTCCAAGTAAATGCTTCCACAATGTTCCCTGTTTTTCCCATACCCACTTAACTGAAATACAGCGAACATAATTTAATATTTTGAGAGTCAATATAAATTATGAGTCAATAATTGGGCCTGGTCATAATACAGTAGTCCTCTAAGTGGACAAGACAAAACAGGTACATCAAAATAGCTTTGTATAACTTTCTTCACCCTACTTGATTAGGGCTTCCCTGATAGCTCAGCTAGGAGAAGGCAATGGCAACCCACTCCAGTACTCTTGCCTGGAGAATCCCATGGACGCAGGAGCCTGGTAGGGTGCAGGCCGTGATGTTGCTAAGAGTCGGACATGACTGAGCAACTTCACTTTCACTTTTCACTTTAATGCATTGGAGAAGGAAATGGCAACCCACTCCAGTATTCTTGCCTGGAGAATCCCAGGGATGGCGGAGCCTGGGGGCCTGCCGTCTATGAGGTTGCACAGAGTAGGACACGACTGAAGCGACTCAGCAGCAGCAGATAGCTCAGCTGGTAAAGAATCCACCTGTGATGCAGGAGCCTCCAGTTGGATTCCTGGGTCTGGAAGATCTGCTGGAGAAGGGATAGGCTACCTACTCCAGTATTCTTGGGCTTCCCATGTGGCTCAGCTGGTAAAGAACCCACCTGCAACACGGGAGACTTGGGTTTGATCCCTGGATTGGGGAGATCCCCTGAAGAGAGGAAAAGCCACTCACTCCAGTATTCTGGCCTGGAGAATTCCATGGGCTGAATAGTCCATGGAGTTGCAAAGAGTTGGACATGACTGAGCAACTTTCATTTGATTATCAGCAATTATTTCCTGTTGACCTCAATGTACCTATCTGCTTGTATATACCCTCCTCACTCCCTCCTTTACAATCTTATGGGAAACCAGAGAGACAAATTTGACAATAGTTGTTTCACTTTCACTTGTATAAAATAAGATGAGATAGACTTTGAGCCAGGGCCTGAGGAGATTTTATTTGTAACTAGAATACAGTAAAATATAAACATGGTGAACTCCCATTTAGCTACTCTGAATATGGCCACCACTACACTCTCAGGTAAAACTACTATATATAAATAATGAAAATGTAATTGACTGATTCATTTCAAATGTTTAAACCAGTTGCAAGCAGGGATGACCCAGAGGAAAAAAAATTGCTTGCAGTGTAAAGGATTTATGTTTTGATTCTCAGAAGACATATACAGGCTTATCTGCATCTGTGAACATTTATTTGAGAATAAGTGTAATTGGAAATTTATTGTAGGACTGACTTAACTCTCTCCTGGCTTTTACTCAACATGGTTTCAACGTATCTTTAGGTACATAGCTGCATTAACTGAAACTGATTAAATCCAAAGAATTGGAACATTTGTGCATTTATTCAGTAAAATGTATTGGACACTATTTTAATTGTTGAAGATATGAAGATGTCAAGATAATGTGCACACCTTCAAGGGATCAGCACATGCAGGAAAGCTAGGGTAGATTTCTTTTAAGACAGTATGTCTGTACTTGGAAGCATCCCTTCAGTTCATTCCCCACCCCTCTTTTTTCCCCCTGGTGTAATGACCTTATATATTACTCTGTCCAATCTTGATACATAAATACCTACCCCCTCTCCTGCTCTGTGGCATATCAAAACCTTGAGACACCTTCTCTTATAAAAAAACTTGATAATAGAAAAAGAAAACATAAAATGAGAATAACATCTCTATGGTCTAGAAACTGGACAGAAATACACAGCCATGACCAGGTCGGAAGTTATGATCTTGATGGATTTCAGGTGCAGAAGCAGGTAGAGGTTACTGAGGGTTTGGTCCCTGTAGAGTAAGAGAGTAAAAGTGTTCCACATGAAGAGACACTGAACCTGTGTCTCTGGTGGGATGAGTTGCTCCTGCTCATAAAAGGAGTATGAAAAAAGATCTGTTGCAGACAATTTATAGCTCAATTAAAATTCCATTTTAGGAGGATACAGACATAACCTGTAGAAGTAAACTATACTTTCGAGTGAGGGAACAAGAGTTGTGGTATCTAATATATCATTTGGAGAGAAATCCTAATAATCGGTGTAAGCCTGAGTAAAGATAGAGTCCTCGGGGGTCTTGATGGAGTCAATCACAGGGTTAAGTAGGATTAAAAAGAGAGAAATTCCCATTGAAATGGATTGCAATCCAAAATTTCAAAGTAAAG
Organism: Bos javanicus; assembly: GCF_032452875.1. Lineage (NCBI taxonomy): Eukaryota > Metazoa > Chordata > Mammalia > Artiodactyla > Bovidae > Bos > Bos javanicus. Next base: position 86,046,877 of record NC_083874.1, on the reverse strand, counting down.
CAGTTTCCCAATCAACAATCAAAATGAAGATTTTATTCTGGTGATGTTAAAATAGCATAGGAATCAGAAAAGACAGAGGATGAGATGGTTAGATGGCATCAGTGACTCAATGGACATGAGTTTGAACAAGCTCTGGGAAAAGATGAAGGATGGGGAAGATGCAGAGTGCTGCAGTCCACAAGGTCGCAAAGAGTTGGACACGACTGAGTGACTGAACAATAACAACATTGAGAGACAAAGGGGTGAATAAAGGAATAACATCCGTTAGGGAAAATGCAAAATTATTATTTTTAAATAGAAAGAGGAATGAGGATAGGACAATATTCAGCTGGCACAATCTAAGAGCAAACTAGTGAATAGCATGAGGATTCCATCAGATTTCTCATTTAATTCACTAGTTTGCCGGTCAGATAAAGAAGAGAGGAAGAGGCATAGAAGATAAAGAGACACTTGTATAATTTCCAGAGGAGAAAACAAAGTGATGGAGCATCTTTATTTGCAAATATAATAGGTGAATGTTTTTTAGAACTGAATATATGAGTCCTTAAGTTGAAAATACTTCAAATACCAAGCAAAATAAGGTTAAATTCACACCAAGACACAGACTTGTTAAGCTGTAGAATATCAAGAATAAAGAAAACACAGTTAGAAAGAGTGAGAGGGGGAGTAGCCAAGATGGCAGAGTAGGAAGAACCTAAGTTCACCTCCTTCAAGAGCATACAAACATAATTTACAGAGTATTGATGAGAAAGATATTCTAAAATTAAAGATTTAAAGATGAAACCACAACAAGAAGTGTAGAAGGTGCAGAGATGTGATAGTCAAGACCCGTATCCCTAGGGTGACCCATTAACAGGGCAATGCTTACAACTGCAGAGGTTCTCCCCAAGAAGCAAAGGGTCTGAGCCACATGTTGGGCTCCCCACTCTGGAGGTCCTGCATCAGGAAGATGATTCCCAAGAAGATTTGGCTTTGAAGGCAACTGGGGCTTACTTTCAGGAGAGCCAAGCAGAAACAGAGAAATAGAGACTCTACTCTTAGAGATTGCACATACTATCTCATATACTCTGGGACCCAGGGTAGAAATAGTAATTTGAAAGCAGCCCCACCTGTTAACCTTGGAGAGCCTCTCAGAGAGACAGGAGGCAACTGGAGCTCACCCTGGGGACATAAACACTCGTGGCAATCATTTTCAGAAACTTGTTCTACCATGATGACAATGATGCTGGCAAATACCATTTTGGAATCTTCCCTCTACCTCATTAGTCCCAGAACCTGGCGCCACCAACCAACCTGTCAGCACTTCAGGCCAAGCAGCTAGCAGTGTGGGGCTACAGCTCCACCATCCAGCAGGCCAGTAATCAATCTACTGAATACACAGATGCAAAAACAGCAAATAAGGCAAAATGATGTAACAATGTAATATGCTCCACATGAAGGAACCAGATAAAATTCCAGAGGAAGAACTAAGTGAAGGGGGGACAGTCAATCTACCCAATAAAGAGTTCAAGGTAATTATTGTGAAGATGTTCAAATACTCAAGAGAAGATTGAATGAACAGAGTGAGAAGTTAGATGTTTTAAACAAAGAAAAAAATACACAGACATGAAAAACAGAACAAATGAAATTAAAAAGAAAAAACACTTGAAGGAATGGAATAAACAGTATTTAGATAATACAGAGGAACAAATCAGTGAACTAGAAAAAATAGCAGTGGAAATCACTGAAGCTAAACAGAAAAAAATAAAAAGAAATGAGTACAGTTTAAAAGCCCCCTGATGCAACACCAAACTTACTAACGTTCACATTACAGGGGTCTCAGAAGGAAAAGAGAGAACACGTCAAAGAACATATTTGAGGATGTAATATTTAAGAATATCCCTAACCTAGAAAAGGAAATAAACATTCAGGTCCAGGAAGCATAGAGTCCCAAACAGGATCAACACAAAGATGTACTATACTAAAATGGCAAATATTAAAGATAAAGAGAGAATACTAAAAGTAAGGGGGAAGCAGCGAGTTATGTACAAAGCAACTCCAATAAAGCTATCCATCTGCCTTTTAGCAAAAACTCTGACTTTTCAGCAGACACTCTACTGGCTGGAAGGAATGTTATGATATATTTAAGGTAATGAAGGGGAAAAACCTACAACCAAGTATATTCTACCTGGCAAACTTTCATTCAGATTTATAGAGAGATCAAAAGTTTTACAGACAAGCAAAAGTTTAAAGAGTTTATCACTTTGAAGCTAACTTTACAAGAAATGGTAAAGAAATTTCTCTCCACAAAAAAGGAAAGCCCACAACTAGAACCACGAAAATTACAATAAAGAAAACCTCACTGATAAAGATAAATATATACTAAAGGTAAATAGTCATCCACATACAAACTGAGTCGGAAGGTCAAAAGACAAAAGCAGTAAAATTATCTGTATCCACAGTAAGTAATTAAAGGACACTCATAAGACATAAAAAACAGTAAACACAGGTTGGGGAGTTGTTCAGCATTAAAATGTTTTGAACTTAAGAAGTAAGCAACTTGAAATAATCACATATATACATGTACACATATACATACACACACATATACCCCCACATACATACACACATGTATATGCACACAATGCATACACGTATATATAGTGAGCTGCATATAAACCTCATGGTAACTACAAACCAAAAATCTTTAACAGATACACACAGAAGAGAAAGGAATAAAGCAATAAAGATAAAAATCAAATCATAAGGGAAGAGAGCAAAAGAAGAAGAAAGGAACTACATAAATAGACCCCAAACAAGTAACAAAATGGCAGTAGGTGCATGCCTATCAATAATTATATTAAATGTAAATAGAATCAATGCTCCAATAAAAAGACATAGAGTGGCTGAATGGATGCAAATTTAAGACCTGTGTATATGCTGCCTATAAGAGACTCACTTTAGATCTAAAGACACACACAGACTGAAAGAGAAGGGATGGAAAAAGGTATTTCAAGTAACCGGAAATGAAAAGAAAGGCTGAACAGTAATACTTATATCAGACAAATAGACTTTAAAACAAAGATTGTAAAAGAAAAAAAGACATCGTCTTGATAATAATCAAGAAGACATAGTAATTATAAGAGACTACTATCAACAATTATATGCCAATAAAATGGACAACATGGAAGAAATGGACAAATTCTTAGAAAAGTACAACTTTCCAAAACTGGACCAGGAAGAAATAGAAAATCTTAACAGACCCATCACAAGCACAGAAATTGAAATTGTAATAAAAAATCTTCCAGCAAACAAAAGCCCAGGTCCAGACAGCTTCACAGCTGAATTCTACCAAAAATTTAGAGAAGAGCTAACACCTATCCTGCTCAAACTCTTCCAGAAAATTGCAGAGGAAGGTAAACTTCCAAACTCATTCTATGAGGCCACTATCACCCTAATACCAAAACCTGACAAAGATCCCACAAAAAAAGAAAACTACAGGCCAATATCACTGATGAACATAGATGCAAAAATCCTCAACAAAATTCTAGCAATCAGAATCCAACAACACATTAAAAAGATCATACACCATGACCAAGTGGGCTTTATCCCAGGGATGCAAGGATTCTTCAATATCCGCAAATCAATCAATGTAATACACCACATTAACAAATTGAAAAATAAAAACCGTATGATTATCTCAATAGATGCAGAAAAAGCCTTTGACAAAATTCAACATCCATTTATGATAAAAACTCTCCAGAAAGCAGGAATAGAAGGAACATACCTCAACATAATAAAAGCTATATATGACAAACCAACAGCAAACATTATCCTCAATGGTGAAAAATTGAAAGCATTTCCTCCAAAGTCAGGAACAAGACAAGGGTGCCCACTTTCACCATTACTATTCAACATAGTTTTGGAAGTTTTGGCCACAGCAATCAGAGCAGAAAAAGAAATAAAAGGAATCCAAATTGGAAAAGAAGAAGTAAAACTCTCACTATTTGCAGATGACATGATCCTCTACATAGAAAACCCTAAAGACTCCACCAGAAAATTACTAGAACTAATCAATGATTATAGTAAAGTTGCAGGATATAAAATCAACACACAGAAATCCCTTGCATTCCTATACACTAATAATGAGAAAACAGAAAGAGAAATTAAGGAAACAATTCCATTCACCATTGCAACGGAAAGAATAAAATACTTAGGAATATATCTACCTAAAGAAACTAAAGACCTATATATAGAAAACTATAAAACACTGGTGAAAGAAATCAAAGAGGACACTAATAGATGGAGAAATATACCATGTTCATGGATTGGAAGAATCAATATAGTGAAAATGAATATACTACCCAAAGCAATTTATAGATTCAATGCAATCCCTATCAACCTACCAATGGTATTCTTCACAGAGCTAGAACAAATAATTTCACAATTTGTATGGAAATACAAAAAAACTCGAATAGCCAAAGCTATCTTGAGAAAGAAGAATGGAACTGGAGGAATCACCTACCTGACTTCAGGCTCTATTACAAAGCCACAGTTATCAAGACAGTATGGTACTGGCACAAAGACAGAAATATAGATCAATGGAACAAAACAGAAAGCCCAGAGATAAATCCATGCACATATGGACACCTTATCTTTGACAAAGGAGGCAAGAATATACAATGGAGAAAAGACAATCTCTTTAACAAGTGGTGCTGGGAAAACTGGTCAACCACTTGTAAAAGAATGAAACTAGAACACTTTCTAACACCATACACAAAAATAAACTCAAAATGGATTAATGATCTAAACGTAAGACCAGAAACTATAAAACTCCTAGAGGAGAACATAGCCAAAACACTCTCCGACATATATCACAGCAGGATCCTCTATGACCCACCTCCCAGAATATTGGAAATAAAAGCAAAAATAAACAAATGGGACCTAATTAACCTTAAAAGCTTCCGCACATCAAAGGAAACTATTAGCAAGGTGAAAAGGCAGCCTTCAGAATGGGAGAAAATAATAGCAAATGAAGCAACTGACAAACAACTAATCTCAAAAATATACAAGCAACTCCTACAGCTCAACTCCAGAAAAATAAATGACCCAATCAAAAAATGGGCCAAAGAGCTAAATAGACATTTGTCCAAAGAAGACATACGGATGGCTAACAAACACATGAAAAGATGCTCAACATCACTCATTATCAGAGAAATGCAAATCAAAACCACTATGAGGTACCATTTCACGCCAGTCAGAATGGCTGCGATCCAAAAGTCTACAAGCAGTAAATGCTGGCGAGGGTATGGAGAAAAGGGAACCCTCTTACACTGTTGGTGGGAATGCAAACTAGTACAGCCACTATGGAGAACAGTGTGGAGATTCCTTAAGAAACTGGAAATAGAACTGCCTTATGATCCAGCAATCTCACTGCTGGGCATACACACTGAGGAAACCAGAAGGGAAAGAGACACGTGTACCCCAATGTTCATCACAGCACTGTTTATAATAGCCAGGACATGGAAGCAACCTAGATGCCCATCAGCAGATGAATGGATAAGAAAGCAGTGGTACATATACACAATGGAGTATTACTCAGCGATTAAAAAGAATACATTTGAATCAGTTCTAATGAGGTGGATGAAACTGGAGCCTATTACACAGAGTGAAGTAAGCCAGAAAGAAAAACACCAATACAGTACACTAACGCATATATATGGAATTTAGAAAGATGGTAACAATAACCCTGTGTACGAGACAGCAAAAGAGACACTGATGTATAGAACAGTCTTATGGACTCTGTGGGAGAGGGAGAGGGTGGGAAGATTTGGGAGAATGGCATGGAAACATGTATAATATCATGTATGAAACGAGTCGCCAGTCCAGGTTCGATGCACGATACTGGATGCTTGGGGCTGGTGCACTGGGACGACCCAGAGGGATGGTTTGTGGAGGGAGGAGGGAGGAGGGTTCAGGATGGGGAACACATGTATACCTGTGGTGGATTCATTTCGATATTTGGCAAAACTAATACAATATTGTAAAGTTTAAAAATAAAATAAAATTAAAAAAATATATATACGCATCCTATATAGGGGCACCTAAATACATAAACCGAATATTAACAGACATGAGGGAGAAACTGACAACGGCACAGTAACAGGAGGGGACTTCTGCATCTCACTACGTCACTGGACGTGTGGGGCTTCTGCATCTCACTATGTCACTGGACGTGTGGGACTTCTGCATCTCACTACGTCACTGGACGTGTGGCTTCCCAGGTGGCTCTGCCTGTTAAGAATCTGACTACAGTATGGGAGACCTGGGTTCAGTCCATGGGCTGGGAAGATTCCCTGGGGAAGGAAATGACAATCCACTCCAGTATTCTTGCCTGGAAAATTCCATGGACAGAGGGGCCTAGTGGACTACTGTTTATGCGGTTGCAAGCAGAGAGTTGGACGTGACTGAGCAACTAACACTTCAGTTCGCATTGATGGACAGATTATTCAGGCAAAAGATTTGTAAGAAAACACTGGCCTTAAATGGCACATTAGAAAAACAAATAGACTTAACTGGGTTATAGAGAACATTCTACCCCAAAGCAGCAGAATACAACTTCTTCCCAGTGCACATTAGACATTCTTCAGAATAGATTATGTGCTGCCATAAAACAAGCCTCAGAACGTTTAAGAAAACTGAAATCATATTAAGCATCTTTTCTGACAATTATTTGAAACTAGAAATCAAATATAAGAAAAAAACTGCGTAAAATGAAACATGTGGAGGCTAAACAACACACTACTAAACAACCAATAAATCACTGAAGAAATGAAATAAGAAATAAAAAATACCTGCAGGCAAATAAAAACACAGATTCAACACCTATGTAATGCAGTAAAAGCAGTTCTAAAGGCAAGTTTTTACCAATACCAACCTAAGGCAGAAACAAGAAAAATCTGACAAAAGCAATCTAATATTATACTTAAAGTCTAGAAAAAGAAGAAATAATGCCCAAATTTAGTAGAAGAAATCATAAAAACTAGAGCAGAAAGAAATGAATGGATACTAAAAACACGACAGGAAAGATCAATGAACATAAGAGGTGGTTCCTTGAAAAGACAAACAAAATTGATAAACCTCTGGCCAGACTAATCAAGAGAAAAGGAGAGTAGGTGCAATAAATAAGATGAAAAAGAAGTCACAATTGTCAACACAGAAATGCAAAGACTCTGGCCTATAATTATGAAAATTATATGCCAATAAAATGGACAACCTAAAAGAAATGGACAAATTTCTAAAAATGTACAATTCTCCAAGACTGAATTGGGAAAAATTAGACTAATCATGGGTAATGAAATTTAATCAATAACAAAGAAACACCTCCCATCAAACTAAAAAGATTTTGCACAGCAAAGGTAATATCAACAAAATGAAAAGGCTGCCTATTGAATGGGATAAGATACTTGCAAATATATCTGGTAAAGAGTTAGTATCCAAAATATACAAAGAACTTTACAATTCAATGTATAAAAACACCTCAAAAAGTGGGCAGAGGATCTGGATAGACATTTTTCCAAAGAAGACATATAGATGGGCAACAAACACATGAAAAGATGCTCTCCAGCACTAATCATCAGGGAAATGCAAATATATCACACTTGTCAGACTGGCTGTTTTCAAAAGGACAGCAAATAACAAGTGTTGGTGAGGACAGAGGGTAAAGGAACCCTCCTATACCTTTTTTTTTTTTTTTTTTTGGTGAAAGCCAGTTGTATTGGTCAGGAGAGATTTTAAAAACCCCCATGGCAGCTGCTGCAGGAACCAACTGCATGGATAAAACGGCCATCACAGAGTGCCCCCCTCTCATCAGGTCTCCTGGCAACTTCACCTTGCCCCAGGACTCCCCTCGAGGTCGTCCCTTTACCCTCACGGGTGGTGGGTGCCTCCATCCCGGATGAGTGGGAGGCCCAGGGAGGCTGGCGAGGCCCACATCCTGGTGGAGCTCAGCATGTCCAACTGTCCTTCCTGAAGCCACTGCTTTTGGAGAACGTGCTCTCCTTTGTAACCACCAGCGCTTACCCCCGGCCTGGCCATCTGCCTCCAGCCCCGCCATTGGGGCTCCCGCAGCTCCTTCTGTGGGTCCTTGTTCATCTGCTCTGCTCTCCCAAGCTCAGCCTGGAGGTAAGCGTGTGTTTCTGGACCAAATCTCAACGGGTAACTGACACCACAGTTGGCCACACGTACCTCACTCACTACCTTGTGGATAAGATTCCAAGAAGAGGTGAGAAGCTAGGAGCACTGTGGGTGCAGACTGGATGAAAACATCAATCCAATGGCAGACTAAGCGAGTTATCTGGAAGTCCCTTGAATCTCCATTCAATAACTCCTAACATGTGTCAGCTTTCTTGTTTCTGCTTTTAATTCTGCCATTTCCTCAATATTCAGATCTTAACAGAGACAACAGGGCTATTGTTTGCCAAATCCTGGCTAGGAATTCAGGGCATAGAAAGAAAACTGGTGGGAATATAAACTGGTGCAGCCATTGTGGCAAGCAGCATGGAGAATTTTTTTAAGGTCAAAAAATAAAGTCAGAAGAAATTCTACTTCTGATTATTTATCTGAAAAAAAAATGCTGATTAAAAATGATATATGCAACCCTATGTTTATTGCAGTGTTATTTACAATAGTCAAGATATGAAAGTAACCTAAGTGACCATCAATTGGTGAATGGATAAAGGAGATGTTTTATATATATATATATACACACACCACACATATATACACATAAACACACACATTTACACACACACAATATATATATATACACACATGCATATACATAGTAGTATATTACTCAGCCATAAAGAAGAATGGAATCTTTTGCAATCTGTGACAACATGGATGCACCTAAAAGGTACTACGGTAAGTGAAATAAGTCAGACAGAGAAACACAAATACTGTATGATTTCTCTTATATGTGGAATCTAAAAAGAAAACAAATAAACAAACAGAAAAACAGAAACAGAGTTATAGATACACCGAAAAAACAGGTTGTTGCCACAGGGGAAGGGAGTGGTAGAGGAAAGAAAGAGATGAGGGCGATTAAAAGATACAAACTTCCTGTTGTAAAATAAATGAGTCATGGTATGAAACATACAGTTTGGGGAATATATTTAATAGCTCTATAATATCTTTGCATGGTGACATATCGTAACTAGACTTATCATGGTAGATGTTTTAAAATGTATAGAAATCTTAAGAGTTCTCATCACAAGGAAACATTTTTCTAATTTTTAAATTAGAAAGTATCTATATGAGAAGATGGATGTTCACTAAACTTACTGTGATAACCCTTTTATGATGTAAGTCAAATCCTTATGATGTACCCCTTAAACTTTCATAGTGCTGTATGTCAAATATTTCTCAATAAAACTGGGGGCAAAAAAGAGTTTTTTTTCAAAAGGTCAAATAGACTGCAGCTGTCTATCAGCAACAAAAGCTGCTGGAACATAATAAAACAATAGCTTCAAAATGCTGGAGAAAAATAATTGTCAGCATAGAATTTTATATCAGCCCAGGAACTGTTCAAGAGTGTGAGCAAATCAGAGTATTTTCTGACATAAGAAGACAAAGGCAGTTTACCACCTACACACCTCACTGAAAGAACTAACAAAGCATTCGTTCAGCAAGAAGTTAAAAAGCAAAAGAACAGAAGTGTCAGATGCAAGAAACAAGAAGTAAAGAAGCGAAAATTGGCCAAAAACCACAGAGACAATTTTTGTTTGTTTTGTTTGTTTTAGAGGAAGTTTCTTGAGCTATTCAATATAGTAGCCACTAGATATATATGGTTATTTGAGTTTCAACTAATTAAGATGAAATTAAAAATTCAGCCTCTCCCTCTGTCATATCAGCCATATTTTAAATACTCAGTAGCCACATTTGGGGCTTCCCTGATGGCTCAGATGGTAAAGCATCTGCCTGCAATGCGGGAGACCTGGGTTCGATCCCAGGGTCGGGAATATCCCCTGGAGAAGGAAATGGCACCCCACTCCAGTACTCTTGCCTGGAAAATTCCATGGACAGAGGAACCTGGTAGGCTACAGTCCTTGGGGTCACAAAGAGTTGGACATATGGCTTAAGTATTGTAATGGACAGTGTGGATATAGAATATTTGCATTATTTCAGAAAGTTTTATTAGATAGCACTAGGTGGTTCAGACAGTAAAGGATCTGCCTGTGAAGTGGGATACCTGGGTTCAATCCCTGGTTGGGGAAGATCCTGTGGAGAAGGGAATGGCCTCCCACTCCAGTATTCTTGCCTGAAGAATTCCATGTACAGAGGAGACTGGCAAGTCCATGGGGTTGCAAAGAGTTGGACAAGACTGAGTGACTAATACTTTCACGTTCTTTTCAGTGATAGTTTAGGGAAACACGGAATGCGATGCAATTTACACTCTTAAACTGCACTAGAGAGAGTATAAGCAGATGATATATTCACTGATAAGAACAGTTTAATCAGTATACAATCTTCTCAATTTTTTTGTGTGTGTGGTAATCATAAATGGAATAAAATTTTCCAGTTTCATATACAAATTGCCTCATACTGATAAGGTCTTGTTAAGCTTATTAAATCAGTCTCAGTTACAAAAATCTTTAAAAAGTGAAATTGAAGGCATACCTTAAAAAGAGTAAATTTGGAAAGTCATCTTTCTATTTGTTCATGTTAAAACAAGTCGTATGCATCTGGACAATATATGCTGCTGCTGCTACTGCTGCTAAGTTGCTTCAGTCGTGTCCGACTCTGTGTGACCCCATAGACGGCAGCCCACCAAGGCTCCCCTGTCCCTGGGATTCTCCAGGCAAGAACACTGGAGTGGGTTGCCATTTCCTTCTCCAATGCATGAAAGTGAAAGTGAAGTTGCTCAGTCGTGTCCGACTCCCAGCGACCCCGAAGACTGCAGCCCACCAGGCTCCTCTGACCATGGGATTCTCCAGGCAAGAGTACTGGAGTGGGATGCCATCGCCTTCTCCCGGACAATATATAACCAAACAAAAATGAAACAAAACAGATAGACAACAACAAATTCTCCTATTGATTTCATATGCATTTAGGCTTCACTTTGCAAATGTAAAAGGAAGTTGCATAAGACATAAGTATTGTTTTGCAACATCTTCATAGTTTCTATTATAAATTATGTTACAGTCTTAGATATACAGAGGTTGAGTTAATTGGATGTTTTTAAGTAAAATAATCAGGCTTTAATTTTTTATAAAACTGTAAAATGCTGTTAGCTCATTTATTTGTTCATTTGTTAATTTTATTTACTTAATATATAATTATGTTACATGCCTGCTACATCCTAGGCACTGTGCTAAGCCCTTGGAATTTATTAATATTTAAGATATTATCCTTGCCTTCAAGGAGTTTTTCTAGCATGAAAAACAGACTTTAGATAGAATCACTTCAAATAGCTGTATTTGTAGTTCAAAATTGGTTGAATATTGACAATTTCATATATTTAATCTAATGCACTGTTGTTGCTGTTTAGTCGCTCAGTTGTGTCCAACTCTTTTTTGATCTGATGAACTCTAGCCCACCAGGTTCCCCTGTTCATGGGATTTTCTAGGCAAAAATACTGGAGTGGATAGCCATTTCCTCCTCCAGTAGATTTTCCCAACCCAGGGATCGAACCCACATCTCCTGCATTGCAAGTGAATTCTTTCCCATCTGAGTCACTAGGGAAAAGGAAAGGAAAGTGAAGTCACTCAGTCGTGTCCGACTCTTTGCAACCCCATGGACTGTAGCCTATCAGGCTCCTCCGTCCATGGGATTTTCCAGGCAAGAGTGCTGGAGTGGATTGCCATTTCCTTCTCCAGGGGATATTCCCGACCCAGGAATCGAACGCAGGTCTCCCGCATTTCGAGCAAACGCTTTACCGTCTGAGTCACCAGGGAAGTCTGAGTCACTGGGGAAGCCCCAATCTAATGCATAAGTGATTTTAATTCAGATTAATAAATCTGTAATGTGTATATGCTGCTGCTGCTTCACGAAAGATATGAGGCCTGAGCTCAGATATGTAGGGAGAGTAAGAGTCAGGACAAGAGGAAACAGGCTTTTAACTTTGAGCGATTTATTTAACTGATCTGATTCTTAGCTCTTTGTCTTAAAAAAGGCAAAGATAATTGGAAACTCTGTACATCCTTGATGGGAATGTAAAATTGTGAAGCTCTTATGGAAGATAGTATGAATGTGCCTCAAAAAATTAAAATTAGAACTTCCATATGATCCAGTAATTCCATGTTTGGATTATTTATCCAAAATAATTGAAAGTAAGATTATAGAGATATTTGTACTCCTTTGTTCATTACAGCAGTATTCCTGATAGCCAAAGCATGGAAATAACTGCCCATTAAAGGATGAATGTATAAAGAAAATAAGATATGGTATATACAGTAGACCCTTGAAAAACATGAATTTGAACTGAGGAAATTTTTCAATATACACACAGTTGGCTCTCTATATTGGAGGGTTTTTGCAGCTTCAGATTCAACCAGGGATTGAAATTTCCAACTGTGGTTGGTTGAATCCATGGAAGTGGAATCTATGGTTACAGAGAGCTGACTATGGGTTTTGAGTGTCATCAGAGTTTGGTAAATGAAGGGGCTCCTGAAACCAACCCTCCTCAGATACTGAGGGACAATTGTACATAGAATAAAATATTCAGTCTTTGAAAGGAAAGAAATCCTACCATTTATGACAATGTGAACGAACACAGCATTATGCTAGGTGAAATAAGTTGCAGAAGAATAAATACTGTATTAGTTCACTTATCTGGGGTAGATAAAATATCTAAACTCATAGAAGCAGAGAGTCCAATGGTGATTGCCCTGGGACGAGGGGTGCAGGAAATAGGGAGTTACTATTCAATGGGCAAACAATTTCACTTATGGAGAATGAATAAGTTCTAGAGGTCTGCTTGCAACGTTGTGCATAAACTTAACAATATGTTGTGTATTTCAAAATTTGTTAAAAGAGTAGTTTTCATGCTAAATATTCTTACTACAATAAAGGCGATGATAATAGCTACCATACTATTAGGATGATTCAAAGGAAATGATATATGCAAAGCAGTCAGAACCTAGACTAAAATAGTTCAATTGATCCTCAACACAATAGCCATTTAGTAATATTATAAAGGTGAGTACTGTTAAGAGGAGGAGAGATCAATAAACAATCATGGTAGTTGGGTCTTATCACTTTCATTAGCCAAAATAACAAATCATGTATTCATAAAATGTATCGAGGTGCAAACTAACAGACGCATAATGTCCAAAGTGTGCTTGTTTTAGTTTTTTCTTAGTGAAAATTTGGAATATGTTTCAAAAACAAAGTTTTAAATGAGGATACAGTGAAATATCTCCCACCCTTAAAGCCTATCAGCTTAATTTCACTCATCTTCCCCCTCCTTGTCCAAGGAGGTAATCACTGTTAACACTTTCCTCTTTATCTTTTCAGGGATGTTTTAAGCAATAAAGCAAAACCAAACCATGAATAGTTTATTTCTTGTGTTTTGCATGAATGGTGGCATGTTGTACACAACTTTTCATCTTTATCAGTAAATGTATACTACATATTATATTGGAGAAGGAAATGGCAATCCACTCTGGTGTTCTTGCCTGGGAATTTCATGGACAGAGGAGCTTGGAGGGCTACAGTCCATGGGGTCACAAAGAGTGGGACATGACTAAAGGACTGAGCACAGATATTATATATATCTCCTATATATATAAGAATTAGGAGACTTATATATAAGTCTATTTCTATTTCTTATATATAAGTTCTATATATATAACTTATATTATCTATTATTTATATATGTCTACATCTATTTCTGCTTTATTGACTATGCCAAAGCCTTTGACTGTGTGGATCACAATAAACTGTGGAAAATTCTTAAAGAGATGGGAATAACAGACAACCTGACCTGACTCTTGAGAAACCTATATGCAGGTCAGGAAGCAACAGTTAGAACTGGACATGGAACAACAGACTGGTTCCAAATAGGAAAAGGAGTACGTCAAGGCTGTATATTGTCACCCTGCTTATTTAACTTATATGCAGAGAACATCATGAGAAATGCTGGGCTGGAAGAAGCACAAGCTGGAATCAAGATTGCCAGGAGAAATATCAATAACCTCAGCTATGCAGATGACACCACCCTTATGGCAGAAAGTGAAGAGGAACTAAAAAGCCTCTTGATGAAAGTGAAAGTGGAGAGTGAAAAAGTTGGCTTAAAGCTCAACATTCAGAAAACAAAGATCATGGCATCCAGTCCCATCACTTCATGGGAAATAGATGGGGAAACAGTGGAAACAGTGTCAGACTTTATTTTTGTGGGCTCCAAAATCACTGCAGATGGTGACTGCAGCCATGAAATGAAAAGACACTTACTCCTTGGAAGGAAAGTTATGACCAACCTAGATAGCATATTCAAAAGCAGAGACATTACTTTGCCAATAAAGGTTCGTCTAGTCAAGGCTATGGTTTTTCCTGTGGTCACGTATGGATGTGAGAGTTGGACTGTGAGGAAAGCTGAGCGCCAAAGAATTGATGCTTTTGAACTGTGGAGTTCAAAATGCTTTTGAACTGTTGGAGAAGACTCTTGGGAGTCCCTTGGACTGCAAGGAGATCCAACCAGTCCATTCTGAAGGAGATCAGCCCTGGGCTTTCTTTGGGGGGAATGATGCTGAAGCTGAAACTCCAGTACTTTGGCCACCTCATGCGAAGAGTTGACTCATTGGAAAAGACTCTGATGCTGGGAGGGAATCGGGGCAGGAGGAGAAGGGGACGACAGAGGATGAGATGGCTGGATGGCATCACTGACTCAATGGACGTGAGTCTGAGTGAACTCGGGGAGTTGGTGATGGACAGGGAGTCCTGGCGTGCTGCGATTCATGGGGTCGCAAAGAGTCGGACATGACTGAGCGACTGAACTGAACTGAATTCTAATATGCCTGAATAGCATTTCCAATGTACATATGTAATATAATTTAACAGGTCGAACTGTATGAGATAGTTGATAATTGACTGTTTTTGAACTGTGAAAATAAACATTGCATATGATTTATCATCAGTTCAGTTCAGTTCAGATATTTAGTCATGTCTGACTCTTTGCAACCCCATGGACTGCAGCACTCCAGGCTTCTCTGTCTATCACCAACTCCCAGAGATTGCTCAAACTCATGTCCATTGAGTCAGAGATGACATCCAACCATCTCATCCTCTGTCAACCCCTTTTCCTCCTGCCTTCAAACCTTCCCAGCATCAGGGTATTTTCTAATGAGTTGGCTCTTTGCATCAAGTGGCCAAAGTATGGGAGCTTCAACTTCAACATCAGTCATTCCAGTGAATATTCAGGACTGATTTTCTTTAGGATTGACTGGTTTGATCATCTTGCTGTTTAAGGGACTCTCAAGAGTCATCTCCAGCACCACAGCTCTAAAGCATCAATTTTTGGTGCTCAGCCTTCTTTATGATCCAACTCTTATATCCATACATGACTACTGGAAAAACCACTGTTATGACTATACAGACCTTTATCAGAAAAGTAAAGTCTCTGCTTTTTAATATGCTTTCTAGATTTGTTATAGCTTTTCTTCCAAGGAGCAAGCATCTTTTAATTTCATGGCGCCAGTCACCATCTGCAGTGATTTTGGAGCTCAAGGAAATAAAGCCTGTCACTGCTTCCATCGCTTCCTCATCTATTTGTCATGAACTGACAGGATGCCATGATTTTTGTTTTTTGAATGTTGAGTTTTTTCACTCTCCTCTTTACTTTCATCAAGAGGCTCTTTAGTTCCTCTTCACACTTTGCCATAAGGGTGGTGTCATCTGCATATCTTAGGTTATTGATATTTCTCCTAACAATCTTGATTCCAGCTTGTGCTTCAGCAGGCCAGTGTTTTGCATGATGTACTCTACATAGAAGTTAAATGAGCAGGGTGACAATATACAGCCTTTCCCAATTTGGAACCAGTCCACTGTTCCATGTCTGGTTCCAACTGTTGCTTCTTGACCTACATACACGTTTCTCAGAAGGTAGGTAAGATGGACTGGTATTCCCATCTCTTGAAGAATTTTCCACAGTTTGTTGTGATCCACACAGTGAAAGGTTTTAGTGTAGTCAGTGAAGCAGAAGTAGATGTTTTTCTGGAATTCTCTTGATTTTTCTAGGATTCAACAGATGTTGGCAATTTGGTCTCTGGTTCCTTGGCCTTTTCTAAACCCATCTTGAACATCTGGAAGTTCTCAGTTCACATACTGTTGAAGTTTCACTTGGAGAATTTTGATCATTACTTTGTTAGTGTGTGAGATGAGTGCAATTGTGCAGTAGTTTGAACATTCTTTGGGATTGGGATGAAAATTGACGTTTTCTAGTCCTGTGGCCACTGCTGAGTTTTCCAAATTTGCTGGCATAATGAGTGCAGCACTTTCACAGCATCATCTTTAAGGATATGAAATGGCTTAGCTGGAATTCTATCACCTCCTCTAGCTTTGTTTATAGAGATAGTTCCTAAGGCCCACTTGACTTTACACTCCAGGATGTCTGGCTCTAGGTGAATGATCACTATATCATGGTTATCTGGGTCATTGAGACGTTTTTGTATATTTCTTTTGTGTATTCTTCAGTTCAGTTCAGTTCAGTCGCTCAGTCATGTCCGACTCTTTGCGACCCCATGAATCCCAGCACGCCAGGCCTCCCTGTCCATCACCAACTCCCGGAGTTCACTCAGACTCACATCCACCGAGTCAGTGATGCCATCCAGCCATCTCATCCTCTGTTGTCCCCTTCTCCTCCTGCCCCCAATCCCTCCCAGCATCAGAGTCTTTTCCAATGAGTCAACTCTTCGCATGAGGTGGCCAGAGTACTGGAGTTTCAGCTTTAGCATCATTTCTTCCAAAGAAAGCCCAGGGCTGATCTCCTTCAGAACAAACTGGTTGGATCTCTTTGCAGTCCAAGGGACTCTCAAGAGTCTTCTCCAATACCACAGTTCAAAAGCATCAATTCTTCGGCACTCAGCTTTCTTCACAGTCCAACTCTCACATCCATACATGGCCACTGGAAAAATCATAGTCTTGACTAGATGGACCTTTGTTGGCAAAGTAATGTCTCTGCTTTTCAATATGCTGTCTAGGTTGGTCATAACTTTTCTTCCAAGGAGTAAGTGTCTTTTAATTTCATGGCTGCAGTCACCATCGGCAGTGATTTTGGAGCCCAGAAAAATAAAATCGGACACTGTTTCCACTGTTTCCCCATCTATTTCCCATGAAGTGATGGGACCAGATGCCATGATCTTCATTTTCTGAATGTTGAGCTTTAAGCTAACTTTTTCACTCTCCTCTTTCACTTTCATCAAGAGGCTTTTTAGTTTCTCTTCACTTTCTGCCATAAGGGTGGTGTCATCTGCATAGCTGAGGTTACTGATATTTCTCCCGGCAATCTTGATTCCAGCTTGTGCTTCTTCTAGCCCAGAGTTTCTCATGATGTACTCTGCATATAAGTTAAATAAGCAGGGTGACAATATACAGCCTTGACGTACTCCTTTTCCTATTTGGAACCAGTCTGTTGTTCCATGTCCAGTTCTAACTGTTGCTTCCTGACCTGCATATAGGTTTCTCAAGAGGCAGGTCAGGTCGTCTAGTATTATCTTCTGATACCACTTCTGTCCTTTATTGTGCCCATCTTTACATGGAATGTTCCCTTGGTATCTCTGATTTTCTTGAAGAGGTCTCTAGGGTTTCCCATTCTATTGTTTTCCTCTATTTCTTTGCATTTATCACTGAGGAAGACTTTCTTATCTCTCTTTGTTATTCTTTGGAACTCTGAATACATATACATTTATCTGATACATATATTTTATCATATGGGTATCTAATTTCCTAGTGAAGGTCATGTTACATTTCATAAAGTTTTATTAGTACTCAGCCATATACATTCATTACATGTTGTTTTGGGCTCCAAAATCACTGCAAATGATGACTGCAGCCAGGAAACTAATTAAATTGAATTAAATCTTGTTCCTTGGAAGAAAAACTGTGACAAACCTGCTGCTGCTGCTGCTAAGTCGCTTCAGTAATGTCTGAGTCTGTGCGACCCCATAGACAGCAGCCCTAGACAGCATATTAAAAAGCAGAGACATTACTTTGCCAACAAAGACTCATATAGTCAAGTTGTACCATGAAGAAGGCTGAGCACCAAAGAATTGATGCTTTTGAACTGATGGACCTGAGTTCGAGCAAGCCATGGAATTCTCCAGGCAAGAATACTAGAGTGGATTGCCATGCTCTCCTCTAGGGGATCTTCCCAACCCAGGGATCTAACAGAGGTCTCTTACGTTTCCTGCTTTGCAGGCGGGTTCTTTACCACTAGTGTCACCTGGGAAGTCTGAATGATGATGTGATGATGCCACAGTGAGCAGAGAATATACACTGAATATTTTCATTTATTGTCTGCTCACTTGCGTATAGTATGAATCTAAAATCATTATATTTTTGAGAGCAGCAAAGCAGTGCAGACAGCATGTTGTTGTTGTTCAGTTGCTCCACTGTGTCCAACTCTGAGACACCAAGGACTCCAGCACGCCAGGTTTTCATGCCCATCACTAACTCATGGAGCTTGCGGGCTAAAGTCTATAGGATTGCAAAGTTGGACATGACTGAAGCTACTTAGTATACACGCACACATCATCATTCCCCTTCTATTTGACAAGCACATTTCCCTTACTCCTGCCTTTGAATTCTCCTTGTTTCTCATCTAACCTGCTTGTAGGTAACCTTACAACTTGTGTATGTCACAGGATTCTGCACAAATAGGGCAGCGGTTTTGAACACTTCCCCAAGACTGAGACCTGAAGGAACTGGCAGCCCTTAAGTGTTCTCGTCCTTTGTTCCTTGTTTAATTTGTGGGCAGTCATCTTACTGTCCATGAAAGGAAAGTGTTAGTTCCTTTGGGCTGAAAAATCTTGAGAAATAAGAAATGAATTGTTATATGTTAAAGAGTTACATTCACTGCATAGCTGATGATGTCCAGATCTTTCCCCAACCATGACCTAAAGGTGGAATTTACAAAGCTGCAGGGAGGACTTTAGGTTGTGGTGACTTTCATTGACTCCTTCAGTGCTGAGACAGTTAAGTCCTATTTTTCCAGCCAGGAGTGCAGACTCCAAGAGGCAGGAAGCTGCTGCCAGGTGTGTAACAGCCCCCAGCTCCACAATCCTGCTTCACCACCTGCAGTCTGTGTATCTACAGGGCTCCTGGAGAATAGAACTCAAGTGGGAGAATTCTTTTATCCAATCATCAAATTTATCCTGATAGTTTAGGAGCAAGGAGCGAAGAAAACAAAGGTTGAAAAATGAAATGCAGTGTGTAATTCAGACAAGGCTGAAAAAGCTTTTCTTCTCCATGCTGGGAAATACTTGTGCAGTATTACAAACTCAAAGGAGTATTAAAAATACCATTCTTATTCACATTTCTTTAAAATACTGAGCTGGACAAAGAAAATATCTATGTTGGCCAAATTCTACTTTGGGGCCATTAAGTATCCTCTGAATTCAACCTTTTATTCTACAAATGAGGAAATTGATGCCAATAAAATTTAAGTGATGTATTCAAGGGATATGACTCATTGGTGCCATGCTAGGACCAGAAGGTGCTTATGCTTCCTACAATCAATTCAAAATTTAATGCTAAATTCTTTTAATGGTCATGTAGAGCCCTGGAATTCATAAATGCTTCCAAATATGTTTTAATGCATTTACACTTCCTGAACGGAACCTTTCTTGGAGAAATGTTCACTAAGTTAATCCCCCTCTTTTGTAAAATACTACATCAATCCTGAATTGGCTAGAAACTGTAGTCCCTTCTGAATAGTACAGCTTGCTGAGGCTTAAAGGAAAGGCCATGTGGGTTTTTACAAAAGCATCTTGATCCCATTCTTACAAACGTGGACTTCTAAATATACCTTCATGAGGACAGTGCACTGCTTATGCAAATGAATTCGATGTTTTTCTAGGTCACAGCAGGCCTACTTCTACATAGAAAGTGCCAATAGGAATATCAGGGGGATTCCTGCTGCCAGAGTGTGAATGTTTTCTACTGACAAAACTTGACTCGAGATGAAAGATGTTATGCAACTCATATCTCCTCATTCACTCAAGAGCCATGGTCTCAGATGGTGTTCTGTCACTTCACAGACAATAGTCATCTTGGCTTCCAGAAAGAATGAGTTAGAAAGTTACTGGCCAAAATATATTCCTACTATTCTGTCATTAACTATGTATAGTCTTAAAAACTGTGTCTCAGATTCCTCATCTGAATAACTGTGTTTATTTTAAAATTGGGGTAGGGGATTCATGTTTATTGTAGCTAACATCTTGTTAACATACTCAGAGAGGAGTTGATCAAATAACACTGGCTGTTTGGTTTCCTCAGAAGCAAAACAGGCACCAGCAATTGCAATTATTTAATTTAGTATCTTTGGGGAGGTTGATCAGATGTTATAAACTGTTTTAAAAATTCACTAAAATTCTAACATAATACAGTTCATTATTCAATAATTTCTCTTTCATAACGGATCAAGATATACACTGAATTTCTTACGTAACAGAAATTCTCATACACAATAATTTTCTTTGTTAATCGGAAAGGAATACACAGCTTTTGTATGGTCAAATAAACCTTGGGCATGGACCAGGAACAAGTCCCAACCAGGGAAGTTTCTGTTACTTACATCTGTGGAACCCTGGACATGGGCTCCACTTCACTGAGCTTCAATTATCTCCATAAAAAGAAGTAAGCAAAATTCCATTAAAAGGACTCTAAACAAATAAACAAAAAGCACTACTGCACCAAAAAAGGGGAGACAAGGCATTATTGCTATGATGGCCACATAGTGGTTTAAGAGCACTGATGTTAACATTAACGTGCTTTGCTGTTGTTTGCTTCTGGCCTTTTATCTCTTTCTTTGGAAACATTTTGGAAGAAAAAAAAATGGTTCTCTATCTGGAGAAACTTGCACCTAAAGCACAATCAAGATGCACTATTTTTAGGAGGGAGCTCACCTTTCATTGTGTGGGTGTGTTAGTTGCTCAGTCGTTTCCAGGTCTTTGTGACCCTGTGGACTGTAGCCCGCCAGGCTCCTCTGTCTGGAGGAGAATACGGAGTCGGTTGCCATTTCCTTCTCTAGGGGATCTTCCTGACCCAGGTATCGAATCCAGGTCATGCATTCCAGACAGAGGCCTTATGCCTGAACCATCAAGGAAGCCCTCATCTTGTGTGGCACTTTACAATTTACTCTGTACTTTCAGAGAAAATAAATTTGATATCTATATAATGCTCAGAGACGGTGCTATGTATATTACTAGTCTTCTGTGCTTGTGACTGAACAACTATGACTGCAGAAATTTTCCCTAAACACTTTGCCTTGGAAGTTAAGTATTCACTCCATCTGTCTGTTGGCCATTCTTAGGTCCACTGGAATTGTTGAGTCAGCATCTACAGGATTTCTTCTAGGTGGCGCAGCTTATGTTTAGGAAAGCAAACACTGACTTTGGAGATAAACTGACTTCAAAACTCAGTTCTACAAAGCTGTGTAACTCTTGGCAAGACACTTCATTTCTTAGAACTGCAGTTTCTTAACTGTATGGGCGAACATTTCATCTACTGTTTAGGGCTGGTGTGGGGATGAAATGAGATCAAAGTGTAAGGACAGTTCTGTACTCAATACCTGGCATCAAGTAGGAATTTAATAACTGTTCATTCCCTTTTTCCTTTCTTTTTCTTTATGACTCTCAGCTTGACTTGGTTATTTTCCTGATCTTCCTAATGCTATTGCTTCCTAATGTTATAGGCAGTAAACAACTGTCTATTTTCTAGGAAACAATTTAGGAAAGTCTTCTTTTTGTGTGAAACAGTTCAGTTCAGTTGCTCAGTCATGTCCGACTCTTTGTGACCCCATGAATTGCAGCATGCCAGGCCTCCCTGTCCGTCACCAACTCCCAGAGTTCACCCAAACTCATGTCCATTGAGTCAGTGATGCCATCCAGCCATCTCATCCTCTGTTGTCCCCTTCTCCTCCTGCCCCCGATCCCTCCAAGCATCAGGGTCTTTTCCAATGAGTCAACTCTTCACATGAGGTGGCCAAACTATTGGAGTTTCAGCTTCAACATCAGTCCTTCCAATAAACACCCAGGACTGATCTCCTTTAGGATGGACTGGTTGGATCTCCTTGCAGTCCAAGGGACTCTCAAGAGTCTTATACAACACCACAGTTCAAAAGCATCAATTCTTTGGCGCGCAGCTTTCTTCACAGTCCAACTCTCACATCCATACATGACCACTGGAAAAACCATAGCCTTGACTAGATGGAACTTTGTTGGCAAAGTAATGTCTCTGCTTTTTAATATACTGTCTAGATTGGTCATAACTTTTCTTCCAAGGAGTAAGCTTCTTTTTAATTTCATGGCTGCAGTCACCATCTGAAGTGATTTTGTAGCCCCCCAAAATAAATTCTGACACTGTTTCCACTGTTTCCCCATCAATTTCCCATGTGTATTGGACTTCTATAATTACCCAATGGGAGAAATCAAGCTGCAGTTAAGATGGGAAAATACAGTAGAAAAGCAGTAGACTAAGAATCTGGAGATCTCGGCTCCACCCCTGGCTCTGTGGGGATTTGCATGGTCTTGAGTAAGTCACTTCTGTGTTCCCTCCCTTGTAAAATGAGAATACCAATATTTATCCTACTACTTCAGAAGTGGTTTGTCACTTCAAGTGACAAAATTATGAGAAAACATTTAGAAGTTTGCAATAAAATTAAAAATGGAAAAAATATGACTGTGATCATATTTTTATTAATCTGAAACATTTCCTAGAAAATGAAAGGACTTTTCCCTTAAAATACCATAAGGAAGCCAGAGGGAAACTGTGTGGTCCTGCTTTCCAATCCAGTAGTCTGGATATTTCTCTTCTTCAGGTCACAAAAGGCTTCAAAGCCTGCAGCACTGTAGACTTTTAGAGGGGATAATAATAAACTGATCCAGAGTGCCTCAGGGTACGTATGGAAGGGGCAGGAATGATTGGATTCAGGCAGTCATTCTCAGCCAAGGTTTGTTAGAGCTATGGTACGCTGGAGAATATTATGTCTATTTTTATCTTCAAGGTAGTTTGTGAATAAATGAAATTTATCCATAGTCATATATGTATGTGAGAGTTGGACTGTAAAGAAAGCTGAGAACTGAAGAATTGATGCTTTTGAACTGTGGTGTTGGAGAAGACTCTTGAGAGTCCCTTGGACTGCAAGGAGATCCAACCAGTCAATCCTAAAAGAGATCAGTCCTGAATATTCATTGGAAGGACAGATACTGAAGCTGAAACTCCAATACTTGGCCCACCTGATGCGTAGAACTGACTCTTTTGAAAAGACCCTGATGCTGGGAAAGATTGAAGGCGGGAGGAGAAGGAGATGACAGAAGATGAGATGGCTGGATGGCATCACCGACTTCATGGACATGAGTTTGAGTAAACTCCGCAAGTTGGTGATGGACAGCCTGGCGTGCTGCAGGCCATGGGATCGCAAAGAGTCGGACATGACTGCGTGACTGAACTGAACTGAACTGAAATTCTCTCAAGGAAGTTGGAGTTCTAACTACAAAACTGGTGTATTTCCTTTGAAACAAAGTACCAGAACCAAAATTAAAGCCCCCAAATTCACATCTCTGAATATGATGCACAGATCTCAGAATCCTTCATATAGTTAATCTCTAGACTCTCCTTAGTTTAATGACAGTAACGATTTTGACCTCTGCCTGAATACACGAAGCTTGACATCAGTGGCAAAGGAAAGCTGTCTGACCCTTGTTTAGACAGGATATAACAATTTTCCATTCAAGGTGAGTCACTGATAAATCTCTTCGGGAGAGAAGCTCTGCAAAGTATTGTCTGATTCCATCGCCATTCAATACAGATTGTAGTCTGGTTTATTTTTCATTTCAACACGTGTGTGTGTATGTGCTGTTTTCCGTTTTACCCACTCATTTCCCCTCTGTGAACTTTTTACCAGAAGAGGTTTTGGCAGAACAAAGATGTGAAAAGAAACTCAGGCAGGCAGATACAATATCAGCTGAACACACAATGAGAGCTGGCAGTATGACTCAGGGAAGAGATTTTAGTTATTAAATCTCAGAGACTTTCTTCGATTGAGAAAAATTAGGATAGACTAAGGTGAAAGAATGAAACAGGACTACACGGCACTAATAAATTACAGGATTTCCTCAATTAGAGACACTTTTAATTGTCACTTGGGATGTGAGTTCATTGAAATGCTTTTATTCACAAGTCTTCTCTAAGCCAAAGGGTACCGAATAAGTGCATAGCAAGTACCTTTGTGTCTTGAAGCCTAGTGATGCCATTTAAAAAAAAAGGTTTTTTCATTCTCTCATGGAATAGATAAAAGTTGAGGACATACCATGTGCCAAGTAACCCCGAAGAAGAGACTATGGTAGAATAAATATGGTCACACTTAACTGGATTCAGTTCTTTGAGGTACTAACACCTTTCTAGATAGTTCTACTCTGTCACTTCTTAATAATCCTGTTTTTCACCATCTCCTACAACCAGGAAAAACAAACGAAAACCCAGGATTGGAAGCAGTGGGCAGGAGCGGCTTTGTTGTTGGACTAGTGGGCAGAGACTTCAGAATGTAACTCAGTACATGTGCATGTATGTGTGCGGGGCGGGTGCTGGTGGTGGGGAATGGTGTTAAGGAGGATGCGTGTTCAGCATAACCAAATCAAAGGTATGTTGAAGGGAGGAATATAAATCTTAGATAGCACTGGTTAAGTTTTTTCAGAGGGTTTTAAAATTCATACAGTTCTATCTTTTTTGTTTGGCTTTTGATTTCTCTGTCTATGGAAAGCCTAAGTAACAGCTAAGTTTCAGAAATGTATATAATGCTATTTTTCTTCACCCACCAGGCTAAGAATCACTCTTCCCTTTAGCCAGTAGCAAAGACTAGGTTATACAGTTTGTTACTGTTGTTGCCACTAAGTAATGTCCAGATTTCTTTGAGATGCCATATTTAGAAGATGTAAAAGGGGCATTGATACAGGACATCTTCTGAAGGAAGTGCGTTGTGATTTTTCTAGAGGTATAGGA
This sequence comes from Bos javanicus, assembly GCF_032452875.1. Taxonomy (NCBI): domain Eukaryota; kingdom Metazoa; phylum Chordata; class Mammalia; order Artiodactyla; family Bovidae; genus Bos; species Bos javanicus. Next base: position 86,021,683 of record NC_083874.1, on the reverse strand, counting down.
TTTTGGAGAAATAAAATATGGGAAAATTGGGGATATTGAAAAAAGTGAAATTTTTATTTAAGAAACAGACTTTGAGAAGAAAAAAATGGACTGTCTCATCAGTGCCAAAGATCCCGGCAGTAAGGCTCCATTTTTTAGGGTGCAAAAATATAGATTAGTTACCAGTAAAGAATAATTTTTGAAAAGATAAAATGAGTTGCCTTCAAGTATAAAATGAACATGAATTAAAGAGTTTAATATATAAATGAAGAAAGCAATAAGAGGGTTCAGGAGAAAATTTGTAGGTGATTTTATTTATACATGTATATATATACACATACAAAGATTTTATAAACTCAGGAATGGTGAAATGAATTTGGTAATAGAAAGAAAACTGTCTAATAGCCTACTAAGCAACAAATTATAATGTTTCTGTTATTATTTCAACCAGGAGGAATTCAATTCTATCTCTACTGGATAAAATTCATTTGCATAATTATAAATAGGAATCATTTGCATTGTCAAGGAGAGGAATCACTTTCAACTTAACTTCTATAATTTATTTAATATCTGGACCTACAGAACATACAATAGACTAGTCATTAGAAAATTAATCAAAATTATATTTTCCTAGAGAATCAGATCATCACTGGAGGGTCCACCAGACGATAGGTATCATGCCACTGAAAGGCAATTTAGTGATACATTTTGCCTATTTCCAAGCTTAGACATTTTCTTAATCTTAGACTCAGGGACAATTGCTTTTTCAGCCCCCTATATCTGTACTGCTGCTGCTAAGTCACTTCAGTCGTGTCTGACTCTTCGCGACCCCATGGATTGCAGCCTACCAGGCTCCTCCGTCCATGGGATTTTCCAGGCAAGAGTACTGGAGTGGGGTGCCATCACCTTCTCTCTATATCTGTACAGTTTTGACATTAACAAAGTATTACTTAGATCTTCATGTAGCAAAGACTACTACTATGCTCACTTTCAACTGGTCAGTGGGCTATCCAGAAAGAAAAAGGAATAACCCCCATTCTCTAGTCACCAACAAGCACCTGAAAGTTTATTTCCTTGACCTTCCCCATACCTAGAGGATGTTCTTGACACAGCCTTTAGGATAACATAAACTATCCTTTTCTTCAGAGTTGAGTTGAATTTCCAGGAGAGGAATGGATGGATCACATAATAGTTTTATTTTTAGTTTCAAAACACTCCATACCATTTTCCACAGTGGCCACACCAATTTACGTTCTTACTAACAGTTCTGTTTTCTCTACATCCTTGACAACATTTGTTATCTGTAGACTTTTTGATAACAGCCATTCTGACAGGTGTGATGTCAGATTATTTTTTAAGAAACAGAAGACTCAGGAAACCTTTCTTTTTACCTCCTCCTTAGCTGCCTAAATAGATATAGGACCTGTTTCAGGAAGGGAGCTATCACCACAGATAACCATAATATGAAGTAAGTGTGATAGACAGGGAGGAACCTAGCATAATCTGTTAAAATTCCAATGTCTTATTGTCTCTAAAAGTTTGAGTAAACTCCAGGAGTTGTTGATGGACAGGGAAGCCTGGCATGCTGCAGTCCATGGGGTCACAAAGAGTTGGACGTGACTGAGCGACTGAACTGAACTGAATTGATTGTCTCTCAGTGCCTCAGCAAACATTTGTTTACTAAACCTTTACTTTTCCATATTCATGTATATTGCCTTCCTCCCCTTGGAATTTCCAAGCCAATACCCTCAACATCCTAACATCATCTTCTCTTTTGCCTTTACCTGAAGATGAAAACTCAGCAGTGGTCACAGGACTGGGAAAGGTCAGTTTTCATTCCAATCCAAAAGAAAGGCAAAACCAAAGAATGCTCAAACTACCGCACAATTGCACTCATCTCACACGCTAGTAAAGTAATGCTCAAAATTCTCCAAGCCAGGCTTCAGCAATATGTGAACCGTGAACTTCCTGATGTTCAAGCTGGTTTTAGAAAAGGCAGAGGAACCAGAGATCAAATTGACAACATCCACTGGATCATGGAAAAAGCAAGAGAGTTCTAGAAAAACATCTATTTCTGCTTTATTGACTACGTCAAAGCCTTTGACTGTGTGGATCACAGACAACTGTGGAAAATTCTGAAAGAGATGGGAATACCAGACCACCTGATCTGCCTCTTGAGAAATTTGTATGCAGGTCAGGAAGCAACAGTTAGAACTGGACATGGAACAACAGACTGGTTCCAAATAGGAAAAGGAGTACGTCTAGGCTGTATATTGTCATCCTGTTTATTTAACTTATATGCAGAGTACATCATGAGAAAGCTGGACTAGAAGAAACACAAGCTGGAATCAAGATTGCTGGGAGAAATATCAATAACCTCAGATATGCAGATGACACCACCCTTATGGCAGAAGTGAAGAGCAACTCAAAAGCCTCTTGATGAAAGTGAAAGTGGAGAGTGAAAAAGTTGGCTTAAAGCTCAACATTCAGAAAACGAAGATCATGGCATCCGGTCCCATCACTTCATGGGAAATAGATGGGGAAACAGTGGAAACAGTGTCTGACTTTATTTTTCTGGGCTCCAAAATCACTGCAGATGGTGACTGCAGCCATGAAATGAAAAGACGTTTACTCCGTGGAAGGAAAGTTATGACCAACCTAGATAGCATATTCAAAAGCAGAGATGTTACTTTGCCAACAAAGGTTCGTCTAGTTAAGGCTATGGTTTTTCCTGTGGTCATGGATGGATGTGAGAGTTGGACTGTGAAGAAGGCTGAGTGCCGAAGAATTGATGCCTTTGAACTGTGGTATTGGAGAAGACTCTTGAGAGTCCCTTGGACTGCAAGGAGATCCAACCAGTCCATTCTGAAGGAGATCAGCCCTGGGATTTCTTTGGAAGGAATGATGCTGAAGCTGAAACTCCAGTACTTTGGCCACCTGATGCGAAGAGTTGACTCATTGGAAAAGACTCTGATGCTGGGAGGAATTGTGGGTGAGAGGAGAAGGGGATGACAGAGGATGAGATGGCTGGATGGCACCACTGACTCGATGGACATAAGTCTGAGTGAACTCCAGGAGTTGGTGATGGACAGGGAGGCCTGGTGTGCTGCGATTCATGGGGTCGAAAAGAGTCGGACATGACTGAGTGACTGATCTGATCTGAAGTTTATATTTAAGTGAGGGCTTAGCCATTTTGACAAGTCACTGAATTTTCCTAGGTCTCTCCCATGTATACATGTTATTAAACGTTTTTTTTTTTTTTTTGGTCTGTTTATGTGTCTCAGTTCAGTTCAGTTGCTCAGTTGTGTCCGATTCTGACCCCACGGACTGTAGCACACCAGGTTTCCCTGACAATCACCAACTCCTGGAGCTTACTCAAACTCATGTTCATTGAGTCAATGATGCCATCCAACCATCTCATCCTCTGTCGTCCCCTTCTCCTCCTGCCTTCAATCTTTCCCAGCATCAGGGTCTTTTACAATGAGTCAGTTCTTCCCATCAGATGGGCCAAAGTATCAGAGTTTCAGCATTAGTCCTTCCAGTGAATAGTCAGGACTCATTTCCTTTAGGATGGACTGGTTGGATCTCCTTGCTGTCCAAGGGATTCATGTCAATTTAATTCTTGGACCAGCCAGATGAACCTAGGACAGAGGGAAATTTCTTCTTCCCTAACAGCACTAAGCACAGTATCCAAGGCTAAAAGTGTCAATAAATAATTCCAGTGTAAGTCAAACTTTGGACAGTGTAGCTTTGGGGGGAAGATGTTTTTTCCTTGGCATTCTCTCAATGTATAGTTGGCTTAAGACAAATTTGGTGAGATGCACACAAGGGATTAAGGACCATGTGAAACTGAGAAATGGAATATTTCCTGCCACATCAGCAAAAAAGGATGTCACTGTCATCGGCAATTGCAGCCTTCCAATGTGGGCTGGTGAGTCTAAAGGGCATTCAGGAAGGAGAAGAATGCCTGAAACCTAACAGCCTTCAGACTGCGGCCACTATGTACAGTGAACACCACGGTGAACTCAGGATGTCAAAAATACAGGATATAGGGCCCATAGCTGAAATGCATATGAAAGGAACTATTTCAGTGAGCCCAGACTCTTGCATCTTCCCATATACAGAAAAGTGCTAAATTCCTTAACCAAGGATATCTGGTTCTTAATTAACAATCATCTTTTGATGTTCAGACTACCTGCCTTTTGTTTCAAAACTTCTATATAACCTGGCTCCCCCCTTGCCTCCCCAGAACAGTTCTTTCAGGGTCATTTGAGATGCTGTTTCCTGGGCTTCAAATCCTAAAATTTCCCACTGAATAAAGCATAACTCTCAACTTTTAGGTTGGGAATATATTTTTTAAGTTGACTAAAGTCCTATAGGCAAGACTGGATTCCTTGATATACCTAGGAAAGATTGCTAGAATTCCCAATAATACTAAGAATGGGGCTGAGACTTGGATTGAGAAGATATTAAAAACTGGAGTAAGAATGATTCTGGAATAGAAATGGAAATAGATTCAGAGTTAGGAAATTCTGAAGGTAATGGCACAGACACAAATCTAAAAACTGGTAACATCTTATTCATTTCTTTTTCACTTTGAGCAAAACTCAATAGAGCTCGTCTTGTTGACCATCCCACCTAATATCCTAGACTGCCTTTAACTGGCTCCTGGTATGGAAAGGCTTGTACACATGAGCTTAAATTCATTCTACAATGTCTATACTTTTTGATATATCAACTTCTAACGTAATCACAATCACTTCGTTTATAAAACCTTGCTCTTTACAGAATTGTTACCTAAATTGACATATATTTCAAGTAGTTCCCTCACCTGTTCTTCTGGTTTCAACCTTCCAAGTTTTATCATTTATATATATATATATGTGTGTGTGTGTGTATATATATATAATTTCTGTCTATTTTATGATTATTTTATGGCTTTCGAGTTAATGATCTTGTATCTGAATGTTCTATTGATTTAAACTCAATTTTCAACCTGTCTTTAAGTTTACTAACTACAAATTGGCACTTGCCATTGGCACTTGCCACCTGCCTCTATAAGGATTAAATCATGTGCCTGTGCTGCTGCATGTGCTGATTTTCAACACCCCCTGAAAAAAGTTCAGAGTGGGGACAGAAATAAGGCACTTTGCTCAGGGAAAAACTGGCAGAATGGATACTTAGATATTTTCAGGAGCAGTTTCCCAGAGCTGTTTGAGGTGCCGTCTCCTAGGCTGCAGTCCTCATTTTGCCCCAAATAAAACTTAACTTGCAACTCTCACGTTGTGTAATTTTTTTAAGTCAACACATTGTTATTTCTACTCTACAGCCCCTCTCTTCCTAATGTTTTAGTTATCTATTTCCCTCAACCACCACATGCTAGATGTAGCTCATACTAATTCTACCAGCCCACAAGACCTGATTATTATTAAATATTTAGGACTTCTGTGAGTGGGTTGCTAAACTGGCCATGGTGAGAATATTTAATCCTGGGAAACTGGTAGTTCCAGCACTTGAAATGTACACTTTATAGATGAGAAGGTTGAAGTATAGAAAAGTTCATTACTTTTCTCAAGATCAAAATGGTAATAAATTGTTATGGTAGAACTAGAATGTAGACTTCTCTGTTCCAGCTCCTGCCATGGGCATTTTGTGATTCATAGTATAAGATGATATTGAAATGCAATTACTTAAATAATTCAGTTTTTGTTTCATCAGTCCAATTCCCTACTTGTAGCTAAAAGTAGGGAATGAAATGGCACAAAGCTAGTGGAGGTGATGGAATTCCAGTTGAGCTATTCCAAATCCTGAAAGATGATGCTGTGAAAGTGCTGCACTCAATATTCCAGCAAATTTGGAAAACTCAGCAGTGGCCACAGGACTGCAAAAGGTCAGTTTTCATTCCAATCCCAAAGAAAGGCAAGGCCAAAGAATGCTCAAACTACCGCACAATTGCACTCATCTCACACGCTAGTAAAGCAATGCTTAAAATTCTCCAAGCCAGGCTTCAGCAATATGTGGACCGTGAACTTCCTGATGTTCAAGCTGGTTTTAGAAAGGCAGAGGAACCAGAGATCAAATTGACAACATCCACTGGATCATGGAAAAAGCAAGAGAGTTCCAGAAAAACATCTATTTCTGTTTTATTGACTATGCCAAAGCCTTTGACTGTGTGGATCACAATAAACTGTGGGAAATTCTGAAAGAGATGGGAATACCAGACCACCTGATCTGCCTCTTGAGAAATTTGTATGCAGGTCAGGAAGCAACAGTTAGAACTGGACATGGAACAACAAACTGGTTCCAAATAGGAAAAGGAGTACGTCAAGGCTGTATATTGTCACCCTGTTTATTTAACTTATATGCAGAGTACATCATGAGAAACGCTGGACTGGAAGAAACACAAGCTGGAATCAAGATTGCCAGGAGAAATATCAATAACCTCAGCTATGCAGATGACACCACCCTTATGGCAGAAAGTGAAGAGGAACTAAAAAGCCTCTTGATGAAAGTGAAAGTGGAGAGTGAAAAAGTTGGCTTAAAGCTCAACATTCAGAAAATGAAGATCATGGCATCTGGTCCCATCACTTCATGGCAAATAGATGGGGAAACAGTGGAAACAGTGTCTGACTTTATTTTTCTGGGCTCCAAAATCACTGCAGATGGTGACTGCAGCCATGAAATTAAAAGATGCTTACTCCTTGGAAGGAAAGTTATGACCAACCTAGATAGCATATTCAAAAGCAGAGACATTACTTTGCCAACAAAGGTTCATCTAGTTAAGGCTATGGTTTTTCCTGTGGTCATGGATGGATGTGAGAGTTGGACTGTGAAGAAGGCTGAGCACCGAAGAATTGATGCTTTTGAACTGTGGTGTTGGAGAAGACTCTTGAGAGTCCCTTGGACTGCAAGGAGATCCAACCAGTCCATTCTGAAGGAGATCAGCCCTGGGCTTTCTTTGGAAGAAATGATGCTAAAGCTGAAACTCCAGTACTTTGGCCACCTCATGTGAAGAGTTGACTCATTGGAAAAGACTCTGATGCTGGGAGGGATTGGGGGCAAGAGGAGAAGGGGACGACAGAGGATGAGATTGCTGGATGGCACCACTGACTCGATGGACATGAGTCTGAGTGAACTCTGGGAGTTGGTGATGGACAGGGAGGCCTGGTGTGCTGCGATTCATGGGGTTGCAAAGAGTCGGACACGACTGAGCGACTGATCTGATCTGATCTGATATTTTAAGAAAAGATATAACTATAAGGGGGTTTCCCTTGTGGCTCAGCTGGTAAAGAACCTGCCTGCAATGAGGGAGACCTGGTATTGATCCCTGGTTTGGGAAGATCCCCTGGAGAAGGGAAAGGCTATCCACTCCAGTATTCTGGTCTGGAGAATTCCATGGACTGTATAGTCCATGGGGTTGCAAAGAGTTGGACATGAATGAGTGATTTTCACTTTCACTTTCATAAGTGTAAGGGGATTTAGATGTTTCAGTTCCTAAAATAGGGTTAAATTTGTGAGACTCACTCTATAAAGACTGCTTCCTCCTAAGTACTTCAAATGAATTTTATGTGATTGGCACACAGCTCAACTGTGGTTATGAAATTTGATGAGTTGATGTCTCCCAATAAATAAAATTGACAGAGTAAATTAACATTAGTTTTTAACCAATTTCTATATTAAAATGGTGGTAGATACAGTGGTTATATTAAATACCAGGAAATGTATGTCATGAAAAAAGACTTAAAAATATACAGTTCAAACTGGGTCTGTTACTAATTGAAATCTATCACTGGTAAATTAAATCAGTTAATTTCCCCACCACTATCAAAAGCCACAAAGATTCAGCCTGAAAGTACAACGTACCCTGCTCCCTACCCCTTCCTTTATAGAGTCATGTTTCTTTAAGAATCAGCTATTTGTTCTTTTCAGAGAAAGTTGTCACCATCTTTCCTGTAGGGCCAGCTCTCTGCAGAATCTTTCTTCCTTTAAAAAAGGAATCTCAACAGGAAACCCTGTTATCTCTTCTGACTGTGACTCAAGCTGACCACAAGTCCTTGAAGTAAGAGCTCACATATCAGGTTTCTTTTCCTTGTTGACTTCCTTATACCTCTTTAAAAATTATTTCTGTTAGGACCATCTTTGTAACCCATTCTGTCAACTAATTTCTGCATCATTTAATCACTATCCCTTAGCATTAAAAGCAAAACCCTTATCAATCAGGGTATGAACAGTGTCTGACAACTGGAAGATCCTTCCACTCTCTCAGTCCCCTTATTGAATTGTCGAGCAAGGCTCATTAGTTAAGATTTGAGCTTTCCTCTCTTTCCGCTGCTATGATCTTAGTTCAAACCTTTATCCTACTGTTAGGGATAACAGTTACAAGTCTGTTTGTTTTTCTCTTTGCATTAAGTTTTTGCCTCCACTATATTTTTAAAAAGACCTTCAGAGTTATTGTTCCAAAATATAAACCTTATCACACTCAACCTATAGAGGATAATTTTTGTACTGTAAGGATTCAGCCTTATCTAAATCAAAGTTTGTCTCTTTACAATGTTTGGCATATCAAAGTACAAGTATTTGAACAATGGAGTATTAATAATGCCTTCTGGGTATGAATGCTATAAATATTCTGTATAAAATTAGAGATACATAAAAATATTAAAAATTACTTCAATTACTATATTTCAGAGATAGCCATTATTAACATACTGGTATATCTTTTCATGTACACATATGTGATCTGGCTATGAAGTTTGGTATTTTCATAAAATAGCTGAGCCCAGCATGATGATGGTTGGGATGCGGTTGTTCTCAGAAGATGAGGTGAATACTGCCCACCTTATTTAGAATGAAATAACATTTGATTTGCTTTCTTTTTTCCCTCAGTAAGAATGGCAACATCTTTCAAATGGTAACTTTAAATCCATTCACATTTATTATCACTTTGCATATGTAGCATTTAGTAGCTTACACCGTAGATGAATAGGCTATTTTCTTGCCCTCCTTTCAACAGGGGGAGTTGTGACAAGCACATAAGTTGGGTTGTTTTTTTTTTTTTTTTTGGATGAACTAAAATGGAATCAGAGTCATTAGAAACAAAGTGACCAAGCGTTTCTAAAAAAAAGTTTGCTTTCTCCTAGGGTCATGGAAACTTCATGAATGGGTAGTAGATAAACTTTGAAATGTAGATACACATGTGGAAGAACTAATAACACAAATGACTTAAAAAAGGAAAGCTGGGAATATGCTTTGAAAGAGCTGTGCGTTGAGTGTATGATGAGATGCAGGATAAAACCAGAGGACGGATCAGGTCAAGGCAGAGGAAACCTGAATTCAAGGACTAAGTATTCTTGTGTTGCTTTGTAGAGTAGGGCATCCTTGAGTGTTTCTGTTAAGAAAAATGACAAAAAAACTGTAGTTGTACATAAGGAATATATATTCAGCAATAGCATATAGGACCTATGGGGGAGGGAAGAGTTCAGAACTGGAGAGAGCGGTTTCAGAGGGCAGGTTGGAGGAAGTGAGGGCCCGAATAAAGTAGTGTCTGTGAAGGCAGGAGAGGAAGGGAAAACTTAGGAAACAATGAGGACTGAGTGCGGCTGGACTCATTGTGTGAATGTGATGACTATAGTGAAAAGGGTAGCAAAGAGACTAAGAACATGGTCAATATCTGAATTCAAGATAATCAGGAGAGTGGGATGTCCTAGAGTTTAAAATGAGGGGCGGGGGTGGGTATTGGAGAGGAGAATTTAGATGAAAGATGACTGGTTTCAGATATGGGGATTTTAAGTGTTAATTAACTCTTAATATGGAGACATTTTTCAGTATCAGGTTCCACTTACTTTTACTTTTAGAACTTCTAATTGTTATTATTACTTTGGCTCATTTCTCCTTGAAAAGGAAATTTAGGCCATCTGTCCCTGTCATGCTAATTTCCTTTCCACTTTATGCTTTTACCTCTAGGTTATTCTTAACCTGTAATCATGTCCTCCCTCTTTGCAATGCATATAATTGGTTCTCAGAGTCCCTTCCCCTCTGTTCTGCCCTGTAATCTGTGTTTCCTGCCTGTAATTTTGTTTTGACTGCCCACACTGATCTGGTTAACCTTGAATCGTTCTGTAACCATGACCTTGCAGGAACCATGCCATCTGTGTCTACAGAAAGGGCAGGATATTCACCTTTAAGGGATGGATGTTTGAAATCAAAGTTCAATTAAATATTTCACATAATTCTCAGTGGGAGTGGGTAGTAGGTAAATTGTTTGGCTTGGTTGAGAAGTCAAAACTTGAACAAGCTGCCATTTTTTTGTTGTTATTGAGCAATTCAATGTTTGTTAAAATAAATCAGCTTATTTACTAGAGTGTGCCAAATGACCCTCTTACTTCTAACTGCTTTAAAGGGTATCGTCTAAGATAAACTATTGTTTGGAATCCAATTATAGTTCCACACTGAATTATAATTGCTTTTGCCCTACAGTATACCTGCAAAGGAGCTTCCCTGGTGGCTCAGATGGTAAAGAATCTGCCTGCAATGTGGGAGACCTGGGTTCGATCCTTGGGCTGGGAAGATGTCCTGGAGAAGGGAATGGTTACCCACTCCAGTATTCTTGCCTGGACAATTCCATAGACAGAGGAGCCTGAAGGGCTACAGTCCATAGGGTCACAAAGAGTCGGACCACTTGTGTGACTAACATGCACATAAGTGCAAAATCCAAAAAAAATTTTTTTAAAAGGGTCATAGTTTCCCAGTTATGATTCTGGTCCTAATTTCATTATTGCCACCACATTCTCGCTGATAACTATGGACTAGAGGAAACAATGACTAAAAATAGTGCCAACTTGAAATTCACATAATTGTGTGGCTTCCCTGGTGGCTCAATTGGTAAAGAATCTGCTTGCAATGCAGGAGACCCAGGTTTGATCCCTGATCTGGGAAGATCCCCTGGAGAAGGAAATGGCAACCCTCTCCAGTATTCTTGCCTTGAAAATCCTACGGACAGAGCAGTCCATGGGGTCACAAAGAGTCGAGCATGACTGAGTGACTAACACACACACACACACACACACACACACACGGTAATACTCAACATATGTGGCATTTATATAATATCATGTTTGCTTGCAAGATTTTCTGCCTTTGATATTAACATCAACAATAACTGAGGGGATTTTTGTTTCAAGGAACAATGGAAAGTGGTGCTGATACACCTTGATTTCTTCACTCTTTAGAGAAGAAGTATTGGAAAGGCCATGACTGAGCAGTAGGGTGACATTCCAACTTTACAGACTCACTATATATAGTTCTGGAATGCATTCTAACAAGTTTCATTCCCCAAACCAGTGATCTCTTAATAATGTACTCTTGATTACATTCTCCCTCTTTACAATAATAATGTTCTGTGGAGCTCTGTCTCTTTTCTCTGTCATGCTCTCTAATCTATGTGCTACTTTTAATGCTTGGCTGGTAACTGCAACTCCACTGAGACAAGGCTGTCTGCTCCACATGAGAAGGGTGGCACTCATGCTGTACACAAGTCTGTATCAGGTCAAAGGGCATGGAGATTGCATCATGCTTGAGTGAGTCTGTCAGCAAGTAATGCTAAAACATTTGGATTATGGCACCAAGAGAGAATTTACTTGGTTTTGGTACCAATGAAATCTCTGTTTATCATTAAAAAAAAAAAAAAAGGTAAAGAGAAAAGACATAAAGAAGCCATAAATGTTTCCTTACTTTTTTGCAGTTGTTGCTTTGGGGGGATAATAAATTTTAAACAAAATCAGTTTATGTCACTCATATTAAAATAGAAAATAATAAAACTTTTAAAGTTAAGGCCTGCTTTGACTCCAAATCTTGACTGTTCGCTTGTTGTTGTTAATCATGACCCACGGATGTTGATTGCCAAATGTAGATTTTCTTGACTAGTTGACTCTTCTTTCACTGACTTGGTATTCATTATACCAAGGCCATTTCCCGCATAAAAAGTGTGAAAGTAAGGCTATGGACTGTAGCTAAATACTGACCCATACTTCTAGGTGATGAATACTTTCCTAGACAATAAGGTTGCAAATATATATATATATATATATATATATATATTTTTTTTTTTGCTCAAAAGGTTATTTCATCTGAAACAGAAGTTGTGTTTATTAGTATTCTTATAAGTACCATATTATTTATTTGCTAAGGTTTTTAACTTACAAAATATCTATTTTCAGTGGCTGATGTAAAGAATTTATAAACTCTATAAACTCAAGATAGTAATTCTTCTAAATTCATAAACCAGATCAACTGAGTTAGAAATTACTGACTCAATATTTAGATCCAGTTTTACCAAGGTTGATGATTCCTATCAGGAGTGTGATCTTTTTATCATGGAGGATATGAAAACATGAGAGGCAGGAAAAAACAGTTAACTTTCACAGTCCACCATACAATGCTAAATTTGATTGTTTACTTCTTTGCATTAATTACCAGGAGTTCTATTGCCAAATATTTGGTAACTATATGGGTATTCAAGATATGTATTAATATTAATTATGATGCCTTCTTTTTTCCTTTTCTTTTAAATTTATTTTATTTTTAATATAAATTTATTTATTTTAATTGGAGGCTAATTACTTTACAATATTGTATTGGTTTTGCCATACATCAACATGAAATTTACTTTAAATTGTGTTTAACTTATATTGGTTCTAATTGTTTTTAAACCTAGTTTGGAACTAGTTGTGGGATAAATAAAAAAAATTAAAATACATTTACTTACAAATTTTCTATAATATACATTTCAATGATTTTAAACAATGTTTGACAAATAATAATTTACTTAAGATCAGTATGATGTAAGTTTATTAATATTTTTTAATCTTTCTGTAAAGCACCAATAAAGATTCTAGATCTTGAGGTTCCAAGATGGCATCAGGATGTAATTACAAGCCTGCCAAAGACTCAGTACAATTTTCTACCTTTATATCAGATAAGAACTTTCATAGCCTAAAGGAAAAAATCAGGGATGCATCACTGAATATTTCAGAACCTGAGACAATTTATGTTTGATATTGATGGATTCTTCATAACATCTTTTTCTTCAGCTTTTTACAATTTTTCCAGGTCAGTTCAGTAACATTTACTCAGCACCTCAAAACTGTACTGCATGTGTCCCTTAATGTGTCCCTGAAAGAATTAGATTCTTTCATAGTTTGTTTAAAGTTGTTTAGAGGGTAGGGTTCAAGTATTTCAACTCAACGTGGTAGACGTCTCCAGAAATTTTAGACAGCTCTATAATACTAAGTGCTCTAAAAAGCTGTATTTTTATCTCTGGAAAGTTGGTGAAGGGCATATCTTCTTACATTACCCCTGAACATACTATTTGTGGTGAAGATTATCACAGTTCTTTGCAGCTTCTCCTACCAAGAGAGGGATTCTATTTCTTCACCTTCTTAAACCTTAACTGGCCTTGGATTAAATTCCCCTTTTGGAGTTTAGACTCATCTTCTTAAAGCCTTCCTGTAGGACTGAAACTCACTGGCTTTATATAGTCTCTGTGTACACAACTGACAGCAGTCACAAGGGCATGGTCAGTAAATATCCCTATTGAAAATTAAACTTTTATTTTGTTCTTATCATAAGAAAATATATGACTAACCTAAAGTTTTTAATACTTGTAGCATCTTATCTGTCTTCATTGATGAACTATGCTAGAGAATATCAGGCTAACCCATCTCATGAGTATACAGAATGGACATTTAAATCTATTATTAAAGTAGCATACAAAGGCGAAGGTTCTGGCTTTTGACTATCTGCCTAGATTTCCCCCATTTCATTTGGAAAGCCACTATAAATTTACCTTCATGGGTCACAGGGGAGGGAAAAATCATTTGGTTTCTAGGAAACTAATATAACTTACTTGGAGGTTCATTCCAATACTCTTTGAACTTCTTTTTGGTCTTTTTCAATCACAGTTGATCTCATATCTATGTGTTGTTCTTGGTTCAGTGTTTAAATTGGGTACTCCATCTGTAGCTACTCTGCAGAAGACCTCTACAAATTACCACTTTGCCTCATTACCTTTCCTGGAATCTAATTTCTAATAATCTTATAAATTCATTCATACAAATTATACTAATATGTAATCACATTTATGCTACCTCCTTTTCAGGGAGATACCATATTTGTAGTTGTTTAAAGTCTTCAATCTCTGAATCTGAAGGAGGGACTAACCAGTGGTATTTGATAAGGGAGCTCAGCAAAACCTCTCCTATCCTATCAGTTATCTGCCATCTCCATTTTTAGACACTACTACCCCTTTTAGATAAACACCTCTTTTTCTTTCTTGCTGTATTTGAACCAGATCAGCATCCCAGTCCTAAAGGCAAGCAGTTCAGGTCCTTGACAAAATCATGAGTTATGTTCTTTTCATAACTGCTTGCTTAGTGATCAAGGAAGAGGAGAAGGAGGGATGTGTGTGTGTGTGTGTGTGTGTGTGTACACCAGCTCATGTGCCTCCAAGGTGACTTAGCCTTTCTATTCCACTTGGCTCCTTACCATAACAAGTCATGGATGTTTTGCAACTTGACACCCTGAAATCTCTCAGGGAGGAGCTATTCTGTTTGTGGCTGCCTGAACCATTCATTTTCAACAAAGCACCATTTTGAAAATGATGACCCCTGTGCAGTACATGATTCTATAATATAGGCAGCTACAATCTTTTTGGTTGCAACGGCAATTTGGGTAGGCGGACTAGTTGGCAAATGAATATAGTTTTTGATCAAATAGAAGTCTTGGACTTCCTGGGCAGAAAGCCCTGCCAATGCCAACTAACCAGACAGAGGGATCAAAGAAGAAGGAACAAATGGAATTTTAGGTCAGTAGCACTGAGCTGAAGGCAAGAGAAAAGATGACAGAATGGCCTGAAATGCACATGAAGAATTATTACTCTTGGTCCTGGTGACTTTAAAATGTTAATAAATATTGCCAAAATGCTTAACTCTTGGTAACCTACCAAAAGATAGGCTATATTCTGGGGAAGATGAATCCCAGCATGATATTATATATGCACAATTAATTTAAACATAAAATTTTGAAATGTGGGTGCCAAGGCCAATTCCAGCTGATATAATTTTCTCAGATTAAGTTCCAATGAATATTACATTTTCAAGAAAATTATATTGTGATATTAAAGAAAAGTCCTATTGCAAAAGCAGATCACAGTCCCATTTGTAATAAAACGAATATAAAGGACTACTGATTGGAGGGAATGAGTCAAGTCTCCTGTGTTAAAGCATAAGGTACAGGAGGTTAATTTTCACCCACCAGCTTCTAAAATTGCTCACATAAATTTTCTCATTTATTCATGTAAACCAGACCTCATATTGTGTGAGGAAAAATTAAGGATTCAGCGAGGAAAAACGCACATTCAATTTATGGTTGCAATTTTAGAGTCTGAATACAAGTTATGTGAATATTTGGCTTTGTAGCTGCTCTCCAGTTATTTCAAACATAACTGAAAAAAACTGAAAAACCAGGGAGGGGCCTGAAGGTAAACTCCAGTACCTGCATGCATTTGATGTTTACCTGACATTGGGCCTGGACAACTCAAAGAATTCTAAATGTTTCTCATCCTTGACCTTGAACCTTCTCCAGTGATGTGAAATCACTACAGCAGGATCACTTGAGCTATGCTGAAGGAAAAAAGGAAGATACCAAGTCTTATCTGAAATATTCAGGGTCAAAATCCCTTGTGGATAGAACTTGAAAAAAGCATTTTAATAGGCTGTCAGGATGATTCTGATGCATACTCAAGTTTCAGTACCACTCCCTTGTGGAACATTAGTGGAGAAATACTCTGCTGATACAATTCTATAAAATATAGTTTTCAGGCTTAGTAAACATAACAGTGATAAGAACAGTAAGAAATAAGAATTATGTCCATTATTTGGGTACAATTTGCTGCAGGTGTCAGAGAATGGCCAAAGTATATGAGTTCTCCACCTCAAGTCATTCTCTTTATTCACCCCTAACAAAAAGGGGACGACAGAGGATGAGATGGCTGGATGGCATCACCGACTCGATGAACATGAGTTTGGGTGAACTCCGGGAGTTGGTGATGGACAGGGAGGCCTGGCATGCTGCAATTCATGGGGTTGCAAAGAGTTGGACATGACTGAGCAACTGAACTGAACTCAAACTAGCATTGGTCTAACTCTTCTTGCCATCCCAGGTTTGACAACCAAACTTCTATAATTAGCACCATTGGTAGGACCTAAAGATTTCCAACTTGTTAAATTTCTCATTCCCATGTTTCTCTGCCTTTTTTTGTATTTATCAACTATAAAGTTCAAATTTGTTTTGTATTTGATGTCAATGTTTTGTGAGAATTCCACCATGCTTGCAAGATACACTAGGGCTGGTGATGGGAGCTATCTCCTAGAATTAGATGGTTGGGAGAGAAGTAAAATACCTAAATAGATTTTGTTGTTTGGTCACTAAGTCATGTCAGCCTCCTTGCAACCCATGAACTGTAGCCTGAAGGCTCCTCTGTCCATGGAATACTCCAGGCAAGAATACTGGAATAGGTAGCTATTCCATTCTCCGGGGGATCTTCCCAACCCAGGGATGGAACCCATGTCTCCTGCATTGACAGGTGTATTCCTTACTACCCTAAATAGAAATATTAGGTATTTTTTTTTAATTTTATTTTATTTTTAGACTTTACATAATTGTATTAGTTTTGCCAAATATCAAAATGAATCCGCCACAGGTATACATGTGTTCCCCATCCTGAACCCTCCTCCCTCCTCCCTCCCCATACCATCCCTCTGGGTCGTCCCAGTGCACTAGCCCCAACCATCCAGTATCGTGCATCGAACCTGGACTGGCATCTCGTTTCATACATGATATTTTACATGTTTCAATGCCATTCTCCCAAATCTTCCCACCCTCTCCCTCTCCCACAGAGTCCATAAGACTGTTCTATACATCAGTGTCTCTTTTGCTGTCTCGTACACAGGGTTATTGTTGCCATCTTTCTAAATTCCATATATATGCGTTGTTATACTGTACTGGTGTTTTTCCTTCTGGCTTACTTCACTCTGTATAATAGGCTCCAGTTTCATTCACCTCATTAGAACTGATTCAAATGTTTTCTTTTTAATGGCTAATACTCCATTGTGTATATGTACCATAGCTTTCTTATCCATTCATCTGCTGATGGACATCTAAGTTGCTTCCATGTCCTGGCTATTATAAACAGTGCTGCGATGAACATTGGGGTACACATGTCTCTTTCTCTTAAACCTGCATTTTAAACAACAGTTCCAAGTCATTCTCTTTTAGACTTTAAGAGCACATCTGAGAAGCGCTGCTTTATGCAGGGTATTCTCTGTAAAATAAATTTAAACATGATTGAAATAAATCATCTCAATTCTGAATGTCTTCTGCTTTTGTGCATTTAGCTAAGGCTTTGGTGATAAACTGGAAATAAGGCAGACATTCCCCTAATCATGCAATATCTTTTTTCTTAATAAAATAAATTTTCTACAGTAAATAATAAAATACAAATTTTAAACTGGAATATATTTGCACATCATTAATGTAGTCTCATTTCATGGCCACTCCTTTATCTTCAGAAGGAATCAAAATACAGAGCTTCCTGGGCAAAGGAAATAAATATGACTAAAATTTATTCAACCCTCATTCTAATTACTTTGTGTATTAACTCTCAACAAGTCATTTAAGTTAGTTGCTACTACCACCCTCTTAAAGAGGGAAAGAAGGGAATCACTCCCCAATCTCCTCAAAAATATTTGTTATTTTAAGAAGCGATGGTGCTACATATGGAATACAGACTATTGGCATACATAATTCAGACCCTTAATCATTGTGCTACTATATGACCAAGAAGCTGTTTGTATATTTATATAGTTACATTTATTTCATTATTTTAATTTAGGGGAATCAAGACAACTAAAAATGGCACTTCTATGTTACTTAGAAGAACCCTAACTATGGTCAGGTTTGATGGTAAAGAATCTGCCTGCAATGCAGGAGACCCAAGTTCAATCCCTGGGTTGGGAAGATACCCTGGAGGAGGGAAGAGCAACCCACTCCAGTACTCTGGCCTGGAGAATTCCACGAACAGATGAGCCTGGTGGCTATGGTCCGTAGGGTCACAACAAGTCAGACATGACTGAGTGACTAACACGTTTCCTGAAAACAAAACCCAAAATAGGGATTTGCAGTAGTTATCTTTTGTTTCTGTAACAAATTACCACAAACTTGGTGGCTTTTGAAATGGTGCCAATTTATTATCTCACAGTTCAGTAGGTAGAAGTCTGACATGGCCTCCCTAAGCTAAAATCAAGATGTTAGATGAGGTGGTATTTCTTTTTTAGGGCTCTAGGAGTAAAGATTTCCTTTCCTTTCCCAGCATTTAGAAATGGCCTGTAATCCTAGGCTCATGGCCTACTTCATTAAAACTTTTTTTTATTGAAGTATAGTTGATCTACAGTGCTGTGTTAATTTCTACTGTACAGCAAAGTGACTCAGTTATGCATATTAGTGTATATATGTTTTAAATATTGTTTTCTATTATGGCTTATCATAGGATATTGAATATAGCTCCCTGTGCTACACAGTAGGACCTTGTTGTTTATCCATTCTAATAGTTGGCATCTGCTAATCCTAAACTTCCAATCCAACCTTCTTCTGCCTCCCTCCCTTGGCAACCACAAGTCTGTCCCTTATGTCTTATCTGTGAGTCTGCTTCTTTTTCATAGATGAGATCCTTTGTGCCATATTTTAGATTTCACATAGAGCCCACTTCATCTTGGAAGCCAGCAATGTTGTATCTTTCTAACATTTCCCTGTAGCCACATCTCCCTTTGACTCTGACCTCTTCTTCTATATTCCACTTTTAGAGGTTACAAAATGGAGGCTACTATTACTACACTGGGTTTACCTGGGTGATTTCCCTCTATTAAGACCATCAGTTTAGCAATCTTAATTCTATACGAAACTTTTCTCCTTTGCTGTACAACCTATTCACCTATTCTGGAAGTTCTGCCTACCACAACACTCTTATTCATGTGATTTATTAGGAGAGTGTTTTCAGTAGAACAGAAGGAAGGGGAGCAGGATAGGGTTGGAGAACAAAGCTAAATCAAGATGTGAGCTCAGCTGGAGCCTTGGTTCAGCCTGAGCCCAAATGAAAGCTCAAAAAATGAACCACAAAATTATTCCAAATTGAGGCAGAAGCCCTGCTGAAGGTGTGGGCATGGCTGTAGCCTACAAGTCAAGGTGGTTCCCATGTGTCCAACAGTGATTACCAGGAAAAGGGCTGTTTGAGCCATCATGAGGCAACATTCACAGCAAGTGAGGAGTTGGTGCCACTTTGGCTAAAGAGAACCTGGGCAGAGTAGCAACAGTATTTGCTGCAGACCCCATTATGGGTTGAATTGTATAAAGGACACTAATCATGTGGATTAGGATGCACTGTAATGATTTCATTTTAACTTAATTACTTGTGTTGACTTGTGTTGACTTGTGTCTCCATCCCCACACCACACACACACGCAAATAATAATAATAAAAGATATTGTGGAGTCTTGACTCTCAGGATGTGGTCCTTCCTTTGTTGTTGTTCAGTCACTAAGTCGCTCTTTGCAGTCCCATGGACTGCAGCACGCTAGGTGTCCCTGTCCCTCACTATCTTTCCTAAATCAGAGCAATTAGTGTCCTTGCAAGAAGGGGAAATGTGAGCCCAGAGACAGGCATGACAAAGGGAACATGCTGTGATCAGGCATGTGATCCCAGAGACAAGCATGACAAAGGGAACATGCTGTGATCATATGGCAATACCATATGGAGAGGAACCATTAGAGTGACATATCTATAAGCCAAGGGACTTCTGAGGCTACTACAAGCTATAAAAGAACAGTTCCTTCCATACCACCTTCAGAGGGAGCATGGCCCTTGATTTCAGACTTCTAGCCTTCAGAACTGTGAGACAATTTATTCCTGTTGTTTTAAACTGCTCAGCTTATGGTACTTCGTAATGACAGGCCTCAGAAACTAATGCATATCCTACACCCCAAAGCCTAGAAAAGACCAAGTAAGCAGTCAAAGAGTAACCGTCTTCAGAATTCCTCCCAAGGAATGTTGTTCTACATTGTCGAGTGGTAATATTTAGAGTTTCCTTTAGCTAACAAGTCATTAATCTGAACGCTTTCTTTGGACTTGAGGGAGTAGGGGGAGGGCCTTTCTTGACCTTTATGCTCTTAGGGCAAATCTTGTGAATTCATCTTATGCATTCTCACCTTTTCCCACAAAGGCTCTGACAGTTGACCCACATTCTTTATTTAACTAAAATAATTTCCTGGCCTACAAACCAGTAAGTTCTTTGAAGACAAGTCTTGTTCATATTCATATCCATGGTATATAGTATGTATCCTGATACAATCACAACTTTGAGGAAATTATTGAGCAGTGTTTTTCCCCTTCGGGACTTTACCAGAACTTTTTTGTGCTCAAAGGAAACAAACAAAATATGGAGAAAAAAGGAGGCTGAGTTAATGCATTCAAGCCAGGAGATAATGGACTGGGTCAACAAAGAGAACGACACGGATTCTCTAGACTCTGCTCTTTGTTCCTGTGGACAACCTCTCAGCATTATCACTGAGATATTATAACTGACGGCTTAGGAAATGGAGGTATGATTACAAGTAATTCTGGCCCCGGTGACTCACGAATACTATAATAGTTAACACACTTGGAAGAAAAACACTCAGCCAAATAAACTAGCTGGCATTCACTAAGGATATTTATCCAAAGCTCTGAAATTAAATGACTGTGTGTTCTGATGAGATACTGAATTCTACTGCTCTTGACCCAATCATTGTGGCATAAATACAGCCTCTGTTTTATGCTGACCTAATACTGCTTTAAAATTAAAACTGAATTAAATATCTTCTACCACTGCACCAAAAGCAGAACTGTGAGACTCCTGAATAAGCTTTTAATGGAAAGACCAGGGTGCTATAATTTCTATTCCAGTTTAGCAAATGAAATGTACAATCGCCAAAGCCAGCTATTTTCTACTGACCTTTATTTTATTTATGTAAGAAAAGTATGGGGAAATTGAAATGTATGTATATAAAGTTCTATAACTCAATGATGTGCTTTCAGGTCTTCCACATCCATTTTATTGTCTTTTATCATGGATCAAAATCAAAAGAATACGTCTTTGAATTATCTTAGAGAACACTTGCATATTCAAGGGAAAAATTACAAGTTTAAAAGGGGAAAATTATTGAAATGATGCTATCACAAAATAGATTTCACTGTGCCTATTTAAATTACAAATCATGGCATTCATCAATTTATTTATTCATCCTTTCTTTGCTGTAGACTTGGTGTGTGGATGCACAGGAAGGGGCCTATCCCCATTTCTCCATGGTAGGACCCTCATTTTCAGCCTATTTTTCTCTTCTTGCCTTAGGATTCCACAGCTGTGCCATGACCCTCTGCTCCCCACATTTTGTTTGAAAAAACATTCCTTCAAATGTGAAAATACATCAGCATCTACCTCTTAGAGCTGAGACTCTGAGGATTCCTTGTGTGGAGATGTTAAGGTTTACAGATAATTATTTGATGTATGTATGTTTATGTGGGGTGTATGTGTGTAAAAACAGGAATATTTTTGTATTAAGTTCTAAAAAAGTCTTTCAACTAAAATTATAGCTTATTGAAATATCTCCAAGCACCTGTACTGGATGATCTTTGGGGTTTAACTTTCCACTGCATTTTTAAATGCAAGTGTGAATTAGGATTTTTAGTTATTAACATTGGTGTTAACCTCTTCCTTTAACAACATTTTGATTGAACAAAGGTGGAAAATGTAATAAGCATAGTACCTCTGAGTTTTATAAAGGTGGGTAACTCTCAAGTCCATAGTAAACCTAAAATAACTAGGCAAATAACTCAAGCATTATATCAGTGTCTAAGATTACCTTGACATTCAGCATCCCTTTGGGGTTACAAAATATCATACCACAATTGACTTGTGGTTACCTTTCTGAGTAATTTGGGTTCAGTTATTAATGTTTAATGATAAAAGTGAGAAGTGCCTTTTTATTTTGTTTAACATTAAAAATTCTTCAAAAAATTCTTTCTTTTAACAAAGAACTCCCTTATTGGTTTTCTAGTCTTGTCAATTTAGGGATCTTGAGGATTTTCTCAAAAGCAGTCTGCTCTAGATGATGAGGTTCAAAATGTCTCCAAAGAAACAAAGCCCGTGGAGGGCAATTTGACAATATCATCAAAAGTGTAAATGTATAATCCTTGACCCTGTAATCCCTGCTCAAAAAATTCTGAAAATGTATGCTATAGAAATACTAGCACATGTGAGAAATGACATGACTGCAAATTTATTCACTTCCACATGGCTTAATAATTTCAATGATAGGGAGTAATATAAGTCACTCCAACATTAGTGGAGTGGACTAAATACATTATGATAGGTGTATAAAATGAAGCATGATACAACTTTTAAAAAGAGAAATTCTCTGTAAACTGATAATTAGAAATAAAAAATACATATGGTTAAATGAAACAAAGGTGCAGATCAGTGTGTGTAGAAAGCTATCTTTTGTGTAAAAAGGGTTTCGAGATAATATATTTATATCTGTTATTTATGCATACAGAACATGAAGAAACTAACAACCATTACTTTGCTTTGGGGCAAGTTTTCTTAAAAATGGATGGATGCAGGATGTAGGATAGGAAGCCATTTCACCATATTTATTTTTATAGTTTGCAATTTCTGAACCTGGAATTATTACCTATTCAAAAATTTTAGAACCTCAAAGGAATAAGTTAGTTTAAAAGACAAATACAACAAAATAATTCCAGTGTAACAGGACACACTGGGGTGATGGAAATCCTTTTTCACTGCCTGGCAACTAGCACTCATGTTATGAACTTCAGAAAGGATTGAAAAGGTGGTCTTCTTGCTCTGGTGCAGCTGAAAAAACTCCCATGAGATCTTATAAAGAAATATCCTACATGCTCTAGAAAATTATTGCTCCAAACATACACAATTTTGGGGGTTTTTCTCTACCATTTCTAGTGATCTCTCCATCCCTCTGAATCTACCACAACTGTAATCTGCTAAAGACAGGCATGCTTCGTCCCCTGACTCTTCACATCGTCATTTATAAAGCCTTGGCAATGGACCTACTTAAGTCTTCATGAATACCTATGAATCTCTCTTTGAAGAAATAGCCCTGAAATGTTTGATTCTCCTACTTCAATGTCACCAACTGTGTACTTACCCTCCCCAGTTTCTAATATTTTAATAATCATGTATGAAGCAAAAACAACGAGTCCAACACTCTCCTAGGTATTACAAGGAACAAAAGAAGGAGTAAGGCTGACCCTCGCCCACTAAGATTACAATCTAGCCAACTTGCTTCTACCTTTTACTTACAAAGTTTCTTCAGTATTGACTGAGACCCTGCTCTCTACCAAGCATAAACTTTCCTAGTTTTATTTCTTAAACTTTAAATTTCGTCCACCTCTATGAGTTCTCCTTCTTGATAGTAACCCCAACTTTGTTTTTATAGATCTTGTTCTCTGTGCCAGTCATGGGGCTTAGTTCTTTATGAGTAGTTAAAGTACAAGCTTCACTGACTATAAATTTAGTGAACCAAAGATGTAAGTTTATTTTTTCCATGACTGAACTTCTCTATTTCAAAACCCACTCCACTGGTGCAAAGATGGAATCCTAATTTTGGAATGAACTAAGTCTATTCAGAATTTTTTTCATTCTTATCTTCAAACTTCTACTGCCACAGGGCTGGGTAGGGCAGTTTGGAGATATTCATGTAGTATCTAGTTTTTGGTAAAAGAAAGTATTTTGTCCTCAGCCATTTCTCATCTAGGCTGACCTCTCCTGAGCTATTTTTTGTCTCATTTGACTGTGATGATCTTCATCCTTCCTAATCAACCTTTCTCTGTCTTACTTGATTCTCTGGTACTTGCTGTTACATTCTCTCCATGGACTGAAACAACCCTTCAGATTCCGCACTGCCAATGTCCCCTCTGCTCCATGCTGATCACACTGAAAACCAGTCAGCAGCTCCCCAAGGCAGACAGAACTGGATGTTTGCCAACCTCAGAGTCCTTTGTTTAGAAATAGCATCAACCACTCCTCCTCTGTTCCTCTCACACCATGTTGATGTCACTTCTAATCTGAGATCACCAAATGTATCTGTGGAAATTGTACTGAGGAGGGAAGCATGGCCTCCTTCCTAAGAAATTCCCAGAATTTTTTTCTCATCCACGTAAGTGTTCCCCTTTCACATTGCCCATCTTTTTTCCTATCTCAGGGTATGCTTTGGCCCCTGCAACAGAAAAATCAGACTCAGCAGCTAGTTTTTAAAATCTCTGGTGTTTTCAAATAACAAGAAATAACTTTTTGGTTTTGATGTTGTGCTAAAGTTCTTTCTGAAAAAGAAAACAATCAGATAATATGCTTCCCTGGTGACTCAGATAGTAGTGTCTGCCTGAAATGTGGAAGACCCGGGTTCAATCCCTGTATTGGGAAGATCCCCTGGAGAAGGAAATGGCAACCCACGACAGTATCCTTGCCTGGAAAATTCCATGGATGGAGGAGCCTGGTAGGCTACAGTTCATGGGGTTACAAAGAGTCGGACATGACTGAATGACTTCGTCTAAGTTCTTTCTGAAAAAGAAAATAATCAGCTAATATATAAAAATACTCTCTCTGATATACAAATGTCAACTCATTCTCTTTTTAAAGGTATGGTAGGTATCATATTATAGAAGAAGAGGTTTGGTTGATTTCCAAAGGTCATGAATTTAGTAGGTGAACAGAGTTAGAACTGAACCCAGGTCATTCTATCCCTGGGGTTTATGAATTTAAACATAATCTTTTCTAGAAAAAAACATTTTTCTCCTAACTTCTCATGAACATTAATGCTTTTCCTGGTGGAATGATGCTGGTCACATTTGTTTCCTGATTTGGCCACTAAATACTATTTTTTTTTAATGTCCAAGTGATTGATAATTCCTTAGCTATTTGGTCAAAGAATTTCATGGCTCTGGGATCAGGGTTGTTCTTCAAAATAAAAGTATAGCTAATTTCTGGGGCCTGGAAGATAAACCCAGCTAGGCTGAGTTGAAGAAAAACCTTAAGTGGAGATATTTCAGGTGATTGTCACAATCTTATTTACAGTTAAACTAGCCAGATTCTCAGCTAAGTTATGTGAGTCACCAAATATTTAGATATCAGATACATGGGTATCAATTGCTACTTTGGGTCCTGAGGATGTAAGAGCGTAAACACATGATTTTGACCCTCATGGAATCTAAAGGCTGAAGGTGGAGAGGGGTTCATTTATGACTTTTAATCTGGATAAGGTAAGATTTGAGATGGTGGCACAGAAAATTTAAGTCTTAGATTCTGAAGTTAATTAATGCATTGCTTATAGTTGCAAAAATGGCAATTCACCACTTACATGACAGACTTTGGTTATTCATTCTTCCGTCATTTGTTGATAGTTGACCAACTACTCTGTACTAAACACTGTGTGAACTGTAAAATAATTTACCTAAATTTTTGCAACAGTAGAATCACCTTTACAGGGAAAATATAGCTTCTCTTACAGAATTTTATTAGAATCAACTTTACAGGGAAAATATAGCTTCTCTTACAAAATTTTATTAAGTAAGGCTAGAGTACACTCTTGAACTAAGTACTTTTAGCGCCCACTGCAGGAGATTCTTATAAACAAAGAAATTTGGGAAATCTTGCTTTAAAAATACAAAAATAAAGTAAATATAAAACCCACTCTCTCAGATTTTACATCCTCTCAAACATCCTTGATTAGATTTTCTTTTAACATTTGAAAGGATAATTCAGACAACTTTACAGTTCAGTTAAGTGGAACTAGAATATAATGTCTTTGACATTTTTAGATAACACCAAAACTAACACTGCAAGAAACTTCAAAAATGCAGTTCTTAAAATATTTGGAGTAACTGATTTCTCATAGGGCTAATTCCAAGCACAAAATATATTTAAAAAAAAAAAACCCACAAAAACCAAAACTTGGTATTATTAGAAAAAAATCCATTACTTTAAAGTCACATGACTGATGTCATGTTATAAGCTCCCCATTTCTTGTTTACAGAAAAAGGCTTTAGTCTCCTAAGCTTTCCCTGAGTTCCAAAGAGCAGGCACAAGCCTAATTAGAGAAGCGAGGAAATGTAGAAACAAAGAAAAAAACAGTTACTAAAGTAATGACAATAGTTTGCTATAAAATAGGGTCCTAGTCCATCCTCAAGGGATATACATAGCAATCTTATGAGTATCTTTGAGTTATTCTTCAGGAACTAAAACATCCCTTCTGCCCCTAGCTGTACCCCTGCCCCTACCCACACACACACAGCTGCAGCCAGCACGTGGAGAGTGGCAGCTACATGCTGAGCAGATCCTAGAGTGGTAGGAACCAGAAGGTTGGTAATCCAGATTCTTGGAACACCATCCTGTTACCTCACCACCAACCAATCAGAACAAAGCCATGAATCCTGTAGCCTTCACTCCCAAATATTGTCTTTAAAAATGCTTCCCTGCAAACCACCAAGAAGTTTGGACCTTTTGAGCATGAACCACCTATACTCCTTTCTGGTCCCTGATATGAACACTGTACTTTCCGTCATCACAACCCAGTGTCAGTAAATTGGCTTTACTGTGCAGGAGGAAAGCAGACCCAAGTTTGATTAGGTAACAAAGCTAAGAGGGAGCCTGAAGATATCTCCTTCACTTAAGAATTCGTAAGAATGGTGGATTCATTTCGATGTTTGGCAGAACGAATGCAATGTTGTAAAGTTTAAAAATAAAATAAAATAAAAAAAAAAGTAGTAGTTCTACTCCATTTTTTTTTTACTTCTTTTTATTTTTTTTAAATTTAATTTTGTTTTTTGGCTTTACAGTGTTGTATTGGTTTTGCCATATATCGACATGAATCCGCCACAGGTATACAAAGGTGGAATACATTAAACTATTTAGAAATCCTTAAAAAAAAAAAAAAAAAAGAATTCGTAAGAAAACTAACTAGACCCAGAGAGGCTGAGTTTCCCAAATGTATAGACCTAATAGAGAGAGAAGAACTAGTCTGTCATCTAATTATTTAAAAACTTATGATTTCTATATTGTTATATTTATCCCATCCTTCAGATGCAGGGAGGAAAAACAGGGTCTTTATGATAGACTTGAGGCTTCACCAGTGTGGGGTTTAGTTAGCGGGTAACCTAGCAGGTATTGCAGTGCCTGGAATGTTGTAGGTGAGAGGGACCATCACCACTCACTCCATTCACAATGTTGCAAGTGGATTATCAGATTATCTTTCCTTCTCCCAGCTTTTCTGAGCAGCCAGCCTAGCACCCAGCTTAAACCTCCCTCTGCCCACCACTCCCAGCCCCCATCCCTGCCTTTTCTTGATGCACAAGTACACAAGTATTTCCACTAGGTCCTGTGGAAGCCTTCTCAGGACTTACTGCCAAAGTGTTCCCCATATCAGCAGCATCAGCATCAACCGGGAGCTTATTAGACTTGTAGAGTATCTGGTCACCCCAGACCTACTGAATCAGAATCTACATTTAACAAGATCCCAGAGTGATTCATATGCACATTAAAGATTTTGAGAAGCACTAGTCCTGGGTCCATATAAAATGCACATTAGATATACATTTTACTTCCTGTAAAGATGTAAAAGCAAGGGAGTAAATTATATTTTAGGAGAGAAATAGAAGGTTGCTGACCTCTTTTGGAGAGACTGATCATTTTATTTCCAAGCTACAATTACACTATTCTTAGAAATAGTTTTTTTTTTTTTGGGGGGGGGGTCCTGTATCTAATTTGTCTGATAATAATAACTTTTAAGTCCTAGGAAGATTTATTTGTTTGTTTATTATATTGTTAATTTAAACTAGCATGATTTTGGCAGATACGATTGCAGTACAGGGCATTTCTTGCGGGCAAGTTAGAAGGAATGGCTGGCTTGAGACAAGACTGACTACAATTAATCCAATAAGTTATTAATTCTTAACACATGCCTTATGTTGAAGTTGCTATTGTTTCATCCACTGAGCACTGGGGGAAAAAGAGAGAGAACGAGTTCTATAGATCTTTTCTCATGCTTTAGGCAGTTTCATTTTGCTGTTTCACTAATGTTTTCTGGAGGTCCTCATAGAGAACCTCTGTTTTGTTCATTAACCTTTCAAATTGCTTAATGTTTTCAGCACACTGCAAGATGATTTATTGCTTTTACCT
The DNA here is from genome assembly GCF_032452875.1 of Bos javanicus. Classification (NCBI taxonomy): domain Eukaryota; kingdom Metazoa; phylum Chordata; class Mammalia; order Artiodactyla; family Bovidae; genus Bos; species Bos javanicus. The sequence goes on along the minus strand of NC_083874.1, from coordinate 85,993,353 downwards.
TAACATTTCATTTCATTCACTCTGTTATCCTACCACGCGTTGGAAATACACTGTTGGTTCCAGACTCATTATGCAAATACTATACCTAGACACTAGTATTCTAACTTCTATTAGCTCTACTCCACCATTATCCCGGCCTCCTGCGAATCAGAGGTATCAAATTACACATGGAGATTTGTGGACGTTTGTTTGAGTTTTGATGTGAAGCTGAGTCGTCTCCCAAAGACTCAGAAAATTAATTGTGTTTGAACTGAATGGTGCATTCTATATTTTCAAATATTACAGTTTGAATATGTCCTCTCAAGAAAAACATTATAGCGTATGAGCCTTAAGAATTAGCTTAGGAAATCTTGGGAAATCATTTCATGTTTACAGAATCAGAAACAGCTCCCCTCAAAACACATGTAGACCTGTATGTCTGCTGAAAGTTCTTTCTGAAGATGGTGGCTAGTTCTAGACTAAACAGTGGGTAAGATGCTGTACTATGAAAAGTCTTTAAAAACAAAACAAACCACTACTTAAGGTTTTAGCTTCTATATATCAGACTCTATGTGTATATATCAGGCCTTATATTTTTAAAAGGTACATGTCTTAAATAAAGCTAGATGCTTCTGTGTACAATAAAAATGTATTTACATTTCCTTAAGATTGCTTAAGTTTCACTTAAATATACTGTGTGTGAAGAAAGGAAACATCCTGGACTTGCCTGGTGGTGCGACAGATAAGAATCTGCCTGCCAATGCAGAGGACAAGGGTTTGATCTCTGGTCCTCTGGGGAGATTCCACATGCCGAGGAACAACTGAGTCCATGTGCCACAACTACTGAGCCGCACTCTAGGGTCCACCAGCTGCAACTCCTCTCTGCGTGCCACCACACTGAGGCCCGTGCACCTAGAGCCTGTAGTCCACCACCAGAGAAACCACCACGATGAGAAGCCCACACACGGCAACGAAGAGCAGCCTCCGCTTTCCACATCTAGAGAAAGCCCACGCAAAGCGACGAAGACCCAGTGCAGCCAAAACTGGTGGTGGTGGTTTAGTTGCTAAGTCGTGTCCAACTCTTTCGACCCCATGGACAGCAGCCTGCCAGACTCCTCTGTCCATGGGATTCACTAGGCAAAAGAATACTGGAGTGGGTTGCCATTTCCTTCTCCAGGGGAACTACCCAACCCAGGAATCGAACCGAAGTCTCCTGCATTGCGGCAGATTCTTTATCAACTGAGCTACAAGGGAAGCCCTAAATGAATAAATACACTTTGTCTACAAATTCACATGTAAAATCATTCTTTTATTCAAACAAAAACTCTTAAAATACAACAGGTCATTTTGTCACGATGGAAATATGAATAAAAACTTGCTCACTTTGTTCACTCTTCTCAAATGAGTTGGTTTAGCCACATGAGTTACTTGATCTGATCTAAGTGTGTTTGGATAAAGTATTTTTCCCTTTCCCCACCACTCATGTCAAAACCCACTGATTAAATCTCCAGTTGGTTCTAAACAACCTCTTTAATATTGGCAAAAATCTAGACATTTTCCATCAATGGATACCCATGGTCTGCATGGAATTTAATCTTTTGAGAGCTTCCTCCTCACCAACTTGACTATTAATCATTGCCTATACTCCAGGAGTTGGTGATGGACAGGGAGGCCTGGCATGTGCGATTCATGGGGTCGCAAAGAGTCGGACACAACTGAGTGACTGAACTGAACTGAACTGAATACACTGAATAAGTATGTCTCACATATGTATGCTTCCTTACCTTTAAGTATGTGATGCAATTTTAGTTAATAGGAAGATAATGCATTTAAAATTGCTGTTAAATTAGTCATTTTTAAAATCTAAGTTTATGGATGCAGAGTTCCAAAGAATACCAAGAAGAGATAAGAAAGCCTTCCTCAGTGATCAATGCAAAGAAATAGAGGAAAATAACAGAATGGGAAAGACTAGAGATCTCTCAAGAAAATTAGAGATACCAAGGGAACATTTCATGCAAAGATGGGCTTGATAAAACAGAAATGGTATGGACCTAACAGAAGCAGAAGATATCAAGAAGACGTGGCAAGAATACACAGAAGAACTGTGCAAAAAAGATCTTCACAACGCAGATAATCACAATGGTGTAATCACTGACCTAGAACCAGACATCCTGGAATATGAAGTCAAGTGGGCCTTAGAAAGCCTCACTACGAACAAAGCTAGTGGAGGTGATGGAATTCCAGTTGAGCTATTTCAAATCCTGAAAGATGATGCTGTGCAAGTGCTGCACTCAATATGCCAGCAAATTTAGAAAACTCAGCAGTGGCCACAGGGCGGGAAAAGGTCCATTTTCATTCCAATCCCAAAGAAAGGCAATGCCAAAGACTGCTCAAACTACTGCACAACTGCACTCATCTCACACGCTAGTAAAGTAATGCTCAAAATTTTCCAAGCCAGGCTTTAGCAATATGTGAACCATGAACTTCCTGATGTTCAAGCTGGTTTTAGAAAAGGCAGAGGAACCAGAGATCAAATTGCCAACATCCGCTGGATCATGGAAAAAGCAAGAGAGTTCCAGGAAAACATCTATTTCTGCTTTATTGACTACGTCAAAGCCTTTGACTGTGTGGATCACAATAAACTGTGGAAAATTCTGAAAGAGATGGGAATACCAGACCACCTGGCGTGCCTCTTGAGAAATCTGTATGCAGGTCAGGAAGCAACAGTTAGAACTGGACATGGAACAACAGACTGGTTCCAAATAGGAAAAGGAGTACATCAAGGCTGTATATTGTCACCCTGCTTATTTAACTTATATGCACAGTATATCATGAGAAACGCTGGACTGGAAGAAACACAAGCTGGAATCAAGATTGCTGGGAGAAATTTCAATAACCTCAAATATGCAGATGACACCACCCTTCTGGCAGAAAGTGAAGAGGAACTAAAGAGCCTCTTGATGAAATCAAAAGTGAAGAGTGAAAAAGTTGGCTTAAAGCTCAACATTCAGAAAATGAAGATCATGGCATCTGGTCCCATCACTTCATGGCAAATAGATGGGGCAACAGTGGAAACAGTGTCAGACTTTACTTTTTTGGGCTCCAAAATCACTTCAGATGGTGACTGCAGCCATGAAATTAAAAGACGCTTACTCCTTGGAAGGAAAGTTATGACCAACCTAGATAGCATATTCAAAAGCAGAGACATCACTTTGCCAACAAAGGTCCATCTAGTGAAGGCTATGGTTTTTCCTGTGGTCATGTATGGATGTGAGAGTTGGACTGTGAAGAAGGCTGAGTGTTGAAGAATTGATGCTTTTGAACTGTGGTGTTGGAGAAGACTCTTGAGAGTCCCTTGGACTGCAAGGAGATCTAACCAGTCCATTCTGAACGAGATCAGCCCTGGGATTTCTTTGGAAGGAATGATGCTAAAGCTGAAACTCCAGTACTTTGGCCACCTCATGCGAAGAGTTGACTCACTGGAAAAGACTCTGATGCTGGGAGGGATTGGGGGCAAGAGGAGAAGGGGACGACAGAGGATGAGATGGCTGGATGGCATCACTGACTCGATGGACATGAGTCTGGGTGATCTCCGGGAGTTGGTGATGGACAGGGAGGCCTGGCGTGCTGCAATTCATGGGGTCGCAAAAAGTCGGACACGACTGAGCAATTGAACTGGACTGAACTGAAGTTTATGGATACTTGGTTCAGTTCTTACAGATAGAAATTGATCACTTTAAAAAACAAGCTATACACAGATTTATGGTTGATCACTTTAAAAAACAAGCTAAACACAAATTCATGGTTGAAATGTGGGCAAAAGTACTCTAGGAACAAGAAAATATGTTCAAGTATACGTGTGTCTTCTGCTGCTGCTGTACTATCTAAATCTCCCAAGCGCCAGTGAACACCTATTCTGTGCAAGCTTTATCACAGGCATTGACAGTGGCAACACGTACATGTCTCAGTTTTTGATCTGAAATAGTCCATAATTAGTAAACATAAACAGGTTGAAAGTCCACATTTGTAAGCTGGAATATGGGTTTAATTTTTATATAATTCATTCAATTTTAAGGGAATAAAATGAAGTACAATATGTGAAACAGAAATGTATTATGGATTGCATTAAGACTTTACATAGAGTATATGTATTGGGAATCTGGGAAATTTGTGGGAATTAACATGATTTCCACAGCTCAGAAAGATGGTTAATGGTGACAAGGAAAATATGTGGGTGAGAACAGCTTCAGGTACACAAAATCTACTACACATTTAAAATACTGTCCTCAACAACCTTAAAAAGCCTTTGATTTGTATGTACTTTTAACCAGTTCAATAGATTTTTCAACAATTTTTATATGCTGACAACCAGGGATATTGATCCAAACATATTTTTTCACTAAAAGCAGCTGATGTATTTAAGCATCCAAAGATTTTGTTTTTAGTGCATTTTTATCTTGAGACATCTTCCCAAGACCCATGACTGTGCTATGTAAGGCAGTGATTTCTTGACATTCATTTAAAGAATTATGTTAGGAGTATTAGATTCTGATTTAATTGACTCTTTCATTTGATAGCTATAAACTGTTATAGACTCCTCCAAATCCTGGTCTTGGAACTGACCTCAGATAAAGAGTATATTAGGGCAAATATTTAGGTGATAAGTATTTTTGCCAAACTATCCTTGTTTGAATAAATTACCCGGTTAAAATAAAATGTTTCATGAATGGACTCATAGATTTATTTGGCTAAATGAGCATTAAACTTAAGCAGGTCATCAGTTAAACTCTTAAGACTAATAATTAAATAGTTAAATTTTAAGTTACTATTTGTTGATCAAGAGGAGATTCTTTGATGGAAAAAAACTAAAACCAAGATCTCTTGCCTTCTTTTAATTTGTTTAGCTTTGCAATCAAGTAATCAAAATGCATGCAAAAAACTGGACATTTCACTTCATTGAGTAAGAATAAATGGATTAATAAAACTAGTCACTAACCTTCATTATCCTCAAGAACTGTTGATGTAGTAAAACAATCTTCTTTGGCCCACAATATAGCTGATAAATATTTGGAAACTATTCGAAAAATTTTGGAAAATATATATGAAAACATTTGTTTTTAACAGAGCATTTGGACATTGAATATAACACATATTTATTTGGTTCCTAGTAAGTTAGACTCTACTTTAAGTGTTTTCTCAAAAATAGGACGATCTCGGCTGTGTTTTTCCTCAGTTGCCAATTAATGAGGCTTCAATAGTAGAATTCTTGTAACAGTAAGGACAAAATAGCCAAATCAAAGTGTATTATTTGGAACATGAATTTTCTAGTTTGGATGTCTTCATTGATCCATCCTTTAAATAATTATTAAGCTCCAACTATTTGCTGATAACTTTGTAAATGCTTGGTTACCAGTAGAGAATTCGAGTCCCTGCTCTTGTGTCACTTGTTTTTTTCTAGAAAACTATAAAGAGGACACATAAGTAAACAAATAGATAAAAATAATAATTCTAAAAACCCTTAATGCTATGAAGAAAAAGAAAGCAAATCAATATATAAAGTCACTTAATTTGGTACCTAGTGGACACCAGTGGAAGTTTGTGACCTAGTTTACAGGAAAAAAAGCAAACTGTACTTGTAATGAGTTTAAATTCTAACAAGGAATATGCAAGCTAAGGAGGCACAAAATTACTTTTGACACATGAGAAAAATCTATAAACACAAATGTGTATGATGAAACCCAACAGCTCTGTAGAGGCTCCCTGGGTCAGGAAGATCCCCTGGAGGAGAAATGGCAGCCTACCCTGGTATTCTTTCCTGGAAACTCCCATGGACAGAGGAACCTGGTGGGATACAGCCCACAGGGCTGCAAAGAGTCAGACACGACTGAGTGACTGAGCACACACACAGGATCTTGTAGAGGTCAGAACTCTACTTTAATGAATCACTAACACCAAGATTTATATTAATATGATGTTAAGATTGGGACATAGCAAGAGGAATAAAATTTTAATGTTCTGGTTACTACCTAGTTCTGCTACAAGCCCCGCTATTTTATAAACCTCAGATCTACATGTGTCAAGTGATGGCAGACAGAGCCATGGGATAAAAAAAAAATTAAGACATGTCAAACTCTGAGCAATGTGCTCTGCTTAGTCACTCAGCCATGTGCAACTCTGCGACCCCATAGACTGTAATGCACCAGGCTCCTCTGTCCACGGGGATTCTCCAGACAAGAATACTGGAGCAGGTTGCCATGCCCTCTTCCAGGGGATCATCCCAACCCAGGGATCAAACCCAGATCTCCCACATTGTAGGCGGATTCTTTATCATCTGAGCCACTAGGGAAGCCCTCTGAGCAATGGTATGTAAAAAGATACTGCATACTTATTTCTTTCTCAAAGAAATCCTGATCAGCTTTCTTAGTTAATAAAGTAGTTGATTTTAGTTTCTCAGAGCAATATATTCCTCACTTATAAATTTATGAAAAACAAGGAATGATTTATTCAAAGATCCATTTTTTTTTTACTTAATCACTTATTTATTGCACAAATATTTATTTAGTATATATTATGGTTCTTCCTAAATCTAATTTGGTCAATACCAAGCTGTCTTACAGTTAATTAGTTTAAAGGATTACAACATGGTAAAACCATTCATGTATGTCCTTCATAACAGGCCTACTTTGTTACCATGGACTCCTACGGGGGTATACATGGTACAGGGCTTCAGGTTAATCCCTGCGAACTTACTTAGGACATCATATAGTTGTGTTGAGTAGTTGGTTGTTTTATTAAATCTTATAGACACTAAGACCACTTGTATATTTAGGGAAAAAGCCTATCCCAAATGCTAACTGGGGATTGTCTGATCTGTAAACATTGAACAAACACAGTATTTGAATATGACACAAGATAAAGGAACCACAGGACATCTCCTATTATAGTTAGCATTGGTTAGAATCTTATTTAAATATTATTTCCATGTTTTACTTCCATAAACTAGGGAGAATGTGGAGGATTTGGGGGGAAAATGAGATAGCAGAACAATTCATTTTAAATTAAAAAATCAGATATAATAAAAAATATTACTAAATTAAAGTAACTTCTATATATGAAAAAGCTGATGTGATTCAATAGTATAAGTTGTATATAGCTTCTAGATAAAGGATGTTGGACAAATATTTTCTGTAGCCCTAGAGTGAGAGTGGAGTGGGTAGGGATGAGTAAGGAAGAAAGAAACAGATGAAAGAAAGAGAATGAAATTTGTTTTGTACTTGAGCATTTGGCTAGCTATATCTAAAATGTTCTTCTCCCAAAGAATCTCTAAACAAGAACAAATTAAAGCAACTTGTAGAAAGTCCTTCCCTAAGCCCTTAATCATCACCACACAGGGCACTACTATTCTAGAGGTTATTCCAAAGTATTCATATGAAACACAGAGATCTGAGTTATTGGCCTTAAAAAAATAGTTGCTCTATTTTTATTGAATGTGAACTATGTGCCAGGCATTTTCCTAAGATTTACATTCTAACATCACATCAACACTATGAAATAGTTATCATTAAACCTGTTTACCAGTGGATTAGCTCTGACATGAGAGTTCAAGCACTTTTGCCCAAGGTCTCCCTAGTGGCGCAGTGATAAAAATTCCTCCTTCAAGGCAAGAGACTCAGGTTCAATCTCTGGGTTAGGAAGATCCCCTAAAGAAGGAAATGGCAACCCACTCCAGTATTCCTGCCTGGCAAATCCCAGGCAAGAAGAGCCTGCAGGAGAGAGGAGCCTGCAAGCTACAGTCCGTGGGGTTGCAAAGAATAGGACACAACTGAAGGAATTTAGCACACAGCACCAGGAGCTGAAGAGTCCAAATTGAAGCCACTGAACACCATCCCTTTGCAGTGATCACAGCAGAACTTGGGGCTTATAAAGTGTGGAGCTTCTGGGTTACATCAAGAAGGCAGGCAGTGTGCACACACTTTGCCACGTCACACATGTAGGTCACTGCTGCTGCTGCTAAGTCACGTCAGTCGTGTCTGACTCTGTGTGACCCCATAGACAGCAGCTCACCAGGCTCCTCTGTTCCTGGGATTCTCCAGGCAAGAATACTGGACTGGGTTGCCATTTCTTTCTCCAATGAATGCTAAGTCGCTTCAGTCATGTCCGACTCTGTGCGACCCCATGGACAGTGGCCCACCCAGCTCCTGTGTGCACAGCATTCTCTAAGCAAGAATACTGGAGTGGGTTGCCACTTCCTTCCCCATGTGGGTCATTAGAATGTCACAATCCAATTGTTTTTGAAATTAGAATTACTAGAAAATAAACTTCACTGACCAGCTAAAGTTTGAGTCACTACTCAAGCTCTAGCAATAGCTTTACCAAAAATATAGCCTTTATTTAGGATGAGTAGGCAGCTGATAAAGTTACTTGGAAGTGCTAAAAGCACTAAGCACAGAGAATTTCAATTATTCTGACCCAGTAGTGGCTAACAACGGTTGAATCATTAAGAAAGGATTTATGTACCTGTAAGTAATAAAATACTGTTTTCTCTCTGAGATTTAGGTCTCTAAGGCAAATTCCAACTTAGTCATACAAAATAAATGAGGTAAATAAGACAGAATTTAGAAAAAGTGTTGTCTGTAGTTTCAAATATTCGAGAACTTGAAATGTCTAAGAAGGTATATTTGAAATTAATGGTGCATAAGGATGAAAGTTTTAAATGTCAGTCTTGCAAAGAATGTGAGTAGGATGAGAAAATGGAAGTTTATTCAACTTTAGCAATATACTACGTTAAAGTGGTTTTGCTCTTGCTAAATAATCTTTTCCTTTCATGGAAAATATATTAAGTCATTAATAGTCTTTTTATAAAAAACTTTTTGTGTGGGTGGTAGGCAAGGTGGAGGTTTGAGGAAAGAATTAAAAAACTAGATTGATTGCAGCAAATATGCATTATATTGCTTCATCCTTAGGTTATTCTGGCTATAGAAACGTGCTCAGACCTTAACCTTTCCAAAATGCTTGAATACTTTTAAATAGAGTCTCACCATGCATTTTCTTTCCATGCCTTTATTAATTCCTCTCACCATGTTCTTCCACTTTCTTGATATATTTCATTTGCATTATTCTATTTTATTCTTTCCATGCCATCCCCCCAGTATTAAGTCAGAATCATTCAGATCTCTGGAAAGAAAATGTCTCATCTCAGGGAAAGGAACACTAGTTTCTATAGTGTAACACTTGAGTCTCACAGAGTGAACGTGGGTGAATAATATTGTGGGCTTGAAGCCCAACCTCAATTCTCAGTATTTCCTAGTTCAGGCTGTCATGCCTCTCATGCAAAAGAGATGCCATCTGCTGCCACATCCAAATTTTTATAGGCATGTGGAGTTCCTCAAAGTTCTTGAGTAATTTTTCTTTTTTTTTTTTTTAGGTTCTGACTTATTCTATTAATCACCTTTGTCTTGTGGTGCCAGCCCCATGTTATCTGATTGGAGATACAGTCACTGGCATTGATGTGGGGATATTCCCAGAAGTCTTGTGCCCTCTTATATTTGTGTTCATGTTTAAATTTGTGAGTTTTTGTATATATCTCTGAATTCAAGCTTTGATGTATATTTTTAAACTGGAAATTGTTAGAATTCAGAGTGTTTCATATAACAAGTAAATTGTCTAAAGCCATTCTTCACTATAACAGTTACTACACACACACACACACACACACACACACACACACACTTTTCTATTGGACATATGGCCCTTTGCTCTGAATTGACCTGTCTTCCCTTTAAGACAAAATACCACATCCTTACAGTATTTCTCAGGTCAGTAACCCAATGAACTAATTCTTGCTAAAGTGCTAGAGGTTTACTTATTTTTAAAGAATGCTGATATTTTAAAAGCAGATTTTATATAGCTGCACCATGTTTTAAAAATATTTTCAGGCAAAAATATACACTGTACAGCAGATATTTGGGAGTAGTTGTGTTGACGTTCAGTCACGATGTCGTGTGCAACTCTTTGTGATCCCATGGATGGCACCACACAGGCTCCTCTTTGGGGGCAGAGGGATCCTCATATACTACAATATCCTCTAATGCCATGTGTTAAAAATAATTCCTCTGTAAACTAGCACTGTCTGTATTTTTTCAGTTGCCTGGCCTAGCGAAAATAATACAATGAGATGGGAAACTCATCAAGACCCTTGGGATTCAAGAGGACTGGGATCCTTGATCAATTTTGCCGCTAACTAGTTTGACATTGTCAGTATTTAAACTGACTCAGTCTTACCTTCTCAATGTGGAAACTGAGTTGTTTGGCATTAAATATATGATTCTATAATGTTATATTGTCAGAACTGAGTTTATCTGGTATTTGTAATGTGAGAAAACAGAATGGGAGAGAAAATACATATTAGGAGGGGAGCCACTTCTATCAGAGAAATGAGAATTCAGCTACTTTTACAAAAGGAAGATAAGTCAAAGTGTGTATACTTTCACAGAACTCATGAATTACAAACACATATACTGTAATTTGTTAAATTGTTTGTATTAATAGGAACTTTGAGAATGAAGCTTCAGTCATCCAATCTTTACTGTTCCTCAATCTAATTTGATATTGCTCCCAAGTCAATCCATTTCCTAACAAAGATGGGCCTTAAAGTAATATACCAGTTAATTTTTCAGGGTAAACAGCTTTGCAGCTCACAAAAAAAGTGTCATATTTAAAGACATTTAGTTGTGATTATATTCAGACCAGAGGCATAATACTTTACAACAATTTGTCAGTTTCATCTGCTGCATCCCAGTTGAAATTCTGAAGCAAGGAAATGCTTAAATAAATACCTGAGAAAATTCAAGTTAATCAATACTAGGTCATTGTGAGCATATAAAGCCTCCTCCTGACCTCTAACACCTGAACACAACCCATCCAACATTTGAAACAAAGGAAGAGGTGCTGGAATCTAAACAAGCTTCACTATTCATTTCAAAAATATGATCTTTTCAAATAAGACATGACTTGGTCTAGATACCACATTCACAAAAGAAAAAAGCAACCCCCCCCAAAAAAAAAGCAGTACTGAGATTTTAATTTATTCCTGTGGGAAAGACTTCAGTGTGGAAAATCAGGCAGGAGCTGATTCTGTTTATCGACTACCTGCAGAGTCTTCTCAGACCCGAGGAAATATTTTTGACAAAATTCTTTATGGGAGGCTGAGGAACAGATTCTAATCTTTTTCAGTGCATGGGCAAGACCGAGTGAGAGACTGTATTCAAACTGGATGAGAAAATTAAACTGTTCGGGGCTATCACTGTCAATATGACAACTTCTGGCAGAGAATTCAACTTCAAAGATGGATTCTTGACTTTAACGAACTAAGACCTTGAGATAAAGAGAAGAAGCTGGCAATACCTCACTTCCCAATTCTAACTCTTTTCAGTGTCCATCCTTGGCCAACTTATAAATCAATTTCCTCTGACCCTCCTCCATCTTTCCCTTCTAGTTTTTTTTATGGAATTATTTATGTTACTTAGTTTTGTTCTTTCTGATGTGTTACTCAAAATACTTGGAGAAGGGGATGGCAACCCACTCTAGCATTCTTGCCTAGAGAATCCCATGGACAGAGAAGCCTGGCTGACTACAGTCCAAGGGATTGCAAAAAGTCAGACACAACTGAGGGACTAACACACACACACACACACACACACACACACATTCTAAATACTACCACAGTCTTAGTCTACTCAAGAATACTGTCATTCTAATAGATTTTGAAAGATCTCCAGCAAGGTTAAGAAAGATGTTTGTGTCTGCTTGATTCCAGGTACTATAATAGGTATCATTCATAATGTTTAATATTCTCATTAAAATCTAAAAGATTTTATCTCCATTTTCAAAATAAAGAGAACTGAGACATAGAAAGTTTAGCCTCCCTTTCCTCAGTATACAACTTGAAAATGTTAAAGTTGGAATAGGAATCAGTGTCTAAAACCCCACCTTTGTATTGGGCTCCCTCCCCTTTTTGTTGTACTTCACCTCAGAACTTTCTGCTTCTTCTGTCTACTAGGTCAAGCCAACTTGCTGCGACTCGAGACTGAACGTCCGTCCCTCCCATCCGTTACTTGGGGCTCAAGTAGAGGACGAAAGCACATGAAGGCAAATAAGTAGACAGTGTTATTCTATAGCTCAGGGATCTACAATATTTTCTATCTCTAATGATGTCAATTCTAAATTCTGAGGACTAGATGGGGGAAGAGTGGAAAGAATAACAGATTTTACTTTCTTGGGCTCCAAAATCACCATGGATGGTGACTGCAGCCACGAAATTAAAAGGTGTTTCCTGAAAGAAAAGCTATGACAAACCTAGACAGTGTATTGAAAAGCAGAGACATCACTTTGCCAACAAAGGTCCATATAGTCAAAGCTATGGTTTTTCCAGTAGTCATTTATGGATGTGAGAGTTGGCCCATAAAGAAAGCTGAGCGCTGAAGAATTGAGGCTTTCCAATTATGGTGCTAGAGAAGACTCTTGAGAGTCCCTTGGACAGCAGGGAGATCAAACCAGTGAATCTTAAAGGAAATCAATCCTGAAATTCATTGGAAGGACTGATGCTGAAGCTCTAATAGTTTGACCACCTCATGCGAAGAGCCAGCTCATTGGAAAAGACCCTGTCACTGGGAAATATTGAGGGCAGAAGAAGGGGGTGACAGAGAATGAGATGGTGGATGGCATCACCAGCTCAATGGACATTAATTTGAGTAAACTCCAGGAGATAGTGAAGGACAGGGAAGCCTGGCATGCTGTCGTTCATGGGGTTGCAAAGAAACATGAATTAGTGACTGAATGGCAACAAATAGCTCAAGGATCTACAACACTTTCTACTTCTTGTGGTATCAATTCTAAATTCTGTAACTACTCCAAGTTTCAAGACCTCTAACCTGGTTTCAGTTTTTTACCCAACTACTTGGACTCCCCATTCAGGCCAGTTTCTTCACATTCCTCCCCTTCTAATAGCATGATTATTTGCATACTCAAAAATCCCATTACTCTCCTTCTTTAAAATTCTTTTCCTTCTGTTTCCACTTTCTAGTTTACTCAAGCTCGACTCAATCTTTGAGACCAACTCTAGCTCCAGTCCTTCTTAAATCTTTGCCAACTCTTCTAGATTATGCTGACTTGCCTTTTCTTTGTCCTTCTGGGAAAGTCCTTGGAAGCTATGCTATTTACTTTTCTAAACTGTTTCATGTGTTTTATCTTGCCAATTAGATAGTAAGTGAGAAGTGAATAAAATGCTAGATCATTTGTTTTCAATAAATACCAGTTGAGTTATTCAAGACTGAGATATCTTTGAGACACCATGGAGTGAAAGATGACACCTATCCTCCTCACCATCACCAGAAAAAAATCATTCTACAGCCAAAGTCATCTTCACTGTAAATGTGTTAGGGTCAGGATGTGATTTTTCAATGAGCCTTTCTCAGCCAAGTTATAGGACCTTGTGTTTGCAAGGGGTGAAGCCTATAGGAAATTCTGGGATTTATTTTCACTATGAGGGCAGTTTGCTGAATTTTTATAGTATTAACTCCAGCTATTTTTAGCAGAAATTGAAAATTTATTGATTATATCTAAGTCATGCATTACTATTTCTTAGGTTTAGAAACTTGATGTCAAGAAAGAAGAAAACCTCTTTTAAAAAGTGTAATATATACTCTAGAGAGAAACCTTGTTGATTTTTTCACAGTGTTCCTGTATATATTTAGTGAATGTATCACTTCAGAAGATACTCCAAAGAGCAACTTGTTAATATAAGCCTGGAACTTTGCAGAGCTAGCAGAGAGTCTGCAGCTGAATATCCTTCTTTAGAACACAGCCTAATTGAAGAGCTGCAATGAGTCACTACTTTAAGTCTAGCTCAGATTTCTATAATGAGCACAAACTCGTAGAGAAAGATATTTCTGATCTATTGGCAAGATTCTCTTTATATTGTAAGTTCACCTCAGTTAAACACAATCTGACTACTGGAAGCTTCCAGTCCACAACTTTTCAGATATTTCACCCCAGCCACGATATCTTGGATCTGTCTGTTCTCCCTGCACTATGTGGACACTCTAGGGTGAAGGAGAACTGGCACAAATTCTCTCTCTCCTTTCCATTCTAACATTCTCCACTTTACCCATAAAGATGACAAGTGCAAGAAGTATAGATCCCTTTGGGTTTTAGAACCTGAGCTTTCTCTTAACCCTTTACCAACATAAACTCTCTAATCCCTGTAACGTCTTAACTTTGCAAAGGCTGTTAGTGGGGCCGCCATGCAGAATGCCTGGTGCTGGCAAAGTGTGTAGGTCCTTAATGAACAGTGGCTACAATCATTTTCAAATCTTTTGTCTCTCCCTCAGTGACTCTAACAATACTGGGCACACAACAGACACCTGGCACTGCTGGTTAAGCTGACATTATGCTTAGTATTCTGGAAGAAAACTTCTCTTCAAGATAGTACTTAAGAGAAGACATCTTGTATTTACCCAACTTTGTTAGAAAAACTCAAATGGCTGCTAAAACCATCTTACATATGTCTGTAAACCCCAGTTTCTTTGGGTTACAATATCTGTTAATACCTGTAGAGTAGATACAATTTAATAACTTTGTCTAAAATATGTTAAATCAACAATAACACTTTTACAGTTAGGGATCAAGTTAACATTCTTGTGGTTATTCAATTTATGTTATGAGAGTTCAGTGGAGATGTCTTTGACAATGTTATCCCTGCCAAGGAGCATTGAGGCAGAATAGCAAAACAACACTTGAAATTCTTTGTTGGTTCTCACAGCTTACATTCTGTTAGCTGTGGATATTTCTCTTTTTTCCCCACAAAAATCTAGTTTTTTTTGTCAAAAAATTGGTTGCTCAGTTTTAAAGAGATATTAGATAAAATGACAATGTTTAGAGGAATAGGGATACCAGTATCTTTGAGGCTGGCTTTACCTTTCTACTTCGTAAAATAACAAACAATATTGAGGCAATTCTGATATGTCATTTTGATATGATATGTTTAAATAAACAGACTCCAGTGTCCTGTGGCAAGTTGTAACCAGGAACCTACCTGACTCTTGTGAGTGAGGGTCATCAGAGCAAGTTGGAACTGTCTCAACTGCTATTTTTTATTTTCTCTTTGAATCAGATGAGTTGTTTTACCCTCTGTTCTGTTCCACAAAAAGAAAGAAACTGCCAAAATCCGCTTTACATGTTGTTATTTCACCAAAGGGCTTCTCTCATTGTTTAGTTGGTAAAGAATCTGCCTGCAATGCAGAGGACCTGGGTTCGATCCCTGGGTCAGGAAGATCCACTGGAGAAAGAAATGGCAAACCACTCCAGTATTCTTGCCCGGAGAATCCCCATGGACAGAGATGCCTGGTGGGCTACAGTCCTTGGGGTTGCAAAGAGTTGGACATGACTGAGTGACTAAGCATATAGTGCACCAAAAGTCTTCAGAAAAGCCTGGATTAAAATGAAGATGGTAATGTTATAACTTCCTTCTGATTTCCAATATTCTCATATGTTTACGTCACTGACTTTGAACCATAACAATGACACAGTATCACCTCAACTGCAGTCTGATTCAAGCTCGGCACCAAATATCTGACTTGTTCTCAAAGTTGCAGAGAACATCACAGTGAGAATACAGCACGGGAAGGAGAGAATCAAAGTGTCTTTGACTTGAGGCTAAAGGATTCTGAAAAGTTGATGTATCAATAAACTTTCAAAATTATAAGTTTTATTTAAAAATTCCTGATTAATTTTCTCCATTACCCTTATGTGTCTCATTCAAAGGAGATTCGAAAGAATGCATGAAGGGTGTGGCTACCACCTTGCTCTTCCAGCTCTTCTCCAAGAGGACTTCTAATAACCACCTTCTCTAAATTGGTAGTAGAACAACTTGCCATCTTGAGAAACTACTTCCTTGTGTTCTGAACATTTTAGACATTGGTTGATACTACAAGGCACTATTGGTCAGCCTAAAACTTGACTAGAGTATCTTATAGACACTTAAGATTTTTGTTACTATTCTTAATAAAAAGTTGTTTATATCAAGATATTGAATTGCTTTGCAAAAATTTTTCTAAAATTATTGTAAAGTGAAAGTCACGCATTCATAGAGTGTGCAAAACATAAGTATTATATCAATGAGAACTCATTATTGATAACATAGCCAATCTACTCTCTGGGTGGGTTAAATTTTTCCTATTTATTATTACTAGGAAATGTGCCATTCATTCCTTAACTTAAACAGGAAGTCAATTTACATCTTTCACTCTTATTTTCAAGACATAGGTCACAGTAGGATTGGATTAAATTTGAAGCCATAAGTTTTGTCAAACTTTATTTTCAAATACCCACCAAGCAGAACACCTAAAATTAAATTCTAAGTGGCATATATGAAGGAGGAGTAAATTTTCTCTCTTACTTGGCATAATTAAAGTCCGAGAATCATTTTTTATAGTACTTTTCCAAAGCTCTAAATGAACATGTCCACTCTTTGGATCTTCCCTTTTAGTTAAATATATGACTGTTATTAAAAACAGATTCTAATCCTTATACCTTTATTACTTATATGTCTACATGAAGCGGTTGATAGATGAGTCTATATACTGTCTTCATAAAATCCTTTCTGAGAACATTTTTATTGAATTTCAAAATGCTATAACACTAGAACAGACCTTTGAAGTAAAAATTTATTAATGTAACAATTTTCTGCATTATAGAACTAAAAAAGGTTTTATTTTAATCCAGTTTATTTCCAAATTAACATCAATGTATGACTTAGCAGCAGCAGCAGCAGCATAAAGGTGCTAAATGTTTAGAAGTACCCAAGATTAAATGAATTTTTAACAATCTGTATTTCATATGCAGCAGCATAAAGGTGCTAAATGTTTAGAAGTACCCAAGATTAAATGAATTTTTAACAATCTGTAATAGTCTAAATTAAAATTTTAAATTCATATTGGAGTGCAGCTGATTTACAGTATTATGTTAGTTTCAGGTATGCAGCTAAGTGATTTAGTTATACATACATCCATTCTTTCTCCAGTTCTTTTAATGGCTAAATCTTTGGTCTATAATTTGTATTACAGAGGGTCTTTTTAAAATTAGACCACATTCATTTCAGTGGGATCTCACTGTATAACTTCTTTGATAATGTATGACTTTCAATAGAAGGCAGTGCTAAATCACATTATATCCAAGAAAAGCCTCAGTTACTAAAATATATTGAAGACCTCATAATAATCCCATTTTTCCTTAAAAGCAATCCCATAACACAGACTTTTCTAACATAGCTACATAACCCGATACTTTTCTTTACAGAACATCCTTCTGAACTTTGTAACCAAGAATATCTGATTTAATACTTAAACATTGGATAGAGAGCAAATTTGATTTTCCTTTCAGTGGTAGATGAGAGAAAAGCCACAGAGCATGAACAAATATCTGAATGCACAATGTGCTTGTGTGGGGCAAGGACACCTCAGAAGGCACTTTAATGAGGTTGAGGAATAAGGAAAACATGGGCTAGTGACATCTAATAAAGTGACTAATATTCTTTTTTCATACACGTTTGCAATCTTTATATATATGTATTGACCATCCAAAGACAGAGCCAGTAAGTTCCAATTTCCCTCAGGGTTACTTTTCAATAACTAAAAATGTCTTTCTTACTTTTGATGCTTAAATTGGTGTGATTTTTTTTTTAATATTAAAGTGTTGTATTATAAATCTGAAGAAAAAGGTCTCCCGAAGTCTGTCCTCCATGCTTGTGATCACATGTTCCTTGCACATTAGTAGGCAGAAGGACCAAATGCACAACACCAGGATAAACTACAGTTGTGTCCATGTCTACTCATGATATGTCCTAGTCTATCTGGGCTGCTTTAACCGAATTACCCTAGACTGGGTGACTATAAGGAAACATAAGCCCCCGGGCACTGATTTTATAAGGCACAAGTTGTATTAATGAGGGCTTTGTCCACGTGATCTAATCAGTTCCCAGAAGCCCTACCTTCAAATACCATCACATTGAGAATTAGGATTTAACAAATTTGGGAGTGACACCAACAGTCAATAGCATGATATAATTCTAAGGACCCAGGAATTTGTCTCTTTAATATTAAGATGGATCTAGCAGCATATATTGGAGAAGGCAATGGCACCCCACTCCAGTACTCTTGCCTGGAAAATCCCATGGGCAGAGGAGCCTGGTAGGCTGCAGTCCATGGGGTCGCAAAGAGTCGGACACGACTGAAGCGACTTAGCAGCAGCAGCAGCAGTATATACAGTTTTTTAAAAAAATTCTGTCATCAGATAAGATATATAAAGCAGACAACTCTGGAAGAGGAAAATGGTGACATACTCATACTATGGTGAAAATGGCTATAGCACATCCATTGCAGAAAGTAGGTTTTTTTTTTTAAACTTTTTATTTTATATTGGAATATAGCTGATTACAATGTTGTAGTAGTTTCAAGAGGGCTTCTCTCGTGGCTCAGTGGTAAAGAATCTGCCTGCCTATAGTCAAGTATGGATGTGAGAGTTGGACCATAAAGAAAGCTGAGTGCTGAAGAATCAAAGCTTTTGAACTGTGGTGTTGGAGAAGACTCTTGAGAGTCCCTTGGACTGCAAGGAGATCCAAGCAGTTCATCCTAAAGGAGATCAGTCCTGGGTGTTCATTGGAAGGACTGATGTTGAAGGTGAAACTCCAATACTTTGGCCACCTGATGCAAAGAGCTGACTCATTGGAAAAGACCCTGATGCTGGGAAAGATTGAAGGTGGGAGGAGAAGGGGATGACAGAGGATGAGATGGTTGGATGGCATCACCGACTCAGTGGACATGAATTTGGGTGAATTTCAGGAGTTGGTGATGGACAGGGAGGCCTGGTATGCTGCAGTCCATGGGGTCACAAAAACTCAGACACGACTGAGCAACTGAACTGAACTGAACTGATGAAGAAGATGTGGGTTTGATACCTGAGTCAGGAAGATCTCCTGGAGAAGGAAATGGCAACCCACTCCAGAATTCTTGCCTGAGAAATCTCATGGTCAGAGGAGAGTGGTGGGCTATAGTCCACAGGGCCGCAAAAGAGTTGGACATGACTGAGTGACTAAATGACTCAACAGTTTTAGGTGGACAGTGGAACACCTCAGTAATACATATACAGGTATCCTGTCTTCCCCGAATTCCCTCCTATTCCGGCTACCACACAACACTGAATAGAGTTTCCTGTGCTATATAGCAGGACCTTGTTGATTATCTATTTTAAATACAGCAGTGCGTACATGCTGATCCCCAAATCCCTAACTATCCTTTTCTTCCATTATACCCTGCTGGCAGTCATAATCCAGAAGGTAGGTTTTGCAATGGACAGAGCTTGAGGATGAGTGCTTGAAGAGATGCTGCTGCTGCTGCTGCTAAGTTGCTTCAGTCGTGTCCGACTCTGTGCGACCCCATAGACGGCAGCCCACCAGGCTTCCCTGTCCCTGGGATTCTCCAGGCAAGAACACTGGAGTGGGTTGCCATTTCCTTCTTCAATGCATGAAAGTGAAAAGTGAAAGTGAGGTCGCTCAGTAGTGTCGAACTCTTTGAGACCCCATGCCCTGCAGCCCACCAGGCTCCTCTGCCCATGGGATTTTCCAGGCAAGAGTACTGGAGTGGGGTGCCATTGCCTTCTCTGTGAAGAGATGCAGTGATCCCATAATCAGGAGGGAGAAAAGATAGAGAAGGATATTGGATATAACATTTAAGTGGCACAAACAGGTTTAAACACAGCATAAATGTTATAGTCAGTACCTCTGGTCTTTCTAGAACTGGCATAACTCTATCTTCTAAGAGATGCATGTAAGGAATAAGGAATATCTTGAATTAAATGCTTTTTGAAGACTCTTGGGAATTAGGCACCCATGAGGTCACAAAAGCAAAAGCAAACTTTCTGTTCTATCCTCATATCTTGAGAGTTTCAAAATCCTCTTAGGAGAGACCTGAGTGGCTCATGTGAGTCAAAATAAATAACAGAAGATAATATTAGGTCACTTTGTTTTATGCCTAAGACAGAGTTATTAGCTTTCTGCCTCCATTAACTCTTGCTGAACTGCCTTGAATTAGTAATCATATACAGTGGTCCATAATTGCTAATCAAATAAAATGTATTTGGAAGGAAATAAGAAGTGTGGATATTTTTAAGCTGATTCTCAGTTGCCTAATTTTCCCAGTGAACTATTGTGAGTGAAATGCGAATATGCTATAAATAAATTATATTAAAATAAATAAATAAATTTATTTATATGCTATAAATAAATTATGAGGTGAAAACTCTCAAAACTTCTGATGACTTTGGATATCAGTGTTGGCTACATTAAAAATTTTCAGTACTTCAAAACGCTATTAAAATATCTAAACGTGTAAGCAGTACTAGTTTCATGAGTTGCAAAAACACATCCACTAAGATTTTTAGGTAAATACATGCCACTTAGAAGTGAAATATAGATGCCTGATCTATTTTACACAACACATTAGTAATCTTTTCAAAATATACCCAAGGTTAAAGATACAATTTTCTTTCTCTTTTCTAAAAGTAACAATACAACTGAATTTTTATTTAAACTGATTCTTACTGGTTAAAAATGGCCCAAATTTACTATATTTAAAAATTTGGTGGGATTATTTCTCAAACCTTCATGTTAGCATTTAATATCACTATACTCATTAAAAACTACTATCCTCTTGGCTTCCAGATTAGCCAATAATAGTCATAATCACAATGTATAAAATTTTTTTATGGGACAATGTACTAATTGTACATTTTTAACCATGTATGTTCATAACAGTATTTGAGGTAGATACTGTTTCTATGCTATTTAATAGACCAGGATATTGTATTTCAGTATAAGAGCTAACATTATTCAACAGCTAAGTGGTACATAACTTAACATTATTCTTTCTGTTTCTAGAGGTCAAGTTCTTGATTACTTCTTTCTACAATTTCTTTTAATAGCATTGCTACTTTGAATTTTTATTCTTCCCTGCAGTTACTGGTTTGCTTTATTTTCTCTATTTTGTGTATTTTAGGCAGCACATTAACTCCAGTTCCATATTTCAAGTAGCCTCTTGAATATCTCTAAAGGCTTCTTTGTCATATGAAACTCAACAGAAGACATATTAAGCTATAACACAAAACTAGATCCAGAGTCAGGAATTCTATGCTATTGTTCTGGATTCATTATTAACTACTTAGTTTTTAAAATGCCACTTAAAATCTATGGATTTCAAACTCTTTGTCTACAAAGGGATGTTAAACTCCTCAATTTTTAAAATTATTTACAATTTTAAATGTGATTTTTTTCTATCAAATTAAACATACTTCTAAAACATACTCTGATTTCCAACTATTCTGTTTTTCCTATGATGATTCCACTTCTGTAGCATCATCTTGGACTTTGATCCACTCCCTTATCCTGTAATTTCTATACAGTTACAAAGTTTCTCTGTCCGTGTGTGTTTATTTTGCCTCACAGTGTAAAGTCTCATTTCTCAGTCTCACAATGGGGGGCTTTGGTAAACAAAATTAACACATGAGTGACTATGAACCAAGTTCTGTGATACTATGATATATAAGAAAATATTAGTTTTCTAGGATTGTGAATTCCAGGATTGTCTTTCCAGAAAGACCAAAATTTAACAAAATTACTATAGTAGGGGTAATAGGCTGTGTGTCTGTATACAAGTGTGGCTGAAAGTTAATTTTTAAAGTTAAAGACAGAAGTAGATGAAGTTGCATTGTTTTTCCTCTAAGCACATGGACCTTTATACACTAACAGAGAAACTGAAAAACCAAATGCTGACCTGTGTCTTCCCAAGACACAATGGGAAGAAAAGAGAAGCTCCCTGATCAACTGGGAGTTATAGATTCTATGACTCTAGAAAGTTTGAAACTAGGAGATTGAAATATTTTCAATGCCCTATGGGTATCCAGCCCGCTTGTTTATGGGGTCCTGCCAGGTATAATAGTAATTCTTCTAGTGAGTGGCCTGTCATTCAGCGGTCAGGCCACCTAGATACATGTAACTCAATTCTTTTAACAGACAACAAAGCCTATTAGACTTTGATATTTCAAACATAGCATTTACACCAAAATTAAAATTTCTATATAACAATCAAGTTGCATCAGCAATTCAAGGACTACATATGCAAGGATTCCAGATTACGATTTTTAAAGGAACAGTCTGGAGACCAAAGAAAGTCTCATTACAAAGTGACATTTATTTAGGAAATTTCAGGCACCAGAAAGGAAATTATCAGAGCCGCTTACAAAGACAGTCTGTGTGATTTTTCCACAGTAGGTTCAGAAATGTTTGTCCTGATTATTTTACCTTATCAACAGTCACTTGCATGACTGGAATCACTGGGAAGAAAGTGTTTGAAGACATTGCCAAAAAAAGAAAAAAGCTGTGGCTAAATATCCCAAGTGATCGTTTTATTGATGATATACACAAGGACTAAGTCATTTGAACCTACAGTTGGGCTTCAGTCAGAGAGACATTTAGTAAAGAAACCAACAACAACAAAATAATTAAAAAACATATTTCCTAAAGATATAATTGAAGTTAAAAAATAAATGGAGCTCTTTTTGCTTAAGCAATTATCATGTAATCCTCCCCCGCCAATATTAGAAAAAAAGCCAAACAAGTCCTTTGTTTGTTCACAAAACTAAAATTATTTGGTTCAAGAGTTATAAACTTCTGGCCACATTCCACTGAAGAAAAATCAGGACCTGAAATGCTAGCAGTGTTACCTCATAATCAAGCAACAAACTTTCTTGGCATTAGTGAATTACTACTACACAGCATTAATTTCATGCTTGTCTACTCTAGTAAGCTGTGAATGGTTATAGAAAGTTAGAAAGAATCAAAGAGTTAGAATAGAGTCAAGAACTCTCCCTGGAAAAAGGGGGAAAAAAGAAATAATTGAAAGCATTTAATGCAATTAAATAAGATTGCAACAGAGTTCGCAAACATAATTTAGGGACAGAAGACTGTTCAAGTCTATTGCACATGCATAATTCATCTTAAAAAGTGATTGAAACATGACTGGACAAGATGCCTTGATTTAAGTTGAAATTGGAAGGCTTAGGAATGCACTAAAGCCAATTTCTTTCTGGTCATGTTAATTCCCCAACCAAAGCTTGTAAAATTTATTTTACACTAAACTGGTTAAGACTGAGGACCATGGAAAAATACAGCAAACTATAAACCCGTAATGAATTTGGTCTTTTAAAAATTAATTATTCTTTCCTCATGATTCCACTTGTCTATTCATAATAACCTTTCTTAATTTTTAATTTAGAAGCATTGGTTTAGTCCATAAGGTAGCACTGACTCTCCAGGAAGGTTTTATGCTCTAATAAATTGCACTGAGGTGCCAGCAGTCCCTGAAGTCCTTTTGACTCTGTGTCTGCATGTCCCCAGGGTTTGGTTTGGTTTGATGCCCCATGTGTGAAAAGCAGAAGTAGCAGAATGGCATCTATATGTGCATGGAAATTTTCCGCAGTTGTCATGCTACTTTTGCCATGGAATCATCTGTAGATGATTTTCAAATATATTGTCTGTTCTTCACTAAAATCACTTGTCCTCAGCTCCCAACAGGACTCCAAGACACACAATTATCTTTATAACTTCATGACATTTATAGAAGCACTTTAACAATATATTTAACGAAGACAAAGCACCTGAGGATTGCGTGTGTCCTTTAGCACTCTTGGTCTCACGTCTATTCTTAATTTCCCACTTCCTTAAAGGAAAAAAGAGGCTGGAATCTGGACATATTATGAATATGGTGACCATTTCAGGTGCGTACTCATTGTCTGAGACAAGTACAATTCTGGCTACTGCATATGTATGTTGCATATATATGAGCTGAAGAAAGTCAACATAAGCGCTATTTTGTCTACTTCTCTAGAACGGGTAGAGAAGCTTGGGAGGGAGTGGGGACTACAGAGCCACCAGCCTGTTTTAAGGCCAGAGATTTGCCAAATGCCTGGTACTGAACAGCTGTCTGGTGTTTGAACTTTGTGAAAGGGTTTCAGAATAATATTAAAAAAAAATGAAAGATATGCCTAGAAGCCCACAGAGTCAGTAAGATGTAGCTTTGTCAATATACCTTCTGTGTGATGTTCAGAAGTTCACCGATTTGTTGAAACAATCCAGTAACCATATCAGGACCAAGAAAGTGACTCATTCAAAACATTCCATATGCATCCGTAAAGGCAGAATTTGTGTACAATAGAAAGAAACATAGAGCCTGGTTAAGCTTGGAAGGTACCAAGGACAGCCTGAGAAAAAGACTTCTGCTGGGAACAAAGGGTATAGAATATGGGGTCCAAGTATCAGGGTTCCAGAGAGAAACAGGGCATCTGGCAGGGGAAAGGTGCTTCAGGGTTTTTACCAAGACTGTTATTACTCACAGGTCCCCTGTGACACCCACAGCAAAGGCACGTGGGGGGCTGGCTGAGCTGAGGTGATGGACAGAGGGTTGAGAGCTGAGCCAGTTTGATCATAACACATTTGTTCTTAGGTTCTGTGTAGTGGCTTTGCTCAAAGAAGTTTTGAATGAGGGTTAACTATTCCCTCTACTGGCTCTCAAATAGAAAAACGCTGTAGGTCCATATACTCATTAACTATTTTTTATTAGCAAATGAGCTCAAATATAACCTGTTTTGACTCTCTAGGAACTCATCTTGATTTTTAGAAGTTTCAATCATCACCTTGCATAAAAAATTTGACTTGAAGAAAACTTCAAGACTAGGCATAGAATTCTCTCAGCCTTAAAAAGTCAGCCTCAGGCAAACAAAGTCCTCCAATGTTCATCTTGGAATAAAGGACAATTTAGAGATTTAACTTATGCTTTCAAATAAGATAAGAAAGTTCAATTTCCTTGAATTCTTATATCTTATCTATGCATGTGTTAGAGATGTTCTTAGCCATATGCCTCAAATGCCTTTAATCTCAACAAAAAATCCCACTTTAATATTTCATGATATTTAAAAGGCACTCTGTTGTTCAATACAAACCTATATCTGACAGTATGCTAATTGCGAAAGCCTTGTTAATTACAATTATGAGAGCAAAAGCATTTGTGGTAGGTACTTCAAGAATGTAAGCTTCTGAATTAGAATTCCAATACCATTTCTTATTTATCTTTATCTAAATATGACACATATACTGACATATTTTATATAATGTTGCAGATATTTAACAGGTAAGCTGGACAAAAATCACCAAAAAAAATCACTGTTGACTTTTCCTATATGTATTAGTCTAAGCTCTTTAAAAAAAACAAAGAAAAAAATTCACCTACAAGAGTTGTCATATTATTTAGTATCATTTATATAAAGTTGTAGTTGCTTTTTACTGCGTAAAACCTGATGGTTTTCTAAAATGCAGAATCTTGAACCTCACCATACACCTACAAAGTCAAAATTTCTGGGAGTAGAACTCTGGTATTTGCATTGTAGTAGAGAAAAGATGGCCACAAATTCTTTGACATTTCTCCCATCAATAGGTGGGGTTTGTGTCTCCTTGCCTTGAAATTGGCCAATGCTGGCTTTGAACAATGAAGTGATGTTATGCCAGTTCCAGGTCTAGCCTTGGTTTCTGGGAGCCCTGGACCATGTGGAAAGGCCCTACGATTACATGGAGTACAAGAAGAGCCTGGCTGAGCCAGCTTTAGAGTCATCCTCTCTAATTTGCCAGGCATGAGGGTAAAGCTGTCTTTGCTTTTCCAAGTGAGACCAGCCACCAAGTAAAAACCAGTGAGTTACCCTGGATGATTATGTTGAGCAGAGGAATCACACAGACTAGCCCTGTCAGAATTCATGACCCACAAAATCATAAAGTACAACTAAATAAGTTGTTGCTTTAAGCCTCAAAAAAAAAAAAAAGTATTATGAGTCAGAGTGGCTCAGTACAGATTTGTTGAATTAAATATTGAGTGAAATAGTTCTAATTTTGGTAAATGATTCCATAGGTAGTAACAATCTCAAGAGTTTGCCTAGGGCACCACAAAGTGGCCATTGTTCTATAGGATTAAGGGCAAAAATGCAAGCTCTCATCTGAGGCAGCAGATCAAGCCACAAAGCATAGGCACATCTGAAAAAAGTAGTGAACATCTGATATTTTATACAACCAGTTCTTTTTCCTATAGTAGTATCTCTTCAAGTGTGGTCCTTAGACCATCATCAGGAACTTGTTAAAAATGCCCTATTTTAAATCCACTAAGGGCATAAACTCTGGGGATCTGACCCAGGAATCATTTTTACAAGCCCTCTAGGCGATTCTGAAGCACATTCTAATTTGAGATCACTGCCCTATTTTTTGATGTAAATATTCTTTTAATATGACTTCCCTGTTTTTCTTTTAAGAAGTATCCTTGCAAACTCATTCCACCTCAAGATAACCCTACCTCATCCTTAATCGCCAAAGAAGCTCACTTCCAAATCTCAACACTAAGGAAACAGAAGCAGGAACTTCTATAAGTAAGAGAACTGGAATTAAACACCAACCCACAGGAAAGAAGAGGTAGTTGATGAAGAGAGACCTGAAAACATAGTCTGAGCACCTAGACTACTCTATAACTGAAACTAGCACTCCTGTCCTATAAGCTAATAAATTCAGTTGTATTAATACTAACTAAGTTTGGGTTGGGTTTCTATTAATTGCAATTGGAAAAAGTTTGACTAAAAACAGAATCAATTTAGGGAAAGCTGTAATGATTGAGACCAAAATACAGGTTGCTGAAGGATTTAAGTCTAGCCAAAGTGTTAAGGCAAGAATACACAGAAGAACTATACAAAAAAGATCTTCACGACCAAGATAATCACGATGGTGTGATCACTCACCTAGAGCCAGACATCCTGGAATGTGAAGTCAAGTGGGCCTTAGGAAGCATCAGTACGAACAAAGCTAGTGGAGGTGATGGATTTCCAGTTGAGCTATTTCAAATCCTAAAAGATGATGCTTTGAAAGTGCTGCACTCAATATGCCAGCAAATTTGGAAAACTCAGCAGTGGCCACAGGACTGGAAAAGGTCCATTTTCATTCCAATCTCAAAGAAAGGCAATGCCAAAGAATGCTCAAACTACCGCACAATTGCACTCATCTCACATACTAGTAAAGTAATGCTCAAAAGTCTCCAAGCCAGGCTTCAGCAGTCCGTGAACTGTGAACTTCCAGATGTTCAAGCTGGTTTTAGAAAAGGCAGAGGAACCAGAGATCAAATTCCCAACATCCACTGGATCATGGAAAAAGCAAGAGAGTTCTAGAAAAACATCTATTTCTGCTTTTGACTATGCCAAAGCCTTTGACTGTGTGGATCACAATAAACTGTGGAAAATTCTGAAAGAGATGGGAATACCAGACCACCTGACCTGCCTCTTGAGAAACCTATATGCAGGTCAGGAAGCAACAGTTAGAACAGGACGTGGAACACCAGACTGGTTCCCAAATAGGAAAAGGAGTATGTCAAGGCTGTATATTGTCACCCTGCTTATTTAACTTATATGCAGAATACATCATGAGAAACGCTGGGCTAGAAGAAGCACAAGCTGGAATCAAGATTGCCAGGAGAAATATCAATAACCTCAGATATGCAGATGACATCACCCTTATGGCAGAAAGTGAAGAGGAACTAAAAAGCCTCTTGATGAAAGTGAAAGAGGAGAGCGAAAAAGTTGGCTTAAGGCTCAACATTCAGAAAACTAAGATCATGGCATGTAGTCCCATCACTTCATGGGAAATAGATGGGGAAACAGTGTCAGACTTTATTTTTTGTGTGTGTGCTCCAAAATCACTGCAGATGGTGATTGCAGCCATGAAATTAAAAGATGCTTACTCCTTTGAAGAAAAGTTATGACCAACCTAGATAGCATATTGAGAAGCAGAGACATTACTTTGCCAACAAAGGTCCGTCTAGTCAAGGCTACGGTTTTTCCTGTGGTCATGTATGGATGTGAGAGTTGGACTGTGAAGAAAGCTGAGCGCCAAAGAATTGATGCTTTTGAACTGTGGTGTTGGAGAAGACTCTTGAGAGTCCCTTGGACTGCAAGGAGATTCAAACAGTCCATTCTAAAGGAGATCAGTCTGGGTGTTCTTTAGAAGGAATGATGCTAAAGCTGAAACTCCAGTACTTTGGCCACCTCATGCGAAGAGTTGACTCATTGGAAAAGACTCTGATGCTGGGAGGGAGTGGGGGCAGGAGGAGAAGGGATGACAGAGGATGAGATGGCTGGATGGCATCACCAACTCGATGAACGTGAGTTTGAGTGAACTCCAGGATGGACAGGGAGGCCTGGCATGCTTCAATTCATGGGGTCGCAAAGAGTCTGACACAACTGAGTGACTGAACTAAACTGAAAGTGTCAAGTGATCAGGCTGAGCAGTTACAGAATAAGAGTGTGAGAATGACTTGAAGTTGCAATGACAGTTTGAATATATAAGCTTTAAGGCAGGCTAAAATGGCCAGAAATAGGAAACAATAAGTACCGTGCCTTCCCATAAAGCTTGCCTGTGTTTGAATGCAGAGATGCAAAATCCTAACCTGATGAAGAATGTGGTTTCTCATTTTTTATGATAAATTCCTTGTGTAGTCATCTCTCAGTCTCCCTTGCTTGTGGGAACATTTGAAATGAATATAATCAATGAAAATAGTTGACATTTTTAGTACAATAAATGCAATTACAATCCAGTTACACACAGTCATGGTGGCCCCCACATTCAGAAGCCTATGGTTTTAGCTGTTTGACTGAAGCATACTTCAGCCTATATAAGATGGTAACCATAGGGCTGCTGAAAATACAAGAGCAAATCTTTTTTTTTTTTTTAAGATTTCTTAAAATGACAGCTGTCAATGAAAGAAAAAGTTTCTGAAAACATAGTGGCTTCAGTGATGCTCACCAAGAAGAAATGTTTCAATTTCTTTAGGAATACCTCATGGTCTTCACTGAGCAGTTTCGCCCCATCTCAGCAGTACTGTATTCTGTAACCACTGAGCTGATTGTTACACTGGGTCATTACAAAGAATTCTCTCTGTTAAAATGTGTTTTCCATTTATGATTGATAAAGGTTTTATGTAGTTTATTGTTAAGAATTTTTAACTATGTGTTTTTATTCAGATAAATTATTTCAGCTATGCTGACTTTTCAAGAAAAAAATACAACAGCTTGAGGAACATATAAGTTTCTCTTCTGGACCCTTCCAGATGGTAAAGAATCCACCAGGGGAAGGGAATGGCTACCCACTCCTGTATTCTCTCCTGGAGCAATCCATGGACAGAGGAGCCTGGTGGGATGAAGTCCATGGGGTCGCAAGAGTGGGACACAACTGAGCAACTAACACACACAGGTTACAGCTTGTTGCTTTTAAAGCCTCTTATACTATACCACACTGAGAAGACTTGTGCATGCCACAATATTTATGATAATAAAAGCTAATATTTACAGAGCATTTATATGTGCCAGATATTCTGCCAGGCATTTTTACAGACATCATCTATATTCATGGAAATCCTGTGAAGTATGTATTATCCTCATTTTAATAGACAAGGAAATAGCTACTCAGAGCCTAGTAAATGGCTCATGCAAGTTGCAAGCTAGGATTTGAACTCTGGCTGTCTGGCCTGAGAGCTCATGCTTTTGACAATATTGCTTAATAAAATTCTATAAACTATATGCTTTTCTGACTGCATAAATTTTTCCTACATAGAAATGTAACTTGACTATAAGCCACCTGAAGAGACCATGACCTGTTTTATTCATTTTTCACTAGTGCCCAGTAGTGTAACATAGTATTTGCCATGTGTAAGGTAATCAGTAATTATTTATGAACTAATAAATAGTATTAATGGGGTTGTATGCTGATGTCAAATACAGATTGGGATTTTGGAAATAATTCTATGGCATTTAGCTTTTGAATTCAAAGGTATGATTTGATATACACTGAAAACTCTATAATGAGCTTAATAAACTACTCTGACCATAGACGCTGCTGCTGCTAAGTCGCTTCAGTCGTGTCCGACTCTGTGTGACCCCATAGACGGCAGCCCACTAGGCCCCACTGTCCCTGGGATTCTCCAGGCAAGAACACTGGAGTGGGTTGCCATTTCCTTCTCCAATGCATGAAAGTGGAAAGTGAAAGTGAAGTCGCTCAGTCGTGTCTGACTCCCAGTGACCCCATGGACTGCAGCCCACCAGGCTCCTCCATCCATGGGATTTTCCAGGCAAGGGTACTGCAGTGGGGTGCCACTGCCCTCTCCAATAGACACAGTGAAGGCTTATTCAGTGAAGGCTTATTTTTTTTCCTGATAAACTTGACCTCTTGGCTACATTAAAGAGTTAAATGAATTGTAACTTGGTCTGAACTTCTATTCATTGTAGAAATCTTTTCTATAGCACTCTTCTTGACAGGTAGTCATTTGACCTCTGTGGAACATTTCAAGTAACAGGGAGCTCATTACAACATAAGGCAATTCACTCCATTTTGAGAAACTTTAATCGTTTAGAAAGTTCTTTCTTGTAGTTGGTTGAAACCTCCTCGCTTGTAACTTCTTTTCATTGTTCTTAGTTTTGTCCTCCAGAGCTACTCAGAGTGACTGCCTGGACAGACGTCTACATGACAGTCCTTCAAATATTTGAGGGCAGTAATCATGTCCCTCTAGGTCTTTCATGCTCCAGGCTAAAAATCCCTAGTTCCCGCAACCGTTTCTCATGCTGCATGGTTTTAGCATTCCTCGTAGCCTGTTTGTCTTTAAAAAACATCCTCTGACAGAAGTGGATTTTCCATGAAGTGAAGAGCTTCAGGGCTCCACTTGCCTGGGCCTCTTCCACAGCCTCTGGAGGGCACTGAGCCGTGTGTTTACACAGCAAAACTTGCAAAAGTAAGATATTTAAACCTCAGTGGGTTATGATTGCTCTGACTTTTCAGACTTTTTATAGTTTATAGAATTTTATTAAGCAATATTGTCAGGTAGCTTTGGATTGGCCATAGGCATTTCTGGATTTGGCTAATTGGGGGTATCTTTCAGTGGTTTAGTGGGGTTCACATGTGTGTTTGTAGTTATCGCTGTGACCATTAAGCTTTCATTAGCAGCCCCAGAGTAAAAAAGGCTTGCAGGAATCTTTCTTTATCTGCTGTGCCAATTCCTGACATCCTAACTTGAGTGAACTGAAGACAACCTAGATAGTAAGTATCACTAAAGTTTAAAGGGTATTAAAATTAGTGCATAGGAAATCTTAACAGCTTATACATGAAAGAAACTAAAGAACAGTTTTCCTGAAGTTGACAATGAATTTTGAAGCTGAAAAAATATTTCTAAGTGATATACTAAAAACACATTTCATCCAACCATACTAAGAAGATTGAATTATCTTTTCCCTCTACAAAAATAACTCAAAAACTTCAGTTTTATAAAGATGTAATCTAAGGCTTTGCAGTCACATTTTTATAAGTATGTCAACTAATGAAAATATTATGAATTTTGTGATATTTGTGGCATCTGTGATCTTTTTCATTCTAATTAACCATTAATTTTTATATTTAGTTTTATATTTTTAATTTTTAAACAGGCCCCCAAATCATATATGCTTTGAGATCTACAAAACCTAAACTCCTGATCTACCCTGCTCTTGCAACTCGGTGACATCTGAACAGAAATATTACAATGGGACTTTTACCTCCTTTGATCTAATACTCTGCTTTTACAGATGCAAGTTGGATTCCATTAGTTTTTCCTGGCCTTCTTGCAACACTGATCACAGAATTGCTGAATAAGAATCTTGAAATTGAATGTATCCCCGAAGGTCATCTAAACTAAACACTCATCCTATGCTCAAATCCCCAGTTGACATCCTGCCAGGCCGTTTGCTTATGGTTGAATGCTTCTTGAGACAGGAAGCTCATTATGTCCTGTGAAACCCATTACATCTTTAAACAACTCTGGATTTCAGGTTGAGCAATATATCTTGTTGGATTTGCTATAAAATTAAATGTCTTCCCATTTTTAAGATGGACTGTCTTCACCTAAATCTCATTTCTTAAACAACTTTATTGAGATATAATTCACGTACCATACAATTTACTACTTAAGTGTATGATTCAATGTGCTTTTTTTTTTTTCCAGTAAGGTCATAGGCTTATGCAACCATCACTACTATGACTACCATGTAATTTTTAAGCATTCACTACTCTGACTACTGTGTAATTTTTAAGCATTTTTGTACTCCATGAAAGAATCTGTGTACCTATTTATAATCAATTCCCACTTTTTCTACCTGTCCCAATAAGCCCTAAACAATTACCAGTCTACTTTCTGACTATACTAACTTGCCTATCCTGAAAATTTCATATACATGGGATCCTACAATATGTATGTAGTCTTTTGTGACTAGCTCTTTTAATTCAGCATAATGGATTAAAGTTTCATAGTATCTACATTGCTAGCTATTATTATGATCATTAAAAGTGGTGATAAATACACTCTGAAACTGTTCATTTTAAAAGATTTTAAAGATATCTTAAGATAATCGTTAATTATCTTTGGAAACTGAGTCTTAGGGAGAAATATTCCAAAGAATGTTTCCCTTAATCTTCACACAATTTTAGAAAGTAGCTATTAGAAATTAGTTAATAGAAATTAGTTTAGCTTTTTGACACCATTATTTTATCAAATAGTTACTTGGCACCTTTGTCTTTTTTGAAATATGGTAATTATTATCAATATGAACATTGCATTTGCTGTCAAGTGTTCTAGTTCTGGTGGCCTAATCAACTCAGAATATTTTATTTTGTGTGATTTTGTTTTAAATAACAATAGGCAAACTTGACCTCACCCATAACTTGACACCTTCCTTTTTCATCTCAGCTGGATGGTTCCTATACCCTAGTCAGATCCCCAAACCAGATGTTTTAGATTTAAAACTTATTAGGACATTGCAGCAGCCAATTGCAGCCTAACTTGCCAAGATCTAAACAAATTGCCTTTACCACCCAAGAAAAGCTCTTCCTTTTGTTGAGTTTGCCTAACTAACTTCCTGTTTCTCTGTGTCATCAACTCATTTATTACAATAAGGACAATCTCAGTATATGCTTACTCACATTAAACATTTCATGATTTTAGGAGCTTTGCTGAAAAATCTAACCATTGAGGAAACGGCCACATCATGGAGGACAGTGTCTTCCATTACCTCATAGTTTCCAAAACCCTGTCCTCTCATTTTCTCTCAGTAGTTTGCTTCTTCAGAATAAATGACACATTATTCCATTTTCTCAGGTACAACATGTTTTTTTTTTTTTTCCTCCTAAATTCAACCCCCATTGCTGGCCTTTCTCCTGCAATTAAGCCTCTTAAGGATATTTTTCCAAATACAGGAAGCTCCCTTAAAGGAAATCTGTAAGTAAAAAGTCCTTCATGCTATGATTATTTATTGCTAGTGCTACCTTCTCTGCTGCATCATTTACCAGGAAAAACTTTGGCAGTAAACATTCAACATTTATAGCAAACCCAGGATCTGACCACTTTTTGCCTCTTCCACAGCGACTACTCTAGTTCCAGTCACCAACATGTCCCATGTGGATTAGTCCTGTGAGTGGTCTCCCAGATTCCACTCTTGATCCCCTACTGACTACTCCTAACAGGACAGCCAGAGTATCCTGCTTAGCTTTATTTTCATGCAGAGTAAAAGTTGAAGTCCTTAAAGGGCCTAAAAGACCTTGGACCTCCCTGGCTTCTCCTTCTACTCCTTCAGTTCTTCCTTGGCACACTCCCAACCTCGTGGTGTTTGCACTTCTTAATGATTATTTTGCTTTCTTTTACTTGTTTGGAATGATTTCTGTCCAAATTGAGGAGTTCCCTGGTCATTTTAAGTGTTCCCTCTTGCCCCATGCTCCTCATTTTTCTTTCCTCTTTCATTTCCGTACCAATTTTGACCATTTAATTTACCTCATAACTTGCCTATTTACCCTCCTCCAACACTCACACCCCACCACCATCATGCCCAGAATATAAACTCAATGAGAACAGGTTTGTTTTTAATTGATGTAGTCTCTGAATCTAGGATGATTTGTCACACATAATAGCCAATAAATATTTATTAGATAACAAAAGCAATGAATAAATTACCGACATCCCATGTTTACACTGGGATCTATGTCAGACTCTGCACATCAATCAATGCTCTTT
Source organism: Bos javanicus (assembly GCF_032452875.1). Lineage (NCBI taxonomy): Eukaryota > Metazoa > Chordata > Mammalia > Artiodactyla > Bovidae > Bos > Bos javanicus. Next base: position 85,959,115 of record NC_083874.1, on the reverse strand, counting down.
AAAATTTGATTAGGTACATATGCATTCATTCAACTTCTCTAGAGACACACTAGTGAGCAGACACTTAACATGTACACATATAAATAAGTAAACATATTTTATAAAATGATATGTGCTTTGAAGGGAAGAAACAGCACAGTGATAGAGAATAAGTTGGAGGATTCAAGTTAAATGAATGGCCTGAGAAGGCATTAAACCAGAATGTGCAGAATGTAGAGTTTGCCATGTATGGAGTTCAATTTTCCTGAAGCAGGAAAAGGCATTTGAGGACTAAAATGGATAGTGAGGTGTGCCAATACCATGTGGGGACTTACAGACATCAGTCGCAATTCAGCATTTGCTTGAAGGTGTCTGAGTAAAGCATACATTTAGAGACAAGAGTATCTTAGGTGATTGTGAATAATTGTTCAAGAAAGATAAGATGATATAGTTTTTGTAAGGTATCATGAAACAAAAACCATACATAGAACATCATTTGGAATAGCAAAAGACAGTCAGATTCTCTTTCTTTTCCTGCTACTATATCTCTAGAGTCTCCAAACATTTAGATTTAGGATATTTTGGTTTTGATAGGAAAAAGAAAAAAAAAAGAAAAACCATGTGTTCTAACACACATACATCAACATGAAGGAATAAAAGAAAAATTCCAAATAAAGTGTGAAACCTGCTGCATTAGAGTTTTTAAGTAATTAATTGCCATTGATATTAAATTTAAGCCATATTTCTTTTATGTGATACCCCAGATGAAAGTGCAGATACAAATAATGCAAATATTTTTGTAGTTTTTTTATTAATAAAAACATCACAAATACTACCAGTAGTACATAACAGAAATTCAGCAGTAGTGAATAAAACATTAATCTATAGTTCCATAATCAAAGGTTATCAAGTTGTCAAAATCAGCATTGGAGGCCAAAGTAATTTGACATCTTCTATCTACATCTTTCTTGAAAAATTAAAACTATATTTATGTTCTGTCATATAAAGATTCTCTGTCTATAGTGTTAGCTTAATTTCATTGAATTTCCAATGCTTGGAGATTCTAGAATTAAATGTAGAGTTATGTTTAAGTTTTATTAGTCTGTTGAAAAATGAATACTGTAAAAGAAACTAGCAGAATAAATGACAGAATTAATACTTAAGCAATTCAGTGTTGCCTAGTGACAGTGTGTGTGAGACTTTTGCCTTCTGGAAAATATTTTCAAGGTTGGTGTAAGTCTGAAATGCTTTGTAAATCACTGAATAGTTTCCTAGACTATAATGAGTACTTCAAAATATCTACAATTTTATTTTTGTGGTTGTTTAAAAATGATTAATAGTTTAAAAAATTGTCAAATTATATCTTCTTTATAAAAGCAGTTGTTTGGTTTTTTTCAAAAATTTTTCAGAAGTTCTCCTAAGCCCTCTTACAAATAAGGAGTCTTTTCTGAAATATCCTGTCTATCTTAATATACAGAGTGCTTGGAAATAACTGAATGTTACTAAAGATATTAAACCAATAAGGAAGGGTTGGCTGAATGAATTTAATGCTCTCCAGCTTTCATTTCTCTCTCTGCCCTTAAAGAAATAGGATTCTCACAATCTCAGCTTCTAACTTACACAGCCTTAGGGAGGAAAATGTATACGTTTTAATAGATTTCTCATTTATATAGTCACTTTTATTCATATATGTGTATTATAATGAACACAAATGGACCCATATGATTTCTTAAAAATAGTTTTAGGAAAAATGAGCACACATTTCAAAATCACTCATTGTCACTAATGGTAATGTAATTATCAACGGTTTCCTTGATGTAGATACTGGTTTCAGTTCCTGGTTTCCTGAAACACAGCAATGTCTTTTCTCCCATGGAAATAACGTCTAGGAAAGAACTAGATTGTCTAGTGAGGTCATAGCAGTGTACAGCGTCTGTGAATCTTCCTGGTGCAAAGTTCAACACAGTTCAGGGAAAGACCAAGTTCTCATTTATTACCATGCACACCCTCAGAATGAACTGAAGGGGGCAATATTTACCAAGAAAATTCAGTAAGGCAGTACTTTGGAAACAGAAACACTGTAACATTATTTAAGAAATCGTTTTTATTTGCCAGCCAAGGCAATGGCAACCCACTCCAGTACTCTTGCCTGGAGGATCCCATGGACGGAGGAGCCTGGTGGGCTGCAGGCCATGGGGTCTCTGGGAGTCAGGCACAAATGAGTGACTTCACTTTCACTTTTCACTTTCATGCATTGGAGAAGGAAATGGCAACCCACTCCAGTGTTCTTGCCTGGAGAATCCCAGGGACAGGGGAGCCTGGTGGGCTGCCATCTCTGGGGTCGCACAGAGTCGAACATGACTGAAGCGACTTAGCAGCAGTAGCAGCAGCAGCAGCAGTACCATTACACATACACACACACACACACACACACACACACACACCACACAACTACTAAAGGGAAAAAGTTTAAAACCGTGGATTGCAGTTGGGTTGTATTTATAAATTATAATAAGTTGTTTTTATCCAAACTTAAGTACCCTCTACCTGGCTCAAGTTTAGAAAACCATTTGCTTCTCTGTTAAATGCAGTCCATGGAAATTCCCTCACATGGTGGACTCTGGTTGTATTCATACACCAAAAATGATTTTTCCTTATAATTAGGTTAATATGGTAATTGGTAGGATAGATAAATTAGGCTTTGTGGTACCATTCCTTTCAAGAGTTTTTATTTCAGGTTACTTCTAACACTTAGGAAAATTCTTGCAATAAAATCATAAACTTTGCTACAAAAGTATATCAGTGTATGTCAAAATGCTATTTGATGACAAGTATATCAAAGATAGTTTATTATTTGGAAAAAACTAAATAAATGAACATAAGTGAAAGTGTATATGCATATAACTTCATTCATGTAACATAGTATCCAATAAAATGAAATGATTAGCATGTACACAGCTGAGATTTTTGGTTGCCCTGCCAGAAGCAAATATGAAAAAACAAAAGCAAAACGTCACGGAGATACATAGCTGCTCATTTTATATGAGCAGTCACCCAACCCTAGTTGGCCTGTTTCAGAAAGTATTGATTGTTCAACTTCTCCTCTATTTCCCCGGATAACTTGAACTGCAGCAAAATTCCCTAGTCTCCCACTTCTACTATTTAGCTCTTGAGTTTCTTCTCCAGTCTAAAAACCCTCTGGAGGATTGGAGTAAGTAGTATAGTATGGATGAAGTAGTATTTGAAAGATTGAGTTTAGGAAGGTTAATTTTTGAGAGTTTCATCTTGGGATTTTTTTCGGGATACACTCAATAATATCTTTGTTATGTATGTATAAAATCTTACATAATTAGTTCTTTACAAGTGCAATAATATACATATAATATCACCACTACAAAATAAATGAGATGTCAGATTATACATACTATCTCCATAGCATAATTATCCTACTCCAAAAATGATGCTACTATTCTCATATGTATGGTTAGAGGACTTCCATGCTATGGATGAATGGATAGTTTAGTTTACTGCTTCCTTTGGGTTTTACAACTCTAATTCTGAGACTCCTGTTCAAAAGTAGCTTTCTTTCTGCATACAGTATCTGCTGTCAAGGCTGCACTTTCTACTGCTCTGGTTGTCCAGCTATCTCTAATGTTGCTACAGTAATTATAATAATCAGATTTTCAGTGTTCCCCCATTCAGTATCATAAGTAATAAATTCCCTATAACTATTCCTTTTCAGAAAACATGCTGTTTCCGTCTGATTCTCAAAAGAGGTATTACTACTATTAGGTTGTTACTGATTTCTAAAACAGTAAGAAGGAATTCTCTTGGTTTAGATGTTCATGTCTTTTTTAATGTGACTGATGAAATTTAAGAAGCTCTTCTACAACAGGATATCAGGTTATAATGACCATCTATGGACAGGGAGGCCTGGCGTGCTGCAATTCATGGGGTCGCAAAGAGTCGGACACGACTGAGCGACTGAACTGAACTGAACTGACGAGCCTTTGGATTTACAGTATCTGCAAGCACATGGCAATCCAATAACACAGGCAAAAGAGCACTTTGTTATGGCCACAGAAGAATGTTGAATTATTGCAGATTATTATGATTGTAGTACATCTTTCAGTTGGGTATTTTCATGCAACCACTCCCTCAACAAAATTATAAAGTTCATGAATAATGAGAGCCCATCTTTTTCTTTTCACAGAATTCTTTGTATTTGTTTGTCTTGCATCTCTATGTGAAACAACTTTTTAAATAAACTATGAAAACCTAGGAGAGAGGATGAAATGGTAGAAAGGGATCAACAATTTTTAAATTAAATTCATACTGGTAGGTCTTTGGAAGAAAGGAAAAACAGAATTTGTATTTACTGGAATCAGACCACAGTGAGCTGACTGTTTGAAACTAAGTTTTGAATTATTAATGCTGAAAAATGTTTTCTATAAATGTGGGCAGTAGGAAAAAGTAGAAACAAGCATAGTAGTCCTTAGTCTAAATATATAATATCTTGGTTATTTAAGACCTTGTCTGTGTACATAAAGAAAACAACCACAAAATTAAGCACTATAAGTCAAAATAGCTATAGTTAGTTCCTATGAATTGGTATAAAGATACATACTACATTAATGTCATTCTCCAAGTTATATATTGTACACATGGCTCAGACAGTAAAGACTCTGCCTGCAATGCAGCAGACCCAGGTTCAATCCCTGGGTCGGGATGATCTCCTGGAGAATGAATTGGCAACCCACTCCAGTATTCTTGCCTAGAGAAGTCTCTAGACAGAGGAGCCTGGTGGGCTACAGTCCATAGGGTCACAAAGAGCTGGACACGACTGAGTGACGAACACTTCACTTTCACACATATATACGTAAAATTTGACATTTTGAATTGTGTCAGATTTGATGCAGAAATTTAAAACCAACATGAATGAAACCTGTCTAGACTTTCACATGGACTCAAAGTTCCAGGTGAGTTTATAAACTACCCTTCTCATCAATCCTCTGAAAGACAGAAGACCCTGAGATCTCCTTTTCACATGCAGTCCTCAGTCCCAAGCTGGACCAGAAACAATCCATTCCCAAGGCAAGTGTGGCTTCACGTCCTGGTTTCTACTCACAGAGTCTTTCCACCCAGACTTAGCGGTGTACATATGAACAAAAGAATGTCAATGAGCTGTCCATTATAGGACTAAAGTCAACTCTTGGCTAAGGATGAAGACTGAAGTACTTACATGAAAACTAGCTTTGTAAGGACTATGAAGTCGTGCTACTTACACAATGATATATCCTTTTCCATTGAACATAAAGTCAAACCTTATATTAAGATAAAACATTTTCTGGCCTCAACCATACTGATAATAAACTATGGTACAAAATGAGCCTCTCAATCTGTTAGCATGACATTTTACTTTTCTTGGAGGAGATTAGGTTTGAATTTGTATTTTATGTGATTCTATCTCCTTCTCTGCCAGTGAAGCAACTGAAGTTGTCTATGTCCAAATTCTATGGTGACTCGAAAATCCACAGTTTTAGCTGTGCTCTTAGACATCAGTTCCTTTATTGGAAAAGTAGCCACATTCAAACATTTCTGCTGAAATAAAGGTAGTTATCTGACTTGTTGGTGAATAAACAGTCTGCCCTGAAACTGTCCTGTGACAGTTTGACACAGTGAACAAGAGTAAGATTCTATTTAAGTAGCAGGACTCACAGGAAATTAGGGAGTAGGAGAACATGGCTTAGCAAAAGTTCTTATTTTGACAATAGCCATCATTTGTCCTTTGAATCTAGGTCCTAATAATGGTGATAAATACATCTTTGCTTAAAGTTACCTATTTGACAGACAGGAAAAAATGGAAAAAAACCAACAAATTCTTTCCTATTAGGTGGTTTTAAGTTAGTATATTAGGCTGCAGACTGGCAATACAAAAAGCATCCTATTAAATCACATCATAAATGATCCATGTAGAACAGTTTATTTTTCATTAGCAAGGTGAGGAGGTGTGGGGCCAAATAAATCAAAATGAACAAGGCAATAACCGTTCCTCCCACAATATCACCATAAATGTGGAAGTGATAAAGGAAACAATTTAAAGAATGTTTTATTGATGAACTCATTTTTATGTTAGAAAAACTTCATGCCTCTGGTAAAGAGTTAGCCTATTATTTTATGTGAAAAGTAAAATTTAAAATACAAAGTTAGATTTATAAAGCAGGTCCAGGAAGTACTAGTAATTAACTCAAAATATCAGAAGTGCAAAAAAAAAAAAAAAAAAGGAAACTCTTAAAAATAACTTCTGACATGAACCCAATGGTTGCAAACATTAACATCCAGAAAGTAACATTGTCTCTACAATCTTTTAGATTCATAATAGCATATATTTCACAGAAATGTAACATAATTATAAATTCTTGAAAATACACATTACTGAAAATTGGCAATAACATCCTCATAGGCAGTGAGAATCCCATAGTTCAAACATCTCTTCTTTAACTTTGAATAGGTTATATCACCACTTTAGCTGTTGTTGGCCATACATAGATTTTAGTAATGCTGTAAAGCAACTAGATATGAGTTAGTGACGACCTTCCAATATATATTTTTCTAAATCTTATATGAAATAAGGAGGACTTAGGAGAAGCTTTTCTCTGTTTTTAGGCAAAGGGATCAAATGTCAAAACTCCATAACAAACAGCAACCAACTCTGCCTCTTATATTTGGATTCTTTCTACTTAAAAATTGGAGGAGGAAATGATGACCCACTCTAGTATTCTTGCCAGGAAAATCCCACGAGTAGAGGAGCTGGCAGGCTACAGTCCATGGGGTTGCAGAGTCAGACACGACTAAACATGCATGCTACTTAAAAACAGCCTACTCTTATGAAAGATTTGGCTTAATTTTTTTCTCCCCCAGGTAAGAGTAGATGTGTAAGTAGTGAAAAATTGAGCAACCATATGAAAATGTGATACGGTAGATGGGAAGGTGTATGATCACTAAGGAAGTAAGAAACCTGGGGGTTTTGAGAGCAAACCAGATGGGATCACCCCCAAGCAATTTTTCCGAGTTATAGCTAAACTGTTGATGCACTGAATGACATCTTCTAAAGACACCTGGAAAGTGTTCACCATTTGTGAATTACACTTCTAAAATATTCTCACTTCTAATATATTCTTTATAAGTGAGAAGATAGGGTAATTCATGAGGCTTGTAGACCATATACAAAATCGGATCCTATCAGTTAAAATTCTTTACCAACGTTCCCATTTCTTTAGGACAAAGTTAAAACTCATTCACTTAACTAGAACTTTCTTTACTCTAGTAAATATATAGAACTTTTTTTTATCCTAGCCCCAAGTTCTCAGCGTCTTTCAATCTACCCCTCAGTCCTCTAAACTCAGCCTATTTAAAGCAAACAAAAACACGTATTCAGGGCTTCAGCCACCTAAACAACTTCTATGAACCCCACAGTGTGACTGGTTTTGTTTTGTCTCTGGGTACTTGCCTATGCTAAGAATAGCCTTTATTACTTCTTTCCTTGTTAATTCCTCATCCTTCTAGTCTCATCTCAGTTTACACCTAATTCAGAAAGCCTTTCCTATCTTCACCAGTTTAACTAGGTTTGGTAGGCATCCTTTTATGGAACTCTAACAACTTCGTGACTTCAACATAAATTTGGGGTTCAGCATAAACTCTTGTAAATGTCCATCTGAAAATTTGAATGTCCTTCTGGATTCATTAAAGAAAGAGACTATATCCTTGTAGTTTTTGTCCGTATAACCTCTATGTTTAGCATGGTATCTGGCATGTGCTCAATGAATATATATGGCTGTGGAATTGAACTGAAATCTCAATGGAAATGTTGAAATGCATAGATAAAGTGAACATAATGACAGGATTTTGTATCATAAAACAATAGGAGAAAAAGTACCTACAAGTAATGACATTCATGAAAAAAGGGTAAATTTAAATGTTTACATAACAGCACACAGTATCTAGGAATTAATAAAATTTAAATCATTAACATCAATTGGCAAACATGATTTCATAGGTGATATTAGCATATATATTGCATTTTGGGCCAAGGTATCTTTATGTATCTAGAATATTTTTTAAACTTAAAATATTTATTCTTTAAAAGTATATGAATATTTTATGCTCATGGAGAAGAAAAAATTCTAAGATTTCTATATCCAGTAGAACCCAGTTTAGCATTTCAATATTTGTTTTCTACTACAACAATTTTCCCTGCTTGTTTGCTTTGCTTTTGTTTTTTTAAAAGAAAAATCTAGAAGTTTATGCTATTTTGAGTGTTTGAATACAGATTTTTATATCTATAACCAGGTTTCCACATCAATATATCTGCATCACGCAAAAAAAAAAAAAAAAGTATATAGGTAATAATATGAAGATTGAACCACCTGAAAGGAAGAATTTGTTTGATTAAAATGGTGAGGAGTAGGTATGATACGCCAATGGAAGAGTATTATAAACAACTCAGATAATATGTAAATAGTAATTTCCTAAAATATCTTGGAAAACAGGCAATATGCAATAGTAAAATGTTTACCTTCTGAAAGTGTGCAACCTAGAATGTTGAAGAACAGAACTTTCAAACAGAAGTCTGTAGGTCAGCATTTATCTAAAAAGCCAGCATGCTTACTTAAAATCCAGCTTTCTAGCCCCAAACCAGATTCTCTAAAAAAGAATCTCTGAGGCTGGCTTCATGGGCTGGCAAACAAGGGGCCCATGCATGGTTTAATGTCCTGTTATTATCATCTTGAAATTTCTAAAGACTTCTAAACAAGGGGCTTCACACTTTCATTTTAGCGTGCTCTGCTATGATGTGGCTGACCCTGGGAATGAACACTCCAAAGTCAGCATTTTAAACACCCACTGCACCTGATTTCAATTCAGATATCTGCAGATCACACTGTGATACATGCTGAAGACTGAGAACAGGTGACATTGAAGGTAAGAAAGCAAAGAAAAGAAATGTTACTGTGGACATACTTTTTATCTCTAGGAAGAAGGGGCTATGAGATAGTAACCATGTCATCCTAGTGCTTATAAAAGCCCAGGAGTCAGACTCAGAAAAGCCAACCACTAAGAACATCCCCAAAGTTATGAGACAAGTGGGATTGTACATTTGGTCTGAAAACAATCAGAGATTCTAAGTTACTATGAATTTAATGTGAGCCCTGACCAAATGTATTAATCAAAAATCAAAGATAAAACATTCATGACTGAACAGGGAGTTCCCAAAGCTCAGACATTTAAGACTGAGAAGACACAATAATATCAAAGACTGAGAGAATATGAAGGAAGTCTACAAAGGCCTAGAGCATTTGAAAGTTCTAGGGCAAAATAGCAAGGACTTTTGAATAGATTAAGTAGAAAAGGAAAGGGATTCAAATAGAATCAAAATCCAACAAGGAGAACCTTGTCCAAGAATCTGACGAGATAATCAATCATTTCTAAGGAATAAAGCTTTCCCAAACTGAGCCCACAATTTCCCCTGAATTCTAGTACAAATACAGGGACACAACTTAGATCATTGGCGCCCTGCTAGGGTAATAGCAACCACATAGACCCTGGGCCAAATACAGAGGAGGTGCTTCATAGATGTTAAGTAAACTTGTAACTATATATTTGCTAATACGTGGAAGCTCTACCTTAGGCTGCCCCAGATTAAAAAACTGCATTCAGCTGGAGTGTTCCATAGACCCAAAAATCTCAGCAGCTTCGCCACTGACTTTTCCCAAATATTGATTAATTTCATCAAGCTCACATCGGCAATTTGAACACTTCTGTATAAATTTTTAGTTTCAGCTTCACTGGTTATTAACTGGCCTGGACCCCCGATAAGTAGTCTTTCTGGGCTATGTTGCAGAAAGACTCACTTGCTCAAAACAATCCACACCTCTGGGGAAAAGTTTGCAATTTATGACAAAAAAATATAGTGTTAAGGAACAAAGCAGAGAGAATAGATTTATTCGTATTCTGTTTTGCTTCTTTTTTCCATCAAAGAAAATAATTTTCAAGCTGGCAAATCTAGAACAAACATCATTAGGAGGGAATTGAAGCGCAAGATAGGTGCAGAGATAATCAGGGAGTGCTTTACAGCTTTAAATTAATTCAAGCCTTCAGGCCCAGATAAATTATATCCCAGGATATTTAAATAACTTGCAGATGTGATCAAGAAATTATTGTTGTTAAACTCTAAGAAATCACAGAGAAGAAGGTGGCCCCAGAAGTCTAGAAATGGGTAAATTCAATCCCTGTTTCTTACAGTGGATGTGTGGGTGAGGGGCAGAGGAAACAGATTCAAAAAATTAAAAACTCAATGTAAGCTTCTAGTCAAGATTTTGAACAATGGTTAAGCAGTCTATGAGTCAAGAGCTCCCTTGAATGCAGAGAACTGTTTCTGAAGCTCAGCATTAAATCATAATCACTTAAAAAAGTATTTATTTATTTAAATTGGAGGCTAATTATTTTGAAATATTGTAGTGGTTTTTGCAAAATCACTTACTTTTTTGCTCACAGGTCGCATCCTTGTGGTGGGCTGTGGACGCTGCTCCATGGCATCCTCACTCCAGAACTCAAGCCACCATTTGAAACACTGCTCCTAGAGGCAGAGAGAAAGAGAGAAACCTGTGTTGGACTGGCAAATCCATTTTTAACAGCTACCACCTGGGGTGGATAGCCTCCCGGTTCCTGCCATTGCCCTAACAAGTCACATGGCTACACCTGCCTTCAAAGAGTGAAGAGGAAATGTGAACTTGCCTGGTATCCAGGAGGAAGACCAGAAAAATCTACTCCAAAGTACCAGTGGCTACCGTAGTCATCTTATTGTGTACAATGGAAATTTTAATAGCTATCTGTTAGGTGGGTTATGGGCTTCCCCCATGGTGCTAAGAGTCAGACATGACTGAGCGACTTCACTTTCACTTTTCACTTTCATGCATTGGAGAAGGAAATGGCAACCCACTCCAGTGTTCTTGCCTGGAGAATCCCAGGGATGGGGGAGTCTGGTGGGCTGCAGTCTATGGGGTCGCACAGAGTCGGACACGACTGAAGCGACTTAGCAGCAGCAGCAGCATGGCTCAACTTAAGACCTGCCTGCAATGCAAGAGAGGTGGATTCAATCCCTGGATGGGGAGATCTCCTGGAGAAGGAAATGACAACCCATTCCAATATTCTTTCCTGGGAAATCACATGGACAGAAGAGCCTAGAGTCTTGAGAGCATAGAGCTACAGTCTATGGAGTCTCAAAAGAGTTGCTCACAACAAAGTGACTAAACAACAACAATAGGTGCGTTATAATATAATTACTATATATATATAGCTATCTTTTTTTTGTTGTTTTAACAAGGAGATGTCATAACATTGTTTTTCTGAGTCAATTGAAATTTAATGCTGAGCCACCAGTGCCTAAGCTGGTGAGTAATTTAATACTAATTCTGTTTTTGGTGGGATTGTTTTGAGAATGACAACATTTATCTCCTTAAGGTCGCACAAGTATTGGGAATTCCCTAGCAGTCCAGTGATTAGGACGCCATGCTTCCACTGCAGAGGGCAAGAGTTCAATCTCTGGTCAGGGAATTAAGATCCTGCATGCCTTGCTGTGCTAGCAAAAAATAAATAAAATCGGTCCTTAAAAAATAATGTTGCACAAGTATCCAAAGAGCTTTCATTCTGCCTTGAAAGTAAAGAAAGATCCTCTGCTCTTCATTATATCATGGTCACAGCTAAGAAATAAATTACCCAATCCTTTGTGATCCATTAGAAAATGGACTTTGCACCTTGCAGCCACCCCTTTGGAAGTCCTGTTCCTGCCTTAGGTTACTACACAGGAACATAATTTCCACCATTGTGGTTATACACCTTCTATCATAGTCTTAAGGAATACTTCAATACTATGGTTCTATCTGGCCTTCCCTGGTGGCTCAGGGGTAAAGAATCTGCCTGCCAATGCAGGAGATGCAGGTTTGATTCCTGGGTCAGGAAGATTCCCAGGCAACCCACTCCAGTATTCTTGCTTGGAAAATCCCATGGACAGGGGAACCTGGAGGGCTATAGTCCATGGGGTCTCAAAACAGCTGGACATGACTAAGCAACTAAACAGCAACAATAGTTCTATCCAATGCTACTTACTCCATACCTCCCACCACATGGGGTCTCTCTCCTATTCTACTCTAGAAGGAACTAGCTTAATCCATTAAATGGATTTCTGCTTTCAGAAACGAGAGGTGGAGAGAGGAGGTTGTGATTTAGCAACATCTGCTTTAAACCTGCAATATTAATACCCCTGAAGCAAGGCAAGAAAAGCCTGGCTGAAGCCTTGTTAAAGGGAAGAAATACATGGGAGCAAAATACAAGTTGGTGATACAACAAATCATCTTTAAAAATTGTTCAAAGTAATATATGCAGTTTAGTGATTAAATGTAAACATAATAGAATCAAATACAGTACCTGACAGTAGGCTTTCAGTAAATGACAGTTTCTATTATAGACTGTCAAATCATGTCTAATTGGCCTTATTTCTATGTTTAAGACAGTTAACTCAACTGATTATTTGAAGGATGATGTGGTCAAAGTGTCTCTGCTCTATGGATTGGGGGAAATAAGCTCTGTGATTTTAGGACACAGAACATGGAATCTTACAACTAATTCTGTTCCTTCATTTGACCGATGAGGGTTCATAACACATGCAAACTTTTAACAGTCAGAAATGTTACATTGTTCCCTTTGATGAGTGTTACTATCCACTTCTCTTCCTGTTTTTTTTTTTTTGTTTTGTTTTCATGTTATCAAAACTAAACCATTGTGTATGTATGTATTTATCACATTCTGAACTCTCATCAGGAATTATTTTTAATAACTCTAAGTTGAAAATTCTATTAGGCCACCTTCAGTTTTATTCAAATAATTGGAAATCATTTGGCCAGCAAAAATACCAAAATCTTGTATTTCACTTTGGAGGTTTTTTTTTTCTACTTCAGGTTTTTTGTTTTTTTGTTTTTTTTTAATAGTTTGGGGTAGTGCACTATAGTACCATTTAGCATGGATGACAGGTAAAAATCTTTAGTAAAGTACAAGCTGGAGGCAGGGAATGAGAAAGGGGAGATAGGGAAGGAGTTGGTAAGTAACAGAACCTGAGAAGTTCATTCCAGGTAGATCAGTTTTAGGAAAAACTGGGCGGTCAGACAACTGATTGGCATGCCTGTGAGCCCTTCAAAGGACTCCAGTTGAAAGACACCAGCATTATACCAACAGAAACCTTTAGGCTTAAAGTCATCTTGTTTGGGTTGAGCAGGCACCCCTGGAGTTCTTGGCGATTAACTTGAGAGAACTATTAGTAATATACATTCCTGCCAATCACTTAGGAAGGCTTAACTAAATTATTATTGGAAGGATTACATTCTGGTTTTCAAATTTATATACTTATTAAGTCTATAGAGAAATTTGAAATCAAGACTGACCTCAATTTATTATCAAGCTAGAGTGTAACAAGCAATTTCAGTCTTAATAGTCTGAGGAATAAGGACCAAGACTCTGAAAATCCTGAATTCTGACCAAAGCTTTCAACACTGTACTTCATATCCACTTTTTGACACTTGCCAAAAATGTCACTGATTCACTAAATAGAACCAGAAGCAATAAAAGTGAGAAGAAAGTTTTATTTCACTCCTTTTTAAAGTGTTATTTTCTTTATTCTAACCTTTTCTAGTATGAAATAATTGTTGATATGAGACTAAAAGAGAAAAAAACTGAGCTTTTTATCTTTTTATAAGTTTACCATTTGCTTTTTCCAGGTTAAAGCCTCCTTTTATTTTATTTCATGTAACATAGAATTTCACTATAAATTTCAAAGTAGAATTGGAAGAGCAAATTATATACAAAGAAACTCACTATTGCAATATTTTGAAAAATAAAACCCTATAATCTATGAATGCTGCTGCTGTTGCTGCTAAGTCACTTCAATTGTGTCCGACTCTGTGCAACTCCATAGACAGCAGCCCACCAGGCTCCTCTGTCCCTGGGATTCTCCAGGCAAGAATACTAGAGTGGGTTGTCATCTCCTTCTCCAATGCATGAGAGTGAAAAGTGAAAGTGAAGTTGCTCAGTCATGTCCAACACTTTGCAACCCCATGGATTGTAGCCTACCAGGCTCTTCCATCCATGGGATTTTCCAGGCATGAGTACTGGAGTGGGTTGCCATTTCCTACTCCATTAAATCCAATATAGTATATATCAAAAGAGATTAAGTAACTATCTCAGATATGAACAAATTTCAGTTCAGTAGGTATGGAATGACCCCACTTATGTTATAAAATGTTTATATGCATGCATTTATTTTGAAATGCATAGATGAATTCTCAGTTCAGTTCAGTCACTCATTTTTGTCCGACTCTTTGCGACCCCATGGACTGCAGCACGCTAGGCTCCCTGTCCACCACCAACTCCCAGAGTTTACTCAAATTCATTGAGTAAATTCATCACCATTGAATCGGTGATGCCATCCAACCATCTCATCCTCTGTTGTCCCCTTCTCCTCCCACCTTCAATCTTTCCCAGCATCAGGGTTTTTTTCAAATGAGTCAGCTCTTTGCATCAGGTGGCCAAAGTACTGGAGTTTCAGCTTCAGCATCAGTCCTTCCAATAAATATTCAGGACTGATCTCCTTTAGGATGGACTGATTGGATCTCCTCGCAGTCCAAGGGACTCTCAAGAATGTTTTCCAACACCACAGTTCAAAAGCATCAATTCTTTAGTGCTCAGTTTCCTTTATAGTCCAACTCTCACATCCATACATGACTACTGGAAAAACCATAGCCTTGACTAGACGGACCTTTTTTGGTAAAGTAATGTCTATGCTTTTTAATATGCTGTCTAGGTTGGTTATAACTTTCCTCCAAGGATCATGCATCTTTTAATTTCATGGCTGCAGTCACCATCTGCAGTGATATTGTAGCCCAAAAAAATAGGCTGTCACTGTTTCCATTGTTTCCCTATTTGCCATGAAGTGATGGGACCAGATGCCATGATCTTAGTTTTCTGAATGTTGAGTTTTAAGCCTACTTTTTCACTCTCCTCTTTCACTTTCATCAAGAGGCTCTTTAGTTCTTCTTCACTTTTTGCCATAAGGGTGGTGTCATCTGCATATCTGAGGTTATTGATATTTCTCCCAGCAATCTTGATTCCAGCTTGTGCTTCATCCAGCCTAGTGTTTCTCATGATGAATTCTAGAAGGATAAATTAAAAACTGTGAACAGTTATTACTTCCTGGGAGTAGGATCTGGGATCTTACTGAGAAGGTATCTTTTTCTTTCCACCTTCCATCTTACTTTATGGCTGAAACTTTTGGATCAGTATATAATTATTGTATAAAAAAATTTACTTTTGATTGTATATACCCTCTCAAGGTTCCAGTCAGATATTAATATATGGTTTGTATGTTAATTCTATAATATAGCCTTGCTTTTAAACAATTAAGAAATGCTCATCACAATACATTTCAACATTAATCTTTTAAGGAATTCACTTCAAGGAGATAGCCACAATATAATAAAATAAGTGAGGAAACTGGAATAAGAAGAAACCAGAGAAGAAAACAAACTAAAGCTAAGGGTTAGTACACAAAATCTTATTAAGCAGTTCACTCCAGTTTTTGAAAACGGCTATTGATAAGCTCTTTGCTTCCATGTATTCAAAGAAAATGGGCTTCCCAGTTAGCTTAATAGTAAAGAATCACCTGCCAATTCAGGGGACACAGGAAAAGCAGGCTTGATCCTAGGTCATGAAGATCCCCTGGAGGTGGAAATGGCAACTCACTCCGATATTCTTACCAGGAAAATCTCATGGACAGAGGAGCCTGGCAGGCTACAGTCCTTGGGGTTACAGAGTTAAAAATGACTGACCAGTCAGAATGGCTGCTATCCAAAAGTCTACAAGCAATAAATGCTGGAGAGGGTGTGGAGAAAAGGGAACCCTCTTACACTGTTGGTGGGAATGCAAACTAGTACAGCCACTATGGAGAACAGTATGGAGATTCCTTAAAAAACTGGAAATAGAACTGCCTTATGACCCAGCAATCCCACTGCTGGACATATACACCGAGGAAGCAAGAGTTGAAAGAGACATGTGTACCCCAATGTTCATCACAGCACTGTTTATAATAGCCAGGACATGGAAGCAACCTAGATGTCCATCAGCAGATGAATGGATAAGAAAGCTGTGGTACATATACACAATGGAGTATTACTCAGCCATTAAAAAGAATACATTTGAATCAGTTCTAATGAGGTGAATGAAACTGGAGCCTATTATACAGAGTGAAGTAAGCCAGAAAGAAAAACACCAATACAGTATACTAACGCATATATATGGAATTTAAAAAGATGGTAACAATAACCCTGTATGCGAGACAGCAAAAGAGACACAGATGTATAGAACAATCTTTTGGACTCTGTGGGAGAGGGAGAGGATGGGATGATTTGGGAGAATGGCATTGAAACATGTATAATATCATATACGAAACTAATCATCAGTCCAGGTTTGATGCAGGATATAGGATGCTTGGGGCTGGTGCACTGGGATGACCCAGAGGGATGGTATGGGGAGGGAGGTGAGAGGGGGGTTTCAGGATGGGGAATATGTGTATTTCTGTGGTGGATTCATGTTGATGTATGGCAAAACCAATACAATATTGTAAAGTAATTAGCCTCCAATTAAAATAAATAAATTTATATTAAAAAAATGACTGAGCATGCATGCACTCATACAAAGGGGGTAAAAATAATCAGTTTTAAGAATCATGTATCATCCTCCTTTTGTTAAGCCCTACAAGCAATTTCTTATTATTCTTATATACCTTGAATTATCTAAGTAAGAGAAGGCAAATGAAATTAATTTGATTCTAAGCCAATGAGATTTTTCTCTAGAGTATATCAATGACAGAAGAAAATTTTAATAATATCCATTTTTTAAAATTTAAATGTAAACAATTTGGCTTTCTGACATAGTTCATCACACAGAAAGAGATATGGATAGTTGGAGACTTGCTAATTCTAAACTAAAACTGAAGAAACTGTTTTGAAAAGATCAGTTCAAAAACCCTGAAGAAAGCTATGTTGCCCTAGTCAAATGCTATAGTATAGTGGGAACTTTCTTTTTATTCAGAAATTTAGGCCTTTCTCCCACTACAGCTGCTATCATTTTCTTCTAGCAATTTCAGACCCAGCTTTTCTTTTCAATATCTGACCATATGAAAAGCAAAGACATATCATATTAAATAAGCACAAATTTATATTTTAAATGGGTGAGATGTGTAGTGGCATATCAAAATGTTCTTGTTATATTTCAACCTTCCTTTTTTTTCGATTTAACAAAAACATACAAAATCAGCCATTTTCTCCTACTCAATTTAAACTCCACATCATCCATTACTATTTGTGGTTCCTTGTTGTTAGTTTCTATTTAATTTTCTCCACTTCTAGTCCTATTCTGTAATAGTTCGTTTTGCAGGGCTTTTGGAAAAGACCTTAAGAAAAATGAGATGTTTCTTCAGCATTCTGATTTTATTTTTCTTTCACCAAATACAAAATGTGAAAAAAATCACTCAAGTGCAGTAGTGTGTTATAGTACAAATATAGATGGAGTCTGTTAAGGTTCAAAACAGGCTCTGTGCACATCCATATTTCGAGAAAAAAGAGAAAGGGAGAAAAGGAGAAGACAAAGAAAGAGGAGGAAGAGGCCAAGAAATATAAAAATTGCATGAAAAACTGTGGCATATTTTAAATATTTTTATATATCAAAATAATATTTTAATTTAAATATGTAATGTCTGTATGAAAACTGCATTTAGAGATAACATAAAAAACATAAATTTGAAGCTCTTTGAGGATTGAGATGCGGGTCCAATGTCCTCCTGAACTTTCAGACCCACACATAAACCTTTCCCACCTTCTTCATCTCCTTCCTTAGCCTCATCCCTGCTCTGGCCTGTCTGCTTTCTTTCTTTTTCTTCTGGGATATTTTTTTCCCATTAATGCTTTTTAATTGATGGAAGTGTGTGCAAAGAAATCAATAACAACAGGGATTTTTTTTTGATGTAGGTAATATTTTTTGCAGTGTAGTAATTATAAGGCTAACATACGTTCGTCATAGATCTTTAAGAAAATACAGAAAATTATAGAATAAGTCATAACCTTGAAGAAATAATTTTAAAGCATCATTTAAAACTTTCCTAGAATGTTTTCCAAAGAAATTGCATATTTTTTTTTTCGTTTGTAAAGTTAGTTGACAGATTAATCACCTCACATAGCTAATTTTTATGTTTACTGAAAACATTAAACACTTACTCTCTTATAAAATTTTAAATATATAATACAATGTTATTAACTATAATCACAGTGCTGTATATTAGATCTCCAGAACTTATTCATCCTGCATAAATGAAACCTTGTGCCCTTTGACCAGCATCTTCACATCCCTGCTGCTCACCTCACCACATCCCTGTTAGCTCTTAGCAACTACCATTTTATTCTCTGCAACGGGTATTTGACTTTTCTAGATCCTACACAGAAGTGAGATCATATAGCATTTGTCTTGCTCTGTCTGGCTTATTTCACTTGGCATACTGCTCCTGCAGGCCCATCTGTGATGTTGCAAATAACAGGATCTCCTTCCTCCTTAAAGCTGAAATGCTCACCTATATCTATGTCTATGACTACATCACATTTTCATTATCTCCAATGGACACTTAGGTTGATTCTGTATCTTGGCTAATGTGAATAATGCAGCAATGAGCATGGGAGTATGGTTATCTCTTTGAGGCACTAATATCATTTCCTTCGTATATATACCCAGAAGTGGGATAGTGGGATTGGTGGGTAATATGGTAGCTCTATTTTTTTGTTTTTGAGGACTCTCCATACAGTTTTCCATAGCACTTTCACCATTTTATATTCCCACCAACAGTGTACAAATGCTTCATTTTGTTCATATTCTTATCAATAATTATCTTTTATCTTTTTAATAATGACTTTTCCAATAGGTGTAAGATCTCACTGTGGTTTTGATTTACATTTTCCTGTTGATTAATAACATTGACCTTCTTTTTTCATGTGCCATTTATGTCTGAATCATGAAGAAACATAATAAGGAGATTAAATCATCAATCAAAAGACTCCCAACAAAGAAAAGCCCAGGAGTTGATGGTTCCATGGGTGAATTCTACCAAATATTTGAAGAAGAATTAACACCAATCCCTCTCAAACTCTTTCAAAAAATTGAAGAGGAATAAACACTTCAAAAGGCCAGCATTACCTGATATCAAAGTGAGAAAAAGACCGTACAAGAAAACTTCAGTCTAATATTCTTGATGAAATTAGGTACAAAACCTCCAACAAAAAAATTAGCAAATTGAGTTCAACAATACACTGGGAGGACCATATACCATAATCAAGTGGTATTTATCTTTGGGATGAAAGGATGGTTTAACATTCACAAGTCAATCAGTATGATACACCACATTAACAGAAGGAGAGATAAAAATCAGATGGTCATCTCAATAAGTACAAAAATAAGCATCTGAAAAAATTCAACATCCTCTCATTATAAACACTCTCAACAATGTGGGTAGAGAAAAACCATACCTGGACATAAGAAAGACCATATATGACATGCTCACAGCTAATATGATACTCAATGATAGAAAGCCGAAAGCTACCCAAGATGAGGAAAGGATGCTGACCATTCCTACTTCTACTGAAAATACCCCTGGAATTCCTAGCCAAAGGTATAAGAGGAAAAAGAAATAAAAGGCATCTAAATCAGAAAAGATGAAGTAAAATTATCTGTTTGCAGATGTCATGGTCTTATACATTGAAAACCCTATAGACTCCACCAAAAATACGTGTTAGAACTAATAAATGAATTTTGTAAATTTGCAGGATACAACATTCAGAAATCAACAATATTTCTCTACACCAACAATGAACTATCTGAAAAACAAATTAAGGAAATGATTCCATTTACAATAGCTTCAGGAATAAAGTAAAATAAAAATAGACACATAGATCCATGGAACAGAATAGAGAACCTAGAAATAAATCCAAACATTCATGGTCAATTGATCTTTGACAAAGATGTCAAGAACATACAGTGGGGAAAGGATAGTCCTCTTTAACAAATGGTATTGAGAAAACTGGATATCCACATGCAGAAAAATAAAATTGGACCAACTATCTCATATCATATATAATAATCAAATCAAAATGGATGAAGATTGAAATGAAAGACGTGAAAATTTAAAACTAGTTTTACCATAAGGAAACACAAGGTAAAAGTTTCTTGAAATTCATCTGGGTAATGAATTTTTGGATATATACTCCAAAACACAGGAAATAAAAGCAAAAATGGAGAAATGGGATTATATCAAGGTAAGAATGTCCTGCACAGCAAACAAAGCAATTAACAGAGTTAGGAGATAGCCTATGGGGTGGAAGAAAATACTCACAAACATTTATCTGTTGTTGGCTATTTGCTAAGTTGTGTCTGACTCTTTGCGATCCCATGGACTGCAGCACACCAGGCCTCTTGTCCTTCACTATGTCCTGGAGTTTGTTCGAACTCATGTCCATTGAGTTGGTGATGAGATTTAACCACCTCATCCTCTATCGCCACCTTCTCCTCCTGCCTTCAATCTTTCCCAGCATCAGGGTCTTTTCCAATGAGCTGGCTCTTCATATCAGGTGGCCAAAGTATTAGAGCCTCAGCTTTAGTAGCAGTCCTTCCAGTGAATATTCAAGGTTGATTTCCTTTAGGATTGACTTGTTTGATCTCCTTGCTGTCCAAGGGCCTCTCAAGAGTTTTCTCCAGCACCACAGTTCAAAAAAACCAGTTCTTCAGTGCTCAGCCTTCTTTATGGCCCATCTCTCACATCTGTACATGACTACTAGGAAAACCATAGCTTTGACTATACAGACCTTTGTCAACATATCTAAAATATGTAAGAAACTCAAATAATTCAGTAGCAAGAAAATAATTAATTTGATTAATAGACAAAGAACCTGAATAGACACGTCTCAATATATACAAATGTTCTGCCTTGTATATGCAGGAGTAAGGCTGAGTCTTTTCAAAAGATAGCTGATTAGTGAAAGTTCTCCCAGTGGTTCTTATATTGGCAGTACCACGCAGCCTTTCAAAGGACATGTGTTTCTCTTCACAGCTCATGAAAGTGAAATTGAAAATTGCTCACTCCTGCCTGAGTCTTTGCAACCCTATGGACTGCAACCTGCCAATCTCCTCTGTCCATGGCATTCTCCAGGCAAGAATACTGGAGTGGGTTGCCGTTTCCTTCTCCAGGGAAACTTCCCAACCCAGGGATTGAACCAGGGTCTCCTGCATCGCAGGCAGATTCTTTATACCTCACAGAGAATATGTATTTCTCTCTACATTTCTCCAGAACCAGGACACAAGAACTCAGTTTCCAAACAGGAAATTAGGAAAGAGAGGAGGGAGAATTCCATATATGCCTGTGTGAATCTTTCTCATGTGTGCATTGTGGTAGGTACATATCTTAATACTCCAGACTATTCTTTGAGTTGTTAAAAATCCAGAAAAAATGAATTATTATCTAGAATTTAATACTGTACCAATAAAATTCCAATAGAATGTTTGGGTATATGAGAAACTGGTTCTAAAATTCATTTGGGAATCAAAATATGCAAGAATAAAAAGGATACTTTGAAAAAGGAATGAATGCACATGAAAGAGAGAATAGAAACAGAGAAAAGAGGAAAATTTGATGTATCAAATACTAATGCTTATTATATATATAATCATTATGCTTATTATATGTTTAAAATGCTTATTATATATTATATTTATTATATATATATAAAGTTAAAAGAATTAGAATGCTACTGGACAAAAAAAACAGATGAATTAATAGAACAGATTATATTTGGTCCAGCAATAAAGCCAAATGTATGAGAGAATATGATCATGATACAAGAGACTTTTCATACCGTAGAAAAATAGATTATTCAACAAATAGTGTTAGGACCACAATATAACTTCTATAAGAAAAGTTTTTGTAGATACCTCCTTAATTTCTTATATGAAAAAATAAATTTCAGAAGAATCTTATAAGTAAAGAACATAAAACAATAAAAGTAGTAAGGAGAATATGAGATAATTTAAAAAATAAATTTGGCATTGAGAAGTATTTTCAAATATAACACAAAAAATAAAACTCATAAAAATTTAATATGGCAATAAAATAAAATTTAAGAAGAAATCTATTTGGCAAAAGACAACATCAAAAGACAGCAACAATGACAATTAAAAAAACAAAAGAACAAAAGACAAAATCTTGGAAAAAATACTTATATCACATTTAGCAGTTAATAGGCAAGAAGTTCCTATGAATCAACCGGACTAAAGACACAACACAAGGACAGAAACAGTTCACAGAAATGAAATAAAAGGGGTTTTAAGTATATAAAAAGACATTTGATCTCACTTATTTTGGGAAGAAGGCAAATTAAAACCACATAAAATTCCAATGTTCATTTATCTAATCATCAAAGATCAAAATTTTCAGTAACGTAAGGAAATAGAAAATCTTAGGCATTATTGGTTTGTGAGTTGATACAAATCTTTAGGTACAGCAATTCTGTAACATATAACAAAATTGAAAACATGTTCTTTTTCCCTGGAATTTCTAGGCATTTATCTAGTGTAGTCTCACACTTGTGTGAAATGATACTGCCACTAATATTCAGTGTTATAATATGAGGATCGTAAGTTAAGTGGTGAAGGATGGAATTCAGTTAAATCAATTATGCTGTATCCACACAAAGAAACATGATGCCACCATTAAAAATAAGGGAAATTTATATATAATTATATAACTATATATATATATATAGAGAGAGAGAGAGAGAAAGATACTCTTTGGATCTTACTTCTTTGCTGTAATATATAACTATTTGGGTAAAGAGAAAAGAAGAAAAGAAATACACACACACACACCTGTTTGTATATGTAGACTATTTCTGAAATTGACGATGGTGGTAGTTTCTAGAAAAGGAACAAGTGGCTGGGGCAAAGATGAAAGAGAAGACTATTTTGCCTCTCTGTATCTACTTGTACATTATGCATTTGCTGTCATGGGAATGCTCTGCTTTTCAGAAATCTTTTGTTAATTAATATTTAAAAGAAAAAAGTGAATTCTAAGGAGTTGAACTTGTGTCTCACTGCCAAATGTCAGATATGAGTATGAAGACAAGTACACAGAGGTTTTGTGCAAAATTAATTCTACATTTGGAACTCATTTTTCATTTGCAAAACAGTGATTGAATAAGAGTCCAGATAGGTAGTTATTCTTGAAAGAAGAATTTTTTTTCTATGATTTTCTTGTATTCCTTTCATAGATCCTGTTCGTTTATCAGACTTTATAGATGGCAGGTGGAATGCTCAGGGGAAGTTCTAATGCACCCCAGCCAAATCTGGCTCTGTTTGGGCAAGTTATTCTGCCTGGGAGATTTTAGAGCCTGCAGCAGTTTTCAAGGCTAATTCCAAAGGTGAAACTGTCTTTGCAACTGAGATGCACACGTAAACCCCAAGGGTCAACACACTTGGCTGCCTTTCACTCAAGCAACTACCAAGCCACCTAAGTGATTCAAACGCATCTTCATCAGAATAGCCTTCTTTCTTAGGTTGTGTCATTGCCCTCCCTATTTATAATCAGAACTCTGATTTTACTAATGTCACATAAAAGCCTTCAACTTGAGTTACAGGAAAGGAAAGGATGACATTGAGTACGTACAAATAAGCTACCGGGCCTGGTTTGACTTTTGTCCTTTCCCTCTTCTCTGGAGGCCTAAGGCCTTTGAGTATCTGTGAAAGCTGGTGCCTACAGGTTCTTTCTGTCAATACCATAGCCCAGTTCACTTTATTGAGAGGGTCTAAAGTGGAAACTGAAAATCATCAGGTCCCAATTCTCCACTCAATATACTGGGCATCTAAATTTAAAACCCTGGACAGGGTAGAGTAGTGGGGCATTCATACGTATAATGGTTTCATCAGCCCAATAGGGATACTGCTTTGTGTTCCACACAGTTTGGTACATCCACAGAGCATCCTTGGGCCAAACATGTGTACCTATATATACATAAGTTCCCAGGTGATACTAGCGGTAAAGAACCTGTCTGCCAATGCAGGAGACATAAGAGACGTGGGTTCAATCCCTGGGTTGAGAAAATCCCCTGGAGAAGAAAATGGCAACCCACTCCAGTATTCTTGCCTGGAGAATCCCATGGACAGAGGAGCCTGGTGGGCTACAGTCCATAGGGTTGCAAGGAGTTGGACACGACTGAAGCAACTTAGCACAGCACAGTACCTATATATACACATATATATCAACAAAGAGATCATATGTAACATATTGCTGAGCTATATTTATTATTCCCTTCCTTGTTTGCTTCAAGGAAAAATAAAAAGTTATGTTTTTTGAAGCGTATTTTCTTTTTGAGGATCAGTACCAGGCCTGAGGAATAGCTTAAAATAAGCCTGTTGGCTTTTGAATCCTTTCATGTCTGTTTTTGGACCTCAAGCAGTGTAAGTTTCCTAGGCCTATTCTTCAGATCCACACACTGAATTTTTCCCAACTCTCTTCCTCTTCCTTTCTTTATTCTTCTGAAAGTGTTAGTCACTCAGTCATGTCCTACTCTTTTTTTTTTTTTAATTTTTTAATTTGATTTTATTGGGCCAAAGAACTAAATAGACATTTCTCCAAAGAAGACATACAGATGGCTAACAAACACATGAAAAGATGCTCAACATCACTCATTATCAGAGAAATGCAAATCAAAACCACTATGAGATACCATGTCCTACTCTTTGTGATCCCATAGATTGTAGCCCGGCAGGCTCCTCTGCCTATGGAATTCTATAGGCAAGAATACTGGAGTGGGTAGTCATTCCCTTCTCCAGGAGATCTTTTCCACACAGGGATCCAACCTGGGTTTCCTGCATTGCAGGCAGATTGTTTACCATCTGAGCCACCATGGAAGATCCAGTGCTTCTAAAGGATACCAGTATATGCCATCCCCAAATATGCCACTTTGGCATAAAAATTATTTTGAGCTAAAAGCATTTGAAAAACACCAGGTATACAAAGAATGTTCTGACCTCCTTTTTTGTTCTAAAAGCAAGAGATAAGACTCCTGTGTGAAAACATCCTTCCTATACCTGAAGGAAAGAAACATTCTTATCACCAGAGAAGATGACTTGAGGCTGAAGAGAATTCTGTACAAAAACACATTTTTAAAATAATTCTTAAATTCCTTTAGCCTCTCCCAATATTTTAGCTACTTTTCCTCAATTGCTTGTCTTTGTTCAACCTAGTATCAAAGCCTTTAGGTTTTGCCCCTTCTTTAGAGCTTTATTTCCTTATGTAGGCTTCCATATTATGTAAAACTTGTGTTAACTGAAATCTGTTTTCCTCCTGTTAGCCTGTCTTATATCAATTTCATCCTTGGGTCCAGCTGGAGACCCTAAGAGGGTAGAGGTAGAGTTTTGCCTCGTCTACAGTTTCTTCACCACTCCCATCAAAATGTAATGGTCTTACTACCCATTTCTTCAGTGTCAGATGTTTGTGAAAATACCATGTGGCCTAATGCATAGCTGAAATTCTAATATATGTGCTAATGTCATACCTTTTTATACAACATATTTGCATTTAAATAGAGTTGTCTGGAGATTTAATGATTTAACCCAAAGGGATTACAATGTCTCACATTTGTATAGCACTTGGTAGGTTATTTCAAGAAGCTTTCACAAACAAGATTTCTTATGAACCTTTAAGTCACCCTGAGGCAGAGAGAGTAGGCATTTTAATTTACATGCACGTTTTTGAAAACTTGAGAAGTTTAGTAGCTGCCTTAGAGCCACACAGTAAATATTAAGATATTGACAGAGGTCTGGCGACTCCTGATTCAGCATTCTTACTTTCACAACTGATGCCTCAAAAAATAGATGTAATCTATATATTTGTAATTGGCAACATACAAGTGCTCAGTGGCTCCATTTGCTCCTAGAGCCGGTAACATTCAAGGGATGAAGCTGCAGATGGCATTCTGAACCTCTCCCCTGTACAGACACGTAGAGTAGAGAGCTCTTAGCACTTTTATCAAACAATGGATAAAACCACTTTACTGGTTGACAGAATATCCCAATAATTTTCTTCCAAGTTTCAAGAAAACACTGCATCAGAAATACCTGGGCTTGGTGTTGGGCCTTCTGTTAAAAATGCATGTTTCTGGGCCATTAATTCTATTTACTGAATTAGAAATACAATCTCTCAGGCACAAGACATTTTGAGAAACTATACATGTTTCCCTTGTCTTGAGTACAAATATGTTATTTCCATTCTAAAATTCTCCTATGTTTATGATGGTCTCACAGACAGATTCACTTTTTTGGCATATTACTCAAAGCTTTCTAGTTTTTCCCTAGGCAGTGTTCCCCAGTTAGTTCCTTACAACTGCTTTTCATGTTGACTTCTGTGTATAGTCTGCAGTTTTCTTCCTTAGGATATTTCCAACCATGAAGTGTCATTACTTTTATTGCCTAATTTCTCTTTATCAGTGAAATGTTCTCCTTCCTCTGAACTCACAGCCGCCCTTTTCAGTGTTAGTTCTATGACTTTTGACAAATGCATGTAGTCATAGAGCCACTACAATCAAGACATAGAAGTTTCATCCTTCAGGATTTCCCTTAGACCCCTTTATGGGGAATGCCTCCTCTCTACCCTCAGACTCTGGCTCATCAGTTTCCCATCCCTATAGTTCTGCATATTCTGAATGTCATTCAAGTCGAATCATACAGTATGTAGTTTCCTGAGCCTGGCTTCATACAGTTAGCACAAAACATTTGATAGTCATTCATATTATATTGTAAATCACTTATTTATTCCTCTTGCTTGCTTATTATTTCATTGTGTGAATGTGTATTTCCTTAATACATTCACCAATCAAAAGGCATTTGAATAGTTTCTACTTTTTAGATGAATATAGCTACTATAAACACTTGCATACAGGATACAGATTTTTGTGTAAGTTTTCTATTTCTCTGAAGTAAATATCAAAGGTTAGAATTTATGGGTTGTAATGGTAACTGTACCTTTTAACTTTACAAAAGACTGTCAGAGTATTTTTTCAAACTGTTTTGCATTCTTACTAGCGGTATTTGAGGTATTTGAGAAATCCAGTTGCTGTACGTCTTTCTGATGCTATGTCTTAGTATCTCATTGTGGTTTTAATTTGCATTTCCTTAATGACTAATGATGCTAAATATATTTATGTGCCTATTTGTCATCCATATATCTTCTTTGGTCTTATGCTTATTCAAACCTTTCTGTATACATCTATTTTTATTAAGTGGTTTATTTCCTTATTATTGAGTTTTGAGAGTACCTTAAATATCCTAGATACATGTCCTTTATTACATATAGGTTTTACAAATATTTTTCCAAGTCTGTGACTTGTATTTTCCTTTCCTCAATAGTTTCTTTCAAAGAGCAGAAGTTGTTAAATTTTCATGAAGTTCAATTTATTCATATTTTAATGCACTGAACTTTTAAGAAATTTTTGCTGAATCCAAGGCCGTAAATATTATCTCCTTTTTTTCCTGCTAGAAGTTTTATTTTACAGTCTGGTCCATGATCCGTTTTGAATTTGTGCAGTAGTCAAGCAGAGGTTGCTTTGGTTGGAGAGACTAGCCTTTCTTCATTGAAATGTCTTTACAATGCGATTGAAAGTCAATTGACCATATAATGTGTGGCTCTATTTCTGGACCAAATATTCTGTTTCACTGATCAGTGTGATAACTTGTTTTTTAACTCTACAGGTTTGTAAAAAAAAAAAAACAAATTACTTTCTACCTTGCATCAAAGTTGTAACACTTAAAATGTTGGTCTGGGCTCTTTGCCTAAATTATGAACTAAGGGAGATATCTGAGTCTGAGAGATCTTCGATATTGCTTAGCCTAAAGCTTGAACATAGAAGATGATCAAGATTTGCTAAAGACATGGTTTCAAATTTTGTTTTTGTCTGCAGAGCTACCATCACATTTTTGTTTGCAGGAGGACAAACTAAAGTTCACAGATTGGATAGAAGGAAGAATAAAATTTTCTTCCTTTTTATTTTGAGAAGGATATGTATACCTTTGCATAATATAAAGATAATCCAACTTATTAGAAATTAGACAAAAAGTGTTTTATCTGTTATTGCAAGATCAAAATTTCAGAGCCATCAGATTCACATAGCGTTGTTTTGCTGAAGGGTATAAAACAGTGTTTACAAAAAGACATTCATGGGGATTATTTAGAACTATGAAATATTTTCAAGTGAAAGTGAACTCTTTCTGAAAGAGAAAAATAGCATTCAAGTGTTAGATTGTAAAGGTTCTTGATTTATGTATGTATGTAAGGAGTAGCGATAGTTTTAGTTTTTGCATTGTAGTGTTAAACATTTGAGGCTTTCACACCACGAAACAATTTATTTAGAGATAGGACAAATAGCGTTTTCCTTGTCAGTACAATCTGAACAGGAGGCCTTGATTTCTAGTGATGTTATCTGCTGGTTGCTAATTATGCAGAGCAGGTTAAAGAGCAAGTGACCTTTTCAGGAATAAGGGGAGCTCTAACTATATCAAATGAGTTGTGTCCTTTTTGTCTGACAGTACAGATGTTAGGCTGTGTTGGCATTTTCACAAAGGCACAAATAATGTCAACTATGGTTGTTAATTTATAGAAGAATTCCTATTACCCAGTGCCTCAGTATGATAAATCTTATTATCACTCTTGTTCTCGTACACTTTTGTCAACATTTGCTAAGACACACGCAGGAAGATTTTGTTCTGGGAAAGGTCACCTCATTTGACTGATAGTGTTCTGGCACTGTGAAGATGATTTAGTGATCAGACATCACCAAACTGTCAGTTTCAGGCAAAGTAGTTAAGTAAGTATAAAACTGATAATCAAGGAGAGATAGGGAGTTTTTTCAGAAATCTTTGAATATCACTTAATATGGATGTGAATTAGGATATTCCATCTCTCCAATTTCTTTTGAATCCAGCTTATTATATCCTTCAGCATTCTGAAGTCTTTTTGTTTCCCTTCTCTTTAGCTGCCAGTCATGAGAATGAAAAGCAAATGCTTTCTAACGTCCTATTTGACATGATGTCCCTGCACCCAAGTATCACACCAATGTGGGCTTCATAACATCAATATGAGAAAAAATTTTTTAAATTAAAATTATATTTTATAAAAAAAAAGTTTTAAAAGTGAAGTATAAGAATGAAGCCCCATGAATCACAAATACTGAACTTTTGAACACCTTTCATCTTATTTCTCACCTTATAATTGTTCTTTTATTTTACTGTGAATGTATTTTAAATAAAATTCTAGATATGTATAATTTCTTCCATAATATGTCTAACAGAGAATAATTTAAAATATAATCACAGTATATTCTCATATCTAACAAAATTAGCAGTAATTATTTTATATCAGCCAGTATATGCATGTTTAAACCTTGCCGGTT
The DNA here is from genome assembly GCF_032452875.1 of Bos javanicus. Taxonomy (NCBI): domain Eukaryota; kingdom Metazoa; phylum Chordata; class Mammalia; order Artiodactyla; family Bovidae; genus Bos; species Bos javanicus. Next base: position 85,929,506 of record NC_083874.1, on the reverse strand, counting down.
GTCTAAAACTATCTTGTTATAGTTTATTTACTTGAATTTGAATCCAAACAAGCCTCACACATCACAATTGAACGTTTTATGACTTAAATCTTTTTTAATCCAAAACACTTCCCCTCTTTCCACTATTTCTCTTTATCTTCCTCTCAAGGTCATTTCTTTTAAACCAGGTCATTTGTTTTATAGGATTTCACCCATTACACATTTGACTGACAATTTTGTGGATCAATTTAGCATATTTATTCAGACTTATTTTCTCTGTATAGTGGTTGTATCTATAATCTTGATTAGATTCAGGGATTCAAATTTCATTTTATTTAATTTGTAAAACATAAGTGGTTCTATGTGCTTCTTATTGTTTTACATTAGGAAACACATGATATCTGATTTTCCTACTTTTAGTGATATTAAGATTGATTAAGAGGTTCAGCTTCATCCATTATGGAATGGCCATCAACTATTTACCTAATAGTTTTAGGAACCATTGATGACTGCTAGCAAGATCAGTTTTGACATTAAAATCTTGCAAAATGAAGATTTTCTAATTCTATTATTCCTTACCTATTTGTTAGATTTCTTCTTTACATTTCTGTTAATATGATCAATATATGAACAACTCTTATGATGTTTTTACCTTCTCAAAAAACAAAAGACTATTATTTAAAACATGGCAATGATTTTGAAGTAGGAAATAAGGAAGAGACAAGCAGATTTTCTGTTATCCTTTGCTGGAAAATAGCAACAACAACCAGTTCATTCAGTTCCCTTGAGCACATAAACATACTGTCAAAAAGAACAACCATTTGGGACACAGGTATATAAATGTGTAACAGCAAATTATATGTGAATACTGTACAATGATATAGTGCAATAGATATTTAACCAAAAATATTAAAATTTTAAATTTCATTAGTATAAATATCTATTAGTATATCACAAGAAGTCAGAAATTTTTGTCTGCTTTGTTCTGTGATGGATTGTCCAGACCTAGACAGATGCTTGGAACATCATAGGCTCTTGGTAAATATTTATTGAATCAATATTGAATTAATGAGTGAGATAATTTCAAGAAATGAATAGTTAACAGTGATTACAACAAAGGAAAAGAGAACAAAGAAGAAATTCCAGTCTGGTTATTTGTCACCACTGTGGCTTAAGAACCCACATTAAGGAAGTGTGTGCACCATCATATCTAAATTATAATGACTTTAAATTATTTACTTACTTTTCTTGCTAATAAACTGCAAACATCTGTTTGCCAAAGAATGAGGGGCATAATTTTTATTTCTCCCACTAATAGTCTCTAGTCCTATTTCTTACTCAGAAACAATTCAAAATTAAGTGTCTTCAATGGTTAGAAACTACTTCTTGAATGGATGGATGCAAAATTCACTAGTTTACTTAGGTTGCTGATAAAATATGTACTCATTTTTTTCTCTATAGATAAGGAATGTTTTAAGATTTCTGATCTTTAATTGTTATTCTGTTATTTTAATTTAATTTTAATTATGCTATTACTAGGATAGGGATAAATATGTTAAAAAAAGTCCTTTCTGAAATTAAAGAAAATCAAAGTGAAATTGTTAGTCACTTAGTCATGTCTGATTCTTTGCGACACCATGGACTGTAGCCCGCTTGGCTCCTCTGTCCGTGGGATTTCTCAGGCAAGAATACTGGAGCGAATGGCTTCTCCAGGGTATCTTCCTGACCCAGGGATTGAACCCAGGTCTCCTGCATTGCAGGCAGATTCTTTACCATCTGAGCCATTTAGGAAATCTAAAGTACAATCTAAAAAAGAATCTTCTAATGCCACATAAATGTTTTAAAGAAAGAAAAGTGCTCTTGATTTAATGATGCTGGTCCGCTGATTTTCCTCTGACAAAGAGGAAACTACTCTGACAAAGCCCCCATCTTCTTAAATGCCCCTCTTCTTTTCATCTCTTACATGCAAGGGATAATGCTCATTGTTACTCCTTTAGTGAGCTCATCAACTCTTATGTCAACTTAAACTTATATATCATACACACACACACACACACACTATATCATGAGTTCTGATATTTTTCCTGTGTCTAGATCTGCATTTTAGGTTGTACAATACCTCAAACATGTCTAAAATAGAATGGTATTGGTTTGACTTCTCTAATCTCTTGAACTAGTCTCTTTTGTCCCATTCCCATGGTCTTTTTCATTGTCTTTCAGCTGAGTTGTCTTTCTCTGCTCCAATTTTGTCTTCTGCTATAGAGCCATCTTCCTAATGCACAACTCTAAGTACATCACACAGTAGCTCCCCATTCAGTTCCGTTCAGTTCAGTCGCTCAGTCATGTCCGACTCTTCGCGACCCCATGACCTGCAGCACGCCAGGCCTCCCTGTCCATCACCAACTCACGAGTCCACCCAAACCCTTGTCCATTGTGTCGGTGATGCCATCCAACCATCTCATCCTCTGTCATCCCCTTCTCCTGCCCTCAATCTTTTCCAGCATCAGGGTCTTTTCAAATGAGTCAACTGTTTGCATGAGGTGGCCAAAGTATTGGAGTTTCAGCTTCAACATCAGTCCCTCCAATGAATACCCAGGATTGATCTCCTTTAGGATGGACTGATTGGATCTCCTTGCAGTCCAAGGGACTCTCAAGAGTCTTCTCTAACACCACAGTTCAAAAGCATCAATTCTTCTGCGCTCAGCTTTCTTTTTGGTCCAACTCTCACATTGATACATGATTACTGGAAAAACCATAGCCTTGACTAGATGGACCTTTGTTGGCAAGGTAATGTCTCTGCTTTTGAATATGCTATCTAGGTTGGTCATAACTTTCCTTCCAAGGAGCAAGCATCTTTTAATTTCATGGCTGCAATCACCATCTGCAGTGATTTTGTAGCCCAGAAAAATAAAGTCAGCCACTGTTTCCACTGTTTCCTCATCTATTTGCCATGAAGTGATGGGACTGGATGCCATGATCTTAGTTTTCTGAATGTTGAGCTTTAAGCCAATTTTTTCACTCTCCTCTTTCACTTTCATCAAGAGGCTCTTTAGTTCTTCTTCATTTTCTGCCCTAAGGGTGGTGTCATCTGCACATCTGAGGTTATTGATATTTCTCCCGTCAACCTTACTGGTTGGGGCATAGACTTGGATTACTGTGATAGTGAATGGTTTGCCTTGGAAACGAACAGAGATCATTCTTTTGTTTTTGAGATTGCATCTCAAAGCCATAGCACACTCTAATTGAGAGCTTCCCACCATATTCTACTCCATGACGTGGAGCTGGAGTAGAAGGAAACTCTGAAAATTTAAAAAAGGAAAATAGTTGTCTGGTGCCACCAAATAAACAGAAGTTATTGGATAAAGCATCTCATTTTTTGTAAGGGTTCTAGACATGAACAGGTATATAAATTATCTATCTATATATGTAAATACTCTATCAAGTGCATAGAATGACATAGTTTGTTAGAGCTGTGGTAGGTTAAAAACAGGTTTGTGGTGAAATGGTGGAGCTCTCTCTCCCCCACTGGATATCTTGGAAAAGGAGGGATAATTGGAGTAAATAAACATTGATGAGTGTTACTTAGGAGAATAGAGCAGGAAGAATTCTCTTCTACTGCTGTCTTAGGAGAATTCCTTTTTCTTTCTGACTTCCTCCCTAAATATATTGGCAAAACATATAACTTCTGTGAACCTCTGCTTCTCCTTACACTATAAAAGGAAGTTGAACCACATGGTCATTATGGGTCCTTTCTGTGTTCTTTCTCTTAAGGAGAAACAGAAAATGAACCTGTAAATTAGTAATATAATTTGAGATAATGACAAATATAGGTAATAAAGCCTAAAGAGTAACTAGGAGTGAGATGGTGACATTTAAGCTGAAACATGGGAGTGTGCTTGGCAGAGAGAACATAAAATGCAAACACCTCAAAGCAGGAGAAAGGCCACTACGTGGGCTGTAGTAGTGACAGGAAATGACACTGGGAAGGTGAGTCGATGGTATGGAGTTTGGGTTTGAGTTTAAGACTATTGATATAGGGAAGCCACTGAAGAGTTTATTACTGGAAAGTGATATGATCTGATTTAAGCTTGAAGACAATCACTTGTGGTTGCTACATGGGGAACAGGCTGCAGAGAAGTGAGAGTGGAAGCAGGAAAACAGAAAGGTGAGGATAATGATACAGACAAGTTCTTCAGCAGGGAGACCATGCTGAGAAACAATCAACTTCAGTATAGATTCAGGAGGAAGCAAAAACAAGACTTGTGAATTGATTGGAGGTGGGATGTGAAAAAAAAAAAAAAGAGAGAGAGAGTTAAAGATGCCTAGTTACTGACCTGATCAAATATATGGTTTTATCTCTAGAGATAACATATAGGCTTAGTTGTATGCATTTGCAACAATTTGCAACAATTCAGTTGTATGTATGGCTGCATTTCAGTGGAGATGTCAAGGTTGAAATGGAGATTTGGGAGACCTCAGTTTATAGATGGTACTTAAAATCATGAGACTGAGTAAAATCTTAAATGCTTTCACATTCACCTTTTTATTATCTAGCTGCAGAAAAATTGGATCAGGTACATTGAGTAATTCTTATTAAATTACTTGCCTTGGTATTTTAAAGTTCTTTGTGCTGATTTAATGAAGTGATACAGATGGGGAGAAAAGCTATGAAGTGTGCCTCTGAAAATACATGGTTTTAGTTGTAGCTTAATTTAAGGCTTCATTGTTGTGCTTTATAACTGTGCAATATTTTCCAGGCATACCTTCACCTAATGCTGTTCTTTATCAGACTGAAAGGGAAGAAACAAGTTTTACCATCTAAATTTACTTTGATTATGTACTGTTACCATTTATTTCTGATCTATCCAAAACCAATTGATTTCCAATTAAGAACAAGGTTTTAAATCCATTTAATTAATTTTAAACCCATTTAATTAATTGTTTTAATTCCAAAGATAACAGAGTTGCTGGGGAGAACTTTGTTTAAAGTTTATTCCTAACTGAGGAAAACAGAAGGTGGTAGAAACTGGAAACATAAGCTTCTTTTGTTAACAGTAAGTTCTTTTTCTTTTATAATAGAATCTACTGTTTCATGTTTATTTCCTCCTCATTAGGATTCTAAGATAAACACTTTAGACTGCTTTACATAAATGGTATGAAAGACAAAAGGTTAATTCCTTAGTAGACAAAAGTCCTTATAAATTAATGAATCAATAAATAATAATGCACATCCCAAGTTTAAAAAGGCAAAGAATAGGATCAGGAAATTCTCATAAAAAAGATACTTAGCTTTAATTTATACACACTGTACTCTGCTTTTTCCAAATATATTTTTTTTAGTTTTGAATAGTAAATTCTAATATTTAGAAACCTGCCATGTAATTCTGTATACCACTGATTATTTATTTCCTTTCCTTAGCCACCTCTTGAATCTCCAAATATAACTCTGCTTTTAATCCTAATCAGCAAACAGAATCCCTTCAGATCTAAGTGGAAGGAAAGTGATGAAATGGAAGGGAGTATTGCTGGCCCTAATTATACACTCTCCCTCTTGATCTTTTTTGATACATTTTCTAAATTTTCTTTTTGATGACACTTATTTTCTCCCAGCTTCTGATCTACTTTTTAAATTTTCTTCTCTATTTATTCTTACAGGTCTTTCTGCATTTCTATACGTATAAAAATGTCTAAGCTTTTCTTGTAATTCCCTAAAGAGAAACCTAATTAATATTACCATTGAACATTAATTAATATGTTATTTGTCTTGAAAGGTGTAGAAAAGTTTTGAGAATTCATACCAAGGAAAGTGCTCCCAAAATGGCACTGTAGAAGTGAAAACTGTGAGTGGCATCCAGCAGGTAACATGAAAATTACTCTTAGGATAACAACATTTCTTTGAAGGATTTCTTAAATTATTCTTATACATCCAGAAACTAAGCTTTGGAAGTTTAGAGACTAAGAACTACTTTTTTTTTCCTGAAAAAAGAAATGATTGATCAGAGTTAGCCTGGAAGTCAGCCAAAGCCTAATATGAAGAGGAGCTGCAGTAGTTTCTAGGTAAAGGATAAAGAATTAAATGAAGAAATGTTTCCTCTGTCCTCTTCACAAAGGTACTTACTTGATTTTTTTTTAAATTAAATTTTCCTTTGATGAAGCTCTATTCTAACTGCCAAAGCATCAGATCCAGATTTAACTATTTCCAACTTTTTATCTACATGATGCGAAGAGATGACTCATTTGAAAAGACCCTGATGCTGGGAAAATATTGAAGGTGGGAGAAGGGGATGACAGAGGATGAGATGGCTGGATGGCATCACTGACTCAATGGACATGAGTTTGGGTGAACTCTGGGAGTTGGTGATGGACAGGGAGGCCTGGCATCCTGCAGTTCACGGGTTTGCAAAGAGTCGGACACGATTGAGCAACTGAACTGAACTGAACCTACATGATGACTCATATACTTCATTATTGGCTCACCAACAGGATTTAACTCTCTAGGATAGACAAATCAGCCATCAGAGGGCGATATGTGGTAATGACAAAAGGTTTTACCAACAGTTGCTGAAATTAGGTCCAAAGATGGCCCTCATGTGCACACTAACAGGAAAATATACTGGACCACATATTGCTCTTTTACACCAGAGTAACCAACATCTAACACAGCTGATCAATTGTTAGCTGGCACTTCATTTGCTGACACTGGTGCAGCTCTGACTAGAGTCATAATCTTGAAATGATCACACATGGAGTAGGGGCAGTTGGACACCATACTCCTTAGGTGGGTGCTGTGCCTGGAAGTATTAATAGAAGCCACCTTCCCATCAAACCATTGACAAATCCATTTATTGGTTATTTAGTCTGCAACTTTTGGAAACACTGTTTTCCAGAGATAGTTTGGCTTTAAAAGACCTAGCCATATCTCTTCCTCTGAAACTTGGAACCTAGATTCAGTGCTGAACTGAATTCCCTGCTTGATGGCAAATATTGTTGCATTAAAGTCTCTATTTTTTTGTCCCTTGGTCTTCATGTCTGTTTGTTTTTCCTTTAGCCATCAGAAATAAATTAATGACAGAATTAGCTGGAGGTAATTATTAGTAAAAAATATATTTACTTTGTGAAAATGGATTTAAGAGGCACATCTTGATATAACAAATTCAAAAGCAGCAAAACTAGTATGAAAAAAAGTTATTTTTGGAGTTAAGAAATTGTATTAAATTGAATCTCTACCAACCCACTCTCAGATAATAACCCATCAGAAACAGCTTTAAAAAAATAAAAAAGAATGTTGATGGAGTATGTAGGCTGAGAAGCCTTGAGTAGAACAAAAAATGTATCCATTTGATGCAAAATAGAAAGAACTATTAATTTGAACTATTTTTTAAATAAGCAAATTTTTCCATCAAAGTCCATTCTACTGCAAAGAAGCAAAAATGGACTTCTTTGAAACGCTTGCAAAATTAAAGAGACAACTCTAATTTCAGTCAAGACATAGAACTTTTCATTATAAGTTTTGTGGCTTTCATGTACTTCTGTACCCTTAAGTTTATACCCTTAGATACATATTTGAAATCTATCCCAGGTTTACAAACATACACACACACACACACAAAACTAGAATACAGATAACTTACACAAAGTACTGAAATTTTAAGTTAGTTCCTAAGAGATAACACTTGAAAATTGGGTGCAAAACTCTGGATTTTTAGAGAATCAACAATGGTATGGCATTAGGACTTTTGATCAGTAAAATCTACAGGATTTCACATTGTGCCCCGGCTCTTAGAGCTTTGGCAGTTGTTCCTTTTGCCCTTCCAAGCTGTTTTGATCACAATGATGTGTGTGTACAAAATTACCCCCAAATTTAGTGGTTTAAAATATCAATAATCATTCATCTCATGATTTTCATGGGTCATGATTTCGAGAAGCTCAGCTGTACAGTTCTGTCTCAGCTTTATTTGCTCACATCACGCATTTGACCTGGGAAGAGTCAAAACGTTGCTCTCCAAACCAACTGGGGCCTTGGGCATCTTTTGCCATCTCTCTGTAGTCTGTCCACATGATCTCTCCTGCATGGTGACTTAAGGTGACAGGCTTCTTATATATTGTCCCAGAACTCCCAAGGTGTGTGTCCTGAGAAAGTGAGCGTCAGACAGAATGTATCCCCTTTTACGACCTTGACTTCCACCAGATTTATTGATGAAGTCAGTTAAAATTTTCTGCTCAGGTTCAAGGGAAAGGAACATAGATGGCAATATTTGGTGGAGGAGGGTCAATGTCATAGAGTAAAATTGTGGCATGGATTATGTATTGGTGTATAGATCTTCAGATAATATGATTTGCCACACTAGCAAAAGTCTGGCTGAATCCCACACTCAGATCTTTTCCTAAACAATGATATTCAGGATAGTAATGTGTCCTAAATATCACCAGCAATGGAGGATTTTCTTCTGTTTGATGAAAAATGGCATCATGTGACAGTTTTCCATACATAATTGTTTCCATTTCATTTACACATTGAATTCTTGTGTTTTCTCATTGTTTTGTTCCAGAGATATTTTTTGATCAGTAGTAAGCCGTGGCGTGCTGCGATTCATGGGGTTGCAAAGAGTCGGACACAACTGAGTGACTGAACTGAACTGAATTGAACTGAAGCCGTATATAGGCTTCCCAGGTAGCGCTAGAGGAAAAGCACCCGCCTGCCAATGCAGCAGATATAAGAGACGTGGGCTCAATCCCTGGGTCAGGAAGATCCCCTGGAGGACGGCATGGCAATCCACTCCAGTATTCTTGCCTGGAGAATCCCATGGACAGGGGAGCCTGGCGGTCTACGGTCCACAGGGTTGCAAAGAGTCAGACGTGACTGAAGCAACTCAGCACGCATGCAAGCAGTATATAAGGTGGTGAGAACGAAGTGGCAGACACAAAGACATAAGGCCTGCCATCACGGAACACACTGTACATGTGCACACTCATAACTGTGTTTTTTAATGGCTTGTGTGTGAGACAAGTCTTCAATGTGAGTAGCAGATGTAAGTTTTAGAGTAGGGAATTCATGAACTAAGTGTTATATGAATCTGATAAAAAGAAAACTGAATGTCATTATTTTGAGGCCAAAGGAAAGTTTAAGAAAGAAAGTAGAGAGACTCACTTTCCTTTGGATTTATAAAATCTCCTGAAATAATCCAAAGAAAAGAATTTTAAGGAGAAAGAAAGTTTTTAGACCATAGCAGGAGGCTATAAAAGACATGTAGTTCAGCTTTTCCAGGGAAATTATTAGAAAGAATATATTCACTTGATTATGTGAATTTGAACATAATCTTATAAATGCTTTACTGTATAACCTATAGAATTGTGTGTATGTATGTGTGTAAGCCTCCCCATTATTCTAGAACATTCTCTTTGAAGATCAAGACAACATCTAAACTATTGCCAGAAGAAGGCATTTATTTTCTGAAGAAAAGTTATAATTACATGACAACTTAAAAACTCAGCTAATTATTAAAAATATTTTATTTTAAAAAATCTGAGGTCAAAGGCATCTTTTAGGCTTGATATTCTGGTATATAATCTGCACAAAACAAAAAGTCTTAAAATCTCAGCATTTGTAGGGACTTTAAAAATCATCTAGCCTCAAACTTTTGTGTTTTGAATCATTTCACAAAATATCTCACCATAGTTGTTCAGTTTCTGCTTTTAACTCCAGAGAAAGGGCAAAGCGTGGTTACCTATACCCAGCAATGGTGGTGTCTATTTCATTTTCAGTGTCTTTGCAAACAGAGTCAATTCTCACTATTTGTGGGTTCTGTACTTAAAATTTTATGTATTTGTAACCTCAAAATCAATACTCATGGCATTTTCACATCATTTATAGACATGCACAAGGTGTCAAACTTTTGAATTACAGGATGTACACAATCCTAGCTGACAAGATGACACTGCTTGGTTTCAAATATCACACTGTAAAAAACGTGTCCTTTTGGTGGGGGAGCTACTAAGTGCCATGTTTTCGGCACTTTTGCGTTTTGTGTTGGTGATTTTCCTAACATAGCCCTCAAGGTATGCTGAGGTACTGTCTAGTGTTCCTGAGCCAGGAAAGCTGTGCTGTGCCTCACAGGGAAATACATGTTTTAGATAAACTTTGTTTGAAGCGAAGTGAAGTCGCTCAGTTGTGTCCGACTCTGCGACCCCATGGACTGTAGCCTACCAGGTTCCTCCATCCATGGGATTTTCCAGGCAAGAATACTGGAGTGGGTTGCCATTTCTTTCTCCATTTGTTTAGCATGAATTATAGCGTTGTTGCTCTTCATTCAATGTTAACGAACCAATAATACGTATTTGATAAGATAATCTTTGAACGGAAACACATATAAAACAAAGCTATGTATTGATCAGTTGACAAAAAGAAATTGACTAGCAATGTGATAGAGAAATATGGTCGGAACAAAAACTAAGCCATTCTTGAAATTTATGATCCCACACTTTGCTAGCAAGTGTGCTATGTTGCTTCAGTCGTGTCCCACTCTTTGTGACGCTATGGCCTGTAAGTCGACAGGCTCCCCTGACCATGGGATTCTCCAGGCAAGAATACTGGAATGGGTTGCCATGCCCTCCTCCAGGGGAATCTTCCCCACTCAGGGATGGAATCTGCATCTCTTGTGTCTCCTGGATTAGCACGCGAATTCTTTACCACCTCAGATTAGGATTCAATGGTAGTCCTTCAGCAAGCACTTTGACAAGTGTCAGTATTCCAAATGCGTGATCAGGACTTGACAGGAAATGAAAGTTTGTCATATATTAAGGGGTTGAGAGGGTGGAGAGTTTCATCAAGGAAAAAATTAAAGGTCTTGGGTTAGCCTTTGCTTAGATTAATACTCTGTTTTCCTCTTTGTCAAGAGCCCGTGGAACATTCAGTATGGAGCCAAGATACAGTCTAGATATTTACAACATATTAATTTTCACATCCTCCCCAAGATTTCCCAGCCTCCTTGTAGTTAGGCAGGGCCGTGTAACTTGTTCTGGCCAATGATGCCTGATGAAAAGCGATATAACTCTTGGTAGAAGCCTGGCACTTGCGTCTTCCACACCGCCTCTCCTGCGTTCTCGTCCCCTGCCACAGAAGTCCTAGGACTTTACTGTGGTGATGGTGCCGTGAGAGGGCAGAACTTCGTCATTCTGGGTCACTGAACAAGAACCAGACCTCTCCCACCCAACCTAATGAATAATCATCATGAGGAAGAAAATTTTTTGTTTTGTTTTGTTAAACTATTGGGGGATTATTTTGTTTCATTACTGTCACATTTTCAATGTCCCTTTTTATTCATTTTATCTGGAATGCACACATTAGGTGTTCTAGGTCAGAGACAGATTTCTCAGTAAATTCCTCACAGTATATAATAAATACACCGGACCCCATTTGCCTTAGTCCTTACCTTAGAGTGGAATGTTGGAAGCCAAATAGCTGAGGCAGATTTCAGCTTTTAAAACCCACCTACCTAGAGAGGTCTTCAACTTCTGGATCTTTATCCCTTTGACATGTAAATCCCTGAGAGAGCCCTCTAGTCTTCCAGGTACCTTGGGACTTAGGCTAGGGACATGGTCCAGGCTTTAACAATTGGTCTTCTTGAAAGATAAGAGTTTCATCCTTTCAAATCAAAGAAATTAACTAGATAAGTGACTACAAAGCTAATTTTTGTGGTATCAGAATTTGCTTTTTATATGCTAAGAGGCATAAAAACAGACATTCTCTAACTTTATATCTATTTTCCCTCCTCTTAGAATGTAAAAGGCAGCAGGAGCATTGAGAAATCCAGGGATATTTTACTTCCCTACCTTTATGATGGTCAACCCTCATATGAATAATAAAAGAGTTAAAAATCAGGCTAATCTGGCAAAAGAAAAGCATAGTTATAAGAAAATAGAAAAGATGAGTCTGAAAAGGTAGCCTGCATATATATATTTCTGAGGGCTAAGCATGTCAGACCAAGGGTTTTGTATTGTGTTCATCCTAAAGCATTACAATGATTTCCGAGAACTTGTTATCCAAAGGTGTCTATATATTAATTCAAATATTTCTAACAAGTGTCTGATATGTTTCAATGTGAGGGAGCTTCAAAGAAGTAGTAAGCTGCTAGTGAAGGAAGGGAACTTCCTTGGATAAATTCTGAAAAAGCCAGTCTCTAGAAGAGGGTGAGAAATTTTCAGCCTCTGAAAATTTCAGCCGCTGACTCCTTGGAGTCTGACACAGTCTTAGTATGATAACTTAGAGTAACTTAGCTACATGGTCTTGACCTGGAATGTGCCTTCAGGGGACAACCGCCTCCCCAGGCTTGGCTTCCAATGTCACTTTTACTATACTTTTCTCCAGTGATAACCTCCAGCAGTTGTCATTCAAACTGACTCTAAATTGGAATTGGTATCTAAAGGACCAAGAGAAAGTTCAGTTTTTTTTTTTTTTTCCTTTAAAGGCTAAAACTCTCAAGCTAAGGTAATTATTATATCATTAAGTGAAACTAAGCAGAGATCTAAATACCAGCTGTAGAAAATATCTTTCTAATGTGAATTCTAACTCATGTAGATTCTAAATCAGGTTTCAAGGGAGATACAAGGTTCTCTTGAGGAATCAGGATTTTATGAACATGACTGTTTGGTGTACCCTGTGCCAAAGATTCCTCTTTTTGTAAACAGAAAGCCTAGCAGAACACAGCATGAAACAACATGAACTTGTCCGTCACTTTAGTCTGTTCATTTTGAATTTGGCTTATCAATACAGAGCCACGGGGGTCTGTCTTTAAACCTCTAATATTCTGCCTTGAGATTAGACTTGCCAATGAAAATAATAAAAGTAACGGGTTTTTTTTTTCTCCCATAAAACCCATATACTCAAAAAATTTAGGTAAATAAATAGTGATTGTATTTCTTATATCAGTTATGCATATTATTATGGCATTTCACATGCTGTTTGTTTTTTCACCTGTAACTTAGTTGGACATCTAGAAATGAATATCTGAAGCATGCCTAGTTATAATTTACCAGCTCTTAATAGTGTATAGTTAAAGTATTTGGGCTTCCCTTGTAGCTCAGTTGGTATAGAATCTGCCTACAGTGCAGGAGACCCGGCTTCAATCCCTGGGTTGGGAAGATCCCCTGGAGAAGGAAATGGCAACCCACTCCAGTATCTTTGCCTGGAAAATCTTATGGACAGAGGAGCCTGGTGGGCTGCAGTCCATGGGATCACAAAGAGTTGGGCACGACTGAGCGACTAACACTTACTTACTTAAAGTATTTGTAGGTATTGTGAATTTAATTGACATATAAACAATATGCTTATGGATGAAAAGCACATACTAATTTCCATATCAAAAATTGAAAATAAGAAGCATTTTCCTTCTAAGACTTTTGACAGAGCCTTTTCAATAGCTTATTTTTTTCCTCATAATTATGTTATCAGGATAGGTTTGGCTCAGAATAAGAGTATTTATCTTAGCTTTGATAAGATTCAAATGCTAAGTGATATACTGAAAACTGGAGGAGGCAAGCAAATACTATCTGACAAAAACAGAGAAATAAGTGAGACTCAGAGGGTGTAGAGACATAAAAAGAGAAATTATTTACAAAAGGTACTTATTTTGGAGGGGAGAGAGTGAGTCATTGTATAGTATCCCTCCACTTTTTTCCTTCCCTACCCTATGTGACTGAGAGCTGCTGTGGCAAGAGCATGAATGTATGTATTACATGAATGTAAATGTCCATATATCATTTAATAGGTACATACCCTTGGACACACTTGGGTACTCTGAGCCACAGTTTCTTAATATGTTAAAAAGTATCTTTTTTCTATCTCTCATCCTTTAACAGGTAATTTGCTAGGAAATTCTTTTCAAGAAATCCTGTTAGCTCTACCTTCAAAATATATCTCTCCAAGTCCCCATTATTATTCTTTATCTGAACACTACCAGATGCTTCTCCTTTGCTCTCGCTCCCTACTGTCTGTTCTCAATGCTGCAGCCACAGTGAACCTTTGAAAATTCAGGTCAGATGCTGTCACTTCTCTCATCTAAACTGATCCAGTGACTCCCCTTCTCATTCAGAGTATAAGACATGGTTCTTACAAAGGCTGACAAGGTTCTACCTGCCTAGCCCCCTGAGACCTCTCTCTAACTAGACTCTCTCACTGCTTTGCTCTGGCTACTCTGACATCTTTGCTGTTCCTTAAACCCAAAAGACAAACTCCTTCCTTAAGAACACTATTATTCCAAATATCTCAAGCTTTTGCTTAAATGTTAACTTCTTATTAAGGCCTATGCTGATCACTTTTTATTATTTATTTATTTTTTACGCTGATCACTTTTTAAAAACTTAAAACTTACCTCTCCATACCCTACCCACAATCACTCTGCCCCAGTTCTATTATTTTTTCCCTATGGCCCTTTAACTTCTAAGATATTATGTAATTTGCTTATTATGGTCAATATTTGTTATCTCTCTTTATCCTTTGATATGCAAACTTAACAAAAGCTGGGAATTTACCCCGTTTTGTTCACTGATGTATATCCAGCTCTTAGATCAATATATTGAATCTAGTAGGTATGCAACAAATAAATGTTAAATGAATGAATGAATGACTATATATGTCATAATGTTATTTTGAAGATTAAGTTCAGTTGTTTAATAATACTACTAAATTCTTGCCTAGATATTCCTAAACTTTCCTATTTATAAAATGTTATCAGTCCTCCCCATATTCTCAATTATAAAATAAACATCAGTTCAGTTCAGTCCAGTTGCTCAGTTGTGTCTGACTCTGTGACTCCATGGACCACAGCACACCAGGCCTCCCTGTCCATCACCAACTCCAGAAATCTACCCAAACTCATGTCCATTCAGTCGGTGATGCCATCCAACCATCTCATCCTCTGTCATCCCCTTCTCCTGCCTTCAATCTTTCCCAGCATCAGGGTCATTTCAAATGAGTCAGCTCTTCTCATCAGGCTGCCAAAGTACTGGAGTTTCAGCTTCAACATCATTCCTTCCAATGAACACCCAGGACTGATCTCCTTTAGGATGGACTGGTTGGATCACCTTGCTGTCTAAGGGACCCCAGAAGTCTTCTTCAACACCACAGTTCAAAAGCATCAATTCTTCAGCACTCAGCTTTCTTTACAGTCCAACTCTCACATCCATATATGGCTATTGGAAAAACACTATATATATAAAAGATTAGAATGAGCTATATTTTTAGTTTCATTAGTATGTGTGCTTTTTTTGAGACACAGAACCCTGTGCCATCAACATTCATAGCTTTATTACATGCATTTTAGTAAATCCATTGCTCAATCTACTGCTAACACAACATCCTGAAGAGGCAAAGGCTCTCTGGAAACACTAAGCACAAACTCATAATCAGGAACAAGGGCCAATTTTAAGATTGAATGAAGGAAAATCAGTAATAGCATAAAAAGGTAACAAAATATCAGATCAGATAAGATCAGTCGCTCAGTTGTGTCTGACTCTTTGCGACCCCATGAATCACAGCACGCCAGACCTCCCTGTCCATCACCAACTCCTGGAGTTCACTCAGACTCACGTCCATCGAGTCAGTGATGCCATCTAGCCATCTCATCCTCTGTTGTCCCCTTCTCCTCTTGCCGCCAATCCCTCCCAGCATCAGGGTCTTTTCCAATGAATCAACTCTTTGCATGAGGTGGCCAAAGTACTGGAGTTTCAGTTTTAGCATCATTCCCTCCAAAGAAATCCCAGGGCTGATCTCCTTCAGAATGGACTGGTTGGATCTCCTTGCAGTCCAGGGGACTCTCAAGAGTCTTCTCCAACACCACAGTTCAAAAGCATCAATTCTTCGATGCTCAGCCTTCTTCACAGTCCAACTCTCACATCCATACATGACCACAGGAAAAACCATAGCCCTGACTAGACGAACCTTTGTTGGCAAAGTAATGTCTCTGCTTTTCAACATGCTATCTAGGTTGGTCATAACTTTCCTTCCAAGGAGTAATCATCTTTTAATTTCATGGCTGCAGTCACCATCTGTAGTGATTTTGGAGCCCAGAAAAATAAAGTCTGACACTGTTTCCACTGTTTCCCCATCTATTTCCCATGAAGTGGTGGGACCGGATGCCATGATCTTTGTTTTCTGAATGTTGAGCTTTAAGCCAACTTTTTCACTCTCCACTTTCACTTTCATAAATATTTCATCTCAGTTAACATTAACAGCTTAGTTTACTGCATAATATATTATAAAAAGAAAAGAAATATTAATTCTTCCTTGTACTATGGTACAGCATACAACAGATGTGTGAAGAACCCAAAATTCAGTAGTTATTTCTCAGTTAGCATTAGTTGATCTTGAATATTAAAACAAGGTGTATTGAAATTTATGGGTTTCCCTGGTGGCTTAGAAAGTAAAGAATCTGCTTGCAATGCAGGAGACCTGGGTTTGCTCCATGGGTTGGGAAGATCCTCTAGAGAAGGGAATGGCTAGACACTCTAGTATTCTTGCTTGGAGAATTCCATGGACAGAGGAGCCTGGTGGGCTACAGGACATCATGGGGTCTCAGAGTTGGACTTGCCTGAGTGACTAACACTTTCACTTCACTGTACTTTATAATCTGATGCTTAAAATTATTTTGTTTTAAAATTTTATTTTCTCTAACAAGCAAAGCACACTTTTACAATAACTTAATCTCTCCAGTAAGTTTTCCTCCTAAGACGGTATGTGCAGAATACTATGTCTGCACCAATAAATTGTCATTCCCATTTGTAAGTCAGTCTTAATGTGATTTTTTTTTTTTTTTTTTTTTTTTACCGCTACACAAATAAAATGGCACAATTGAATGATTAAATGTGATGTCTAGTTTCTGGATCCATTCAGTCATCATATTGGTATATTTATTGTTGTTGTTCGATAGTTCAGTCATGTCTGACTCTTTGCAACCCCATGGACTGAAGCATGCCAAACTTCCCTGTTCTTCATCATTGGCCAGAGCTTGCAGAGGCTATTGTCCATTAAGTCAGTGACCCTATTCAACCAGCTCTTCCTCTGTTGTCGTGTTCTCCTCCCGCCTTCAATCTTTCCCAGCATCAGGGGCTTTTCTAAAGAAAAAGACCCTGGTATATACTTCTTGGTACATACCTCTCATGAAACACAGTCTGAAATGACCAACTAGTTTGTCTCTACCACATCCTAGGTGTGATTACAATCTTTCATTGTTACAGACCATGGTCTCCCTTCCCTAGGAAATTCTTAATGTACTCAAAGACCCATCAATTTTCTTATTCATACTTTTGAAATAATTGTGAGACATATATGTGTGTATACACACACACACAAATACACACAGATTAAAAAGTTAAAATACTTAAGTATCTGCTTAAATTATCCTGAGAGCAATTCAAAGATATATATTTCTATGACTATAGACACTAAATAAAAACAAATGTGGCCAAAAATTATTTCTAAATCCACGACTGGTTCAATTCCTTATTAATGATCAGTTTTATTTCTCATAGGCTACATTTTAGAAGTTGAATTTTAGCCTTTTAAAATTCTTTTAACATGTTTTTCTGTTTGTTACTTTGGATGTTTTTCACATTTACAAATTGAAGATCAGTTTGATTCCAGGGCACAGAAGTCCAAAGTTTTGTCTTAAGACTCCTTCTAACAATGTGATATTTTTGGAGTCTATCATCACTGCTTACAAACTATACAAAATATGTTGTCATAACAACCAGTGCTTAGTGGCTTACTATTCCAAATTTTGAGATTTAATGTTTATACCTAAGTAATAAGTGAAGAGGAACTAAAAAGCCTCTTGATGAAAGTGAAAGAGGAAAGTGAAAAAGTTGGCTTAAAGCTCAACAGTCAGAAAACGAAGATCATGGCATCTGGTCCCATCACTTCATGGGAAATAGATGGGGAAACAGTGGAAACAGTGGCAGACTTAGGTTTTTTGGGGGGGCTCCAAAATCACTGCAGATGGTGATTGCAGCCATGAATTTAAAGACGCTTACTCCTTGAAAGGAAAGTTATGACCAACCTAGATAGCATATTCAAAAGCAGAGACGTTACTTTGCCAACAAAGGTCCGTCTAGTCAAGGCTATGGTTTTTCCAGTGGTCATGTATGGATGTGAGAGTTGGACTGTGAAGAAAGCTGAGTGCCGAAGAATTGATGCTTTTGAACTGTGGTGTTGGGGAAGACTCTTGAGAGTCCCTTGGACTGCAAGGAGATCCAACCAGTCCATTCTAAAGGAGATCAGTCCTGGGTGTTCTTTGGAAGGACTAATGCTAAAGCTGAAACTCCAATACTTTGGCCACCTCATGCGAAGAGTTGACTCATTGGAAAAGACTCTGATGCTGGGAGGGATGGGGGCAGGAGGAGAAGGGGACGACAGAGGATGAGATGGCTGGATGGCATCACCAACTCGATGGACATGAGTTTGGTTGAACTCAGGGAGTTGGTGATGGACAGGGAGGCCTGGCATGCTGCAGTTCATGGGGTTGCAAAGGGTCGGACACGACTGAGTGACTGAACTGAACTGAACTGAACTGAATATCTTTCTGTATTGCTTTAAACCACCTGTAAAATAAATGAAAAGTTCACCTTGAGCATTAAAGAGGAGCTTAAGGAATTTCCTATAAATAAACATATCTGTGTAATTTGTATATGAAAAGCTCTCTCTATATAAATATATGTATGTGTGCTTATCTATATCAATACATGTAAATATATGCTCTATACCTGTATGACCCATCCTCTCTTCCATATTTCTATCACCTCAAATTCTGCCCATACTTTAAGGCCCAACCAAACTCCACAAAATTGTCTCAGATACCCTAGGTTCCCAGCTCCCCCAGCTTTCACAGTCCTTTTTGAGCCTTATTTCCAGTACTTATTCTATCCTAATTTTTATTCATGTGCATAAGTATCTATCTTTCCTGAAAGATGGGTAATATCATCTTGCTCCTCTTAGTATTTTTCTTAAAGATCATTAACTATACCTTAAAACACAGGACTTAGGTAGATATTGAGTGGAATGAATGAATGAATGTCTTTCAAGCAACGCCTTGGGCAGGGTACTAGAGTTCTGCTTTGATGGAGTACTGACATCCTGTGTACATATGCAAATAGAGCTGCCTTAAACTTTAGAGTTCAACATTCATCTTATTAAATATTAAAATGAGCTCTCTGTAGAGTACTGCCTCTTACTGTCACTTGATTAACTGTACTATAAAGTTATTTTATAATGCCAGAGAAAGTGCTAAGTATTCAAGACATCAAAAGACTTTACCACAGGCCTTACAATGTTGAGACCTTAAGATTTTAAGACTAGAATTAATTAACTGTAGAGATAGGGGAACCAAAATACTTTTCACATTGGCTTGCCTCTTGGAGAATTTTGTAGTCTCATTTCTTTCTCAATTCACAATGTAAAGACTCAGTTTTTGCATTCTGTACAGGTACACGGTATAATAGAATTGCTAAAGAATTTAGTAAAGCAGGTAGATATGACAAGTTCAAAACAAGACAACTGGAAACAATGGGAAGCATTATTTTCCTGTATTTCCTTATGAAGCTCTCTTATACTGAATACTCTACCCCTCCACTTTTCATGTTCTAACCCTAACTAAACCCTCAAATTACTTCTTCCTGGTTATTCTTTCCCAGTTTCTCTTCTTACTAGGCCATCAGGCAGGTAGTGCCAAATTAATATTACTCTTGTAACCCACAAGCTCAGATTTGTAAAGAGCTGATACTCACCATCAGTCCTAGACCTCAAGTTGCCACTTAAGCCTTGCTCCTAGTTCCCATCCCCACCCCACCAAGGCCTTTGCTCTTTGCCACACATATTTTTCTGGTCTCATTTTAGGGTACTCAGTTAAACCAAAGTCCTCTTCACACTTCCTGAACTCTTAAATTACATTCACACTCATTTCTGTATTTGGAATATTCTTCAATATAATTCACTTCCACAAATATTAATTGAGTACTTACTGTTTGCCAGTGACTACGCTAGTCACTAGGGTCACTTTTCATCATTGTCAGTTCTTTCTTGTCTTTATATGCAACTTGAATGAATTCTGAGGGCTTCCCTTGTAGCTCAGTTGGTAAAGAATCTGCCTGCAGTGCAGGAGACCTGGGTTCAATCCTTGGGTTGGGAAGATCCCCTGGAGAAGGAAATGGCCACCCACTCCAGTATCCTTGCCTGGAAAATCTCATGGACAGAGGAGCGTGGTGGGCAGCAGTCCATGGGGTCACAAAGAGTTAGGCATGGCTGAGCAACTAACACTTACTTACTTACTTACTGAGTGAATTCTGAGGAAAAACTTTTCTAATTCACCTCACCTGATGCTGTTGTTTCTTTTACTCCATATATTCTCTGTTGGGCTGCACACCATGGACCTACAAGGCTTGCACTTGCTCAGCCTTAAGATGGAAAATCCAGGATGAAGACATCAATGGTTTAGTGGACGGAGGAGCTTACATGCCTGAAGCAAGCTCATAGAGCTACACCCCACCATGTGCAGTGAACAGCAGGCAGGGCGTGGAGGCAGTGTTTGCTCCTGGGGGAAATGGGAGGCTGCCAGTTATAGGTGACAGTTTGGGTCATTAGTTGCCAGGGAAATCAGCAGAGAAGCACACCCCTCACCGCCCCTTTGATAAGAACAATAGCAGCTGGGGCCACAGGGGGCAAGTATGTGGGAAGGTCAGTCTTGTGAGGAGGGTGTAGGTGAAGCAGGCACAGGTCGAGCAGGGGAAGTACAGAGAATAAGAGAATAACCATCTTCAGTAGCTTGATCATACCTTATGTAACTCCATAGTCCATAGTGCTTCAATTGTTTTATGTAATAGGATTTAAACCTGTATGCAGGTCAGAAAGCAACAGTTAGACCTGGACGTGGAACAACAGACTGGTTCAAAAGAGGAAAAGGAGTGTGTCAAGGCTGTATATTGTCACCCTGCTTATTTAACTTCTATGCAGAGTACATCATGAGAAACGCTGGACTGGAAGAAACACAATCTGGAATCAAGATTGCCGGGAGAAATATCATTAACCGCAGATATGCAGATGACATCACCCTTATGGCAGAAACTGAAGAACTAAGGAGCCTCTTGAGGAAAGTGATGGAGGAGAGTGGAAAAGTTGGCTTAAAGCTCAACATTCAAAAACTAAGATCATGGCATCTGGTCCCCTCACTTCATGGTAAATAGATGGGGAAACAGTGGAAACAGTGGCTGACTTTATTTTTCTGGTTTCAAAATCACTGCAGATGGTGATTCTAGCCATGAAATTAAAAGACGCTTACTCCTTGGAAGGAAAGTTATGACCAACTGAACTGAAAACTCACCAAATAATTAAGATTTTGTCCATTTCACTCTATGTGGATTTTACCTTTTTATGTCATTTTGTATTTATTTCTCAGCTGTTTTATGCCTTTCATTCAGTTCCTTTACTAAATTTCAGGGAAATCTGTCTTTCCTTAGACATCTTATAATTTCAAAGATCATTTTCTGTTTTTCTTATTTATTTTCTTCTGTTTGGTCAGTTATTTCATACCTCCCTACCAGAACTTCTAAGTTCTTGAATTTTTAATTTCAAAGTGTTTTTTTTTTTCCTTTACTATTTGCAAATATTTATTGTTGTTTCTGTTTAGTTGCTAAGTCATGTTTGATTCTTTTGCAACCCCATGTGTTATAGCCCATCAGGCTCCTATGTCCATGAGATTTCCCAGGCAAGAATACTGTAGTGGGCTGACATTTCCTTCTCCAAGGGGATCTTCCCAATCCAGGGATCGAACCCATGTCTCCTGCTTGGCAGGTGGATTCTTTATCACTGAGCCACCTGGGAAGCACATGCAAATGTTTAAGAATATTTAATTCAGATTAGATTGTATTAAGATTGCTTCTGCTACCAGGATAGTGTTTATTTGCAGCAGAATTTTCATCAGCTGAAATGAAATGCTATGAATCTAAATTTCTGATTAATTTTCATGGTAACTTTGTATGAATGTTGTCATAGGCCATTCACTTTGAAATCCTTTTTTACCTGTAGTAGTAACACAATTATATATAGTCAGAGTGAGAACTTAAGGATGCTAACTAGGGTTTTTGGTGAAAGGGATTCTCTTTTTTCATGTGGTGAAATAGTAATTTTTAAAAAACAAATTTTGCACTTGTTTTGATGGGAGGCTTCTGATTTTGTACTCTGTTTTTACAGGAAATAATTTTGCCCTTTTGCTTTCTTTTTTTCATTTAACAGCAAGCCTCCAAGGCTGCATCTCCCTGACACTTTCATTTACTCAGAAGTGGTGCCATTCTGAAACTCCTGCCTTGTGTTCTGCTCATTTTCAAATCCTTTCATTTTCGCTGTAGCCAGTGCTCCAGTCCACAAAATCTCAAGCTGATTCTCAGCATTTTTTCAGAGTGCAACTGGTTTTGGAGAGTTATTTTATCTGTACCCCAACATCTCCAGTCTCCCTACTTTCACCCTTCATATATACCTTCTTACCCTATCCACATCTCTACATAAGTCTCCCCTTGGGTGCAGGCTCTGTATGTGATTTTGCTGGTCTGAGTGCTTATTTTTCTAGTTATATGTAACTTAAAATTTGTCTCTTAGTGTTTTGGGTTCCTGAACCAAATTTCTCTGTGTGTAGGCTTTCCACAGGGCTTCCCTGGTGGCTCAGCGGTAAACAATCCACCTGTGATGCCAAAGATGCAGGAGATCCGGGTTCTATCCCTGGGTTGGGAAGATCTGAAGGAGGGCATGGCAACCCACTCCAGTATTCTTGCCTGGAGAATCCCATAGACAGAGAGCCTGGTGGGCTATAGTCCATAGGGTTGCAAACAGTCAGACATGACTGAAGTTGACTGTGCACCCATGCAGGTTTCCCACACAAGCACTTCTCAAACACCAGCAGGGTGTCTGAGAATTCAACTAAATTCTGACATTACCCAGAGACAGCATGAAATTCCACAGTCCCATAAGACCATCCTCCACTTTGCCTGTGCTTCTGATCAATTGGTTGTAAATCAGAGGTTCCCACAAACTTCTGCTTGGATTTGATTAGTTTGCTAGAGCGGATCACAAAATTCAGGGAACCCATCTATTTACTAGATTACAGATTCATTACAAAAGATATTAAAGGACACCAATCAACAGCCAGATGAGGAGATACCTAGGGTACAGTCCAAAACTAAGGAGCTTCTGTCCTCCTGGAGCTTGGGGCCCAGCACTGGGGCACGTGGAAGCATTCTAGTTCCTCAACCTAGAAGCTCTCTAAAACTTGCCCCTTTTGGGGTTTTTTATGGAGGACTCATTACACAGGCATGATTCATTAACTCATCAACCATTGGTGATTGATTCAGCTTCTAGCCCCTTCTCCTCTCTCCAGAAATCAGGGAGGACTGAAAGTTCCAACCTTGTTACTCAAGGTTCATTTCCCCTGGCAATTAGTAACATTCCATTGGAGCTTTCCAAAAAGTCACATTCGTTAACATAAACCTACTTGTAGGGCAAAGGGGCTGTAATAAATAACAAGACACCTTTATGTCTCAGAGGTTTTTTCAGGAACTGGGGACAAGAGCCCAAGTTTTATAACAAAAAAATGTTCCCACTGTTCTTATGTCTCAGAAAATTGCAAAAGTTTGGGGAAATATGAGCCAGGAACTGTGGATAAAGACCAAATATACATGAGAAATATATCATGGTCATTTGAATGATCAAAGACATATATATATACATATATATATGTATATATATATTATAAATCACAATATCACACTTAAAGGCATATGGTGGCATTTCCTACTTATCAGTAATGTTCTTTGGAGGGCATGTGGGGAAATTTAGTTTTAGGACATGTCTTAGTTTGAGTTGCCATAACAGAATAGCATGTGCTATAATAGCATGTGCATGCGTGCTCAGTCACTGTCATGTCTGACTCTTCATAAGCCCATGGACTGTAGCCCCCCAGGCTCCCCGTCCATGGGATTCTCCAGGCAAGAATACAGGAGTGGGTTGCCATTTCCTCCTCTAGGGGATCTTCCCAACCCAGGGATCAAACTTAACATCTCCTGCATCGCAGGTGGATTCTTTACCGCTGAGCCACCAAGAAAGCCCCACAATATCACAGACTGTGTGGCTTATGAACAACAAAAATTTATTCCTTACAGTTTCAGAGGCTGAGAAATTCAAGATCAAAGTGCTGGCAGATTTGGTGTCTAGTGAGGGCCTGCTTCCTGATTTAAAGATATGTCTTCTTGCGGTGTCCTCAAATGGCTGAGGCGGTTAGGGAACACTCGGGTGTTAATACGAAACAAATAAACTGCCTGATATCTCTCTAGCAATTACGGGTTTATCCAGGAACAGCAGAGAATTGAAATTAGAGATCTGCAACCATGGCAAGCCACATGCAAGTCTTCACAAAGCAAGGTGAATGCTTTTATAGAGAATAAAGGAAGTTGGGAGGGCTATGAGTCCTTGCCAGGAAAGAAAAGGGCTTGTCTTCCTTTTGGGCTCAGCTCCCAAAGGTTGGCAGAGCTCCTCCTTCTGGTCTCCTGTGTGTATGTGTATGCTCCATTGCTCAGTCGTGTCCAACTCTTCTCAGCCCTGTGGACACTAGCCCACCATGCTCCTCTGTCCATGGGACTTTCCAGGCAAGAATACTGCAGTGAGTTTCCATTTCCTATTCTAGGGGATCGTTCAGAGCCAGGGGTTGAACCTGTGTCTCTTGTGCCTCTGGCACTGGCAGGTGGATCCACCTCCACTAGTCCACCTGGGAACCCCTCTGGTTGAATGACTCTAATTTTGGATTTAATTTTGAGGTCTCTTTTTTAACGGCACTAATTCCCTTCATGAGAACTCCAATATCATGATGTAATCATGTTCCAAGTGTCCTACCTATATTGTCACATTAGGGATCAGGTTTCAACATATGAATTTTGAGAGCAACACATTGTCTATAGCAGAAGTTCTCTTTATTCTATGGTAACTTGGGAGATATCTAGAATTTCCCCTCTGAAATTCCAACATTCCTGCCCTCCACCCCCCTCCCCCCGATAATTTGTATCAATTTCCACACTGGCAAACACCATGAGCCAGTCTTTCTGTAAACTCATCCAATTTTGTGCCTCAAAATGTATTGTTGGTACTGTAATTGAGAGTACTGTCCCCCAAAGCTCTATTAAGGAAAAAGGCAGCATTTAAGAATTTCAAATTATCTTGTTCTTTAATTGGTAATGATGATGCCCAGGTTAAACCAGAACCAGTTGCAGTTCTGCTATACAGGGTATATGTTGCTATTTACTCACCAAGTCATGTCCAACTATTTTGTAGCCCCATGGACAGCAGCCCGCAGGCTCCTCTGCCCATGGGATTTTCCAGGTAAGAATATTGGAGTGGGTTGCCACTTCCTCCTCCAGAGGATCTTCCTGATCCAGGGATCAGAGAGTTAACTGCATTGGCAGGTGGTTTCTTTACCTCTGTGTCACCAGGGAAGCCCACACGGAGTGTATGAAAAGAAAAAAGTGAAAGTGAAATCACTCAGTCGTGTCTGACTCTCTGCAACCCCATGGACTGTAGCCCACCAGGCTCCTCCATCCATGGAATTTTCCAGGCAAGAGTACTGGAGTGGGTTGCCATTTCCTTCTCCAGGGGATCTTCCTGTCCCAGGGATTGACCCCAGGTCTCCTGCATTGCAGGCAGACGCTTTTACTGTCTGAGCCACCAGGGAAGCCCAAGTGTACACAATCTACTTAAATTTCTGGTGGTGGGGAAAATCAGTGGTTTCTCAGGTAAGCATATGGAGGAAAGGACTTTTATGAGTGGCCCAGTAGCTAAGAAGGGAGATGATGATCATGGAACCATCAAAAATTACCATCTATAGCTCAAAATGTGAAATAGTTTCATATGACTCAGTTTGATACATACGCTATCTGAAAAAAGTGATTGATTTTGGTAGTTAGCACCAGAGCATGAGCATGATTTCATACTATATAGTTTATAGATATAACTGCATTGAGCAAAGCTGTCAGAACATAAAGATGAAGAATTTTGTTGATTGCATTAATTTGAACCAATGAAGAGTAAGATGTAAGCCTGATGAACTTATCTATATATATATATATATAATTGATCATCTCCTATTACTGGGCATCAAGAATTTCCTTGACTGGCTCCTCTTATACGGGGGAAATGCTATTAAACCAAATTGATAGTCATCCTGTCTCCATCTATCTAAATACAGCTGTTGAAATCCTAATATTTACCTGGCATTGTAGCAAGTTCTAGAATCCAACAAAGAAAACACCAAGTTCATTCTAAATGACATGAAAGTGAAAGTGACTCAGTTGTGTCCGACTCTGCGACCCCATGGACAGTCCATGGAATTCTCCAGGCCAGAATACTGGAGTGGGTAGCCTTTCCCTTCTCCAGGGGATCTTCCGAACCCAGGTCTCCTGCATTGCTGGCAGATTCTTTACCAGCTGATTCACGATATGGAGCCATTAAAATCTTAAATAATTATTCAGTATCAATTACCATGACTTGTTGTCAGATCTGGGAAAATTGGCAGGGAATGGTGTATTTTAGCTGAAAAATCCAAATTTGAGATGATTTTATACAGAAATGCTACAGAGTTGTACTGTTTTTCAGTGGACAATATACAATGAAGGTGATTGGAGCAAGTGCATTCTGGCATGAAGCTGTGCCCACCTGGAAGAAGGGACTCACTTTTACAAAGGTGCCCATTGGGTAAGTGGGATCCATCAAAATGAGACATGGTGAAAATGCCTTGTAGATAGCTACTCAAAACTGCTGCTTTAAAAAGCACTTTGAAAGCTGAAAGCTATTTACCTCCATTCTGACCCTTGTCCACACATGCCAAGGGCTGGGAAGAGATCTCTCCTTACTACTAAGTCATGCTTTCATATGGTACCCATCTTTGTATTTATAGATGCAACTCATTTCCAGTTGGAAGAGTCCTTATAAGATTGAGTTGACAAAGAATTTTACAATTAAAGATTCAGAGATATAGAGAAGTAATCCTTTTCAAGATCTTATGAGGTACCCGATATTTCAGAGAGGGTAGGCCAAGCTTTGCTGCAATAACAATCCTCAGACTTCAGGCGCTGAAAGCAATGAGAAAGTTTCTTGCTCATTCTATATACTTAACAAAGGGCAGTATTCAGCCCTAATCCTTTAAGACAATGCTTCTCAAAATGTTGGTCTCAAACAGGACTAACAGCTACTGCCAGAATGTAAATCAAGTAAGGGTACCTACAAAGAACATCAGATGGACTAAATAGTGTGGTCAGTGACATAGTAGAGTCATATTTTAGCAGAAACGATTAAACTCATTGAGTTTGCAACAACTGTATTGGAGAACTCAATAAAGTTACCTGGGAAAAATTCCTTTTTCTTCAGAAGAAAACACTGTGTACAGACTAGAAAGCCTGGGTTTTAAGGTAAATTTGCCTTCAATTCAATAATCTACTCAATAAGTATTTACTGATCACATAAAATTATATATGTAGGACAAATGAATAAATAAAAGCTTCCCTGGTCTCCAAAATTTACAAGTTGGTATGGGAGATAGGCTTTCCTAGGTGGCACCTGCCAATGCAGGAGGTGTGGGTTCAATCTTTGGGTCAGGAAGATCCCTTAGAGTAGGAAATGGCATCCACTCCAGTATTCTAGCCTGGAAAATTCCATGGACAGAGGAGCCTGGTGGGCTACAGTTCATGGGGTTGCAGAGTTGGACATGACTGAGCGCACAGACAATGATGGAAGATAGGAAAGTGAAAATGAAAGTGTTAAGTCACTCGGTTGTGTTCAACTCTTTGTGACCCTATGGACTGTAACCCACCAGGCTCCTCTGTCCATGGGATTCTCCAAGCCAGAATACTGGTGTGGGTTGCCACTCCCCTTCTCCAGGGAATCTTCCTGACCCAGGGACTGAACCTGGGTCTCTTGCATTGCAAGCATAATCTTTATCATCTGAGTCACCAAGAAACCAGGAGACAAGAATCAGTGATTACAGTATTTGCCAAGGCAATTATGAAGCTGTTTACAGGGTATTGGAAACCTAAGTGTATTGTTTGGAAGAAAAGGGAATCACCACCCAGCGTGACTGAAACCAGAAAAATGACTGAACACTATGCTAAGGAGCTGTAATTTTGCTGATCAAAGTGAAAATTGCTCGGTTGTGTCTGACTCTTTGCGACCCCATAGACTATACGGTCCATGTAATTCTCCAAGCCAGAATACTGGAGTGAGTAGCCCTTCCCTTCTCCAGGGGATCCTCCCAAACCAGGGATCGAACCCAGGTCTCCTGCATTGCAGGCAGATTCTTTACCAGCTGAGCCACAAGGTAAGCCCCAAAACACTGGAGTGGGTAGCCTGTCCCTGCTCCAGAAGATCTTCCTGATCTAGTAATCGAATCTGGGTCTCCCGCATTGCAGGTGGATTCTTAACCAACAGAGCTATCAAGGAAGCCAATTTTTCTGATGGTGACACCTTATTATCAGACTTGTATCCACCATGACTCCAGGCATTTTGGGACATCATTAAGATTGAAGTATTGTTGGACTTCATAGGTGGCAATAGTGGTAAAGAATGGGCGACTCAGAAGAGAGGGTTTGATCCCTGGGTTGGGAAGATGTGGAGGAGGAAATGACAGCCCACTCCAGTATTCTTGCCTGGAAAATTCCATGGGCAGAGAAGCCTAGCTACAGACCACGGGGCCCACAGAGAGTGGGACACAGCTGAACACACACAAATTTGCTGGACAGCTGGTTGTAACTGTTACTAGACTTTCCTCCATCTACTCATTTAGGAGTTAAGCACTATTTTAATCTTTACAACTACCCTAAAATAGTTACTTTTGATATACAAGGGAGCTGAGGAAGATACTTTCTAATTGAACTGAAACACGGTCAAGCCTGGCTTTGAATCTTATTTTAATCCTTAGTCCATTTGTACTGCTTCTACAGCAAAACATAGGTTTTGATTTTTCACCAGGATAGCCAAAACTTTACTATGTAACCAATACTACTAGTTCCCTTCAAAAATGATTCATGGGTTGTAGTCCCCAACCAAAATCCCTCCTTACCCAGGTATTCTGGTTAAGGAAGCCTCTGCATAAGGTATATTTGGCCTAGCAGTTTCACTAAGTATGTATGGGCCCATTTAGCCCAAATTTTTATAAGAGAATCTGGATTTTTATGGCAATCTTGTGGTTTAAATATCACCTTGAATTTTGAAAAATCAGTGGAGGAAAATACACAAAATTGGGAAAAAAAAATTCTGTGGTGGTTTTAAAAATTCAAGCCAACATTAAAAAAATTAAACTGGATGAAATCACACACTTCTGTGAAATTGCAATGGTTAATTTTACATCAAGTTGACTTAGAAATGGTGTCTTGATACCTGTCTAAACATTATTCTGGATATTTCTGTGAAGGTATTTTTGGGGATGAAGATTTCCTTTTTTTCCCCTTCAGCTACACTGTGCAGCTTGCAGAATCTTAGTTCCCTGACCAGGGAGTGATTTGACTAGGGCAGTGAAAAATGCCAAGTCATAACCACTAGACTGGGAATTCCTGAGATTACCATTAGTTTCAGTAAAACTTACTCTCTACACGAGCAGGCCACATCCAATTAGTTGAAGGAATTAATAGAAAAAGATGGACTTCTGAGCAAATTCTGCTAGCAAATGGTTTGCAATTGGAACATCAACTCTTCCTTGTGTCTCCCACTTTCAGTTTATCCCATCAGACTGTTGACCTGACAAACTCACAATTGCAAGAACCAATTTCTTAAAATAAATCTCTCTATAGACACATGCTGTTGGTTGTTGCTCTGGAGAACGTCAGTACAAAAAAACTAAAAAGTTGTCTAGTCTCTATCACCAAGAGCCAGCCCACTGAAGTCCTTTTACAGGGAATGGGTAAACTGGACTTCTATTTCAGGAGAGTTAAAGGAGATTTTTCTCTCATTCATGTATACCACTCAAATACTCAATTCAAAAAGACAAATCTAATAAATGACATTTTCTACCTTGACCCTGCTGTAAAATAAAATACATTACTTTTGGCTCTTGATACAAATTGTAAATCGGGGAGGAAGTGGGGGAAGCAGGTCCTAGGACTTGCCAGGACATAAAATGTTTAATATAGCTCAATGAATCTCAAAATAGGAAGGAGGCTCTAGTACCCTTTCCACCAAGAAAACCCAGATGGCTAAATCTGTAATTCAGCAATGATTCAAACAAAAAATTCAAAATCATTTTATGAACCCTAAACTCTTATTCTTGCTTCTGTGGTTCCCAAAGGTAGAAATCCTTAATGTTATACAGAATATCTCCCCAAGCACAGACTACCATGACTTATCACTGATACAATTACTAATCAGAGCCATCTCACAACCCATTTCTCCCAGTTAAAGCATCAGAAAAGGGGAGTATTTCCTGTATTATCTCACATGCTATTACATTTCAAATATTCTTTTAATCTAAACAAGATTAATATTGGTCAGTATCTATGAAGGCAAAAATTTCAGTGTTATGGTACAGAGGAAGAAAATGAAGCTCTTGAACTTAAAATCTCCATACACTACTGATTTTCCTAATGTTTAACTAATTATCACTCATGGAGAAAAATGAATTTACTCCTTCAAAGTAAAAAAAAAAAAAAAAATAATAAAGACTAAAAAGACATCTTTTTTCCTCCCTTTAAAATAAAAATCACAGGATAAGTCAGTCTGCACTTCTCTTTTATAATGAATTGCCAACAAATTCTTGACCAATGAATCAAAAAAAAAAAAAAAAAATTCAGACTTTAAGACCAAGAAACAAGCTAAATCAAATACATATTTAATTAAGAAACTAATAATGCAATATTACCCAAACAAAATGTAAGCACATGTTCAATTACCATGTTCCATATTTCAGAGAAGAGGCATTAAGGATTTATGCTGTAAGTTTATTTACAAACATATCTAGGATGCTGAATTCAAGGGATTGATCCTTTTAAGAGACTGCACCTCTTAATATGCTCCTCTTCCTATCTGTGAATAAAAACACAAAAAATTAATGACATTTAAACTCAAATTTAATAGAAATCATGCAGTTTCATTAATGTATTGTCTGCCCTTCAATTTATGACTGGTGCATCAGAAAGCGTTTACAGTATCATGATTTTACTCATACTGATTTGCTTCATCATATGCATCAAGTAATGGCTTAGATAAATCATTTCCCTTCTAAACTAAGACAAGTGTAGTCCTTCTTTTCTAAAGTATATTTTGGAATTTATTCCAACCAACCCACAGAGCCTCTTACAGTGTTGTTTTTGATGAAAATTCTAATTACAATATTAATTTTCTCACTCAGTGGTGCTTTAGTTGCTAAGTCGGGTCTGACTCTTGAGATCCTGAGGAATATAGCCCACCAGGCTCTTCTGTCAATGGGATTTTCCAGGCAAGAATACTGGAGTGGTTTGCCATTTCCTTCTTATTCAGGGACTCTACTAATCTTGCAGCACACATGATTCCTTCATGTATATACTAACATATACCACCCTCAAGACAGATGAACATTAATGAGTTTACTAGAACTTTTCCTGGTCAAGAACCTCAGCTCTGGAACAAGACTGCCTGGATAGAATTCCTGGTCCACCACTGCTAGCTATGGAATACTATGCAAGTTGACATTTTTTTTTTTTTGTCTCAAAGCAGGTTAATACCTCACAGTTTTGCCTGGGAAGCAATCTGAGCCTATATATCAGGTGTGCTTAATAAACAGCAGCATTCAATAAACACTGGCTTTCAGGCAAAGATATGTTTGTCTATAGGTTCAACCTGTCTCCCACCAATGTCACATGCCCGCTTAACTTCAGTATTTGTGATTTTGAGGGGGTGGGTGGTAAGGGAATAAAGGAGAAACTTCTGCAAAGGTTGTAAGTCCATAAATTTACCTGTCTCATGGATTACTTTTTCAGCAGTTGGTGTCTTACTATAAAGAAAGGTGCAGCAAATCCAGACCCAAAGAACAAAGTCATCATAGCTAGTAATCTCCACTTGTTTTCCACTGAAAATGGTATATTCTGTCGGGAACAAAAGAGAACAAACAACAAATACTGAACTTCAAACCATCTGATTTTACAGATTAAAAATAAGTACAGAGGAAATGCTAATTTTTATATAATCAGGATATATATGCCTGGTCAAATACCTGAGCTCTGGAACAAGACTGCTTGGATAAAAATCCTGGTCCACCATTGCTATGTATGGAATACTGGGCAACTTAATCATAGCACTTTTAAACATCTTTAAAATCATATGACCTTCACCGCAAACACTAGATGGTAAACAAATTCCTGGCTTTCCTCTTCGACTCTATCCGTCTACACCCTTTCTAGGCCTCAGGGAACCCCAGGAGGCTGTTACAACTAACTACCCGCTTGAAGCTATTTATAATTAAAGCTAAAACCAACCTCAAGGATGGTTAATACTTCTAATTTCGTCAATTCGTTTAGAAACACTAGCCCCACATCATAGACCCTCACAACCCCGAGTTTTCAATGACCTTCACTTCGAAGCCGGTGACCTTTAGCTAGGTTTTAAGCCACAATACCTGCAGTCAGAGGTTCTAAGGTCCCCCGAATTTTGAAGGGCAGGGTGGGGCGCGCAGGGGAAATGGGGGGAGCGCTAGAGCGAGATAAGGCCTCTGGCTTCATTTACTGAAGCCTATTCACGACTAGAACGCGCAGTCACACTCCTGAACTTTCTCCCGGGTTCCTGGGGGAAGCGGAATGTTAGTCGACGTCCCAGTTCAAAACCCTGGCTTCTCACTTCTCTCTTCACGGCGCATAGTAGGCCTCGAAGTTCAGTCAGCCGCGGCCAAGTGCCCCCTACCCAACGAAGCAAGCCCCTTCCATACTAACCTTCCCTGGACCCTCCTCATAGTGGCTCCGACGAACCACTGAGGTTGTGAACCTCCGGATGCTCTGTCCCAACATAGCGCTGTTGGACGCTCTACAAAAGATCCAGAGACCGGAGGCGGAAGAAATGGCGACTGCAAACCTACCGCTCCTTGCCTCACGACCTTGCTCTTCTAACTGCAAGGATCGAAAGGGAAGATGGGAAATGAGGCACAGTTATCGGCAGACGCGAGAAAACGGCGCTCTGAAGATTGTGGGAATTGTAGTTTAGAGCACCGTGGCGCATTGTCGGCCCTGAAGGATTGTGGGAAACGTAGTCTGGCAGCAGATTCTCGCAGTGATTCTTCTAGAGCTGAGTTCTTTAGGCTTGTTTCTAAAACGATTTTACTGAAGTTAATGAAGCAGTTTACGTATGTTCTAGTTTATGGAAAAGGAAAATAAACCTCTCCCTTTTCTTTTTTTGTGACTATATGCTATGTGTTTCTAATTTGCACTACTATGTCGCTCTGAGATGTGTGAAGAAAGCGTAACAACAAATAATCGAATAATATGCAGTGCAAAGGATTTCAGAGAGAAAACTGAGTTGATATGCCAAGGAAAGGGTTATTGGAAGTAAGCGTAGTTGCTCAGTCCTGTCGGACTTCCCCCCAGACTCCTCTGTGCATGGAATTCTCCAGGGAAGAATACTGGAGTGGATTGCCATTCCCTTCTCCAGGGTATCTTCCCATCCCAGGGATCGAACCTGGGTCTCCAGCATTTCAAGCAGATGCTTTACTGTCTAGGCCACATGGGAAGCCCCCCCTTGGAAGTATAGAGAACTAAATGCAACAGAAATAGGGAAAGAGGGCAGAGAGAACTCAAGGCCAGCATTAGTGTGGCATGTTGGGAGTGCAGAAGAGAAAACAGCCTGTGATCCCGGCCAGCTTGGACTAGGAACTGGTGCTCTTCTGCTGAAACTAAACAATTTAAGAGGACATGTGCATCATAGTGACTCTTCTCAGTGATGGCTCAAGAACATAAGATCACTCTATTATATATGAACATAGACAAAACATGAACATTGTTCAAATCATGAAAATGACCAAGCATCACCATATCTCATCAATATGATTTCTGCTTCTTTGTCAATTACAATGTTAATCATAAACTAGTCTTTCTTCCTCCTAGGTAAGATTTAGTTAAGGTAGTAAAAGTCACTGGAAACAAGCCTAAATCTTGTAAATTCTAACACCTTATTGAGATCCTGAGGGTTCCTGTATGTATTTTATCTTCCTTACTGCAACCAATAATAAACCCAACTTATTCATTTATAGAAGGGAATGGCTATACACTTCAGTGCTGACAAAGGTCTGCCTAGCCAAAGCTATGATTTTTCCAGTATTCTTGTATGGATGTGAGAGTTGGACCATAAAGCTGAGCGCCGAAGAATTATTCCTTTTGAACTGTGGTGCTGGAGAAGACTCTTGAGAGTTCCTTGGACTACAAGGAGATCCAACCAGTCAATCCTAAAAGAAATCAATCTTGAATATTCATTGGAAGGACTGATGCTGAAGCTGAAGGTCCAATACTTTGGTCACCAGATGGAAAGAACTGACTCATTGGAAAAGATCCTGATGCTGGGAAAGATTGAAGGGGGGAGGAGAAGGGGACGAGAGAGAATGAGATGGTTGGATGGCATCACTGACTCAATGGGCATGAGTCTGAGCAAACTCTGGGAGTTGGTGATGGACAGGGAAGCCTGACGTGCTGCAGTCCATGAGGTTGCAAACAGTCCGACACGATGGGACTGAGCAACTGAACTGAACTCACTTCAGTATTCCTGCTGCTGCTGCTGCTAAGTCGCTTCAGTTGTGTCCGAATCTGTGTGACCCCATGGACGGCAGCCCACCAGGCTCCACCATCTCTGGGATTCTCCAGGCAAGAACACTGGAGTGGGTTGCCATTTCCTTCTCCAATGTATGAAAGTGAAAAGTAAAAGTGAAGTCTCTCAGTCATGTCTGACTCTTAGCAACCCCGTGGACTGCAGCCCACCAGGCTCCTCCATCCATGGGGTTTTCCAGGCAAGAGTACTTGAGTGGGGTGCCATTGCCTTCTCAGTATTCCTACCTGGAGAATTCCATGGACTGTATAGTCCATGGGGTCACAAAGAGTCGGACACACTGAGAGACTTTCACTAACTCACTGCTGTTAGTCTTTGATCAGTGCGTATTGGGAAGAAATTGGTGATAAATGAGGCCAGGAAAGCAGCATTAGGTTAAATTGTAAAGGGCCCTGCTAACCTAAAGAAAGAAGGTGAAAGAAAGTGAAGTCGCTCAGTCCTGTCCAACTTTTTGGGACCCCATGGACTGTAGCCTACCAGGCTCCTCCGTCCATGGGATTTTCCAGGCAAGAGTACTGGAGTGGGTTGCCATTTCCTTCTCCAGAGTATCTTCCTGACCCAGGGATTGAACCCAGGTCTCCCGCATTGTAAGCAAGACAATGAGCCACCATCTGAGCCACCAGGGAAGTCCGTGCTAACCTACGTTTTATGTTATTCATCTGTGGCAGAGTGCTCAGATGACTCATTTATGCAGCATCAGTAAACAAAGTTGATTAAGATTTAAGTCTTTGAAAAATGGATATAAAGTGCATGCTTTCATCTTCCTTTAGCTTTTAAAAGAGAAAAGCCTTGTTTCACTTCTATCAAAACACAAAAAAACATAAAGTGAAGAAATTTTATTTCTACAAGGAGCTTGTAACTGAGTAGAGATACATGTAGAACATAACTGGTGTTTTCTTCTTATTGACAGAGACTATATGATATTCGGTTTTTTTAAAAGTCCGCATCAGTGTCTTTATGTATTAAAGGATTCTGATTTAACTATAACTGGGAAATGTTTTCACAGTTAATAGTTAAGGTTTTCTGAATTCTCTTTTTCATTCTAATGTACATAATACCTCCTGTATATTTGGTTCATTGTTACTTCTAATTCATATTAATTGATTCTCCTCTGTGTATCTGTCAGTTAACTCCAAAGGCAACTACAGGAGAAATTCTAGTATATGGCTTTGAAATTATCTGCCCCTCATGGGTTCTGTGAACTCATTTTATCATGACATGGGAGGGGAGGGGGATATTCCTTTTCTCCCTGAATCTGGATAGACTCTGTGTGACTTTTTTGACCAGGAAAATTTGGTATAAGTGATGCTGTGTTAGAATTCGCAGCTTCCTTTCCTGTCTTTGGAAGGTTTCCCGTAGCAACTCTGAAGTTCATGTTAAGAAGTTTGATTTCTCTGTTGGAGAGGCCCCCTGGAGAGTACTCAAGAATTCATTGGAAAAAAAGTGGGGCATCAGCTTAGATGTCAAGGATGTGAGTAAAGGTATCTTGGATTCTCCAGCCCAGTCCAGTCCGGCTGCTAGCTGAATAACACTGAAGGACCCCGGGCAGTGCTGTGTAGAGAAGAGATGCCCAGGTTAGCCTTGCCCAAAATGGTGATCTACAGATTTGTGAGACATAATTAGATGGTCATTCTTTCAAGCCAGTAAGTTTGGAGTAGTTTGTTATGCAACAGTAAATAACTGGAACAACAACTGCTCAGCTGAACCTATCAGCCTCCAGACATAAAAAAGAAAATAATAAATTGTTTTAAGATGTTAAATTTTGGGATAGTTTATTATAAAGGAGTAGAGATCTGGAACAGGTACCATGCATAATTTCTTATACACATAACCTAACATTCTAAATTCAGTCATAGTGACTGGCAAGGAAAATGCATATTATCCTTGAGAACCTTTTGACTCCATATAATTCTCTTTTGCTATAAAATGAATTTCAAAAGAAATGAGACATTTCATGGATTCGAACAAAACAGAAAAGGTCTTTAGGGACACGGGGTTTACTCCCAGGTTGTATTTTAAAAATAAAATCCAATTATTTTAATAGTGAATAGGGTGTATATCATAGAGTGAGCAATGCACTTTCTAGACCCACATGAATCTTTGGAGACTGAAATTGCACTATATAGAACAATACATCTAGAAATTAAAGAGCAGTATGTGTCATGTCTCTCAACAGCTACTACATTAGATTTTTAGGAACTAGGTTAGAATTCAAAAATAAATTGTTTACTGAAAAAGTTTATGTTTCTGTTCTACATTTAAAACTCAAGTTAACAAGTTTTTTTGTTCTCAAGTTTTTAGAAATTCATGCTACTGTAGAACTAAAATCAGAATATTGTGCTAGCCTTTAAAATTTTTTACATTTGTAGAAAGAAAAGAAAAGAAAAAAACCCTGGTTTTAGGAAAGAATAAAATGTGATTCCACTGAGGCATTTACAGTTGGAGAATATTCTGCCAGTCTTCTGAATGATTTAGTGATGACCAACTGTAAGAAAAATTTCTGCAAAAAATAAAATAAAATAAAATGCTATGACAAAGTTGTGTATTTTACTCATTTTACTTTTAAATACTAATTTTTCCCTAAAAGCATATCAAGTTTTTCATTCCAAATTTATTGCTTAATCTCAATGAAAGTTTAAGAACAATTCACTTCTTGAAGACTAATTTGTAGTTTAATTGTCACTGAGAATTGCTAAGTATAGTTAGATACATTTTTACAAGGTGAACACAGAAATTAACATTTCTCAATGTGAAAATCACTGATTGTATTTATGTTTATGGGCCATCTCCTTCTTGACTTAACTTACAATGATATCTTGTATTGCTTTGGCCAGGTTTCTTTAAATTCACTATGGCATCTCCTGCTTGTGTCTATAACTGTAATACTGAATAATTAAATAGTTTCATCCATTTATTTTAGGGAAACACATAATTTAAATGAGGAAGGGAATATTGAAAACGAATTCAATGCATCATCCTAAAAAATCCTTTTTTGATAGAAGTAAAACATAGGAGACATTTGAAAATAAATCAACTTTGCTGCAATACTTATGTTGTTTTGTTTTGTAAAGAACTGTGCACGTAAGGACTGTCTGGAAATCTTGGTCTATAACCAAGCTCTTTTCTTGCTGATCAATGCATATGAAGTGCTGGTATATGTCTACCAGATTCAGGTGAGATTTCAGGGTTCCAATCAAAGGCACTTTGTTCCTCTAGACAATGGACTGGCAATGACATTGTTAATACAGTCCAGAAAGATGTGTTTGTTTATGCTATAATAGCTTTTGTATCTGGCTTTTCAGTTTGGGCTTATAATTAAGAGAAATAGGATTTTCTTGAGATAACATTTATGCACTTTGAGTAAATTATCAGTGAACTCACAATATTCCTTTAAATATTTCAACTAATTATAAAATTATACAAAGTGGATTAAGTTTAATTTCCCAGTTCTCTTCACATCTCTCAGATAATCTATACCCTCACTAACAGCATTAAAAACTCTATCTTTGTCCTAAATTGGATTCAGCATCTTCTTACCAGTTTGTACTAAGGGATTTTTTTTTTAAACAACGGACTTATGAAACTCGTTGCTGTGTTTACTGTGAGGATTTTGTTTTCCCTCTGAGGGTATGTTTCAATGTATTTCATGGTGTCATTTTTATGAGGACCCATAGGAGAAATTTCTCTCTGGTCTTAGAACTAAAATAAACATGCTTCTTCTGAGTAGCTGATTTTCTTTTTCCTTATGAATGCTGAGAATAACAAACTTTATTGCAACTTTTTTGCCATGTAGTGATTCCTAGAGATCTTAGGGAGAAGGCAATGGCACCCCACTCCAGTACTCTTGCCTGGAAAACCCCATGGACGGAGGAGCCTGGTGGGCTGCAGTCCACGGGGTCGCTAAGAGTCGGACACGACTGAGCGACTTCACTTTCACTTTTCACTTTCATGCATTGGAGAAGGAAATGGCAACTCACTCCAGTGTTCTTGCCTGGAGAATCCCAGGGACAGGGGAGCCTGGTGGGCTGCGGTCTGTGGGGTCGCACAGGGTTGGACACAACTGAAGCGACTTAGCAGAGAGCTTAGAGCCAAATGTGTGACCTACCTTCCGGGGAGACTGTGAAAGTATTTTGTGTACTTTACTCTTAGCTCCATCTTCTCTTCTTAATTTATTTAGCTTTGCTTCACTTTTCTATCCAATTTTATTTTATCATACTCTATAGTATGTGTCTTTGTTCTATACCTCAAATGCTTTCTGGAACAGTATTAGCACATGTAAATAAACTAATAAATCATGAATTCTCCTCACAGAGAAAGTTGTTGTAGTGTTACTTTATTGATTTTGCTCTTTGCTTTATAGAACTTGGGCTAGGTAAGACAATTAGAGCTAGATAGGAATGATGCTAAAGCTGAAACTCCAGTACTTTGGCCACCTCATGCGAAGAGTTGACTCATTGGAAAAGACTCTGATGCTGGGAGGGATTGGGGGCAGGAGGAGAAGGGGACGACAGAGGATGAGATGGCTGGATGGCATCACCGACTCGATGGACGTGAGTTTGAGTGAACTCCAGGAGATGGTGATGGACAGGGAGGCCTGGTGTGCTGTGATTCATGGGGTTGCAAAGAGTCGGACATGACTGAGCCACTGAACTGAACTGAATGTAACAAATGAGCCCCTAATTGTAATGGCTTAACACAATGAAGATTAATTTCTTACTTATGTCACAATCTGGATCAGATGTTTGGCTTGCAGTCTTCCATTTGGTAATCCTAGTGTCATCATCTTCTTGGGTCTTAGCCTTCTGGATTGACCCTGCCTGCCGCTGTGCTATGAAGGTAGAGACTCACACAAGGGCCAGGTAAGTAGGTGGCATGCATTACTTGTGCCTATATTCTATTATCAAAACCAATCACATGCTTACCACCATTATCCAAACCCAGTTAAATGATATACAGACTTCTGTGTGTCTGAGAGGAAATTGGAAATGGTTTGGTTGAATACAGCATCTCCTCTGCAGAGACCTTCTCATTTCTTGCTGGAATCTTATGGAGTACCTCTGTAAGAATTCAACATCCTGTGGTTATATATTACCTTGGGGCTTTGCTACAGTGCTGCAGATGCTCATAATCTTGTAACTTCCTATTCTACACGTTACGCCAGATTTGCACACTTCGGGCAATATTTGTACCTGGAATCAGAGTGACATGGGCTCAAATGAAAGATCTACCCTGACTGTTTAGTTTTGGCAAGTTGCAAGTTCCTTCCTCATCTTTCAAACGGGGACAGTAATGTTACTTATTATATCAGTTCAGTTTAGTTTAGTCGCTCAGTCGTGTCCGACTCTTTGCTATATAGGGTTGTTAAAAGGCTCTTAAACTGTACTCCTCAAGGCTGCAAGCCATGTTACTGTCCAGCCTCAAAGCCAAAAAAAAAAAAAAAAAAAAAAGCAGAGCCCAGCGATAGAGACATCAACAGTTTATCGGATAGGGGATCTTAGGAGTTCTCAACAAAGGATCCTGGAGCAACACTCCCACTGCAGGAGGCAGACAACAGACTCAGTTGGTAAAGAATCAGCCAGCAATACTGGAGACCTGGGTTCAATCCCTGGGTTGGGAAGATTACCTGGAGGAGGGAAAGGATACCCACTCCAGTATTCTGGCCTGGAGAATTCCATGGAATGTATAGTTCATGGTATCGCAAAGAGTCAGATAAGACTGAGTGACTTTCACTTTCACTTGGGGCTTCCCTTGTAGCTCAGTTGGTAAACAATCTACCTGCAATGCAGGAGACCTGGGTTTGGTTCCTGGGTTGGGAAGATCCCCTGGAGAAGGAAATGGAAGCCCACTCCAGTATTCTTGCCTGGGGAATCCCATGGACAGAGGAGCCTGGCAGGCTACAGTCCCTGAGGTCCCAAGAGTAGTTGGACACGACTTCGTGACTAAACCACCACCATCAAGCTGTACCCCTCAAGCCTACAAGCCTTGTAACTGCCCAGTCTTGAAACAAACAAACAAACAAACGAAAAAGAGCCCAGAGATAGAGACAGAGACATCGACAGTTTTTTGGATAGGGGATCTTAGGCATTCTCAACAAAAGATCCTGGAGCAACACTCCCACTGCAGGAGGCAGCCAGCAGATAGCAGGAAGGACAGGACAGCAATGTCACTACTCTTAGTACCCAGGGGGAGAAGGAGGCTACCATTTATAAGAGGGAACTGACGTCAGGTAGGCTCATCAATTACCAGGAAACTGTCGGTTACCAGGAAAACCCCTCTCATCTCTGCCATCATTGTGTGCCCTCAACTGTCTATACTGTTGAACGTTTATAAGCTTATGTTGATCCTCCCTTCAGTTCCACACTGAATCCAGGGCAGATAGAAAGTGGTATTAATGCTTGCTTTTGTTTTATTCCTGTTGTATGAATCTGCATTCTCTGTGAACCTATTCTTAGTTCTACCTTTAGTTGTTCAGTCACTAAGTCCTGTTTGACTCGTTGAGACCCCACAGACTGCAGGATGCCAGTCTTCCCTGGTGTATCCTTTGCTATCTCCTGGAGTTTGTTCAAATTCATGTCCATTGAGTTGGTGATACTATCTAACCATCTCATCCTCTGCTGTCCTCTTCTCCTTTTGCCTTCAATCTTTCCCAGGATCAAGGTCTTTTCCAGTGAGTCAGTTCTTCGCATCAGGAGGCCAAAGTATTGGAGTTTCAGCTTCAGCATCAGTCATTCCAGTGAATACTCAGGGTTGATTTTCTTTAGGATTGACTGGTTTGATTTCCTTGCTGTCCAAGGGACTCTCAAGAGTCTTCTCTAGCACCACAGTTCAAAAGCATTAATTCTTTAGTGCTCAGCCTTCTTTATTGATGAACTCTCACATCCATACATGACTACTGGAAACACCATCAGTTCAGTTCATTTCAGTCACTCAGTTGTGTCTGATTCTGTGACCCCATGGACTGCAGCACACCAGGCCTCCCTGTCCATCACCAACTCCTGGAGTTCGCTCAAACTCATGTCCATTGAGTCAGTGATGCCATCCAACCATCTTATCCTCTTTTGTCCCCTTCTCCTCCTGCCTTTGATTTTTCCCAGGTCAGGGTCTTTTCCAATGTTGTCAGCTCTTCACATCAGATGGCCAAAGTATTTGAGCCTCAGCTTCAAAATCAGTCCTTCCAGTGAATATTCAGGACTAATTTTCTTTAGTATTGATTGGTTTGATCTCCTTGCAGTCCAAAGGACCCTCAAGAGTCTTCTCCAGCACCACAGTACAAAAGCATCAATTCTTCGGTGCTCAGCTTTCTTTATGGTCCAACTCTCACATCCATACATGACTACTGGAAAAACCATAGCTTTGACTAGACAGACCTTTGTTGGCAAAGTATTGTCTCTGCTTTTTAGTATGTGTCTAGGTTGGTCATCGGAGAAGGCAATGGCACCCCACTCCAGTACTCTTGCCTAGAAAATCCCATGGATGGAGAAGCCTGGTAGGCGGCAGTCCATGGGGTCACTAAGAGTCGGACACGACTGAGCAACTTCCCTTTCACTTTTCACTTTCATGGATTGGAGAAGGAAATGGCAACCCACTCCAGTGTTCTTGCCTGGAGAATCCCAGGGACGGGGAGCCTGGTGGGCTGCTGTCTATGGGGTCGAAAAGAGTTGGACATGACTGAAGCGACTTAGCATGTTGGTCATAGCTTTTCTTCCAA
The DNA here is from genome assembly GCF_032452875.1 of Bos javanicus. Lineage (NCBI taxonomy): Eukaryota > Metazoa > Chordata > Mammalia > Artiodactyla > Bovidae > Bos > Bos javanicus. The sequence goes on along the minus strand of NC_083874.1, from coordinate 85,886,985 downwards.
GGAATAAGTGACTGTTAATTTCATGGCTTCAGTCACCATCTGCAGTGATTTTGGAGCCCAAGAAAATAAAGTCTGTCACTGTTTCCATTGTTTCCCTATCTATGTGCCATGAAGTGATGTGACTAGATACCATGATCTTGGTTTTATGAATGCTAAGTTTTTAGCCAACTTTTTCACTCTCCTCTTTCACTTTCATCAAGAGGCTCTTCACTTCCTCTTCGTTTTCTGCCGTAAGGGTGGTGTCATCTGCATATCTGAGGTTATTGATATTTCTAAACATCATAGCTTTGACTATACAGACCTTTGTTGCCACAGTGATGTCTAACACACTCTCTAGGTTTGTCATCGTTTTTCTTTCAAGGACAAGTGTCTTTTAATTTCACGGCTGCAGTCACTGTCCACAGTGATTTTGGAGTCCAAGAAAATAAAATCTGTCACTGTTTCCACTTTTTCCCCTTCTATTTGCTGTGAAGTGATGGAACCGGATGCCATCATCTTAGTTTTTGAATGTTGAGTTTTAAGCTAGCTTTTTCACTCTCCTTTTTCACCCTCATCAAGAGACTCTAGTTCCTCTTCACTTTCTGCCATAAGGGTTGTATCATCTGTGTATCTGAGGTTGTTTATATTTATTCCAGCAATCTCTATTCCAGCTTGTGATTCATCCAGCCTGGCATTTTGCATGATGTACTCTGCAAGTATCTTAAATAAGCAGGGTGACAGTATACAGCCTTGATATACTCCTTTCCCAATTGGAATCAGTCGGTTGTTCCATGTCTGGTTCCAAATGTTGCTTCTTGATGACCCACATACAGGCTTCTCAGGAGGCAGATAAAGCGGTCTGGTATTCCCATCTCTTTAAGAATTTTCCACAGTTTGTTGTGATCCATACAGTCAAAGACTTTAGCTTAGTCGATGAAGCAGAAGTAGATGTTTTTCTGGAATTCCCTTGCTTTCTCTATGATCCAATGGTTGTTGGCAATTTGATCTCTGGTTCTTCTGCCTTTTATAAACCCAGCTTGTACATCTGAAAGTTTCTGGTTCACATATTACTGAAGCCTTGCTAGAAGGATTTTGATCATTACCTTAGTAGCATGTGAAATGAGCACAATTGTGCGGTAGTTTGAACATTCTTTGGGACTGCTTTTCCTTGGGATTGGAATGAAAGCTGACCTTTTCCAGTCCTGTGGCCACTGCAGAGTTTTCCAAACTTGTGACATCCAAAATCCCTATTGCTCAAACTAGGTTAACTGGAATTTTATAGTCTTCAGAAACTCAAAAGCTGAGATTATTTTTAGTTTTTTCATTCACTTTTCATTCCTGTTGTAGAAATCCTGTCCTAAGGGGGAGGAAATGGTGGTAGAGGATAGGGCTAATGGCAATTTATTGTTGATGAAACAGGTGATAAATTAAAAATGATTTTCCCAGGACACAGATTTTTACTACCTGAAGTAAAATGACTGATGCGTTATATCTACTTTTGAGAGCACTCTTGCATAAGTATTGAGGATGCAGACAAATCTGACTTCAGGGGAATAAAAAATTCCAGTACATTTCCTATCATTCTCAAAAGAAAAGTGAAACCTTTGTTTATACTACTAGAGACAAAGGCTTAGATAAATATTAAGAGAAGTAAGAGTTTTATTTAAATTCACAATGTTAGGCCTTTCTAAAAGGCATGATTACCTAGGGAGGAGAGTATTCACATATGGAAGCAGCAAGGGATTAGAACAACAAGCAAGATGAAAAAAGATTACATTTCCAAAAGTGCATAATGTTGTTTAGAACAAGATTTTTTGCTTTCTCTCCTTCTTTTATACAAACTATGAAAATTTGGTAGAAAATATACAGACACAGAATTGAAATCACTTTACCGCTTTAAATAAATTGGAATTCCACAAAAAATTACAGAAAGAAGTGATAAAGATTAACGATGCCAACTTTAAATATATCCAGAAAATAAGATGATAGATTCAAAAGTCTGGATCATAAAGACCAAAGAAGTCTGACAAGGTGATTTGATAAATATAATAGGATAAAAAGTCCTCGTACCTTTCCCTCTTAGGTGCTGGATTGACCATCTCCTGTGCTTAATCTGATTTCCTTCAATGCTGCCATCATTAAAGAGTTTTAATGATAAACCCTCCCTTGAAATCATAATGGCACCATAGAAAGTGAATGTGTTACATTCACGTATGCATGCATGCTCAGTCATGTCTGACTCTTTGCAGCCCCATGAACTGTAGCCTGCCAGGCTCTTCTGTCCATGGGATTTCCCAGGCTAGGATACTGGAGTGGGTTGTCATATTCATCCTCCAGGGGATTCCTGACCCAGGGATTAAACCTGCATCTCTCGTGTCTCCTGCACTGGCAGGCAGATTCTTTACCACTGAGCCACGTGGAAAACCCTATGTTAGCTTACCTCCATCCTCTACCTCAAATCTACTCTTCTTCTCAGTTTTCTTTTTTATGGGTATAGTTTCCATTTCCAGGTCATCCCAACCGAGAATTGTTTTTGACTCTTTATTCTCTTTCCAAGGGACTTACCACTTAATGGGGGTAGGGTGGAAAGAACATTCAGACTAATAGAGGGAAAAAAATCATAACATGTTTTTAATTACTAGAAACAGCAGGATTTAGACACAAGACTGAGTCTTCTTTTCCTCACTGGTGCACATGGTTACCTAGTCTTACAGTGATGATATTTTAAGTGGGTATCTGAGTGCAGACAATAGCTGGTTAGTTTTCTCTTAGTCCAAGTAGAAGGAAGATAGTAAAATAATCCTCCAGCTTTACTCTAAGAAAGTCAGACGCTTTACACTGATTTTGTAGCTTCTAATTTCAAGGTCATGCCTGGTTGTGGATGAAAACTCTGCTGCTGCTGCTGCTAAGTCGCTTCAGTCATGTCTGACTCTGTGCGACCCCATAGACCTACCAGACTCCCCCGTCCCTGGGATTCTCCAGGCAAGAACACTGGAGTGGGTTGCCATTTCCTTCTCCAATGCATGAAAGTGAAAAGTGAAAGTGAAGTCACTCAGTCGTGTCTGACTCTTAGCGACCCCATGGACTGCAGCCTACCAGGCTCCTCCATCCATGGGATTTGCCAGGCGAGAGTACTGGAGTGGGGTGCCATTGCCTTCTCCGGATGAAAACTCTACCTACACTAAATTCAACTTCTAGGTAGAGAAATGTTGCTGTTTGTCTTTCAGCTTCTGAAGTCTCCTCCATTCCTATCACTCTGTGACTTTTCTGCATGTTCCTTCTAGGATTCCAGAAATTACATTCTCTTTTTGAGATAAAAAGACTTTTATGAGATCCAAACTTAATAAGTTTTAAATACATAAACCATTAACATTATACTGGAGCATTAACATTCTTTGAAGACTGTCCAAATTAACAAGAACTGAAGCACAAGTAAAAGGAATAATAATACTTCTATAGTTGATTTCAGACAGCACGAGGAGGAGAACAGCTCTTTGTGTCTGTTTTTGTTTAATCAGGAGAAAATGTTGTGGACAAAATTTTAAATATTCAGATGGTTTCTGTACAATGTAAGTGTTATAAAGTTATGGTAGTTATTAGGCAGTTTACACTGTTTTTTATTTAGGTATTTGAAATTAGCATCTTCAATAATAATTTTTAAACAATCCAACAGTTTGTTTTTCTATGTTGGCTAGAAAGATATGTTCAACTTGAAAATATAAGAAAACATGATATATTTTGGTTAAGTTTTAATAAAATATTATTGTTTCTTGGCAATATTAAATCATTTTTATCTCTTTCAAACATATCACTATACAAATAAACTTTAAAGAAAAATTTGAGGCATCCATGCAGAAACTTTACGATTTTAGCTTCTGTTTTTTTTTTTTCTAATGATTCTATTTATGAATGCAGTACATAATGTTAGATACCATAGTCTAAGGGTATGTGGTTTTATTAATGAGCCAGTTAAGATTATAAATAATGAGAGGAAAATTTGGCAATGCTGAAGAAAACAAATACAGAAAATTTATAATCATTTCTCCCAGAAAATGCTAAAAGATGATGCTGTATTAAAATGCTGCACTCAATATGTCAGCAAATTTGGAAAACTCAGCAGTGGCCACAGGACTGGAAAAGGTCCGTTTTCATTCCAGTCCCAAAGAAAGGCAATGCCAAAGAATGCTCAAACTACTGCACAATTGCACTCATCTCACACACTAGTAAAGTAATGCTCGAAATTCTCCAAGCCAGGCTTCAGCAATATGTGAACCGTGAACTTCCTGATGTTCCAGCTGGTTTAAGAAAAGGCAGAGGAACCAGAGATCAAATTGCCAATATCCACTGGATCATGGAAAAAGCAAGAGAGTTTCAGAAAAACATCTTTCTGCTTTATTGACTATGCCAAAGCCTTTGACTGTGTGGATCACAAACAACTGTGGAAAATTCTGAAAGAGATGGGAATACCAGACCACCTGACCTGCCTCTTGAGAAATCTGTATGCAGATCAGGAAGCAACAGTTAGAACTGGACATGGAACAACAGACTGGTTCCAAATAGGAAAAGGAGTACGTCAAGGCTGTATATTGTCACCCTGCTTCTTTAACTTCTATACAGAGTACATCATAAGAAATGCTGGGCTGGAAGAAGCACAAGCTGGAATCAAGATTGCTGGGAGAAATATCAATAACCTCAGATATGCAGATGACACCACCCTTATGGCAGAAAGTGAAGAGGAACTCAAAAGCCTCTTGATGCAAGTGAAAGAGGAGAGTGAAAAAGTTGGCTTAAAGCTCAACATTCAGAAAACTAAGATCATGGCATCTGGTCCCATCACTTCATGGGAAATAGATGGGGAAACAGTGGAAACAGTGTCAGACTTTATTTTTCTGGGCTCCAAAATCACTGCAGATGGTGACTGCAGCCATGAAATGAAAAGACACTTACTCCTTGGAAGGAAAGTTATGACCAACCTAGATAGCATGTTGAAAAGCAGAGACATTACTTTGCCAACAAAGGTTCGTCTAGTCAGGGCTATGCTTTTTCCTGTGGTCATGTATGGATGTGAGAGTTGGACTGTGAAGAAGGCTGAGCACCGAAGAACTGATGCTTTTGAACTGTGGAATTGGAGAAGACTCTTGAGAGTCCCTTGGACTGCAAGGAGATCCAACCAGTCCATTCTGAAGGAGATCAGCCTTGGGTGTTCTTTGGAGGGAATGATGCTAAAGCTGAAGCTCCAGTACTTTGGCCACCTCATGCCAAGAGTTGACTCATTGAAAAAGACTCTGATGCTGGGAGGGATTGGGGGCAGGAGGAGAAGGGGACAACAGAGGATGAGATGGCTGGATGGCATCACTGACTCGATGGATGTGAGTCTGAGTGAACTCCGAGAGTTGGTGATGGACAGGGAGGGCTGGCATGCTGCGATTCATGGGGTTGCAAAGAGTCGGACATGACTGAGCGACTGAACTGAACTGAGAAATATATTGAATTATTGACTTACTGAATAATTTTCAGGTTGTAATTTTCATATCTTTGAGTATTCTTTTTGCCCAAGCTATATCCCTTTCTCCCTCTATGAAAGATCCCTTCTCCCTCTATGAAAATCTTCTTATCTTTAGGATGTACTATCATATCCTGGAGTCGGCCTTCCCTGGCCCTCTCAAGTCTCCCTATTCCAAGTCACTCACTCCATTCCAGATGACTGTGTTTATTAATTCATTCAAATAATTTTAATGCATATTATGTGGCACAATGATAAATACTAGATATGGAGCTACGTTATTAGAAAAACAGACCTTACCTCTAAGGTAGGTTACAGGCTAGTAGAGAACACAAAGAGTAATTATCAGTTCAGTTCAGTTACTCAGTTGTATCCAATGAGTCAACTCTTCCCATGAGGTGGCCAAAGTACTGGAGTTTCAGCTTTAGCATCATTCCTTCCAAAGAAATCCCAGGGCTGATCTCCTTCAGAATGGACCGGTTGGATCTCAATGATAAAGAGATCACAGCATGCTACGACCACTTAAGGAAGAACACCAAGCCCAGGTAAATGGCAGAGGTGCAAGGGATGACACAAGAATTTTGATACAACATGATTAACATTTTAAATGCAAAAAATAGTTCTAAATCAGTCCTTTAATGAAGCACCTATTTTTGACTCTATAAATATTCTCTGCTAGATACTTACCTGTTTAATTAATTCATTCAATGAGTAGTTCATTCATTAAATTTGACAGTTATTTCTGGATTGAGATACTGAGTTAAGTTCTGTCAAACATATGTCTAAACTGTTTTAAAACAAACATTAAGTAAAGGAATGGAATAAAATATACTTACCTTCTTTAAAGTTAACGGCACAACTTATTTTGAACTGTTGATCAAGCTATATTTATCTATAATTTATTGCTTCCTAGAGAAAATTTTGTCAGTATGTAATCTGTATATCTCAAAGCAGACCTTAAATATTTTAAAGGTAATTTTCCTAAACAGGCATTTTAGAATGCTTGCAATTAGAGTTACAAGTGTTGATTGTCTGCAATAGCAATTTTCTTGTCTTAGTGGAAATAAGCTGTTCATTATTTTTAAAAAAGTATGTCAACCATTATTTATGTTTAGAATGCTGCCTTTTCTCCAAAAGCTGATAAAATATTCAACTTTCTACTGACAGTGTAGTACAATGTGAAGGATGACACCAGCCTTCAAAGACTGACAATAAAAATCCACATTGAGTTTTGATAGGTTGGTTTTAATATGAAAGTAAAAGTGTTAGTTGATTAGTTGTGTCCAATTATTTGTGACCCATGGACTGTAGCCTGCCAGACTTCTCTGTCCATGGGATTTCCTAGACAAAAGTACTGGAGTGGATTGCCATTCCCTTTGCCAAGGGATCTTCCCAACCCATGGATCAAACCCAGGGTTCCCACATTGCAGGTAGATTCTTTACCATATGAACCACCAGGGTTTTAATATAATTACCCTTAAAATTCTTAGAGAGAGGGGACTACCAGACCACCTGACCTGCCTCCTGGGAAATCTGTATGCAGGTCAAGAAGCAACATTTGGAACTGGACAGGGAACAATGGACTGGTTCCAAATCGGGAAAAGAGTACGTCAAGTCTGTATATTGTCACCCTTCTTATTTAATTTATATGCAGAGTACATCATGCAAAATGCTGGGCTGAATGAAGCATAAGCTGGAATTAAGATTGCCGGGAGAAATATCATTAACCTCAGATATGCAGATTATACCACCCTTGTGGCAGAAAATGAAGAGGAACTGAAGAGCCTCTTGATGAAAGTGAAAGAGGAGAGTTAAAACAGCTGGCTTAAAACTCAACATTTAAAAGACAAAGATCAAGGCTTTTGGTCCCATCACTTCTTGGCAAATAGATGGAGAGACAATGGAAACAGTGACAGACTTTATTTTCTTGGGCTCCAAAATTACTGACTGCAGCCATGAAATTAAAAGACACTTGCTCCTTGGAAGAAAGCTATGACCAACCTAGACAGCATATTAAAAGGCAGAGACATTACTTTGCCAACAAAGGTCTGTCTAGTCAAAGCTATGGTTTTTCCAGTAGTTATGTATGGATGGATGTGAGAGTTGGACCATAAAGAAAGCTGAGCACCGAAGAATTGATGCTTTTGAACTGTAGTGTTGGAGAAGACTCTTGAGAGTCCCTTGAACTGCAAGGAGATCAAACCAGTCATTCCTAAAGGAAATGAGTCTTGAATATTCATTGGAAGGACTTATGCTGAAGCTGAAACTCCACTATTTTGGCCATCTGATGAGAAGAACTGACTCACTGGAAAGGACCCTGATTCTGGGAAAGACTGAAGGCAGGAGGAGAAGGAGATGACAGAGGATGAGATGGTTTGATGGCATCACCTATTGATGGATATGAGTTTGAGCAAGCTCTGGGAGTTGGTGATAGACAGGGAAGCCTGGCGTGCTGCAGACCACGGGGTCACAAAGAGTTGGACACAACTGAGTGACTGAATTCAACTGAACTGACGTGACCCTTAAAATAGCAAGTTTGACAGGCAAAAATGTTTTACATTTGTCAAAGATTTACACGTATTCATATATGTATATGAATGGATACATAGTATTTCACCCGTTCATCCAATTTCTTATATTCATAATATTATGCAATAAAAAGTAACTTTAGTTGACTTCTTCTATCATGTGTGTTCAGTTGTGTATGACTCTTAGCCCTCTGTCCATGGGATTCGACAGGCAGGAATACTGGAGTGGGTTGCCACGCCCTCTTCCAGGGGATCTTCCCGACCCAGGTATTGAACCTGTCTCTCCTGCTTTACAGACAGTCTTTACTGCTGAGTCACTGGGGAAGCCCTCTCCTTACTATAGATATAATCTATATTCAGAGAATACAATAATAAGCATGAAACAGAAATATTAGGTTAATTGATTCACAGAATGCTACCTTTTTTTCCCAAGTCAATCTAGAACTGGGTTTGGCAAATACCTGTATTAAATGCCTTTTACAGCCACATTAAATACAAAAAAAGATATGCATCCTTTTTTTCTTTCTTTTTTTTAAGATGACTTTTAAGAACCCTGAAATGCATCTAGGTTAGACAATAGAAATAAAAAGGTTTTCGACCAGGCCTTTTTGAAGTAGTTATCTTGCTAAAAACTGGTCTTAGTCATCTGATAGGTCAATTATTGAATGTCTTTGTGACAGTATCAGCTCTGGCTTCTCCTGGCTCATTTTGGGCATGTGAGAAGTCAGTTGGTGGTAACTGCTGCAGGGTCTGTATATTAGTAGTAACTGGTTAAAAAATTCTAATCTCATTTCTTTCTTCTTTCCCCATCTCTTTTCTTCTCTTTCTTTTTCCTTTTATTTTTCTTGAAGACAATTTTTCATGTGTTATTAACAGGAACTCGTGTGTGGTGTGGAGGGACAATATCTCAGAAGGTCATCAAAATGTGAGACTGTTTCCTTGAAAGATTTCTGTGCTATTGTTTTAAAAATAATCATAATGAAAAAATGGTATTTATAGATATGTCAATGTGAAATTGAAAAAAAAATTCTATTTTTTAGGCAAAGAAATCTGACATTTCCAGAACACCTGTTGCTCATTGTTACCCTACTGGTAAGTGGTGGGGTCTGCATGGGTTTTGAACTCAGTTTAACTAGAAAGCCTGGGTTTTTAAGTAAAAACATATGGAAGTTGCAAGTTTACAGGGACAGAAACTTTAGTTTTGCTTTTACTGTTTCATTATTATAATTTCATTATTTCATCCCTTTGTGTACCCTTTAAGCTGTTCTCTGGTGGCTCAGCTGGTAAAGAATCCCTCTGCAATGTGAGAGACCTGGGTTCGATCCCTGGGTTGGGTAGATCCCCTGGAGAAGGGAGCAGCTACCCACACCAGTATTCTGACTTGGAGAATTCCATGGACTATATAGAAAGAGTCGCAAAGAGTCAGACATGACTGAGCTACTCTCACTAGATCACTAGTCTACCCTTTGGGGGTGGCTCTGGGGCTCCACTGCTTTTACTTTCATATTCTGGTAGAACTTCATGACAGAAAGTGTATAGATATTAGGAGTACAACTCCTACACCCGGAAATCTGAGAAAATTTGGCTACTAGGGACTCCATTAGGCTGATGCTAATTATCCCTCATGTTAATTTGTTATTTATTATTTAGTAAGGATCAGTACAATTGGGTATTATTAGTACTCTTGCCTGGAAAATCCCATGGACGGAGGAGCCTGGAAGGCTGCAGTCCATGGGGTCGCTGAGGGTCAGACACGAGTGAGCGACTTCACTTTCACTTTTCACTTTCATGCATTGGAGAAGGAAATGGCAACCCACTCCAGTGTTCTTGCCTGGAGAATCCCAGGGACGGGGAAGTCTGGTGGGCTGCCATCTATGGGATCACACAGAGTCGGACATGACTGAAGTAACTTAGCAGCAGCAGCAGCAGCAGCACTCAGATGATAGAGGAAGGAGCAAATGGCCATAGTTCATAACCTGGTGGAGTTCTACAATTGTTCTCTAATGTCTTTCATTCGAGTTCTTAGTGAAGAGCCATTTCAAACAGTTGGCTCCTTACATTCATCCACCCTGGAGTGAGGCCAAAGGGAAGGGGGTGGAAATCCACTATTCTAGCTACTAAATTGCCCTTTTCTTATCACGGTTTTGTTTATAGGGCCGAAGTTTTAGTTGATAAAGAGTTCTGAGAACCACAAATTTTATCTAAAAAAATTCCCTTTCAAAACCCAGAAACATGTCTTTTTAAAATCTGTCCTGTTCTGTCCTATTAGGGCATGATGGATCCACCAGCATACAAATATTTTCTATAACTTTGTGCCTTAAAAGATTCTCCCTTGATTCAGTATTTCAGTGTTGTTACTGTTTTGTTTCTCTGTGTCAGTCTGTAAGCTCTTCAAATTCATTGTCTTTAGATAGTATATCTACTTTGTTATCTTTTATTTGCTCCATCTCATTCCATTCCAGTTCCATCTCTACCACTCTACTGAATCTTGTCAACTTTACTGGTGTTCTACATTTTGACAACTCCTCTGTTCATTTTTCTCTTGTCACTTATCATCTTATTTGAAAGTAGTGCAAGATCTATTTGACCATTCCCTTTGTTCCAACTTCTTTTTTTTGTCTTAAAAATACTGTTTCTGGCTATTGAGTTAAGAATGATCAGGAGGGGGCCAAGAATGGATTTTAGGAGATCTATGGGAAGGTTGTTGGTGATATAAATTTGATGACAGAAATAGTAGATTGGATTCAGGTATTCACAATGGTGATAAATATAAATGAATATGAAAATGATACGAGGTAAAACTGGAAGTTCTTGGGGACCGATGGACTTTAGTTCAGTTTTGAACATGCTGATATTCCTGAGGAGCTCCTGAGACATTCAAATAGAGATACTGAGTAGACATTGCCCATAGTGAGATATGCACCTCAGAGGAGAATTCTGAGACAGAACTACTTTAGAGTATCATCAATTTAGAATTTATTTGAGGCAATGGACTTAGATACGATCACTTAAGGTCAGAAGGGTAAATTGAAAGAGAGGCCTTAGGAAGAAACCTACTATAGCCTATAATGTATTTTGCTTCTTTATTCACTTAAAAGAATGGCTATAGAGTAAGTCTGGATATATAGGAAGTGACAAGATAATAACTCTTGGAGTTGTTCTTTTTATTCTTTATCCCATGTGATACGTTTTTCTTTCAGATTGTGATGAGACTTAATGTAGTTGAAGGCACACAAGCTGTAGATTTTGTCACACCTGTCACTCTACTTTTAATAATACATTTCCGCAATAGCAAAGTCTTGCATGATGTATAAAGTCAATATTAAGTATAATAATGCTGTATTTGATTATGATGATGAAGTTTGACATAAATATCTTTCTTCTATCTTAAAAGAAAAGTTTTGCTACAGCTATGAAATTCATTTAGTGCTTTGCTCTTGTCTGGGAATATCACATTCATTCTTACCCTTAGCTGCTTTTGAAATGCTTTAATGTTTGAGGTTGCAGTAAATAATAGTGTTTCTTTATACTCTAAACAAATGGAATTTAAAAAAATATTTTAGTAAACATATAAACCCACAGTAGAAAACTAAATAACAAGATGTATACCATACTTGCATTGGGAAAAATGAATATATACATATAGAAAGTATGCTAGCATTTAGAATCAGAAAATGAAAAACATTCATTTGCCATAAAGGTTCTTAGATGAATGGCATCTTCCTAATGTCTAATAGTACTAATTTATGTGGATATTAGTCCACATAATTTCATTGAAATATTTTTTACATGTGGAGAAAAGAAGTGCGAAAACAAAGGAAATAAACCAGAATCATTTTAGTACCCTTAAATGTAACAAACTACTTAATTACTCGGAAAATATTCTTTTGCTTGAGTATCATCTTTTACTAACATACATCAGTCATTTTTGTGAACAAAAAGGAAAGTGATTCAAGGATGGATTTAAGTTCTTGATATATATGTGGAAAGAATGGAAAGAGTTTCTATTAATCTTTTGTAGTTAATTTATATTTTCAAATGATATTTGATAACCAGATTTTCCAATTTAGTATTTTGAGAAAATGATAAATGAACTACAAAGTAATTGATGATAAAACACCTTTCCTTTGTTTTTTTTTTTTTTTTAAACTGTGACGTTCATATGTTTAATTCTTATGCCAAACTTGTTTTCTGATGAAGACAGCATTGTGCTTTATGCAAGAATGGAAACTTCAAAATAATCACCATAAAGCTTCTAAGACTTATGGGAGAATAAACTAGGATGGTCCACAGATATAAGATGAAATCCACAATGTTGGAATAATAAATGTTTAGAGCAGACCAGACTAGAAGACAAGCCCAAACCACCATTAGAAGAATGAAATATGATATGGTCCAAGATGTATCCTTAAAGTTTTGTCTCAACCCTCAGTCTGAATTGTGAGGATTGATCTTCAGTTCAGTCCAGCCAGCAGAAATTGACTGTGCAATTTTCCGTTGTATTTATTGTACAGACTATGTACATTCTAGAAGGTTCCTTCAGTGCTACACTGTTGTACTTTTTGTCTCAGCAATTTGAGGGCGTGCAAATTCCACAAAGTCATCAATAAGAACAGGCCATGCTCCTTCTTCATCATAATTAGACATGTCATCTGCAATCATTGTACTGAAGTCTAAAAGAAGATTCCAAGTATCTTTTGGTATTGATCTTTTATGATGTTCCAACAAAAATTTATTCCATAAGTCTAAGAATTTAAATCTTCCATTAAGCACTAAATTCCAGTAGGCAATGGCCATTTCTAGATCTAAACCTTTTTGTCCTGGATTCTTCGCAAAATTAAAAGTAAACTGGTAGAAATCCTTAAATCGTCCCGGTTCTTTCAATTCTTGCTCCATCTTGGGTATCTGGGCCTTTAGTTTTTCTATGCTGTCACATCCTAATTCTGTCATGCCATCCATGAACTCCTGTTTGGAGAACTCGCACTGTGTTGCTGCTCTGAACTTCCACGCGATGATCAACACACTGATGCTGGCTGGATCGAGGGCCAGGTCATCACAGAACTGCTGTATACCATCTATTCCAATTTTATTTTCATCTTGAGGATCTTTGTATCTACTGTATAGTTGTTCTAACTTCTTCCTGTCCAATGATCCTTTTACACTCTCTCGTATATAAAGTTCAGGATTTTGAAAAAAATTGTCTGTTGCAACATCTAACTTCCAGTCATTTTGAGACAGACAACTTACTGCTGTTTTTTCACTAGATTGTGTGAAGATCATAAACTGACGAACTTTATCCTTCTGCGATGATTTCAACTTGTTCATGTTGGTGTCCTCCAGGCCTCTCAATACCTTTCCTTTGGAATTCATTGTAGAAAAGTTCAAAGCACAATAAGGCACGTTTTTCATTTGTGGTAGATATAATCCGGGTAAAGAATTTTTCTGGATATATAAACATATATTGGAAAATCTGCTTTTCAAAAATGTTTCCAGAAAATCATTTAATTACACAGTGTAAATAAATCTATATTAAGCTGCTGCTGCTGCTGCCAAATTGCTTCAGTCGTTTCCGACTCTGTGCAACCCCATAGACGGCAGCCCACCAGGCTCCCCCGTCCCTGGGATTCTCCAGGCAAGAACACTGGAGTGGGTTGCCATTTCCTTCTCCAATGCAGGAAAGTGAAAAGTGAAAGTGAAGTTGCTCAGCCGTGTCCGACTCCTAGTGACCCCATGGACTGCCGCCTACCAGGCTCCTCCTTCCATGGGATTTTCCAGGCAAAAATATTGGAGTGGGGTGCCATATTAAGCTGATATCAGTATATTCAGTATGTATAAACTTCAAAATATCTGAAACATCCCTTATTTCCTATTATTAATAAAACACTTGTGGACCAATTTAAATTTTTTTTAAATCATAAAGTACACATACTATTCTCTTTGCAAATGATGATACCTGTTTTCTTACATTTCTCCTTCTAATGACTTAAACTGATCAGGTTATCTTGAATGCATAATACATGGGTGTGTGCTTAGTTGTGTCCATTCTGTGCAGCCCCATGGACTGCAGCCCACCAGGCTCCTCAGTCCATGGGATTTTCTAGGCAAGAAACTGGAGTGGGTTGCCATGCTCTCCTCCAGATGATCTTCTGGACCGAGAGACTGAACCCTCATCTCTCGCATCTCCTGCATTGGCAGGCAAATTCTTTACCACTAGTGACACCTGGAAAGTCACAGTGAATGCATAATACTCAAGCTAAAACCACCACACTGAAAAATTTGTTACTTCAAGCAAAGAAATTTTAACTCAGTGACTCTAGAACCACCCTGAACTAGACCGCAGCTCTTCCCTCTGTAATCCCAGGAAGGTGTTTAGGGCCCAGACTGTTGAGGAATGATTTTGCTGGCATTCTGAGGATGATTTTCCCACTGAAAACCCTAAATCTTCATCTTCTGGGCATGCTTTCTTCCTGGAAATGTATACTGTTACAGAAAATATGCATTCATCTCAGTTGTGTTAAGAAGCTAGGCTAAAAATCAAGTTGATTAGGTTTGTAAAATGGTATGTTTCTTTCCTTTTGGTTTGATCTGAGATTTATTTTCTCATTATTCTTGAGCTCTGAGAGATATCTGGTTGTAATAGAAAGTAACGTTGATACCTTAGTAGAAGGTATACTGCTCTTCAGGTCAGAACTAGACACACATGGTGATTTAGTTGAATTGAAGAGGAAACCATGGCATTTTTGCTCAGAAGTGACTACTTGAAATTAAAAAAAAGTGCCTGTCAGTCTGTTGCTGTATATCCTGTGTAGATTGCAATTTTGTTTAGCTCTGTAAACCTTACTTCCCACCACCATCCCAAGCATTCTTGTGCCCTCATTTCTCTTAGCATATACTTCACACCCCTAGAGCCAGACATCCTGGAATGTGAAGTCAAGTGGGCCTTAGGAAGCATCAGTATGAACAAAGCTAGTGGAGGTGATGGAATTCCAGTTGAGCTATTTCATATCCTGAAAGATGACGCTGTGAAAGTGCTGCACTCAATATGCCAGCAAATTTGGAAAACAGCAGGGCCCACAGGATTGGAAAAGGTCAGTTTTCATTCCAATCTCTAAGAAAGGCAATGCCAAAGAATGCTCAAACTACCACACAATTGCACTCAATCTCACACGCTAGTAAAGTAATGCTCAAGCTTCAGCAATATGTGAACCGTGAACTTTCAGATGTTCAAGCTGGTTTTAGAAAAGGCAGAGGAACCAGAGATCAAATTGCCAACATCCACTGGATCATGGAAAAAGCAAGAGAATTCCAGAAAAAAAAAAAAAAAAAACCCATCTATTTCTGCTTTATTGACTATGCCAAAGCCTTTGACTGTGTGAATCACAATAAACTGTGGAAAATTCTGAAAGAGATGGGCATAACAGACCACCTGACCTGCCTCTTGAGAAACCTATATGCAGGTCAGGAAGCAACCGTTAGAACTGGACATGGAACAACAGACTGGTTCCTAATAGGAAAAGGAGTATGTCAAGGCTGTATATTGTCACCCTGCTTATTTAACTTCTATGCAGAGTACATCATGAGAAACGCTGGGCTGGATGAAGCACAAGCTGGAATCAAGATTGCCGGGAGAAATATCAATAACCTCAGATATGCAGATGACACCACCCTTATGGCAGAAAGTGAAGAAGAACTAAAGAGCCTCTTGATGAAAGTGAAAGAGGAGAGTGAAAAAGTTGGCTTAAAGCTCAACATTCATAAAACTAAGATCATGGCATCCAGTCCCATCACTTCATGGCAAATAGATGGGGAAACAGTGGAAACAGTGGCTGACTTTATTTTTCTGGGCTCCAAAATCACTGCAGATGGTGACTGCAGCCATGAAATTAAAAGATGCTTACTCCTTGGAAAGAAAGTTATGACCAACCTAGACAGTGTATTAAAAAGCAGAAACATTACGTTGCCAACAAAGGTCCATCTAGTCAAGGCTATGGTTTTTCCAGTGGTCATGTATGGATGTGAGAGTTGGACTGTGAAGAAAGCTGAGCACCGAAGAATTGATGCTTTTGAACTGTGGTGTTGGAGCAGACTCTTGAGAATCCCTTGAACTACAAGGAGATCCAACCAGTTCATTCTAAAGAAGATCAGCCCTGGGATTTCTTTGGAAGGACTGATGCTAAAGCTGAAACTCCAATACTTTGGCCACCTCATGCGAAGAGCTGACTCATTGGAAAAGACCCTGATGCTGGGAGGGATTGAGGGCAGGAGGAGAAGGGGATGACAGAGGATGAGATGGCTGGATGGCATCACTGACTCGATGGACAAAGGTTTGGGTGGACCTGGGAGTTGGTGATGGACAGGGAGGCCTGGTGTGCTGCGGTTCATGTGGTCACAAGGAGTTGGATACAACTGAGTGACTGAACTGAACTGAACTGATACTTCACACACAACTTATTCAACAAATTAAATAAGGTTATCTTATTTCATTGCATAATATTTTAAATGAGTTAGAAACAGGATATCCTGACTTCTATACTAGGAATTTAGAAATAGTGTTATATACTGACATTTAATATTTCAAAGAATTTCTGATTGAAGTAGTTTTTACTCTTAATTATGAATATTTCATAAAATTGAATGAAATTATAAACATGTAGTAACTATATGGACAACGCTATGTCTCCAGTTTTTCATTTATATCTTGGAAGAAATTCATGAATTTATCAATGGAATGTTCTAAATATGCAGGAAGCAGAGAGTGTAGCATAATGAGTAATGGATTAACAATGTCTTCTAGCATTTTTTTCCTCCTCTAGAAATTTCCTTTCAGTGTCTGTGCATTTTTCTAATTTGCGGTTTGCTTTTTCTTGTTAATTTTTAGATTCTTTATACATTTTATCTAACAATTCTTTGTTGCTGATATTAATAACACACATCTTCTCCCAGTTTGTATCTTTTGTTTTCAGTTTATTTTGAAATGATTGTAGTTTCACAGGTAGCTGCAAAAATAATATCGAGAAGTCCCATGTATCCTTCACCTAGTTTCCCAGAATATAACTACAGAACAATATCAAGACCAGGAAATTGACATTGGTACCAGGTGTGTATGGTTCTATGTCATTTACCTTTGATATGTCAGTTTGTATCCACTGCCACAGTCAAGAGAGGGAACTATTAACACAGACATCTCCATCATGCTATCCCTTTTATCCATAATCCCTAACTCCTGGCAACTATTAACCTGTTATCCAACCCTATAATTTTGTCATTTTGAGGAAGTATATAAGTGAAATCACACAGCATGTGGCTTTTGGGAACTAGCATTTGCAACTGAGCATAATTTTCTACATGGACCATTATGTCTCCCATTCCCATCTGCATGTCTTGTATTCTTGCTTTATGACATAAGCTTAAACCTTCAATATCATGTTTAATAGCAATGGTGAGAGTGGATATCTCATCTTTTCTTGATCTTTGGGAATAAGTATTAAGTCTTTCATCATTATATATTATTTTGGCTGTAGGGTTTTTGTAGATATTCTTTATCAAGTTTAAGTTCCCTGTTTTATGAGAGTTTTTTTTTTTTTTTTATTATGCATGGGTGTTTTAATTTTGTCAAATGAGTTTTCTGCAGCAATTGATTTCATCACAGGATTTTCTTCAGATTGCTAATACAATGAATTACATTGTTTGATTTTCAAATACTGAACCAGTCTTACATCTTTGGAATAAATTTCATCTGGTCAGTTATATGATTCTTTGCATATATTTTTGAACTCTATTAGCTAATACTTTGTTAAGGATTTCTATACCTATATTCATGAGAGATAATGGACTGTAGTTCTCTTTTAATTTTTTTTAGTATTCTCTTTGTCAAGCTTTTGTATCAAGATCATATTAACTTCACAAAAGCTAAGGGGTAGATTGTTGATTTGAAAATATCCTTTTTTTCCTAATGCAAACATTTGATGCTATAAAATCCTCTCTGCTCTGCTTTAGCTGTGTGCCACAATTTTTCATTTTTAATATATAAAATTAATTATTAGAGATAATGGCTAGTTAAATTTATCAATATATTTTAATCAATTCCAGTACTTCCTTAAGTTATTATATCTTTCTATCCAAAGATAGTATAAAATTAAATTTTAGAGTCATATTTATCCAAATACTTACTATCATGTAGATATAGGCAAAGAGTAATTTGGTAATGTAAGCAAATTGAAAACAGAGGAAATAACTCATAAACATGTATTTAAGTTCAAAAAAGTGGAAGTTGGATAATGGATAATTTCATCTGAAGAATTAGATAACAGTCTTTTCCTCTTTTACTTATATATGGTTATTTTAAAAATATCTTTAATGTCTTTATAGTGCATAATTTGGGAAACATGTAGTTCTATATCAGGACAGTTTTGTCATTCTATCACTTCAGCTGAAAATGTTGGGGAATGAACTTGATTATAATCATTGTTTCTAGAAAATTGTGCATCATTGACATTCAAATTGTAAGTAAAAAATCGTTAGATTTATTGGGCCTTGTTCCTGCTTAACTGTCTTGTCAAGTCTGCACATCAACGATCTCAGATTAAAAGTCAGAAAAAGATTCAGGAATCAGTGAAAAAAAACCAAAAGACCACAGGTATAAAAAGAATGATGTTTTCAGAGTTAGTCCAACTCCTTCCTGACTCAGATAAGCAATTTTCTTTTATGTTCACAAACAGCAGGGCTTATATTGCTTTTGCACTTCTCCAAAATAATAGGCACCAGATTTTCATCTTTGCTAGTTTTTATTGTGCTGTGTTTATGCCAAAACAAGATAGGAAGCAAATAGTTCATTTAATTTAATTATATTTATGCTTAAAAAAAAAAAAAAAACTCAATTGTATGTTTAGATCCCACATCAGTTTCTTCCATTAAATTCAGAAAATATTTATCTACCTATTATATATAAAACTTTGACAGACATTGTCTGGGGTATAAAGACTAAATATTGTCCTCAAACCATTCTTGGTCATCTCTAATGATTCCAAGCATTCAGGAAAAAGGAAGTAAACCTGTCCTCTTGGTTGCTATATACAATTTAACCATTTTTAAGAAATTGCTAAAAGTCTGAAGAGGGCAATTAAGCTTCCATATTTTTTTTTCTAAATGGAAATCAGCTGAACTTTGGAACAAAATGATATTTTTCTGCTGCTGAGCTACTCAGTGAGAATGAAACAACAATTGCTTTTGGAATGATTGTTCATAAGATAATGTTTCTTTTATTCTTTTGATAGTAAACAGATGGTACTATGTGTAAACTTTGTTTCTTATAAATGTCAATTGAGCCTTAAGGCCAAATGTTTTCTCATGTATGAAACCAACTCTTATATAACATAAAGAAGATGTCTTTCACACTTCAGAATGCTGACTGATCTGTAAATACATATATTTTATAATATCTTGGAATTATTAGTTATTTAATTTTGGCTCAAGCAGTATAAGAGCATTTATGCAGACTTTCTGTATGAGTCTATAAAAACAATAATGAACCATTACTGTTTAAGGTGGATGTCTTTCATTTTGTTTATTGAATCCTATCTCTGTTTGGGTAATACATAGCTGCAAAAAATTGCAATTTCCAAAATACACTACCTGTGTCAGTAAGGGAAATCAGAAGATTTGAAAAAGTAGGATTGATGTTCAACTTTTTGCTTAATATTCTCTCTAATACACAGTTACACTGAGTATGGAATATAATGTGAAGCTTGGTTTTTCCTATGGTACCAGAATATATTTTCTTTATAAGAAACTAATACACAGATCATTTAAATACCAGAATACTGAATACCCTAGTTCACAGATGAGAATCCCTACTTTTGTGTGACAAAATATCTTATCTTTACCTGGTAGATTTCATTTTATTGTCATGACAACTCTGCTTTTTAAAATTTTCCATTGGAGTATAGTTGCTTTATGATACTAATATTATGTTAGTATCTGCTATGCAGCAAAGTGAATCAGTTATACATATACATATATCCCCTATTTTTTTGGATTTAGTTCCCATTTAGGTCACCACAAAACATTAAATAGAGTTCCCTATGCTATACAGTAGGTTCTTATTAGTTATCTACTTTATATGTAGCAGTGTGTGTATGTTAATTCCAATATCCCAATTCATTCCCCTCTCTCTTTCCTGCTTGGTATCCAGAACTTTGTTCTGTATAACTGTATCTCTATTTCTGTTTTGCAAATAAGTTCATCTCTACCATTTTTCTAGATTCCACATGAAAGCAGTATTATATGATATTTGTTTTTCTCTTGCTGACTTACTTCACTGTTTGACAACCCTCCTACACTGTTGGCAGGAATGTAAATTGGTACAGGCACTATGGAGGACAGTATGGAGGTTCCTAAGAAAACTACAAATAGAGCTACCATATGATCCAGGAATCCCACTCCTAGGCATATACCTGGAGAAAACCATAATTCAAAAAGATACATGCACCCCAATGTTCGTTGCAGCAGTATTTACAACAGCCAGGACACGGAAGAAGCTAAATGTCTGTAAACAGAGGAATGGATAAAGATGTGGTACATATATACAATGGAATATTAATCAGCCATAAAAAGGAACAAAATTATCATGATGACCACACTCATGTGTGGTCATACACACTCACACATTCACAAAAATACAGAGCCCCTGATACTTTACTTACCTTAATGGATCTGTATGTGGAATTTCAAGTGGAAAATGTTTGAGAAAAGAAATTCTAAATAGAGAAAAATAGATGGATATATTCTCTGAATATTCAGATCATGTGAATAGTTTAATTAAGTTAATTATGACTCCAATATTTCCCATAACATCTGTGAAAGGGAGGAGACGATTACACTAGAACATTTTGTTGAAATGATGTCTTAGAAAATCAATCTAAAATATTTAGGTTCTAATCTATGAAGAGTAGGGGCAGTTGAAGATTAGACAGAATAGGCTAACCTGTTTAATCAGATTAGGCTACATACTCTTAACAAATTACCTCCAAAATTTCAGTGGCTTCACAAACAAAATTTTTCTCCCTGTTCATATCATAATTCAATGTGGGTAGGTGAGAAGCTCTGCTTCATACAGTCATTCACAGATCCAAGCTCTTCCACCAGCTGCTAGGGCCTCAGTGTTTTCCAATGAATCCTGTGCATCTAAGTTAAGGTATAAGAAGGTTTGCAGGGCCAAGACTGAATGGCTTTCTCTTCTGCCTTCATTATCTCCTAACTGATCTACATGGTCCCACCCAATCTCAGAGATTATGCATGACAGATAGTCTGGAAGAATTTTGGGATGGAAGAAGAGAGCATTTGGATATGGAGAGGCCAGTTAAAAGAGTAATTCAATGGTCCAGAGTAATCTAATTATTAGGATCTTGTTATAGAGAAGGCTAGGGCAAAACCCCACAACTTATATATCTCCACTCAGCATTTTGAGGTGACTGCATTTCTAATTCAGAGATACTGTTATGATATTGTTTAAAATGTGGCTTGTGAAAAAGATAAATTAAGGCATCCCTTGTATTTATCGGAATATATGTATTTATAGCCAGTTTCCCTATTGGCTCAGATGGTAAAAAATCTGCCTGCAATGTAGGAAACCTGGGGTTGATCTCCGGGAAGGGAAGATACTCTGGAGAAGGAAATGGTTATCCGTTTCAGTATTCTTGCCTGGAGAATTCCATGGACGGAGAAGCTTGGTAGGCTACAGTCCATGATTCTGCAAAATCGGACACAACTGAGTAACTAACACAACAACATAACCAGTTTACCTGCATTAATCAGAAGTTAATGGCAGAGAAGAGACAAAGCTAAAAACATTAAGCAGTCACTTGGTTTTTGGTAATACTAAGAACCGTTTGTCAAGGCAGGGGCTTTGCGTGTAGAAAATAAATAATAGACATACACCAAGTATAGGAATGGAAGAGAGGATCTCTAGCTGAGCACAGCAGTCCAATAGCTAGATGAATAATCTACTTTACCACAATTACATGTATTTGAAAGAGTAAAAACAATGAGCAAGGAGCAAGTTTTCTTATTCCTCAGTTGGGTAAGTAGCACCACAATGTGAACTCATTTGGCTACAAGCTCAGGAAGTTGTTTGGGTCAATCGCACCACTCACACCAGGTCCCGTTCTCAGAAAAGGCTCAGAAACCCATGAAGAAGAGGTTTATTTTTACTGCCCACACAACTAATTTTGACATCAGCTAATGGACTGTGTAGGTCACAATAAGCTGTGGAAAATTCTGAAAGAGGTGGGAATACCAGACGATCTGACCTGCCTCTTGAGAAACCTATATGCAGGTTAGGAAGCAACAGTTAGAACTGGACATGGAACAACAGACTGGTTCCAAATAGGAAAAGGAGTACGTCAAGGCTGTATATTGTCACCCTGCTTATTTAACTTCTATGCAGAGTTCATCATGAGAAACACTGGGCTGGAAGAAGCACAAGTTGGAATCAAGATTGCCAGGAGAAATATCAATAACCTCAGATATGCAGATGACACCACCCTTATGGCAGAAAGTGAAGAGGAACTCAAAAGCCTCTTGATGAAAGTGAAAGTGGAGAGTGAAAAAGTTGGCTTAAAGCTCAACATTCATAAAACGAAGATCATGGCATCTGGTCCCATCACTTCATGGGAAATAGATGGAGAAACAGTGGAAACAGTGTCCGACTTTATTTTTTGGGGGCTCCAAAATCACTGTGGATGGTGACTCCTTGGAAGGAAAGTTATGACCAGCCTAGATAGCATATTCAAAAGCAGAGACATTACTTTGCCAACAAAGGTCTGTCTAGTCAAGGCTATGGTTTTTCCAGTGGTCATGTATGGATGTGAGAGTTGGACTGTGAAGAAAGCTGAGTGCCGAAGAATTGATGCTTTTGAACTGTGGTGTTGGAGAAGACTCTTGAGAGTCCCTTGGACTGCAAGGAGATCCAACCAGTCCATTCTAAAGGAGATCAGTCCTGAGAGTTCTTTGGAAGGACTGATGCTGAAGCTGAAACTCCAATACTATGGCCACCTGATGCGACGATTTGACTCATTGGAAAAGACTCTGATGCTGGGAGGGATTAGGGGCAGGAGGAGAAGAGGACAACAGAGGATGAGATGGCTGGATGGCATCACCGACTCGATGGACGTGAGTCTGAGTGAACTCCAGGAGTTGGTGATGGACAGGGAGGCCTGGTGTGCTGCAGTTCATGGGGTCCCAAAGAGTCGGACACGACTGAGTGACTGAACTGTACTGAACTGAATGTGGTAGACATGGGCTTCCCTGGTAGCTCACTGGTAAAGAATCAATCTGCAATGCAGGGAGTGAGAGTTTGATCCATGGACCAGAAAGATTCCCTCGAGAAGGAAATGCAACCCACTCCAGAATTCTTGCCTGGGAAATCTCATGGACAGAGAAGCCTGGTGGTCTATAGTCTGATACTACTGCTGCTGCTGCTAAGTTGCTTCAGTTGTTTCCAACTCTATGAGACCCCATAGACGGCAGCCCACCAGGCTCTGCTGTCCCTGGGATTCTCCAGGCAAGAATACTGGAGTGGGTTGCCATTTCCTTCTCCAATGCATGAAAGTGAAAAGTGAAAGTGAAGTTGCTCAGCCGTGTCCGACTCTTAGCGACCCCATGGACTGCAGCCTACCAGGCTCTTCCATGCATGGGATTTTCCAGGCAAGACTACTGGAGTGGGGTGCCATTGCCTTCTGCGGGTCTACAGTCTATGGGGTTGCAAAAGAGTCAGACACGATTTAGCGACTAAACAAAATGTGGTCGACATAAATGTAATTATGGGAGGTCTTTCACCTTGCTTTTTATCTGCACTTGAGAACTGGAGGTAGACAAAGACAATGGAATTGTCTGAGATTATTCACTTAATTATTCATTCCCTATGATTTGAACAGAAAGGACTACAAAAGGAAAGAACAGGTTAAAACAATTGTTAGAGGAGCTGAGGGAACAAATGTCAGGAAAGCTTCTATCAAAGAACTCAGTCTAACATATCAAAATGGATGGTCCTCAGTGTGCCTGGAGCAGCTTTACTGCTGTAGAAACTCTGGGAAGCTTTCACTCGTTCTCTCAGTCTGCATTTGTGAAGTGGATGGTTTGCCAGAACTTGCCAGGAAGCTGCCATGAAACGCAGATGTGTTCATGCAACTGACTGTACTTGTCTCAACAAATCCAGATTCTCCGGCTCTCAAAATTTCATGACAGTACCTCTCACTGGAAAACTCTAACCTTCGATAGAACCAAATAGGGGATCCTGTGAAATGTGGACCTTGATTTCTTTCCTGAGCCACACAAGAGCTCTTGAAATGGGCTGGTAGAGATGTCAGGTTGAGCACAGGTGATCCAGCATTCTGGCTTTTCCGCCTACTGATTTCTAGCTGAGCTTCAGATATATGCTCTGAAGTTTCTCCTTTGCTTTGATAATCTAAAGATGCTTACTCTGGTTAACTGAGGAAACTATATAGCATTTCTCTAACTCACACATAAGAGAGGTTCTCTGCAGATGAGGAGAAATAGAGTGAAGTTGAGTTTTGGGAAATTCTAAGATAAGACTGAGAGTCAGATGAATGGGAAAAAATCTATATAGTAGTAACTAAAAGCCCGAGGTAGCAGAGTCACTTGGCTAAACCTTCGTTTTATGCTTGAGGTAGTACAGAAATCCAGGATGGTGTTTTTCCTCTAGTATTTATTAATCAATTTAACACATACTTGCTGAGTGCCTACAATGGCAAACATCACCAGGCAGGAATTATAAATGCAGTGGAGAACTTGCAAACATAGCTCCTGTATTTAAAGTGTGCTTAGTTTTGTGAGGAAGACAGAAAATATGCTAATTATGAAGAGAAAGTACAATTATTCTTTGCACAGATTTTGTTTTGTTTCTTATCTAGTAAGCTTCTGAGCTACTTTAGGGTGAGAATAATGGCTGCCCATTTGTCATGGCTATGGAAAGAACGTATTTTTATTCATCTTGACATTCTGGGCACCTACGGCATAATAGGTTCCTAACGATATGCTTCTTCTTCTGCTAGCACATCCCAGTCTTTATTATTACTATTATTATTATTATTACAACATCATTACTTTAGTTTCAGAGCCAATTTTCAACCTACAGTTATCTTAAGAAGTTTTTATTTTTAACAGCTTCTTAATAAAATATTTCCCACCTGATTTTATCAACTTCATTCATAGGGCATAGTGCTTTGCATTTTTATAAGTCTAATGGGTCCTATTTGTTAATTTATTGGAATGATGTTTTATTTCCTTTTCACAAAATATTAAAACTTTTATATATTGTCTCCTCCTCTCCACCACTCAATATTGAGGACATCTGTATTTTATGTGGTTATATTCATGGTTCACATTATTATCTGAGGAGTCTATTATTAATATAACACCACGAATGTGTATTTCAATTGACTTTCCTTTCCTGGCAACAGCGCTAGAGTGACTCTAAGGAAACGACAAGCGGAAGAATAAAAATAAGGATGAGAGAGGAGAAGATAATTAAAATTTCCTCTGAAAAACATGACAAAAGACTATTCTTTTGGTAAGTTTAAACAAGCTAAAATAATTTATAGAAAATTATACACATTAAAATATACATTTATAGTCAATAATGGTGCTTAAGTACAGATAGTTCCTATATAGTGTTTTCATTCACTAGAATTGTTTTCACTAAGGGGAAATAAATATTCAACCTTTTCTTGTTCATGCTCATTTATGGCAATAGCCTGCTAAGTTTCTTCAGTCTTGTGCAACTCTATGCGACCCTATGGACTGTAACCTTCCAGACTCCTCTGTCCATGGGATTGGGTTGCCATTTCCTTCTCCAGGGGATCTTCCCAACCCAGGGATTGAACCCGCATTTCTTAGGCTTCCTGAATTGGCAGTCAGGCTCATATCACTAGCGACTAGGAAGCTTGACAATTTCATTGTTGAATACCACAAACATTAGTTTTAAATTGTATCAGTATATATATTTATATGTACATGTAGTAATTATGTACAAGATGATGCTGTGAAAATGCTGCACTCAATATGCCAACAAATTTGGAAAACTCAGCAGTGGCCACAGGACTGGGAAAGGTCAGTTTTCATTCCAATCCCAAAGAAAGGCAATGCCAAAGAATGCTCAAACTACCGCACAATTGCACTCATCTCACACGCTAGTAAAGTAATGCTCAAAATTCTCCAAGCCAGGCTTCAGCAATACGTGAACTGAGAACTTCCAGATATTTGAGCTGGTTTTAGAAAAGGCAGAGAAACCAGAGATCAAATTGCCAACATCCACTGGATGATCAAAAAAGCAAGAGAGTTCCAGAAAAACATCTATTTCTGCTTTATTGACTATGCCAAAGCATGGATCACAATAAACTGTGGAAAATCCTGAAAGAGATGGGAATAACAGACCACCTGACCTGCCTCTTGAGAAACCTATATGCAGCTCAGGAAGCAACAGTTAGAACTAGACATGGAACAACAGACTGGTTCCACAAAAGGAGTACATCAAGGCTGTATATTGTCATCCTGCTTATTTAACTTCTATGCAGAGTACATCATGAGAAACGCTGGGCTGGAAAAAGCACAAGCTGGAAGCAAGATTGCCGGGAGAAATATCAATAACCTCAGATATGCAGATGACACCACCCTTATGGCAGAAAGTGAAGAGGAACGAAAAAGCCTCTTGATGAAAGTGAAAGAGGAGAGTGAAAAAGTTGGGTTAAAACTCAACATTCAGAAAACAAAGATCATGGTCCCATCACTTCATGGGAAATAGATGGAGAAACAGTGGAAACAGTGTCAGCCTTTATTTTTTTGGGCTCCAAAATCACTACAGATGGTGACTGCAGCCATGAAATTAAAAGACGTTTACTCCTTAGAAGGAAAGTTATGACCAACCTAGATAGCATGTTGAAAAGCAGAGACATTACTTTGCCAACAAAGGTCCGTCTAGTCAAGGCTATGGTTTTTCCAGTGGTCATGTATGGATGTGAGAGTTGGACTGTGAAGAAGGCTGAGCGTCGAAGTATTGATGCTTTTTAACTGTGGTGTTGGAGAAGACTCTTGAGAGTCCCTTGGACTGCAAGGAGATGCAACCATTCCATTCTGAAGGAGATCAGCCCTGGGCTTTCTTTGGAAGGAAATGATGCTAAAGCTGAAACTCCAGTACTTTGGCCACTCATGCGAAGAGCTGACTCATTGGAAAAGACTGATGCTGGGAGGGATTGGGGGCAGGAGGAGAAGGGGACGACAGAGGATGAGATGGCTGGATGGCATCACTGACTCGATGGACGTGAGTCTGAGTGAACTCTGGGAGTTGGTGATGGACAAGGATGCCTGGTGTGCTGCGATTCATGAGGTCGAAAAGAGTCAGACACGACTGAGTGACTGAACTGAACTGAATTGAAATATATACTACACTATAGTTGTTATATAAAAGAGCCACAGTTGGCCATTGTGTAGTGGCCCTGGGTTGTTTATTTCCTCACTTCATGTTGAGACATGGTGGTTCAAAAGCCTGTCAGTGCCAAACTTAGAATTTTAGGCATCCAATTATTTTTAAAGTAGCCCCTAAAGTAGATTTTTAGCTAATTAGAATCTGCCTGCTCTGCATACTTCACTGAGGAAACTTACCTCACTTCTGCTGGTCATTGATAAAATAGACATCAAGTTGCTATTGGAGAAGGGAATGGCAACCCACTCCAGTATTCTCGCCTGGAGAATCCCGTGGACAGAGGAGCCTGACGGGCCACAGTCCATGGGGTCGCGAAGAGTCAGACACGACTGAGTAATTAACACTAACACTACAAGCTGCCTGGCCCACTGGAATCCTCTGACTCTCAGAGACTCCTCGCCCTGCTGCTGAGCAGCACACCTCGACAGGTTTGCTCTCTCTGCTATCCCCTCTCTCCCAAGAGTTACCTTGTTGTCATCATCATGTACCTCTTGATAATCTCATGCTGCTGTTAAGTAGCTCTGTCCAACTACAGCCCAATAAAACTTGTGTATGTCACATCATATCTCTTTCCTTGATAAGGCCCCTCCAATCCTTCTATCCTATAAAATAATTATAATTACAATACTTAAATATAAAGATTGGGGAGCCTTCTCAATCATCCTGATAACTTTATTTTAATGGAAATTGGGGCTATAAGCTGGTATTAAAACAAATACATAAATATTTTTGCAAATAAAATTTTTATAGTCAGCTGTGTATGGTTATCAGCATTGCTATTCATCAGGAAATGCTAATCAAAACCACAATGAGATCTTACCTTGCACTTGTCAAAATAGCTGTCATCAAAGAGAACACAAATAATAAATGTTGGCAAGGATGTGGAGAAAACATCATCCTCATACACTGTTGGTGGGAATATAAACAGGTGCAGTCACTGTGGAAAATAATATGGTGGTCTTTCAAAAAACTAAAAGAAGTAGAACTGCCGTATGAGTCAGCAGTTCCACTCCTGCAGGTGCATACATACAAACAAACAAACAAACAAATAACATTAATTTGAAAAGATACAGGTACTCCAGTGTTCATGTTTTTGTTGTTCTTTAGTTGCTGAGTCATATCTGACTCTGTGACCCCATGGACTGTAGCTCACCAAGCTCCTATGTTCATAGGGTTTCCAAGACAAGAATACTAGAGTGGATTGCCATTTCCTTCTCCAGGAGATCTTCTTGACCCTGGGATCGAACCCCCGTCTCCTGCATTGACAGACAGATTCTTTATCACTGAGCCATCAAGGAAGGCCCCCCGGCCAGCCCCCACCGACCAATGTTCATAGCAGGATTATTTAAAATTGCCAAGATATGGAAGTAACCTAAGTCCATCTGTCCATCAACAGATGAATGGATAAAGAAGATGGAATACTATTCAGCCATAAAAAAACAAAACGTCACCTTTATCAGCAACATGGATGGACTTGGAGGGCATCATGCAAAGTCAGTAAGTCAGACAATGGCAAACACTGTATAATACCACTTATACGTGAAACCTAAAAAATACAACAAACTAGTGAATATAACAAAAAAAGAACTAGACTCACAGATATAGAGAACACATTATTGGTTACCAGGAAGATGAGCAAAGGGAAGGGAGGCAACCCAGGAGTCAGGGATCAAGAGGTATAAACTATCAGGTATAAAATAAGCTACAAGGATATATTGTACAATGTGGGGAATACAGCATTTTATAATAATTATAAATGGAGTGCAACTTTTCAATTTGTGAATCACTATATCGTACATCTATAACATAATATTATACATCAACTATACTTCAATGAAAATATTAAAAAATAAATACAGAATCATTATTATATGATATGGTTGCTGCTGCTGTTGCTGTCGATTCAGTTGTGTTCGACTCTGTGTGACCCCATGGACGGCAGCCCATCAGGCTCCCCTGTCCCTGGGATTCTCCAGGCAAGAACACTGGAGTGGGTTGCCATTTCCTTCTCCATATGATATGGTTACAATCCCTAATTGCTCAAGTAACCAAAAAGTTGGCTCATCTGTTAAAATGAAACATATTTTATTTATGTTTATTTGAACTTAAAACATATAAATATATTTTATTCACTCATATTTAGACATAGGGTTGAAACATTTTTTAAGTACATTTCTACTAATTGCAATTCTACTTTGTTATTTCTTACATATGCATTCTGAAAACATCAGTAATTTTCAGTTTCTGTTTTACTCAAGTAGAGTGAAATCTTCGACACTCTTGAGGTAATTTGTAGATAGAATCTTTCTGGATGTTTCAAGTTTTACTCTCATTCTTTTGCAGTTGTCTCCCAGAGCATGGCAACCTACTTCAGTATTCTTATCTGGAGAATTCCATGGACAGAGGAGACTGATGGGCTACAGCCCATAAGGTCCCAAAGAGTCAGACACCACTGAACTGACTTGGTGTGCACCACACGCAGTCTTTTGGCCTTTAATGTTGCAGAGAAATCTGGGCCAATTGTATCTTATTCTTTTTATGTTGTTATTTTTTTCCCCCTAGATGGCTGTAGGATTCTGTCTTTACCTTTTAACTGCAATAATTCTTCTAGGTATATTTTGATGTTACTTTCTTTTTACTGATTTCCTGAAATATAACACTTACTCAGATCTCAGAATGAATTTTATTAGATAAAGAGAGTTTCCCATTATTTTTTTGATTATTGTTTCTGCTCCATCTATTCTTATATAATTTGAGCATTGCCAATCTGTTTTCCATATGGTTTATTTTTTCTTTCACTTGTTTATTCCTTCTTTTTATGCTTTAGAATAATTCCTAATATTTTCTTCTACATCATTAATTTGTTTTTGTAATATCTAATATGCTTTCCACTTAATTATATATAAAATTCAGATACTGTAATTTAGAAAAAAATAAAATATGTTCAGTTGTACTTATTTTACCTTTCCATTTTATTGGTAATTTATTCTAGATTTATATGTTCAGTGCCTCTGTGTAAACATAAAGATATTTTAAGCTTTTTTTTGGTCCTTTTTTCTATTTTAAAGAAAAACAGTTCAGAATCTTTACAGTAGTGAAGACTGTATTCTTTGAAATTTGGAGTTTTTCTCCATGGCTTTTGGTGCTTCTGTTTTTACTCATTCTTACAGGCAACAGTCTATCCCAGCCCTACCATTCACTAGCTGAGTGATCTTTGACAAATTGTCTTGATTCTTTGTTCCAAAATGCCCTTATCTATAAAATAGGGTTTATAATAATAGTGCTCATTTCATAGAGTTGTTTTGATGATTAAGTTTGTCAATGCATTTTTTTTCTTCATCTTAGCTAAGAAGAGTGGTTGGCATAAAGTGGAAATTCAATAATCATTACATTGAAAGGAAAGAAGAAGAAAGGTTAGTTTCTAGGGGGAAAAAAAAGCTTTATTTTTTTCTATCCATGGCTCATTTTAATTTGCTATATGAGTGGTTCTCTTCTACTAGCACAAGTCTCATGACTGTTCTGGTCACTCTAGTACAGTTAAAACAATTCTCTGGCAAATCACAGAATCTTGTTTTAAGAACTAAAGTGTTTATAAATGCTTCAAAGTTAAAGCCTCTCCTTCCCCACAGTTTGAATGGCTTCAGGCTCAATGTCCGTTGTGGGTAAAGTAACTTTATCAGCATCTTTCATGTTTCCTGAGCTTTGTAGTCTTCCTCATCCCTCCTGGCTCACTGGCCCAGTTTCTGATCCTTTTCAGAATTTGGTGCTTGAAATTATGGAGTATAAATGGGGAGAATTAACATGCAGAAAAAGTCCTGCTTCTAATGTGACCTGGTATTGGAACTTTCCCCTTTGCAGATCACTGCCTTGTCATAGTGAAGGGGCCACTCACTGAAGCTATGAGCTGTGCTATGTAGGGCCACCCAAGATGGGTCGGTCATAGCAGAGAGGTTCTGACAAAATGACCCACTCCAATATACTTTCCATGAGAATTTCATGAACTGTATAAAAGGACAAAAAGATATGACACTAAAAGATGAGTCCCCCAGGTTGGAGGGTGTCCGATATGCTACTCAGAAAAAGTGGGAGAGAACTACTAATGGCCCAAGAAAGAATGATGTGGCTGGGGCAAAGAGGAAACACTGCTCATTTAAGATGCCCTGGAGAAGGGAAAGGCTACCCACTCCAGTATTCTGGCCTGGAGAATTCCATGGATGTATAGTCCATGGGGTTGCAAAGAGTTGGACACGACTGAGCCACTTTCACTTTCACTGGTGATGACAGTAAAATCCAATGCTGTAAAGAACAATATTGCATAAGAACCTAGAATGGTAGGTCCATAAATCAAGATAAATTGGATGTGGTCAGGCGGGAGATGGTAAGAATAAACATCGACATCTTAGGAATCAGTGAACTAAAATGGACGGGAATGGGCGAATTTAATTCAGATGACCCTTATATCTACTACTATGGGCAAGAATCCCACAGAAGAAGTGGAGTAGCCCTTATAGTCAGCAAAAGAGTCTGAAATGCAGTATTTGGGTGCAACCTCAAAAATGACAGAATGATCTCGGTTTGTTCCCAAGGCAAGCCATTCAACATCATAGTAATTCAAGTCTATGCCCCTACCACCAATGCCAAAAAAGCTGAAGTTGATCAGTTCTAGGAAGACCTCCTAGAACTGACACCAAAAAAAGATTTCCCCAATTTCATCATTGGGGATTGGAATGCAAAAGTAGGAAGTCAAGAGATACGTGGAGTAACAGGCAAGTTTGGCCTTGGAGAATAAAATGAAATGGGGGAAAGGCTAACTGAATTCTGTCAAAAGACTTCACTGGTCATAGCAAACACTCTCTTTCAACAACACTAGATAAGTCTTTACACATAGACATCACCAAATGATCAATACCAAAACCAAATTGATTATCTTCTTTGTAGTTGAAGATAAAGAAGCTGTGTACAGTCAGCAAAAGAAGACCTGGAGCTGACTGCAGCTCAGATCATCAGCACCTCACAGCAAAATTCAGGTTTAAACTAAAGAAAGTGGGGAAAACCAGCAGACCAGCCAGATATAACTTAAATCAAATCCCTTATGAATATGCAGTGGTGATAGTGAATAGATTCAAGGGATTAGATCTAGTAAACAGTATGCCTAAAAAACTATGGATGGAGGTCCATCATTTTGTACAGGAGGCAGCAAACAAAATCATTCCCCTAAAAACAAAAGCAAAAAGGCCAAGGGTTGTCAGAGGAGGCTTCACAAATAGCTGAAGAAAGAAGAGAAGTGAAAAGCAAGGGAGAAAGGGAAAGGTACATCCAACTAAATGCAGATTTCCAAAGAACAGCAAGGAGAGAAAATAAAGCCTTTTGCAATGAACAGCGCATAAAACTAGAGGAAAAAACAGAAGGGGAAAGACTAGAGATCTCTTGAGAAAAATTGGAAATATCAAGGTAACATTTCGCCCTTAAATAGGCACAATAAAGGACAGAAATGGTAGAGACCTGGTAGACATTGAAGAGATCAAGAAAAGATGGAAAGAGTACATGGAAGAGCTGAACAAAAAAAAGATCTTAATGAATTGGATTACTATGAAATTGTGGTCTGGAGTGTGAAGTCAAGTGGGCCTTAGGAAGCACTGTTGTTAATAAAGCTAGTAGGATGCGACAGAATTCCACTAGAGCTATTCAAAACCCTAAAGGTTGATGCCATCAAGGTGTTGTACTCAATATATCAGCAAATCTGGAAGACCCAGCAATGGCCACAGGACTGGAAAAGGTCAATCCTCATCCCAACTTCCAAGAAGGGTAGTAATAAAGAATGTTGAAATCACTGGACAATTACACTCATCTCCCATGCTAATAAGATATAATTATTTCATGCTTAAAATTTTGTATGCTAGACTTCAGTGTTATGTGAACCAAGAACTTCCAGATGTCTAAGTTGGGTTTAGGAAAGGTAGAGGAACCAGAGATAAAATTGCCAACATTCACTGGCTCATAGAGAAATCAAGGGAATTCCAGAAAAACATCTACCATTGACTACACTAAAGCTTTTGAATATGTGGATCATAAAAAACTCTGGAAAACTCTTAAAGAGATGGGAATACCAGACCATCTTACCTGCCTCCTGAGAAACCTGTATGAAGGTAAAGAAGCAATAGTTAGAACCCTGTATGGAACAACTGATTGGTTCAAGATTGAGAAAGGAGTATGACAAGGTTGTCTTGTTGTCTCCCTGTTTGTTTAACCTATACGCTGAGCACACCATGAGAAATGCTGGGCTAGATGAGTTACAAGCTGGAATCAAGATAAGCGGCAGAAACATCAACAACCACAGATATACAGATGATACCACTCTATTGGCAGAAAGCTAAGAGGAACTAAAGAGCCTCTTGATGAGGAAGAAGGAGGATAGAGAGAGTGAAAGACCAGACTTAAAACTAAATATTAAAAAAACTAAGATCATAGCATCCAGCCACATCACTTCACGGCGAATAGAAGGGGAAAGGTCCTCTTCTTGGGCTCTAAAATCACTGCAGATGGTGACTGCAGCCATGAAATCAGAAGGCAACTGCTTGTTGGCAGGAAAGCTATGACAAACCTAGACAGTGTTGAAAAGCAGAGACATTACTCTGCTGAGAAAGGTCCATATAGTGAAGGCTATGGTCTTCCCAGTGGTTGCCTACAGTTGTGAGAACTGGACTGTAAAAAAATGGAGCACCAAAGAATTGATGCCTTTGGATTATGGTGCTAGAGAAGACTCCCGAGAGTCCCTTGGACAGCAAGGAGATCAAACCAGTCAATCTAAAGATAGGTAAACCCTGAATTCTCATTAAAGGGACTGATGGTGAAGCTGAAGCTACCATAAGTTGGCCACCTGATGCGAACAGCTAACTCATTGGGAAAGTCCCTGATGGTGGGAAAGATTGAAGGCAGAAAGAGAAGAGGGAGTCAGAGGATGAGATGGCTGGATGGCATCACTGATGCAATGGACATGAACTTGGGAAAGCTTCAGGAGATGGTGAGGAACAGGGAGGCCTGGCAGGCTGCAGTCCATGGTGTCACAAAGAGTCAGACACAACTGGGAGACTGAACAGCAACAAAAATTGTAACTTTATAGGCATATTGATGCTCAAAACTGACTTGTTTTGGGGACTTCTCTGGTGGTCCAATTCCTGGTCAGGGATTGAGATCCCACATGCCACAACTAAAGGTCCCATGTGCTGCAACTAAGCCCCAGTAGAGCCAAAAAAACAGCTGACTTGTTTTCTTGGCAGGCATTTTTAATTGTTTACAGGCTGATGCACTGAAAGCTCCACCATCTTGGATGTGGAACTCTACTTTAAACCTCTCTTGACCTCCCAGCCCTCCTTAGACCTAGGAATTTGCTAAGGTCCCCTTCACTTTGCCAGGCCTGAACCATTTAAATGGTCCTTTAAGATAACTAAAGCTGGGTGACTGTCCTGAAAATCCTCATCCTTGAGTGGCCAAACAGTGGTAGGAGTCTACTGTTAGAGCATTATTACAATCTGCCCCCATCTTTTAGTCCTCATTCTGTTTGAGTTCCTGGAGGACAGAGGATTTTCATTAAAAACTTACAGATCCACTAGGACCGAAACCCCCATAACAGATCAATACACCAAGAAGGAAAAGAGGGATCATTTTCTTTTTTTTTCACCAGGGTCATGTTACAGATTTGGCATTTGAGCTTTCTGTTGTGTCAGTGGCAGTAACTTACTGGAGAGTGTGTTGTCTGGAAGAAGACTGTGAAGATTCTGATACTAGATCCTAATGACAGGGCCCTTAGCAGACATGAGATAAGATTCAGCTTTGCGTGGTAAAATGGAATGTTCAGGGCTAAAGCAGTAGGACTCAGTTGTGACAGTCACAGCAGCAATGACATGAAAAATTCATGGGTGTCAGATGGTAGTAATGTCACCGTGGGGGCTACCTTGCCCAGCAAAGGCAGAGCATTAAATGGGTAACACTGTAGGTCCAAGAATACTTTAGGTACCCTAGGGAACCTCTATGCTTATTTTAGGAGACTGTGAAGTACTTATATGTTTAGATTTGCACAGCTGAGAGAAAGATCCAGCCTCCAAATGAGTCATCAATGTTACTACTATTTATGTTGTTCCATGTAGCTGACAAGGCTCTTCAAAAACATAGGTTATTTGTGAATTTTAATAACCTTTAAATGATAAACAGAGTAGATAATGGTACGTTAAGAAGTTAAATGCAATCACAATTCGGATTGAATCAGAGATTCTAGCTACTTTAAAAGTTTTAGAAAGTGGTATTAATTTTCAGAACATCAAACGACAGTAATTTTAGTGTTACTGAATGAATCAAAGTGTTTGTATAACTTCCAGATTTTCCTGAATTTTAAAATATTATTCTTAATTGTTTGCTGCTAAGTGGCTTCAGTCGTATTCGACTCTGTGCGACCCCGTAGACGGCAGCCCACCAGGCTCTCCGTCCCTGGGATTCTCCAGGCAAGAACACTGGAGTGGGTTGCCATTTCCTTCTCCAATGCATGAAAGTGAAAAGTGAAAGTGAAATCGCTCAGTCGTGTCTGACTCTTAGCAACCCCATGGACTGCAGCCTACCAGGCCCCTCCGTCCATGGGATTTTCCAGGCAAGAGTACTGGAGTGGGTTGCCATTGCCTTCTCCTCTTCATTGCTTAGTAACTGCTAAAATTTTAAATTCTAAGCACAGAAACAAAAATGTCCCTGCATTTCTTAATGAGAAGCCTAACGTATTTTAAAGGAAATTACAACTAGAAAACATCTGTAGTCTCCTACATTCTATTTTTAGAATCTGAAAATTATACATTATATTGTTACTATAAGAAGTTTTACCAAAAATTACAAAAATTTCATGGTTCTTATGTCAACTCTTTTGGCACTTCAATTACTTATCTGTTTTTAGATTTGTGCTATTCTTTCTATGTAAGTTGTTCTTTCCTATAACTAACTTATAGCAGTCATATCAGAATCCAAAATCTATTAAAACCAGACTAATATTCTTTTCCCTGAGAAATTTCTCTTGACCATATGAATCAGAAATAGATTCTCCTTAAATTCAGCTTTAATTGAATTCCGTGATGAATTTTATTTCATAGTATTTATTATGGAATACTTGGCAGTATACATGCTTCAACACCTGTCTAGACTCTATTACCAAATCTGAGCATGTTATAGGGGCTTCCTAAGTGGCTCAGTGGTAAAGAATCTCCCTGTCAATGCAGGAGACAGAGGTTTGATCCCTGGGTTGGGAAGATCCTTTGGAATAGGAAATGGCAACCCACTCCAGTATTCTTGCCTGGGAAATCTCATGGATAGAGGAGCCTGGTGGGCTGGCTACAGTCCATGGGGTCACAAAGAATTGAACACGACTGAGCGACTGAGCATGAGCCTGTTATATCTCCCAAGATGGGGTCTCTAGTATTGGACACTGTAGACAGCTGATGCTCAGTAACAGTATCAAATAGATAATTTTTGCTCTGCTTACAGACAACTTGACTACATGTTGAAAATCTGTAAATAAAATTTTAGACTTTTTATTTCTTAGAAGAAAGACAACACAGTAGGAAAGTAGACAAAGAATGGAAATAAGAGTTTCATAAAAGAGCAAATCTAAATGGCTATAAAATGAAAAGGTACCAAACTCACTGAGAGACTGGGGAAATGAGAAAGAAAATTATGATGTGAGATAACTTCCCACTCATCAGACTGGCAAAACTAAAAAAAGACAGTGATAGCATAACCTCTGGGAGTATGTGGGCAAAATGATCCTTCCTGAACTTCCAGTGAGAGACATGAGCTTGAGCAACTTCTTGGAAAGTTATATGACAACATAATAAGAATAAAAGAGTATTACTTTTGACCTGTCATTTCCACTTTTGGGAATGTATCCTCCAGAAGAAGATAAAAAAAATCCTGCTAGATTGATTATTACAACATTTTTGTAGTGCGAAAAGCTTGAAATAAAGTAAAAGCATGCTAGTAGGTGAATGGTTAAATACATTTTAATATATTACTTGAAATTATCCTGCCAATAAAATACTTAGTTCTGTAAATTTTGGCTCACAAAATAATGTTCAAAATTACATGAAGAAAGAGTCTGTAGAGTCATAGATGAGGCGAAAAGGTAAAGATTATTCCTGGACATACCAGCTCACTGAGTTCTCACTTCCCCTAACCTCTTCTAGTATGTGTCTGTATCATCTAGGATTTGTTGACATGGTGCTTTCTATCTCTAGCTGGCTATTTTAATGTGTATATCTTGCTTCCTTAGTCCCTTGATGTTTTATGTTTTCTCTTCACAATGTTATGGGCTTCCCAGGTAGCTCAGTGGTAAAAAAAAATCTGCCTGCCAGTGGAGGAGATGCCAGAGATGCAAGTTTGAGGCAAGTTTGATCCCTGTGTTTGGAGGATTCCCTGGAGGAGGAAATGGCAACTCACTCCAGTATTCTTGCCTAGGGAACTCCATGGACAGAAGAGCCTGGTGGGCTACAGTCCACAGAGTCACAAAGAGTCAAGACATGACTGAGCATGCATGCACTGCACTTCATAATGCTAAGATTTACTCTCTGTGCTTAGTAGGCAGACAGGAAATCTTTTTTGATTGGCTGGTTGTTTCCCTCAGTAAAACTTAACAGACCACAGACCCGAGGTCTTGGTATTTATCAGTAAAACCATTTCCTTTTCCTGTTCCATTGTGCATTGAGGGGTATATCTACTGTATTCAATTATTCAATCATCTTGCTGAAAACTGGGAGAGTCTATTTCTAACTGAACATAATAAAAAAGTAAAATCATTGCCATTAATAAATAACATAACATATGTGTCTGTTTTCCAAAAGTAAGCAGAGTTTGAGTGAGTATTCATGTTGTTCAAGATTAGGTAAATCACCACAGACAAGGAAATTTATGCCATAACTCATATGATCAGATGAAAACAACAGTCATTTTCTCCGCCAATGATTCCTATTAAATGAATTGTATGCTAACCATTTCCAATAATGAGTTGAGTTTAATAAATTATGTACTCTTCATAACTTTTTAATGTACATCCTTCCAAGACTGGCCTGTTCCCAGAAGGGAATTTATCAAACGGTTTCTGCACATCCGAAATAAAAGCAAAATGAATGAAACTGAGGTGATTGAAGCATAACTAGTGCTAATGGGATTGGTCTTGCTTCACTTTCTCTGTCACCCTCCAGACATGAGAAATTTCCTACAAGTGGCTCAATGTTATCTTTTTTTCCCGAGTCTTTGTTTTTCCTATAAATATTAGATATTGGCTACAGACAACAACAGGATAGTGTTTGCGATTGATCTGTGAAATTTTCTATTTCATGAAAAACTTTATTTCTGAAATAGAATATGTAAACTGAGGCCACTGAGAATATACAAACCCACACACACATGCACACCTAAAGATGTATATGAGAGACCATGGACAATATATCCAACAATTTCTTTTAATCTTTGACGCTGGTAGTATAACAAAGGAACATGAAAGGAGAAACAAATCACAAGTGATACTAGAGATACTTCTTAGGTTTTCAGAAACCACACAGAGAAAGTAGATTCTATTGGCTAAGACTCACTTAATAGCTGTAACATTCAGTTTTGCATTCTACACCAGTGATCTGAAGTCATCATTTTTTTTTATTATTCTCTTTATTATATAATCAATATAATTGAACAGACTTCTTTTAATTCAAAAATAAACTTGATTTTTGGAAGACATCATATAATTCTGTTGTTTTGAGGTGCTAAGTTATGTTCAACTCTGCGAACCATGGACTGTACCCTGCCGGGCTCCTCTGTCCATGGGATTTCCCAGGCAAGAACACTGGAGTGGGGTGCCACTTTCTTCTCCAAGGGATTTTTCCAACTGAGGAATCCAACTTACATCTCCGGCATTGTCAGGAGCATACTTTGCTACTGAGTCACCAGGAAAGCCCATTATATAATTAATCCCAATCCATTTTGTATCATCTAGTGTATAGAGAGAATATACTAGATTTTATTGGAAGGGAAAGAAGAATTCTTTATTAACTTTATATATAAATAGAAAGTTTATTTTCAAAAGATGACACTATTAAGATAAAGCATTTTTCAACGGTACAGGTGGTAAAGCAGGTGATTTTTGCACTTACTACCCCAAAGAGAAAGGAAAAATATACCCATTAAAATGCAGAGTTCGAGAGAATAGCAAGGAGAGATAAGAAAGCCCTCCTCAGTGATCAATGCAAAGAAATAGAGGGAAACAATAGAATGGGAAAGACTAGAGATCTCTTCAAGAAAATTAGAGATACCAAGGGAACTTTTCATGCAAAGATGGGCACAAGAGAGGACAGAAATGGTATGGACTTAATAGAAGCAGAAGATAATAAAAAGAGGTTGCAAGAATACATAGAAGAACTGCACAAAAAAGATCTTCACAACTCAAATAATCATGATGGTGTGATCACTGACATAGAGCTAGTTATCCTGGATTGCGTAGTCAGGTGGGCCTTAGAAAGCATCATAATGAGCAAAGCTAGCTAGCTATGAGCAAAGTTGAGCTATTTCAAATCCTAAAAGATGATGCTGTGAAAGTGTTGCACTCAATATGCCAGCAAATTTGGAAAGCTCAACAGTGGCCACAAACTGGAAAAGGTCAGTTTTCATTCTAATCCCAAAGAAAGGCAATGCCAAAGAATGCTCAAACTACTGCACAATTGCAGTCATCTCACACACTAGCAAAATAATGCTCAAAATTCTCCAAGCCAGGCTTCAACAGTATGTGAACCATGAACTTCCAGATGTTCAAGCTGGTTTTAGAAAAGGGAGAAGAACCAGAGACCAAATTGCCAACATCTGCTGGATCATGGAAAAAGCAAGAGAGTTCCAGAAAAACATCTATTTCTGCTTAATTGACTATGCCAAAGCCTTTGACTGTGTGGATCACAACAAATTATGGTAAATTTTAAAGAGATGGGAATACCAGACCATCTGACCTGCCTCTTGAGAAACCTATATGCAGGTCAGGAAGCAACAGTTAGAACTGGACATGGAACAACAGACTGGCTCCAAATAGGGAAAGAGGTACGCCAAGGCTGTATATTGTCACCCTGCTTATTTAATTTCTATGCAGAGTACATCATGAGAAACACTGCACTGGAAGAAGCACAAGCTGGAATCAAGATTGCTGGGAGGAATATCAATAACCTCAGATATGCAGATGACACCACCCTTATGGTAGAAAGTGAAGAACTAAAGAGCCTCTTGATGAGAGTGAAAGAGGAGAGTGAACAAGTTGGGTTAAAACTCAACATTCAGAAAACTAAGATCATGGCATCTGGTCCCATCACTTCATGGAAAATAGATGGGGAAACAGTGACAAACTTTACTTTACTCGGCTCCAAAATCATTGCAGATGGTGATTGCAGTCATGAAATTAAAAGATGCTTACTCCTTGGAAGAAAGTTTACGCCCAACCTAGCTGCTGCTGCAAAATCGCTTCAGTCATGTCCAACTCTGTGTGACCCCAGAGATGGCAGCCCACCGGGCTCCCCCATCCCTGGGATTCTCCAGGCAAGAGTACTGGAGTATGTTGCCATTGCCTTCTCCAGATGACCAACCTAGACAGCATATTAAAAAGCAGATACATTAGTTTGCCAATAAAGGTCCATCTAGTCAAAGCTATGGTTTTTCCAGTAATCATGTATGGATGTGAGAGTTGGACTATAAAGAAAGCTGAGTGCAGAAGAATTGATGCTTTTGAACTGTGGTGTCAGAGAAGACTCTTGAGAGTCCCTTGGACAGCAAGGAGATCCAACCTGTCCATCCTAAAGGAAATCAGTCCTGAATATTAATTGGAAGGACTGATGGTGAAGTTGAAACTCCAATACTTTGGCTACCTGATGTGAAGAACTGACTCATTTGAAAAGACCCTGATGCTGGGAAAGATCAAAGGCAGGACGAGAAGGGTATGACAGAGGATGAAGTGGTTGGATGGCATCACCGACGTGATGGACATGAATTTGAGGAAACTCCGGGAGTTGGTGATGGATAGGGAGGCCTGGAGTGCTGCAGTTTATGGGGTCCAAAGAGTCAGACATGACTGGGTAACTGAACTGAACTGAACTTAACCCCAGGTGATTAAGCCAACAGTGACGTGTTGCTTCAAAACTACCATATTAGAACTATTAAAGGAAAATTGGAGATAACACTGTATTTGCCAAACCAATTTCTTTTTACTCCTGGGCATATAACTTGACTGCATATCCCAAGTGATTAGACTGAGTTACATGACAAAGGTCGAGGTATTGGAATTTTTTCCCCTTTACCACTCTTTCCTCATTACTTGGCTGTATGTGATGGAGGTGAAACCACACTGGAAGAAGTCTGGGTTGTGGATGGTGGCATGGAGCAGAGACTTCTGCTGACTCAAATCTGACTACAGTGATCAAGGAATGAAACCCCACTGGGTTAAGGCACTGAGATCTTGTATGTTTGTTATAGTAGCTAGTTTTTCTGATTGATACATTATGTACTAGGCAGGATGCTTTCAGATGAAAAAGCCTCTTGATGAAAGTGAAAGTGGAGAGTGAAAAAGTTGGCTTGAAGCTCAACATTCAAAACACGAAGATCATGGCTTCTGGTCCCACCACCTCATGGGAAATAGATGGGGAAACAGTGGAAACAATGTCAGAGTTTATTTTTCTGGGCTCCAAAATCACTGCAGATGGTGACTGCAGCTGTGAAATGAAAAGACGCTTACTCCTTGGAAGGAAAGTTATGACCAACCTAGATAGCATATTCAAAAGCAGAGACATTACTTTGCCAACAAAGGTTTGTCTAGTCAAGGCTATGTTTTTTCCTGTGGTCATGTATGGATGTGAGAATTGGACTGTGAAGAAGGCTGAGCGCCGAAGAATTGAAGCTTTTGAACTGTGGTGTTGGAGAAGACTCTTGAGAGTCCCTTGGACTGCAAGGAGATGCAACCAGTCCATTCTGAAGGAGATCAGCCCTGGGCTTTCTTTGGAAGGAAATGATGCTAAAGCTGAAACTCCAGTACTTTGGCCACCTCATGCGAAGAGTTGACTCATTGGAAAAGACTCTGATGCTGGGAGGGATTGGGGGCAGGAGGAGAAGGGGACGACAGAGGATGAGATGCCTGGATGGCATCACTGATTCGATGGACGTGAGTCTGAGTGAACTCCGGAAGTTGGTGATGGACAGGGAGGCCTGGTGTGCTGCGATTCATGCGGTTGCAAAGAGTCAGACACGACTGAGCAACTGATCTGATCTGATGTGTGTATGTACAAAATAATTTATAGAATCATAAGAACATACAGACCTGGTACTCTGAAAACTGTTCAATTATAAGAACCAGAGTTTGGAAAATTGACATTGAATTATTGAGTCTTGGTTAATAAGAGGCTTTAAAAAATCATACTGTTAATTCTGTCTCCAAATCATCCAAGATAGGTGACTTATCTTTTTAAGACTTTAAGAAAAGAGTGGATTCCATAAGCTTCTTAGGTTTTCCTGTACTAAATAAACCTGGAAATGAGACGTATTATTCCATTCCATCCATGGGGGATGAAGAGAGGTGGTCACAAAACACTGTTCAAGAATAGGACCACATTCGTCTTGTTCATCAGGGTATCATCTGTCATAGTAACTGGCATGTAGTAGGTGCTTGATAAATATTTATCAAAAGCATAAATTAAAAAATAAGTCCACATTTTAATTAATTTTCAGCACATTTCCTCCTAATTAAATAATCCCAATTCTTATACAAGTCTACAGTACCATTTCTGCAATTCATAAATTCCAAAATCTTTTACAACAGAAAATTTAAAAATAACATACTTGGTAGCAAATCATAAACCTACTTTTTTGGTGGTAAACTTTGATCTAAACTGACATCATATATAGCCTTTATTGCACTAGTTATGCACAGTGATACAATTTTGTTGTAAAAATACTAATGTAACGTTGCCCCTTACTATCCTGGGGTATTATATAACATCAGGTATATGTACTGTTTTCCCTCACACATACCGCTCTGAAATTCTATACATATCAACATCAAGCCTCAAAGGCTTTGATTAAGACATTGTGGAATGAATTACTATTATCTCATCTTTTCAGTTATTTTAGACATCTGTTCAAAAGTTTCCCATATAACACTCTACTAAGATGTCAATCATTTCTCACAGATCAACATCAACACCTTTTGTTTTCCTTAGTTTCATTCCAAAGTTTTTCTAAAGTTTCCACATCTTTGCTCTTCAACCCAGAGGAACCACTTAGAAGATGGGGTAATTCAGCTTCTACGAACCTCCAGTTTTGACCTTTCTTTTGAGAGTGCTAACAAGGATTCCAATTAGTGTCAGTTGTTACGGTAAAGTTTTATGATTTTGACAGGGTATTATTTTAAAAGAAATAGAGTGTCCAGTCTACTCATTTCACATAGAACTGCGATGAAGAAACTGTAAGGTAATGATTCTGTATGTACCTACTATCTAGATAAGCCAAACTAATGATCATAAACTCAAAAACATCTAAGTTCTGTATTTGATTCCTTGATTTATTGGTATTG
Organism: Bos javanicus; assembly: GCF_032452875.1. Classification (NCBI taxonomy): domain Eukaryota; kingdom Metazoa; phylum Chordata; class Mammalia; order Artiodactyla; family Bovidae; genus Bos; species Bos javanicus. The sequence continues at coordinate 85,842,868 of NC_083874.1, read as the reverse complement.
GTTACTAAATACTTTTAAAATGCAGATATAGCTTTAATATGCAGATGGATTATATTATTATATTATATTATTTATATTATATTAATTATATAGTAAATATATATGCAGATATATTTAGTATAATATTACTTGGGAAAACGAACAGCATGCTTATAAAATTAAAATTACTTTAATTTCAAATAGGATAGTAAGACCAGAGGCTATACTGAAAATGTACCACAAAATTAGAGTAGAAAAGCAAGTTATGCAACTGTAACTTCAGTGAAAGTTTCCATGTATTTGAATTGAGCTAGCCTTACATGTAGACAAAATACAGTTTTTTTTTAAATGGCTACTTTTATAAGAAATATACATATTTTACACATAAACACACACATACAGAGAAATAATTTTAAAATACATATTTCTCCACTTATTAACTGTGTGAATGTGCATGAGTCACTAGAAATCTTTAGCTTCTTTATTGGTAAAATGAAAATGATAACAGTACCTACCACATAGAGTTGCAGTAATATTTAATGTTAAGTAGGCATACAATAGGGCTTTCCTGGGATCTCAGGTGGTAAAGAATCCACTTGCATTGCAGGAGACCCCGGTTCAATTCCTGGGTCTGGAAGATCCCCTGGAGAAGGGATAGGCTACCCACTCCAGTATTCTTGGGCTTCCTCGGTGACTCAGACAGTAAAGAATCTGCCCGCAATGCGGGAAACGGGTTTGATATCTGGGTTGGGAAGATCCCCTGGAGGAGGACATGGCAACCCACTCCAGTGTTCTTGCATGGAGAATGGACAGAGGAGCCTGGTGGGTTTACCGTCCATGGAGTTACAAAGAGTCAGACATGAATGAGCGACTAAGCACAAGCACATAAACACGGGCATATAATAAGTATTAAGTGATAGGACATAAAATAATAATGATAATAAGTTATCTGGATTTCCATTATACTTTAATTATTACAAAGAAAATTTTCTATGAGGGTAATTTTGGACTATTTAGTTATTTACTACTCAGTCTATATCTCTGATTCCTTGGATATATATTTTTTAAATTATTATTTTATATTGGAGTATAGTTAATTAACAATGTGTTAGTTTCAGGTGTACAGCAAAGTGATTCATATACATGTAAACATATACAAGTATCAACTAATTTTCAAATTCTTTTCTTGTTCAGGTTATTACAGAATATTGAGTGGAGTTCCCTGTGCTATACAGTAGGTCCTTGTTGGTTATTTATTTTAAATATAAGTGTGAAATGGCTTTTGAATAGAATAGTTTGAATTGAAGCACATTGGGTATCTGAATAGAAAAATTAGAAAGATAAGATATTGCAGGTAGGAGAAAGGAGAAACTATGGAGCAGTGAGTGAGCTAAAGAAAAACTTACCCACTAAATGTTATCAACTATAGCTATGCTATTATTGCCACATAATAATGGTATTATTAGTGACAAAATAGCTATTTTTTGTATTTTTATTATTAACCAATTTTCATGATATTTGCTAACACCTGCATGTCCACAGTCTTAAAGCATAATTGAAACCTTTTCAAAAGTTTCTTTGACCCATAAATTTTGTTTAGTTCTTATGTTAATAATATTTGGTTCATATGTATATTCTAGTATATTAGAATAAAAATAATGCATATCAGATCATGAACTCCTTATTGCCAAATTCAGACTTAAATTGAAGAAAGTAGAGAAAACCACTAGACCATTCAGGTATGACCTAAATCAAATCCCTTATGATTATACAGTGGAAGTGAGAAATAGATTTAAGGGACTAGATCTGATAGATAGAGTGCCTGATGAACTATGGAATGAGGTTCGTGACATTGTACAGGAGACAGGGATCAAGACCATCCCCATGGAAAAGAAATGCAAAAAAGCAAAATGGCTGTCTGGGGAGGCCTTACAAATAGCTGTGAAAAGAAGAGAAGCAAAAAGCAAAGAGAAAAGGAAAGATGTAAGCATCGGAATGCAGAGTTCCAAAGAATAGCGAGAAGAGATAGGAAAGCCTTCCTCAGCAATCAAAGCAAAGAAATAGAGGAAAACAACAGAATGGGAAAGACTAGAGATCTCTTCCAGAAAATTAGAGATACCAAGGAAACATTTCATGCAAAGATGGGTTCTATAAAGGACAGAAATGGTATGGACCTAACAGAAGCAGAAGATATTAAGGAGAGGTGGCAAGAATACACAGAAGAACTGTGCAAAAAAGATCTTCACAACCCAGATAATCATGATGGTGTGATCACTCACCTAGAGCCAGACATCCTGGAATGTGAAGTCAAGTGGGACTTAGAAAGCATCACTATGAACAAAGCTAGTGGAGGTGATGGAATTCCAGTTGAGCTATTTCAAATCCTGAAAGATGAGGCTGTGAAAGTGGGGCACTCAATATGCCAGCAAATTTGGAAAACTCAGCAGTGGCCACAGGACTGGAAAAGGTCCGTTTTCATTCCAATACCCAAGAAAGGCAATGCCAAAGAATGCTCAAACTACTGCACAATTGCACTCATCTCACATGCTAGTAAAGTAATGCTCAAAATTTTCCAAGCCAGGCTTCAGCAATACGTGAACCGTGAATTTCCTGATGTTCAAGCTGGTTTTAGAAAAGGCAGAGGAACCAGAGATCAAATTGCCAACATCTGCTGGATCATGGAAAAAGCAACAGAGTTCCAGAAAAACATCTATTTCTGCTTTATTGACTATGCCAAAGCCTTTGACTGTGTGGATCACAATAAACTGTGGAAAATTCTGAAAGAGATGGGAATACCAGACCATCTGACCTGCCTCTTGAGAAACCTATATGCAGGTCAGGAAGCAACAGTTAGAACTGGACATGGAACAACAGACTGGTTCCCAAATAGGAAAAGGAGTATGTCAAGGCTGTATATTGTCACCCTGCTTATTTAACTTATATGCAGAATACATCATGAGAAAGGCTGGGCTGGAAGAAGCACAAGCTGGAATCAAGATTGCCAGGAGAAATATCAATAACCTCAGATATGCAGATGACACCACCCTTATGGCAGAAAGTGAAGAGGAACTAAAGAGCCTCTTGATGAAAGTGAAAGAGGAAAGTGAAAAAGTTGGCTTAAAGCTCAACATTCATAAAACTAAGATCATGGCATCTGGTCCCATCACTTCATGGGAAATAGATGGGGAAACAGTGTCAGACTTTACTTTTTTGGGGCTCCAAAATCACTGCCGATGGTGATTGCAGCCATGAAATTAAAAGACGCTTACTCCTTGGAAGGAAGGTTATGACCAATCTAGATAGCATATTCAAAAGCAGAGACATTACTTTGCCAACAAAGGTCCATCTAGTCAAGGCTATGGTTTTTCCTGTGGTCATGTATGGGTGTGAGAGTTGGACTGTGAAGAAAGTTGAGCACCAAAGAATTGATGCTTTTGAACTGTGGTGTTGGAGAATACTCTTGAGAGTCCCTTGGACTGCAAGGAGATCCAACCAGTCCATTCTGAAGGAGATCAGCACCGGGATTTCTTTGGAAGGACTGATGCTAAAGCTGAAACTCCAGTACTTTGGCCACCTCATGCAAAGAGTTGACTCACTGGAAAAGACTCTGATGCTGGGAGGGATTGGGGGCAGGAGGAAAAGGGGAGACAGAGGCTGAGATGGCTGGATGGCATCACCCACTGGATGGACAGGAGTTTGAGTGAACTCTGGGAGTTGGTGATGGACAGGGAGGCCTGGCGTGCTGCAATTCATGGGGTTGCAAAGAGTCGGACATGACTGAGCAACTGAATTGAACTTAATGCAAATATTTGTCTAAATATAGCTATTTTCTCATAAACAGAAACTTTCATTTTACTGAAATCAGAAACTGTACATATCAGCTTCTTTTTAGCTCATATTGTCCTATGAATTTTGTACATAGCCCCTTTTAGAAACCTACCTCTAAAGCACACATATTGTACATGACACAAAATATATTTTAGGATATAAAGAGTAATTCATTTTAGAACAGCTCTGAAAATTGAAATTAGAGGTTGAAATTAAAACCGAAAATATTGCAAATAGGATGAACTTTTTGTTACATTTTATCACTCTTTGGGAACACTGACTTTGGTTGAGATGGTTCTCCAATTTCAAACACACACATACACATATACACACACAAACATACACACACACACACACACACACAAGCACACATATGTACATATCTCTAGCTGCTTTGTTTCTCTGACCATGGAAAAATATTACAGTCTTCCTTTTGGGCAAAGCTGTCAAACATCTAAGAGATATCCCCTCTTGAATAAATAAAGCAGGTGGAGGTGTATGCACAACAGTCAAAGAGGCTTTAGTGTAAAATAGACTTGATTGAGAGCCTTGGCTCCTTTCTTACTAGTCTAGGCACATTACTTAACTGTATTAAGACTTACTGGCCTTACCTCTAAACGGGGGAAGATAATCTTGCATCAGAGAGTTATGAAAATTACACCCATCAATACTATCATATCTAAAGTTATTAGTACAAATTGAGAAATACATATATTTTCACTCATCTTGAATAGTCAGATGGTTAACAGACATAGGATAAAAATTCTTGAGTGTACACTAAGGAACACTCAGAAGGTTCCAGGTTGACATATGAGATAAAGAAGCTAATGGACAGAGCATCATCAAGGGGTTTTTAAGGAATATCAATGTCCTGAGCACTTCAGAGTGATTCGATAACTGTCCCTATTGGGCAATGACGAGAAGCACGCAAATACAGGACAATTGGCCAGTGTCCTCAGTGTCTTAGCCCCAGGTCCGCAGTCTGTCTTTTCTGACCAATATTATCCTCCCAAGTGACTTTAGTCTCCACACTGAGGATATTAGGATGAAGATTTACCACTCGCATGTCCATTCCCTCAAGGTTTTGCTCAACTAACTATTCCTGCTGCTAAGTCGCTGCAGTCGTGTTCGACTCTGTGCGACCCCATAGACGGCAGCCCACCAGGCTTCCCCATCCCTGGGATTCTCCAGGCAAGAACACTGGAGTCGGTTGCCATTTCCTTTTCCAATGCATGAAAGTGAAAAGTGAAAGTGAAGTCCCTCAGTCCCTATTATTATCCTAATTTGTTCTACCTTCACCTAGATTCTGAGATGCCCTCCTCTCAATGCAGAAAAAAAGTTTACAAAGGAAAGATATTCATGTTGATTTCTGAAGAAGTAGGAATTAAATTTGGGACATTTGCAGGCAAAGGAAGAGGTGTCTTCTCCTTTTATGAATCCTGGAGTGCTATCCTAAAAATGTTTTACAAGTATATACACACGGTTGATATTTCTCAGGAGAGGAAAAAATGAGGCCAGGCTACAGCCCTAATTCTAAATGGCTAAGCAGCCACTTATGGTAACAGTGACCATTCTGACCCAGGGGTTCAGTTCCAACCACTACTAAGAAACAGTGGGTGACAGTTTTGATTTTTGTCATTGAACATGGTTTATGGCTCCAGAAGGAGAGATTCCCTGGATGTCACACTAACAAAATGATACTGAGCAGATACATTAACATGTAATTTTGCTTTGAAAAAGGAATACACTGGACATTTTCACCTGTGTAAAGTTGTCATTATGGTCAACCTTGTTTTCCTCAATATTTAGGGCAATCATTTGGAACATTTTGTATTTTTCATTCCAAATATCAATTTCTTCTTCGTGTTTTCGTTGTTGTTGCTGTTTGTCTCTGGGACATAAATCATCATGCATTCACACTGTTAAGCTGATGAGGAGTACGCTTAACACCTTGGATCCAAAGTTATGTCCTTTGGAATTATTTTCATAAGCTGAATTTTTGCCTCAGTGATTAGGAAAAAATGTTAATGATTTAGGGCTGTATGTATCATTTTAAAATTCGCAGATATGACTCTTTCTTTCTGAGCAGAACTATGTGAGAGTCAATGGTAAATAAAATTTCTCTTCACTAAGAGTCTCACTACAGAAGACTGTTAACAGTCCCATATGAGAAGAATGGGTCACCACTGAAAGTAACAATGATTATTTGGTGCTTTAGAGTCAGATAATACACATTAACAGCACACTCTTTCTGCCAAAGTGAATACTGCTTAAGTGTGAATCAGAATAAACAACAACTCAGGCAACTTTCAAAATCTGGTTGCTCCGGGATTATCCTTATATCAGGGTAAATCGAATTAATAATATATAGAAAAGGCATAAGAATTACTAGTGGATTAGAATTTCCCTGAAATACATTGAATGCTGGTTTGGAAAGTTTAAAAAAGACTTAATTTTTTTACAGGTTACACAATATTCTCAATCTCTTGATATAAATATAGACTACTCATTTTTTGTCTCAATATCAATAACCTCAGATATGCAGATGACACCACCCTTATGGCAGAAAGTGAAGAGGAACTAAAGAGCCTCTTGATGAACGTGAAAGTGGAGAGTGAAAAAGTTGGCTTAAAGCTCAGCAGTCAGAAAACGAAGATCATGGCATCCAGTCCCATCACTTCATGGGAAATAGATGGGGAAACAGTGGAAACAGTGTCAGACTTTATTGTTTGGGGGCTCCAAAATCACTGCAGATGGTGACTGGAGCCATGAAATTAAAAGACGCTTACTCCTTGGAAGGAAGGTTATGACCAACCTAGATAGCATATTCAAAAGCAGAGACATTACTTTGCCAACAAAGGTCCATCTAGTCAAAGCTATGGTTTTTCCTGTGGTCATGTATGGATGTGAGAGTTGGACTGTGAAGAAGGCTGAGCGCCGAAGAATTGAAGCTTTTGAACTGTGGTGTTGGAGAAGACTCTTGAGAGTCCCTTGGACTGCAAGGAGATCCAACCAGTCCATTCTGAAGGAGATCAGCTCTGGGATTTCTTTGGAGGGAATGATGCTAAAGTTGAAACTCTAGTACTTAGGCCACCTCATGCGAAGAGTTGACTCACTGGAAAAGACTCTGATGCTGGGAGGCACTGGGGCCAAGAGGAGAAGGGGACAACAGAGGATGAGATGGCTGGATGGCATCACTGACTCGATGGACATGGGTCTGAGTGAACTCTGGGAGTTGGTGATGGACAGGGAGGCCTGGTGTGCTTCGATTCATGGGGTTGCAAAGAGTTGGACACGACTGAGCGACTGAACTGAACTGAACTGAATGATACACATAATTATCTTATTCGGATGTAGACTTTTAGTGAATTCAGTTGCTCAAAGAGACCTTTTAAATTCATTTTTATGATAGTACTATTTTTCTCTGTATTCATCTGTATGAATCTTTTAAAATTCCCCAAATTAAAAAAAAAGTATTTTATAGACCAGAATGAATATGAATTGTGGAAATTCTGATTAAAATACCATTTGGTAAACAAACCCTTACTCAAAATGACACAGATTCCTAGTGGGATACCTAAAAACAGACAAAGAAAATAAGATGGTAATATAGTTTAAGATTCAATTATGTGAATCACAGTCCATATACTGCTGGGCTCTGGGAGGAATATCACTAATATGAAATCTATGGAACAAGATTCAGAAAATCAGAAGTAAAAGGGGGACATATTAACTTTTTTTCACATAGAGCAGAAAAAGCCTGGCCTATCTGAGAGTTCATCTCAGACCAACAATCTTGATACATAAAAATGTAATAAACACTAGAAACCAGATTAAAATTCATATACATCGATCCACTAGCTGTGGATTTAAGATGAGGTTTCAACTAGTCCTGAAATAGACAAGTAGGGAAAATGCTAGCCTTGCCTACTGTATTTTGTCAACCATCAGATTACACTAGATGTCTTATGAGGCCTCTGGGGAAATTACCATGGTTGAAAGGAAGAGGAAATTATCGTGAAGACTCAGAGGAAGTACATATAATTCTCTAAAGTGATTTATTATAAGAACTGGAAAAATATTTTAGAAAAGAGACATGCCCATTATGATACAGGAGAGAGACCAGGCCACTATGACAATATAAGTAAGTTTCAAAGACTATTTTTTTGTTGTTGTTGTTGCTGTAGTTTGTTGTTTAGTCACTCAGTCACGTCCAACTCTTTTGTGACCCCATGGACTCTAGCCTGCAAGGCTCTTCCATCCATGTGATTTTCTAGGCAAGAGGCAAGAAAACTGGAGTGGGTTGCTATTTCCTTCTCCAGGGGATCTTCCTGACTCAGAGATCAAATCCATGTTTCCTGTAAGTCTCCTGCATTGCAGGTGGATTCTTTAACACTGAGCCATTAGGGAAACCCATAGTAGCTGATATTAAAAGTGATCTTATTGAGATTTAGAAGGTAGTGTTAGGATATTTAATCTTCAATTATAGAATTAAAGTGTATCTTGCTTTAAACACTGAGCAAGAACAATGCCAAAATCTAATCAGTAATAGAGAAGATGAACTTTCCAAAAATGTAAAATATAAGAACTAAAGGGACATGATGATCATAAATGTGGAGGAAAGAGAATGAAAAGATAACCTTAGCTTGGGTAAGTGATACTAAGAGGGGAAACACCTTGAAACCAGTGTCTGCTTGTTCTTTTCTAAAGCTTTTAGTTCATTCTGATCAACCTACATTCTCTGCTTAACTCTGTGTGCATAGGCCTCATTCATTATTATTCTACTGATTCTACTATAATTGAGACCATATCTATTTCTTCAGGCTAAAGTTAGCAGTCATTTCATAGTTTTTAAGTCTACTTACCAGCACCTTCGTTATTGAAAATCTTCCTTCTTTTAAGTTCCATAACACAGCACTTGTGAATATTCTACTGTTCTGGATATTTTTTCTCAGTCCTCTTTGCTGTTTCCTCCTTTGTACAATTATCAAATACTGAAATGTGCACTGCAGGCTGGATAACCTCCTTTTTCTATCTACAGTCACATGATCTACATCTCTCTAGTGATCTCATTAATTTAGATTGTCAAATTTAGATCTCGGATTCATATTTGTTATCGCTGATATGATTTGACTAGGAAATAAACTCTCAAACTTAACATGACACACCCCCAAAATTCTGTACTCATTTATACCCATTCCTCCCCAAATTGTTCTCATTTTAATAACGTTTCCACAAGCCTCATAATTACCCAATTTAGGAAAGCTAGAATCTTTTCTTTTACTGGCCTCTTCCCCTTGCCCAACCAAAACATTACTACCATCCTGGTCCAAGTCACTATATTCTTATATTTTGCCTTTTGAAACAGTTCTCTGCTTTTTATTGTTCATCACTGATGATCCATTTGCTAACTAGGAGCCAGAGTAATTCTCTAAAAAAGATAAGTCAGATCATGTCACTCCCTTACCTAAAAACTTTTAACTCTTTTCCACTGCACTAAGAATAATATCCAATCAGAATGACCCAGATATATCAGTAATAAAATAAAGAGCAAAAGGATCCGGAGTAAAAATAGTAATTTAAATCAAAGTGAAAATCAAGACAATGAAGTCAGTGACCAGAGGTTAATTTTAAACTGATAAAATGAAACATGAAATTAAAGTTCTAAAATTCATAAACCTAAGAGTTTAATGAAAATGTGCAATGGTAATAGCTATAATTCAAATGTTTAACATATGTCAGGCATTGTGGAAAATTCATTATTACATTTCACTTTCAGAAAATATTGATTATCAAATCCTTTTCACTGACTAAAAAACTGAGCATCCAAGTTACACAACTCACAAGCAGTAGTACCAAGTGAGTTCTGAGTGCTTTTACAGGCTGTGACTATTATAGCAAAAAAGATAATGTAACTAAAAACATAGAATAAATTGGAAACAATTGTGATGGGAAACTTAAATTCTGCTTTGACAACTTTGTGAGATTAGATAAAAAGTAGATAAAAATAAGTAACGGTATACAGTAGTCACGTATGGATGTGAGAGTTGGACTATAAAGAAAGCTGAGTGCTGAAGAATTGATGCTTTTGAGCTGTGGTGTTGGAGAAGACTCTTGAGAGTCCCTGGGACTGCAAGGAGATCAAACTGGTCAATCCTAAAGGAAATCAGTCCTGAATATTCACTGGAAGGACTGATGCTGAAGCTGAAACTCCAATGCTTCGGCTACCTGATGCGAAGAGCTGATTTTTTGGAAAAGACTCTGATGCTGGGAAAGATTGAAGGAGGGAGGAGAAGGGGATACAAGAAGATGAGATGGTTGGATGGTGTCACTGACTTCATGGACATGAGTTTGAGCAAGCTCCGGGACTTGGTGATGGACAGGGAGGCCTGGCGTGCTGCAGTCCATGGGGTCGCAAAGAATTGGACTTGACTGAGCAACTGAACTGAACTGAACTGAAAGGTATAGAAAAGTTTAAATTATGTAATTGTTATGTGAGGACCTCAAGATAATCTCCCAAACTGGACCTGATTTTGTTTCCTTTTTGTAGGGAAAAAAGAGATTTAATTGGTTGAAAGTATTATTTTCAAACTAAGTTAAGGCCTATGCACCCATTCCAAGAAATAAGTTGTATGTATATCTTAGTGAAAGGAGTCTCCTTTATAGAAAGGAGACTTAAGCAGTTTTTGAAAGTCTTTTCTTGATAATTTTTGCTTGCTTGATAATTATGCTTCTAAAACTTCTTTGTTAATTGTGCTTCTTTGGAGAATTATGCTATCATTGTATATATAAAAATGCATATACATGTAAGATTTAATTTAGATATTTATTTCATTGTTGTTGTTGTTCAGTCGCTCAGTTGGGTCCAACTCTGTGACCCCATGGACTGCAGCACGTCAGGCCTCCTTGTCCCTCACCCTCTCCCAAAGTTTGCCAAAGTTCATGCCCATTGCATCAGTGATGCCATCCAGCCATCTCATCCTCTGATGCCCTCCTCTCCTTGTCCCTTCAATCTTTCCCAGCATCAGGGACTTTTCCAGTGGGTTAGTTTTTGCATCAGATGACCCCAAATACTGAAGTTTCAGCATGAGTCCGTCCAGTGAATATTCAGGGTTGATTTCCCTTAAGATTAACTGGTTTGATTTTCTTGCTGTTCAAGGGACTTTCGGGAGTCTTCTCCAGCACCACAGTTTGAAGGCATCAATTCTCTGGCTTTCTGCCTTCTTTACAGTCCAGCTCTCACAACCCTATATGATCACTGGGAAGACCATAGCCTTGACTATACGGACCTTTGTCATCAGAGTAATGTCTCTGTGTTTCCGCACAGTGTCTAGGTTTGTCATAACTTTCCTGCCAGGAAGCAATCATCTTCTGATTTCATGGCTGCACTCACCATCTGCGTTGATTTTAGAGTCCAAGAAGAGGAAATCTGTCAGTACTTCCACCTTTTCCCCTTCTATTTGCCATGAAGTAATGGGGCCAGATGACATGATCTTTGTTTTTTTTTAATATATAGTTTAAAGCCGACTCTTCCACTCTCTTCCTTCACCCTCATCAAAAGGCTTTTTAGTTCCTCTTTGCTTTCTGCCATTACAGTGGTATCATCCACATTTCTGAGGTTGTTGATGTTTCTTGTTGTTATTTCATGGTATTAACTGCTATATGCTGGAAACACCTTCAAATTTCCACCCTGCTTTTTGAGTATTCTAATTTACACTAGTTCAGTTAATATTTTGATATAGTTAAGGATGAATATTTTGATACTTTGGTAACAGCTGAGGATGAATTACAGTGTAAATGTTATCTACTATTGTAATTTACAAGGTAAAATGTAAAGACTGGCTCTCTTTAACACCTCAAATTTCTCAATATCTTATCATTCAGGGCTTTTTTTTTTTATGACTACACCTACTTCACAGGAAAACTGGAAACATGAAGACAATAGATAGTGATGTATACCCAGATGTTTTATAGACACTGATGTATAACAAGCACAGTCAGGAGAGAGATTGAAAGCAGGTGTAAGCAAGCCCATAGCCTTTTTGGTAATCATGAAAAGGTTATCAGTTTGACAGTTCATGGTGGATAAAGTTGGAGTTTGCATACTCAATAGTGTCTGACTCTTTGTGACTCCATGGATTGCAGTCCACCCGGCTCCTCTGCCCTTGGAATGTTCCAGGCAAGAACACTGGAGTGGGTTGTCATCTCCTACTCCAAGGGATTTTCCCAACCCAGGGATAAAACCCTTGTCTCTGGTGTCTCTTGCATTGGCATGCAGATTCTTTACCATTGTGCCACCTTGGAAGCTGTGGATAAAGATAGTTCAGTTCAGTTCAGTCTCTCAGTTGTGTTCGACCCTTTGCGACCCCATGAATCACAGCACGCCAGGCCTCCCTGTCTATCATCAACTCCCGGAGTTCGCCCAGACTCACGTCCATCGAGTCAGTGATGCCATCCAGCCATCTCATCCTCTGTCGTCCCCTTCTCCTCTTGCCCCCAACCCCTCCCAGCATCAGAGTCTTTTCCAGTGAGTCAACTCTTCGCATGAGGTGGCCAAAGTACTGGAGTTTCAGCTTTAGCATCATTTCTTCCAAAGAAATCTCCTTCAGAATGGACTGGTTGGATCTCCTTGCAGTCCAAGGGACTCTCAAGAGTCTTCTCCAACACCACAGTTCAAAAGCATCAATTCTTCGGCGCTCAGCCTTCTTCACAGTCCAACTCTCACAACCATACATGACCACAGGAAAAACCATAGCCTTGACTAGACGGACCTTTGTTGGCAAAATAATGTCTCTGCTTTTGAATATGCTATCTAGGCTCATCCCTAAATTACAGTAGGCAAGTTTATAAAGGTTTTCTTTGCCTTTGAGTTGGCTAAGCCTTTGTTCTTGATCTAAAGTCTAACTTTTTAAGGGTTATTTCCTTTCATGACAAACAGCTACTAATCCTTTGGGAAAGGGAGAGTTTCTTCCCAGATTTGTGGCTATTAATACAATTTTACTAGTCAACGGGAAAATTGACACACATATTTAAATATGTGATAATTGGAGGTGGGGTGTTGGCAGACCTTGGTCAGAGCACCAAGGTGAACACCAACCACATTTCTCATTAGGACTTGCTGTTATTGTTCTCATTTTAATAACATGTGCTGTTGATGGGTACACTGTCCTTGCTTCAGCCTGTAGAATCCTATCTTGGACCTTTATTTACATAAAGAGATTGGAGAGGTAAATATATGAATAAAAAACTGAGAGTTATCCAAAATTTATGGATCAGAAATAAACTCTGACTTATTTTATGTTGGTTTCATCTAACCTGAATTAAGTCAAACTGATAAAGTGAAAGTGAAGTCGCTCAGTTGTGTCCGACTCTTTGCAACCCCATGGACTATAGCCCATCAGGCTCCTTCGTCCATGGGATTTTCCAGGCAAGAGTGCTGGAGTGGATTGCCATTTCCTTCTCCAGGGGATCTTCCCGACCCAGGAATCGAACCCTGGTCTCCCTCATTGCAGGCAGACACTTTATCATCTGAGCCATCAGGGAAGCTCTTAAAACTGATAAAGTTGAAACAAATATTAACCATCAATTTAGCATATATTTTCCTCACTCCATAGCCCATCACCTCTGGACCAGAACAGGGACTTTAAATTTGTCTGTTTCAAATTATCACTTTAATGATATAAGTGATTAACCTCATTTCTCTCACTACTCTAAGTAAGTAAGAGAGGGAAATATTTAGGTCTGTGTTTCTCTGAACTTGGAAGATGTTTGTAATGATTATTGATTCATGGATGAATTAATTAATTAAAAAACTCTTAATCTCTACTCTGTCCTGATTCTAAGTAGCAGCTTGAGTAAAAATTTTATTAGCTAATCTCGATACCCAATATGGCTTTTTTCTGCTTATCAACTGCCAGGGCTGGAATTGCCTAGTAGTAGTTTCTTACCAAGTAGGTGAAATTGTTCTACACACTCTCTTCATTTCAGAGAAATTGATCTCTACGTAAAACAAGTGAGTACTGCCATTGATCTCAAAACAGTTAAACCAATCATAAATGGTTGTTTAACTTTGCACCTTGTGTGGAAAGAAAGAACAACCACATGAAGACCACAATTTCTAAGTAGCATTTTTACTGCAAAGAATGCCAGTAGCATGTTTTTTGCATTAATGCAAATTAACACTATTAAGTGAGAGACTACATATGGATTTAAGAAATAAACTGGTTCTTCATTTTATACATTTTTCTTCCATATAATTGCAAGATCTATAAACAATTGTAGAAACTATATATTTTTTTGCTCTTTAAAAAATATGGAAAAAATGGGATACTAATCTTGTTTCTAATTTAGAAATTCTTAACAATTTTCAAGATGTGACATTTTTCTTTCCTACCTGTTCTTTACATTAGGTACTTGCCAATATTAATGTATACATTTATATAGTCATCCATCAATTAATTATCTGTAGTAGAACTTTTCATAAACCTCTTCTTAATCAATTTAGATAAATTAAGCTTTCCATACAACATATGCTACCTAATGCCCTTGGCATGCTAAAAGTGTATTACTCATAGGATATGCTGTATTTTGCCATGGAATATTTACTTCTAGCAATTGGACTGATGACTTCCTGCAATCACAAAAGTTTAAATAAATATAATGTAAACTGATGAAATATCTAAAGAAAAATCCATTGTAATGAAATCTAAAACGAATGCTTTGGAAAGACTCGATATATGTAAATAGATAAAAATTTTGTTATGATTATAAAAAGCTGAAGAAACAGTAAAAATTGGAAAGGTTTGACTCTCATATTGCCTTACAAATGTGTTTAGTTCTATTTTTACTTCAAAGACACTGACATTGGAAATTGGAGATGATGCATTAAAGATGGTTTATACAAGAAAGTCTGGTCAAAATTCCAATTTATCTATGGCCAATATGAAGTTGGTAAATGGATGCTTATATTTTAAGGCAAAATATGATATACAATGTTTTTAATCTATTTTCTTTATGTATATTATCTTTATGTACATCCTGTATTTTTAAGATTTGTTAAATACTTTAATGAGCTCATTTTTTAACTTTCTCATTTCATTTCCCTTTGATATTCTTTTTTAAATTATAGTTAATTCACAATGCTTCAAGTATACAGAAAAGTGATTCAGTTATACATATGTGTGTGTGTGTGTGTGTGTGTGTGTGTTCTTTTCAGGTTGTTTGATTTCAACCTATAATGAAATGAACTCTTTTGACTGACCTACACACTATGACTACAGCTCATATCTGTGTATCTGTTTGTAGCCTTTTTCAATTAAGAATGAAAGCTGCATGATCAAAGCCATTACCATAATATTATCTATAATTATACCAAACATTAGAATAATACATTTTTAATTCTAGAATTTCTATTCTTTATCATCATATCATCAAATGAAAATACTCTTAATAAGATGTGGGCGAATAAAAAGTTTGTCTTTTCTCCTTGCATTCAAATTCTAGGTGTCTATTTCTGTGTCTCTTGCTATGTTAGACCACTGGGCTTATTGGAAACTATTTTTGTATCAATATTATTACAATAGTAAAAGAAACTAAATTTATTTTTCTGTAATTACTTATAATACATTTAGATTTTAAATTTGAGTCTAAATCAATAGCATTTTTATGGCACTTTGCTTCTTCCTAAAATTGTGAAAAACATCTGTTCATTATCACATGACTTTTCTACCTTTGTTTTGGAGCTATCACTTTTCCCCATCTCTTGATGGTAGTCTGATCTGTATCTCTGGATCTTGGCAAAAGCCAATTACAACTCTATCTTGCATTGACTTGTCATCTGTCTGTGCATTATTTTATTAATTGGTTCCGTGGTTCTAGTTAGGAGGTTTTCATTTTGTGGGTAGAGAATAACTTCCAGTTTGAATCAGAGGTATGAAATGATCCTATAAGACAGAGTCTAGGAAGCTGTATGTCCTGCATTAATAAATTAAACATGCCCTCTGACTGTAGCATCTTGAAGTTTTATTACTACTGGGTAATCTTTTCATGCTCACTGTTGTATAGACCATAATAATATCTCCACATTTTCATTTTTGGTGGCTGGTAAGCTTAGTTAGAATTTGAAATTGAATTTTTATCTATCTTTTTAACTTATGTCTATGTATTTATAAGTATTATTATTTTATAAATATAATATATGATGTATGACTCTCTCTGTATATATTTAGTTCCTAACACATAGCATGGAAGGGATGTGACTGACCACTTCTTACAAAAAGCAAAATTGATGGTCTGATAAATAAAGGGTAATAATATGTATTTTTCCACTAAACATGATCTGAATTCGCTATTTATTTGTTGTTGTTTGGCCACTAAGCTGTGTTTGACTCTTTTGTGACCTCATGTACTGTAGCCCACCAGGCTCCTCAGTCCATGGGATTTCTCAGGCAAGTATACTGAAGTGGGTTGCCATTTCCTTCTCCAAGGGATCTTCCCGATCCAGGGATTGAACCAGGGTCTCCTGCATTGGCAGACTGATTCTTTACCAGTGAGGCACCAGGGAAGCCCATTTATTTTATAGAGACATCGAAATGAGCAACAACTCCTGAATATACTATGAAATTCTCATTACGATCCCAGAAAAAAGTTCTGTGTATCTGGGAATGATAGTTTATCATAATAAAGCAATGTTTATGTAGTTCTTCAGTCCGTGGTGGCAGGTTTCAGCCTGTCTTCCTTTGCTACTGATTTTATTTTTACTTTTTTTCTGGAGTGAGAAGTAAATATATAAGTCCTCAGAATGAAAAATACATCTTTTCTATCAAGCTCAAACAATATCACGTAATTGTGAAATCCACAACTATACAACATTAAACCTAGGGATTTACTTCAAAGAGAATTATTTTAAGAACTCTAACAAAATTCTAGGAAAAACCTATCTGAGGAAGATAAAGCTATTTTCTATTGCTTACAATTTTTTCTACTTCTCTTTAATTTTTTTAAAAGGTCTTATATAGATTCTTTATATCTGATAAAATTCCACACTATTTTCTTTATATCTGATACAATTCTTGGTGTACAGATGGTCCTCCTGAAACTTTAAGGTTTGACACAAACTCAGAGGTTTTTAATGTTTACATTTAGAGGATCTGTTCTTGAAAAGTAAGGAAAGTTTTTTTAATAAAAATATGCTTTATGTATCATTATATAATAATATTATTATATTATATAATAATATATTATATAATAATATATTATTATTAGGAGAAATTTATAGTCAGCTGTTTCAGAAAGGGAAATGGTGAAGGTTTTAAATCATCTTCCAGTTGCTTCTTGCTTCTGGATCCAGGGATGCTTCTGCATCATGGTTTCAGAATGATCTATACAAGCTTAATATTGCACTTTATATTAGCCACAGCTTCAGATCCAAATTCCTACCAAAATCCATTCCTGCTCCATATATCTTAAAACCTGTTGAACAAAGGCTTTAAATTCCCCCTGGGCCCCTTCCTTGTCTTACTTGCATTACAAAAATGAGAGTGCTTTCCAAAAGTGATTTTTTAAGGAATGGCTCTTTTTAAAAAAATTAATTAATTTTAATTGGAGGTAATTACTTTACAATATTGTAGTGGTTTTTGCCATACATTGACATGAATCAGCCATGGGTGTACATGTTTCCCCCATCCTGAACGCCCCTCCCACCTCCTTCCCCATCCCATCCCTCATGTTGTCCCAGTGCACCAGCTTTGAGTGCCCTGTTTCATGCATCAACCTTGGACTGGTGATGTATTTCACATATGGTAATATACATGTTTCAATGCTATTCTCTCAAATCATCCCACCCTCATCTTGTACACAGAGTCCAACAGTCTGTTCCTTATATCGGTGTCTCTTTTGCTGTCTTGCATATAGGGTCATCGTTACCATCTTTCTAAATTCCATATATATGCATTAATATACTGTATTGGTGTTTTTCTTCCTGACTTACTTCACTCTGTATAATAGGCTACAGTTTCATTCACCTCATTAGAATTGATTCAAATGCATTTTTCTTAATAGCTGAGTAATATTCCATTTTTTATATATACCACAGCTTTCTTATCCATTTGTCTGCTGTTGGACATCTAGTTTGTTTCCATGTCCTGGCTATTATAAATGCTGCGATGAACATTGGGGTACAGGTGTCTCTTTCAATTCTGGTTTTCTCTGTGTGTATACCCAGCAGTGGGATTGCTGGGTCAAATGGAAGTTCTATTTCCTGTTTTTTAAGGACTCTCCACACTGTTTTCCATAGTGGCTGTACTAGGTTGCTTTCCCACCAACAGTGTAAGAGGGTTCTCTTTTTTCTGCACCCACTCCAGCATTTATTTTGTTTGTAGATTTTTTGATAACAGCCATTCTGACCAATGTGAGATGGTACCTCATTCTGGTTTTGATGTGCATTTCTCTGATAATGAGTGATGTTGAGCATCTTTTCATGTGTTTGTTATCCATCTGTATGTCTTCTTTGGTGAAATGTCTGTTTAATTTTTTGGTCCATTTTTGATTGGGTCATTTATTTTTCTGGTATTGAGCTGCATAGCTGCTTGTATATTTTTTGAGATTAATTCTTTGTCAGTTTAGTTCAGTTCAGTTCAGTTGCTCAGTTGTGTCTGACTCTTTAAGACCCTATGAACTGCAGCACTCTAGGCCTCCCTGTCCATCACCAACTCCTGGAGTCCATCCAAATCCATGTCCCTTGAGTTGGTGAGGCCATCCAACCATCTCATCTTCTGTTGTCCCCTTCTTTCTCCTGCCTTCATTCTTTCCCAGCATCAGGGTCTTTTCCAATGAGTCAGCTCTTTGCATCAGGTGGCCAAACTATTAGAGTCTCAGCTTCAACATCAGTGCTTCCAATGAACACCCAGGACTGATCTCCTTTAGGATGGACTGGTCGGATCTCCTTGCAGTCCGAGGGACTCTCAAGAGTCTTCTCCAACACCACAGTTCAAAAGCATCAATTCTTTGGCGCTCAGCTTTCTTCACAGTCCAACTCTCACATCCATACATGAGTACTGGAGAAACCATAGCCTTGACTAGACAGACCGTTGTTGGCAAAGTAATGTCTCTGCTTTAATATGCTCTCTAGGTTGGTCATAACTTTCCTTCCAAGAAGTAAGTGTCTATTAATTTCATTGCTGCAATTGCTTTGTCAGTTGCTTCATTTCTTATTATTTTCTCCCATTCTGAAGGCTGTCTTTTCACCTTGCTTATACTTTCCTTAGTTGTGCAAAAGCTTTTAAGTTTAATTAGGTCCCATTTGTTTATTTTTGCTTTTATTTCCATTTCTCTGGGAGGTGGGTCATAGAGGATCCTGCTGTGATTTATGTCAGAGAGCGTTTTGCCTATGTTTCCTCTAGGAGTTTTATAGTTTCTGGTCTTACATTTAGATCTTTATTCCATTTTGAGTTTATTTTTGTGTATGGTGTAGAAAGTGTTCTAGTTTCATTCTTTCACTGATGGTTGACCAGTTTTCCCAGCACCACTTGTTAAAGAGATTTTCTATTCTCCATTATATATTCTTGCCTCCTTTGTCAAAGATAAGCTGTCCATAGGTGTGTGAATTTATCTCTGGGCTTTCTATGTTGTTCCCTTGATCTATATTTCTGTCTTTGTGCCAGTACCATACTGTCTTGATGACTGTAGCTTTGTGGTATAGTCTGAAGTCAGCCAGGTTGATTCCTGCAGTTCCATTCTTCTTTCTCAAGATTGCTTCTTTCTAAACAATCTTGATTGTTTTTATATTTCCATACAAATTGTGAAATTATTTGTTTTAGTTCTGTGAAAAATACCATTGGTAGCTTTATAGGGATTGCATTAAATCTGTAGATTGCTTTGGGTAGTATACTTATTTTCACTATATTGATCCAAAACCTATGGGATTCAGTAAAAGCAGTGCTAAGGGGAAGATTCATAGCAATACAAGCTTACCTCAAGAAACAAGAGAAAAATCAAATAAATAACCTAACTTTACACCTAAAGCAACTAGAAAAAGAAGAAGTGGAGAAGCCCAGGGTTAGTAGAAGGAAAGAAATCATAAAAATTAGGGCAGAAATAAATAAAAAAGAAACAAAGGAGACTATAGGAAAAATCAGCAAAACTAAAAGCTGGTTCTTTGAGAAGATAAATCAAACAGACAAACTACTAGCCAGACTCATCAAGAACAAAAGGGAGAAGAATCAATAAAATTAGAAATGAAAATGGAGAAATGACAACAGACAACACAGAAATACAAAGAATCATAAAAGACCACTATCAGCAACTATATGACAACAAAATGGACAATTTGGAAGAAATGGACCAATTCTTAGAAAAGTATAACCTTCCAAAACTGAACCAGGAAGAAATAGAAAATCTTAACAGACCCAACACAAGCATGAAAATAAAAACTGTAGTAAAAAATCTTCCAACAAACAAAAGCCCAGGACAAGATAGTGTCACAGGTGAATTCTACCAAAAATTCAGAGAAGAGCTACTATCTATCATACTCAAACTCTTCCAGAAAATTACAGAGGAAAGTAAACTGCCAAACTCATTCTATGATGCCACCATCACCCTAATACCAAAACCAGACAAAGATGCCACAAAAAAAGAAAACTACAGGACAATATCACTGATGAACATAGATGCAAAAATCCTCAACAAAATTCTAGCAAACAGAATCCAACATCATATTAACAAGATCATACACCCTGACCAAGTGGGCTTTATCCTAGGGATGCAAGGATTCTTCAATGTTTGCAAATCAAACAATGTGATACACCACATTAACAAATTGAAAGATAAAAACCACATGATTATCTCAATAGATGCAGAAAAAGCCTTCGACAAAATTCAACATCCATTTATGATTAAAAACCCTCCAGAAAGCAGGCATAGAAGGAGCATACCTCAAAATAATAAAAGCTATATATGATAAACCCACAGCAAACATTAATCTCAATGGTGAAAAATTGAAAGCATTTCCCCTAAAGTCAGGAACAAGGCAAGGGGGCCCACTCTCACCACTACTATTCAACATAGTTTTGGAAGTTTTAGCCACAGCAATCAGAGAAGAAAAAGAAATAAAAGGAATCCAGATTGGAAAAGAAGAAGTAAAACTCCCATTGTTTGCAGATGACATGATCGTCTACATAGAAAAACCTAAAGACACCACCAGAAAATTCCTAGAGCTAGTCAACGAATATAGTAAAGTTGCAGGATATAAAATTAACACACAGAAATCCCTTGCATTCCTATACAATAAGAACGAGAAAACAAAAAGAGAAATTAAGGAAACAATTCCATTCACTATTGTGATGAAAAGAATAAAATACTTAGGAATAAATCTACCTAAAGAAACAAAAGACCTATATATAGAAAACTATAAAACACTGATGAAAGAAAGCAAAGACAACACAAATAGATGGAGAAATATACCATGTTCATGGATCGGAAGAATCACTACAGTGAAAATAAGTATACTACCCAAAGGAATGACTCTACTTGAAGAGCAAAGGTCCTTGGCCTTGTTTGGCTCTGCTGATGCTACTAAGTCACGTCAGTTGTGTCTGACTCTGTGCGACCTCATAGATGGCAGCCCAACAGGCTCCTCTGTCCCTGGGATTCTCCAGGCAAGAATACTGGAGTGGGTTGTCGTTTCCTTCTCCAATGCGTGAAAGTGAAAAGTGAAAGTGAAGTCGTTAAGTCATATCTGACTCTTAGCGGCCTCATGGACTGTAGCCTACCAGGCTCCTCTGTCCATGGGATTCTCCAGGCAAGAGTACTGGAATGGGTTTCCATTGCCTTCTCTGTGTTTGGCTCTATTTCAGTGTATATCTGATGAGACTGACTTTCCTTTCTCAGTGTCTTATGCTGGATTCTATTTTATTTGACTATCACATGTTAGAATTCTAACCTCTGTCATTGAGCCCTCTTTATACACTCTCTCTAGGTGACTCTATTGAGTTTCAAGGGTATAAGTAAGATCTCTGTGTTAATAATTCTTATATACATAGCTCTATTTCTTATCTTCCCAGGAACTTCAGATTTCCATACTCTGCCTACTACTTGATATATCCACATGGATAACCGCTAGGTATATCAACATTAACATGATCCATATAGAACTCTTGATTTTTATTCCAAGTCTGCTTTTCTTCTCTTCCTCTTGCTCATTTCAGTAAATGGCACTACAATGCACTCATTTGCTCAAGCCAATTTTCTGCTGCTGCTACTGCTAAGTCGCTTCAGTTGTGTCCGACTCTGTGTGACCCCATAGACGGCAGCCCACCAGGCTTCCCCATCCCTGGGATTCTCCAGGCAAGAACACTGGAGTGGGTTGCCATTTCCTTCTCCAATGCATGAAAGTGAAAAGTGAAAGTGAAGTTGCTCAGTCGTGTCCGGCTGTAGCAACCCCATGGACTGTTTTCTAGAGCTGTGCTATCCAATATGGTAGTCACCACTTGCATGTGGTTATACAGTAAGTCCCCTAAATCTGAATCTTCAAGTTGCAGACTTTCAAAGATGTGAATGTGCACTCATGTGTCCAATCATGTAACTTAGTTCACGTTGTCTGGTGTACATTGTCATGTGTATGTCTCCTCTACAAGTGATTGTGCTTTTTTGTACCTTATTGTATAGTACTATATAGAGTACAGTAGTATGGTATCTTTATTTCAAGCCCAGCAAGTCCAGAAGAAGCATAAAAGCAGCAGTGATGTTTCTGGTACTATTGTGCTTTTCAAGGTATTGTATTATAAGATTAAAAATGTTTTCTTAATTTTTTATGTTTGTTTTTTATGCATTTCTTATGTGAAAAATATTATAAACATATTATAAAGTACTATATAGCCAATTGTGTTAGTTGGGTACCTAGGCTAACTTTGGAACTTAGAAACAAACTGGATTTAGGAACATGCTCTCAGAATGGAACTTGTTTGTATTTAGGGGACCTAACTGTATTTAAATTCAAACTAATTATTAATAAATTTCTCAGTTGTAGTAGTCACATTTTGAGTGCTCAATAGCCACATGCGTAGTGGCTAGCATATTAGACAGCACAGATATAGAACATTTCCATCATTACAGAAGACTTTATTGAACAGTGCTTATCTAAAGTCATGATTTATATGTCTCTCTCTCACCATACATCTCCAGTCCTATCTGCTTTGTCAGAATATGATTTATTTAATAATTGAAAGCATACATTAAATTCATTTATATATATCCTAAATTAGTCCATTTCATTTTATCTCAGAATTACCACCATGGTCAGAGCCATCGTCTTTCTTTCGTAGTTCTCTAATTCACCTTTCAGTTTGTCCTCTTAACTGCTTCTTTGTAGAGCAGCCAGCAGAATTTATTTAAAATGTAAATTAGGTCATGGTTTTCTTTCGCTTTAAACTCAAACTCTCAATGACTTCCATTGGTCATAGAACAGAATTTGAACTTATCCTGTTTTACAAACTCTACATGACCTGGCTTCTGCCTTTCTCCTGACCTTGTTACACATTTCCTCTCATCTACTATGCTTAATCACTCTAACTCCTTTTATTTTTCTAACAGAACAGAACAATCTTACTTTAAGTATTTTTTCAAGCTACTCTCTAAGATGCTCTGCTTTTGGTCACACCATGGTTGACTCTACCTGGACATTGATACTCAGCATAGAATTACCTCTCTTCACCAAATAAATCAAGAGTAGTATCTGGACTGTCTTTGGATCTCAACCATATAGCATTTGTTAATTATCTGAATAGCATTCACTGCCAATTCCCTCTTGCTCATCTAGAATTTATTACTCTATTTCTCTAATGAGAGTTTAATTTCTTTGAGAATTAAAATACCATTTATTGTCTTCATCACTTTATCTCCTGTTCCAAAGACATGCCTAGCACATAGTGGGGAATTGTTAAGAACTGTCTCAATGAATTGACATGAAATGAAAGAATTATAAAAAGAAAGATAATTTTCACTTTCAATATATTCCTATCTTTCTTTCTTTTACCCATGATCCATGAAATTTAAGTAAGATATGGGCAAGAGTGGGAGTTTTAATCTAACCACTTAAGATTAGAGAATGCAATAGTAGATACAGTTGAAATGAGAATTATGGAAAAATTCATGTGTTAATTCATTTACTGAAAATTTCACGAGTCTGGGGGCACTATGCTAGCTTTTTCCTTTGAATCAGAAAAAGAATGCCTCTAAGATTTACGATCAGTTCAGTTCAGTTCAGTCGCTCAGTCGTGTCCGACTCTTTGCGACCCCATGAACTGCAGCATGCCAGGCCTCCCTGTCCATCCATAGCATTGATGAAAACAATGGGTTTTTTCAAATCTATAATTGGATATCACACAAAGGAACTACAAATTTAATAAAAAGTCCCCAGTAATGAAACTCAGTATTTTTCCACTTTTCATTGTGAAAAACACAATTTATATTTACTAAACATAAAAATAGGTATATTTAAAATTTATGCTTAAGCCTTTATTGCAATGTATATTCTTAAAAACTTTTTATGTTTTACTCTTAACTATAAAATTTGTATGAAATGTGGGTAAATGCATACTTTTATAATTTCACTGCTTTCAGTTTTGAAATTTCAGCTTCTATTTTCTATCCTTTCTGCATCAAAATTTTATAGCACATTATATTCACATTTTATGGAATTGGATGAAATAAAAAATAAAATCTGAAGAACATAAAAATGTGTTAATCACTGTTCTTGGGCAGTAAATTTTAATGTTAGGGCATCATCTTTAGATCATATAAAGTAGCATTTCTCCCTGGATGGTCCTCTGCCAGTATCAGACTACTAGTATCAGACTCAACTGGGTCTTTGTGAATATTGAGATTCCTGAAGCTCTTACTTATAAAATTAAGTTTCTGGGGATGGGGCAGAAAAATCTGTATTTAAAAAACTCAGGGTGATTTATTTTACATAAGCTAAAGTTTTGAAATCAATAATCAATGTTTGTAATGAAGTTTAATGGAATCATTTGAAGCAGACTTTAATAGTCTTTGTGTAAACAGCCCTACAATATTTAAAGTATGCATGCATGTGTACTCAGTTGCTGTCCTGTCCAACTCTTTGCTACCTCATGGACCATAGCCCACCAGGCTCCTCTGTCCATAGAATTTTCCAGGTAAGCACACTGGAAGGGGTTGCCATTTCCTACTCTAGGGGATCTTCCTACAGAGATCAAACTGTGTCTTTTGTGTCTCCTGCATTGGCAGGTTGGAGTATAATTTGATTTAAAGCAAATTGTAGCAGCTTTACCTGAAGGAAAGGAGGCAAGATTATGTGATAGTGTCATGTTTAAACCCCAAAGGCTCTCCTATTTACCCTATTTTTGGACTTGGAAATCTTTTTCTGTAAATATTTTAGGTTAAAAAAAATTAAGATTGAGTTAAATTTAAAATGCCTTTTTAAGACAGGAATAATTTATGGCTATTAACACTTTATCATGAATTATTTTATTAAGGTAATTTCTGTAACATAGCAGGACCTCAATGATTGAATCAGAAATAGTTGAGTGTTACCTGTGGAAAGAGTTCAGAGCACAAGGAAACTCAGCTAAACACAGGCTGAGAAAACAATCTATCAATTCAATTCACAAAGGATTCTTGAAATTGTACTAGATGTTATGGGAAAGCTCATAGATAAACTTTATCCCCCACATGGGATTTAAAATACATTAAAGAAGTAAGCTATGTTCCAGTATATTCCATCAAATTAGGTGTACACTGCTACAAGGAATGTATGAACAGTACAGAGAAGGCAGCAATCCCTCAGCTGCAATAGTTCATAAAGTTCTTTGGAGGACCTAACACTTAATCCTGACCTTTAAAGTGGAAAAAATTAGGATATATGGAAACTTCAGGGGAGAATCTGATACCATTGGATGTGGATGTGAGAGGAGCCAAGTGTCCACTAAGCGAGAATGAAAGCTTAGAATAGGGAACTAAATGAACACTGATAACAAAACACACATTTTCCCCCTCATATCAAGTTTTTAAAAAGTTCAAATACATGGTTCTGTGTATGACATGGGAAATGAAATGAGAAACTGAAATCTGTGGTTTTAATCTAGTCAAAATCTCTGCTATAAAGTAACTTTACTCAGGCAGCCAGTACAGTAAGTGGACCCATGTTCTGAGGGGCATTTTAAGGTTGACATTATCTCTTCATTGTTGTACAGCCTAAAATATTATTATTTTTGCTTCTTTACCGAAACAATGCTTTTTCTAGAGCCAGACCTCTGTAGATATGAGAGAAAGTTAGAACCTGGCCCTTATGGACATTTAAATTGCTCATTATTATATAGCAAGCATAGAGACATTTCCAAAGAAGTTCCAACTTGTTCACTAATGTCAATGATAAAGTAGAAGACAAAAAATTACAGCTGTTGTATACCTATTGTTCATGAAATGGTAGCATGATAAAGGTTTGAGAATAATAATGCCCTCCAAACCAGTATCAAGAACAGTTTCGAAAAATTTTTCTTCCATATTAGAAAAATCAATAAAATCTGAGGAGAAAATGAGACTGCAATATAATCTAAGCTTTACAATTTTTGGTTTTTATTTTATTAACTAAAAATTATCAAAGTTGGTTTTTCAAGTAGTTAAGATTGGTAATGTATAAGGTTTATGGATAGAATTCAGAAAATATTTAAAAGTAGTAAAGCACAGAAAATGTGATTGACATAGTCTTTTGACCTTCCTTGAAGATTTACAAATTTAGTGATTTTAATTTAAAAGGTATTACTTATGCAGAATATTTAAAGTTGAAAATTTTATTCAGATAGCCATTAAATGAAAAGTCAAAATAAACAGACACTGTGAATGAAAAACCATTAACCAAAATTAGATAGATGAGCACATTTATAAGACTGAATTTGTAGGCTAAAATCTAAAGGAAGAAATAGAAAATGTATTTCACAACGTGCAAAAAATTCAAGGGATAAAAAAGATAAAGCAAACAGCATTAACAGTGGAGTAAATATACTAATTTTGAGGCAGAGGGAGAAGGTAACTGCCCCACAATGTGGAACATCTGGTCATTGAATCAAAATTGGACTTTAATTGAAAACAGACAGATGGCATAAACACTATTAGCATAGAGAAAGCTGTTGCACAGACATAGAGATCTGGGATATTGACTTTGGCAGTACTGTCTTTACTTGGCATTGCCAATGTTATTCAAATTGAATGGAATATCAGGAAGGTTGACCTCCTTGCCTAACATTCCTTCAGGCCTGTTCTTGCTCTTTTAAAATGGGTAGACAATTATATTTTCTGTTGTGTTCAGTCACTCAGTCGTGTCCAACACTTTGTTACAATTACATGCTCTCACATAATTTAAAAACTAAATAGGACATCTCTCTTTCTGATATTAGGCAAACATACATACATACATTGGAAGAAAGAATGTTGTCATAATGGCAATTTGCTTTCTTTTGGCGATTTTAGTTCAAATAGGAATATTTCTAACTTTTTTTTAAATTAATAGGAGCTACATTCATCATTCAATGATTCATCATTTTTAGAGATAAAATAAAGATTTGGGAATAATTATCTGCATCTTTTTCTATAATGCGCATCAAAACAAGATAAGAAAGTCAAGCACAGTGAGATGATCAGTTGACAGAAATATTTTCATCTATCTTGGTTTATCAGATATGATTTAAAAAGTTGTTAGATTTTAATCACTACATTCACCTGGTCATTTTTCAAATCTAATCTGTCAGTTCATTTTAAATAGGCTTTGTCAAAAAGCGTTTAGTGAAAAAAAAAATGCCTGCAGATAAATGTTTTTAATAAAACCCGTTTTTGAAGTTTCTTATTTTATGCACTGCCTTTATCTTCTAGCTTTTTGTATAACAGAGAAAGTATCAATTAAATCAGTGATTCAGATTCCAATATTGCTTTGTTTGAGAAGCTTATGAAAATGAAGGACATTCCTCCCTGAAAAAATGCACATGCACATAATTTTTAAATACAATTTCAAAGTTTATCTTTTGATCCCTTATTCTTAGGGTCCAAGTATATCAGGTAGAGAATATCTGATTTCAAGTATATTTATGAGTAAATTTTTGAGTACATTTACCTTGTTTTGATGTGCACTATAAAAAAAAATGCAGATAATTACTCCTAAATCTTTATTTTCAGGAATCCTTATGTGTGTGTGCATGCTAAGCAGCATCAGTCATGTCCGACTCTGTGACACGACTGTAGCCCACCAGGCTCTTCTGTCCATGGGATTCTCCAGACAAGAATTCTGGAGTGGGTTGCTATGCCCTCCTCCAGGAGATCTTCCTGATCCAGGGATTGAACTCACGTCTCTTATGTCTCCTGAATTGGCAGGCAGATTCCTTACCACTAGTGCCACCTGGAAAGCCCCATAAATAATGTTCAGTTCAGTTCAGTCGCTCAGTCGTGTCCGACTCTTCACAACCCCATGAATCGCAGCACGCCAGGCCTCCCTGTCCATCACCAACTCCCAGAGTTCATCCAAACTCATGTCCATCTAGTCCGTGAGGCCATCCAGCCATCTCATCCTCTGTCGTCCCCTTCTCCTCCCACCCCTAATCCCTCCCAGCATCAGGGTCTTTTCCAATGAGTCAACTTTTTGCATGAGGTGGCCAAAGTATTGGAGTTTCAGCTTCAGCATTAGTCCTTCCAATAAACACCCAGGACTGATTTCCTTTAGGATGGACTGGTTGGATCTCCTTGCAGTCCAAGGGACTCTCAAGAGTCTTCTCCAACACCACAGTTCAAAAGCATCAATTCTTAGGTGCTCAGCTTTCTTCACAGTCCAACTCTCACATCCATACATGACCACTAGAAAAACCATAGCCTTGACTACACAGACCTTTGTTGGCAAAATAATATCTCTGGTTTTTAATACGCTATCTAGGTTGGTCATAACTTTCCTTCCAAGGAGTAAGTGTCTTTTAATTTCATGGCTGCAATCACCATCTGTGGTGATTTTGGAGCCCCCCAAAATGAAGTCTGACCCTGTTTCCACTGTTTCCCCATCTATTTCCCATTAAGTGATGGGACCAGATGCCATGATCTTAGTTTTCTGAATGTTGAACTTTAAGTCAACTTTTTCACTCTCCTCTTTTACTTTTTTCAAGAGGCTTTTTAGTTCCTCTTCACTTTCTGCCATAAGGGTAGTGTCATCTGCATACCTGAGGTCACTGATATTTCTCCCGGCAATCTTGATTCCAGCTTGTGCTTCTTCCAGCCCAGCGTTTCTCATGATGTACTCTTCATATAAGTTAAATAAGCAGGGTGACAATACACAGCCTTGATGTACTCCTTTTCCTATTTGGAACCAGTCTGTTGTTCCATGTCCAGGAATCCTTTATTTAACATGAATATTTATGGTAGAAGCTGGATGTGATGACAAAACTCAGTTTTCTAATTACCTACTTAAAAATCACTGCTCATGTGTTTAAAAATCTTATCTCCATGGACAGAGAGACTGGCAGGCTATGGTCCATGGGGTCACAAGAATTAGGGACAAGACTTAGCAACTAAACCACCCAACCAACCAAACAACCAACAATAATTATCTAGATCTCTTTTCTGTTTTTGTTGTCTGAAATTTCTGCTGTACAATGTAATTAAAAACTTGCCCCCCCTCTAACTTCTATGAATTGCTTCTGATTTTTTTTTTTGAATAATGTAGAACAATTCTTTCCCTATTTTAGATCATAGATTTTTAGGTTTTTCTTAGATTCTTAGAACATTAGAGAGGAAGAGGAGACCAGATCTTATTAATCATTTTAGGTTAAATCTTTCAGTTTACAAATGATAAAATTGAGGCCCCAAATAATTAATTAATGGCATGTGTTACTTCTGTCAACAGTACTTTACAGTCATGCCCTATGTGCTATTAACCTTACTTTAAAGCATATTCTCAGATTTCTCAGATGGTTCTTTATCCATCGTTCCTCCCCATTTTTTTTTTTTTTTCCCCAAGATTCTTCATTAGTATGGCACTAGAAATCTGTCACAAGATCCATTTGGGGCTTGAGCAGCAGCTAGTAGAACTCATGCCAGCTTTGGAATGGCCAGTTTTATTCAACAGTGTTCTTTTCTTTTTGTAAAGCTATATTTTGAATATTTTTATATGAACACCTGTCAATTGATCAGTTTTGTACATTTAGTTTTCCTTTTAATGGAATTTGTAAAATGTCAGACAGACTTAAAGAAGATTGAGCAAGACAAATTAGAAAAAATAAAAGCACTCAGTAATAGTTGGTTACACTTTTTGATCACTTTCTGTGTGTTAGGAACAGGATTGAATACATTAAATGAACTGTTTATTGCAGTCTTCCCAGAGATCTCATGCAGTAGGCACTAACTGGTACTATTAGTAATGAGCATTTTATAGATGAGGGAACTGAAGTTCACACACATGAAGGCCACATAGTTTGAAGAATAAGAACTAAGGGTTTAATCTCCCATTTCCCCAGGGCTCACAAGTTTCACCAGTACATTGCAATACCTCATTCAATTGATGTGTAATAGCACAGATATGCTGGTTCTACAATACTCTATTATGAAATTAAAACAAGAATTTTAAATACAGAAGTATATATATATATAGCAAAAATTATATCCACCTTCCACATGCTGCTGCTGCTAAGTCGATTCAGTTGTGTCCGACTCTGTGTGACCCCATAGATGGTAGCCTACCAGGCTCCCCCATTCCTGGGATTCTCCAGTATTAGCCAAAATTTGCTTAGTTTTATTTTTCTAAGCTTTTTTCCTAGATAAAATAAATTCAGTATTTTGAGTGGTATCAGAAAATGGTAACAGTGTTAAAAGCTGAGATTTGAAGATAATTGCCAGACATCAATTCTTCCATTAAGGAAGATATTTTCTTTCTGTTTATCACAGTAGATAACATATAACCAGATTAACAGCTGCATTTCCACTGCTTATATAAGGCTATAAAATTGATCAGCCAACACAATATTATGAAGCATCATAATCAACACATCTTCTAATATTATTTTACTTTGAGTAAGTTATTATGTTACACGAGCCACAAATATAAAGACTGAACATACTGCAAACTCCGTTTTACTGCTTTGATCAAATAAAATGTACATAATTTAATCTAGCATCTATTTAATGATATGCATAATTGCTGTTGTGCTACATGGTAATTAAGCCTGAATGGACAACAGATGATTATAATTTTACATAGCCAAGCTAAAATTCTATAGCTCTTCTCTTCGTAAATTCTTTCGTACTTTCATGACTGGTAGTGCTGATAATTTTATCTGGTACCACATAAAACTTAATCCTTGTTACAAGCATACCTCATTCTACTGTACCTATCTTTATTGAGATTTTCTGATATTATGGGGTTTTGTTGCTTTTTTGTTTTTAACAAATTGAAGTTCTGTGGCAACCCTACCTCTAACAAGTTTGTTGGCACTATTTTTCAACATTTGTTTACTTTGTGTCTGCATATCACATTTTGGTAATCTTCTCAATATTTCACACTTTTCATTAACATTATACTTGTTATAGTGATCTGTGATCAGTGATCTTTAATATTACTATTGCAATTATTTTGAAGCACAATGAACTGCACCCGTGTAAGACAGCAAACTTAATAAATGCTGTGTGTGTCCTGACTACTCCACCAATCAGTTACTCCCATCTTTCTCTCTCTCCTCAGGCCTCTCTATTCTCTGAGACACAGAAATTAGGCTGGTTATCAACTGTACAATGGCCTCTAATTATTCAAGTGAAAGGAAGAGTCCCACTTGTATCACTTTAAATCAAAAGTTAGAAATAATTAAACTCAGTGAGGAAGGCATGTCCAAAGCTGAGATAGGCTGAAAGCTAGGTCTCTTGTGTCAAAGCAGGTTGTGAATGAAAAGGAAAAGTTCTTGAAGGAAGTTAAAAGTGCTACTTCAGTGGACACACAAATGACAAGAAAGCAAGACAGCAAGCAGCCTTCGTGGTGATATGGAGAAAGTTTTAGTGGTCTGGATAGAGGGTCAAAGAGGCCATAACATTCCCTTAAACCAAAGGCTAATTAAGACAAATGCCCTAATTCTCTGTCTTAGATTTTGTCAAGGTTAATAAGAGAGATGAAGAAACTTCAGAAAATTTTGAAACTAGCAGAAGTTGGTTCATGAGGCCCAAGGAAAGAAGCCATCTCCATAATATTAAAGTGCAGGGTGAAGTGCAAGCCAAGTGCTGATGTAAAAGCTGAGGCAAGTTATTTGGAAGATCTAGCTAAGATAATTAATGAAGGTGGCAATAGATTTCCAATGTAGATGAAACATCCTTCTGTTGGAGGAAGATGCCATCTTCTTTGATAGCTAGAAAGGAGCAGAAACAAAATGACTCTCTTGTGAGGGGCTATTTCAAATCCTGAAAGATGATGCTGTGAAAGTGCTGCACTCAATATGCCAGCATATTTGGAAATCTCATCAGTGGCCACAGGACTGGAAAAGGTCAGTTTTCATTCTGATCCCAAAGAAAGGCAATGCCAAAGAATGCTCAAACTACCGCACAATTGCACTCATCTCACACGCTAGTAAAGTAATGCTCAAAATGCTCCAAGCAAGGCTTCAGCAATATGTGAACCGTGAACTTTCTGATGTTCAAGCTGGTTTTAGAAAAGGCAGAGGAGCTAGAGATCAAATTGCCAACATCCGCTGGATCATGGAAAAAGCAAGAGAGTTCCAGAAAAACATCTCTTTCTGCTTTATTGACTATGCCAAAGCCTTTGACTTTGTGGATCACAATAAACTGTGGAAAATTCTGAAAGAGATGGGAATACCAGACCATCTGACCTGCCTCTTGAGAAATCTGTATGCAGGTCAGGAAGCAACAGTTAGAACTGGACATGGAACAACAGACTGGTTCCAAATAGGAAAAGGAGTATGTCAAGGCTGTATATTGTCACCCTGCTTATTTAACTTCTATGCAGAGTACATCATGAGAAACACTGGGCTGGAAGAAGCACAAGCTGGAATCAAGATTGCCGGGAGAAATATCAATCACCTCAGATATACAGATGACACCACCCTTATGGCAGAAAGTGAAGAGGAACTAAAATGCCTCTTGATGAAAGTGAAAGAGGAGAGTGAAAAAGTTGGCTTAAAGCTCAACATTCAGAAAACTAAGATCATGGCATCCGGTCCCATCACTTCATGGAAAATAGATGGGGAAACAGTGGAAACAGTGTCAGACTTCATTTTTTGGGGCTCCAAAATCACTGCAGATGGTGACTGCAGCCATGAAATTAAAAGATGCTTACTCCTTGGAAGGAAAGTTATGTCCAACCTAGATAGCATATTCAAAAGCAGAGACATTACTTTGCCAACAAAGGTCCATCTAGTCAAGGCTATGGTTCTTCCTGTGGTCATGTATGGATGTGAGAGTTGGACTGTGAAGAAGGCTGAGCGCCAAAGAATTGATGCTTTTGAACTGTGGTGTTGGAGAAGACTCTTGAGAGTCCCTTGGACTACAAGGAGATCCAACCAGTCCATTCTGAAGGAGATCAGCCTTGGGATTTCTTTGGAAGGAATGATGCTGAAGCTGAAACTCCAGTACTTTGGCCACCTGATTCGAAGAGTTGACTCATTGGAAAAGACTCTAATGCTGGGAGGGATTGGGGGCAGGAGGAGAAGGGGACGACAGAGGATGAGATGGCTGGATGGCATCTCTGACTCAATGGATGTGAGTCTGTGTGAACTCTGGGAGTTGGTGATGGACAGGGAGGCCTGGTGTGCTGCGATTCATGGGGTTGCAAAGAGTCAGACATGACTGAGCAACTGAACTGAACTGAATGCAACTGGAGACTTTATCTTAAATATATTCACTTTATTGTGGCGGTCTAGAACTGAACCCACTCCGTCTTTGGTGTGTCTGTGGTCACACATATACATTCTAACCCCATAGCTATGGCTCCCACCTCCAAGGTCTGAATCTGACTCTTCTACTCTTGGAGTTCTATTACTACTTCATCTCTTCTCTTTCTGTCCCTGTGAGTACACACCAGGATTGAGACCTGTTTTCCCTTCTACACAATCTTCCCTTACCTAAGAAGTAAATAAAAGGTAATTTTTAAAAGAATGGCTATGTAGTAAGGTAAATCTGGCTTTCAGTTTAATCTCTGATTACTTTCTAGTTAGATGAAATTCAACAGTGTACCTAAGCTTCTGAACCTCAGTTTTTTTAAAATCTAGTAAAGCTGAGACCTAGTTGGAAGTGGTGCTGTGTGAATTACATAGCCACCAGATGTAAAGAATTTGGTCCAGACATAGTTGTTGCTCAATAATTGGTAACTGATGTTGCTAGCCTTGCATCAGCCTGTTGTTGGTGGTGGTGCTCAGTTGAGTCCAACTCTTTGCAACCCCACAGTCTTCAGCCCACCAGGCTCCTCAGTTCATGGAATTTTGCAGGCAAGAACACTTGAGTGGGTTGCCATTTACTTCTCCAGGGGAATCTTCCTGACTCAGGGATTGAACCCCTGTCTCCTGTATTGGCAGACAGATTCTTTACCACTGAGCCACCAGGAAGGCCCTTGCATCAGCCTAATTCCCTCATCTTAGCTATCCCAGATCTAGAAAGCTAGGGGCCTTCTGGATCTCGTGCTTGGATAGCTCACTGGACTGACTAGGCATACCTAGGATTGTGGAAATCCAGGAATTCTGACTGTGGTCTGAGTACTTGGACTTGTTTGAGCAAAGTTATGGGAGAACAAAGACAGCTGTTTGCTGCTGCTGCTGCTAAGTCGCTTCAGTCATGTCCGACTCTGTGAGACCCCATAGACGGCAGCCCAACAGGCTCCCCTGTCCCTGGGATTCTCCAGGCAAGAACACTGGAGTGGGTTGCCATTTCCTTCTCCAATGCATGAAAGTGAAAAGTGAAAGTGAAGTCGCTCAGTCGTGTCCGACTTTTAGTGACCCCATGGACTACAGGCTACCAGGCTCCTCCATCCATGGGATTTTCCAGGCAAGAGTACTGGAGTGGGTTGCCATTGCCTTACATAAGGGTAAAGAAGGCTGGTGAAAAAAAGCTTGGAGGTTCTCAAGAGTGACATCACCAATTAATTGGAAAGGTCAGTTAGAGTAGATTTAGTTACAGGGAGCCAGAAAAACACGCACATGGGTAAATGTATATGCATTTTCCAGCTCCCAACAACTTTTGGAAATAATACTGTGGTAGGCTGCAGCTGGGTCATTTCCAGAATTATTTCTTTTAGTATCAATGCTCTTCTAAAATAAAGAAATTAGGTTTAAACTTGAAATAAGTTATTGTTGTTCAGTTGCTATGTCACGTCTGACTCTTTGCAACCCCATGAACTGCAGAATGACACGCTTTGCAAAAAAGTCATAAAAGTGGTCATAATAGTTCAAGGACAACAAGAAAAAATTACTACCTACTTGGTTCTTTGAAGGAGAGAAAATGTCCACCCTGTAATACTTTATGCCTAGGCATACCATGCAAACAACCAGGATTGATAATACAATGAAACCCATTCACACCTAAGTATATTTAATAAATCAGCAGACATAATGCATGAACTCAAACCATCTCATTTTTGCTAGTTGTAAAGGATTAAAAGAAGAATGGCTCTGTAGATGTTCTGACTTGGGTGCTTAGGGGGGTATAAATACTATAAAAGAGAGGGGAGCAGGTGCAAAAACAGAATACTGGCCCTCTGTCGACTGACTTTGAAGGTCTCCAAATTTTTCCCAGGCTGTGCCTCTTATCTTAAAAGAATTAAGAGTTATATTTTCCTGTATATGGGGTAGTTAAGAAAAACATTGCTCATAATCATGTTGTAGTGGAGAAATGATACATAGAGAGTTGGAGGTGGTAATGATAGTGATAATATTTATCTGAATTTTACAGTGCTCTAGGTACAGGGAAACTCTGACTCATGATTAGCTGAAATAAATAAGCAGATGATTCAAGAAGCTTTTATAACTTTACTTGCTTTCCCACAAGGCAGTAAGAAACAATAAACCAAAGTGCATTTTAATTATCAAGGCATGATAGACTGTAACTAAATCCTGTATTAAAAAGTTGCTGGTGATAAATCAATATAATTGAAACCATACGTGTGCTAATTCCTAATTGATGATTGAATGCATTTATTATCAGAGTAGCACAGAAGAATTACATGCCGTCACTCTAGCACTGAGGAAATTGAGAGCCCGTGTAAAAAGAGAAAGCTCTAATGCAAGGATTTTTGAAGTCCTATGATCAAATTTCTGAGAGCATAATTGGAAATATATTCTAGGTACATATGGATTTTCTCATTTATACTAGCTGGAAAATAATAACCCATATTTAATGTGGAGCTGGATCATTTCATTGAAAATATAGCCTTTGTTATGTTGTCAAACTTTTCTGGCTTGGATGGTCTTGAAAATTAGATTGCTTTTATTTGATAGGATAACATTAGTTATAAGTTATTTTAGGGATCAGTTCAGTTCAGTCACTCAGTCGTGTCCAACTCTTTACAATACCATGGACTGCAGCATGCCAGGCTTCCCTGTCCATCACCAACTCCTGGAGCTTACTCAAACTCATGTCCATTGAGTCAGTGAGGCCATCCAGTCACCTCATCCTCTGTGGTCCCCTTCTCCTCCAGCCTTCAATCTATCCCAGCATTAGGGTCTTTTCCAATGAGTCATTTCTTCGCATCAGGTGGCCAAAGTATTGGAGTTTCAGCTTCAGCAAAAGTCCTTCCAATGAATATTCAGGACTGATTTCCTTTATGATAGACTGGTTGGATCTCCTTGCTGTCCAACAGACTCTCAAGAGTCTTCTCCAACACCACAGTTCAAAAGCATCAATTCTTTCGCACTCAGCTTTCTTTATAGTCCAACTCTCACATCCATACATGATTACTGGAAAAACCATAGCTTTGACTAGAGGAATATTTGTTGGCAAAGTAATGTCTCTGCTTTTTAATATTCTGTCTAGGCTGGTCATAATGCTTCTTCCAAGGAGCAAGTGTCTTTTAATGTCATGGCTGCAGTCACCATTTGCAATGATTTTGGAGTCCCAAAAGATAAAGTCTATCACTGTTTTCATTGTTTCCCCATCTATTTGCCATGAAGTGATGGGACCAGATGGTGATGAGCCATGATCTTAGCTTTCTGAATGTTGTTTTAAGGAAACTTTTTCACTCTCCTCTTTCACTTTCATTAAGAGGCTCTTTAGTTCTTCTTCACTTTCTGCTATAAGGGTGGTGTCATATGCATATCTGAGGTTATTGATATTTCTCCCAGAAATTTTGATTCCAGCTTGTGCTTCATCTAGTCTAGCACTTCTCATGATGTACTATGCATATAAGTTAAAAAAGCAGGGTGACAATATACAGCCTTGAGATACTCCTTTCCTGATTTGGAACCAGTCTGTTGTTCCATGACTAGTTCTAACTTTTGCTTCTTGATCTGCATACAGATTTCTCAGGAGGCAGGTCAGGTGGTCTGATATTCCCATCTCTTTAAGACTTTTCCACAATTTATTGTGATCCACACAGTCAAAGGCTTTGGCATAGTCGATAAAGGAGAAGTAGAATTTTTTTTTTTTTTTTTGATCTCTCTCACTTTTTCGATGATCCATCAGATGTTTTCAATTTGATCTCTGGTTCCTCTGCTTTTCCTAAATCCAACTTGAACATATGGAAGTTCATAGTTCAGGTACTGTTGAAGCGTGGTTTGGAGAATCTTGAGCATTATTTTTCTAGTGTGTAAGATGAATGCCATTGTCGTAGTTTGAGCATTCTTTGGTATTGTCATTCTTATGGATTGGAATGAAAACTGACCTTGTCCAGTCCTGTGGCCACTGCCATGTTTTCCAAATTTGCTGGCATATTGAATGCAGTGCTTTCACAGCATCATCTTTTAGGATTTGAAATAGCTCAACTGGAATTCCATCACCTCCACTAGCATTGTTTGTAGTGTTGCTTCCCAAGGCCCACTTGACTTCGCATTTCAGGATGTCTGGCTCTAGGTGAGTGATCATATCATGATGATTATCTGGGTCATGAAGATCTTTTTTGTATAGTTATTTTGTGTATTCTTGTCACCTCTTCTTAATATCTTCTGCTTCGGTTATGTCCATACCATTTCTGTTCTTTATTGTGCCCATCTTTGCATAAATGTTCCCTTGGTATCTCTAATTTTCTTGAAGAGATCTCTAGTCTTTCCCATTCTATTGTTTTCCTCTATTTTTTTCATTGATCACTGAGGAAGGATTTCTTATCTCTCCTTGCTATCCTTTGGAACTCTGCATTTAATTGGGTATATCTTTCCTTTTCTCCTTTGCCTTTCACTTTTCTTCTTTTCACAACTATTTGTATGGCCTCTTCAGTCAACCATTTTGCCTCTTTGCATTTCTTTTTCTTGGAGATGGTCTTGATCCCTGTTTCCTGTACAATGTCATGAACCTCTGTCCACAGTTATTCAGGCACTCTATCAGATCTAATCCCTTGAATCTATTTCTCACTTCCACTGTGTAATCGTTAGGGATTTGATTTAGGCCATACCTGAATGGTCTAATGGTTTTCCCTATACTCTTCAAGTTATATCTGAATTTGGCAATAAGGAGTTCATGATCAGAGCCACAGTCAGCTGCTGGTCTTGCTTTTGCTGCAAAGAGCTTCTCCATCTTTGGCTGCAAAAACTATAATCAATCTGATTTCAGTATTGACCATCTGGTGATGTCCATGTGTAGAGTCTTCTCTTGTGTTGTTGGAAGAGGGTGTTTGCTATCACCAAGGTGTTCTCTTGGCAAAATCTATTAGCCTTTGCCCTGCTTCATTCTGTACTCCAAGGCCAAATTTGACTGTTACTCCAAGTATTTCTTGACTCCCTCCTTTTCCATTCCAGCCCCTTATAATGAAAATAACAAATTTTTGGGGGTGTTAGGGATAATGGTCATCAAATATATTTAGCTATCAAATCTAGAATAATAGAGAAATATGGCTCTTTTCAGTGTACTAAATTCCATCTTTATGATAACAATATTTAGCTACAGTTTTTGTATGCAGAGGGCTTCCCTGGTGGTTCAGATGGTAAACAATCAGCCTGCAATGCAGGAGATGAGAATTTGATTCCTGGAGTGGGACGATGCCCTGGAGAAGGGAATGGCAACCCGCTTCAATATTCTTGCCTGTTGAATTCCATGGACAGAGGAACCTGGCAGGCTATTCTTTATGGGGTCACAAAGAGTCAGACACAATTGGGCGACTAAGACTTTTTTTTTTTGGTATGAAGAATATGCTATGTAGAAGAAAATTGGACCAGGAAATTTAATTAAAATTATTTCTAAAATAATATATAGTTCTACACATGCATGGATTCATTACTTCATTTCAAAAACAATTACTGTCTGTATTCCAGGCTTATCTTAGGTAGAAGTGGTATATAAATGTGGAGAAACTCATAGTCTAGAGTGTAAAATGGATATACAAATATTTGCTGTGAAATATGATAAACACATCACGATATGTATGTGTAAGGTATAATAATGGATAAGAAGGTTTGGTAATGAATTATTCAGAAGAGAGGTTGTGTAGATGAGGGAAGTTTCCATAGATTGACAAGAATGTTTCAGGCATACCAAGCATCCAACACATGCATTCAGTGCATCTTAGTGAAATAAAACAGCAACATGACAGACAATAAGTCATGGCAATAAAATGGAAGGGCAGAGTAGAAGAAGTACTGAAGGAGATGCATGTAGAAAAGTAAGTAGTGTGTACAGTACAGTATTTCAGAAAATGAATGCTAATGGGCTTGAAATAATTTAAGCTGGCAAGTAACATAATTATATTTAAGAAATGTATTAATTTAAAAATGATTTTTAACAGACTGCTATAGAAGTAGATGTTGAGAGTCTCCTTTCCTGAGGGGTTGGGCAGGCTGGCAGTAACTGGTTAGTGGTCACTAGGTAGGAGTTAGGTCCCTGGTGGCCTGTGGTTGATGTTATCACAAGATAAAACTGGTGAACTTGTGATTATTTATGTTTCACAAAGTAAGTACTTGAGGAAGCACAATTTTATTAAACTTGTAAACTTCCAGTCTTTTTAGAATATGTGCAAATAAAGGAATAAGTACGTCTATTCGAATTTTGACCCGAATAACTGCACATCTATGGCCTCTTCACAACCCAAATTCTCAAAGTACTGGCTGAAAACACTGTGTTTTCACTCTCTATTTACTACTTAATGTTTATCAATCTAACTTAAACCATTTTAATCATTGAAATCATTCTTGGTGAGGGCATTTACTTGTATAATTGATTGGTAATTTTTAGTCCATTTCTCACTGGGGCACTCTATAGCATTTGGCAGAGAAGGCAATGGCACCCCACTCCAGTACTCTTGCTTGGAAAATCCCATGGACGGAGGAGCCTGGTGGGCTGCAGTCCATGGGGTCACTGAGGGTCAGACACGACTGAGCGACTTCACTTTCACTTTTCACTTTGATGCATTGGAGAAGGAAATGGCAACCCACTCCAGTGTTCTTGCCTGGAGAATCCCAGGGACGGGGGAGCCTGGTGGGCTGCCGTCTATGGGGTCGCACAGAATCGGACACGACTGAAGTGACTTAGCATTAGCATAGCATAGCATGGCATTTGAAACCCCCAAATTCTACCTTGGTGCTGGTGCTGTTATCTAATCTGGTTTCCCTGTTTTTACTCTAGATCTCATTCTCCTCACTGAATCATCATCTTCCATCTATTTCTTAAATGCAGGTCTTCTTTAAGATACTTTCTTTGACCTCTCTCCTATGATCCATACTCATAGTCAATACCTTACTAGATGTCAAACTTATTCTGAAACCTGCCTATAGAACTGATAACAGATTTTAGTGTGTTAACATAAATTTATCATAGCGGTTTTAATACTTGATGAAACTCATTTGTTTACTCATACTCTGATAAACTTTTAAGAGTAGAGGCTTAAAACAATTAATCTGTTTATTCCTTTCATTTAATATACAGTGCCTACTATAGAGACAATATTTTTTACATACCTTGTGAAAGTGAAAGTGAAGTCGCTCAGTCATGTCCAACTCTTCGCGACCTCATGGGCTGTAGCCTCCCAGGTTCCACCGTCCATGGGATTTTCCAGGCAAGAATACTTGAGTGGGTTGCCATTTCTTTCTCCAGGAGATCTTCCCAATCCAGGGATTGAACCCTGGTCTCCCGCATTGTAGGCAGACGCTTTACCGTTTGAGCCACCAGAAAGTCCCATTACATACCAGAATTATGCTAAATGTAACAGTGTCAGACTTTATTTTTTGGGGCTTCAAAATCACTGCAGATGGTGATTGCAGCCATGACATTAAAAGACGCTTACTCCTTGGAAGGCAAGTTATGACCAACCTAGATAGCATATTCAAAAGCAGAGACATTACTTTGCCAACAGAAGTCCATCTAGTCAAGGCTATGGTTTTTCCAGTAGTCATGTATGGATGTGAGAGTTGAACTGTGAAGAAAGCTGAGTGTCAAAGAATTGATGCTTCTGAACTGTGGTGTTGGAGAAGACTCTTGAGAGTCCCTTGGACTGCAAGGAGATTCAAACAGTCCATTCTAAAGGAGATCAGCCCTGGGTGTTCTTTGGAAGGAATGATGCTAAAGCTGAAATTCCAGTACTTTGGCTACCTCATGCGAAGAGTTGACTCATTGGAAAAGACTCTGATGCTTGGGAGGGATTGGGGGCAGGAGGAGAAGGGGACGACAGAGGATGAGATGGCTGGATGGCATCACCGACTTGATGGATGTGAGTTTGAGTGAACTCCAGGAGTTGGTGATGGACAGGGAGGCCTGGCATGCTTCAATTCATGGGGTCGCAAAGAGTCGGACACGACTGAGTGACTGAACTGAACTGAATATCTACATTATCTTACTTATCATTACTATTACCCTTGAAACATGGATACTATGATTCCCATTTTACATGTGAGGAAACTGCTATTTTAGGTATTACATAAAATTTTCAAGATCATATAGTTTGTAAGTAGCAAAACAATGTTAGCAGCAAGTCAGTTTGATTCTAAAACCTAATGCTAAATGTTTTACTTATATTATAAATTGTTAAACTAAATGGCAAATTGGTTACATCTTTTATGCCTAAGTTAATTTTCAGGATGAGGGGCACTGGGAGTACTGATTTTGAGGCTAAATCTGAAAAAGTTCAACATCATCTATGAATAATATCCAATGGGTAATAGCAGTATATTTGCATCCATCACATGATTCTATACAGCCTTCATACTTAATGATTGCTGTTTAAATAATAAATACGTTTTATTATTTCTTACTAATGGATCTTAAAGTATTTTGCAGTAGAATACTATGACTTATATTGATAGTGTTCCTAGTTCAGTTCAGTTCAGTCATTCAGTCGTGTCAGACTCTTTGCGACCCCATGAATTTTTGCAGCATGCCAGGCCTCCCTGTCCATCACCAACTGCCGGAGGTTACTCAAACTTATGTCCATCTAGTCAGTGATGTCATCCAGCCATCTCATCCTCTGTCGTCCCCTTCTCC
Organism: Bos javanicus; assembly: GCF_032452875.1. Lineage (NCBI taxonomy): Eukaryota > Metazoa > Chordata > Mammalia > Artiodactyla > Bovidae > Bos > Bos javanicus. The sequence goes on along the minus strand of NC_083874.1, from coordinate 85,800,466 downwards.
TCCTGCCCCTAATCCCTCCTGGTATCAGAGTCTTTTCCAATGAGTCAACTCTTTGCATCAGGTGGCCAAAGTACTGGAGTTTCAGCCTCAGCATCAGTCCTTCCAATGAACACCCAGGACTGATCTCCTTTAGAATGGACTGGTTGGACCTCCTTGCAGTGCAAGGGACTCTCAAGAGTCTTCTCCAACACCACAGTTCAAAAGCATCAATTCTTTGGTGCTCAGCTTTCTTCACAGTCCAACTCTCACATCCATACATGACCACTGGAAAAACCATAGCATAGAAAAATAAATACCTATCCTTGGTTATGATTCTTTCTTGATCCTCTCTTCCCCTTTTTCTCTGCTCTCTTCCCTCCCCTATCTTTTCTCCTCCTCTCTCTCTCTGTCTCTCCACAAATTTCTATGAATTCCATTTAAATATCTAGACCTAAAGGAAATAAAAATATGCAGTATTTCTAAATGGTTGGTGACACCTTGATTTAATTGCCTTAGCCATTTAAAGATGCACTGAGTTTTTCATCAAATTAATAGTCCAGATACTGAATTATGTTACTGACAGCATCAAAATTCAATTAAGATTTTGGTTAATGATAACAGTAAAACAGCACATTTTCAATTCAGAACAACACTACTTAAGAAAATTATCAACTTCTAATCACTATTTGAAAGATGCAAGAGGGTTAAAGATAATGTCTTAACTATATATTAACTGTAAAATTAGAAATAACAACAATATATAGAAATTTATTTATATACTCCAAAATCAAAATTTAATATGTTTCACAAATTTGCCTATATATAACAGAAAGTTAGAACTTAATAGTTTATATTTGTTTAATCCTATAGCCAAGTTTAGGTGATGTTACTTATGTATTTGAAATGGAAGGTATAATAAGGAAGTAAGAAATACTTAGTTATTGACTTTGAAATTTTATATTGTTTTTAAAAAAGACTTAATTTGAAATAATTTTAAATTTACAGAAAATTTGCAAGAATAGAATAAAGAATTTCTGCATAGATTTTTCCAATTGTTTACTCTTTAACCACATTTATTGTTTTCTCTCTCTCCTTGGCCTCTGTATGTATGTGTTTATTCATAGTTATGTATATATGTATGTGCATATACATAGATTATGTATTATATATATACATTATATATACTTGTATTTTATACTATATATAATATATCCACATTTTCTTTTGAATCATTTGATAGAGATAGTATGGTCCCATACTTTGGAATGTATTTTCTAAAGAGATATTAGTTATTAATATATTTAATACAACAGCTATCCTGATGCTGACTGAATTACAATGATTAAAATTAGAAAAATTTAAAGAGTACAGTATTATTCCATAATACATAGTATGTGTTCAAATTTTGAAATTGTCTCAGTAATTTCCTTTGTTGTGATGTTTCTTCTGATTGAACATCTAATCCAGGGTCACACATTTTTCTTTCATCTCCTGTATTTTAGGAGAGTTCCCTTGTCCCTTTTGTCTTTCAAGACATTGATTTTACTTTTATCTTGCAGGTTAGTTGTTTTGTAGAATAAGCCTCTATTTGGACTTGTCTGATGTTTCCTCTTGATTAGATCATGTTATAGATGTGGCTCAAATGGTAAAAGCATCTGCCTACAATACAAGAGACCCAGGGTTGATCCCTGAATCAGGAAGATCCCCTGGAGGAGGAAATGGCAACCCACTTCAGTACTCTTGCCTGGAAAGTCCCATGGACATAGAGGCCTGGAAGGCTACAGTCCATGGGGTTGCAAAGAGTTGGACATGAATGAGCGACTTTACTTTCATTTTCACTCACTGCAAAAGTGATGTGTCCTCAGTAAACCATATTAGAAGACACATGATTTTAGTTATCCCATTATAAATGATGTTAACTTTACTTACTTTGTCAAAATGGTATCTGATAAGTTTCTCCTATGTAAGTATGCATTTCACACTTTATTATCAGCAAATTATTTGTGAAGACATACTTTGAAGTTAATTTCTTAGAAGTGTAGACACCAATGATCATGTTAATGCAAAATAATATAAAAAGTGGAAAGAATGTGAAACTGAGTCTCTTCTAATACTCATAATTCCAATAAAGTCAACTCCCTGAGTTATTTGTATCTTTTCATGGTCTTCAACTAACATCAGGATAGTTGTTGTATTAAATACATTAGTGATTTCTTAGAGTGTTTCTGAGGATCCACAAACTAACCGCAACTTCCTTTCGGTTTTACCTTCTACCACATGATTCTGAAACAGTCCATAGGTCTTTGGCTGCTGCTCTGGGATGTGCTTGTGTGCTTAGTCACTTAGTCGTGTGTTCAACTCTTTATGACTCCAGGATTTTGACCCTATGGATTTGTGACCCCATGGACTATAGCCTCCCACAGCCTCTGTCTATGGGAGTTTTCAGGCTAGACTACTGGAGTGGGTTGCCATTTCTCCTCCAGGAGACCCAACCCAGGGATTGAACCAGTGTCTCCAGTGCCTTCTGCCTGCTCTGGGATATTCAGTGGTAAATGCTTCTCTTTATTTGCATAGGGTGTTCCCTGAGTTTGAAATACCCTTTATTTTTTCTCTATTTGGGAAAATCCAGCCATAAAAGGAAGTTTAAATGATATATTTTCTTTGGAGCCTTAGTAATTGTTACTAACAGGCTCTTATTATTTGAATGATTTTATAACATTTTATTCAGATTCTGTTTTTCTAAATTCAGAATCTTTTTTTTAAAATTTTTTAAATTATGAAAGTATGTTAACATATTTATGGAAGACTTGGAAAATACAGAACAAAGTTACATACTACATATTGCAATTTTTTAAAGTAGATAAATTAAGATTTTTAATTGGAGTTTCAATAGCAAACTCTCAAAAAATAATACAACAAATAGACATAAAAGTAAAAAGATAAAGCAGACCTGAAGAGGACTAGGAACCAATGCAACATAATTAAGATTTATACAGTTTTCACAATGGTAAGATACAAATTCTACTCAAGTTCCCATAGACTATAAACCAGGAGACACTGGAACATATCCAGTGACATAAAACAAGGTGCACAAAATTTGCTATTGAAATCATACAGAGTCTATTCTCTTATCACTGTGGAATTATGTTAGCAATCAATATTAAAAGGTATTTGAAAATAACCCACATATTTTCGAGTGCAATGTGACATTTACAAAGAGAGATCTTTGACTTAGCCCCTGAAAGCTTCAATAAAGTTAACAGACTGAAAAAAACACAAAGGGAGTTTGCAGAGAAGAAAGCAATTAAATGAGAAATTAATATCAAAATGAGAAATTAATAACAAAGACATTTTCAAAACCCTCTGTATTTGGAAATTAAATGTCCATTTTAAAATAATAGATGTATCTAAGAAGCCATACAAGGAAAATTAGAAAATATTTATAATAGAATAAAAATGAAAAGAGAATTTATCAGAACTTGTTGCATGAAGCTGAAGCTAAATACATGTGGAATCTTGAATAAGATATAAAAGCAAATAAAGGACACTAGCATAAAATTTTGTGAAATTTGAATAAAATCTGTACTTCAGTCAATAATACTGTATCATATGTTAACTTCTTATTGTTGTTGCTTTTTTTTTTTTTACAACATAGCATTTCTTCATATTCTCAGAATTGGATTAGATGTTTCAAGCCTCATTCAAAAACTTTTTTAAATTACTAAAATAATAAGCTTTATAGACTTCTAGAAGTAATATTAGATGCCAGAATAAATAGAACTATATCAGAGTTTTAAGGGAATATAAATTAGAAATATAGCATTGTATTCATACTTATTTAAACAAGTGAAGCCAAAATATTATAAATTTTTTAGCTAAGCAAAAATTCATAAGTTTTCTAAAATATGTATGTATTATACATACTATACATGCTATACAGAAACTTTTCTGCTACACATGGTTAAAGCTTGAAAATAAAGAACAACAACAGAAAAGAGATGAAGAGATTGGAAAACATAAACTAAATGAAATGGGAGCACTGAATATGAAATAGAAAGAGTGAAACAAACTAGATAAAAATAAAAGGTCATCATATAGTCCAGTCGGTTTTTTAACATGCTTGCTCATTAGACTCACGTCTGGAGCTTAGAAGAAAGAAAAGAATACCTGGGCATTTGTATTTTGCAAAAAATTCAAGGATAATTCTAACGTGCAAATGGATTTTAAAAAGTGATTACAAGTTTTTCTATTAAATGGTAGTTTTAGTGATATAGAATTTCAATTGTCTTCTGTTGAGCAATCATGATACAATGGTATAAAAAAGAATAATAGTTATACAATCAGTATAGTAAAAGATGTTTATCAATTTTCACAATCAATAATCAGACAAACATTAGAAAAAAAACTATTAAATACAATTGCAAGCCATAATGGAAATGTGATTAACCTAACAATATAAAATAATTATATACAATTTGGGGTTAAGTAGAGTTATATGGTAAGTGGAAATGTATACATGCATGTTTTTATCTACTCAGCCAGTCTATGTCTTTTGGTTGGTGCATTTAAACCATTTAAGATAATTATGATATGTATGATTCTTTATCATTTTCTAATTGTTTTGGGTCTATTTGATATTGATCTTTCCCTGGTGTTTCCTGCTTAAAGAAGTTCCTTTAGCATTTGTTGTAAAGTTGTTTGGTGGCTCTGAATTTTCTTAACTTGCGCTTGTCTGGAAAGCTTTTGATTTCTTCATTAGAATCTTCACAACAGTGGGAGAACTTCCCTTTGATATTATTGTTCTCCAGTTTGTGGGTTGCCCACCCACTGGGCATGGGATTTGATTTTTTCATGTATGCACCCCACCTACCATCTCACTGCAGCTTCTCCTTTGTCTTAGGACATGATGTATGTTTCTTGGTGGGTTCCAGTGTCCTCCTGTTGATGGCTGTCCAACAGCTAGTTGTGATTTTGGTGTTCTTGAAGAAGGAGATGAGCACACATTCTTCTACTCTGACATCTTTAACCCATGAGCTAAATTCAGATTCTTAATAGCATTTATTGCAGTATCTTTATTTACATGTGTCTTTTGCCTTCTCCTCTTGATTGTGAATTCATTGAAAGAGAGCAGAAACCATGTCATTCATTTTTGTGTTACTTGTGTATTATGGATTGAATTCTGTCCTCCCTGACCTCCACTTTTCATACTGTTCATGGAGTTCTCAAGGCAAGAATACTGAAGTGGTTTGCCATTCTCTTCTCCAGTGAACTAAAATGGACTGGAATGGGCAAATTTAATTCAGATGACCATTATATCTACTACTGTGGGCAAGAATCCCTTAGAAGAATCCCTTCACAGTTAAAAATAAGAGTCCAAAATGCAGTACTTGGGGGTGCAATCTCAAAACTGACAGAATGATCTCTGTTTCCAAGGCAAACCATTCAATATCACAGTAATCCAAATCTATGCTCCAAACACTACTGCTGAAGAAGCTAAAGTTGAATGGTTCTATGTTGACCTACAAGACCTTCTAGAACTAACACCAAAACAAGATGTCCTTTTCATCATAGTGGACTGGAATGTAAAAGTAGGAGGACAAGAGATACCTGGAGCAACAGGCAGATTTGGCCTTGGAGTACAAAATTAAGGAGGGCAAAGGCTAACAGAGTTTTGCCAAAACACACTGGTCATACCAAACACCCTCTTCCAACAACACAAGAGAAGACTGTACACATGGACATCACCAGATGGTCAATACCAAAATCAGATTGATTATATTCTTTGCAGCCAAAGAAGGAGAAGCTCTATAGAGTGAGCAAAAACAAGACTGGGAGCTGACTGTGGCTCAGATCATGAATGCCTTATTGCAAAACTCAGACTTAAATTGAAGAAAGTATGGAAAACCACTAACCATTCAGGTATGACCTAAATCAAACCCCTTTTGATTATACAGTGAAAGGGAGAAATAGATTCAAAGGATTATATCTACAGAATGCCTGAAGAACTATGAACGGAGGTTCATGACATTGTACAGTGGGCAGTGATCAAGACCATGCCCAAGAAAAGGAAATGCAAAAAAGCACAATGGTTGTCTGAAGAGGCCTTACAAATAGCTGCGAATAGAAGAGAAGCTAAAGGTGAAGGAGAAAAGGAAAGATATAAACATCTGAATTCAGAGTTCCAAGATAGCAAGGAGAGATAAGAGAGCCTTCCTTAGTGATCAATGCAAAGAAATAGAGGAAAACAATACAATGGGAAAGACTAGAGGTCTCTTCAAGAAAATTAGATACCAAGGGAACATTTCATGCAGAGATAGGCACAATAAAGGACAAAAATAGTATGAACCTAACAGAAGCAGACGATATTAAGAAGAGGTTCTAGAGATTTTTGTTCAGGTATCAGAAAGTTCTACTTACTGTTTAGTTATTTCATATAGTGTAGAAGAATTATATTACTGAAGATACCTATTGACAAACTAGATAGCTATGGAGGATTGATTTCATTCAATGACAATGTAAATAAGAGACAAGATGTCAAATAATCCATACTCTCTCAGATTTATTTATTATTTTTTATACTGTTCACAGTAATCCAAATCTATGCTCCAAACACTACTGCTGAAGAAGCTAAAGTTGAATGGTTCTATGTTGACCTACAAGACCTTAAGCGCGGGCGGCTGCAACCGGCGCACTTAAGCGCCGCCAAGAGGAGCTACCCCACGTCTGAGGTCAGGGGCAGAAGCCGGGAGGACCCCATGCCCGAAGGGTGGCAACCAAAAGGAGTTACCCCAATTCCGAGGTCAGGGGCAGCAGCTGAGAGTGCCAGGCTGCAACAGTGCAGGAATGGCTGAGAAGAGCTACCCAAGTCCGAGGTCAGGGGCAGCGGCTGAAAGGAGCTACCCCGCGTCTGAGGTCAGGGGCTGCAGCCGGGAGGAGCTACCCAACACCCGAGGCCGGGGGCAGTTGCCGGGAGGAGCAACCCCACGCCGGAAGCCAGGGGTGGTGGCTGGGAGGACCAACACCACGTCCAAGGAGCGGTGGCTGCGTGGGGGCAGGAGGGCCTAGAGGAGCTAGCCCACGTTGAAGTTCAGGAAGGGCAGCGGTGAGGAGATACCCCTCGTCCAAAGTAAGGAGCAGCAGCTGCACTTTTCTGGAGCAGCCGTGAAGAGATACCCCACACCAAGGTAAGAGAAACCCAAGTAAGACGGTAGGTGTTGCAAGAGGGCATCAGAGGGCAGACACACTGAAACCATACTCACAGGAAACTAGTCAATCTAATCACACTAGGACCACAGCCTTGTCTAACTCAATGAAACTAAGCCATGCCCGAGGGGCAGCCCAAGACAGGCGGGTCATGATGGAGAGATCTGACAGAATGTGGTCCACTGGAGAAGGGAATGGCAAACCACTTCAGTATTCTTGCCTTGAGAACCCCATGAACAGTATGAAAAGGCAAAATGATAGGATACTGAAAGAGGAAACCCAAGGTCAGTAGGTGCCCAATATGCTACTTGAGATCAGTGGAGAAATAACTCCAGAAAGAATGAAGGGATAGAGCCAAAGCAAAAATAATACCCAGTTGTGGATGTGACTGGTGATAGAAGCAAGGTCTGATGCTGTAAAGAGCAATATTGCATAGGAACCTGGAGTGTCAGGTCCATGAATCAAGGCAAATTGGAAGTGGTCAAACAAGAGATGGCAAGACTGAATGTCGACATTCTAGGAATCAGCGAACTAAAATGGTCTGGAATGGGGGAATTTAACTCAGATGACCATTATATCTACTACTGCGGACAGGAATCCCTCAGAAGAAATGGAGTAGCCATTGTGGTCAACATGCAATACTTGGATGCAATCTCAAAAACGACAGAATGATCTCTGTTCGTTTCCAAGGCAAACCATTCAATACCACAGTAATCCAAGTCTATGCCCCAACCAGTAACGCTGAAGAAGCTGAAGTTGAATGGTTCTATGAAGACCTACAAGACCTTTTAGAACTAACACACAAAAAAGATGTGCTTTTCATTATGGAGGACTGGAATGCAAAAGTAGGAAATCAAGAAACACCTGGAGTAACAGGCAAATTTGGCCTTGGAATACGGAATGAAGCAGGGCAAAGACTAATAGAGTTTTGCCAAGAAAATGCACTGGTCATAGCAAACACCTTCTTCCAACAACACAAGAGAATACTCTACACATGGACATCACCAGATGGTCAACACCAAAATCAGATTGATTATGTTCTTTGTAGCCAAAGATAGAGAAGCTCTATACAGTCAACAAAAACAAGACCAGGAGCTGACTGTGGCTCAGATCATGAACTCCTTATTACCAAATTCAGACTTAAATTGAAGAAAGTAGGGAAAACCACTAGACCATTCAGGTACGACTTAAATCAAATCCCTTATGATTATACAGTGGAAGTGAGAAATAGATTTAAGGGCCTAGATCTGATAGATAGAGTGCCTGATGAACTATGGAATGAGGTTTGTGACATTGTACAGGAGACAGGGATCAAGACCATTCCCATCAAGGAAAAGAAATGCAAAAAAGCAAAATGGCTGCCTGGGGAGGCCTTAAAATAGCTGTTAAAAGAAGAGAAGCAAAAAGCAAAGAGAAAAGGAAAGATATAAGCATCTGAATGCAGAGTTCCAAAGAATTGCAAGGAGAGATAAGAAAGCCTTGCTCAGCAATCAATGCAAAGAAATAGAGGAAAACAACAGAATGGGAAAGACTAGAGATCTCTTCAAGAAAATTAGAGATACCAAGGAAACATTTCATGGAAAGATGGGCTCGATAAAGGACAGAAATGGTATGGACCTAACAGAAGCAGAAGATATTAAGAAGAGGTGGCAAGAATACACAGAAGAATTGTACAAAAAAGATTTTCACGACCCAGATAACCACGATGGTGTGATCACTCACCTAGAGCCAGACATCCTGGAATGTGAAGTCAAGTGGGCCTTAGAGAGCATCACTACGAACAAAGCTAGTGGAGGTGATGGAATTTCAGTTGAGCTATTTCAAATCCTAAAAGATGATGCTGTGCAAGTGCTGCACTCAATATGCCAGCAAATGTGGAAAACTCAGCAGTGGCCACAGGACGGGAAAAGGTCAGTTTTCATTCCAATCCCAAAGAAAGGCAATGCTGAAGAATGCTCAAACTACTGCACAATTGCACTCATCTCACACGCTATTAAAGTAATGCTCAAAATTTTCCAAGCCAGGCTTGGAAATGCGTGAACAATACGTGAACCGTGAACTTCCTGATGTTCAAGCTGGTTTTAGAAAAGGCAGAGGAACCAGAGATCAAATTGCCAACATCCGCTGTATCATGGAAAAAGCAAGAGAGTTCCAGAAAAACATCTATTTCTGCTTTATTGACTATGCCAAAGCCCTTGACTGTGTGGATCACAATAAACTGTGGAAAATTCTGAAAGAGATGGGACTACCAGACCACCTGACCTGCCTCTTGAGAAATCTGTATGCAGGTCAGGAAGCAACAGTTAGAACTGGACATGGAACAACAGACTGGTTCCAAATAGGAAAAGGAGTATGTCAAGGCTGTATATTGTCACCCTGCTTATTTAATTTATATGCAGAATACATCATGAGAAATGCTGGACTGGAAGAAGCACAAGCTGGAATCAAGATTGCTGGGAGAAATATCAATAACCTCAGATATACAGATGACACCACCCTTATGGCAGAAAGAGAAGAGGAACTAAAAAGCCTCTTGATGAAAGTGAAAGAGGAGAGTGAAAAAGTTGGCTTAAAGCTCAACATTCAGAAAACAAAGATCATGGCATCCGGTCCCATCACTTCATGGGAAATAGATGGGGAAACAGTGGAAACAGTGTCAGACTTCATTTTTTTGGGCTCCAAAATCACTGAAGATGGTGACTGCAGCCATGAAATTAAAAGACACTTACTTCTTGGAAGGAAAGTTATGTCCAACCTAGATAGAATATTCAAAAGCAGAGACATTACTTTGCCAACGAAGGTCCGTCTAGTCAAGGCTATGGTTTTTCCTGTGGTCATGTATGGATGTGAGAGTTGGACTGTGAAGAAGGCTGAGTGCCGAAGAATTGATGCTTGTGAACTGTGGTGTTGGAGAAGACTCTTGAGAGTCCCTTGGACTGCAAGGAGATCAAACCAGTCCATTTTGAAGGAGATCAGCACTGGGATTGCTTTGGAAGGAATGATGGTAAAGCTGAAACTCCAGTACTTTGGCCACCTCATGCAAAGAGTTGACTCATTGGAAAAGACTCTGATGCTGGGAGGGATTGGGGGCAGAAGGAGAAGGGGACGACAGAGGATGAGATGGCTGGATGGCATCACTGGCTCAATGCACGTGAGTCTGAGTGAATTCTGGGAGTTGGTGATGGACAGGGAGGCCTGGTGTGCTGTGATTCATGGGGTTGCAAAGAGTCGGACACGACTGAATGACTGAACTGAACTGAACTGATACTGTTCAATCAGTAATTTTGAGCCTACCATTAAAATCAGCTCTCTAGTGAAAGTCGTTCTCTCAAAAAGCTCTAGTAGCAAATAAGTGTTTTTGAAGACTGACAGATTCATGTTTTAGCATGTGAAGTAGCTCAGTCATGTCCGACTCTTTGTGACCCATGGACTGTAGCCTACCAGGCTCCTCCATCCATGGGATTTTGCAGGCAAGAATACTGGAGTGGGTTGCCATTTCCTTCTCCAGGATATCTTCCCAACCCAGGGATTGAACCCAGGTCTCCTGCATTGTAGGCAGATGTTTTACCATCTGAGCCACCAGGGAAGTTTTAGCACAGATAGGTATAATTGCTGGTAAGAACTGTGAAAATGGAAACAGCAAAACATAGACCAAATCTGTTAGGGGATCATAGGAAGAAATTCAGGTCCCAGGATTCTGTCACAGGTATTACATTATGGTGATGCTCAAGCCTGTTGAGTCACAGCCCTTAGGGAATCTAGGGACCATAATTTAGAAAAAAATGAAGGGAATACACAAAATACAATATAGCATACTTCACAACTTTGTTTAGTTTTGACTGTAAATCCACATCAAGTTCCAATGACTCTCATAAGAGCAGCTAAATGAACTTAAGAGAAAGTTCTTTTGTTTTTTGTTTTTAAAGAAAGGAAGATGAAAGCATTGACACAGATAGATAAATTCTTATTTCATAGTGCATTACAAAGAGGTGATAATTTTTACATTGTCTAGGTCAAGATTTTTCTACTTTACACTGATATTTGTTTCTAGCTTCCCTCAATATAAAACATTTTCTAGTTCACATTATGAGACATTTTCATTATTTCTGAGATTACTTTAGTTTTCTAATACATTAAAATTTATCATGCATTTAGTTGCCTTGTTGTTGTTGTTCACTAAGTCATGTTTGACCTTCAGTGACCCCATGGACTGTATCCTGCCAGGCTCCTTTGTCCATGAGATTTCCCAGACAAGAACAATGGAATGGATTACCATTTCCTTTTCTAGGGGATCTTCCCTCCCCAGGGATCGAACCCCAGTCTCCTGCTTGGCAGGCAGATTCTTTACCACCACACTGCCTGGGAAGCCCCTATTTAGTGGCTTAGACAAGCAGTTATTTACTGTGTCAGAAGTCCAGGCATGGTGTGGCGGAATTTCTACTCAGATTGAAAAAAGGTTTTGATTGTACTCCTTTCTAGAGACTCTGAGTAAGGATCCATTTCCAACCTCATTCAAGTGACGGCCCAATTCAGTTACTTATGGTTGTAGAATTGCGGTTGTAGGACAAGCTTTGGCTATTTCCTTTGGCTATAGTCAGGGGTGGCCTTCAGGTCTTAGAATCACCCACATTCATTGCCAGGGGCACTCTAAATCTACATGCCCAGAAATGATGAATCTCTGTAGGATCAAATCTGTCTTACATTTGACTCTTTCTTCAGGAATAGCACAGTCACTTTTTAGGACTCAAAACCTTAAAAGAGTGCCTGGTGGTCGTGTCCACCAAATCTCTCATTCTTAGAGTCAACTGTGCCATATTACTATCTAATCACAGGAGTGACTTTCCCATCAAACGTTCAAGCCCTGGGGATTATACAGAGCTTGTGCATCTCAAAGGCAGGAATCTTGAGGGCCATATCTTAGTTCTGCCTGGTAAGAGTGCTAATAGACAATTAATTTCTGTTATTGATAGTGACACCTGGTGAAATTACGTTCTCTTCAGTTTTCACATGATATTTTCCTAACTCACACCCTCATTTTCTCTCCTTCAAACTCTTATAGTAGTGTCTCAGTAGAAGTCTCTGCTTCTCGTATTTCTGCCACCTAACTGTGACATTACCTTCAAGCACAATTATGATCCCTGAAACTCCATTACTCAAAATCTTTTACCCTCTCCCTGCTGCTGCTGCTACTGCTGCTGCTAAGTCACTTCAGTCGTGCCTCTTAAATAAGACGAAGTTTATTTGTATAAAACATCCATTATAATCTGCATCAAAACTATCTTTCTGGAATTACCTTTTGCCACACTCTCATTAATTATAGGCTCCAACCAAATTAATTCCTTGATCTTTTGAACATTTTCCTGCTTATGCACCCTTGTATATAATTTTATTTCTATCTGGAGGTCCTTTTCTATCATTTTCCCACAAAAAATTCTAGCCATGCTTCCAAACTTTTTTTTCCTTTGATTTATTTTTTTATTCTCATGAAGCATTTTGTAACTGCTCTCAGAAATCCTATAGCTATACCAAATTTTGGCACTGTTCACCTAAGTAGAAAGTTATGAACAATATTCCTTTTCAAATTTTATAGCCTCTGCTACAACTTTAAGTCCCTTGAGGATAAGTAGTGTGTTTTATATTTGTATTCTCCACAGTACCATGCATATAGTTAGTAATGAATAAATAGTTACTGAATAATTATTAAAAGTTGTCACTATATTCCTGACCATCTAATAAGCTTTCTTTCCCAACCCAATTGATTATGAGGAATTAATCCTATTGATTGGTTGTTTGTATTAAAAATGATTATGATTAAAGTAAATTACGAAGACTATTTCCAGTTAATCAGTTTCTTTGTTACTTAATTTTGCCCTCTAACCTTGCTTGAAAATAATGTCTTTATATTGAAGTCTTAATGAAGTTATTCATGCTGAATACTCAATTAGACTGTACTTTATGCAATAAATTTCGTTTTGTGTCCAGCTTAAAAAGGCAGATTCTTGGGCTGATAAAAATTAAACTTTTGTATAAGAATGTCCCTTACTGCTGGACATACTTCATAAATCTAGATTTTTATTATATTAATACCAGAATTCTCTATATTACTGTAACTTATAATAGATTGATGAATCTTACAAAGATAAACACATTAAAGACAATAATGTTAAAAGACTGTAACAAAATAATGCTGATTGAAAGTTTCAATTGTTTTCCATGCTAATGGAAAATACTCTAAAATATGTAAATAAAGTTAACAGATAATCAGAAACATCATTTGGCTTTGAAGATTGCAATTGCTTTCAGAATTAAACCTCTTTTTATTAACAATGTTTTCTATACTGGAGAAAGTATTACTTTTAGGATGGCAAATATGGCTATAAAAACAAAGAAGAAAAGATCTAGATATTATAAAACTCAGAAACTCAATATTAAACTAGGAAATAAAAAAGATTTGACTCCCTGTATTAAGATTGGTAGGATTTAAAAAATAGTTTTTAATTAGAATCGATAAATAGTGCTCAGGGATCAGAATGTATACTGATCTGACATGAGTTACTGACATTAATTTCTAACCTTATACCTGACAGACATTACTAATCAATCAGGTTGGTATTCCATTCTAAGTATGACTTAGAAGAATTGCAACAAGAGATGAAGCTTAGATTTTCTCTGTAAGAGATTTCTTTTAAAATGATACCAACAAACCTTAAAAATCAAGGAGGCTGGCAAAATTCTCTTATAAAGTATCTAGACAAAGCTAAGTCTTAACAAAATCTTTCATATATTGGGTTAGCCAGAAAGTTCATTTGGGTTTTTCTGTAGTGTCCTCCAAAATACATATCATGTTTCATCTTTTCTTTCCTTTTATCTGACTAATTCTTTACTGTTCACCTTTCCCAGGTATAGTGATATAAGCTGAGCTGGTAAACATAGTTTATTAAAAAATTGACGGTGCTGAGTATACCTGCATAAATCATGCTGTCCTGTGCTACTAAGATGGCAAGACACTGAGATGGTTTTTGATTGTTTGCTTAAATTTCATATATGACAGGAAGAATAATCTTTGAGATGATTTATCCTGAAAACTCATTTTACCAAATGCTGAAACTGGGGCTACAAGTGCCAGCATTCTGAAATTGATAGTAAAAGGAAGAAATGAAAATAAGATACACATTTTTAGGCCCAAGGAATTAATCTGGCTTGGATTTGCTTACAGTTTTGTACCAAAGGATAATCACTGGGTTCATTGGCCCAGAAATTAGGGAAGAGGAAAACATCTTTGCTCTCTTTAAAAAGACCTATTTAACTACTCAGAATTAAAGTTCTGTTCTCTATCAACAACTCAATAAATCTTATTTTTCTCAATTTATTTCATTGCTATCCAAATCATAGAAGCATAAAACAAAGCTTTTTTTGGACTGTGTTGATTTGGTATTTAATCCTACTTTATTGTTTCTTCAGTCATGGGTTTTTATATAATCCACATTGAATTGTGGTAAAAATCTTCTAATTAGTCCTTGTACCTGGTCTTTCCTTATTCTTGCCAAATTGATTCTTATTAGCCTTCATTCAGTTCAGTTCAGTTGCTTAGATGTGTTCAACTCTTTGGGAACCCATGGGCTGCAGCACGCCAGGCTTCCCTGTCCTTCGTCATCTCCCAGAGCTTGCTCAAACTCATGTCCACTGAGTCAGTGATGCCATCCAACCATCTCATCCTCTGTCATCCCCTTCTCCTCCTGCATTCAATCTTTCCCAGCAACAGCAACAGGGTCTTTTCAAATGAGTCAGTTCTTCACATCAGGTGGCCAAAGTATTAGAATTTCAGGTTCAGCATCAGTCTTTCCAATGAATATTCAGTACTGATTTCCTTTAGGATGGACTGATTGGAACTCCTTGAAGTCCAAGGGACTCTCAAGAGTCTTCTCCACCACCACATTTCAAAAGCATCAATTCTTCAGTGCTCAGCTTTCTTTATGGTTCAACTCTCACATCCATACATAACTACTGGAAAAACCATAGCTTTGACTTATGGACCTTTGTTGGCAAAGTAATGTTTCTGCTTTTTAATATGCTGTCTAGGTTAGTCATAGCTTTTCTTCCAAGGAGCAAGAGTCTTTTAATTTTATGGCTGCAGTCACCATTTGCAGTAATTTTTGAGCTCAAGAAAATAGTCTCTTACTGTTTCAATCGTTTCCGCATCTATTTGCCATGAAGTAATGGGATCGGATGCCATGATCTTAGTTTTTTGAAATTTTCTCAGCTTTTTCACTCTCCTCTTTTTTATAGTTTTTCTTCTATAAGTGTTGTGTCATCTGTATATCTGAGGTTTTTGATATTTTCCCCAGCAATTTTAAGAATTTTCCACATATATGCATTAGTATACTGTATTGGTGTGGAAAATTCTTAAGGAGATGGGAATACCAGACCACCTGACCTGCCTCCTGAGAAATCTGTATGCAAGTCAAGAAACAAGAGTTAGAACCAGTCATGGAACAACGGAGTATGTCAAGGCTGTATATTGTCACCCTGCTTATTTAACTTATATGCAGAGTACATCATATGAAATGCTGGGCTGGATGAATCACAAGCTGGAATCAAAATTGCTGGGAAAAATATCAAAAACCTCAGATATACAGATGACACAACACTTATAGAAGAAATTGAAGAAGAACTAAAGAGCCTCTTGTTGAAAGTGAAAGAGGAGAGTGAAAAAGCTGGCTTAAAATTCAACGTTCACAGTATACTAACGCATATATATGGAATTTAGAAAGATGGTAACGATAATCCTGTATACGAGACAGCAAAAGAGACACTGATGTATAGATCAGGCTTATGGACTCTGTGGGAGAGGGAGAGGGTGGGAAGATTTGGGAGAATGGCATTGAAACATGTGAAATGCCATGTATGAAACGAGATGCCAGTCCAGGTTCAATGCACAATGCTGGATGCTTGGGGCTTGTGCACTGGGACGACCCAGAGGGATGGTATGGGGAGGGAGGAGGGAGGAGGGTTCAGGATGGGGAACACATGAGAAATAAAGGAATAAAAAATTAAAAAAAAAAAAAAAAGAATTTTCCACAGTTTGTTGTGATCCACAGTCAAAGGCTTTGGCATAGTCCATAAAGCAGAAGAAGATGTTTTTCTGGAACTTTATGATCCAACAGATGTTGGCAATTTGATCTCTGTTTCCTCTGCCTTTTGTAAATCCATCTTGAACATCTGGAAATTCTCAGTTCACATACTGTTGAAGTCTCACTTGGAGAATTTTGAGCATTACTTTGCTAGCATGGGAGATGAGTGCAATTGTGTGGTAGTTTGAACACTCTTTGGCATTGCTTTTCTTTGGGATTGGAATATAAACTGACCTTTTCCAGTCCTGTGGCCACTGCTGAGTTTTCCAAAATTGCTGCCATATTGAGTGCAGCACTTTAACAGCATCATCTTGTAGGATTTGAAATAGCTCAGCTGGAATTTATCACCTCCACTAGCTTTGTTGTAGTGATGCTTCCTATGGCCCACTTGACTTTGCATTCCAGGATGTCTGGCTCTAGGTGGATGATCACACCATCATGGTTATCTGGGTCATGAAGATCTTTTTTTGTATAGTTCTCCTCTGTGTTCTTGTCACCCCTTTTTAATATCTCTGCTTTTGTTAGGTCCATACCATTTCTGTCCTTTATTGTGCCCATCTAAATGGCAACCCACTCCAGTACTCTTGCCTGGAAAATTCCATGGACGGAGGAGCCTGTTAGGCTAACAGTCCATGGAGTCGCAAAGAGTCGGACACAACTGAGAGACTGCACTTCATTAGCATAAAATGTTCCCTTGGTATCTCTAATTTTCTTGAAGAGATCTCTAGTCTTTCCTATTCTATTGTTTTCTTCTGTTTCTTTACATTGATCACTGAGGAAGGCTTTCTTATCTTTCCTTGGTATTTTTTGGCACTCTGCATTCAGATGGGAATATCTTTCCTTTTCTCTTTGCCTTTAGCTTCTCTTTTCTCAGTTATTTGTAAGTCTTCCTCAGACAATTATTTTGCCATTGCCCATCATTAGTCTAATTTTAAACAAAAATATCATTTAAGCCATTTCCCGTTCTTTATTGAAAAAATTCAAATTTTCTCTGTACAGCTTTTCTAGGCCTCCATAATCTGATTTTATCTTCTTATCTCCCTATCTCTCAAAATAAAATATTTCCTACTCTGGACTAATCTCATTCTCTTCAGAAGTGCTATGCTTATTATCAAATTCTTACTGTCTACTTAGAATGTTTATATTGGTTCCTCAAATTCCACTCTTTGTTCAGGTAATAGTTTAAAACTCCATGGATTCTTCATTCAAGGACAATAATCTCCATTCTCTGAAATCTAGGAAAATGTGTGTTTTTGTTTGTGTTTCTTTCTATAATGGAGTAAAGCATTATATTAGAGTGTAGGCTTTGGAAATGTGAAGATGTAGATTGGAATCCTGGCTTCAGTACTAAACAAACTGTGTGGACCTGTACTCTGAGGCAGTTTGCTCACTTGTAAATCGGAGATAACAACACTTACCTCTAGTCTTTGTTTCAGAATTAAATGAGGTGAGTGTCACGTATCTACCACAGTGTGAACCATAGGAAGCTTGCTTAAATGGTAGCTCCCAGTTCTTTCCCATTTACATTAATACTCAGTTGAATTTTGTACTGTATCTTATTTCTCTAACCAGTAGGTTATTACTTCCATGAGAGGGACTCTATCTTTTGTGTCTCTGCTCAGGTCTATGATTTCTCATAGTGGAAAGAATATTAGATTTATTATCATAATTTATTATTGTTTCTTATGTATCTGTAAACACTTGATCTTGTCAGCCTGTTTCTTCATCTGTAAGATGGAAACAAAAACACCTCTTGGGCTATTAAAAGAAAGAATTAAGAAATGCAATATTTACAAACAGGCTTCAAAGTTAAATTTGTATAAATTTTGTATAATAATATTAATTTGTATAATATAAATTTGTATAAATTTTATACAAAGTTAAATTTGTATAAAATTTGTATAAATTTTGTATAAACAAAATTAAATTTGTTTAAATTTGTATAAAATTTAAAGTCTCATATATGTAGTTAATAATATTTTAATAGTTAATAATAATAGAAAATAAATACTTAAAGTATTTCAGAAAGAAGGAATGTAATGTTCAAGATTATATTGTTACTTTTGGGGGTCAAACGAATGACACATAAGGAAAATATCAGGGCCTAAGTGTTTAGCTAGATGAGTCTCACAAAACATGGCAGCTCCATACAAATATTTCATAATTGTAGTAATCTCAAAAAATGCTAAATTAATTTCAGTTTGAAGCCATAAGGCAATGCACACAAATATCAAGTCTTTATTATATAGAGTACATAGTAGAGCAATTCTCTACACTTCTTTCTTTAACTCCAGTATAATGACTGATGCCCGTCTTTTCAATAATCCTCTAGTGCTATAAGTCTATGTTAAGAAATTTTTCAGAAATGATAAATGCTTTTTTGATTCATTGAGTTTTCCTGATACATCTTGAACCCAGTGGTGACTCTCATATAGCATGTACAGAAAATAAATAAAGAATATCACATATGGTCTGGGCCAATGTTCTGATTTTCACTGTAATGGTAAAGACAGAGCAACCTAAAACTTTCATATTTTTGAATAAACTAACAACATTTAAGATTATATGGACGTTCTGCCTTTCCCAAATGTTATATGCATTCTTACTGTGTGCTGGAAATTAAGTGATGAACCACAGAGTTCTTAGCCACATGGCACTGTTATTCTAGTTGGGGAAATACAAAATAATCAATTGAATTAATAAATAGTAAATACTACATCAAATATTCTGAAAAAAAAAAAAAAGTTGGGGAGGGAAATAGTGCAAAAGTTCTGAGAGCGAGAGTTTGGGCATTCTTTTAGACTGGGCTCTTAGGGAAGGCCTCCTAAAGAAGGTGACATTTGAAATCCATTCATAGTGAAGTGAGGGTACCAGCCAGGTAAGACCTGGGAAAAGAGCAATGAAAGTAATGGGATCAGAAACTTCTAAGTCCCCAAATGAGATTTTGGCATTTTTCAAAGAACATGTTATATTCATTAAATTCTTTCTTCTTGAAAACCATAACTATTTCATACTGTGAACCTGACTGCTTTCTTCACCGACAGTGTGGTAATAAAAGATTGATTCAGGATATATTTTGAGTTCAGCCAAAAGTCAGATGAGCTGCGTCTGGGGAGTGAGGGAAAGAGAGAAGATAAGGATTAATTGTGGGTTTTCAGTCCTAGCAACTAGGTGAAGGGCAGCGTCATTTACTAGATGTTGGAACTAAGTAAGGAGGTTTTCTTTATGGTTAAAATGCTTCTTTAATCCAAACAGATGTGGACTACACAGCAAACCGTATGCCTCTGAGTCTGGGGTTCACTAATGGTTTCGGGAGACTCTTAAATCTCTAATCTTTTAAGGATAAATAAGCTTAACAGAGAATATTTCATCTGATTTTTCAGTAAAATTTTATGGATGATGTCCTATGCCAGTTTAGCAACAAGAAGAAACTGAATTAGAGGAGTGAACTATTGAAGACAACTAGCTTTAAAGAATTGTGCCTGAAAAAGCATCGCTGGAAATAAATTTGAAGCTTCTAGCAAAGACTTTTTTTTAGAAATAATTTCCTCCACTGATGCACACCCAATCCTGCATCTATGTTGTACCTGCCTTTGTAAGTAAATTGCAGAATATCCTTTCGACTGCCTCACATTCTCTAATTTTTGAATTTTGTACTAGTTACTGTACTAGTTTTGTACAGTAACTTGTTTTGTACTAGTTACTGAATTCAGTAACTAGTTTTGTACTAGTTATTAGCTCTCAAAAAGAAATAGAATGGCCAGTGTATCAGTAAAGGTTCAACTGAAAACAATAAAACCACTTTATTCCGTTTAAGAAAAAAAAGGGATTTAATGCAGGGAATTGGATGCTTACACAACTGTTGACAGGGATGGAGGTATGGGCTCCAGGCTGAGCTTATAAAAATTATTTCCAGAAAAGCACTGCAACAACAATAAAAACCTAGATGTATAGTAAGGATTCCTGTGGTACAGAGATCATTCTACGTTTTCTCATATATTAGCTAATTTAATTCTCCAGGTGCTGACCTAGCATAAATAAGTGGTTATTTCTGACCAAGATCAAGAACCCATAGGAATTAGGAATTAGCTGCTCAAATTGCTGGGTCTGGGACCACATTGTTTCAATCCCATCCATGCCATGATTCATACAAACAAAGTACAGACACTGGGGCATGTGATCCTGAAGCCAATAGAAACCCAGAAACAGCAGAAGTTGAACCTGATTGTTGCTGTTGATCAGGAACATAGGTATGCATGTGGGAAAGAGTCCATGTAAATCAGGATCTGCTTTATCTTTCATATTAAAACTTGCAAAAACATCAAGAAATTATAGGTATGGAAAATCAAGTAAATTGATACAAATAATGTAAAGGTTATACGTATAGTTCCTTCTGCAGTTTTAATCTTAACAAGGACATGAGCTCTAGGTCCTTCAAGCTGAACTTGAAAGTTTAAATCTGGCTCTTGCACTTAGCTGGTTTGTAATTGTAAATGTTACTTCTTCTTTTGTTTTAGCCTAAGTATCCTCAGTCATTGAAGGAAAATAACACCAGTCACCTCCCCATATTATGAGAAGCCATAACATGTGCTGGACAAATACTTTTAGAAAATAGGGAATAATGAGTTAGAATGGGCCAGCTTGGATTTCAAACCCCTGCTTCAACACTTGTGAGCTCTATGACCTTGGGCAGGTCATTAAAACTCTGTAAACCTCTGTTTTCCCACTTGTCAAAAGGAAAACTAAAAGCAGAAATTTCACTGGGTTCTTGAAAATTAAATGAAACAGTGTAACAGATGTGCTAGATAGTATGACTTCCATGTATAAGGTACTCACTAAATATTAATTGTCAATAGACTCCAATAAAGATACACAGACTTTTTTTCTTCAATGGAGTTCCAATGTTTATAACCATGAAGAATATGAATAAAATACTTGTTCAAATCCCTTGATCTCATTCAGTTCAGTTCAGTTGCTCAGTCGTGTCCGACTCTTTGCGACCCCATGAATTGCAGCACACCAGGCCTCCCTGTCCATCACCAATTCCTGGAGTTCACTCAAACTCACGTCCATCGAGTCGGTGATGACATCCAGCCATCTCATCCTCTGTTGTCCCTTTTTCCTCCTGCCCCCAATCCCTCCCAGCATCAGAGTCTTTTCCAATGAGTCAGCTCTTCGCATCAAGTGGCCAAAGTACTGGAGCTTCAGCTTTAGCATCATTCCCTCCAAAGAACACCCAAGGCTGATGTCCTTCAGAATGGACAGTTTGGATCTCCTTGCAATCCAAGGAACTCCCAAGAGTCTTCTCCAACACCACAGTTCAAAAGCATCAATTCGTCGGCGCTCAGCTTTCTTCACAGTCCGACTCTCCCATATATGACCACTGGAAAAACCATAGCCTTGACTAGATGGACCTTTGTTGGCAAAGTAATGTCTCTGCTTTTCAATATGCTGTCTAGGTTTGTCATAACTTTCCTTCCAAGGAGTAAGCGTCTTTTAATTTCATGGCTGCAATCACCATCTGCAGTGATTTTGGAGCCCAAAGGAGCCTGATCTCATTACCTGCTTCTATTTTGAGCACTGGGTTCCTGAATCATGACTCTGTATAATTTGTGTTTTTCTTTTCTTAGTATGCTTGTATTGCACTTAAATTAAATTTACTTGTTTGAGAAATTATTTGTTAAGAACCAGTAGGAAAAATTGAAATGTTGGCATTGTCAGAATTATTTATGTTGAAGAGACTTAACTATGAAGATATAAAGCAAATGTAATTCTTCAGGCAGGAGAGAGACGAGAAATACAAGAATGAGGAAATGTCACTCCATGAACAAATTTCCTTGGTGTTTGGCTTCTAACAGCAGAAGCCATAAGGGAAGATCTTTTTGGAAATTATGTTGCTAATTAGGCCAGAATAGTCTCAGAAGCTTGACTTCAGCCTTCCTAATTCAGTGCTTATTTGGAATGCTGAGCAGAATTTTCACGGTTTACCCATCTCATGGCAGCAAAGATTTGCCCTCAAGAGCATTAGATAATTCTCTAGTCTTAACAATACCTAATTCAAAACTTAGACTAAATAATTTATATATTTCCACCACTGGGAAGAAGGAAAATAAATAGAAGTACTGCTAAATTTGTTAGGCCTCAAATATCTCTTAAGATTTTAGCATTTCTTAGACTCTTGGAACTGTTAACCTAACACACACACACACACACAACACTCCAACATTAGATTAAGTGAAGTTAATATCCATGGAGTCAAATTTTGACTCATTACTGCAGACAAGGTGTTAGTATTACCTGGAGGTTGGCCTTCTGCTATTTATACTCTTTTAAAAAATAAAAATAAACACAACATAGCAGATGTGTTAGATAATGGTGTGTATCAAACCGTAGGGAATATTATCAATATAGTATTAATATCATTTAGTTATTTATACTGGTAGATTCTGTCAACAGTTGAAAGGTTCTTAATCAATCTGTTAATATTGCCTCCATGATTTCATTTTCATACATGTCCTTAGAAGCTATGAAAGCCTGGACTAAGAAATCTAAATAAGTTCAAAGTATTGGGGCAGCTAATTCAATCGCAGAAGTCCTTAAATTGTTCATTAATGCTGTAGCCAGAAACTAGAATGTTTAATGTATCACTTTTTATGGGAAATAAACTTCCCTCTCTGTGGAACTGTAACATGGATAATACTGATGGATTGCCTTAAATGACAATAAAGTTATTCTGGATAGGTTATGGTGAGTAAAATTTTCCTCTCTATTCTTGTCTTCCTTTTTTCATGTAAGAGAGAAAGGATAATAGGCTCAAAATAAGTGAACTGACATTCTATCTCCTGGGGGGAAAAATCAGTAGTTTTATTCCCATTCCCTTATTCTACACTAGAAACAAACCTGCTATTTATCCAAAAAATGGATGAGAAAGGGCTTCTTGGTTGGGAAATTCCGGCTATTTGTGGGATTTTTGAACATTTTTCATGTTAACGTGGGAGAGGGATTTATAGTTTAAGACAAACTTTCTGACTGCACAAGGATAATAGAGAATCCATGTACTATCTATGGATGTTTCTAATTTAAAGTTAGCTCTATAGAGTGAAATCTATTAGCACAAGGTGGTCTTTTCCATCTTACAAGAGATAATAAACTAAATTATTGTGAACTCCTTTTGCTTGAAATTTAACCTACGATTTTATGACCTTTTTTAAGATTGTAATTAATTAGCCCCTAAACCATCTTCTTTTGCTGAAGATAATGTCATAATCGCAGGGCAAGTGATTTATCAGTTTAAGCCTATGCATTGATTTGTTAAAAACAAATATACCCTCTCTCTTTGCTAACAGTCTTACAACATCGTAACACAAAGTCCCAAACTAGAATGAGTGTTAAATTATACACAAGTTGTCTGAACTAGTCTGCACCCCTACTTTCTTCTGTTTTCCCTCTAGAAATTATTTGCCACAGAGCACCATAAGTGATCTTCTCCACTTTTTCAATTAAAAACATTCAAATACATTTCATTGAATTTAGAATAAAATTCAATTTCCTTACTAAGTAATAAAGGTAAACAGTGTACCTTTATGATCTATCTCAGCTTTTTAGCTTTGAAAGCAGTGTCCCATTTGTCCAGTATCTTCAGCAGCACTTTCTTCTATTTTTGGAACATACAACTCTGTCTCTGTCCCAGGACTTTTGCACATATTATCCCAGCTACTTTTCCCCACTCCTCATATGCTTAGTTCTTCTTATCCTTTAGGTCTCAGTTGAAATATTGCTTCCATTTATTTGATCCATTTGTATTAGCTTCCTTTTTTGGTTTACTTTATGATTTTCTTCATAATTTACAAGTATTTTATTTAGTTGTCTGATGATTTCTTTATTGACTGCTTCTACTCTTCCAGGAAGTAGAAGTGCCAAGAATTCAGGAAGAAAATTGCCAATCTTGTTCACAGGGAATAGCGTCTACATAGTACATAACAACATCAAAACAAAACCAGGTTTTCCTCCTCATTGTTTAGACACCAAGTCATGTCTGTTTCTTTTGCGACCCCACCAGGCTCCTCTGTCCATGGGATTTCCCAGGCAAAAATACTGAAGTGGGTTACCATTTCCTTCTCCAAGGGATCTTCCTGATCCAGGGATCAAACCTGCATCTCCTGCTTTGGCAGACAAATTCTTTACCACTGAACAACCAGAAGCCCTTGTCCTCCTCAGTCCTATATTTTTATCCTACTTTCCATCATTGCAAATAATTCTTTCTGCAGGAATCCACTTCGAGACTTTGGTTGTGTGATCATGCCTGGGTATCGTACATGAAATGACAAAATATTTGAGTGGTTTTAAACACGGGTTTTTACCAAGCTTCACAGGGATTCGATAGTAGAACACATTTAACTGCAGAGGGCAGCGCTGTTTAATGTGCTACATGGCAATCCCCTGACTCACGACCAACACTGTTTATTTCACATTCGAAGTCCTTTGATGGATGCTCTAAAATTCTTTCATTACTATTTTAACAATGTGTTATGCAATTACACTTTAGAAATGACACATAAGAAATATCAGAGTTTTAGCTTCAGAGCCATCAGAGTGTTTCTTAAATTAACTGAATGACCCTTAAGAAATGATTTTTTGAAAAATTGCAGATACTTGCATTTGGCCCTAGCTTCTAATTTCACTTCCTATACTCTCTCCTTTAAAAATGCTTTTGGAATTTAATCCGATTTAGCAGTAAGTAATGCAACTGCCAAGGATCCTCACTAATTTTTAGAAGGCTAAAATAAATTTAGAATTTCTCATGCTCTTGCCTACAAACTTTATAGCCTCTCGTCTTCCCCATCCCATCCATGTTCTACATATTGCCAGGTTAATCTCTAAAGCATATTTCTGATTTGTCACTCTTTTCTGAACAACCTTTCAAGGTGCCTGATTGCTTAGTTAGCATTATTTAGTTTTCAAGACCCTCTGAATGTTGCTTGATATCACCTGTTCAATCTTATTCTAAAGGCTTCCCTAGCTATTTGAAAAGGCCACAGATTCATCCAGAGCTACCCTTCCCACGTCTTTGCTTGTGCTCTTAGCCGCCAGCCAGACCTGCATCAGGCAGTGATCCTCTAAAAAATCTCACAGAGAACTGAAAGGCTTGGATTTCTGCCGTTTCCTTGACCTCAGTTTTGTACCCTATGCATATTAGGAGAGTCTGCTTTTACTTTCAGGATTTATGCCATTGAATACATTTCCTGATATGAGGAGAGAGACTTTCTTTTCAGAGTGATGATCAAAGAAAGGTTTGAGATGCTAAATGTTGAGGGAGGGAAGGGACTAGCTATTAGGAAAGTGGTTTGTCTTTGGTATCCTTTTCAGTATTTGACCTTTATTAAATAGTCATTATTTTCTTTTTTAGTCCTCCTCTCCCCTTTAAAAGTATATAGTGTGTCATGAAACTTTATGTTGCATCTCTTCATATGAGATACTGAGAAGATATTTATGCTATCTTCTCAGGGTGTATTTATATTTCAGCTCCAATGAAATTGGGAAAAACAAAGCAAATATTTTATTTACCAATAACAGACATAAAGTATTAATGACAAATTTAAAAGTTTTTTTTCTTTCTCTCATTCTTCTATTTTCTTCTTCTTTCCTTAAAACAAGCAATATTTTGTCCTTATTGATGAATCACACCAATAAGAAATCACATGTATGAAATGAAGCCCAGAATAGTATAGGAGAAATGTAAACACACTATGATATATGTAATTTAAATATACTATCTATATAGCTATCTAGCTTCAACATCATTATTGTGAATTACTTATCTATATGTTAGAAAGGCAATGCATTGGCAGGGCTACAAATTATTAAATATGTCTGGTGTAATCTTCCTTCTATCTGTGAACTCCAGCTACTGACTTTCTTCTTTTCCCCACTACAAATAGGTAGCCATAGTAATTGCTTTCTTCTATAACCTCCCAAAGGATTTTATGCAAAAATTAAAAAATATAAATCGATTACACTTTTTTCTCTCCTTTACACATGATACTGCACTTGCATTTTATTTAATGGTATATCTTGGATATCTTCACAGGGATGAAAAGCTTTCTCATTCTTTATAGCTGAGTGATATTCTATAATATGTGCATAGCACAATTTATTTAACACATTTCTTTTTATGGCCATTTATGTGTTTTTTCTTTTACTGGGACAGTAGTAAGCAAAACTTGAATGAAACGCAGTTTGCAAAAATTATTTAATATATCTATCTGCTGTGCTTAGTCACTCAGTTGTGTCCAACTCTTTGTGACCCTATGGGCTGTAGCCTGCCAGGCTCCTCTGTTCATGGGAATTCTCCAGGCAAGAATACTAGAGTGGGTTGCCATGCCCTCCTCCAGGGGATCTTCCCAACCTACGAATCAAAACAAGGTCTCTTGCATTGCAGACGGATTCTTTACTGTCTGAGCCAAGAATACTGGAGTGAGTAGCCTATTCATTCTTCAGCAGATCTTCCCAATCCAGGAATCGAACTGCATTGCAGGCAGATTCTTTACCAGCTGAGCTACCAGGGAAGCCCATGTTATATCTATAGGTACTCTCAAATACTATGTTGCTCTATTATTTTTCTATCATGGCTATAACAAGTTGCCACAAACTTAGCAACTTAACACCACAAAATCTGCAAATTCTCTTTGACATATAACATAACATATTTATAGATTCTGGAGATTAGGGCATGAACTTTGCTGGGGAGTCATTACAATTACCACACAAGCTTAGTCCTTAAAATGTGTAGTATTAAACAGGTTTTTAATTTTGTCTTTCAATATTTCTTACAGGTATTTCCATAGTCACATTTACTGCTGTTTACACTTTGGGAGATTTTTGAGTTACTTTTAGAATCAACTCTCATTTCAAGGAAAAGGAATTATTCTGCTGTGTTTTATTCCAAAATATTAAATGTCTCTTTTTATATTGAAAATTTTAATTCCCCTGGAAGTTATTTTACTATAAGATATGTTATAGACCCATTTCTATTCATCAAGATAGCTAGTTAATTTTCCCTATACAGGAGTTCCTAATTTAGAGACTCTCATAGCATCTGTGAGTATTTTGTGAATTTCTAAAATTTCAGCAAACTTTTGCTTATATGTTCACTGTTTTCAAAGGGACAGGAGACTCACAAAATCACTTTCTTATTGTAAAAAAATAAAAAGACCAGATATAAGGACTTGGGCCCCAGACTTTTATTTACTGTAACCTGAATCTCAGAGTCTGAGAAGTCTCACCTCTTAAATGGGAGCAATGTGATTACATGATCCTAAAATTCTTTCCAGCTTCAGACATATGAGCTAATTGATTCTAGTCTAAATTATTTAGAGTTTTAGAATAGCTATTTCTTTAAGCCAAATGAATATAAAGTAGAAATGGTATAAAAGATCATGTATATTGGAAAGGAATAATGGACTCTGTAGCCACAAACCAAATTTTTATAATATTGCATTTCAATAATTAATACAGTCAGTTTCAGCCAAAATATCTACAACTAGGAAAATGCATTCTTATATTAATTATTGAACTGGCAAAATACACACAAAAAATTCCATTCAAAAACCTGCCATAGTTTTAGCTTTTTATGAAGCATTTTTAACATTAACCATGTAGTATTATAAATTTATCATGGGCAGCACTTTCATTTGTTTAAACTGTATCTTGTTATTTCCAAAGGAAAAGAAGTATACTGACAGTAGCTGGCAGCCTGAAAAGAGCAGGACTTTTTAACAGTTGAACCCATTTCATATTATCCTCATGGTGGCAAAAAGAGATTAAATTCAAGCCATTTGGATGAAAAACAAACAAAAAAACCCCTGAGATATATTCTATAGTTTCTGGATTCTAGCTGTTTAATTTGAAGCTTGTGGAAGGTAATTTTAGAATCTTTTTGCTTTTCTTGGATTTTATATAGTTCTGGATTGAAAGCTGACTTAAAAATAATAAAAGTCATTGAAGTTTTTGAGTTTTCAATATAGTAGTCAACTTAGTGCATTACTAGTATTGATCAGTTCAGTTCAGTCGCTCAGTCATGCCTGACTCTTTGCGACCCCATGAATCGCAGCACGCCAGGCTTCCCTGTCTGTCACCAACTCCCAGAGTTCACTCAGACTCACGTCCATTGAGTCAGTGATGCCATCCAGCCATCTCATCCTCTGTCGTCCCCTTATCCTCCTGCCCCCAACCCCTCCCAGCATCAGAGTCTTTTCCAATGAGTCAACTCTTTGCATGAGGTGGCCAAAGTCCTGGAGTTTCAGCTTTACTATCATTCCTTCCAAAGAAATCCCGAGGGCTGATCTCCTTCAGAATGAACTGGTTAGATCTCCTTGCAGTCCCAGGGACTCTCAAGAGTCTTCTCCAACACCACACTTCAAAAGCATCAATTCTTCGGCGCTCAGCTTTCTTCACAGTCCAACTCTCACATCCATACATGACCATTGGAAAAACCATAGCCTTGACTAGACAAATCTTTGTTGGCAAAGTAATGTCTCTGCTTTTCAATATGCTATCTAGGTTGGTTATAACTTTTCTTCCAAGGAGTAAGCGTCTTTTAATTTCATGGCTGCAATCACCATCTGCAGTGATTTTGGAGCCCCAAAAAATAAAGTCTGATACTGTTTTCACTATTTTATAGACTAGGTTAAATATTTGCAATCACATATCTAGGAGAATTTGTATCAACAACATAAGAAGAATTATCAAAATTTAACAACAAAAATACAAACATCTCAAAAAAAATGGCTAAAAATTTGAACAGACCCCTATGAGAAAGGTATGTGCCTCGCCTATAATAATATAAAATGTGGTAAACATCATGTAGTGATTAAGGAATTGCAAATTAAAACAACATAGTGTGTTGCTGCATACATATTTGGATAGCTAAAAGAAAAATTATTGACAGTACCAAATGCTAGTGATTTTGCAGAATGACTGGAACTTTAATACACTGTTAAACAAAGTGGTATAGGTACTCTGAAAAAGTTTTGCAGTTTTTTATAAGTTAAACCTACTCATAATTTCCCAGACATTTTACTCATGAATACTTACAATATAGAAGTGGAAACTTATATTCTTTAAAATAGTCCTATACATGAATATTTATTGAAGTTCTACTCATAATCATCAAAAATTAAAAACAAATGTTTTTCAACTAGGAATGGGTAAGCAAACTGTGAGAACAGATACTCAGCAATTAAAAGAATAAAATAATGATATATGCATTAACTTGGGTGAATTTCAAAAGCATAATAAGTGAAGAAAGCTAGTCTCAGATATATTCTTGTATGATTACATTTCTATAACAGTTTTTTGGAGAAATTTTCACAATAGCTAACACATAAAAGCAACTCAAATGTCTATTGGCAGATGAACAGATCAAGAAAACGTGGTATGTATACACGTGTATATATATATGTGCTGTGCTGTGCTTAGTCGCTCAGTCATGTCCAACTCTGTGATCCCATGGACTGTAACCCTCCAGGCTCCTCTGTCCAGGGGGATACTCCAGGCAAGAAGACTGGAGTGGGTTGCCATGCCCTCTCCTCCAGGTGATCTTCCCAACCCAGGGATCAAACCCAGGTCTTCCACATTGCAGGCAGATTCTTTACCTTCTGAGCCACCAAGGAAGCATATATATATATATATATATATATATATATGGAACATGATTCAACCTTACAAAAGGATATCCTGCCATTTGTGACAACATGGATGAATTTGGAGAAATTTTGATGAATTTGATGAAATAAGCCAATCATAGAAAGACAAATACTTCACAAGTCTACATATATGAGGAATCCAAAAAAATCAAACTCATAGAAACATAGAAGGCATTGATTGCCTGGGCTTGGAGGGATGGGAGAAATTGGGAGTAGCTGTTCATGCACAAAAGTTTTCAGTTATGCTAGGTGAACAATTTCTAGAGATCTGCTGTACAATACAGTGCCTATGTTTATCAACATAATATCATGCAGTTCAAAATATAAGCAGGGAGATTTCATGTTAAGTGTTCTCATCACAAATGAGCAAAAACAAAGAGACACAGGAAGCTTTGGGAGGTGTTGGATATGTCTACACATATTGTATGAGTTTGCATACATCCAAACTCACCAAGGGTTTGGTGGCTCCCTGGTGGCTCAGTGGTAAAGAATCTGCCTACAATACAGGAGACTCAGGTTTGATCCCTGGGTCTGGAAGATCCCCTGGAGAAGGGAATGGTAACCCACTCCAGTATTCTTGCCTGGAGAATTCCATGGACAGAGGAGCCTGGCAGGCTACAGTCCATGGGGTGGCAAAGAGTCAGACATGACTGAAGCAACTTAGAAGCAGCAGCAAATTCACCAAACTGTACCCATTAAATATGTGCAGGTTTTAGTATGTCAGTTATATCTCAATAAAACTGCATTTAATATAATAAGGTAGTATTTTAAACAGAAAAAGCAGAGATAATACTCTAGCATTAGAGAATAGATCAGTGGCTGCCTGGCTTAAACATGGAAGGAGGTGGTGACTACAGAGGGATAATATGTGAGATTTGAAGGCTGTATATTGATTGTGGTGGTGTTTACACAGCGGAATGTATGTGTCAACATTTATAGAATTGTACATCAAAAAGTAAAAAACTGAAATTAACTTGAGGAGAAGAATGTACTTTGCTTTTTCTTAGGGAAAATTTCAGGATCATGAATAATTCCAGAAACATCTCTAAAATTAAAAGGTATTAAACTTAAAGCTGATATATTTGCAGAAAATAGAGTATAGAAGTTTCTCCCTTGGCTTGCATAAACCTGTCCAAGTAAGCATTATTGCATTTTAAAGAACCACATATTTCTGAAATTAGATTTGATATGACTCTTTGAAGCGCGCATTTTTATATGTTTCCCTAGTTTGGGAGGTAGCAGAGGAAGGACAGAAGCTACTTAAAAAAATGAATTTTTAAGTTAATGTGTATGTAGTACAATATATGCAAAAGAACTTCACGGCTCTCATAAGAGTTCTAAATTTACATAGAGAAAGCACTGTAAATTCTCAAGGGTTCACATGACGGGCCCTGAAATGTAACAGATAAGCATCTGTACCATTGAGATAAAGGTCTTTCCTTGGGTTCTGAGTAAAGGAAAATGTTTTTCTTTGGTCTTGTTATAAAAAGGGAATGAATGGAAACATTCATTTCTTTTCATTCACCCAATCTCCACATTATATATTTGCTTTATTATTAGTCAGATGTTGCCTATACAGAGACGACTAGAAAATTTTACTTTGCTATCATCAAATATCTTTTCTGAGACACTTGCTTGGAAGAAATTAAATTTTATCCCCTCCAGATTATGTATGCAGAATCCTTGCTAAGGCTGAAATGAAGACCTTTATGTAGATGTGTTTTGTACACACATTCTTTGACCTCCGTTGGGATTTTGTTTGTTTCCATGTTTAGGTAAAAACAGACATTTTTTAAAAGCTCTGGTTAGGCATTTTGAACATGATAGTTCACTTGAGGTGTATTCAAACCAGTTCTGCAGAGAGATTTTTCTTGATGACCCTAAATTGCATACTCTGGACACAGGATGAATTCTAATAACTGTTCAGCTCCAACCTAGAGTGATATTACTTTGACTTTTGTATAATTATGCAGTATCAGTTCCATTTTAACTGCCTTTTCACATAATGAACCTCTTCCATAGGTTCCCCTTTGCATTCACTCTCATTTTAAGACACCTTACCCTTTTATTTTAACCCTATTTCTTCTCAGAAAACATAATGAGATTTCTCTCTAAATAGGAGTATTGTATTCTAGTTGTTAGGTTGTGAGAAACAAACTACTGCTGCTGCTAAGTCGCTTCAGTCATGTCCGACTCTGTGAGACCCCACCGACGGCAACCCACCAGGCTCCGCAGTCCCTGGGATTCTCCAGGCAAGAACACTGGAGTGGGTTGCCATTTCCTCCTCCAATGCATGAAAGTGAAAAGTGAAGTCGCTCAGTCATGTCCGACTCTTAGCGACCCCATGGACTGCAGCCCACCAGGCTCCTCCGTCCATGGGATTTTCCAGGCAAGAGTACCAGGGTGTGTTGCCATTGCCTTCTCTGAAACTTCTACTACCTCTTAAAAATTTAAAAAAAAAAAAAAAAAAAAAATTAAAGTAGAAGCTAAATTGAAAATGAGATAATTTACTTCTTTTGAAACTGGAAGTTACATTGAACATGAACACTTTTTTAAAAATTGGCCTTTAAATTGTAAGCAAGATGAAAATCTTAATATAAAACTTTACAGAGGCTTTGGCAGACTTTTCCTTCTGCAGCAAATAGAGAACTACATTCTCTAGCATGCACCTTGAAAAGACCACAGATTTGCTAGAAATTTATCAGACTCATTAGAGAACATTGCCTCTGAGGAAAAGGTCTCTGTTATTTGAATGTGCTCTGTGAATCCAGTCACCAATTCCATCAATTCGTAGGCTGCTAAAGCTTTTCAGATGGAGGACCTGACAGAGCTGGTAAGACTTTAATTTAGTTTTGATTTTTTTTTTTTTTTTTACCCTAAAGTTAAATATTTGCTGTCCATTGATCAATGAAAAACTCTGCAATTTCTCGGTATTACTCTGACAAATCTTAACGCAGACTGTAATTTCCTGTGAAATATAGTTGTCTGGAGGTGGAACTACATATAATAAGCTCAGTATGAAAACGGGAATGGAGGAGCGGCTACAGGGCTTCTTTCTTTATATTTTCCCCTTCCCCATGTTCCTTCCCTTTCCTCAAAAAAATCATTTCTCTGCCTTTTCAAGGACTTGTCTTTTCCAGTGCTTGTCATACATTATTTTTTTTTTAATGTGTATAGATCAAAATCATGCTGTGAGTAGCCAAGAGCAGAGTGCTGTTGTACTTGAATCATTTAAAATGTTACTGCCAGCATATTGGAGGGGTAAAGAAATGAAGAGATGTAAACCCAGTGGACAAACAGTTCATAATTACTTATGAAATGAAGAGTGGTATGTGTGTATAAAAAACAAGAAAGAGAGAAGGGGAGAAATAAACATCTATTATGAACAAAATATTTAGATATTTGGCAATTAAAATTAATTAAGTAAACACACATAGAAAAAAAAAAGATTAGGCAAGGTATGTAAAGATGCCATCCAATATGGAGAATTTAATCATCAGAGTTCTCCCCTCAAAACCAGGGCTTGTGCAGAATTTAAGTACATTTAGAATGGGAAACACATTAAATAGCTATGTATCCATTTGCCTAACAAAATCAATCACTGCATCTCAATCCAGTAGTGACATTTTTCTAATAACAGAAACATATACTAATGAGTAGTCCTTAATGCAGTTCTCTTACTATTAAAAGAGGTGAGAGAACATGAGCTAGTTTTGTTTGATAACTTCTTTTGCTTGCTTGCCCCACATAAGATCTCCTATAATACACATACTAGGGAACTTCTCAATATGTGTAGTCATAGTGCACTTTTTTCCAATATCAAAAGTCAGAGACTCAGATGCTCCATTTCTTGCCCCTTGGGAGAGAGGGTATTGGCATGTCATTTAAGTTCTGCCAATCATATTCCCCAATTCAGGACTTGGAATGCTGATGGTCAGAATTTACTTGTTACAGTTTCCACCATGCTAATGACCTGCAGCAGCAGTGTCCAGAACAGATTGCTTCTGCTAAAGATGGTAGTCTCACTCTCTAGTTTCCGCTACTTCACCCTTCAGAATTGTTCTGATGCCTCCCTGTTTTCCAAACCGGTCCCAATGGGTTTTATCCAATATATTCTTTAAAAATCCATCCAGAAAATTCCTTTTTGTGACCTGATATCCAGAGCCAAATTCTATTACCTGCTGTAGGGAGCTCTATCTGATTCAGCAAAATGAATCTTTCCTCGGAAGGAGGAGCTTGCCTAGCCATTAAAAATCTACTATATTTGTTAAGCTGATCTTCTTGAGAAAAAAAGATATCTTTCTAAGTATGAAAAGATGAAACTAAAAAGAGATTGCCCTTTTACTGATGATTTCTGGTTGGCACATATCTTCTGTATGTCACATAAGTGATTTGTGTCTGCTTCAGTTTCTATCAGAAGATGTGTTTATTTTCTTTGGCTTAAAAATTGAGGTGGAAAAGGCTATTTTCTAGCTTTAATAGAGAAAGCTTTTGTGTCTGCAATTCATTTGTTTCTCAGAAAAAATTTTTAAAAACAATTTAATTTAAACATATATGCTCATATTTTAAATTGGAGAAATTTACATACTATAACATAATGTAATAGTAACCCACTCTGGTATTCTTGCCTGGAGACCTCCATTGGCAGAGTAGCCTGGTGGGCTACAGTCCATGGAGTTGCAAAGAGTCATACAGGACTGAGCAACTAACACTTACATAACTTAAAAATAAATGAATAATTGTAGTCAGTTTTAGATTCAAGTATTTATTTTTATGCAGTTAATATATATAACTGTATATAAACATGCTGAACAAAGTAAAAATTAAACCACCATTTTAAGTGATTCATTGCTTTAAATCTCCCTTTAAAGGAACTTAGAGTTTTTCAGAGATATGATACTATTTTACAGGGATTTTGAAAACTGCAAAGTGTCTAGATTTCAAGTGAGGAGTGGATATGTGTCCTCAGAAGTGGTCTTTCCATTTCAAGATAGGAAATTGAATTTAGTGCTAAAGGGCTAAAGCACTTTCCTTTAGAAGATCAGGAAATGCCACTATATAAAGGATGGGCTGTTCCTTTTTAATCCTACTAATCCAAGTTAATTCACTTTATCTATTAGGTCAGTTAAATATAACGATCCATCTTCAGCTGTCTGGCAGAATCATCTAAATCTGGGATATTCAGTTTAAGAAACGTGGCCTTCTATGTATGTGTATGCTGCTGCTGCTGCTGTGTATGTGTGTATACATGTATATATATATATAGTAGTATATGTGTGTATGTGTCTATGTATGTGTGATTTGTAACTCTGTAGTATTTATGCTGTCCATCATCACCTGACCTTATCATTCCAAAAGCACATCTTCAACACATATACCCAATCATTTTACAGTTCCATATGCATATTTTCTAGAGATGTAACTGCTTTATAAACACACTACGACCACTAGAAAAGAGGAAGTTAAAAATAACTATAGTAATTTTGCTTATCAGGTTTAATTATTTGGATTTTTATTGGTTAATTTTCTTATGTATAAATTAATAGTAAATTATGAATTTATGCAAAGACAATCTGCCAAAAGAATGCACCAGTGTCACATATATTTTAGGAATTGTAAAAGATATTAATCTCAATTCTTGTCAATATAATTGATTTATGATTAAAATTTATAAACCTCTTCTCTATGATATAAATTTCCTTCATATTTTTATTTTCTAAGTTAAAAAATACTTTTCATGTATTAGTTAGCAAATGTCACATGATAAATTACCCTCCAAATTTAGCAGCTTAAAGCAACCAATGGTAAACTGTCAGAAGGGGAAATAAAGATGATGCCTATTTATAATAGCATCAAAACAATACAATACTTATGAATAAAGTCAACAAAGGAGGTGAACCTATAAGACATTGATGAAGGGAACCGAAGAAGAAACAAATAAAGAGATATTCTGTGTTCAAGTATTAGAAGAATTCATATTATTAAATGTCCATATGACAGGAAGCAATCTCCACATTCAATACAATTTCTACCAAATTCCAATGGCACTTTCCCCAGAAATAAAAACAAAAAACTGTAAGAATTGTACGGAATAACAAGAGACTGAATCGCCAAAGCAACTTGAGAGAGAAGAAAGCTGAAGCCATCACACTCTGAATTTCAAACTATATTACAAAGTGATAGTAATCAAAACCATACGGTATCAACATAAAAAACACATAAACCAATGGAATCAAATAAAGGATCATAAGTAAAGCCATGAATATATGGTCAATTAATTTGTGACAAAGGAGTCAGGAATATATAATGGAAACCAGATAGCATCTCCAATAAATGATTTTGAGAGAACTGGATAGTCACTTGCAAAAGAATGAAACAGAACCTCTGTCTTACACCATAATCAAAAATGGATGGTTGTATTAACTCAATAGGGGAAAGTTTTTCACAATATTAAATTTATCAAATCATCACATTGTATACTCTCTATATAACATTGTATCTTGCAATTTCATTTGTCAATTATACCACAACAAAAATAATTTAAAATAAAATTTAGAAAGTGAAACAAATGAAAACCCTCAAACGTATATATTTTCTCACAGGCTCTTTGGGTAAGGAATAAAGCACTGCATAGTTGAGTCCTCTACTTCAGGTTCTCTCACACTCAAAAATTGAAATTATATATCTTATGAAGGAATGATTAATAATAAATGATGTTTATATTCCAAGGCATTATTTGATATAATTCTGATTTTTAGGCAATCTTCATTGGTACCAGGGGAATGCTCATATTGGTATTGTAGTTTAAATCTTATACTAATTATTAAACAATTTAATTCCAAACATGGAGTTAAGATTTATTTTCTATTCTTCTACTTATATCATAAATAAGATATAGTGGAGTGATACACAGATAAAAATATGTCAGAATAAAAAACACTGACTTTATATGTTAGATTTAGCAAAGGGAAGAAGCTTAGGAGTTAAATATTAAGTCATGAACACTTTTCTGCTTTCATATTCTGTGATCTTTTGACATCATTTGCCACTATTGATCACTCAGTCCTAAACCCTCTTTCAGCTCAGTTCAGTTGCTCAATTGTGTCTGACTCGGCAACCCCATGGACTGCAGAATGCCAGGCTTCCCTGTCCGTCACCAACACCCAGAGTTCTGCTCAAACTCATGTCCATAGCAACTGTGATGTCATCCAACCATCTCATCCTCTGTTGTCCCCTTCTCCTCCTGCCTTCAATCTTTCCCAGCATCAGGGTCTTTTCCACTGAGTCAGTTCTTCCCATCTGGTAACCAAAGTATTGGAGCTTCAGCTTTAGCATCAGTCCTTCCAATGAATATTTAGGATTGATTTCCTTAAGGATTGACTGGTTTGATCTTCTTGCAGTCCAAGGGTCTCTCAAGATTATTCTCCAACACCACAGTTCAAAAGCATCAATTCTTTGGTGCTCAGCCTTCTTTATGGTCCAACTCTCTGATCATACATGACTACTGGAAAAGCCATACCTTTGACTCTATGGACATTTATCAGCAAAGTAATGTCTCTGCTTATATACTATCTAGGTTGGTCATAGCTTTTCTTCCAAGGAGCAAGCGTCCTTTAATTTCATGGCTGCAGTCACCATCTGCAGTGATTTTGGAGCCCTAAAAATAAAGTCTGTCACTGTTTCCAGTGTTTTCCCATCTGTTTGCCATGAAGTGATAGGACCAGATGCCATGATCTTAGTTTTCTGAATGTTGAGTTTTAAGGTAGGCTTTTCACTCTCCTCTTTCACTTTCATCAAGAGGCTCTATTTCTTCTTTGCTTTCTGCCATAAGGGTGGTCACATCTGCATATCTGAGGTTATTACTGTTTCTCCTGGCAATCTTAATTCCAGCTTGTGCTTCATCCAGTCCAGCATTTCTCATGATGTACTCTGCGTATAAGTTAAATAAGCAGGGTGACAATATACAGCCTTGACATACGCCTTTCCCAGTTTGGAACCAGTTTGTTGTTCCATGCCCAATTCTAACTGTTGCTTCCTGACCTGCATATAGATATATTAGGAGGCAGGTCAGGTGGTCTGGTATTCCCATCTCTTGAAGAAAACCCTCTTTATTACTCCTTTAATTTTATAGGCTGCATCTTTTTAGCCTATGTTACATCTCTGAATTGTAGTTATAGGGCTTAGTCTTGGGGCCCTTTGTATTTTAAATAGTTTTGAAATTAAATTTATTTTACTTTATTTCAACTTTTTATTTGAGTACACTCTACATACAATAAATAAACATAAGACTCTGATGCTGGGAAAGATTGAAGGCAGGAGGAAAAGGGGACAACAGAGGATAAAATGGTTGGATGACATCACAGTTGCAATGGACATGAGTTTGATAAGCTCCAGGAGTTTGTGATGGACAGGGAAGCCTGGCGTGCTACAGTCCATGGGGTCCCAAAGAGTTGGACATGACTGAGTGACTGAACTGAACTGATTATCATATTCTCATTTGGTTGCATCAGTTTTTGGAAATTTTATAGCACGGCCATTTGATCATCTTTTTAATAATGGATATAAATTCCCAGCTGGGTGAGAAACAACAGAGAAACTGATCGGTCTTTTATGTTTGTTTTTCTGTTCATCTATTTGTGAGCTCACATTTATTCAGCATTTTGCGGCTATTGGGAAGAAGGATAATGCTATAAGATCTAGACCAGTTAGATTTTGTATTCCTGTGTTTATTCTTGACTCAGCTGAAGTGTGAGACTGAAGCCATTAGTTCTCTATGTGCTTATGTATCTCTCTGTCTGTAACTTAAAAAGGTTCTATTCTGTAATTGTGAAAGTGGGAAATGCTTTCCAACTTTTGGAAGACATTGGAATGGGAGGATATTAATAAATTAGATTATAATGTCTTAAAGAAGCACTGTTCTGATTTTTACAGAGGTAAATAAGCACTTATATAATTGTTAAAAAATAAATACATAATACATTTAAAAGGCAATCCATGTGGCCACAAAGAGTCTGACATGATTGAGCTGAACTGAACTGACACAGTTTAAAGAGTTTTCATACTTAATACATCCATGTAACCAGCACTCAGGTCAAGAAGTATGATATTACCAACACCTTAAAGTCCATTACCTTACCCTTTTTCAGTCATAATACTCTCAGAGATTTTGTCTGTTTCCATACTTCATAAATAAACATAATATATTTTCTTTTGGGTTGGATTATTTTAGTCAATACAGTTTGGAGATTTGTCTAGTCCATTCAACACTAATGCTGTGTAGTGTTTCATTGTGTAAATATACCACAATTTATTTATCCATACATCTATTAATAGATACTTGAGTAGTTTTCAACTTTCATTTATTACATAATATATCTGCTATGCGTAGTCTAGTATATGTCTTTTGGCAGACATATATGTGTATTCTGATATGAGTTAAGAGCATGAATTATTTGACCCTAGAACAACATGGGATTGAACTTCATGGGTCCACTTACACTCAGATATAAATACATACTACGGTATTACACATGGAAGAACAGACTGGTTCCAAATAGGAAAAGGAGTACATCAAGGCTGCGTATTGTCACCCTGCTTATTTAACTTATATGCAGAGTACACCATGAGAAATGCTGGGCTGGGAGAAGCACAAGCTGGAATCAAGATTGCCGGGGGAAATATCAATAACCTCAGATATGCAGATGACAACCACCCTTATGGCAGAAAGTGAAGAAGAACTAAAGGGCCTCTTGATGAAAGTGAAAGAGGAGAGTGAAAAAGAATTGATGTTTTTGAATTGTGGTGTTGGAGAAGACTCTTGAGAGTCTCTTGGACTGCAAGGAGATCCAACCAGTCTATCCTAAAGGAGATGAGTCCTTGGTGTTCATTAGAAGGACCAGTGTTGAAGCTGAGACTCCAATACTTTGGCCACCTGATACAAAGAGCTGACTCATCTGTAAAGACCCTGATGCTGGGAAATATTGAGGGCAAGAGGAGAAGGGAATGACAGAGGATGAGATGGTTGGATGGCATCATCGACTCAATGGACATGAGTTTGGGTAGGCTCTGGAAGTTGGTGAGGGACAAGGAGGCCTGGCATGCTGCAGTTCATGGGGTCTCAAGGAGTTGGACACGACTGAGTGACTGAACTGAACTGAATGGTACTACATGAAACCTGGTTGGTTGAAAAGAATAATGTGGAACCCTGGATACAGAGAACCAATTGTAGTTTTATGCTGATTTTCCACTAAGCAGAAGTTGGTGCCTCAAACCCCTGTGTTGTTCAAGCATTAACTGTATGGTTTAACCCTCCTTATATTCATTCTAGCTGTATGACTTCATACAAACTACTTTTACAAAGTACTTGTATCATATGTTTCAAACTCCTGATTCATAAATGGGAGTCAAATAGTACTCATTGCTATGAGTACTATTGTAAATGAATTATATCTTTAAAGTGGTTAAATGACTATGTGACTAAATTTTTAAGAGCCAAATCTCTAAAGTTAAGAGGAGTCCTCAACTCTTCAGTTCAGTTCAGTTCAGTCACTCAGTCGTGTCCGACTCTTTGTGACCTCATGAATCGCAGCATGCCAGGCCTCCCTGTCCACCACCATCTCCCGGAGTTCACTCAAACTCACGTCCATTGAGTCAGTGATGCCATCCAGCCATCTCATCCTCTGTCATCCCCTTCTCCTCCTGCCCCCAATCCCTCCCAGCATCAGAGTCTTTTCCAATGAGTCAACTCTTTGCATGAGGTTGCCAAAGTCCTGGAGTTTCAGCTTTACTATCATTCCTTCCAAAGAAATCCCAGGGCTGATCTCCTTCAGAATGGACTGGTTGGATCTCCTTGCAGACCAAGGGACTCCCAAGAGTCTTCTCCAATACCACAGTTCAAAAGCATCAATTCTTTGGTGTTCAGCTTTCTTCACAGTCCAACTCACATCCATAAATGACCACAGGAAAAACCATAGCTTTGACTAGATGGACCTTTGTTGGCAAAGTAATGTCTCTGCTTTTCAATATGCTATCTAGGTTGGACATAACTTTCCTTCCAAGGAGTAATCGTCTTTTAATTTCATGGCTGCAATCACCATCTGAAGTGATTTTGGAGCCCAGAAAAATAAAGTCTGACACTGTTTCCACTGTTTCCCCATCTATTTCCCATGAAGTGATGGGACCAGATGCCATGATCTTTGTTTTCTGAATGTTGAGCTTTGAGCCAACTTTTTCACTCTCCACTTTCGCTTTCATCAAGAGGCTTTTTCATTCCTCTTCACTTTCTGCCATAAGGGTGGTGTCATCTGCATATCTGAGGTTATTGAGATTTCTCCCAGAAATCTTGCTTCCAGCTTGTGCTTTTTCCAGCCCAGGGTTTCTCATGATGTACTCTGCATATAAGTTAAATATGCAGGGTGAGAATATACAGCCTTGACGTACTCCTTTTCCTATTTGGAATTAGTCAGTTGTTCCACATCCAGTTCTAACTGTTGCTTCCTGACCTGCATACAGGTTTCTCAAGAGGCAGGTCAGGTGGTCTGGTATGCCCATCTGTTTTTCTGAATTTTCCACAGTTTATTGTGATCCACACAGTCAAAGGCTTTGGCATAGTCAATAAAGCAGAAATAGATGTCTTTCTGGAACTCTCTTGCTTTTTCCATGATCCAGTGGATGTTGGCAATTTGATCTCTGGTTCCTCTTTTCTAAAACCAGCTTGAACATCTGGAAGTTCACGGTTCATGTATTGCTGAAGCCTGGCTTGGAGAATTTTGAGCATGACTTTACTAGCGTGTGAGATGAGTGCAATTGTGCGGTAGTTTGAGCATTCTTTGGCATTGCCGTTCTTTGGGATTGGAATGAAAAGTTTTTTATTAGCTGTTTTACTTCTTTTAAATAGCATCATATTCCATTCAGTGCCAAGATTCAACTTACTGTCGTATTGTTAGTGTCTTCCTTTTTTCTCTTAAGTTCAATCTCCAATCTATCATCAAATTCTATGGCTCTGTCCATAAACACATCCTAAAACTATTCTCCCATACTCCACTCTATCTTGTTTGGTACATTCCAGACTATTCTCCC
The DNA here is from genome assembly GCF_032452875.1 of Bos javanicus. Taxonomy (NCBI): domain Eukaryota; kingdom Metazoa; phylum Chordata; class Mammalia; order Artiodactyla; family Bovidae; genus Bos; species Bos javanicus. Next base: position 85,758,372 of record NC_083874.1, on the reverse strand, counting down.
CCTCACCCCCTTTTTAAAAATGTTTTTGAGTTGTTTCTAACTAACTCTCAACAGTAATCAAAATAACTATAAAAACTATATATATATATATATATATATATACATTTAATTTTATTCATGATGCACCATTCTCTGCATTCAAAATAAAGTAAAGGAAAACAAACAAATGAATAAAAATTTATGATGGCTTCCCTTCATAGCTTATCATTTCTTCTAAGGCTTCATGATCTGGTCTTTCTTTTTTTCTGACCTCATCTCCTACCACTGTCCTTCTACTTTACCATATTACTGTCCTTTCTATTCTTCAAGTGAACCAAGTTCATTCTACCTAGAGTCTTTAGATTATTCTTTTACTTGGAATGCTAAGCCCACCAACATTTGTTAAGTGTATGTTGTTTTGTTATTTAGATTTTAGCTCAGATCTTATCACAAATCTCAACCTCTTATCACACTGGTTTCTAAGGAGTACTTTTCTTGACTTCTTAGTCTGCTCCACCAAACTAACTGTTTAGAATATCATCCTAGTTCATTTTATTTATTGCACTCATTTCTATATGGAATAACTTGATCATTTATTTGGTAATTGGTTTATTTTCTATCCCGTCATCTCTAGAATGAAAGCTCCTCAAAATCAGGGACATTTTTTGTCCTCTTTATTAGTTCCTTTAATAGTAGTGCCTGGTAAGTTTTCCAGATGCAATAAATATTTGGAATGAATGAAGTAATGAAATGAACTAGCAACTCAATTTTGTTTTTAAGTTTGTAATACAGATTTAAGTAAGTATTCCGGAATGAATGGTAGCAATATTATGTCAACATCTGTCACTTATAAAAGTCCTATTTGTCTGACTAGTATTAGAAAGTGAAAGTGGTAGCCCCTCAGTTGTGCTGGACTTTTTGCCATCTCGTGGACTATAGCCCACCAGGTTCCTCTGTCCATAGAATTCTCCAGGGAAGAATACTGGAGTGGGTAGCCATTCCCTTTTCCAGGGGATCTTCTCAGCTGAGGGATCAAACCTGGTCATCCTGCATTGCAAGAACATTTTTACCTTCTGAGCCATCAGTCAAGCTGATCTATCATTACAGTCAATAGGTTAAAATGATCGCTTGGTTGGCTAAAGTGATTAGGCACTTGATTAATTTTATCTTTTTTTAATTGATTACATTTACATGAAAAGAGGTTCTAGGAAGTTAGGAAAATTGAAATGGTCTGCTTCTTTTTTTTTTAACTGATATTTTATTTTACCTTTAGAAAAGCAAACTATGGGCCAAGATGGTGCTTTCCATCACACAGTGAAAAGAATACTGGTTAGGAATAACATATTTTCCACACAGAAAATCTATAAATATTGATTTGATATTTTATGCATTACTTAGATCCAACCAGTCCATTCTGAAGGAGATCAGCCCTGGGATTTCTTTGGAGGGAATGATGCTAAAGCTGAAACTCCAGTACTTTGGCCACCTCATGTGAAGAGTTGACTCATTGGAAAAGACTCTGATGCTGGGAGGGATTGGGGGCAGGAGGAGAAAGGCACAACAGAAGATGAGATGGCTGGATGGCATCACTGACTTGATGGACATGAGTCTGAGTGAACTCCAGGAGTTAGTGATGGACAGGGAGGCCTGGTGTGCTGCAATTCATGGGGTTGCAAAGAATCGGACATGACTGAGCGACTGAACTGAACTGAACTATGGGGAGGTATTTATAATGGGGAGGTATTTTAGAATATTTAATAATAATAATACCTCCCCATATTTATATGGGGAGGTATTTATAATGAATAAATACACATTTTTATCTTTTGCTATTCCTTTCATAACTATGCCCTGTTAATAAATAACAATGTTATAAGTTCCTAGAAATACAAGTTAAAAATTTTATTCGTCTCTTTGGAGATGTTTTCTGTCTCTGAATTAAAGACATTTTAGTGTTTTTAATAGAAAAGAAAAGTTTCTTACATTTTGATTTGGAGAAGTAGAATGGTTTAACAGCTTCACAAAGATTATTGGCAAAATGAGGAAGATAGAACTTTAGTTTGAAATCCTAATTTTTTAATTAAAAATTCTATTTTAAATATCTAAAAGTGACTTTTTAACCTCTATTATTTTAATGGATATTATTCCTTTAATACCCAGAAACGTGTTTACCTTTAAAATATTACCTTGAAGATGATTGCAGATTGATTATAAAACCCCTCTGATTCAAGCTTGGGTATAATGAAGAAAAGCAAACTTAACTTAGGCCATTGTTTCTTTCTCTTTCACTGTTTTTGCTTTCACATGCAGTATTGACCCTGACAGCAGGTCGAAGAAAGGTACATTATAGCAACATTAACATGCTATTTCCTTACGGGCTGTTCCTGCCAAGCAGATAAATGTATAGTTTGAATTATCAAGCATACTGAACCTGGATTTTCTCCATGGTATTGAAAATAATTATTCCCATAGCACAGATAAGGTAACACTGATGCCTTAAGATCTACTATTAATAAGATTTGTATGTGCTGAAGTAAATAAGTAAGGTTCAGAAACTTGGCAATGTAAACCTAACTTCTGAACTATGAAGTGAGGCTTTGTCTTAATTTTTAAGAAAAGTTATGTGATGAAAAGATCAAAAGTTAGTACTATAGTCAACAAATTTATTATATTAGAGCCACATAATGTAAAAATGAATAAGTTTTTGAGTGCTTCCTATATATAAGAAAGTTTTATAAGTACTCAGAGATCATTAATTAGCTGACCTTCCTAATTAGTTCTATAACCTGCATCCTCTCTTTCTTTTCACTTTAAATATGAATTAATCCTTGGCTCCTTACCTACTCTATGTCTTAAAATTCCATAGTGTTTATTACCTTCTATCATATCAGGTGCCTTACTTATTCATTATGTTTTATTTTCCTATTTTCACTACAATGAGTACTTTTAAGTACAGGTATCTTTGTTTTAAAGACAATAGTCTAGATTATGCTGCAGTAACAAACAACCCCAAATTTCAATGAAGGAAAACAATGAAGTCTATTTTTTCCCCTTGAAATATTACACTATCAATCTCTAGGAGGTTCTATACTCAGAAATCCAGAGATTTCATTTCCAAATGTGCTCCTATAATCACAAAGGCTTGGAAAAGCAAGTATAATAAATAGCTCCCTGGAGATTACAGCTTCAAAAGAGACACATCTCACTTCCACTTTTATTTTTTTAGGCAAAGGATGTCAGATGGCCATGTGTGAATTCAACAGCGCTTGAAAGGGGACTACATTTTAGTAAGCAGAATACAATTTAGCATATCTCTTTAATTAACTGCTGCATCCCAAGGGATGAGAGCATTTATTGGTGCATAGAAGATGGCACCCCACTCCAGTACTCTTGCCTGGAAAATCCCATGGATGGAGGAGCCTGGGAGGCTGCAGCCCATGGGGTTACTAAGAGTCAGACACGACTGAGCGACTCCACTTTCACTTTTCCCTTTCATGCATTGGAGAAGGAAATGGCAACCCACTCCAGTGTTCTTGCCTGGAGAATCCCAGGGATGGAGCCTAGTGGGCTGCCGTCTATGAGGGTCGCATAGAGTCAGACTGACTTCACTCAGACATGACTGAAGTGACTTAGCAGCAGCAGCAGAAGATCCTAAATAAATATAACTAATAATTAGTATTATCATCATTTTATGGACAAGAAAACTGGGGCACCTGGGGATGAGGCAACCTGCCAAATACTAGGAAGAGCAGAACCTGAACTAGGCAGTGTCACTGTAGAAACTAGACTCTTAACTACTATACTGATAAGTTGATAACAGAGGAGTTGCTGTCAATACTGAACTTACATTTTCTCTCTCAGTGTGAAGTGTGCTCTAGATTTTCATCTAGGAATAGCAGCATAAGCTCAGACAGAAGTTGCACTGCATCTGATGTAGCCCCACAACTGCCCCCCAAAAAAGACTTTTGAAGTTTGACAACTTGAAGAAGATAAAGAAGACACTTTGTTTAAGATGCTAAGATGGAGGTATAGGTTATTCTGTTGTCAAAGGTACTGGATATTTATTCTGTCTAAATTAATTATTCATAAGATATATATTTTTCATCAATAAATACAGAAATGTCTGTTTGTATTGTGGAACTCTCAGGATAAGGGGAATACATTTTCAATAATTTACAAACCTAGGAAATATAAGGCTTTTCCACGTATCCTACACCTAAAAAATACCCCCCAAAAACAGTCATAGGTAAACGTACTAATGCTTTGTATTTTGTTGGGAATATTCTTGAAAGAGAATATTTGAAGTAACAAATCAAAAAGTCTGGCAGTGAGGATGGAAAACAGAACTCCCATATATTTATAAGCCAAAATACAAATGAGTCTCAATGTTGAATAAGAAAATTCTTGTTTGAAGGCAAAAGTGTTAGTTTCATAGCAGAAATTGCTAGTGTGTGCTGAAGAAGCTAATGTTTAAATTTCATGTATATTTTACCTAGAGGAAATCAAATTATACCAAAATATTGAGATCATACTGGTTTCCAATTTAAAAATACAAATATTATACCTAACATGGAACAAGTTTGCTAAAATAATTCATTGATCAAGCAAATATCCATTAGGCATATACTATATAGCAGATCCCTGGTGGTTCAGTGGTAAAGAATCCACCTGCCAATGTAAGAGACATGGATTCAATCCCTGGGAAGATTCCCTGGAAAAGAAAATGCCACCCACTCCACTATTCTTGCCTGGGAAATCCCATGGACAGAGGAGCCTGGTGGGCCACAGTCCATGGGGTTGCAAGGAGTCGGACACAACTGAGTGACTTCATTTTCAGACTTTTGAGTGCAGTACTTTCACAGCATCATTTTTTAGGATTTAAAATAGTTCAACTGAAGTTTCATCACCTCCACTAGCTTTGTTTATAGTGATGCTTCGTAAGGCCCACTTGACTTCACATTCCAGGATGTCTGGCTCTAGGTGAATGATCACACCATCCTGATTATCTGGGTCATGTAGAATTTTTTTTTTTTTTGGTACAGTTCTGTGTATTCTTGCCACCTCTTCTGCTTCTGTTAGGTCCATATCATTTCTGTCCTTTATTGTGCACATTTTTGCATGAAATACTCCCCAATATCCCAAATTTTCTTGAAGATAGGTTTTTCCATTCCCAAAGATCTCTGGTTTTTCCATTCTATTGTTTTCCTCTATTTCTTTACAATTATCATTGAAGAAGGCTTTCTTATCTCTCCTTGCTATTCTTTGGAACTCTGCATTCAAATGGGTATATCTTTTCTTTTCTCCTTTGCCTTTCCCTTCCCTTCTTTTCTCAGATTTTGTAAGGCCTCCTCAGACAACCATTGTGCCTTTTTGCATTTCTTTTTCTTGTAGATGGTCTTGATCACTGCCTCCTGAACAATGTCACAAACTTCCATCCATAGTTCCTTAGGCACTCTGTCTATCAGATCTAATCCATTGAATCTATTTATCACTTCCACTGTATAATCAAAAAGGGTTTGTTTTAGGTCATACCTGAATGGTCTAGTGGTTTTCCCTACTTTCTTCAATTTAAGTCTGCATTTGGCAATAAGGAGTTCATGATCTGAGCGAGTCAGCTCCTGGTCTTGTTTTTGCTAACTGTATAGAACTTCTCCATCTTTGGCTGCAAAGAATATCATCAATCTGATTTCAGTGTTGACCATCTGGTGATGTCCATGTGTAGAGTCTTCTCTTGTGTTGTTGGAAGAGGGTGTTTGCTATGACCAGTGCATACTCTTGGCAATCCTCTGTCAGCCTTTGCCCTGCTTCATTTTGTGCTCCAAGGCCAAATTTGACTGTTACTCCAGGTATCTCTTGACTTCCTACTTTTGCATTCCAGTTCCCTATGATGAAAAGGACATCTTTTTTTTTTGGTAGTTCTAGAAGGTCTTGTAGATCTTCATGAATCGTTCAAGTAGTTTCTTTAGCATTACTCATTGGGCCATAGACTTGCATTACTGTGATATTAAATGGTTTGCCTTGGAAACAAACAGAGATGATTCTATCGTTTTTGAGATTGCACCCAGGTACTGCATTTCGGACTCTTTTGTTGACTATGAGGGCTACTCCATTTCTTCTAAGGGATTCTTGCCCACAGTAGTAGATATAATGATCATCTGAATTAAATTTGCCCATTCCAGTCATTTTAGTTCAGTGATTCCTAGAATGTTGACGTTTACTCTTGCCATCTCCTGTTTGACTACTTCCAATTTACCTTGATTCATTCATGGACCTAACATTCTTGGTTCCTATGAATATTGCTCTTTACAGCATCGGATTTTACTTCCATCACCAGTCACTTCCACAACTGGGCATTGTTTTTGCTTTGGTCCCATCTCTTCATTCTTTCTGAAGTTATTTCTGTACTCTTCTCCAGTAGTATATTGGGCACTTTCCTATCAGGGAGTTCATCTTTCAGTGTCCTATCATTTTGCCTTTTCATATTGTTCATGGGGTTCTCAAGGGAAGAATACTGAAATGGTTTGCCGTTCCCTTCTCCAGTGGACCATGTTATGTCAGAACTGTTCACCATGACCCGTTCGTCTTGGGTGGCCCTACGTGGCATGGCTCATAGTTTTATTAAGTTAGACAAGGCTGTGGCCCATGTGATGTTTGATTAGTTTTCTGTGATTGTGGTTTTCATTCTGTCTGCTCTCTGATGGGTAAGGATAAAAAGCTTATGGAAGCTTCCTGATGGGAAAGACTGACTGGGGGAAAGCCAGGTCTTGTTCAGGGCCATGCTCAGTAATCTTTAATCCAATTTACTGTTGATAGGTGGGGCTGTGTTCCCTCCCTTTTGTTTGACCTGAGACCAAACAATGGTTGAGATAATGAAGATAATGGCAAACTCCTTCAAAAGGTATCATGCACACACTGCTGCACTTCGTGCCCTTGACCTTGCAGCAGGTCATCACTGAGCCACACCTCTGCCAGATACTCCTGGACACTTACAGGCAAGTATGGATCAGTCTCTTTTGGGGTCATTGCCCCTTTCTCCTTGGTCCTGGTATACATAAGGTTTTGTTTGTGCCCTCCAAGAGCCTGTTTCCCCAGTCCTGTGGATTTTCTGTCCTCCAAAGTCAAATTCCCTGAGGGTTCTCAGTCCATTTGCCAGATTCCCAGGTTGGAAAATTTGTCATGGGTCCTAGAACTTTCTTAACAGTGTGAGAATGTATTTGGTATAATTGTTCTGCAGTCTGTGGGTCATCTGCTTGGTGGCTGTATGGTGGGGTTAATGATGACTTCCTCCAAGAGGGCTTATACCACAAGCTGGGTGACCCAGGTCTGCTGCACTCAGAGCTCCTGCCCCTGCTGCAGACCACTGGTGACCCATACCTCAGCAGAAGAAACTCAAAGACTGAAAGGTAGGTCTGGCTGAGTCTCTGTGGGGTCTCTGGGTCCTGGTGCACACAAGGTTTGTTTGAGCCCTCTAAGCATCTCTGGCGGGTATGGGGTTTGATTCTAAACATGATTTTGCCATTCCTTCTATCTTTCTGGGGCTTCTCCTTTGCCCTTGGATTTTGGGGCATCTTTTTTGCTGGGATCCAACATTCTCCTGTTGATGATTGCTCAGCAGTGAGTTGTAATTTTGGAGTTCTTGCAGGAGAAAATGAGCACACGTTCTTCTACTTCACCATCTGGATAATCTTTGATTATGAAGGTATCATAACAATCTATAATATCAATAATATTATATCAATCTATAATCTGGGTATATTTTAAGCTCATCTTATTCTCTCTGGTGTTTTAAAATACATGATTTCACTTTCCTGAAGAAACTAGCTCTAGACAATATGTATTTCCCTGAATTTTTTTTCGCAGTACATATATAGCAATACCTAAAGTAAGACATTATTATGAATATTTGTGATATTTCTGAGAATGGATTGTCTTTATTAATTTTGTATCTTAGTTTGTTTAGTTCAGTTCAGTCACTCAATTGTGTCTCATTCCGACCCCATGAAACAGCACAGCAAGCCTCCTTGTCCATCACCAACTTCCAAAGTTCACTTAAACTCATGTCCATCGAGTTGGTGATGCCATTCAGCCATCTCATCCTCTGTTGTTCCCTTCTCTTCCTGCACCCATTTCCTCCCAGCATCAGAGTCTTTTCCAATGAGTCAATTCTTTGCATGAGGCGGCCAAAGTACTGGAGTTTCAGCTTCAAAATCAGTCCTTCCAATGAACACCCAGGACTGATCTCCTTTAGAAAGGACTGGTTGAATCTCCTTGCAGTCCAAGGGACTCTCAAGAGTTTTCTCCAACACCACAGTTCAAAAGCATCAATTCTTCGCAGCTCAACTTTCTTCACAGTCCAACTCTCACATCCATACATGACCACAGGAAAAACCATAGCCTTGACTAGATGGACCTTTGTTGATAAAGTAATGTATCTGCTTTTTAATGTGCTATCTATGTTGGTCATAACCTTCCTTCCAAGGAGTAAGTGTCTTTTAATTTCATGGCTGCAGTCACCATCTGAAGTGATTTGGGAGCCCCCCCAAAAAAAGTCTGACACTGTTTCCACTGTTTTCCCATCTATTTCCCATAAAGTGATGGGACCAGATGCCATGATCTTCGTTTTCTGAATGTTGAGCTTTAAGCCAACTTTTTTACACTTTGCTTTCACTTTCATCAAGAGGCTTTTTAGTTCCTCTTCACTTTCTGCCATAAGGGTGTTGTCATCTGCATATCTGAGGTTATTGATATTTCTCCCGGCAATCTTGATTCCAGCTTGTGCTTCTTTCAGCCCAGCATTTCTCATGATGTACTCTGCATATAAGTTAAATAAGCAGGGTGACAATATACTGCCTTGACGGACTCCTTTTCCTATTTGGAACCAGTCTGTTCCATGTTCAATTCTAACTGTTGCTTCCAGACCGGCATACAGGTTTCTCAAGAGGCAGGTCAGGTGGTCTGGTATTCCCATCTCTTTCAGAATTTCCCACAGTTTATTGTGATCCACAAAGTCAAAGGCTTTTGCATAGTCAGTAAGCAGAAATCGATGTTTTTCTGGAACTCTCTTGCTTTTTTTATGATCCAGCAGATGTTGGCAATTTGATGTCTGGTTCCTCTGCCTTTTCTAAAACTAGCTTTAACATCTGGAAGTTCATGGTTCATATATTGCTGAAGCCTGGCTTGGAGAATTTTAAGCATAACTTTACTAGCGTGTGAGATGAGTGCAATTGTGCAGTAGTTTGAGCATTCTTTGGCATTGCCTTTCTTGGGGATTGGAATGAAAACTGACCTTTTCCAGTCCTATGGCCACTGCTGAGTTTCCAAAATTTGCTGGCATATTGAGTACAACACTTTCACAGCATCATCTTTCAGGATTTAAAATAGCTCAACTGGAATTCCATCACCTTCGCTAGCTTTGTTCCTGAGATGATTTCTAAGGCCAAATTGACTTCACATTCCTGGATGTCTGGCTCTAGGCAGTGATCACACTGTGATTATCTGGGTTGTGAAGCTGTTTTTTGTACAGTCTTCTGTGTATCCTTGCCACTTCTTATTAATATCTTCTGCTTCTGTTAGGTACATACCATTTCTGTCCTTTACTGAGCCCATCTTTGCATGAAATGTTCCCTTGGTATCTCTGATTTTCTTGAAGAGATCTCTAGTCTTTCCTATTCTGTCGTTTTCCTCTATTTCTTTGCACTGATCGTTGAGGAAGGCTTTCTTATCTCTCCTTGCTATTCTTTGGAACTCTGCATTCAGATGCTTATATCTTTGCTTTTCTCCTTTGCTTTTCACTTCTCTTCTTTTCACAGCTATTTGTAAGGCCTCGTCAGAGAGCCATTTTGCTTTAAAAAAATTTTTTTTTTCTTTGAAATGTCTTGATCCCTCTCTGCTGCATGATGTCACGAACCTCTGTCCATAGTTCATCAGGCACTCTGTGTATCAGATCTAGTCCCTTAAATCTATTTCTCACTTCCACTGTATAATCATAAGGGATTTGATTTAGGTCACACCTGAATGGTCTAGTGGTTTTCCCTACTTTCTTCAACTTAAGTCTGAATTTGGCAATAAGGAGTTCATGATCTGAGCCACAGTCAGCTCCCGGTCTTGTTTTTGCTAACTGTATGGAACTTCTCCATCTTTGGCTGCAAAGAATATCATCATCTGATTTCGGTGTTGACCATCTGGTGATGTCCATGTGTAGTCTTCTCTTGTTTGTTGGAATAGGGTATTTATATGACCAGTGCATTCTCTTGGCAAAACTCTATTAGCTTTTGCCCTGCTTCATTCTGTACTCCAAGTCCAAATTTGCCTGTTACTCCAGGTGTTTCTTGACTTCCTACTTTTTCATTCCAGTCCCCTATAATGAAAGAGAGATCTTTTTTGGGTGTTAATTCTAAAAGGTCTTGTAGGTCTTCATAGAACCGTTCAACTTTAGCTTCTTCAGCGTTACTGGTTGGGGCATACACTTGGATTACCGTGATATTGAGTGGTTTGCCTTGGAAATGAACAGATATCATTCTGTTGTTTTTGAGATTGCATCCAAGTACTGCCTTTTGGACTCTTGTTGACCATGATGGCTACTCCATTTCTTCTAAGGGATTCCTGCCCACAATAGTAGATATAATAGTCATCTGAGTTAAATTCACTCATTCCAGTCCATTTTAGTTTGCTGATTCCTAGAATGTCGACATTCACTCTTGCTATCTCCTGTTTGACCACTTCCAATTTGCCTTGATTCATGGACCTGACATTCCAGGTTCTTATGCAATATTGCTCTTTACAGCATCAGACCTTGCTTCTATCACCAGTCACATCCACAACTGGGTATTGTTTTGCTTTGGCTCCATCCCTTCATTCTTTCTGGAGTTATTTCTCCACTGATCTCCAGTAGCATATTGGGCACCTACCAACCTGGGGAGTTCCTCTTTCAGTATCCTATCATTTTGCCTTTTCATACTGTTCATGGGGTTCTCAAGGGAAGAATACTGAAGTGGTTGGCCATTCTCTTCTTCAGTGAACCACATTCTTTCAGATCTCTCCACCATGACCCTCCTGTCTTGGGTGGCCCTACACGGCATGGCTTAGTTTCATTGAGTTAGACAAGGCTGTTGTCCATGTGATCAGATTGACTAGTTTTCTATGGTTATGTTTTCAGTGTGTCTGCCCTCTGAAGCCCTCTAGCGAAACCTACTGTCTTACTTGGGTTTCTCTTACCTTGGACGTGGGGTATCTCTTCATGGCTGCTCCAGCAAAGTGCAGCCATTGCTCCTTACCTTGGACAAGGGGTATCTCCTCACGGCCTCCCCTCCTGACCTTGAACGTGGTGTAGCTCCTCTAGGCCCTCATGCACCTGCCCAGCCACCGCTCCTTGGTCCAAATCCATCTGTACTCCCCGAGGAGGCGGATGGGCACAAGGGGCCGATGCTGGTACCAAAGCTCTGGTTCCTCATGGAGTCCAGTCACAGGAAGGAAGTCTACTCTGGTGCTTCCTCCGTTGCCATAACTGTCGACTGAAAAAAGATGTACAATTTGAGAGTTGTGAGTTAAGTTTTATTTGGGGGCAAAATGAGGACTGTTTAGTTTGTTACACAATTGAAAAATTTAGAGGAGATCCTCTCTATTTCACTTTATCATGTAATCTTATTTTCTATTTGAATATAAACTGACCACTTGCCTGTAGATATCTATCTATATGTAATTACTGGTGTGTACTTACATTCTTGGACTTCCCAGGTGGCACTAGTGGTAAAGAACCCACCTGCCAATGCATGAGACTAAAGACGAGTTCAATCCCTGGTTTGGGAAGATCCCCTAGAGAAGGGCATGGCAACCGACTCAGTATTCTTGCCTGAAGTATCTCATGGACAGAGAAGCCTGGAGGGCTACAGTCCATGAGATTGCTAAGAGTCAGACACAACTGAAGTGACTTGGCACATGACTGGCAATTACACGCTCATATATACAATCTCTTGTAATATGCTATTTAAATTATATTTATATTATATATATGAATTTTTTTTTTAACAATTACACTTTTCAGGAGTTGACCAATTACAAAAAACAGTATTCCACCTTTCCACCTTTACTTGGGCATTCAATTTCATTATAACAAGCCCAGCCTCTCAGAATTATTTCAATTGCTTTTACTAATTACCTAAGGTAATAAGATACATAAAAAAAAATTCAATAGTAGATAACAAATAGGAATTTTTTTCATCTTTGTTTATTTTAATACTTTTTTTTTTTATTTGAGCAAAAAATCCATTTGAATGAGGCAATTCCAAACCAAAGTGGTTAGGATCACTCCATGGATAGGAACTGGGGGAAAGACTTTTATAAACAAGAGTGGGGAGCAAAGAAATGATTTGATTGGTTATCACTTAAGTGGGTGTATTATTTGGAAAACATTAATTGGTTCTTTGTGATTAGTTGTCCTCAGGTTTTGATCCTTAATCTAGAGGCATTTACAGCCTTAGGATTTGCTTATTTTGGATGATAAGGTGTTAGAAACACCTCACTCTATTGGCCTCCTTGTTTAATTTAATAATGCTTTACATACATTCTTTTGATTAAACATCACAATGTCCACCCACGAGGCATGCCAAATTATTACCCTTATTTTAAACATGAGAAAATTCAGGTTGAGCAAATTTGTGGCTTGCCCAAGGTCACTGAGCCAGGAAATGTAGAAGTAGGTCTATAAACCCAGGCAGCAGGATGCCAGATTGAGCTACTCACAATATTGCCTAACTCCCTCTGAGGGTGTGAGGGTGCCTGCTTGGAGCTGAGCAGTGTCAGGAGCCCTTGATCTTATTTCCTCTCCACACTAACTTTGCCTGGGGAGGTATTAATCCCCTTTTACAGACAAGAACACACCATAAAAATAGTTATGTGAATTACTCAGGCTCTCAGGGATAGTTAAGTGTTGTGACCAGATTCCAACCCTGGTGTGTCTGGGATGGATCGTATTAGAATTGGTAAGGCAGTGCAACAAACTGTAAAATGGTTTTTCTGAATGATTTTTGAAGGGCAAACCAAACACCAGTTTTTTATTTTCTTCCAAATGAATGGTACTTAATTAATCAAAGAGTAGAAAAAATGTACAGGAAACTCATTTAATATCTTTTAAACACCTATAAGTCAGCTGGTGAATTTGTTAATTTGTTGTAAGAGATACTGAAAGTGTGGGGAAAACTTAACCCTGCTGCTCTTTTCCTAAGATGTGAGACTTATTTTGATTTTCAAACTGCATATGTACTAAAGCAAAGGCATTAGGTAGTTATTATCTTGACAGATATATTCACAAGTTTTCCTATTTTCAAAAGACATAATTCTAAAATCCTGTGGTTTTGACAATTATAAAAAATAAATTGTATACATACCTATAATTTTGTGAAACAATTTGCTGCCCAGTACAAAAGTCTCTAATATAATTTTAACTAAAGTTCACAAAATCTTTCTTTATTGGGGGATATGATTTATGGGTAACTATTTACATAGGGCAAATTCTAAATAGTGTTAAATAAGACAAAAATCCTCAACCATAAAATAAACATGCTTTTTGTTTACTGCAATGGATTTGAAATGGAAAAAGAATTTGAAAACAAGAAATAAAAAATTAGAAGCACCTAGGATATATCTGAAATATGAACTTGTTGAGTTCTTTCTACACAGTAGTATTTTTCTTCAATGGGTAACCTCAGTTTGAATAAATATAAACTAGCAAGGCATTAATATAAATAAACAGCTAATAGATCATGAATTTTATAGGAGTATAAATGATAAATTTAAAAAAGCAGTAAGTAGAGTAAACTTGGTCGTCGTTTATGTGCATATGCTTTAGTTTAGCTGTGAAATCTTGCTTATAATTTGTGAACATTTTGCATCTTTTTCTTTTAAAATGTTAAACTAATTTTAACCATTTATTTTCCATTCTTTCACTTTTCTTCTCTCCCTTCCTGCCATCTATGTTTACATTATACTATGCCTAGTGCATCCCAGGAATTAAGCTAATTACAATGTTCTTTCAAGAGCTGGCTCCACCACATATGTGCTGTGAAATATTGAAGACAGTTTTATGTAACTTTTTTCCAGCTCTACTGAAATGTGGTTAACATATAATATTATGCAAATTGAGGGTGTACAGTGTGGAATTTGATATACTTATGAATTTGATATACTTATAATCATGAAATGATTACAATAGTTATTGATTTTTTTTTGTGTGTGTAATGTGATTAGATGGAGAAGGCAATGGCACCCCACTCCAGTACTTTTGCCTAGAAAATCCCATGGATGGAGGAGCCTGGTAGGCTGCAGTTCATGGGGTTGCTAAAGTTGGACATGACTGAGTGACTTCACTTTGACTTTTCACTTTCATGCATTGGAGAAGGAAATGGCAACCCACTCCAGTGTTGTTGCCTGGAGAATCCCAGGGAGGGGGAAGCCTGGTGGGCTGCAGTCTATGGGGTTGCACAGAGTCGGATACGACTGAAGCGACTTAGCAGCAGCAGCAGCAGCAGCAATGTGATTAGAACTATGAAAATTTACTCTTTCAACTTTCAGTACAATATGTGTTATATAGCAATTATATTCCCTGGTAATTCAGCTGGTAAAGGATCTGCTTGTAATGCAGGAGACCCAGGTTCGATTCCTGGGTCAGGCAGATACTCTGCAGAAGGGTTACCAGAAGGGATACCCACTCCAGTATTCTCAGGCTTCCCTGGTGGCACAGGCAGTAAAGAATCTGCCTGCATTATGGGAGACCTGGGTTTGATTCCTGGGTTGGGAAGATCCTATGGAGAAGGGCATGGCAACCCACTCCAGTATTCTTGTCTGGGTAATCCCCATGGACAGAGAAGCCTGGTGGGCTACAGTCCATGAGGTCACAGAGTCAGACATGACTGAGTGACTAAGCGCAGCACATACAATACAGTATTGATAAATATAGTCATCATGCTGTACATTAGATCACCAGAACTCATTAATATTATAACTGTAAGTTTGTACCCATAAACTACCTACCTTCACCCATTTCCCCAATTCCCTTCCCCTGGAAGCTACCAATAATCATTCTTTCTGTGTGTTCAATGTTTTTTTGGATTCCACATATAAGTGAGATCATACAGTATTTGCCTTTCTCTGTCTTATTTCCCTTAGCATAATACCCTAAAGTTTCATCTGCATATTGTTGAAAACAGCATGATTTCCTTCTTTTATGGTTGAACAATGTTCCTTGGCCTATGTATATCTACATTTTTCTATTTATTCATCTCTATCTCTATCTTGACTACTATAAATAGTGCTACAGTGAATGGGAAGGTGTGGATATATCTTCAATATAGTGATTTTATTTCCTTCAGCTATATACCCAACAGTGGGATTGCTGGATCATATGGTAGTTCTATTTTTAATTTTTTAATAAACCTCCATACTATTTTTCAGAATTGCTGAACAAATTTATATTCCCATCCACAGGGCATAAGTTTTCTCTTTTCTCCATATTCTCTCCAATGTTCGTTATATCTTGTCTTTTTTGGATAATGGTTACTCTAACAGGTATGAAATTATATCACATCATAGTTTGAGCCAGACATCCTGGAGTGGGAAGTCAAGTTGGCCTTAGGAAGCATTAGTATGAACAAAACTGGTGGAGGTGATGGAATTCTAGCTGAGCTATTTCAATTCCTAAAAGATGATGCTTTTAAAGTGCTGCACTCAACATGCCAGCAAATATGGAAAGCTCAGCAGTGAGTGACCACAGAACTGGAAAAGGTCAGTTTTCATTCCAATCCCGAAGAAGGCCAATGCCAAAGAAGTTTCAAAGTATTGCACAATTGTGCTTATTTCATATGCTAGCAAGGTAATGCTCAAAATCCTTCAAGCTAGGCTTCAACAGTATGGGAAGTGAGAACTTCCAGATGTACAAGCTGGATTTAGAAAAGGCAGAGGAACAAGAGATCAAATTGCCAACATCCATTGGCTCATAGAAAACACTAGGGCATTCCTGTAAAACATCTACTTCTGCTTCATTGACTATGCTAAAGCTTTTGACTTGAATCTCAACAAACTGAAAAATTCTTCAAGAGATGGGAATACCATACCGCTTACCTGTCTCCTGAGAAATCTGTGTGCAGGTCAAGAAGTGACAGAACAGGACATGAAACAATGGACTGGTTCCTAATTGAGAAAGGAGGATGCAAAGGCTATATATTGTCACCCTGCTTATCTAACATCTATGCAGAGTACATCATGCAAAATGCCAGGTTGGATGAATCACAAGCTGAAATCAAGATTGCTGGCAGAAATATCAAGAATCTCACATACAGATGACACCACCCTAATGGAAGAAAGCAAAGAGGAACTAAAGAGTCTCTTGATGAGTGTGAAAGAGGATAGTGAAAAGCTGGCTTAAAACTTAACAAGATGTATGGAGAGAGTAACATGGGGAGCTGCCCGTGAGAACGGGGTCCTTTGTCCGAAGGACACAGCTCTGGGAGCTGCCTCAGTCCTTGAGGGTTTGCTTGCAAACATAGCTCTCTGTCCCGCCACCCCAGAGATTAGGCGCTTATTTACTGCAGGCACCTGGAGTTCTGTGCAAACTTCTCACGCACAGAGAAATGTTATCTGGTGTAAGAAATAATAACAGGGAGCCATTCCCATGCTCTCAAGATTTCTTGTGACTGTTTGTAAGATGTATAGGCTAACCAAGAAAAAATGTCAACTGTTTTGTCTCTCTCACGCTTTTCTGTATAAATATGAGATGTTGAATAAAGTTGGTGTCAGACTGCGTCCCTTCGTGGTGACGTGTCTGAACCTCTCGACCCCATCTTTGTAGTCTCTTGCTTTAGTTTCTTTCTTAGCCCCGCCGTGCACGTTCTCGGGACCTGATCGACTTTGCAGGCTGGCTCCGGCAGGTTGCAAGCAAACCCTCAAGGACTGAGGCAGCTCCCAGAGCTGTGTCCTTCGGACAAAGGACCCTGTTCTCACGGGCAGCTCCCCGCAGAAACTTACATTACCATATGTAAAATAGATAGCCAATGAGAATTTGCTGTATATTTCAGGGAACTCAAACATGGGCTCTGTATCAATCTAGAGGTGTGGGAAGGGGAGGGAGATGACAGGGAGGTTCAAGAGGGAGAGGACATATGTATATCTATGGCCGATTCATGTTGAGGTTTGTCAGAAAACAACAAAATTCAATTGTTGTCAGAAAACAACAAAAAGCAATTATCCTTCAATCAAAAAAAAATAAATTAAAAAAAAAACAACAACCCAAAAACTAAGGTCATGTCGTCTGGTCCCATCATTTCATGGCAAATAGATGGGGAAAATCTGGAAGCAGTGACAGATTTTATTTTCTTAGGTTCCAAAATCACTGCAGACAATGACTGTCACCATGAAAGTAAAAGATTGTTTAATTTAAACAAGGAACAACAAAGCTTGTTCCTTGGAAGAAAAGCTATGACAAACCTAGACAGTGTATTAAAAAGCAGAGAAATCACTTAGCCAACAAAGGTCCATATAGTTGAAGCTATGGTTTTTCCAGTAGTCATGTACAGATGTGAGAGTTGGACTATAAAGAAGGCTGAGAACCGAAGAATTAATGCTTTGAAATTGTGGTGCTGGAAAAGACTCTTGAGAGTTCCTTGGACAGCAAGGAGATCAAACCAGTCAATCCTAAAGGAAATCAAACATGAATATTAATTGGAAGGCTTGAAGCTGAAGTTGAAGCTCCAATACCCTGATCACCTGATGGGAAGAGCCGACACATTGGAAAAGATCCTGATGCTGGGAAAGATTAAGGGCAGAAGGAGTAGGGGCAGATAGAAGATGAGATGGTTGGATGCATCACTGATTCAATGGACATGAGTTTGAGCAAACTCCAGGAGATAGTGAAGGACAGGAAAACCTGGTGTTCCGTAGTCCATGTGGTCACAAAGAATTGGACACAACTGAGTGACTGAACACCAACAACATGATTTGATTTGCATTTCCCTGATTATTAGTGCTTTTGAGCATCTTTTCATACATCTGTTGGTCATTTGTAGATCTTCTTTGAGAAATTATCTATTGGGGTCCTTTGCCAATTTTTTTAATTGATTTTTTTTCTCTTGAGTTCTATGAGACAAATCAGATATCAGATAAATTTATGAAATAAATGGTTTCCAAATATTTTCTCCAATTCTGTATGTTGTCTTTTCATTTTGTTGAATCACTTCTGGTTGTGTGAGGTTGCAGGCTGTGTTTACTGGCTGTGTTTCTTGGCAATGTGATACTGGTTGTGGTGGTTTAGTCACTAAGTCTTGTCCAACTCTTTGCAACCCCATGGACTATAATCCATCAGGTTCCTCTGTCCATGGGATTTTCCAGGCAAGAATACTGGAGTGGGTTCTCATTTCCTTCTCCAGGGGATCTTCCTCACCCACAGATAGAACCTAGTCTCCCTCCATTGCAGGTAGATATTTGTACCACCTGAGCCACCAGCAAGTCTGGTTGAATTCTGTGAATAATCTCTCCTGGTAGATTGGAACCTTAAGCTGTGCTTCTCAACAAATTGGTGCTGCTGGTTGGACTGTATGTTCAGTTATGGCCACAGGCTGTACCCTGATGTTAGGCAAGGCCACAGACTGGTCTTTTCCAGTCCTGTGGCCACTGCTGAGTTTTACAAATTTGCTGGCATATTGAGTGCAGCACTTTCACAGCGTCATCTTTCAGGATTTGAAATAGCTCACCTGGAATTCCATCACCTCCACTAGCTTTGTTCCTAGTGATGATTTCTAAGGCCCACTTGACTTCACATTCCAGGATGTCTGACTCTAGGTGAGTGATCACACCATCGTGTTTATCTGGGTCGTGAAGATCTGTTTTGTACAGTTCTTCTGTGTATTCTTACCACCTCTTCTTAATATCTTGTGCTTCTGTTAGTTCCATACCATTTCTGTCCTTTATCGAGCCCATCATTGCATGAAATGTTCCCTTGGTATCTCTAATTTTCTTGAAGAGGTCTCTAGTCTTTCCCATTCTGTTGTTTTCTTCTATTTCTTTGCATTGATCGCTGAGGAAGGCTTTCTTATCTCTCCTTGCTATTCTTTGGAACTCTGCATTCAGATGCTTGTATCTTTCCTTTTCTCCTTTGCTTTTCATGTCTCTCCTTTTCACAGCTATTTGTAGGGCCTCCTCAGACAGCCATTTTGCTTTTTTTTGCAAAAAAAAAGGGGGGGGGATGGTCTTGATCCCTGTCTCTTGTACAATGTCATGAACCTCCGTCCATAGTTCATCAG
This sequence comes from Bos javanicus, assembly GCF_032452875.1. NCBI lineage: Eukaryota > Metazoa > Chordata > Mammalia > Artiodactyla > Bovidae > Bos > Bos javanicus. The sequence continues at coordinate 85,739,110 of NC_083874.1, read as the reverse complement.
GTACTCTGTCTATCAGATCTAGTCCCTTAAATCTATTTCTCACTTCTACTGTATAATCATAAGAGATTTGATTTATGTCATACCTGAATGGTCTAGTGGTTTTCCCTACTTTCTTCAATTTAAGTCTGAATTTGGCAATAAGAGTTCATGATCTGAGCCAGTCAGCTCCTGGTCTTGTTTTTGCTGACTGTATAGAGCTTCTCCATCTTTGGCTGCAAAGAATATCATCAATATGATCATGGTGTTGACCATCTGCTGATGTCACAAAGAAAGGCAATGATAAAGAATGCTCAAACTACTGCACAATTGCATTCATCTCACACGCTAATAAAGTAATGGTCAAAATTCTCCAAGCCAAGCTTCAGCAATATGTGAACCTTGAACTTTCAGATGTTTAAGCTGGTTTTAGAAAAAGTAGAGGAACCAGAGATCAAATTGCCAACATCCGCTGGATCATCGAAAAAGCAAGAGAGTTCCAGAAAAACATCGATTTCTGCTTTATTGACCATGCTGAAGCCTTTGACTGTGTGGATCATAATAAACTGTGGAAAATTCTTCAAGAGATGGGAATACCAGACCACCGGACCTGCCTCTTGAGAAACCTATATGCAGGTCAGGAAGCAACAGTTAGACTGGACATGGAACAATAGACTGGTTCCAAATAGGGAAAGGAGTATGTCAAGGCTGTATATTGTCACCCTGCTTATTTAACTTATATGCAGAGTACATCATGAGAAATGCTGGGCTGGAAGAAGCACAAGCTGGAATCAAGATTGCTGGGAGAAATATCAATAACCTCAGATATGCAGATGACATCACCCTTATGGCAGAAAGTGAAGAGGAACTAAAAAGCCTCTTAATGAAAGCGAAAGTGGAGAGTGAAAAAGTTGGCTTAAAGCTCAACATTCAGAAAACTAAGATCATGGCATCCGGTCCCACCACTTCATGGGAAATAGATGGGGAAACAGTGGAAACAGTGTCAGACTTTATTTTTCTGGGCTCCAAAATTACTTCAGATGGTGATTGCAGCCATGAAATTAAAAAATGCTTACTCCTTGGAAGGAAAGTTATGACCAACCTAGATAGCATATTCAAAAGCAGAGACATCACTTTGTCAACAAAGGTCTGTCTAGTTAAGGCTATGGTTTTTCCAGTGGTCATGTATGTATGTGGGAGTTGGACTGTGAAGAAAGCTGAGCACCGAAGAATTGATGCTTTTGAACTGTGGTGCTGGAGAAGACTCTTGGGAGTCCTTTGGACTGCAAGGAGATTCAACCAGTCCATCCTAAAGGAGATCAATCCTGGGTGTTCATTGGAAGGACTGATGCTAAGCTGAGACTCCAATACTTTGGCCACCTCATGCGAAGAGTTGACTCATTGAAAAAGACCCTGATGCTGGAAGGGATGGGGGCAGAGGAGAAGGTGACGACAGAGGATGAGATGTCTGGATGGCATCACCGACTTAATGGACATGAGTTCGGGTAAACTCCGGGAGTTGGTGATGGACAGGTAGGCCTGGCGTGCTGCGATTCATGGGGTCGCAAAGAGTCAGACATGACTGAGCGACTGAACTGGACTGAACTGAGACTGATCTTTGTGATTAAGTAAGCCATCGACTCTGCTCTGCTTTGAGGTGAGGTCACAGCAAGTACTCTGTTTGACAGGCCCTTTAACTGTGCCCAGGTAGGTGGCTTCCTGGCTGGGTGGGGCCAAAGGATAGGCTGTGCAATTGGCCCAGGTCATTGTCTCAACTTCTCACTTGGCAAGGTGCAGGCTGTTTGTGTTCACCAGTTGAGCTGGGACCTTATGCTGGGCTCCTCTGTTAGATGAGGTTATAGACGGGGCTCTATGTTGGAACACTAATGCAGGCTGGGCTTCGGTCTTCTCAAGGTTACTGTTCAGGTTCCATAGTTATGTGGGTCCAGAGGCTGCACTCAATAGTTGGTTAGTGATGGTGGTTTGGCTCCTTGCCCAGGCACAGTCTGTAGATGTGCTTTGTGGCTGAGGGTATCTGTAGCCTCACTTCTTATAGTGATGGGACTGGGGGCTAGGCTGAGAAGTTGGGAGGGGCTGTGTTTGTTTCCTGCTTAGGTGGTGCCGTAGAATGGACTTCCTGGTGGTCGATATCATCCACTGGTTGGGGATCCAAATCAAGCAAAACTGATGACTAAGATCGCTGGCCAGACTGGGCCACTGACTTGGTTCTATAAAAGGGCAGAATTACTGGCTGGGGTCTCTACTCAGTGGTACTGCTGCAAAAAAAAAAAAAAAAAAAAACACACTAAGCCAAGAGCTGAGCACTTGTACTATAAACTCACCTTCTCTTCACCTTTATTTGATTTCCCCTGGTTGAGTTCTGCAGGTTTTCCCAGTATAATTCCCACAAAGTCAAACTGGAGTGAGCTTCCCAGGAAGTGTTCGACAATGCTGGAGAAGCTGGATGTCCAATTGGGCTCTTTACTCTCTCTGGAGAAACAGTAGGCTTGGCGTGGAGAGAGGCCCTTTCAGGGAGGCACTGAGCTGGCCTGGGGGCAGTGGTAATGTGGCCAAAATAAAACCACTCTTATCTTTCTCATGCAGTACTTCTCCATCTTCAGTTCACCCCTGGTTCTGGGATTTTCACAATGGCATCTTTTCATCTGTAGAAAGTTGCTAGTTGGTCTGCATGTAAGGGGGACTGAAGCTAGAAATGATCTATGATGCCAAAGTTACATCATGTTCCAGGAATTCATCTTTAATTTAGCATTTGAGTATAATTTAATGTAATTCACCAAGTTAAAAAAAGGAGAAAAATCATATATTAATCTCAATAAATGCAAAAATCTTTTAATATATTTCAGTGGTGAATAATGAAAGCACTTTTAGCAAAATAGATATAATAAGGAACTTCCTTAAATTAATAGAGTATCTACAAAAATCTTAGAGAAAATATTATGCTTAATAGTAAAATATTAAAACCTTGTTTATGAGGTTTGAGAAGAGACAAGGATGTTTGTTATCAAGATTTCTTTTTAATCTTGTAGAGAGATTCTATTAAGAACAATAATGCAAGAAAAAAATAGGAGGTATATAGAAGGAAAAAAATGGTTATTATTTTCAGATATTACTGTATGTATATAAAAATTAAATCAGTTTGTGAGCAATGTATTAGAAGTCAAAGATTACAAGTAAAATTAGCAAGTTTGTGGGATATAAGTTCAAGTATATTTAAAAAAGTATTTTATAGGTAGAGAAAAATTAAATGAAATTTAAGGGAGATACTACTTATAATAGTGTAGTGTTTGAAATATCACTTAGAAATAATTGTAAAAAATACAGATAGGTAAGTTCTCACAACAACAACAAAATGGGCTGAAATAAATTATGGAAACCCAACTGACTGGAGGGATATATAATGGTTATAGATTGGTAATCTAAATATTGCTAAGAGTCATTTTTTTCACAAATTGATCTACAGTTCAATATAATAACAATCAAATTTCTAACAAATTTTTTTTGTGAGTACAAATTGATCAGGTGATGCTATAATTTATATGAAGATACAAAGTATCTAATATACCTAAATGCATCTTGAAGAATAAAATTGAAGAATTTACATTACCAGATTTCACAAATTATTATAAATTTATAACACTTAAGACAGTGTTGTACTGGGGAAATAATAAGCAAAGGGATGAAGCAGTAAGAAATTCAAAAGTAGGTCTGCACATTTAGAAAAAAATTATTTATGATAGAAATAACGAGAGGCAGAAATAAAGGATATCTTTTCAATAAATTGCTTTGAATCAATTGGATATTCTCATTAAAAAGAAATGTGTCTAACCCCAACCTCACACCATATGCATGAATATACTTCAGATAGAGTATAAATTAAATGTTCAGAAGGGTCAATTTATTATTGCATTAGCACTGCATACACATATGGATAATTTTAAATGTTTATAAAAATAAAGAGCAAGCTAAATATATTTATAAATGTACAAAAAAAAACCCCACATATTTTTCATATAGTGAAGTATTGAAAGTCTATTAATTTGGCTGCATAAAGGCCTTTGCAGATTGGTGGTTCTTACAATTAGGCATGGACTATTGTTCATGCATAGAGAAAATTATCATTCTTTTTTTTTTTTTTTTAACCAAATCTTCATTTAAAATAACACATGCAAAGATGAAGAGACATTGACAGATTCCTTAATGCTGATCTATGGTTATGGCATTATGCATAACAAAATCTTTAAATTTCCAGTATTCATCTTCTATTAAATGTATAAAAATATGCATCAACTGAATCATTTTTAACATATTATTTCCTTGATACATTTTGATTTCTTTAGGGAAAAATGATTGAATTAAATCTTTCCTATATTGAAAATACAGAAAAGCAGTTCAAATTTATAATAATAAAAATATTTATCTCCAATTTTTAGCTTCCTATGGCTTTTCGTTTATTTTAGTCATTCTTTCCTAATTACGTGATATTTTTCTTAAATATGACCTTAATAGTCCTATATATTTCATTTCAGCAAAAAAGTATGATACATTATTCTTGCACTGATACTTTTTAATGTATTGGTGGCTATTCCTTCAAAGGAAAATACTTCTTTGTGTACTCTCCTAGCAAACACGTGGTGTGGCTTTTCCAATGTCAAAGTGACAATCCCCCAATCCCAATCATTTCTCAAATAGTATGCAGTGGATAAATAACATCTGTAGATTAATTCAAACCATTTTGATAAAATGTGCAGGTGCTCATATTAGTATTTCTAAAACTAGAGAAATCCTGATTTATTCTTCATTATAAGTAAATTTACTACCCAAAAAAATGAATCATGATACTTAGTGAAGTAAACATATTTAGAACTTGTAGAAAATTTGTTGTTACTCTCTTTAAACAAGACTATTTAGAAATCATTTGTTTCTTGCTTTAAGTATAAAGATATATATCTGTAAAAAATAGTAATTTTTCTTGCTGTAGGTAAAAGAATATAATGTAATTCTGTAACCTAATACATTTTTATATGTGACATTAAATTTGGCTTTCTGTTATATACTTACAAGACATTTTAAGAGAAGCAAGATACATATGTGCATGTGCAATTTATAATAAATAAATAAAAATACACAATTATATAATGTATAAAATGTACTTACATAGATTATATAAGGTATATAATAGTCATATATATATAATAGTCATTCTAACAGGTATGATGTGATACCTCAATGTGATTTTGATTTGCATTTCCCTAATTTAAAATTTATATAATATACAAAACATTTCCCTAATATAAAATAATGTTATTTTATATATGGTTTTACACATGAAAATGTGATGATTGAATATATATAGAAAGCAATATTGGAAGTAATCTAGAAGACCATCTATTAAAGATTAAACAATTTTCATTATTTGACAGAATGAAATATTATATGATTGTTAAAGCATAATTTAAAATAAGGCATATATGGACCTGGAAAATTATCCTGAAGCACACAAAGCTAAATTTCTCAGAGGTGGGAGGGTCTTTCACCTCTCACCTTACATACCACTGTAAATTTTAATATTTTCTTATTTAAATGTAAAAGATATTTTAACATTAAGGAATAAAATGATTATTAATGATTAATAAGTTCTTTCTTGATAGTATGTATTCCTCCTTGTTAGTAATCATGAATTACATAGGAAAATGGTTCCTCATGTGCTAGAGATATTCTTCCTAAATTTTGTAATCCACATTAAAATCAATATTTTATATTGAATATTTGATTTTGATCATGTATGAAAATCTCTAAGATTTATCTGAAATATTCAAAGTTAATTAAGTATTTCTTATAAAGTAAAATATTAGCTGCACCTGGGGTGAATGTTATCAATTAAACAGTACAATCAAAATCAATGGAACAGAATAGAGAGCACAGAAATAAATCCATCCACTTACTGTAAATTAATCTATGACAAGGGAGGCAAGAATATACAATGCAGAAAGGACTGTGTCTTCAATAAGTGGTACTGTAAAACTGGAAAGCTACACATAAAAGAATGAAATTAGAACATTCTCTGATACCACTACATCAATAAATTCAAAATGGATTAAAGATCTAAATGTAAAACCAGAAGCCATTACACTCCTAGAGGAAAACAGGCAGAACACTCCTTGACATATATCATAGCAATATTTTTTTTAGATCTGTCTCCTAAAACAAAGAAGTGAAAGTAAAATAAACCAATGGAACCTAATATACTTAAAAGCTTTTGTGCAGCAAAGGAAACCATCAACAAAACAAAAAGACAAACTACTGAATGGGATAAAACATTTGCACATGATATGACCAATAAGGGGTTAATATCCAACGCATAAAAACTCAACATTAGAAAAAAAAAAAAAAAGAACTGATTAAAACCTAAGCAGAAGACCAGAATAGACCATTTTCAAAGAGAAAATACAGATGGCTACCATGAAAAGATGCTCAACATTGCTGATTGGAAATGCAAATCAAAATCACACTGAGGTATCACCTCATACCTATCAGAATGACTGTTATCAAAAAGAACACAAATAACAAATTTTGGCAAGGAGGTAGAGCAAAGGGTGTTCTTGTACATTGCTGATAGAGATATAAATTGGTATAGCCCCTGTGGAAAACGTATGGAGGTTCCTCAATAAACTGAAAATAGAGCTATCATATGACCCACAAATTCCTCTTCTGGGTATATATCAAAAAAAAGCAAAAACACTAATTTGAAAAGATACATGTACCCCAGTGTTCATAGTCGCATTTACAACTGCCAAGAAATGGAAGTGGTCCATCAACAGATGAATGGATAATGATGTGGTATTTATATAAGACGAAATATTATTCGGAATAAAAACAAATGAAATTTTGTCATTTGTAGCAACATGGATAGACTTGGAGGGTATTACACTAAGTGAATGTCAGACAGAGGAAGGCAAATACTGTATTAATCTGTATGTGGAATTTAAAAATACAAAACACTAGTGAATATAACAAGCAAGTAGATGGACAGATACAGAGAACAAACTGGTGGTTATCAGTAGGGAGAGGGCACAGAGGGGGAGCAATATAGAAGAAGGGGAGTAAGGGTTACAAGCTATTCGGTATAAAATAAACTACAGGATATATTATGCAATATGGGGAATATAACCATTAGTTTTAGGCTTCCCAGGTGGCCCTGGTGATAAAGAATTTACCTATCGATGCAGGAGACTTAAGAGATTCGGGTTAAATCCCTGGGTTGCAAAGATCCCTTAGAGGAGGGCATGACAACTCACTCTAGTATTCTCGCCTGGAGAATCCTATGGATTCTAGTGGGCTACAGTCCACAGGGTCACAAATGGACACAATTGAAATGACTTAGCACACATGTAGCCCTTGGTTTATAATAGCTATAAATGGAGTATAACTTTTAAAAATTGTGAAACATTATATTGCACAACTTTAACTTATAGAACATTGTGCACCACCTATACTTCAATTTCTAAAAAAAACATGAAAAACTATACATTGAGAACCTGATTGCAAATTATTCTTTTGAGGGATACATAATATACAGTCTATCAAGTCCAACTGGCTAATGGCTATTTACTGATTGCCAAGGTATTTATAGAACTGAGGTGACAAGTTAAAAGAACACATGGGAGTAGCTTTGAAAGATTCTGGCCTCTGATATACTTCCTATTGTTTTAAAGGAACTGTATCTCAATCAGTGTATTCATTAAACTATTCAGGATCTGGATTTCTCCAGACAGTGTCAGGGCAATGGACTGACATGGCTTCTTCTGTGTAGTATTTTTATTTGTCTCAAGCTACTTTTTGTAGGCTTGCGAGAAAGAGTGATATCTATACAATAAAGGAATCTCTAGAGATTTCTTTGGATATGTAAGGAGATTCAGAGTCTGATAAAAAGCATATTGTTTATCATACCCAACTGTTTGCATCCTATCTTATACCACCTCCATACTCTCTGACATTCAAAAATATTAGTGAAATCAAGTTACATAAATACACATGAATATTAAAATAAAGAGAAAGTAAGAAATGATTTCAAATTTGGGATAAAGTAATACTGTAGAAATTGGGAATAGTGGATTCCATTTCATATAGGCATTTCAGAGCATTCAGTTGAATATATGTATGTGTTTCTTGATTTAGGTCATACCTGAACAAAGCTAGTGGAGGTGATGGAATTCCAGTTGAGCTATTTCAATCCTGAAAGATGATGCTGTGAAAGTGCTGCACTCAATATGCCAGCAAATTTGGAAAACTCAGCAGTGGCCACAGGACTGGAAAAGGTCAGTTTTCATTCCAATCCCAAAGACAGGCAATGCCAAAGAATGCTCAAACTACTGCACAATTGCACTCATCTCACATGCTAGTAAAGTCATGCTCAAAATTCTCCAAGCCAAATCCAGCAATATATGAACCAAGAAATTCCAGATGTTCAAGCTGGTTTTAGAAAAGGCAGAGGAACCAGAGATCAAATTGCCAATATCCGCTGGATCATGGAAAAAGCAAGAGAGTTCCAGAAAAACATCTATTTCTGCTTTATTGACTATGCCAAAGCCTTTGTGTGGATCACAAACAACTGTGGAAAATTCTGAAAGAGATGGGAATACCAGACCACCTGACCTGCCTATTGAGAAATTTGTATGCAGGTCAGGAAGCAACAGTTAGAACTGGACATGGAACAACAGACTGGTTCCAAATAGGAAAAGGAGTATGTCAAGGCTGTATATTGTCAGCCTGCTTATTCAACTTCTATACCGGGTACATCATGGGAAAGGAAGAAACACAAGTGGGAATCAAGAAGGCTGGGAGAAATATCAATAACCTCAGAGATGCAGATGACACCACCCTTATGGCAGAAAGTGAAGAGGAACTAAAAAGCCTCTTGATGAAAGTGAAAGTGGAGAGTGAAAAAGTTGGCTTAAAGCTCAACATTCAGAAAATGAAGATCATGGAATCCGGTCCCATCACTTCATGGGAAATAGATGGGGAAACAGTGGAAACAGTGTCAGACTTTATTTTTTGGGGCTCCAAAATCACTGCAGATGGTGATTGCAGCCATGAAATTAAAAGACGCTTACTCCTTGGAAGGAAGGTTATGACCAACCTAGAGAGCATATTCAAAAGCAGAGACATTACTTTGCCAACAAAGGTCCGTCTAGTCAAGGCTATGGTTTTTCCTGTGGTCATGTATTGATGTAAGAGTTGGACTACGAAGAAGGCTGAGTGCCGAAGAATTGATGCTTTTAAACTGTTGTGTTGGAGAAAACTCTTGAGAGTCCCTTGGACTGCAAGGAGATCCAACCAGTCCATTCTGAAGGCGATCAGTTCTGGGATTTCTTTGGAAAGAATGATGCTAAAGCTGAAACTCCAATACTTTGGCCACCTCATACGAGGAGTTGACTCATTGGAAAGGACTCTGATGCTGGGAGGGATTGGGGGCAAGAGGAGAAGGGGACGACAGAGGATGAGATGGCTGGATGGCATCACTGACTTGATGGACGTGAGTCTTGGTGAACTCCGGGAGTTGGTGATGGACAGGGAGGCCTGGCATGCTGCGATTCATGGGGTCGCAAAGAGTCAGACACACTGAGCGACTGAACTGAACTAAACTGAACTGAATGATCTAGTGGTTTTCTCCACTTTCTTCAATTTCAGTCTGAATTTGGCAATAAGGTGTTCATGATCCGAGCCACAGTCAGCTCCCGATCTTATTTTTGCTGACTGTATAGAGCTTCTCCGTCTTTGGCTGCTAAGAATATAATCAATCTGATTTTGGTGTAGACCATCTTGTGATGTGCATGTGTACAGTCTTCTCTTGTGTTGTTGGGAGAGGGTGTTTGCTATGACCAGTGAATTTTCTTGGCAGAACTCTATTAGCCTTTGCCCTGCTTCATTCTGTACTCCAAGTCCAAATTTGCCTGTTAGTCCAGGTGTTTCTTGACTTCCTACTTTTACATTCCAGTCCCCTATAATGAAAAGGACATCTTTTGGGGGTTTTAGTTCTAGAAGGTCTTGTAGGCCTTCATAGAACTGTTCAACTTCAGCTTCTTCAGCGTTACTGATTGGGGCATAGATTGGATTACCATGATATTGAATGGTTTGCCTTGGAAATGAACAGAGATCATTTTGTTGTTTTTGAGATTGCATCCAAGTGCTGCATTTTGGACCCTTTTGTTGACCATGATGGCTACTCCATTTCTTCTAAGGGATTACTGCCCTCAGTCGTAGATGTAATGGTGGTCTGAGTTAAATTCACCCATTCCAGTCCATCTAAGTTCACTGATTCCTAGAATGTCGGTGTTTACTCTTGTCATCTTCTATTTGACCACTTCCAATTTGCCTTGATTCATGGCCCTAACATTCCAGGTTCCTATGCAATATTGCTCTTTACAGCATCGAATCTTGCTTCTATCACCAGTCCGTCCCTTTCACAACTGAGTGTTGTTTTTGCTTTGGCTCCATCCCTTCATTCTTTCTATAGTTATTTCTCCACTGATTTACAGTAGTATATTGGGCACCTACTGACCTGGGGAGTTCATCTTTCAGTGTCCTATCTTTTTGCCTTTTCATACTCTTCATGGGGTTCTAAAGGCAAGAATACTGAAGTGGTTTGCCATTCTCTTCTTCAGTGGACCACATTCTGTCTGACCTCTTCACCATGACCCACCCATCTTGGGTGGTCCCATTTGGCATGGCTTAGTTTCATTGAGTTAGACAAGGCTGTGGTACAGCCACATTTAAGGGACTAGATCTGCTAGACAGAGTGCCTGATGAACTATGGATGGAGGTTCGTGACATTGTACAGGAGACAAGAATCAAGACCATCCCAATGAAAAAGAAATGCAAAAAAGCAAAATGGCTGTCTGAGTAGGCCTTACAAATAGCTATGAAAAGACGGGAAGTGAAAAACAAAGGAGAAAAGGAAAGATATGCCCATTTGAATGCAGAGTTACAAAGAATAGCAAGGAGAGATAAGAAAGCCTTCCTCAGAGATCAGTGCAAAGAAATAGAGGAAAACAATAGAATGGGAAAGACCAGAGATCTCTTCAAGAAAATTAGAGATACCAAGGGAACATTTCATGCAAAGATGGGCTCGATAAAGGACAGAAATGGTATGGAACTAACAGAAGCAGAAGATATTAAGAAGAGGTGGCAAGAATACACAGAAGAACTGTACAGAAAAGATCTTCACGACCCAGATAATCACGATGGTGTGATCACTCACCTAGAGCCAGACATCCTAGAATGTGAAATCAAGTTGGCCTTAGGAGGCATCACTATGATCAAAGCTAGTGGAGGTGATGGAAATCCAGTTCAGCTATTTCAAATTCTAAAAGATGATACTTTGAAAGTGCTGCACTCAATATGCCAGCAAATTTGTAAAACTCAACAGTGGAAACAGGACTGGAAAAGGTCAGTTTTCATTCCAATCCCAAAGAAAGGCAATGCCAAAGAATGCTCAAACTACTGCACAATTGCACTCATCTCACATGCTAGTAAAGTAATGCTTAAAATTCTCCAAGCCAGGCTTCAGTAATATGTGAACCATGAACTTCCAGATGTTCAAGATGGTTTTAGAAAAGGCAGAGGAACCAGAGATCAAATTGCCAACATACATTGGATCATCCAAAAAAGCAAGAGAGTTCCAGAAAAACATCTATTTCTGCATTATTGAATATGCCAAAGCCTTTGATTGTGTGGATCATAATTCTGAAACAGAGGGACATACCAGACCACCTGACCTGCCTCTTGAGAAACCGGTATGCAGGTCAGGAAGCAACAGTTAGAACTGGACATGGAACAACAGATTGGTTCCAAATAGGAAAAGGAGTCCGTCAAGGCTGTATATTGTCACCCTGCTTATTTAACTTCTATGCAGAGCACATCATGAGAAATGCTGGGCTGGAGAAAGCACAAACCGGAATCAAGATTGCCAGGAGAAATACCAATAACCTCAGACATGCAGATGACATCACCCTTATGGCAGAAAGTGATGGAGAACTAAAGAGCCTCTTGATGAAAGTGAAAGAGGAGAGTGAAAAAGTTGCCTTAAAGCTCAACATTCAGAAAACTAAGATCATGGCATCTGGTCCCATCACTTCATGGCAAATAGATGGGGAAACAGTGGAAACAGTGTCAGACTTTATTTTTGGGGACTCCAAAATCACTGCAGATGGTGATTGCAGCCATGAAATTAAAAGAGGCTTACTCCTTGGAAGGAAAGTTATGACCAACCTAGATAGCATATTGAAAAGCAGAGACATTACTTTGCCAACAAAGGTCTGTCTAGTCAAGGCTATGGTTTTTCCAGTGGTCATGTATGGATGTTAAGTTGGACTGTGAAGAAAGCTGAGCATCAAAGAATTGATGCTTTTGAACTGTGGTGTTGGAGAAGACTCTTGAGAGTCCCTTGGACTGCAAGGAGATCCAACCAGTCCATTCTCAAGGAGATCAGTCCTGGGTGTTCATTGGAAGGACTGTTATTGAAGCTGAAGCTGCAATACTTTGGCCACTTGCGAAGAACTGACTCATTGGAAAAGACACTGATGCTGGGAAAGATTGAGGGCGGTAAGAGAAGGGGACGACAAAGGATGAGATGGTTGGATGATATCATCGACTTGATGGACACGGGTTTAGGTGGACTCCAGGAGTTGGTGATGGACAGGGAGGCCTGGCTTGCTGCGACTCATGCAGTCGCAAAGAGTCGGACATGACTGAGTGACTGAACTGAACTGAATCTTCCTTAGCTCCACTCCAACATACATAATTATCTTTATAAGCCCCTGACAGACTAGATGCCTGATTTCTGGCCACATTGTAGACCACCTCTTCTTGAATCTTGTAAATCTTGGGCCAGATCTTTTGCAACCCTGGGTTAAGTCCACATACCTTTTCTTTCCTTTACAAGCCCTACACTTTTATCCAGCTGGCTTTTCTTTCTTTCTTTTTTTTTTTTTGGTCAAGTCTCTGAACTGCAATCTGATTTTCCCACCCTTTCTTATTTCTTTCTCAAATAAATTTGAATACAAATCATGGTATAATCTTTTCCCATATCTCCAACTTCTGATTGTTAGGTTCCAGCATTTTTTTTTTTTTAACTAACATTTACCATAAGAAAATAAATCAGGATAAGGAAGATAGATGCAATGAAAATAACAAATAAGAGGAAATGTACAAAATTACTAGAAATCAATCCAAACTTTCATAATCTCTCCTTTAATCAGGTTGTCTAAAAGCATACATTGAGAAAATGATTTCCTGAAAGCAACTTTTTAAGGAAATACTGCTAAGATAAATCTTTAAAGGGATGGAGGAAGTAAGAAAGAGAAATAAAGAAAGTCAAAAAAGGATGTAATTTTACAGAAAAGTCCAGCTTCAGACCCATCCCATGGGGAACCTTTGCGTGAAACCTATGTGTCAGAGTCTGTCTTGATTTGAGGCAAGGCTGTTAGGCTCCTAATCCACTGTTCTAGCTGATTATTCACTAAGACTATCCTGGGGGGCAAAGTAAACTCACTCCAAGACACCCCAATTCTCCGTGCAGAAAAGAGAAAGTAATTAAAATATGGGCTTTGAAGAGTGTCACCAGTTAAAAGCAAGGTGCATGGAAGATGCAATATGGGCTTACAGAAAGGATAAAATGAATCCCTAGAGATCTGACCATATCACAGAGTGCTATAATCTTTATTAAAATGATACAAGATTTCTGACTATACTTAAGAGAATTGTCTTATACAATATACTGCTTAAATGTAGGTAACAAGTAGTAAGTAGTTAGGAATAATCCTAAGAATGGATTTTGTATGTACCAAGGCCTAGACCAAGGTCATTTACCTAAAGTACTCCTTTCTTATCAATGTTAATTATCTGGTGCTTCTGACTTGTGTCAATTAAGAATTTAATCTTAATCTTTTTGACTATTCAATATTAGTGGTGAAAGGTTGTTGGTGACCCATGAAAAGACGCCAGATTCTTGGCCTCCGGAGAAGAATTCAATCCGGGGCCAGAAACAAGGCTTGATCGCTCAGAGCTTTTGTGTAATAAAGTTTTATTAAAGTATAAAGGAGATAGAGAAAGCTTCTGACATAGGCATCAGACGGGGGCAGAAAGAGTACCCCCCTGCTTGTTTTCAGCTGGCTAAAACATAGTCACTAGCAGTCTGTTAATGAAATAAAGGAATGTCTTAAAATTCAGAATGGCACCAGGCCCCTCATCCATAAGATGTATTTTGGGACAATCTTGGCACCAGATAAGTCATCCCAGGCCATAAAATGATCGACTTGAATCTTGTAGAAGGGAAGATTACCATACAAATAGTTTCATTTACATAGATTAGGGGAACAACGTCTGAATATAACATAGTGGTTTGTCAAGTTGGTTCTGAGCCATTAGGTGGAATTGACTTGAAGACAGAGTCTGGGGTAAATGCATAGTACATGAATAGCTTAATAAGTACAATTCTTTTAAAATACAAAACAGTCATCAAGGGGATCCAGTTAGATTTTCTAAACTGGTAAAATCATGAAAGCAAGAAATCCAATATATTCAAAGATGATTATTTAAAAAGTAAACTGTGGACCTTATGGAAATGACAAGCATTTCCATAAGGAGAATGCATTGGTTAACTCAAGGTTTGAGAATGGTTAACTTCAGGTGGAACCAGGTGTCATGGCAACAGAGTATTTTAAGAGAAACCTCCTTTTAAATTTGTATAAAGAAGGGGGAAGAAATATATATATATATATATATAATTAGTTTGTTTCCTCCTGCCTCTTAAGAGAGATAAAAATGTCTGACACTTGCAGCCCGTTTCTTCCATTTGGAGACCCCTGGCATTTCCTGCCTGTTACCCTCTCAGTGGTCTTTTGACTGTCATTTCTATCCCAATTTGCTTTCTGAATTTGCTATACAATATGTCTCTGCTGATTCTGTCTTTATTTAATTAATTTTTTGCTTTATCTTTCACAATTTTATATTAGGTCAGCAGAAGATGTAAATTTTTTAAAATTTTATTTATATATTTTTTTTAATTAAAAAAATTAAAAGATGATTGTACTATATATGGAAATAGAGCTATTTTCTAACAGTGATGAATGTTGTAGATCAAGCATGAGTTATCTCATCCTTTATTGATTGTCTACTGTATTTCTGTAGGAAGTCTAAATCTAGCTTCTCTGTGGGGTCTACGGTTTACTTTTTAAATAATCATCTTTGAATATATTGGATTTCTTGCTTTCATGATTTTACCAGTTTAGAAAATCTAACTGGATCCCCTTGATGACTGTTTTGTATTTTAAAAGAATTGTACTTTTAGAAAAAAAAAAGTTTATTTTATAAATTTTTCTGAACACAACATTTTTATCTTTTAAAATTACTTCTAATCCTCTTTTTTTTTCAATGTTTATAAAAATCTTCTGAAAAAGAGTTCCGAGCAAGATTTCATTATGGCAATACCAAACAGAGATCAGAGGTCTTCAACGTGGAACTGAGAAAATGAGAGAGGGAGGGAAAATTCCAGAGATAGTACAAAATACATACAGACCTGAGGGTCAGAACTTATATTGCTTCCCAGAGCACTGAAGGATGCAAGTGATGTAGATAAGATTTATGTGGTTTCTGAAGGAAGTTATTTACTCCTTGACTAAGCACACCTTTCAGAAGAGCCGATTTCCATGAAAATAAGAGAGGAGGAAAATACAATTTTGCAAAGGGAAACTATTAGTGCTTATACTTGCCCTTTGTATATTTTTATTTTTTCTAACAAATTCACACATACAATAAAATGATTAATATTGACTATTTTTAAAGCAAATTAAGATTACAAATGATATTAATGGTACTTAAACATCAACAAGACCATAATTTAAACAAATACGACAAAGTATATGTTCATTCATTACTCTCCATTGTCATTTAAAAGATTAATTGTTTGATACTTAAGACTATTGGCAGAAAACACAGTGTGTCAAACAACATAACTTCAACTTCTATAAATGAAAAGGAATCTAAGATCTCATCATGAAGTAATAGTAGCCTTGTGTTTTTAAGATTTCCAACCAATATGCTAAAGGTTAGAAATCATTGTATGACACAAGGATAGGTGGGAGTGGTACCTCTAGACTCAAATTATATATCCCCAAAACAAATATTCTGTGTTTGAGAGGCTAAGGAGTGGGAGACAATCAAACAATAAGGCAGGAAGAAAGATATTGCTGTTATTCCCTGGGCCAGGGATTAGGAAACTATGAGCCTGAGGGTAAAACTGGCCTGCCGCTTGGTTCTGCAACTAAAGTTTTACTGGGACACTGTCTCATTAATTCTTATGTATTGTTATGGCTGCTTCATGCTAGAACCCTAATATCTGCAAAGCCTACAATATTAACTATGTGGGCCTGTTATTAGAAAAAGATTGACAATTGTTGCTTTAGGTAAAAATACTTTTTCATACAAAAATGGCACATTAAGACAAACAGCATGATAAGACAAAAAATATGACACTGGAAGATGAGCTCCCCCCCAGGTCATTAGGTGTCAAATATGTTATTGGAGAAGAACAGAGAAATAGCTCCAGAAAGAATGAAGAGGCTGGGCCAAAGCAGAAACAACGCTCAGTTGTGAATGTGTCTGGTGGTGATGGTAAAGTCTGATGCTGTAAAAAACAATATTGCTTAGGAACCTGAAATTTTAGGTCCATGAGTCAAGATAAATTGGATGTGGTCAAACACAAGATGGCAAGAGTGAACACTGACATCTTACTTATCAGTGAATGAAAATGGACAGGAATGGGTGAATTTAATTCAAGTGACTATTATATCTACTACTGTGGGCAAGAATCTCTTAGAAAAAATGGCGTAGCCCTCATAGTTAACAAAAGAGGCTGAATCCAGTACTTGGGTGCAATCTCAAAAATGACAGAACGATCTTGGTTCATTTCCAGGGCAAACCAAGCAACATCCCAGTAATCCAAGTCTATGCCCCAACCACTAATGCCAAAGAAGCTGAAGTGGATGGTTCTATGAAGACCTATAAGACTTTTTGGAACTAACAACAAAAAAATAAGTCTTTTTCATCATAGGTGTTGGAATGCAAAAGTAGGATGTCAAGTGATACCTGGAATAACAGGCAAGTTTGGCCTTGGATTACAAAATGAAGCAGGGCAAAGGATAATAGAGTATTGACAGGAGAACATACTGGTCATAGCAAAATTTCTCATACAACAACACAAGTGAAAACTCTACACATGGACATCACCAAATGATCAAACTGAAATCAGACTGATCATATTCTTTGCAGCTGAAGATGGAGAAGCTATATACAGCCAGCAAAAACAAAACCTGGAGTTGACTATGGTTCAGACCATGAACTCTTTATTGCAAAATTTAGGCTTAAATTGAAGAAAGTAGGGAAAACCACTAGATCATTCAGTTCAGTTTAGTTCAGTTCAGTCGCTCAGTCATGTCCGACTCTTTGCGACCCCATGAATCACAGCACGCCAGCCCTCCCTGTCCATCATCAACTCCTGGAGTTCACCCAGACTCACATCCATTGAGTCAGTGATGCCATCCAGCCATCTCATCCTCTGTCATCCCCTTCTCCTCCTGCCCTCAATCCCTCCCAGCATCAGAGTCTTTTCCAATGAGGCAACTCTTCGCATGAGGTGGCCAAAGTACTGGAGTTTCAGCCTTAGCATCATTCCCTCCAAAGAAATCCCAGGGCTGATCTCCTTCAGAATGGACTGGTTGGATCTCCTTGCAGTCCAAGGGACTCTGAAGAGTCTTCTCCAACACCACAGTTCAAAAGCATCAATTCTTCGGCACTCAGCCTTCTTCACAGTCCAACTCTCACATCCATACATGACCACAGGAAAAACCATAGCCTTGACTAGACAGACCTTTGTTGGCAAAGTAATGTCTCTGCTTTTGAATATGCTATCTAGGTTGGTCATAACTTTCCTTATGACTTAAATCAAATCCTTTGTGATTATACAATGGAGGTGACAGAATCAAGAGATTAGATCTGATAAACAGAGTGCCTGAACAACTATGGACAGAAGTTGTAATATTGTACAGGAAGGAGGTGGTGAACAAAACCATCCCCCAAAAAACAAATGCAAAAGGGAAAAATGGTTGTCTGAGTAGGCCTTACAAATAATTGAGAAAAGAAGAGAAGCAAAAGGCAAAGGACAAAGGGATAGATATACCCAACTGAAAGCAGAGATCCAGAGAATAGTAAGGAGAGATAAGAATGCCTTCTTAAATGAATAATGAAAGGAAATAGAGGGAAGCAACAGAATGGAAAAGATTAGAGATCTCTTGAAGAAAATTGGAGATACCAAGGAATATTTCATGCAAAGATGGACATAATGAGGAACAGAAATGGCAAAGATCTAACAGAAGCAGAAGAGATTAAGAAGAGGTGGCAAGGATACATAGAAGAACTATACAACAAAGGTCTTAATGGTTCAGTTAAGTACAATGGTGTGGTCACTTACCGAAAGACAGACATCTGGAGCATGAAGTCAAGTGGGCCTTAGGAAGAATTACTATGAAGAAAGCTAGAGGAGATGATGGAATTTCAGTTGAGCTATCTGAAAACCAAAAGATGCTGCTGCTAAGGTGCTGAATTTGATATGCCAGCAAATTTGGAAAACTCAGCAATGGCCATAGGACTGGAAAATGTCAGTTTTCATTCCAACTCCTAAAAAGGGCAATGTCAAAGAATGTTCTAACTACTATATCAGTTCAGTTCAGTCGTTCAGTCATGTCTGACTCTTTGCAACCCATGAAACTCAGCACGCCAGGCCTCCCTGTCCATCACCAACTCCTGGAGTTTACATAAACTCTTGTCCATTGAGTTGGTGATTCCATCCAACCGTCTCATCCTCTGTTGTCGCCTTCTCCAACTGCCCTCAATCTTTCCCAGCATCAGAGTCTTTTCAAATGAGTCAGCTCTTCTCATGAGGTGGCCAAAGTATTGGAGTTTCAGCTTTAGCATCAGTCCTTCCAATGAACACCCAGGACTGATCTCCTTTAGAATGGACTGGTTGGATCTCCTTGCAGTCCAAGGGACTCTCAAGAGTCTTCTCCAACACCACAATTTAAAAGCATCAATTCATCTGTGCTCAGCTTTCTTTATAGTCCAACTCTCACATCCATACATGACCACTGGAAAAACCATAGCCTTGACTAGACAGACCTTTGTTGTCAAAAAATGTCTCTGCTTTTTAATATGCTATCTAGGTTGGTCATAACTTTCCTTCTAAGGAGTGTCTTTTAATTTCATGGCTGCAATCACCATCTTCAGTGATTTTGGAGCCCAGAAAAATAAAGTCAGTCAGTATTTCCACTGTTTCCCCATCTATTTGCCATGAAGTGATGGGTCCAGATGCCATGATTTTAGTTTTATGAATGTTGAGCTTTAAGCCAACTTTTTCACTCTCCACTTTCACTTTCATCAAGAGGTTTTTTAGTTCCTCTGCACTTCCTGCCATAAGGGTGTTGTCATCTGCATGTCTGAGGTTATTGGTATTTCTCCTGGCAATCTTGATTTCAGTTTGTGCTTTCTCCAGCCCAGCATTTCTCATGATGTATTCTTCATATAAGCTAAATAAACAGGGTTATCACAGTATACAGCCTTGATGTACCCCTTTTCCTATTTGGAACCAGTCTGTTCCATGTCTAGTTCTAACTGTTGCTTTCTGACCTGCATACAGGTTTCTCAAGAGGCAGGTCAGGCAGTCTGGTATGCCCATCCCTTTCAGAATTTTCCACAGTTTATTGTGATCCACACAGTCAAAGGCTTTGGCATAGTCAATAAAGCAGAAATCGATGTTTTCCTGAAACTCTCTTGCTTTTTTGATGATCCAGTGGTTTTGGCAATTTGATCTCTGGTTCCTCTGCCTTTTCTAAAACCAGCTTGAACAGGAAGTTCAAGGTTCACATATTGCTGAAGCCTGGCGTGAAGAATTTTGAGCATTACTTTACTGGCATATGAGATAAGTGCAATTTTGTGGTAGTTTGAGCATTCTTTGGCATTTCCTTTCTTTGGGATTGAAATGAAAACTGACCTTTAGAGTCCTGTGGCCACTGCTGAGTTTTCCAAATTTGCTGACATACTGAGTGCAGCACTTTCACAGAATCATCTTTTAGGATTTGAAATAGCTCAACTGGAATTCTATCACCTCCACTAGCTTCATTCATAGTGATGCTTCCTAAGGCCCACTTGACTTCACATTCCAGGATGTCTGGCTCTAGGTGAGTGATCACACCATCGTGATTATCTGGGTCATGAAGATCTTTTTTGTACTGTTCTTTTGTGTATTCTTGCCACCTCTTCTTAATATCGTCTGCTTCTGTTAGGTCCATACCATTTCTGTCCTCTATTGAGCCCATCTTTGCATGAAATGTTCCCTTGGTATCTCTAATTTTCTTGAAGAGACCTCTAGTCTTTCCCAATCTATTGTTTTCCTCTATTTGCTTGCACTGATCACTGAGGAAGGCTTTCTTATCTCTTCTTGCCATTCTTTGGAACTCTGCATTCAAATGCATATGTTCTTCCTTTTCTCGTTTGCTTTTCATTTCTCTTCTTTTCACAGCTATTTGTAAGGCCTCCCCAGACAGCCATTTTGCTTCTTTGCTTTTTTTTTCTTTGAAATGTCTTGATCCCTTTCTCCTGCACAATGTCACAAACCTCCGTCCATAGTTCATCAGGCACTCTGTCTATCAGATCTAGTTCCTTAAATCTATTTCTCACTTCCACTGTATAATCATAAGGGATTTGATTTAGGTCATACCTGAATTGTCTAGTAGTTTTCCCTACTTTCTTATATAAGCTACCATAAATTGGGCTCATTTCACACTCTACCAAGGCAATGCTCAAAATCCTTCAAGCTAGGGTTCAACAGTACTTGAACCAAGAACCTCTATTATAAAAGCTGGGCTTAGAAAATGCAGAGGAACTAGAGATCATATTGCCAACATCGGTTGGATCATAGAAAAAGCAAGGGAATTCCAGTGAAACATCTTCTGTTTCACTGACTATGCTAAAGCCCTTGCCTATGTGGATCACAACAAACTGTGGAAAATTCTCAAAGAGATGGGAATACTAGACCACCTTACCTGCCTCCTGAAAAGTAGGCAGGGCAAGAAGAAACAGTTAGAACCAGATATAGAACAAGGGACTGGTTCAAAATTGGGAAAGGAGTATAACAAGGTGGTATAATGTCACCGTAACTAACTTCTAGGTAGAGCACATCATGCAAAATGCTGGGCTGGGCTGGATGTAGCACAAGCTGGAATCAAGATTGCCAGGAGAAATATCAACAACCTCAGATATGCAGATGATACCACTCTAGTAGCAGAAAGTTAAGAGGAATTAAGGAGACTCTTGATGAGGGCAAAAGAGGAGAATGAAAAAGCTGGCTGGAAACTCAACATTCAAAAACTAAGATCTTGGTATCCTGTCCCATCATTTCATGGCAAATAGTGGGGAAAAAGTGGAAGCAGTGACAGATTTATTTTCTTGGGCTCCAAAATCACTGTGGACAGTGACTACAGCCATAAAATTCAAATACATTTGCTTCTTGGAAGGAAAGCTATGACAAGTATAGACAGTGTGTTGAAAAGCAGGGACATCACTTTGCCAACTAAGGGCCATATATTCAAAGCTATGGTTTTTCCAGTAGTCATTTATGGATGTGAGGGTTGGTCCATAAAGAAGGCTGAGTGCTGAAGTACTGATGCTTTTGAATTGTGGTGCTGGGGAAGAATGTTGGACAGCATGGAGATCAAACCAGTTAATCCTAAAAGAAATCAATCCTGAATATTCATTGGAAGGACTGATGTTGAAGCTGAAGCTTCATTATTTTGGCCACCTGATGTGAAGAGCCGACTCACTGGAATAGACCTTGATGCTGGGAAAGATTGAAGGCAAAAGGAGAAGTGGGTGGCAGAGGATGAGATGGTTAGATAGCATCACTGACTCTATGGACATGAATTTGAGTAAACTCTGGGAGATACTGGAAGAGGAGGAGCCTGAATTGCTACAGACCATGGAGAAGGCGGTGGCACCCCACTCCAGTACTCTTGCCTGGAAAATCTCTTGGGCAGAGGAGCCTGGTAGGCTGCAGTCCATGGGGTCGCTAAGAGTTAGACATGACTGAGAGACTTCACTTTCACTTTTCACTTTCATGCATTGGAGAAGGAAATGGCAACTCACTCTAGTGTTCTTGCCTGGAGAATCCCAGGGACGGGGGAGCCTGGTGGGCTGCCATCTATGGGGTCGCACAGAGTCGGACACGACTGAAGCGACTTAGCAGCAGCAGCAGCAGCATGGGGTCACAAACAATTGAATACGACTTAGTGACTGAACAACAACAAATATACATGTATACATTTCACTCAAAATGTTCACATTTACAATTTAAAAAAAGCAGGAAATCAGTGCATATTGTCTTAAGTCATTTTCTCCTGTTTTGATAAAGGACTGCTCAAAAGCTATATAATTTGTTAAAAAGTGAGTACCTTTCTACTGAAGGAACAAGAGCAGAATTCTATTTAAAAAATTACATTGAAACATTCTGATCACTGTGTTTTCATTTTAAGCTAAAAGCACTTTTTAATCTAAACAATAGCAGATTAGACATGCATGGAACAGATGTGTTTATCTCACACCTTCCTTTCCATTTTGAGAAGACTGAATAAAAAAAAAAAAGTGAATTGTTTTCTTGTAAGCAATCATTGTGTAGGATATATTCAAGAAAGTAAAAATGTAATATCTTTGAAGTAATATGTAAAATGACATTAGGGATATTTATTTTCAATTACATTTATTCTTGTCTGAATTGTTTGTTATTCTCATTCACTATTGTAGGTAGAGTTTGTGGTGAGAGGGGGTTGTAACAGGACCTACTTAAAAGGTAATGGGAAAAAAAAAATCACCTATTATTATAAAGTAGTCTTACTCTTTGAAACAGGTAACCCCTATTACACTAATGGAATAATGATAATGCATTGAATATAGTGGCTTCAAATAGAATGTTTCATCTTTTGTCTTTAAAGTACTCCTAATAGACTATAATGACCTTGCAAGCTCTGAAAATGAATGTACAAGAAAGTTTTCCCATTAAATGCATTAGTGATGAACTTAGCTTTTTTCTTGGAATCCTCAAAATGATCCAGACTCATTATGCCTCAAATGGTGCTTCCAAAGTCAATAGCATATGAGTGTTAGCTTTCCACAGTAAAAGTTAAGGTGAAAAACGACAGACAGAAAATTTCCCGATATTCTTTGTAATTACATGCTAGGATTAAGAAATTTATTAGAGTAGATGGTAACAAGCATGACTGATTTATATTTACCTCTATTAGCATATATATTATATATACATATGTGTGTATACATACATATATATATGTATACTATTCTTCATACAAACATATGAATACCCTGATGGAACTATACTTGAACCATGGAATTCGACAGAGTTGTTTCCTTCCTTCATCTTCTTGTAAAAACCTCTCAATTCTTAGGGTATGTAGTGCTGGAGTGTGTTGGTTTCCTTCCTTTTACCTCTCCTAATACACTAGTCTCTTTCATGGGTCTGTTTTATCTTCCCACCCTTGCTGGAGAATGCTGTGCTTTTCCTAGGATGGGTTCTTTCCTCTCTGTACACTCTCTCCTTCTCTGATCTCATTCATTCCCTTATTGTTAAAAATAATCTTCACCTAAATAGAAACACACTCTATATATGGAATACTTACTTTTATCCTGAGGATATATCTTTTATTTCCATTTATTTTTTAGACTTTTCAAACTGGACCTGGCAAGTTTCCCTGAAACCAGCTTTAATTTACAAATAGTCTCTCCATTAACAGCAATAACATATTCTTTCCATCGGCTTTATTTTACTCCTTTTATCTTCCCACATTGATTCAGTTCTCAATTTCAATCACTTTTTTTCATGTTGCTACTTTTTTTCCATTTCTATATTATCCTCTTGTCTTCAAATCTACCCTTCTTTAAGCTCTTATTATTGTCTCTGAATATTTATTCATTCTCAAAAAAATTTATTATGGATGTATATAGGAAAGAGTAAGATTAAAATTGCAAACCTATCCACATAAGGTTTTTAATCTAGTTGGATGGACAAGATATGCCAAGAAAAGTGATCATAAAAGATGATACTTTTCATATCCTAAGTGAAGGAAATTCCACACTACAGAGTGAATGATTAGGGAAGATGTCATTGAGAAGATAGCACAGCAGGGGAAGGAGAGGTTAGGGTGAATTGAGAATGTCAGTTCAGTTCAGTCACTCAGTCGTGTCCGACTCTTTGTGACCCGATGAAACACAGCACGCCAGGCCTCCCTGTCCATCACCAACTCCCGGAGTCCATCTAAATCCATGTCCATTGAGTCCGTGAGGCCATCCAACCATCTCATCTTCTGTTGTCCCCTTCTCCTCCTGCCTTCATTCTTTCCCAGCATCAGGGTCTTTTCCAATGAGTCAACTCTTCGCATCAGGTGGCCAAAGTATTGGAGTTTCAGCTTCAACATCAGTCCTACCAATGAACACCCAGGGCTGATCTCCTTTAGGATGGACTGATTGGATCTCCCTGCAGTCTAAGGGACTGGCAAGAGTCTTCTCCAACACCACAGTTTAAAAGCATCAGTTCTTCAGGGCTCAGCTTTCTTTATAGTCCAACTCTCACATCCATACATGACCACTGGAAAAACCATAGCCTTGACTAGACAGACTTTTGTTGACAAAGTGATGCCTCTGCTTTTTAATATGCTGTCTAGGTTGGTCATAACTTTTCTTCCAAGGGTAAACGTCTTTTACTTTCAAGGCTGCAATCACCATCTGCAGTGATTTTGGAGCCCCCCAAAATAGTCAGCCACTATTTCCACTGTTTCCCCATCTGTTTCCCATGAAGTGATAGGACCAGATGCCATGATCTTAGTTTTCTGAATGTTGAGTTTTAAGCCAACTTTTTCACTCTCCTCTTTCGCTTTCATCAAGAGGCTCTTTAGTTGTTCACTTTCAGCCATAAGGGTGGTGTCATCTGCATCTCTGAGGTTATTGATATTTCTCCCAGCAATCTTTATTCCAGCTTGTGTTTCTTCCAGCCCAGGGTTTCTCATGATGTACTCTACACATAAGTTAAATAAGCAGGGTAACAATATACAGCCTTGATGTACTCCTTTTCCTATTTGGAACCAGTCTGTTGTTCCATCACTGTTGTTCCAGTGATGTTCTTGAGAGAGGTTATTTGAGCATAGGGATAATAGCATCTGACAGATGCTCCTTAGAACTGGTATAATCTTTGCCTTGACAAGAGATGAAAAACTATATTCTCTATGTTTTGTTTTCTGTTAAATGATCTAAATTATTGAGCATTTCCTTCTACACTGTATTCTATACATACCCAGAATGAATTTGATGATTATGGAATGAGAACTATAAACAAGTCTATAGGTAGCCATCTTCTATATGAGCCAAAATATTTCAAATGTCACTTAAGGAAACAATATGTTACATGCTATACACTAATAAGAGGCTTTAAATGTTTAAAACTACACTATATATTTGCATGATTCTTTAAACACAAAACTGAGTCAATGAAAATCTTATTTTCCTCCTATCCTCTTAATTTGTTTCTCTCTGTGCTAATGGTTAACCATTTTTAAAAGCCATTCTGTGTATTATTTAATATTATGTATAACATTGCCAGTGAATGAATATACAATTCTGCTTTCTTTTTTAATTTATATAGAAAAAAAGGTACATTCTATATTGCTTTGCTCCCTGCTTTATTCACTTAATGAAGTATCATGGAGATACCTCCTTATACATGAATATAGTGCTTATGGTAGTGGTTCCATCAAATTCTCCTTTTTGTAATTTTCCATTATTTAGTCACATACAGAGGATCATTTGGGTATTTTCTAGTCTTTTACTATTACAAACAGTGCTTCATAGCATACCTTGTCCATTAATTTAATAAATATGTTGGTTTATTTATAAGTTCTTAAGTGTATACTTTCATAGTCAATCAGTTCAGTTCAGTTCAGTCGCTCAGTTGTGTCCGATTCTTTATGACCCCATGAATTGCAGCATCATGACCCCATGATGCAGTACATCATGAGAAACACTGGGCTGGAAGAAGCACAAGCTGGAATCAAGATTGCTGGGAGAAATATCAATAACCTCATATATGCAGATGACACCACCCTTATGGCAGAAAGTGAAGAGGAACTAAAAAGCCTGTCCATCACCAACTTCTGGAGTTCACTCAAACTCACGTCCATCTATCGGTGATACCATCCAGCCATCTCATCCTCTGTCATCCCCTTCTCGTGCCCCCAATCCCTCCCAACATCAGAGTCTTTTCTAATGAGGCAACTCTTTGCATGAGGTGGCCAAAGTACTGGAGTTTCAGCTTTAGCATCATTCCTTCCAAAGAACACACAGGACTGATCTCCTTTAGGATGGACAGGCTGGATCTCCTTGCAGTCCAAGGGACTCTCAAGAGTCTTCTCCAACAAAACAGTTCAAAAGCATCAATTCTTCAGTGTTCAGCTTTCTTCACAGTCCAACTCTCACATCCATACATGACTACTGGAAAAACCATAGCCTTGACTAGATGGACTGTTTTTGGCAAAGTAATGTCTCTGCTTTTGAATATGCTATCTAGGTTGGTCATAACTTTCCTTCCAAGAACTAAGCGTCTTTTTTTTTTTCTTTTAAATTTTATTTTATTTTTAAACTTTACATAATTGCATTAGTTTTGCCAAATATCAAAATGAATCCGCCACAGGCATACATGTGTTCCCCATCCTGAACCCTCCTCCCTCCTCCCTCCCCACACCATCCCTCTGGGTCGTCCCAGTGCACCAGTCCCAAGCATCCAGTATCGCGCATCGAACCTGGACTGGCAACTCGTTTCTTACATGATATTCTACATGTTTCAATGTCACTCTCCCAAATCTTCCCACCCTCTCCCTCTCCCACAGAATTTCATGGCTGCAATCACCATCTGCAGTGATTTTGGAGTCCAGAAAAGTAAAGTCTGACACTTTTTCCACTGTTTCCCCATCTATTTCCCATGAAGTGATGGGACCAGATGCCATGATCTTCGTTTTCTGAATGTTGAACTTTAAGCCAACCTTTTCACTCTCCTCTTTCACTTTCATTAAGAGGCTTTTTAGTTCCTCTTCACTTTCTGCCATAAGGGTGGTGTCATCTGCATATATGAGGTTATTGATATTTCTCCCAGCAATCTTGATTCCAGCTTGTGCTTCTTCCAGCCCAGTGTTTCTCATGATGTACTGCATGTAAGTTAAGTAAGCAGGGTGACAATATACAGCCTTGACATACTCCTTTTCCTATTTGGAACCAGTCTGTTGTTCCACGTCAAGCCATTCAATATCACAGTAATCCAAGTCTGTGCCCCAACCAGTAACACTGAAGAAGCTGTAGTTGAATGGTTCTACGAAGACCTACAAGACCTTTTAGAACTAACACACAAAAAAGATGTCCTTTTCATTATAAGGGAATGGAATGCAAAAGTAGAAAGTCAAGAAACACCTGGAGTAACAGGCAAATTTGGACTTGGAATACGGAATGAATCAGGGCAACGGCTAATAGAGTTTTGCCAAGAGAACGCACTGGTCATAGCAAACACCCTATTCCAACAACACAAGAGAAGACTCTACACATGGACATCACCAGATGGTCAACACCAGAATCAGACTGATTATGTTCTTTGTAGCCAAAGATGGAGAAGCTCTATACGGTCAGCAAAAACAAGACCGGGAGCTGACTGTGGCTCAGATCATGAACTCCTTATTGCCAAATTCAGACTTAAATTGAAGAAAGTAGGGAAAACCATTAGACCATTCAGGTATGACCTAAATCAAATTCCTTATGATTATACAGTGGAAGTGAGAAATAGATTTAAGAAACTAGATCTGATAGATAGAGTTCCTGATAAACTATGGATGGAGGTTCGTGACATTGTGCAGCAGAAAGGGATCAATATCATCCCCAAGAAAAACAAATGCAAAAAAGCAAAATGGCTGTCTGGGGAGGACTTACAAATAGCTGTGAAAGGAAGAGAAGTGAAAAGCAAAGGAGAAAAGGAAAGATATAAGCATCTGAATGCAGAGTTCCAAAGGATAGCAAGAAGAGATAGGAAAGCTTTCCTCAGTAATCAATGCAAAGAAACAGAAGAAAACAATAGAATGGGAAAGACTAGAGATCTCTTCAAGAAAATTAGAGATACCAAGGGAACATTTCATGTAAAGATGGGCTCGATAAAGGACAGAAATGGTATGGAACTAACAGAAGCAGAAGATATTAAGAAGAGATGGCGAGAATACACAGAAGAACTGTACAAAAACGATCTTCACGACCCAGATAATCACGATGGTGTGATCACTCACCTAGACCCAGACATCCTGGAATGTGAAGTCACCTGGGCCTTAGAAATCATCACTAGGAACAAAGCTAGTGGAGGTGATGGAATTCCAGTTAAGCTATTTTAAATCCTAAAAGATGATGCTGTGAAAGTGCTGCACTCAATATGCCAGCAAATTTGGAAATCTCAGCAGTGGCCACAGGACTGGAAAAGGTCAGTTTTCATTGCATTCCCAAAGAAAGGCAATGCCAAAGAATGCTCAAACTACTGCACAATTGCACTCATCTCACACGCTAGTAAAGTAATGCTCAAAATCCTCCAAGCCAGGTTTCAGCAATACGTGAACCATGAACTTCCAGATGTTCAAGCTGGTTTTAGAAAAGGCAGAGGAATCAGAGATCAAATTGCCAACATCCGTTGGATCAATCTAAAAAGCAAGAGAGTTCCAGAAAAACACCTATTACTGCTTTATTGACTATGCCAAACCTTTGACTGTGTGGATCACAATAAACTGTTGAAAATTCTGAAATTCATAGTCAATAGGTAAGTTTTTTGTAATGTTGTTAAATGTTATTAAACTGCTCTTTGTAAACTTGTACCATTTTTCATTCCCTCCAGCTGTGCAGAGATCAGTGGTTTCTGTACAGCTACTGCAAGAGTGTGCTAACAGTGAATTCTTTTTTCTTTTTGTTTTATATTTTGCCACTTTGATAGAAGAGAAATAACTCTGTATAGTTTTATTTTGAATTTTTTAAAAATTTAGGGTCAACATCCTTATATTCAATAAACACATTCCATATAATGCTTTTTACTGTAATTATTTTTTGATTTCTAGGAATTTTATATATAGAAATATTATCCCTATTTTTTTATAACAGACATTACCATACTTTCTTCTTTGTTGTCTTTGACTTCACCCTTTGTTTTTTTGCCATGCAATGATTTTTTTTTAATTAATTAAAATTATTTCTCTTTTCTTTTATGGAATGTAGACTTTTTAGTACCATGTTTTCTTCTAATTTTTCATGGTTTCATTTTTTACATTTGCTCCTTATACTGCCTTTAATTTATTTTGTTATAAATGTAGTTTATAGAAGGAATTTTATTTTACTCCAAATAACTCCTCTTCAGTTCCCAAATACCATTTACTGAAAAGAAGAATGAAAAAAAAGAAGTCTTAACTGCATTTATTAGAACACTCTGTTTATCATACAGAATTACCATTTTGTGTCCACTGTTGGCATTTCCAGATTCCCTTGGGTTTTTATACACTAGTTGCTCAATGCTCCAAGGGAGCCTAAATTATTTGAATAATGACTACTTATGCACATTATATTTTATAGACAGTTGTAATACTGCAATCATTCTATTTCTAATTAAAATATCTATTTTCATTGTGAGAAATTTGTCCTTACCCTTACAGCAGTTATAAAATCCTGCCCTCCCTGTCACTCTGATCACTATTGTCCCCAGTCTCCCAATACACACTCTCTATTTTGATTGAATTTCAGTAGCTTGCTCTGATTCAGACATCTTTTATGGTCAGGCCACTGGCAAGAAGAATGACAAGCTTTGATATAATACTAGATGTATTTTGCTGAGACTGTCACCTGGCTATGGGGCATTTAATGGTTGAATGACATAGAAGCAGAATACTACTTAGAAGGAGGGCATAATTTTGCAGGCTGCCATCTATTCATCAGTTAATGAAGTCAATGAAAATATCTTAAGGAAAGTCCACTGGAATTTCTTTGCAATAATTTGAAAATAAAAGAAATGTTTTGTTCCTCTAAAAACAAATATTATAATAACAATTGGCTTACTTTTTCTTATTTTATGTTTTATTTAACTCTGAAATTGTTTTCATATTAATCACATTCTTACTGTCATTGATCCACTAGCAAATATTAAGTCATTTGTAATAGTATTGTATTTTAACTTCAAATGGACAATTCCAGGATTTTCTAATATAAAAAAGTGGATAATCTGTCCATTTCTCTTTTCCTTTCTTTCATTAAGTAATGGATATTGATGAAATTACAGTGTTCAAAGTGATACTGTAGATAAATTAGGGGAATAGAACCTATTGAAGTATGTCTTGGACCTCAAGGAACTTTATATTTTTTCTATTTACAGAAGAAACATGCATATGAAAAGTTAGCTAAAAGTAAAAGGCTTCTCAGAATAAATGGACACATGGGTAAAGAGAAACAGCTGCAGTCTGAATTCAAATGAGGGTGATGACTTCCCTTGGGAAAAGGGATATCAATTAGTCAATGCTTTTTGAAGATATAGAGTTTAAGACTGACTTTTAAGAGCAGGTAATATTTAATAAATAAGGGAAAATGAGAAAGTGAATAGACTAATATGTTTGGATTAGTAAGCAGAAGAATACCACAGTAAATCTTTCTGAGTCAATATAGAGTCCTCTCCATTTAGGTTACAATAACTCACTGTTCTTTGCAATTAACCTCATAGCCTGATGAGACATTTAATCATTCTGGCCAAATGTGAAATCCTATTTTTCTTTGTTTTGAGGAATTGTGCATCATGGTAAGCGTGTTCTAGAACTTCTTCTTAAGAATAATCTAAGGTTTGTCTTTATTATGCTAAATTCTAGCATCATTCTCCTGTGATAAATTTGGATCCATCCGTCTTAACTTCCCAGGTGGCACTGCTGCTGTGGCTGCTGCTAAATCACTTCGGTCGTGTCCGACTCTGTGCAACCCCATGGACAGCAGCCCACCAGGCTCCTCCATCCCTGGGGTTCTCCAGGCAAGAACACTGGAGTGGGTTGCCATTTCCTTCTCCAATGCATGCATGAATCCTAAGTCACATCAGTTGTGTCCGACTCTGTGCAACCCCATGGACAGCAGCCCACCAGGCTCCTCTGTCCATGGGATTCTCTAGGCAAGAACACTGGAGTGGGTTGCCATTTCCTTCTCCACAGGTGGCACCAGTGGTAAAGAACCTACCTGCCAGTGCAGGAGGTGCAGTTTGATCCCTGCATCTGGAAGATCCCCTGGAGAAGGAAATGGCAACCCTCTCTAGTACTCTTGTCTGGGAAATCCCATGGACAGAGGAGCCTGGCAGGCTACAGTCCATAGGGTTGCACAGAGTCAGACATGAGGGAAGCGACTTAGCACGTATTAGATCCTAAATGACTTCTGGTCTAAATGCTTGAGATAACATAGGTTTATTTTTGAAATTACGTACAATAATGTTATTTTTAAAAGCCTTATCAAGAATCTGCCATTATTAATGTATATTTTTCACAGGATGTATTTTTGAGAATTTAAAGAAAGATGAGCCATGCATATTTCTCTAAAAGTTTATTTTAGGGGCTTCCCTGGGTGGTCCAGTGGTTAGGAATCCTCCTGCCAATGCAGGGGACACGGGTTTGATCCCTGCCCCAGGAAGATTCCACATGCCCTGTGGCAACTAACCCCCCTGCACCACAACTACCCCAGGGCTCTAGAGCCCCCTAGCAGCAACTACTAGACAACGCGACACGACTCCTGAAGCTCGCAGGCCTAGAACCCCTGCTCTGCAAAGAGAGGAGTCACCCCGATGAGAAACCTGCACACCGCAGTGAAAAGTGGCCTCCTCTCACCTCAGCTGGAGAAAGCCTGCGTGCAGCAGTGAAGATCCAGTGCAGCCATAAGTAAAAGACTCTTTTTTAAAAAGCTTATTTAATAAAGTGTGCTATTGTCTTACAGTGCATAGTACTGCAAATACAAACAACAGCAATGACACACAACAATAAAAAATAACACATATTTTGTCCTATCCTATTTGCCAGGTATTTCTCAGGTGCATCTATGTATAAACTGATAAAATGATTAATATAGCCTTACTATCTACTTTACAGGAAAAATTGAGCCACAGAGAATTTAACTTGTTAAAGCTAGGTAGTTAGAAAATGGGTAAAGCTGAGATTTGAACCCAGAATCTCTCTCTCTAGAGCCTTTTTATAACCACATAACAATTTCAGTGTGACTCAGCTCTACAACACATTTTTACTTATCATAGCTATTTTACCTGTCTAGAGTCAGACAGGACTGAGCAACCAAGTCCGCATGCATGCATGAAATGACATTGTAAATCCTATTAATTAGAATTGTGTTTCTTCCGGTGACTAGAAACTTAAAAATACACTTTTCTCCTTTGAATTTAAAAGTATTGATTTGCTGATTTGCAACAGCTTGTGTTTGTTTTCATTTGTTTTTACCATATTTTCTCCTTGTATTAAATTTGGAAAAAGATTGGAAATTTGTCCCATGGTTTAACTGTATTCTTCAGTTGTAGCTTTACAATGGCAAGGAAATGAGACAATAATAAATCTTATGTAAGGAGGACATGAGAGAATGGACTTGAAATTGCTCATTTCAGTTAATTACTTTATCAATACCTAAGTCAAACTAGCTATTTTGAGAAATAATCTTTTTAGATGTTTTAATGACTTTGAACACAAAGATAATATGTATGTAATAATTCTTCCTTAGACCCAGTTATTAGAACATTTCGATAACTCATTAAATCATTACATACACATTTTTCTTCATTGTTGCAAAAAAAATCATCATTATTACTTCTTCATTGGACATTAGTTATCAGTACTGGTCTTTGGCATTGTATGAGCAATTTTCAGCTTACTACTTTAAAAGACAAAACTGATAATATTTCCAGGAAATATGACAGAGGGAAAACATTTCCAATTCTGGCTAATTTCAAAGGGAAGAGCAGTTACATGCATCCTGTAAAATGTTCTTTTTCTGTCAAGTTTAAGGAGGAAGAAAGATAAAATTTAAGCTTGACTCTACATAAAAAGTGTGACTTATTTTGTGGGATAGGAAGGGCATTTCAGAATAGATGAATTTTAGAAAATATGATTTTCATTTTGTTATATTGTTCTCTCCTAATAAATTACATATTTTCTTATAACATGTAAAGTTGGTGAATACAACAGGGGTATCAGCTAATAAAATCCAAGTCTTCAAATTAAACTGGAGAGGAGACTGAGAGAGGAAATCATATCTAAAGAAACATAACATACAGCACCTGGTCCCTTCCCAAAATTTTCTTGTTCTTATGATGAAGCCTTTGAGTGGGCTAATTAGAATTGAAGCTACTCAGACTGAGAAAATAAACTAAAGAAGGAGGGAGAAGAATCCAGGCAGCAAAACCATTTTCTGTTGCACACATTTCTAAACAGATGAATAGAGATTTGCACAGAGGAATTTTCTAAAGGTGTTGCTTTTCAGGGTGCTAAGGAGCCTATAAAAGAAATCCAGTTGGTAGTGGGAATGTGTGAAAGAGAATTAAGAGATTTAAATGGAAATTTGTGGAGGGCTTGATTTTCTAAGTGATTGTTTTGAGATTGAGAAAAGTTTTAAGAACAGCTTTAAATTTTCCCCATTATACTTTGTTCTTTTTAATTGGAGTATAACTGCTTTACCAAGTTGTGTTAGTTTCTGCTGTATAACAAATCAGCTGTATGTATACATATATTTCCTCCCTCTTGGACCTCTCTCCCCCTGTATCCCAACCCTCTAAAATCTCCTTGTGCCATACAGCAGGTTCCC
Source organism: Bos javanicus (assembly GCF_032452875.1). Lineage (NCBI taxonomy): Eukaryota > Metazoa > Chordata > Mammalia > Artiodactyla > Bovidae > Bos > Bos javanicus. Next base: position 85,705,075 of record NC_083874.1, on the reverse strand, counting down.
ATTATATTTTCACTAAAATTTCCCCTAAGAAAGTTCTAAATAACTGTATTTCTCGAGTATTGCCCTCAAGGAGAGTGAAGGAAGATGGTTTAAATAAATAGAATAGTGTGGTCCTTCCCTATCTTTCTGGAGAAGGCAATGGCAACCCACTCCAGTACTCTTGCTTGGAAAATCCCATGGATGGAGGAGCCTGTTAGGCTGCAATCCATGGGGTCGCTAAGAGTCAGACATGACTGAGCGACTTCACTTTCACTTTTCACTTTGATGCATTGGAGAAGGAAATGGCAACCCACTCCAGTGTTCTTGCCTGGAGAATCCCAGGGATGGGGGAGCCTGGTGGGCTGCCGTCTATGGGTTCGCACAGAGTCGGACACGACTGAAGTGACTTAGCATAGCATAGCATCCCTATCTTTCTATTCCTAAGCGAGATCAGTAAGCTAGATTTAAGTGAACAAATTGCTTCCTGTAAGTCTAGGGATGAGGTAATAATCCACCTACAGACTATAATAAGTATAGTCTCTAACACAGGAAACTTTTAGTGAAGAGAATGTAAAACTGAGGGCCACTTTCTCATTGTGGAAAGAAGCTTCCTGCAGAGAGAGAGGCTCTGAATGAAAATAAAGAAAGATTATATAATCTCACAATAAAGAAAGTAGCCATTAAATTCTAGAGACTGTGTGATTGTGTGTGCGCTGCTGAGACATACTATGTACGTTAATCGCTCAGTCATGTCTGACTCCGTGACCTGTGGACTATAGCCCACCAGGCTCCTCTGTCCTTGAAATTCTCCAGGCAAGAATACTAGAGTGGGTTGCCATGCCATCCTCCAGGGAATCTTCCTGACCCAGGGATCAAACTCTGGTCTCCTGCATTGCAGGTGAATTCTTTACCATCTGAGCCACTAGGGAATCCCTAAGATACTCTGTAATGTCCTCTATAATTGGGACCCATGGAGTCTAAAAAGATAGAGGTAGGGGACATTAAATTGTATTATCTTACAGAAAAAGTTTCCTTTTGAAAATTACAGCATAAAATAATATAGATTAATTGAGTGCCATATTAGATACTTTGGTATCTGATGAATGAGTGAGTGAGTGAAGTCGCTCAGTTGTGTCCAACTCTTTGCCACCCCATGGACTGTAGCCTACCACACTCCTCTGTCCATGGGATTTTCCAGGCAAGAGTACTGGAGTGGGTTGCCATTTCCTTCCCCAGAGGATCTTCCCAACCCAGGGATTGAACCTGGGTCTTCCACATTGTAGGCAGATGCTTTGTACATATAATTGTCCCTGGATTAACAGTTCATTTTCTTGAGGGCTGTGTTTGACACTTGAGGCATTCTATGGGTGCAAGTCACTCAGCCATGTCTGACTCTTTGTGACCCCATGGACTTTACAGTCCATGGAATTCTCCAGGCCAGAATACTGGAGTGGGTAGCCTTTCCCTTCTCCAGGGGATTTTCCCAACCCAGGGATTGAACCCAGGTCTCCCACATTGCAAGGCAGATTGTTTACCAGCTGAGCCACAAGGGAAGCCCAAGAATCCTGGAGTGGGCAGCCTATCCCTTTGCCAGGGGATCTTCCTGACCCAGGGATTGAACCCAGGTCTCCTGCACAGCAGGCAGATTCTTTACCAACTGAGCTATTAAGGAATCCCAAGACATTCTGTAGATAAGAAAAATCATGACATTAACACAGAGCTGTTGTTTTCTTGCTCAACATGATGGAAACTCTTAAGTTTAAATGCTGTACCCTATATATCCAACAAATATGTACCCCTGGAGAGAATTTGTTTGGAAACTACTCAGAATGTTAAGGCACTAGAATGCATATGGAGAGACTGTCATTAGATGACTGGGATCTTGGCTATATTCTCAGAAGCGATTAACTTTGCTTTATCTCCTCAACAGAGACTAATAGTCACCAATCCATAGTCACTCATCCTTTGAACAAAATACTTTTCAAAATGTGTATTCCCTGTCAAAAATTGACGTAATAACAAAAGATTCTGATAAAGGATTATAATATGACATGTCCTATGATTACCTTCCAAGGAGTAAGTGTCTTTTAATTTCATGGCTGCAATAACCATCTGCAGTGATTTTGGAGCCCCCCAAAATAAAGTCTGACACTGTTTCCACTGTTTCCCCATCTATTTGCCATGAAGTGATGGGACCAGATGCCATGATCTTAGTTTTCTGAATGTTGAGCTTTAAGCCAAATTTTTCACTCTCTCTCACTTTCATCAAGAGGCTCTTTAGTTCCTCTTCACTTTCTGCCATAAGGGTGGTGTCATCTGCATATCTGAGGTTATTGATATTTCTCCTAGCAATCTTGATTCCAGCTTGTGCTTCTTCCAGCCCAGCGTTTCTCATGATGGTGATTGCAGCCATGAAATTAAAAGGTGCTTACTCCTTGGAAGGAAAGTTATATCCAACCTAGACAGCATATTCAAAAGCAGAGACATTACTTTGTCAACAAAAGTCTGTCTAGTCAAGGCTATGGTTTTTCCAGTGGTCATGTATGGATGTGAGAGTTGGACTGTGAAGAAAGCTGAGCATGGAAGAATTGATGCTTTTGAACTGTGGTGTTGGAAAAGACTCTTGCGGGTCCCTTGGACTGCAAGGAGCTCCAACCAGTCCATTCTGAAGGAGATCAGCCCTGGGTGTTCTTTGGAAGGAATGATGCTAAAGCTGAAATTTCAGTACTTGGCCACCTCATGCGAAGATTTGACTCGTTGGAAAAGACTCTGATGCTGGGAGGGATTGGGGGCAGGAGGAAAAGGGGACAACAGAGGATGAGATGGCTGGATGGCATCACTGACTCAATGGACATGAGTTTGAGTGAACTCTGGGAGTTGGTGATGGACAGGGAGGCCTGGTGTGCTGCAATTCATGGGGTTGCGAAGAGTCAGACATGACTGAGTGACTGAACTGAACTGAACTGATGATTACCTACTCTGATTGGGTTCTTCAGTCAGAGATTTTCATCAGTTATAATGAAATTATTGGAGACACAGTTCTCAGACAAAAGAGGAGACAAATTCCACAGGTGCAACTTTTAGTTCATATGATCAGGAATTACTCCATTGAATTTCCTCTCCAGTTTTAAATGTTTCAACTTATGGGTGCAAGTCGCTCAGTCATGTCTGACTCTTTGTGACCCCATGGACATACAGTCCATGGCATTTTCCAAGCCAGAATACTGGAGTGGGTAGCCTTTCCCTTCTCCAGAGGATTTTCCCAACCTAGGGTGCCGGGGTCCAGCCCCGGCTGATCCAGGGTATTCGAAGGAGAGACGGCATCGGCGACCTATTTATTTAAATATTCATCAAAGATATAAAGAGTAATAGAATGAGGATAGCTCAGTGAGGAAATTCAGTGGAGAAAAGTGGCTGAAATAATTCAGCCAGAAGGTGAGAGAAAGAACTACATGGGGAGACCAAGTTTTGGTGAACAAGGCCCACACTTTATTTTTCAAAGTAGTTTTTATACGTTAAGTTATGCATAGAGGATAATGGGGGAAGGGCTCATGCAGTAAGCCAGGCTTTCTTCCTGCAAACTTACCATATGCAAAAGTTTAGGTGATTTACATCATCTTCTGGCCTGGAGGCCTGTTAACATTTTAAGACCCTTTCTTCAGAAAACTTATTTTTCTCTAAAGGTGATTAGGCAGGCGCCACCCTCCAAAAGCATTAAAGTTGCATTCCTATAGGGCAAAGGTGTGGTGGGCTATAACAAGAAAAAGAATTAACTCAAGGGTCCAAGGTTACAAACATTAAAGCTACTACTTACACCAATTATATTAATCAATACACTGCCAGGGACACAGCAGGTAAGGGATATGGAGACTTAGCAGCAAACATTGGCCCAACAAGTGAAAAACCCTTCACCAATACAATTTCTAATCAATCTTTTAACTGCTCAAAGGACTCTGTATTTAGACAGTTTAGAACATCTCATGCCTCTCACAGTTGGGAGGCTCTGAGCAATCACATGTGGCCGGAAAAACCTATTCAGGCAGGCTAGAGGACTTCCAAAGGAGTTTGTAGGTTGAAACACTATTACACCCAGGAACTTTATTAACTGGAGCTATAAGTTAACTCTTTTTTCAGAGAGAGGTAGTTGGGGACAGCTCCCCGTAAAATCAGAAGTGTAGGTGAGAGCACAAAGCAGAAAGTAGGCAGACTCTGGTTTTGGGGGTAGATGCTCGAGAATTTCCAGGGGAACTCCTGAGGCTTGATCCCGCCTTTGCATATGCCGAGCCTCCTTCCTCATGACCTTTGCCATGGGTGGAATTCCTCACGCTGGCTCCTGGCAGTGATAGGCTTCCAGTTGAGCTATTCCAGATCCTGAAAGATTATGCTGTGAAGGTGCTACACTCAATATGCAATATGCAATATGCACTCAATATGCAATACGCACTCAATATGCAATATGCCGGCTCCCGGCACTAGGGATCAAACCCAGTCTTACACATTGCAAGGTGGATTCTTTACCAACTGAGCCACAAGAGAAGCCCAGTTTTGAATGTTTGAACATAAACTTCAATTAATTGTTGATCTCTACCTTTGGGTGGAGATGAGAGTAGAAAATAGATTATGTTTTCTCAGAGCATTGCCTGCAATGTGAAAGACCTGGGTTCAATACCTGGATAGGGAAGATCCCCTGGTGGAGGAAATGGCAACCCACTCCAGTACGCTTGCCTGGAGAATCCAATGGATGGAGAAGCCTGGTGCAGGCTACAGTCCATAGGGTAGCAAAAAGTCAGACACAACTGAGCATTTCACTTTTCTCAGAGCAGATAAACTAGAAGATAAATTTTCTGAGGCTTATCACTTGATTATAGTTTTAGTTTACAATAAAGTTTAGACAAAAAATATCTTTATCTATCTTAAGTGCCATTTCAGGAGCTTCAAGCTCCTGTTACAGAACTTAGGCATTCCTGATAAGCATACAAATGCTATTGTATATGTGAATTAAAGAGAAAAATATTTTGTAGAATTCCATAGCTTCATCAAATTAGGAAATGGATGGCTAGACATGAAGCAAGCCATAGCCATTTGAGCTAAATTTACACAGGAGATTTGTGCCTCCATTTGGTGAATATTTTTAATCCATTTTAACTATTTAGAACCTGAACTGTTTCTTAGGGACTGAGGAATTCCTTACACTGTGATTCTTGATGGGAGGGTGGAATAGGAAATTGTCAAATACTTTATTTTCCAGCTTCCCTTCAAGTACGTTGCGGGTACATGTCCTTGGATTCACCAATCAAATGGATCTAACCCAGAAAATGATTCAGAAGCTAATAACAAGCAAGAGGAAGCTATAAACTTCCTCCTGATGGTGGAGGTAGTGAAAATACGGTTGAGTTTCTGGGGCAAGTGTTGTAGCGGTACCAACTATGGTACCCACTGTCAGCTGTCACTGTCACACAGCATTGATGCTAGTCTTAGCAATGGTTCCCACTGGAACTGGTTGGGTGGCAGCAGTTTTACAGCATAATCTTAAAGACCATCTTTAAGCTATTTCTGAGCCTGGTTCTCCAGTTCTCCTGTAGATTGTACGAGCTACTAATAATTTTTTTGGTACATTTCTTTTCTGCTGATATCAACTTGAATTTGTTTTTGTGGCTTAGAACTAAAATGCCTGACTGAAACACACCAAATATTAGAACTGAACAGTGAACATTGTTTTCATTTATTATATAAATCTACAGGTTTATGATCAGTTTTCTTCCCTCATAGGACAAATAATTCAGGCACAAAAACTGCAACATGAAATGACATATTGTTTTCAAAGGACTAACACTTTGAAAGAACATATGACTGATCACTAGGATACACAAAAGTCGAAAGCAATGTTCTGAAAACGTGTTTTGCCAGATACTAGATTTTCAAGAGAAGGCCTGAAAAAGGAAGTTTCTCTAGTTTAACAATTTTGAAAATAGAGCAAATTATAGTCTTCTTAGTACATTGTCATACTTTAGGTTCTAAGAAGTCCTAAGTAAAAGAAATTATTTTTAACTTTGACTAAAACTTTCTAAATATATCAGATGCTGCAATAATTTTCATGTAATACTCAGAATTCCTGAAACCAGGGTCCAGTGGAACATTCTTAGAAGACATAGAAATGTTTATTTAGTTATTGGGTATCACTGAGGATGAGATGCTATGCTATTCTTGATTAATGTAAAAATTGTCAAGTAATTTTTATTTTTTTCCCTTTTAAAAGTTTCAAAGGTATTGAAAATAAAGGCCTCGATCTCTTTACCTATAAAATGAAAAGAAAAAGTACAGTAGTACCTACTCATAGGATTGTTTTATAGTAAAAGAGTAATGTGGAGAACGCCTTTATACTAAAAGAGATAATATGGATAAACCTACTGAGTATTAGCATATATCACTATGCCAATTTATATGTGTACAAATATGATAACATTAATTCATTGTATGAAAGACAGTAATGACTTTGTTTATGATAAATTGTTCAGATCAGATCAGATCAGATCAGTCGCTCAGTCGTGTCTGACTCTTTGCGACCCCATGAATTGCAGCACACCAGGCCTCTCTGTCCATCACCAACTCCCGCAGTTCACTCAGACTCACGCCCATCGAGTCAGTGATGCCATCCAGCCATCTCATCCTCTGTCATCCCCTTCTCCTCCTGCCCCCAATCCCTCTCAGCATCAGGGTCTTTTCCAATGAATCAACTCTTCACATGAGGTGGCCAAAGTATTGGAGTTTCAGCTTTAGCATCATTCCTTCCAAAGAAATCCCAGGGCTGATCTTCAGAATGGACTGGTTGGATCTCCTTGCAGTCCAAGGGACTCTCAAGAGTCTTCTCCAACACCACAGTTCAAAAGCATCAATTCTTCAGTGCTCAGCCTTAGAGTTACTCTAATCTCATTTCTTTCATATACAAATCTCTTGTGACTAAATAACATGCATTTTAAAATATTTCAGTGGGATATTTTCTTCAATTTAAGATAAAACTAATTAATGAAGATCAAAAGTGCCAAAGATATGAATGGCATTTTGAGAGAGGTGTAATTATTATAGCATATAATAATAACACTTAAAATTTGTTTTCTTCCCAGTACACATATAGTTATATAGCATTGGTAATGTTTTCAGGCCCTGTATTACCATTAGTAAAGCCACAATATTTTTTTCTGACAAGAAATTAAGTTTATGAAAGTATACAGCAACCTGAGTGAAAGCGAAAGTGAAAGTGAAGTCGCTCAGTCTTGTCCAGCTCTTTGCGACCTCGTGGACTGTAGCCCGCCAGGCTCCTCTGTCCATAGGATTCTCCAGGCAAGAATACTGGAGTGGGTTGCCATTTCCTTCTCCAGGGGATCTTCCCAACCCAGGGATAGAACCTGGGTCTCCTGCATTGCAGGCAGATGCTTTATCCTCTGAGCCACCAGGAGTAGCAGGTGTGAAAAAGCCTTTCTTTAAATGGAAGGATTAATGTGAAAATATTATTTTTTAGATCTTCTCACACAATTATGCTGTTAATTAGTATTTCAACGTTCACAGATATTACGAATTTATGAAGCATAAGAAACCTTTCTATTTTTAATCAGCTTCTTTGATATATTTCACTATAGAAATCTTATATTCTGATTTTTAGCTGTGCTACTTTTTATTGAAAAGTTGAGAAGCAGAATCCCTTGGTTACATGTCAACTGTGTACTTGAAGACTTTTCAAATAATATACAAAACATGCATAAAACTATTAAGCAAAGAATGGATTTTGTGCAACGTATGTTCCCAGGTGGTATTTTGCAAATATAGTTTGTCTTGTAATGTTGTATCAAGTGAACCTCAGAACAGAGGGCAAAATTGCTATCAAGAGTAAATGATTGGAATCCAATTTTTCTGTTAACTGAACTGAACCCATATACACATTTTAATATTCCTCAGGTTTGATAGGCATATTCTGTTAGCAGTTTTCTACTCACCATGTATTGTAATTCGGTATTTAATTATTTGCATGAAATAAATCAGCAGCTGAAACTTACTATATAAAAACACAAAAATAAGCCTGTTTTTACATACCATACTTTGAAAAACTGGTTTGCCAAGTTCAAATGGCAAAATTAATAAAATGAGTAGCTAAAGCATCTTATTTACAAATGTACTCCTGGGTGTATTTTTGAAGTATGATTGAAAATAGATATATTTATGGACTTTTCAATAAGAAAATGTTTACTTTCTTTTATTTAGTAATTGTGGAAACAAATTTCCTGGTCAGATTTGAAACAAAGAAATCAAATTTGAGTCAATTTAAACAAAGAAATCAAATTGGAGTCGAATAATAAATTATATGATTACAATGCTTTCAGTGTTTTGTTTAATCATTAAAGTGACTAGAAAATATGTAGGCATTTAATCAAAATATGCATAAAACTCTTAGTATGAAGTACTGAAGACTCAGGGGGTCATTAAAATGTTGTTTATGAAAATCTTATCTGCACTGAAGAAAAATCAAGGCAGAGAATGAGCTTCTTGAGAGACTTGTTTATAGAGAAGACAGATCTTTTTTATTGTATACTTTTCAGGGTATGAATTTTGAAAAGTTGATTGGGAGAAAGAACTTTTCTGCTGTAGATCTAGAAGCATCTTTCTCTGGATCAGTTTTAAAGTAGGAAAATGCCTGTTTTCAAAGGTTACAACATAGTCTAAATAAAAACTAGGAGGGTACATCTGATATTTTATGCTCCTGTCATGGATAAGATGTAAGCATGTAATATTTGACCTAGGTGAGAAATGCAGTAGTCCCTCATTTCTTTGTTCAAAAGATTTTTCACAGCAAAAATTAACCAGGAAGCCATGGACGGAGAAGCCTGTTAGGCTGCAGTCCATGGGGTCGCTAAGAGTTGGACATGACTGAGAGACTTCGCTTTCACTTTTCACTTTCATGCATTGGAGAAGGAAATGGCAGCCCACTCCAGTGTTCTTGCCTGGAGAATCCCAGGGACAGGGGAGCCTGGTGGGCTGCCATCTATGGGGTCGCACAGAGTCAGAAACGACTGAAGTGACTTAGCATAGCATAGTCCAAATACTCCTTGGTGGTAAATTTATGATTTTGCTATTTTCAGGAAACACATCTAACACACAAGCCACTTTCTCAGGTTATGGAAGGAGGACCAACCCATGAGAAAATAAAGGAAGTATGGTATATTGCCCTCTCTTTCACACTTACCTACTTGAGGGCATTTCTTCAGGCTAAATTGAGTCTGTTGATGTCTGGTATACAGAGCTGGTCTGACATCGCGTCTGCAGTTGGGTAATTCTCTTTATTCCAGTGGAGGGTAATTTCTCTCTTACTCCGTGTCTTTCTCTCTCCTGCTTCCACCCTTCTCATTCTTTCTTTGTCCCTTAGCCTCCATATAACTTAGCTGTTTTCACTGGGTAAGGTGTCAGTGGGGGGTTGGTGCTGGGTTGTCTGATATGAAATGCTTTCCCACAGTCCTAACCTGTTACGGTATCAGGGAATCGACTCATTTCCTTCTTCCTGAGAGACCAAGTTCCTTATATCATCCACTGAGTCATCCCCTTTCACACTACCAAGTTTTGGGCTTGATTTTCTGTGTTTTCAGTTAACCGTGCCTGTCTACAACCACAAACGCATTTTCTTGTCCTTATTCTCATTTATGTGTGTGAAGTCTTCACCATAAAACAAAACTGCATCTGCCTTTATTAAAGGGAAATTTTTATTATCTTTACAATGAAGCACCAAGTATTTACTAGTTTTCATTCAATTTCAGTAAATAAGTAGTAAGGCATTTTGTGAAGAAGTAAAATTTATTTCAGAAAATAGGGTCTTATAGACAAGGCCATTACTGCTTATATTATCTTATTTTTAGTGAATTGTTTTTAAGAGTGTGCCGAGTACTGAACAAAAGGAACAAAAAAATCTACTTGAAGGATTATCTTTTAAAGCCATAGTGTTAGTTGCTCAGTCGTGTCTGACTCTTTGTGACCCCAGGGACTGTAGCCTGCCAGACTCCTCTGTCCATGGGATTCTCCATGGGATTCTTCAGGCAAGAATACTGGAGTGGGTTGACATTTCCTTCCCCAGGGGATCTTTCCAACTCAGAGATCGAACCCAGGTCTCCCACATTGCAGGCAGTTTCTTTACCGTCTGAGCCACAAGGGTAGCCCATAGATTTCATTAAAAAAAAAAAAAAAAGCATTCTATTTTAAAGTTTATAGACTACCTAGTGATCTGCACTTGCAGTAACATTGCAATGTAAAGCATTATTCAATTTTTTAATAATGTCTGGAAACTTTGCATTGTAAAGTTTATAAGATATGGTTTCCCTGGTGGCTGAAACAGTAAAGAATTTGCCTGCAAAGTAGGAGACCCAGCTTCAAACCCTTGGCTCAGAAGATCCCCTGGAGAAGGAAATGGCAGCCCACTCCAGTATGCTTGCCTGGAGAATCCCATGAACAGAGGAGCCTGGCAGGCTACTGTCCATGGGATAGCAAAGAGTTGGACACAACTGAGATACTAACTTTCACTTTTATAAATGTTTAGTTTCTTTCTACAAAGTAGATTGTAGATCAGTTGGATTTTAATGAATGAAGTATTGTTCAATATTAATCTAAAACTGAACTAGACATAATTTCTTTTTTTCAGTTCTCTCCAAATTCATCTTTATTTTTTATCTTCCTTCCTTATTTTTTAAATTATGAAAATATGATAACACATTTACAGGAGACTTGGAAAATACGGAACAAAGTTATATATAGTTCCACTATATGTTACAATTGTTTAAGTGGATATACTAAGCTTTTAGTTGGAGTTTCAATATCAAACTCTAAGAAATTAATAGAATGAATGTACAGATAAGTAGAAGAACATACTAGACTTGGAAAGCATTATGAACAAATTTTACATAATTAAGATTTTTGTAATTTTCACACAACAGTAGGAGAGACTATAAACTAGGAGACACTAGAATACATCCAGAGACATAAGATAAGGTGCAAAATTTCATGGCCTAAAGGTATTGAAATCATACAGTCTGTTCTCTTATTACCATGGAATTATGCTAGAGATCAATATCAAAAGACATTTGAAAATAACCCACATGTATTCAAGTGCAGTGTGACATTCACCAAGAGGGATTTTTCACTTAGCCATTGAAAGCCTTAGTAAAGTTAGAAGACTGAAAAGAGACAGAGGGTGATTGCAGAGAAGGAAGCATTTAAATGAAAAATTTATACCAAAGATACTTTAAAAATCCAATGAATCTGGAAATTAAATGTCTGCTTTTAAATGAGGCATATATCTAAGAAGCTATAACAAGGAAATTTAGAAAATATTTGTAATAGAATAATAATGAAAAGAGTATTTACCAGTATTTGTTGCATGCAGCTGAAGCTGCTTAAGGCAATTAAATACTATGTGGAGTATTGAATAAGGTATGAAAACAAATATTGTGAAGCATAAAATTTTGTGAGGACTGAACAAAATCTGTACTTCAGTTAATAATACTGTGAGTGAAAGTGAACTCACTCAGTAGTGTCCAACTCTTTGCAACCCCGTGAACTGTAGCCCGCCAGGCTCCTCTGTCCATGGGGTTCTCCAGGCAAAAATAGGTTGCCATTTCCTTCTCCAGGGGATCTTCCCAACCCAGGGATTGAACCTGGGTCTCCCACATGGCAGGCAGATGCTTTATCCTCTGAGCCACGAGGGAACTATATCACATGTTAATTTCCTGTTTTTTTATTTTACAACATAAAATTTCTTTATATACTCAGAATTGGATTAAATATTTCAAGCCTCATTTAATTTTTTAAATTTCTCTTTTAATCACTCATATTTTTTTCTTATATTTTATAATTTTGATTATTTTTCGTTTGTATTATAATAATTATCTACCTCTCTCTTTTTAAAAATCTAAGTGTCAAAGTGAACCTTTCAGTTATCATATTAAAATACAATAACTATAAATTACTTTCCTTTAGTATGCAAAATACTTTGATGGTATGGAAGTTGCATTCTGAGGTATATCTATGCCATTTTGATTTTGATGCATGGGAAAAGCTTGAAAATTAGAAAAATTAGATATCTAATTAAAATTAGATATCTAATTAAATATCAATTAGAAAAATTGATATTTTCTAATACATCCCCTATATCTCCGCTTAATGATACACTTTTTTAGGTTAACAAGCAAAGTCTCTTAAAATGTAAGTACTCCAGAAGGAATAATAAATCTAGATGCCTATTTACTGACTAATTTGGTAAACAGCCTGACAGCTGATTTACAATAAAGCTGATGGTGTCTAGTTCTCTGATTAGCCTGGAGGGTTTCTAAGAAAATAGGTATATACTCAGAGGTAGTTGTGGGAATCAGTAGGAGTGGGTTGAATAAAAAATGTTTTTTGTCCAGAGCTAGTATCACATTTTATATTTTCTCCATGCTTATCTGTATTATCTACATTTTTTATTGAATACTGAAAGATTTATTTTGTTATATGATAAATTTATTATATTGCTATTTAGATGGAGATAATAATATAATAATATAGTAGAATTTCATGAGGAAGACTTGGATTTATATCTAAGATTTACGTAAGTCAGAGAATAATAACCATTTAAAAATACTACTACATCCTGTGTTAACAATTTCCATGCTGAATTCCTAATTTAAACACTTTTTGTAAAACACGTATGTGGGTCTTAAATAAATAATAGATGCTTTTATTTGAAAACAGAAATTTCAGATTTTAAAACATATTTTTCATTTTATTTTATTTTTGTTTTGTATTTTATTGAAGTATAATTGATTTGCAATGTTGAGCTAGTTTCAGGTGTATAGCATAGTGATTCAATTTCTTTACTGCATTTTAAAATTTGATATTTAAAAATTAGTTTTTTGTTCTCAGAGACATTGATTTTCCCTTTGTTGGAGGTGGCAGTATAAAAGGTAATATATTGTTACTTTTTAAGTTTAAATAAGTAAAGTTGAGGTGTTGTTTTCCTTTTAATCATTGAACCACATGAAAAATTGTCATTTTGCTTCTCAGTTATAGAAAGGAGACTGGGGAAAATTCATTATTGATAGATTTTTCAGGATAAGGAATGTAAAATATCAGGAAAACACTGAATGAAATGTTGACACATTTATCTCTTCTTCAATCAATAAATAAAACTTAAAAAATTATTTATTTTTTCAGAATTCCTTTCCCCTTACTCATTCACCAAATATTTGGTAGATTAATGCATTAATTAACAAAAGAAGTGAGGTATGGATTTAGGTTACATAATCACACTTACATAATTGGGCTTCCCTGGTGGCTCAGCTGCTAAAGAATCCGCCCGCAATGTGGGAGACCTGGGTTCGATCCCTGGGTTGGGAAGATCCCCTGGAGAAGGGAAAGGCTAGCCACTCTTGTATTCTGGCCTGGAGAATTCCATGGACTATACAGTCCTTGGGGTCGCAAAGAGTCAGACATGACTGAGCGACTTTCACATTCAATCACACAATGCTTGAGTATGAGTTTTAAACCAACACAGCCATAGGCTCAAAACTGTTTTACAAAGATAAATATAACAGCAGTAGGAAGAGTAGTTCATATCTCACTTTTTAAATGACTATATCCAGATACATAATCATTTGAAAAGTGCTAGGTCTTGTTTAGTTCAGTTCAGTTGCTCAGTTGTGTCCGACTCTTTTCGACCCCATGAATTGCAGCATGCCAGGCCTCCCTGTCCATCACCAACTCCCAGAGTTCACTCAAACTCATGTCCATTGAGTCAGTGATGCCATCCACCCATCTCATCCTCTGTCGTCCCCTTCTCCTCCTGCCCCCAATTCCTCCCAGCATCAGTCTTTTCCAATGAGTCCACTCTTCTCACGAGGTGGCCAAAGTACTGGAGTTTCAGCTTTAGCATCATTCCTTCCAAAGAACACACAGGACTGATCTCCTTCAGAATGGACTGGTTGGATCTCCTTGCAGTCCAAGGGACTCTCAAGAGTCTTCTCCAACACCACAGTTCAAAAGCATCAGTTCTTTGGTGCTCAGCTTTCTTCACAGTCCAACTCTCACATCCATACATTACCAGTAAACAAATAAAAATAAATTTAAAGCATAAAATAAATATAAAATAACAAATATTAATAATTATAAATAAGATATATAATAAATAAAAATCTTATTATAAATGCCATAGCAAAAATACTTCAGACAGCAATGAAAGTGTTAACAAGCAAATAGTTTGATTTAGTTGAGAAGGTTAATAAATTTATCTTCTGGAGGTGACCTTTAGGTTGATCATTGAGAGATAGTAGAATTTTGAAAAGCAATGACAATGGAAAGGAATTCTAAGCAGAGGAAAAACGTGATTAGGGGCATAGAGCGGAGAGCACAGTATTCTGAATAATGTCGACCCAATTCTGTTTGTCAATCATATAGATTGCATAAACAAGTCAATAGAATATGAAGCTAGATGGATATATGGAGGACAATTAAGATAGGACTTGAAGGACAGGCTTAAAATTGTGAGGAGTTTTATTTAGGTAATAGGCAATGAGGCAAAATTATTGTAATGAGAACTAACATAATTAGATTTGTTTTTAAGACTTTTCTAAATATCATCACTATGCTGGCAACCCACTCCAGTACTCTTGCTGGAAAATCCCATGGATGGAAGAGGCTGGTAGGCTGCAGTCCATGGGGTCGTGAAGAGTTGGACATGACTGAGCGACTTCACTTTCACTTTTCACTTTCATGCATTGGAGAAGGAAATGGCAACCCACTCCAGTGTTCTTGCCTGGAGAATCCCAGGGACGGGGGAGCCTGGTGGGCTGCCCTCTATGGGGTCGCACAGAGTCGGACACGACTGAAGTGACTTAGCAGCAGCAGCATGCATCAAAATGGGTTAGAGAAGACTTAAAGCATAGGTACCAGTTAGAAATTTATTAGAGTAGTTGGAAATGAGAAATGATGAGGACCTAACCCAGAGCTGCAGATAGAAATGGAAATAAAAATTTGAAGAGTTGCTGTAGTCACTGAAAAGCTATATTTGACTGAGTTTCAATGTGCAGGAGAAGGAAATATGAAGATCAAAGGAAAACATCAGAGTTTGGGGCGATTGTACAATGATAGTAGAAGAAGCAATTTGGGGATAGTAAAAATCATGGACCTAGCAGCTGGGAAGAAAGATAGGTCTAGCAAAAGAGATGTGAGAGTGTAAGGATAGTGCCAGGAATCTACATAAGCACCTGTCTTCCAAACTTAAAACTTCTAATGAAGGGAATATTAAAACGAGTAGAAACAACATCATCCTGAACAGAAAGTGAGAGTGAAAGTCACTCAGTCATGTCCAACTCTTTGCTATCCCATGGACTGTATAGTCCATGGAATTCTCCAGGCCAGAATACTGGAATAGGTAGCCTTTGCATTCTCCAGGGGATCTTCCCAACCCAGGGATCGAACTCAAGTCTCCCACATTGCAGGCAGATTCTATAGCAGCTGAGCCACCAGGGAAGCCCATCATCTTAAAAGTAAAATAAAAATATTTGCAAATGACAAAAGTCATAAAATACTGTTATCCGAAATGTATAAAAATTTCTTAAGACTCAGGAGTAAGAAAATGAAAAACTTGAAGTGGACCAATGACCTTAACAGACAACTCATCAAAGAAGATACATAAATGGCAAATAAGCATATGAAAACACGGTCCACATATATTGTCACCTGAGAAATCCAAATTAAAATAATAATAAGATAACATTAAACATTTATTAGAATGGCCACAATGTGGAACACTGACAACACCAAATCCTGGGGTGAATGTGGAGCAACAGAGGAACTCCCATTCACTGCTGTGGGAAATGCAGCCAGTGTGGAACTCAGTTTGCTTGTTTCTTACAAAACTAAATATTCTTTTACCATATGATCTGGCAATCATGCTCCTTGGTATCGATCCAAAATTGTTGAAAACTTACGTTCACACAAAAACCTGCACGTGAATGTTTATAGCAGCTTTATTTATGATTGCCAAAACCTGGAAGCAACCAAAATGTCTCTCAGTAGGTGAATTAAAAAAAATTAATAAATTGTACATTTAGACAATAGAATATTACTCAGTTGTGAAAAGAAATGAGTTATCAGGCCATGAAAAGACATGGAGGAAACTTAGATGGATATTGCTAAGAGAAAGATTCTAAATATTCTGGGTAAGGCAACACGATGGAGGCATTAAAAACATCAGTGTTTTCCAGCGGTTGACAAATGGTAGTTAGGAGGGAAGAATGAATAGACAGAGCACTGAGGTTTGTTAGGTCAGAGAAATAACTTAGTATGAAACCATAATAATGAATATGTCATTACACATTTGTCCAAACTCAAAGGATGTACAACCCCAAAAGTAAACAGTAAAGTAAATGATGGACTTTGGGTGATTATGATGTGTCAGTGTAGGCTCATAAGTTGTAATAAATGTATCTCTCTGATGGGATATGTTGATAATGGGAGAAAGCTATGTATGTGTGGGGGCATGGGGAAACATGGTAATCTCTTCACTTTTATTTGAATTTCGTTGTAAGCCTAATGTTCCACCATTGTCATAAAATAGAAAATTAAATAGTAATAATAATAATAACATGAAAAAAGACCTAGTGGTAGTCTGGGATTTGTGTGGAGAGGGAGGAACAGATGGAACACAGATTATTAGAGCAGTGAAGTTATTCTGTAGACAAAGGCCTGGAGAATAAGTATTGTTAGGTGGTGATCATATCTGCAGTGAATGGAATTAGAATTCACTTAAAAAATCAGAGGGTATCTAGATAGAACTAAAAACCTCCCTGTATTTAGGGTGCATGAATATGTTGTGAAAACATTAGCAAATTTTCATGATTTTCTATAGCAACACCTGTGAGGATGCAGGAGGAGATAAAACATACACCTGTTTGTCACAGGGTTGAAATTGGCAGGACAGATATGTTGGAAATGGCCATGGGGACAAATAATTCTAGGATGCATATAAGATATTGTTGAAAGGAATTACTGTGTCCTTCCAAGCTAGGCAGAAAGCTAAATGACATGGAAATAACAAATGGGAAAATAGGAGTGTTTGAAATAATGGAGGTCTTGATGAACACTAAGTAGGCTGTGGGGAAAAAAAGAAGCAAAGAAAATTGAGCTATTTTTCAGCTAGTACTTAAAGCGTGTTGGGGCATAAGGGTTTGCAAAGAAACAAACATTACTACTGTCTTTACAGAGAAAACAAAATAGTTTGGGAGGCAAACCATACAGAGATATAAATATGAAATATTTTCTTGTTATTCAGTCACTCAGTCGTGTCTGACTCTTTGCAACCCCATGGACTGCAGCACGCCAGGCTTCCCTGTCCTTCACTATCTCCTTGGAGTTTGCCCAAACTCATGTCAGTTGAGTAAGTGATGCCATCCAACCATCTCATCCTCTGTCGTCCCCTTCTCCTCATGCCCTCAATCTTTCCCAGCATCAGGGTCCTTTCCAGTGAATTGGCTCTTTCATTTAGGTGGCCAAAATATTGGAGCTTCAGCTTCAGCATCAGTCCTTCCAATAAATATGCAGGGTTGATATCCTTTAGAATTGACTGGTTTGATCTTGCTGCCCAAGGGAATCTCAAGAGTCTTCTCCAGCACCACAGTTTGAAAGCATTAAATCTTTGAAGCTGAGCCTTCTTTAAGATTCAATTCTCACATCTGTACATAACTACTGGAAAAATCATAGCTTTGACTAGATGGACCTTTGTCAGCAAAGTGATGTCTCTGCTTTTTAACATGCTGTCTAGGTTTCTCATAGCTTTCATTCCAAGGAATAAGCATCTTTGAATTTCATGACTCACTCACTGTCCACAGTGACTTTGGAGCCCAAGAAAATAAAGTCTGTCACTGCTTCCATTTTTTCCCCATCTATTTGCCATGAAGGGATGGGACAAGATGCCATGATCTTAGTTTTTGGACTGCTGAGTTTTAAGCCAGCTTTTTCACTCTCCACTTTCATTTTCATCAAGAGGCTCTTTAGCTCCTCTTCACTTTCTGCCATTAGGGAGGTGTCATCTGCATATCTGAGGTTATTGATATTTCTCCCAGAAATCTTGAATCCAGCTTTTGATTCATCCAGCCCAGCATTTTGCATGATGTACTCTGCATATGAGTTAAATAAGCAGGGTGACAATATACAGCCTTGTCATACTACTTTCCCAAATTTGAATCAGTCGGTTGTTCAATGTCTGGTTCTAACTGTTGCTTCTTGATCTGCATACAGGTTTCTCAGGAGACAGGTAAGGTGGTCTGATATTCTCATTTCTTTAGCAATTTTCCACAGTATGTTGTGATCCACTCAAGTCAAAGGCTTTAGTGTAGTCAATGAAGCAAAAGTAGATGTTTCCTGAAATTCCCTTGTTTTCTCTATGATTCAACAAATGTTGACAATTTGATCTGTCGTTCCTCTGCCTTTTATAAACTCAGCTTGTACATCTGGAAGTTCTGGGTTCACATACTACTGAAACCTAGCTTGAAGGATTTTGAGAATAACCTTACTAGCATTAAGAACTGAGCACATGAAATGTTTCCTTGATCTCTCCAATTTTCTTGAAGAAATATCCAGTCTTTCCCATTCTACTGTTTTCCTTTATTTCTTTGCATTGTTCATTTAAGAAGGCCTTCCTATCTGTCCTTGCTATTCTCTGAAACCCTTTTTTTTTGTTTTGTTTAATGCCATTCTCCCAAATCATCCCCCCACCTCCCTCTCCCACAGAGTCCAAAAGACTGTTCTATACATCTGTGTCTCTTTTGCTGTCTTGCATACAGGGTTATCGTTACCATCTTTCTAAATTCCATAAATATGTGTTAGTATACTGTATTGGTGTTTTTCTTTCTGGCTTACTTCACTCTGTATAATCAGCTCCAGTTACATCCACCTCATTAGAACTGATTCAAATGTATTCTTTTTAATGGCTGAGTAATACTCCATTGTGCATATATACCACAGCTTTCTTATCCATTCATCTGCTGGTGGACATCTAGGTTGCTTCCATGTCCTGGGGAAGATCCTCTGGAGAAGGCAATGGCAACCCACTTTAGTACTCTTGCCTGGAAAATCCCATGGATGGAGGAGCCTGGTGGGCTACAGTCCATGGGGTTGCAAATAGTCAGACACGACTGAACGACTTCACTTTCACTAGATTTGGCCAGCTGAGACTTTAAGTTTATTTAGGGGTATTTCCTAGCTCCTAGAAGGATGCTCATATTCAAGATGGTGGTTTGATGTGAGGGTGACTTTGCTCAGCGGGCAGCCTGCTCAAATTTACTTTGTTAATGCGTATAAGTGATTTAGAGCATACAAAGGAAAATTTTCAGTGTCCTAAGTTTTCTATCCACATGATGCTGAGATACCGGATATTAACAGACATTTGGATAGCTAAATTTTTTACTTTTCATCTTTGTGCTCTGGTGTCATGTAGACACAGCATCAGAATATGTCTTTAAGGATTAATTTTATAGAATTCTCCATAATGGAGAACACCAAAGAGACCACTTACTTTGAGCATTTAGAAATATAAATGTATTCCTATTTAATAGTTTGCTCTTTGAACCTAACAAAGAATAGCTGGAGCTGGAATTCTGTAATTTCTAAGACTAATAAACTGATATTGTGGTATGGCTCTATGCCTATAGAGCAGCTATTATGTTCTATGGAGTTCAATAAGGCATTTGTTTCTGTACATGAACAAAATTAATCCTGAATGCAAATGCTAATACAACAAGGTTTTGGCTTTATAGCCTGTCAATATCATTCAGGACTGTTAGCCATGGTGATTAATTTTATCATAAAATACTTGTCTAAATATATTAATGTTTTTAGGATTCTAAAGGCTTATTCTAATTTCAGGAAACAGAGGATTTTAAATACTTATCAGTTTCTGGGTAAACTGTGATTATAACTTTTTTGTAACTCTTTAAATAATTGCTATAATTCTATAGAAACTTCATAATGCAATATAGCTTTTTTTCCCCAACCAGACATTATAAACACAACTTCATTTCATGCTCCAAAACAGGAAATCATGTGCATTCATGAAACTCATTTTCCTGTGACTATAACTTGCAGACTGAAAATACTATTAATTAATTCCAAGTTACTAAGTACAGCAGCAAGATGCAAATAACAAAATATTAGAATGAGAACTACTCAGTTTTTTAAGTGACAGAGAAAAGCATAAACAAAACAAATGTGCATATGTTTCAATCATTCAACATTCTTTTATTCATTGACCAAGTATTTTAATATTAAGTCCACACTGTGTCATTACCATTTTAAGTCCTGAGAATTATACAGATCTGAATAAAAGCGAGGCTCTAAATGTAAAGAGGTCACAAATGAATAGATGAGACAGATGCCTGCCTACAAAAGTAAGAGAAATTTTCTTAAAGGAATTCTACCTAATAGTTCACTGAATTGTAGCACATGAACTGGTACTCTCATTCCTACTCTAACACATAACTGATGGATATCCCTGTACACTGAAAAGGTAATTTGTAGATGCTTTTCTGCTTTCACTACAAACAGTGTTACTTGCTTACCAAGAGAATTGGCTATTTTTCCTAATCACGCTTATGCCAACGGAACTTACTATTAATTTATTTTTTAAAAATAACACATATAATAGTATATACAGTAGAGTGATATGGCTCAAATAATAATAATAATGAAACATGTCCATCTATCTTCAACCATGGAGAGGGAAATGGCAACCCAGTCCAGTACACTTGCCTGGAAAATCCCATGGATGGAGGAGCCTGGTAGGCTACAGTCCATGGGTTTGCAAAGAGTTGGACACAACTGAGCGACTTCTCTTCACTCACTTCATACTTTTTCACTGGAGAAGGAAATGGCAACCCACTCCAGTATTCTTGCCTGGAAAATCCCATGGACAGAAGGTCCCCATGGCAGGCTATAGTCCATGGGGTTGCAGAGAGTTGGACACAACTAGAATGACTAAACACGCATCTACAACCAACTTAATAAAAAAAAGTAATACCATACTTCGCAACAATGTCTTTGTGAATTGTGCTTTTTATAATTTCATAATTTAAATAATATTACATATGTACATAAATTACATATATGTGTATGGAAGAAAATTAAGTGTCATTATATGAGAACTGTGAAAATGTTTTGGAAATAATTAATAAAAACAAAAATAATTTTATCAAATGATAATTGACAAAAATAGGTCACTAAAATTATTATTGATTTAGAGTATAAGTGAAAAGCTTTCAAAGGTTGAGAAAAAAATCCTAAAAATCATGAAATACATCTTTATTTAGAACTTTTTATCTTTGATTTCTCATTACACTTGAATGAGATCAATATTTGAGTTGTATGAAAAATGATATAAACCTTTAATCAGCAGATTCATACTCAAATAAAGGACTTTGGCCCAATATGTTGTAGAATAAAATAATGTGCTTCTGATGTAAATGTATCACATTTCAATTACCTGTCTTCAAAGCCATTTTTTTCTTTTAGTGGAAAACTACCCAATTCAAGGATAATGTATAAAAGAATTTCAAATTTAATTACAATATAATGAGAAGTTTCAAAGAGGGTATCTACAAGAATACTTTATTCAAATGTTTAAAAACCACACCCTCAGGTCTTATCAGATGATCCTAGCTAAATTAATCCTTATTTCATCTTTTTATTCCCCAATCCATAATTTATTTTTCTTTAAGGCACCATTGACAGAGAAGCCTGATGGGCTACAAAGAGTTGGATTCAACGGAAGGATTAGCACATGGTACCATTACTACCTGTCACTACATTTTATTTGCACTTATTTTCTGCCTTTTTCACAAGAACAGGAGCGTCATGAGAGCAGGGGCTTTGTCTTGTTTGCCACATTAGCTTCAGTATATCAGGAAGACAGAAGCAGGTCAGTAAATGTGTGCTGAAGGTTCACTGAGAGACTAAGCAGTACCCTGATTCTGTGTTGTGCTAGTGGAATTAGTTTGGAGCTGTAAGACGTTTAGAGTTCTGAGGTTTAGTGCTAAGGCTTCAAGGACAATTAAAGATTCTCTAGGAAAAAGCACAGGAAAGAACAATCTCATGAACAATTGTTTTCTCAAAGCAAAGAGCACAGGCAAAAGATTGTATCTGTGAATCTACATGGCAAATGTTCAGATTTCACACTGATGGATTCTTATGAGAGACTGCACCTCAACAGAACAGGCTGGGGAGGAAATGTTTGGGCCAAATTACAAAGAAATGGAGTAAAGATTTTACATCTCACCTTGCAGGCAATGGAGTTATTGCTGTATTTCAAGCATGTTCATTTTGAAACTAATTCAACTTAAGTGGGAGTATAGGTATAAATGTAGAGAAACAAATAAGTGATGAATATACCAGAACCAGCAATATGTGAACCATGAACTTCCAAATGTTCAAGCTGGATTTAGAAAAGGCAGAGGAACCAGACATCAAATTGCCAACATCCGCTGGATCATTGAAAAAGCAAGAGAGTTCCAGAAAAACATCTATTTCTGCTTTATTGACTATGCCAAAGCCTTTGACTGTGTGGATCACAACAAACTGTGGAAAATTCTGAAAGAGATGGAAATACCAGACCACCTGACCTGCCTCTTGAGAAATTTGTATGCAGGTCAGGAAGCAACAGTTAGAACTTGGCATGGAACAACAGACTGGTTCCAAATAGGAAAAGGAGTACGTCAAGGGTGTATATTATCACCCTACTTATTTAACTTACATGTAGAGTACATCATGAGAAACGCTGGGCTGGAAGAAGCATGAACTGGAATCAAGATTGTTGGGAGAAATATCAATAACCTCAGATATGCAGATGACACCACCCTAATGGCAGAAATCAAAGAGGAAATAAAGTGCCTCTTGATGAATGTGAAGAGGAGAGTAAAAATCTGGCTTAAAAGTCAACATTCAGAAAACTAAGATCATAGCATCCGGTCCTATCACTGCATGGCAAATAGATGGGGAAACAATGGAAACAATGACAGACTTTACTTTCTTGGTCTCCAAAATCACTGCAGGCCATGAGTGAGACTTGAAATTCAAAGACACTTGTTCCTTAGAAGGAAAGCTATGAAAAATCTAAACAGCATATTTAAAAACAGAGACATCAGTTTGCTGACAAAGGTCCATCTAGTCAAAACTATGTGTTTTCCAGTAGTTATATATGGATGTGAAAGTTGTACCATAAAGAAGGATGAGCCCCGAAGAATTGATATTTTCAAACTGTGGTGCTGGAGAAGACTTTTGAAAGTCCCTTGGACAGCAAGTTGCTTATGGAATGTTGTCCATGGAATTCACCCAGAATACTGGAGTGGGTAGCCTTTCCTTTCTCCAGCGGATCTTCCCAATCCATGGATTGAACCCAGGTCTCATGCATTGCAGGCAGATTCTTTACCAGCTCAGCCGTGGGGTCACAAAGAGCTGGACATGACTGAATGACTGAACTGAACTGAACTGGACAGCAAGGAGTTTAAACCAGTCAATCCTAAAGGAAATCAACCCTGGATATTCATTGGAAGGAGTGAGGCTGAAGCTGAAGCTCCAATACCTTGGCCACCTGATGCGAAGAACTGAGTCATTAGAAAAGACCCTGGTGCCGGGAAAGATTGAGGGCAAGAGGAGAAGGGGTGACAGAGGATGAGATGGTTGGGTGGCATCATTGACTCCAAACAGACGTGAGTTTGAGCAAACTCTGGGAGATAGTGAAGGACAGGGAATCCGGGCGTCCTGCAGTCCATGGGATTACAAAGAGTCAAACAAGACTGAGGGACTGAACAACAATAATTTATCTCCACTTAACTTAGTTCTTCTACTGGTATTTTGTCTTTTCTTTTTTTTTTGAACATATTACTCTGTTGCCTCATTTTACCTAATTTGCTGTTTTTATTCCTATGTATTTGGTAGTTTGGTTACATTTCCCAATCTTGAAGAAGTTCCTCCTTGTAGGAGATGTTTTATGTGTCCCAGAAGCACCCTCAGTCACGAGATATTTGCTCTGGGAATGACCCCTGTGTGTGCTGCATGGGTCTTTATGTGTGGTGGGTTAACTACTGTGGGCACTCTGCCAGGTGTGCCTGGTCTCTGATGCAGTTGGTTGCCACACCCGATCTTGTCTGGAGGTTTATGCTACTATTGGGCAGCACAGGGTCACAAGGCTGCTGGTTGCAGAGCCTCAGGAAGTTCCAGTGCTAATGCTGGCCCACTGATGGGTAGATTCAGGTTCCTAGATTTAGTGTTGGCCTGCTAGTGGGTGGGCCTAGTTCTTGACACAGCTGGCTGTGGGGTCTGAGCTGTCCCAGGACTGATGCTGACTCACAGGTGAATGTGGGGCTTGATCCTGGTGATTGGTTGAGTGGTCCAGCATGTCTGGTGCAGGTATTGCCTGCCATAGGTAGAACTGGAGCCAGAGCACATGCCTACTTGGTGGGCAGAGTTTGGTCCCAGGGTCTCTGAGTGCACCCTGCGGGAGTCCTAAAGCAGGCCAAAAGTGGTTATGGTTGGATCCTGGGGCCATTGGCTGAGGGGCTGAAGGTGTTCCAGAGATTGTGTTGGCCTACTGGTGGGGAGGATTTGGGGCTTAAGGATTCCTGATGCTTATGTCTTAGTAGGTGGTCTGGGTGCTAATAGAGCAGTCTGTGGAACTCCAGATGTCCTGGGGCCAGGGTCTGCCTGCTGCTGGGTGGAGCCACATCCTGGTACCTCTGTCTGTAAGGCCCAGGGGACCCAGAGCTGGTTTTGGCCTGCTGGTGTGCAGGGCTGAGGGTCAGGGCATCCTGTGGCTAGTGCTGTCTAACTGCTGGATGGAGTGTCTTGGAGTTGGTTTGTTGAACGCTTGTGAATAGGGCTAGGTCCTAGGCCCACTGCTGGACAGGGCTGAATCCTAGGGTGGCTATGGGCTCAGGAGGTCTGAAGGCAGCAAGTCTGGGGCTGTGTCTCTGCCCAGTTAGTTCCTTGGCCTGATACGATTCAGTAATGATACTGACAGGCTGGTAGGTGGGGATGGGTCCTGATGCCAATAAGATATAGGTAGGTTTCCACAATGACACTCACATTGTTTACCTTGCTACTGTGAAATTATTATACTATTTTATTGTTCTTAGTCATTTAAAAAATAAATTATATTTCAGTTTCATAAGTAAATGCAGTTTCAGTATATATTAATCTAGGTAAGAGGCAGTATAGCATCTTATAAATACTAAATTTATTCTGATTTTGTAAGTTTGTTTATTGTGATTTTTAAAATGCTTGTGACTTATAAACTATATATCTAATCTCACGCTGGGCAATATTTTTAAGGTTTCAAAAATGAAATGTGCTTTCTATGGAGCATCTGTTTTAAGCAAATGGATGCAACAGAGTTATTATCCTTTGGATTTTTAAAACATATTGGCTCATCCTTATGATTATTCATCATGACTCTAAAGGAGAAAAATAAAACTTAAGTCACTTTCTTTTTCTGTAGTATAGGAGCAAAAAAAGTAAGCAGGCAAGGGAGGGAGATGGTGGTAGCAAGATCACTATGTAGAGCACTAATTCTTTCACCTTGTCGGAGTGAGAACAAGATGCTTTATGCAATCAGCTATTGAATTCCTTAGGGGAGAAGAGAGATAACTAGAATCTTCCATGTGTCAGAATAAGTGGCAAAAAAAAAAAAAAAAAAAAAGGAATCTAGCACAGGAGCCATGTTTATGGTTGGAGTATTAAATTTGCTTTTGTATTGATTTGATTAAAAGACTGTCCTTAGATCTGGGTCATGTGTATCATTTCAATACACACATCTGTGCTTTCAAATCAAACATCATTGCCATACTGCATGATTTACTCCAGTTTAAGATAAATTCCAATATATTCTAAATCATTTAATAATTTGGATATGGATATAAAAAGAACAAGATTATTAAGAAACCCAAGCACTTGAGTTCCAGAATGCAATCTTGTTTCAGGCTAATGTAGTGAAAATATTGTATCGGCACCATTTGACATCACAATGCAGGTTTTATTTTAAGATATGAGTATTGATCTGACAAATAAGACTCAAGAGTAAAGGGTGTATTCTATAGGTACCTGTGTGGATTATAACCTTGGAAAAATTGGAAAAAAATTATTTTGGATATATTGACATTAGAAGTAACAGAAGTGGCTAATCAGCTATTTAAAAGTGTTCAAAAAATCCAAACTGTCAGTAGGATCAAGGGAAGACAGAATGAAGCAAGAGAGCAAGAGGCAGGCTGAAAGAACAAAAAAAAAAAAGAAAAAGGAAAAATTCTAACAGTATATGTAACTGATGGATTAAATTTTGCATATGAAAGACCAAAATTGTAAAACTGATTAACTAGAAAACTGGTGATTAATTTCAAAGGAAAGTATTTCTAACATTATGAAAAGATTAACCTGAAGGACCCCTTAATAAGTCTTAAATGTTTTACAAAATATTATCTACTTTGCCTTGGGAAAAAGAAATCAATAACTGAAGAATTAGAAGCAGAGCTAATGTAAAGTTAATTTTAATTTAAAAAAGAACAGTAATCTAACTCTGAAACTAAACTAAAATTAAGTCAGGGAAGAAAGACTTTCTATTTTTAAATTTGGATGCAAATTTAGGATTTCCTCAATTAATAGCAATAACATTGACCAAATCTTTTTTTAGTTCCAAATATTGATGTAGCTTTCTGCCTACTAACCTCAGTTGCAAAGATTGCCCAGGAAATGACAGGAAGTAGGGATGTTAAATATTAGAATTTTGTAGGAGTACATAGTACTCAATTAAGGAAAATCAAGACACTTAAAATATTTTAGGAAGTGAGTACACTACATCATCTAACATTGCTGCTAAGTTGCTTCAGTTGTGTCCGACTCTATGCGACCCCATAGATGGCAGCCCACCAGGCTCTCCTGTCCCTGGGATTCTCCAGGCAAGAACACTGGAGTGGGTTGCCATTTCCTTCTCCAAAGCATGAAAGTGAAAAGTGAAAGTGAAGTCGTGTCTGACCCTCAGCGACCCCATGGACTGCAGCCTTCCAGGCTCCTCCATCCATGGGATTTTCCAGGCAAGAGTACTGGAGTAGGGTGCCATTGCCTTCACATCTAACATTGGGAGTAAATAATTTACAAAGAATTGGCTTCAGGTGGTATATTATCCCTCTGAAAAGTATTAGAGTAGTTAAGAACCCTATGGAAGTCACATGCTCTTTGATACATTTGGATATTCAAGGTTAGCTCTGAGAACTTTATCTGAAATTATATTTTTGATGAAAATTCAATCTCAAAGTTAAGTTGCTTGTAAACTTTTAACTCTCCCTCTCCACCTTCACCTCTCATCTAGATACACCCACTGCTCTCCTTGCTCCCTCCCTTGCCTTTCACAAGTAAAAATCACATGTGCGGTGTGTATATATATATATGTATATGTTTTTCTTTTCTTGGGAAAAAGAAATCTATAACTGAAAAATTAGAAGCAGAGCTAATGGAAAGTTAATATTAATTAAAAAACAGCAATGTAACTCTGAAACTAAACTATATAATTTGTTTCTGTGGGGCAAAGAGGGTACAAATGTTTCTGATTTTGCCACGTCATTCAAGTAATTTCATGCCAGAGCTTCTATTTTAGCAATAAACATTATGTATCATTTATAAATTTCTGGCAACTCAATTTCACAAATCTTGTATCAGAGAGGTTAAATATGAAGAGATGGATTAAAAAAGAAAGTACAGTTTAAAATAAATGGAAGCAGTTACTGAGAACAATTTGAAGCAGATACTAATGGCAAAATTTTTGAAGGAAATGTAGAATAGAATAAAGTATACTTATTGGTAGACTGTTCTCACTCAATGGAAATTAAACTGGATTGATCTTTTATTATATATTCAATTCAACACTGATCACTTTTTTATGTGAAGAAATAAATTTTATGTAGAATGTTCATGACATTTGGATTATCAAGTAAATATTTTCCTCTGGTAATTATGATTCTATTTAGAAGTATAAATGAAATAATTTGCAGGAGCATAATTTCTCTGTTTGCACTGATTGAATGAGTAAGTGTAGCATTGTTTATGCAAAACAAATGAAGGTGAGAACAAAGAAAGCTAAATAATTATGAATTTAATTTTCATTTCAAAAATTTTTAATTATGCATATCTGTAGATATCTAAGAAACACAGTAAAGAAATTAATCTTTGCATAAACAAGTTAAAAGGTTATGAAAACATTAGCATAGAGTATGATTGTTACTGAATCTTATTTATATATTTTTCTTTTCTTCAAGTGAATAGTTCAATGACTCAAAATCTTGCAAATGTGTTACTGATTCAATCAATGACTAGAAATAACCTTCATTAGAAATGAATCCAAATACGGTAAATCTTCCAAAACATGGCTAAATATATATAATCCCCAGAAATACGTTTTAAAAATATGGATGATCAGGCTTTCTTCTTGGAGATTTTGATTCAATAAGAGGTGGAAATCAAATTTTTTATAGTGTTTTTTTAATTTACTTTTTAATAATGGCAAAATTGCTTTACAACGTTGTGGTGGTTTCTGCCATGCAACAACACAAATCAGTCATAATTATATATATGTATCCCTCTCTCTTGAGCCTTCCTCCCATCCCCCCATCCCATTCCTCTAGGTCATCAGAGAGTGCCACGCTGGGCTCCTAGTGTTATTTATATATGGCAAATTCCCACTAGCTTTCTATTTTACATATGATAGTGCATATATGTCAAGCTACTTTTTTAATTCATCCCATTCTCTTTTTCCCGCTCTGTGTCCACAAGTCTATTAAGCATTCTATTTACAATCTTTTCTACAGATCTTTCTATATCACATTTCTCTGCCTATCAGTGCTATTCTATATAAATATTTCATTTTGCTCTACTATTGTATTCTCAAACTTATGCAGATTCTTTAGTTTTCAAATTTTGTGATAGTACTATGATGATATTGTATAATCCCTTCTGGGCTTCCCAGATGACACAGTGGTAAAGAATCCACCTGCCAAGGCAGGAGACTCAAGAGATGTGGGTTTGATTTCTGGGTCAGGAAGATTCCCTGGACTAGGAAATGGCAACCTGCTCCATTATTCATGTGTGGAGAATTCCATGGACAGAGGAGTCTGGCAAGCTACTCTCCATGGGGTCACAAAGAGTGGAAAACAACTGAGTAACTAAGCATACACAATCCCTTCTATATGAACTGTTCAGAAGAAGCATATTCATAGACAGAAAGTAGATTAGTGGATGCCATTGACTGAGGGGAGAGGGAAAATGGGAGAGATTGCTAACAGGTATAGGTTTTCTTTTCAGGGTGATGAAAATGTTCTGGAATAATTACTGGTGATGGTTTTATAACCTTACAAATATACTAAATGTCATTGGAGTATCATTTAAAGAGGTGAATTTTATGCTATGTTAATTACATATCAATTTTAAAATATGATGAAGCAGAACAATTTCTTATTATAAAATAAAATTTGATATTAGCATGTTCTGGATTACCTAGATTACTGCTAAATAACCTAGTTTTGTTTGATCCATTAGTATTAGCATGTAGTATTCTATGGGCTTCCTGGATGATGCCAGTGGTAAAGAAACTGCCAGTCAATGCAGCAGACATAAGAGACTGGAGTTTGATCCCTGGGCTGGGGAGATCCCCTGGAGGAGGGCATGGCAACCCACTCCAGTATTATTGCCTGGAGAATCCCATGGACAGGGGAGCCTGGTGGGCTACAGTCCAAAGGGTCGCAAAGAGTCAGATGTGACTGAAGCAACTTAGCATGCACACAATCAGAAGCAAATGAAAAATAAAAAAGAGGAAAATTTTATGTATAAAGAATATATGCGGACAAGTCAAAGCCAAATAGGTTGCAGCTTTTCAGATAGGGAAAATTGGTATGGAATTGAATGTTTGTAGTATTTATACTGAATAGATGTGCTGAACTCAAAGACTGTATGACAGTGTCAGCACCATATTCATGCTGTGATGAGCAATTTGGTTTTCACAAAACAAAATCACCCTTGAAATTAAGTTGGTGTGTACATGCCATTTGAATCAAGCTAATTTTCTTTTATTCATGTGGGCCAATTTCCTTTATGGAAATTTTCCTTTCTTGGCTGTTGTTGCTGTGACAGACTGTCCCACCTTTGGAGCTTCCCTTCTCCTTTTAAAACCTATCTCTTCCTTTTTTCTATCTCATTTATACTTTTAATTTTTAAAAATGTACCTCAGAAATTAAAAAGGATGGTCAAAACTACACGACATTAAAAATAATCAGGTTATCTTTGTTTTTGCTGTCTTTAATCACCTAGGGATTTTTTTCAGAATTTTATTACATGACTTTAAAGTGAAGCTTCATATGAAACAGAATGTATAAAATGACTGATTCTATGGTTTTCCACACACCCCTCAACTCTATAAATATGTTTATTTTTCTGAGTTCTTTCTGGGTGAAGAATTTTAACTGGAAAGTGATTTTTGGTGTTAGTAATATTTTCATTTTTTTAAAAAAATATATAGTTTGCCTACGCTGTGGAAAGGCAAGAAGTGAATTACCAACAAATACGGACATTAAGTTAACATTTTATTTTGTAATGAAACAATCATCCAAGAAACATATTCAGGACCTTATATAAAAGAAGAATTCATGTATGTCATTATGTCTGATGTGTCATATATAATAACATTATGTTAAATGAATGTCATATTAAAAAGTAAAATTCCCAGGAATGAGAATTCCCAGGGAAGAATCCTCACAATATTGCAGTGGGAGCATTTTTTCTTGACTTGCTGGTTAATAAGTAAAGCCAGCTTGCTGGGGGTTTACATTGCGCAAAACTCAATGCCTGTGAATGCATGCACTGTATGAATTCTGTTTATAGTTCTATTTAACAGTAGAGGAAACTGAGACACAGATAACTTGCATAACTTGACCATGGTCACAAAAAACCAAAAAACAAAAACACAACCAAAAGTGATAAACGGCAGGACCTAAAAATTGGTAGGGCTTCCCTGGTGGCTCAGTGGTGAAGAATCCACCTACTAATGCAGGAGACACAGGTTTGATCCCTATGTCAAGAAGATCCCTTAGAGAAGGAAATGACTATCCACTCCTGTATTCTAGGCTGGAGAATCACATGGACAGAGGAGCCTGACAGGCTACAGTCCATGGGGTCGCAAAAGAGTCAAACACAATTTAGCAATTAAACAACAACAAAAAATGTAAAATGTAAAAAGGAAAAAAAGGACTTTCATCAAGGTATCTTCCCCACAGGGATGCCAACAAGAAAAGCTAAGACAAACGTATACACAGCTGTTGCTCAGTATTCACAGGACATTCGTTCCAGGACTCTTGATGATACAAAAATCCACAAATCCTTCATATACAATGGCAAAGGGCAGTAGTCAGGCCTGCTTTATGTGCAAATGCACCATTTCTTGTGGGTCTGAATTTTGCCGAGGTTTATAGTGAAGAAAACAAATGAAGAAAGGAATCCTCTTGGATTCTACTTTACTGAGAATTTTTCTCACAAATGATTACTGAATGTTACTAAATTGTTTGCTGTAACTAAAAGTGAGATGTTGGTATGGTGAACAATTAAAAGTTTGAGCCAGATTATATGCATGGAATATTATATGTATTTTCCACTTGTTGGCATTGCTGTATATGTGTCCTTAGATCAAGTATATGTTGTACATTTTTCCATATGCTTCACTATTTTATCTCCTTGTTCTATCAATTATTAGAGTTTGAGGTTTAAAATCTGCCTTGACAGTTGATTTGTCAATTTATTCCTTTTAATTTTAGCTTTACATATTTTAAACTATTATGTGTTGATATAAGAACTACTACATGACACTAGAGATTTAACATTTTATCAATATGTAATAACCCTTTTGGGCTTCCCTGGTGGCTCAGGAGTAAAGAATCCCCATGCAATGCAGGAGATCCTGAAAACACAGTTTCAATCCTTGGGCTGGGAAGATCCCCTGGAGAAGGGAATGGCTACCCACTCCAGTATTCTTGCCTGAGAAATCCCATGAACAGAGAAGCAGGGCAGGGGTCCATGGGGTTGCTAAGAGTTGGACGTGACCGAACAACTTAAACAACAAAAAAACAAAAAATGGTACATGGAAGCACATAGATATTTTTGACTGAATGAATGAATATGTAAAG
The DNA here is from genome assembly GCF_032452875.1 of Bos javanicus. Lineage (NCBI taxonomy): Eukaryota > Metazoa > Chordata > Mammalia > Artiodactyla > Bovidae > Bos > Bos javanicus. The sequence goes on along the minus strand of NC_083874.1, from coordinate 85,672,835 downwards.
GAACTCAAGTCATCTGCCTCTAGAGTTTCCTTTGGTAGACATCATACATTATTCCCAGATGCCTTGTCTTCCTATTTTTATTCTTTTTTCTTAATATTTCTTACTCTCATTCTTATTCTCAAGAGTCTATAAGTTTCCTATATTTTGAACTTTTTTGGTTATGTTTTAATGATAACTTATATGATTTCATTTATATGAAATATCCAGAATGAACAAACTCAGAAACACAAAGTAGATTAGTAGTTGCCAGGGGCTCAAATGGGGTAAGATCACATCTGTGTTAATTTGATATAAACAACAAAGTCATATTTAGTTTTCAATTTTTGCATTTGATGACATCTCTTAAAGAACTCTTAACATGTCTTACCAAAAATTTGAATGAAACATGTGAATGCATATTTAAGCGAAGTGACTTAGCAGCAGCAGCAGCAGCAAGCCACAAAGAGGGGCATACTTGACAAATATGTGACAATTTTAGTGGTAACAAGATACAACAAAATACAGATAATTGGCATGTTGGCAGGAATTATGTGTATTGATTATGTTGCTAAAATTGGTAAAATAATGTTGAAATATGTATTCTTCTCAACAGCAGCATGGCTGCAAGGGCAATGGCAGCCACTCCAGTGTTCTTGCCTGGAGAACCCCAGGGGCAGGGAGCCTGGTGGCTGCTGTCTATGGGGTCGCACAGAGTCGGATACGACTGAAGCGACTTAGCAGCAGCAGCAGTAAGGACTAATCTAATTGCTTTGTATGACAGTGTCTGTATTGTTCCTGTGGTACTTGATAACAGAGGGATCTAGTTTAGAATTACTGTAAATCTAATTTTTGTCCTTTATTTTCAGTTTCATAGAGTAGCCTATAACTTTACAACATTATTGAAAATATTCTTAAACTTTTTTGCATTTCAAAAGGAAGACTGATTACTTCATTGGATAGCTGAAGATGTCTGCAATAATCAGCTAACAGAAGGCTAATATGTTTATTTGGAAAAACTTCTTGGGTAATGAGAATTTCCACTCACAAATGAGATTTTCAACATGCTACTAAATTGTACCTGACAATTTCATTTATTCTTTTTTGGATGGATATTGTTTATAACTTTTACCTAATTATGATCACTTTATTTCAAAGAGGAACTAGAGCTTTTTGTTTCTAAAGTAGAGAATTTAATTTTAAATATTTTACCTAATTGATTGTCAGCTATCCAGTTTTGCTTAGTTTTTCATTGATTGGTTATACAGTTCTGCTCCAAAACATTCCTTCCTTCTTTATTATTTTATTTCCTTTTGTTTCTTAGCAATGGAATGATAAATTAATGTTTACTACAACACATTATCTCTGTTAACTTATCAGAGTTACCCATGAATCCATTTTCCTTTTCATTACGATAAGAAATGTACTGCTTGATAAGAAAATATATCCCGTTTGAGCAGTTTGAGATGGTATGCTTTCTTGTTGGTATTCTTTGTAGGCATTCCTTTTAAGGGAAGAAAATTTGTCTTCTGTCGGCACATTGTTATTCTGCTCGTTACTTTGCATCATTATAACGTCTTCATCTCAGCACTGCACGATTCCTGTGTACAAGGTCTTGTTGTGCTTGTGCTGGTTTTATTACTAAGATGTTGCCTTTGACGTGACAGGGGTTGATGTCCTGATAGAAAAGAAATCTGTGAATTGAGGGACGGATTAATAGAAATAACAATCTGTGTTTAGATATATAAGATCATTGATCCATATATTGAGTCAAAATTTTTCTTATGCTCTTTGAACATATACTGGCATAAAATGATTTGGGGAATGTGTAAGAGAATGAAAGTGAAGTGAAGTCACTCAGTCATGTACGACTCTTTGTGACCCCACAGACAGTAGCCTACCAGGCTCCGGCGTCCATGGGATTTTCCAGGCAAGAATACTGGAGTGGGATGCCATTTCCTTCTCCAAACTGACTTTAAATAGCTTGTAATCTATGCTCTAGTCATATTGTCCATATGCAGAACTTCTGACTCTGTGAAAATGTGGCCATGCAATTGTAGAGCTAGAATAAATTCTTTTCAAACATTACCTTAGGCATTTCTCTCACTCCAAAGGTGAATATATTCAGATCATCTCCCAAATAAAAATCATCTTTCAAGGAAGGCCCCACAATTTGTTTCTAGCATATCTAGAAAAACACCTATTTCTGCTTTATTGATTATGCCAAAGCCTTTGACTGTGTGGATCACAATAAACTGTGGAAAATTCTGAAAGAGATGGAAATACCAGACCACCTGACCTGTATCTTGAGAAACCTGTATGCAGGTTTCTTTCTCAGGAAGCAACAGTTAGAACTGGACATGGAACAACAGACTGGTTCCAAATAGGAAAAGGAGTACATCAAGGGTATATATTGTCACCCTACTTATTTAACTTATATGCAGAGTACATCATGAGAAACGCTGGGCTGGAAGAAGCACAAGCTGGAATCAAGATTGCGGGGAGAAATATCAGTAACCTCAGATATGCAGATGACACCACCCTTATGGCAGAAAGTGAAGAGGAACTAAAAAGCCTCTTGATGAAAGTGAAAGAGGAGAGTTAAAAAGTTGGCTTAAAGCTCAACATTCAGAAATGAAGATCATGGCATCCAGTCCCATCACTTCATGGAAATAGACGGGGAAACTGTCAGACTTTATTTTTGGGGGCTCCAAAATCACTGCAGATGGTGACTGCAGCCATGAAATTAAAAGACGCTTACTCCTTGGAGGGAAAATTATGACCAACCTAGATAGCATATTCAAAAGCAGAGACATTACTTTGCCAACAAAGGTCTGTCTAGTCAAGGCTATGGTTTTTCCAGTAGTCATGTATGGATGTGAGAGTTGGACTGTGAAGAAAGCCAAGTGCTGAAGAATTGATGCTTTTGAACTGTGGTGTTGGAGAAGACTCTTGAGGTTGGACTGCAAGGAGATCCAACCAGTCCATTCTAAAGGAGATCAGTCCTGGGTGTTCATTGGAAAGACTGATGCTAAAGCTGAAACTCCAATACTTTGGCCACCTCATGCGAAGAGTTGACTCATTGGAAAAGACCCTGATGCTGGGAGGGATTGAGAGCAGGAGGAGAAGGGGACAACAGAGGATGAGATGGCTGGATGGCATCACTGACTCGATGGACGTGAGTCTGAGTGAACTCTGGGAGTTGGTGATGGACAGGGAGGCCTGGCGTGCTGCAATTCATGGGGTCGCAAAGAGTAGGACACGACTGAGCGACTGAACTGAACTGATAGCATATATAACTTTAGAAGGCTTCTTTTGTACCAGACACTGAGATAAGTGCTTTATGTGCTGAATATTATTTCTCTCAATAAATCTACCAGACTCACATTAAAAATAGGAAATAAAGGCTTTGTGGTGTAAGGAATCTTAGGTATGTCTGGTCTCAGAAGCAGAACTTTTTATCACTGTATTCAACATATGTTCTCATTTTACATAAACTCATTGCTTATCCATCAAACAGAATAAGTTCCAGAATTTATAAGCATATTTGTTTTTCACTTTTCTCAGCTTTTGCTTTTTTCTCAATTATGTAGTTTGGTTTACTTTTAAATCTCAGAGGGGAACATATCAGTGAGTCAACTGAAAAAATTTTATCCATAATATTTACCTGGAATATATATCACTTCAATTTTCCCCCTTTCTTCATGAACATATCTTCTAATTGATGCAATTCCTCCTATGTTGCTTTTCAAATGCACTACATTATCTGGGTCAGAGGTTTTTTGAAACTCCTGTTCTAATGTTCAGGCATTACAAATTTGATTGCATTTAAGGAATGTACCCATACATAAATAAATGCACATATTCTGTACCCATACATAAATAAATGTTTTTCTTTTCAGAAGAAAGTTTTAACTAACTGTAAAAATTTAGAAAACATAGGGAAGAGTGGAGAGAGGGGGGGAATTATTAGACAATTTAGAAGAATAGGACTAAAATGTATATTAATTATTGTTACTGAAAGTCACTCAGTCATGTCCAACTCTTTGCGACCCCAAGAACTATACAGTTCATGGAATTCTCCAGGCCAGAATACTGGAGTGGGTGGCCTTTCCCTTCTCCAGGGGATCTTCCCAACCCAGGGATCAAATCCAGGTCTCTTCCATTGAAGGTGGATTCTTTACCAGCTGAGTCACAAGGGAAGTCCAAGAATACTGGAGTGGGTAGCTTATCCCTTCTCCAGCAGATCTTCCCAACCCAGGAATCAAACCAGGGTCTCCTGCATTCCAGGCAGATCCTTCACCAACTGAACTATTAGGGAAGCCCAATTATTGTTGCTAAGTATATTATTTACAGCAGAATCCAGAATATATCCTTGTAATACAAGATAAATGTATTAAAACGTGATAGAAATGTGCAAAGTAACCTGAGTAAAAACTGAATATGGATTTCTAGTATTCAAGAATTTAGGGACGTTAATAGAAATATACTCTTCTTCTAAGTCTAAGTAAAGGACCAGGAGAAACCAAAACATCAACTTAGTTTGGATCTATTTCTTTCACCTGAATATGCGACGCTGGTGTTTTGAAAGTTAATGTAGAATCGTGCAATATGCAATGAACACACAGATATCAACAAGAGTAAGTGAGGGTCATCACCAAGCTTTACTGGGAATTGTCACAAAGTTCTGCAATAAAATGGGCTTCCCAGGTGGCACAGTGGTAAAAATCCACCTGCCTATGCAGGAAATGTAAGAGACACAGTTTCAATCTTCGGGTTGAGAAGATCCCCTGGAGTAGGTAATGGCAATTCACTCCAGTATTCTTGCCTGGAAAATTACATGGACAGAGGAGCCTGGCAGGTACCGTCCATGGGGGTCTCAAAGAGTTGTACACGACTAAGCACACACAGGCAATAAAATAGACATTTCACAGTTTGTTTCATATATACTTTAATCACTGTAGATCTAAGACAGATAATAAGTATGGTCTTTTGCAAAGAGGTTTTTTTCCTAGATGTACTAAGATTCTGATACTTTCAATATTTCATATGGAATCTATCTATGCATTGCTCTCACAGGATTCTCTCTCAAGAGGGATATATTCTTTGTAAGTTGTGGAGGAAGGAAAAGTAAATTACATAAATTAAAAGTTGTCTTCATTCTGTTCTACAGGATCAGGATCAGAAGATCCCTACCTCATTTCCAATGCTGTACTTCACCTCTAACCAAAATATGTGTTAGCTAGGGAAAGGCATGAAATTCTATGATAGGATTATAATGCCTTAATCCAAGGAGGCTGTATAGAGACTAATAATTCAAATTGACAGTTTTACTCTCCTTTAAGTAAATACTATCTTCAAGTACACCTTATTACACCATAGTAAAATTCTGGTTGAGTGAAATGTATGTCTTTCTTTTCTAAAGTAGAAACAGAGCTATTATGAATATGGACATGGGAAGGTTAATGGCCTGACACCTCACTTTAAGAGGACATAAATAATTTTAGGACATATAATTAATTTTGTTAAAATTGTCTGTCTCTTTCATTAACCTCTGGGACACATGTAATTCTAATACTTGAAGTCCGTTGATATCAACAATTTTTAAGGTAATACTCCAGTCTCTTTTTTGGGGTAAAAAAATACTTTAATCCTACATTGTTCTCTGCTTTAAGGCCTGTTTCATGAGGATAGCCTCTGGGGTGGAAAGTGGAGAATGATATATGATTATATGCTCAGTGGGTTTTGGGGAACTTCTCTTTCTTCTATCTTCCCTTTTTTCCTTTTGGTCACTGAATGCACAATGGTATTTTATGGTCTCTGAAGCTATCAAACACTGTGCACTCTACAAGTCTCTGATACTAAAGTCTGATGAGAGTGTAACTTGTGATGTGTTTTATATATTTATGAAATGGATGGATGGATGAAGTGTTAATCCATAGTCAGTATCATCAGGTCCAAAAGTTCAAGTTAAGACTTCCTGAAATTTACAACCCAAATCATATATGCATTCTCATTCATTCACTTCATCAATATTTATTAAGCATCCACTACATTTCAGGCACTATGATCAGTTTTAAGAAAAAAAAGAGTTCATTTGGATGAACTCCAGGCTTGGGGCTTTGGGATAATGATAAGCAAGATTTTTAAATACTATCTTCAAAGAGTTATAACTGAGATGTGCACTAAATATCCTTGTAGCACCAGAGGAAAAGGGACTAATTCTCTCCTGGGGAAGTTGGGAAGCCCTTAGTGAGAAGGTGACATTTAAACAGGGAAGGTACTTAAAATACAGTTGTTAGAAAAGATTAATTTCAGCTAAAGGCAGAAGATACACTTCTGCTATATATGGGACAATGTTTCCCAAAGAGTTCTTTGCCTTCAATGTATAAAATTTCTAAGAATTCTTAAAAATATCAGAACTGCAATAGAAGCTAAACTTAGTTACTGAAAGGGCTGACAGTGCTGCAGTGACCTGCATCTGCTCCAGTGAAATATCCAGAGGTTTTAGAAGACATATTTTATTTGATATATTTCCTGTCTGATTTGAAAGTATAATACGGTATATCACACTTGTATCATTTTAAGATTAAAAACAATGTACCATATTGTTTGTATTCTTTTAATTTTACCATTGCCTCCTGAAAAAAATAGATTTTAAAATTAACATCCGACTTAGTTTGTTTACCTACTAAACCATCTGGTGGCTACTTTACCGTCTGGTGGCTCAGAAGGTAAAGCATCTGCCTGCAATGCTGGAGACTCCGGTTTGATTCCTGGGTCGGGAAGATCCCCTGGAGAAAGAAATGGCAATCCACTCCAGCACTCTTGCCTGGAAAATCCCATGGACCGAGGAGCCTGATAGGCTACAGTCCATGGGGTCGCAAAGAGTCGGACAGGACTGAGCAACTTCACTTTCTAGTTTGTTTAAGCGTCTGTAACAGAATACCATAAACTAGGTAGCTTCTAAATAACAAAAGTTTATTTCTCATAGTTCTAGAGGCTGGGGAGTCCACAGGCAAAATACTGGCAGATTTGGTGTCTGGTCAGGATTTGCTTTCTTGTTGACAGACAGCTGTCTTTTTGCTAACCTCATGTGGCAGAAAAGGACAGGGAGCTCTCTGGAGCCTCCTGATCCCATTCCTATAGGGTCACTCTCAAGACCTAATTACTTCTGGAAGTCTCCACCTCCGAAAACCATCAAAATGGAGATTAGGATTCAACATATAAAAGGTGGGGAGACACAAACATGCAGTCTGTAGTAACATCTATCTAGGGCTTCTTTATCTTAGCACTATTAACATTTTATGCCAGTAATTTTTGTTGTGTTGAGGTTACTTTGTATGTTGAGAATGTCTGGCAGCATCTCTGGCCTTTACTTTCCAGATGCCAGTAGAACCCCCTAGCTGTGACAAGCAAAATTGTCATGACATTATTAAATGTTCCCGGGGGGCAAAGTCACATCAGTTGAGAACTACTGATTTAATTCCAATGTTTTTAAGCACTATTTTTCACTTTTAAAAATCAGATACTGTCCTAGAATCATTCTTGTCCTTTAGCTCAATATGACTATTACTATCATTAATAATTTGTGTCTGGACTGTTATTTCTAAGGAGAGAGAAGTGCTTTTCCTTTTCTTTTATTACATACAAGATTTTCTTAGGTAATTGGGCCTGGATTGGATATATCACCTAGTGATACAGATCACCTTTTTTTCCTCCCTCAGGGAAAAATATACCTGAGATGATTTGAAACAGAAGCATAGAAAAGCACAGACCCAAGATATACTGCTACCCCTGCCTATCCGGGGTCGTGTCTTGTGTATATGTTTTCACAGCACAACAGAATACAGCCAGAAATTCCTTTGTGAGAATATAGGTTCTAATATGTTCCTCTGGCTGGCCAGAGGTGGGGAGAGGGGGCTGTAAAACACTAAGAAATTGGTTGGGAGGAAGCACGGATCCTCCTTCAACCTGAACTAGCTGTGAGTGCCTGCCACTCTCATCTAATAGAGCTAGCAAATCACGAGAAAATGGAAAAGCTAGTTATTGTTCAGAGGATTCTCTGAGATGCTTCCCAATTTAAAACTAGGGGCAGGCAGGCCAGGATATAATACTAAGAACAGAAATAAAGCCACATATTCACCACTTCAGTGCTACTTCCTGATATGAGGGGAAAAAATCTCTTTGCTTACCCTCTGCACTCCTGAGGTTTCTTTATTAAATGTCAAAAGTTTCATTGAACATCACAGAAATGGAGTTTCTCATTTTCCGAGCAAATGAGAAAATGTTGACTAAAAGGTAAATGAACAATGATGCTTTAAAGAAAACCAACTTCAGAAATCATGTTATAAAATTCAGGATACTCAAACACAGAAAGAATCATTCTAAAGTCTGCCTCATTTTTTCTAGTTTAGTATTTTATATATGTGAGAATACTTGGAAAACATTTTAAACTAGTTCTCTTCTTAAAGAGGAATGTTTGGAAGTTGAAAAACTTAGCTAATTAAAATGTACAGTATTCCAATTGCTAAGGAATGCTAGCTCGAAATTCTACTATAGAATCTCCTCTTCTAGCACCTATGAAACATAGCTCTGCTGGGTTGCTGGGTCAAAGAAGCGGCACAAATGTTTTTTGTTTTTCTAATTTAAGACATTGAAAAGTTAAAACAATATATATCCAGTATAAGTGATAAGAGAATGAGTGGAGAGATAATTTTTTATAAAAATCTCAACACTGAAATAAATATCGGTATAAGAATTCTCTGAAGACTAGCAGAAAAGGTTTTCTACAGCTAAAGATACAAAGAAGGAATCACAATGAGATGGATAGAAGGAGCAGGGATGTGAAATAGTTAAGACCCACACCCTGGGTGGGTGACACAAAAACAGGAAGATAATTACAGCTGCCAAAGTGCTGGAGAAGACTCTTGAGAGTCCTTTGGGCAGCAAAGATATCAAACCAGTTAATCCGAAAAGAAATCAACTCTGAATATTAATTGTAAGGACTGATGCTGAAGCTGAAGCTCCAATATTTTGGTCATGTGATGCAAAGAGCTAATTCATTGGAAAAGACTCTGAAGCTGGGACAGATTGAAGGCAAGAGGAGAAGGGGATGACAGAGGATGAGATGGTTGGATGGCATCACTGACTCAATGGACATGAGTCTGAGTAAACTCTGGGAGATAGTGAAGGACAGGGAAGCCTGGGGTGCTGCAGTTCATGGGGTCACAGAAGAGTTGGACACAACTTGACGACTGAATAACAACAATATAAGTGCTCCCCAAGTAGCGAGGGATCTGAGCCTCCTATTGGGCTCCCCAGACTTGGAGTCCAGCACCAGGAAAATGATCTCCTAAAAGGTCTGACTTTGAAGGGCAGCAGGACTTGTGTATTGGAGGGTCAGAGGGCTGTAGGAAACAGAGACTCCAGTTCACTTAAAAGGTGTGCAAGATCACACATGCTCTGAGTGCCAGTGCAGAGACAGTGATTTCAAAAGAGCTTGAGTCAGCCCACTTGCTGATTTTGGAGAGCTTCCTGGAGAAGGAGGAGGCAACTGGGACTCACTCTGGAGACACAGATGCTGGCAGAAACTATTTGGGAAGTTGATTGTATGATGAGAGTACTGGTTCTGGCAAGTGCCATTGTGGAATCATCCTTCTAGCCTCTTTGTACTAGGGACTTACCCACCCATCAGAAGCTAGTGTCAGTTATGAGTCCCCTTGGGCTGAGAAGCCAGCTGCACTGGGATCCCATCCTACTCACCAGTAACAGATCTAGTACCCCTAGGATCCCCTAGTTAGCCACACTGGAACCTGGCCTCATGTACCAGTGAATAGGCAGCCAGTGCACCAACCAACTAGGCTGGGGGCCCGTCCTGTATAGAGGCATGCCTACAGAAGTTGTCCCACCACAGTAAAAGGGCCCATTCAGTCTCAGAATGTATACTTAGAGCATAATGGCTGGCGACCAAAGGGCAGTGTGCTTGGGCCCCATAGCATGTCTCCTACTGAGGCCACTTCTCCAAGAATGGGAATTTTAATCTTCCTACCTAAAAGATAAAACTAGCAAAGGGAATTAGGCAAAATTAGGAGACAGAGGAATATATTGCAATAGAAGAAAGAAGATACAACCCAAGGAGAATTAAGTTAAGTGGAGATAAGCAATCTGTCTGATAAAGAGTTCAAGATAACAGTTATACAGATTAACAAGGAATTAGAAAATACAAAGAACCAAACAAGTCTGAAGAATACAACATATAAAATGTACTAGGAAGAATCAGCAGTAGATGAGATAATACAGAGGAATGGATCAGTAAACTGGAAGACAGAATAGTGGAAATAAATCAAGTTGAACAGAAAAAAAAAAAAGAAAAAAAATGAGACTAACAACAGATTTTGAGACAATACTGAGCTTACTAACATTCAGTTCAGTTCACTCACTCAGTTGTGTCTGACTCTTTGCCACCCCACAAATCGCAGCACGCCAGGCCTCCCTGTCCATCACCAACTCCTGGAGTTCACTCAGACTCACGTCCATTGAGTCAGTGATGCCATCCAGCCATCTCATCCTCTGTCATCCCCTTCTCCTCCTGCCCCCAATCCCTCCCAGCATCAGAGTCTTTTCCAATGAGTCAACTCTTCACATAAGCTGGCCAAAGTACTGGAGCTTCAGCTTCAGCATCATCCTTCCAAAGAAATCCCAGGGCTAATCTCCTTCAGAATGGACGAGTTGGATCTCTTTGCAGTCCAAGGGACTCTCAAGAGTCTTTTCCAACACCACAGTTCATAAGCATCAATTCTTTGGCGCTCAGCCTTCTTAACAGTCCAACTCTCACATCCATACATGACCACAGGAAAATCCATAGCCTTGACTAGACGGACCTTTGTTGGCAAAGTAACGTCTCTGCTTTTGAATATGCTATCTAGGTTGATCATAACTTTCCTTCCAAGGAGTAAGTGTCTTTTAATTTCATGTCTGCAGTCACCATCTGCAGTGATTTTGGAGCCCCCCAAAATAAAGTCTGGCACTGTTTCCACTGTTTCCCCATCTATTTCCCATGAAGTGATGGGATCAGATGCCATGATCTTCGTTTCTGAATGTTGAGCTTTAAGCCAACTTATTCACCTTCCTCTTTCACTTAAATCAAGAGGCTTTTTAGTTCCTCTTCACTTTCTGCCATAAGGGTGGTGTCATCTGCATATCTGAGGTTATTGATATTTCTCCCGGCATTCTTGATTCCAGCTTGTCCTTCTTCCAGCTCAGCGTTTCCCATGATGTACTCTGCATATACGTTAAATAAGCAGGGTGACAATATACAGCCTTAACGTACTCCTTTCCCTACTTGGAAACAGTGTGTTGTTCCATGTCCAGTTCTAACTGTTGCTTCCTGACTTGCATACAGGTTTCTCAAGAGGCAGATCAGGTGGTCTGGTATTCCCATCTCTTTCAGAAATTTCCACACTTTGTGGTGATCCTCAAATTCAAAGGCTTTGGCACAGTCAATAAAGCAGAAATAGATGTTTTTCTGGAACTCTCTTGCTTTTTCAATGATCCAATGGATTTTGGAAATTTGATCCCTGGTTCCTTTGCCTCTTCTAAATCCAGCTTGAACATCTGGAAGTTCCTGGTTCACATATTGTTGAAGCCTGGTTTGGAGAATTTTGAGCATTACTTTATAAGTGTGTGAGATGAGTGCAATTGTGCAGTAGTTTGAGCATTCTCTGACATTGCCTTTCACAGGGATTGGAATGAAAATGGACCTTTTCCAGTCCTGTAGTCACTGCTGAGTTTTCCAAATTTGCTGTCATATTGAGTGCAGCACTTTTACAACATCATCCTCTAGGATTTGAAATAGATAAACTGGAGTTCCATCACGTCCACTAGCTTTGTTCGTAGTGATGTTTCCTAGGCCCACCTGACTTCACATTCCAGGATTTCTGGCTCTAGGTGAGTGATCACATCATCGTGATTATCTGGGTCATGAAGATCTTTTTTGTATAGTTCTTCTGTGTATTCTTGCCAACTCTTCTTAATATCTTCTGCCTCTGGTAAGTCCATACAATTTCTGTCCTTTATCGAGCCCATCTTTGCATGAAATGTTCCCTTGGTATCTCTAATTTTCTTGAAGAGATCTCTAGTCTTTCCCATTCTATTGTTTTCTGAGGACGGCTTTCTTATCTCTCCTTGCTATTCTTTGGAATTCTGCATTCAGATGGGTATATCTTTCCTTTTCTCCTTTGCTTTTCACTTCTCTTCTTTTCTCAGGTATTTGTAAAGCCTCCCCAGGCAGCCATTTTGCTTTTTTCATTTCTTTTTCTTAGGGATGGTCTTGATCCCTGTCTCCTGTACAATGTCATGAACCTCCATCCATAGTTCATCAGGTACTCTGTCTATCAGATCTAATCCCTTGAATCTATTTCTTACTCCCACTGTATAATTGTTAGGGATTTGATGTAGGTCATACCTGAATGGTCTAGTGGTTTTCTCTACTTTCTTCAATTTAAGTCTGAATTTGGCAATAAGGAGTTCATGATCCAAGCCACAGTCAGCTCCTGGTTTTTTTTTTTTTTTTTTTTGCTGACTGTATAGAGCTTTTCCACTGTTGGCCACAAAGAATATAATCAATCTGACTTTGGTATTGACCATCCAGTGATGTCCATGTGTAGAGTCTTCTCTTGTGTTGCTTGGAGAGGGTGTTTGCTATAACCAGTGTGTTCTCTTGGCAGAACTCTATTAGCCTTTGCCCTGCTTCATTCTGTACTCCAAGGCCAAATTTGCCTGTTACTCCAGGTGTTTTTTGAATTCCTACTTTTGCATTCCAATTCCCTATAGTGAAAAAGACATCCTTTTTGGGGTGTTAGTTCTAGCAGGTCTTGTATGTCTTCATAGAACAGTTCAACTTCAGCTCCTTCAGCATTACTGGTTGGGGCATAGACTTGGACTACCATGATATTGAATGGTTTGCCTTGGAAATGAACAGAGATCATTCTATCATTTTTGAAATTGCATCCAAGTACTGCATTTTAGACTCTTTTGTTGACTCTGATGGCTACTCCATTTCTTCTAAGGGATTCTTGCCTACAGTAGTAGATATAATGGGCATCTGAATTAAATTCCCCCATTCCAGTCCATTTTAGTTTGCTGATTCCTAAAATGTCAACGTTCACTCTTGCTATCTCTTGTTTGAACACTTCCAATTTGCTTTGATTTGAGGACCTAACATTCCAGGTTCCTATGCAATATTGCTCTTACAGCATCAGACTTTGCTTCTATCATCAGTCACATCCACAACTGAGTGTTGTTTTTGCTTTGGCTCCATCCCTTCATTCTTCCTGGAGTTATTTCTCCACTGATCTCCAGTAGCATATTGGGCACCTACTGACCTGGGGAGTTCATCTTTCAGTGTCTTATCTTTTTGCTTTTTCATACTGTTCATGGGGTTCTCAAGGCAAGAATACTGAAATGGTTTGCCATTCCCTTCTCCAGTGGACCACATTTTGTCAGAACTCTCCACCATGACCCATCCTTCTTGGGTGTCTCTACGTGGCATGGCTAAATAGTTTCTTTGAGTTAGACAAGGCTGTGGTCCATGTGATCAGATTGGTTAGTTTTCTGTGAATTTCAGTCTGTTTGCCCTCTGACAGAGAAGAATAAGAGGCTTATGGAAGCTTCCTGATGGGAGAGACTGACTGAAAGGGGAACTGGAGCTTGTTCTGATGGGCAGGGCCATGCTCAGTAAATCTTTAATCCAATTTTCTTTTGATGTGTGGGGCTGTGTTCCCTTCCTGCTATTTAACTGGGGCCAAAACTATGTGGAGGTAATGAAAATAATGGAGACCTCCTTCAAAAGATCCCATGCATGTACTGCTACACTCACTGCCCTCAAACCCTGCAGCAGGCCACCACTGACCCATGCCTCCGCTGGAGACTCCTGGACACTTCCGGGCAAGTTTGGGTCAGCCTCTTGTGGGCCATGATTTTATCAATTTTATCTTCTGCCTAAACTCTTTTCCCCATTTTTAAACACATTATTGATGCACTCAAAAAAGCAAAATATAACTTAATAACACTTTTTCAAGTGTTCTCAAATTTTCTTTACAAATTGACAAAATCAATTTTCTTTATTTTGTTCAAAGTTTAACATAATTCAAATCATTTCTAAATAACGAGTCAATGTTGAAATAAACTCTAATTTTCACAGTCATCTTGCCAAATGTTAAGATAATTTTAGCTAAATGGGAATAGGATTTTAATTTGGCTCTGAAATGTGGTTCTTCTTAGTATATGAAAGTGAAAACTGATTTGCATCCAAGTCTTTGAGACCTCATGGACTATATACAGTCCATGGAATTCTCCAGGCCAGAATACTGGAGTGGGTGGCCATTCCCTTCTCCAGGGGATCTTTCCAATCTAGGGATCAGACCCACGTCTCCTGCATTGCAGGCTGATTGTTTACGAGCTGAACAAGGAGGAAGCCTGATTCTGCCCTACTCAAGGTATTCACACAAGAATGTGTTGTGAAAAGCCTTTGAACCAGTGAAGTTGCTCAGTTGTGTCCAACTCTTTGCAATCCCATGGACTGTAGCCTACCAGGCTCCTCCATCCATGGAATTTTCCAGGCAAGAATACTGGAGTGGGTTGCATTTCCTTCTCCAGGGGATCTTCCTGACCCAGGGATTGAACCCAGGTCTCCTGCATTGCAGGCAGACACTTTACCATCTGAGCTACCAGGGAAGCCCCAAGTGAAAAGCCTTTACTTGTTCTCAAATTTACAGTTGTGATAAATATGTATATGGGCATGAATATGTAAATCTTCAGAGTGAATGTGCAGTTATTCTTATAGTTGCTTGAAGGCTTACCCATAATCGTGACCAGACAGCAGACCAAGCCATTGCTCTACACGTGTGCCTGCTAAGTAGCTTCAGTCGTGTCCAACTCTGTGCAACCCTAAGGACTGTAGCCTGCCAGGCTCCTCTGTCCATGGGCCTCTCCAGGCAAGAATACTGGAGCGGGCTGCCGTGTCCTCTTCCAAGGGATCTCCTGACCCAGGGATCAAGCCCATGTCTGTCGTGTCCCCTGCATTGACAGGAGGGTTCTGTACCACTAGTGCCACCTGGGAAGCCCCCTTTGCTCCACATCTCGTCACAAATAGCTACAGGAGAAAAAAGCCTAGAGGAAAACCCAGAAGTAACTTTTTTGATGACCTAAAAGGATTATCACCCTAAAGAAAGCTATCCTTCCAAGCGCTGTGACCTCTGAGAATGGTGCATAGACTAAGAAAGTCAAACTTCAAGTTGTCATGATTTGGAAGCCATCTTCCTGCAAATGTTAATGAATCTGCTCTTCTTTGGCTGTGCCTATTGATAACTTTTGTCAATTTCTACCATAGTAATAGTCAGTTAATGTGCAAATAATAAAACCATTTGGAATGTATTTGTGTATTTACCAAGAAAATTTATTTAGATTTTTAAAAGGAACTAAGTACATATTTTTATTTTCCATCGAAATGGTAAGAAACATGCTTTATTCTATCATTAAAAATTTGTGAGATTTTTCCTCTTTTTAACATTTAGAACTTTTTCTTATTTCTTGAAGCAAATTATTATTGTATTATTTTTCAATTTTTATGATCAGATAAGGTGGGTCAACTCCCAGGGCTATCACTTAACAAGCTGTGTAACCTTGGGCATACTACTCTAAACCTCAGTTTCCTCATCCATAAAACAGAATGATAATATCATCAATTTCACAAATTGTTACAAGTTTAAATGGCACATTATAAGTGTTCAGTCAATGTTAACTATCAAAATTATGCTATTTTATTATTATTATTGCAATAATAAAATCAATGGAAATACTACTAATCTCATTTGTTCAAAAAATCCTTTAGCTTCATTCTAAAGTCTTACAGTAATTCTGAGCGGGAGGTTGTTGTGTTTTATACAGACAAGCTTAAATAAATAACTTCTTTTTTTATTTGTTAAACTTGTTACTACTTAGAAAAAATATTTGATTAATACAAGCGTTCAAATTGAGACATGAACCACACACAAATCAATGAAATCGTTATGAAGGTTGGGAAATCACTAAATTGTTAGAATATATTATGCAAACAACTCAAAAATTGAGCAAATAAACACTGGAAATATCCTCAGGGATTTTATTTTATCTAGGAAACTAATTGTTTTTCTGCTTCCTATTTTCATGACAATCCTCTAAAAACTGTCATAAATGTAACTGGAAAATAAATCAATATCACAAAATAGAGCAATTCAAAATGCACAGAAATAGTTACAAAAGCAAGTCTACAGTTCCCTAGATTTATTTCTTTAAGTCTTTTTGAACTCTTGAAACTTTCTCAATCTTATATGTTATACCATGATATTTAG
Organism: Bos javanicus; assembly: GCF_032452875.1. NCBI lineage: Eukaryota > Metazoa > Chordata > Mammalia > Artiodactyla > Bovidae > Bos > Bos javanicus. The sequence continues at coordinate 85,656,468 of NC_083874.1, read as the reverse complement.
CATCTGTTTTTCTAACACAACTATTTCAACTATATCATATCATCTGAATCCAAATATTTTCTCTTTTGTCTTAATGTAACAAAGGGAAAACCTTTTAAGAGAAAAGTAGAAATTGTAGATTATGATAAAATACACACACAATGAAAAAATGGCAGTCATGTATTAACCAGCATCATCTTCGTGAACATGACATACATTAGAAAAATAGTTCTCAAAGTAGCATCACACACATAAAATTCGCCCAAGGTGGTTTTAGGCATTAATCCCCAGCATATGCATCAGATCTCCAAAATCAAATCTCTGGAACTAAAACTTGAGAATCCGCAAGCAGGTGATAACAAGGGCCCAAGGGGATTTTTATGAACATGAAAACTGAGAACTATTGAACAACTTGAAAGTGAAAGTGAAGTCGCTCAGTTGTGTCCGACTCTTTGCGACCCTGTGGACTGCAGCCCACCAGGCTCCTCTGTCCATGGGATTCTCCAGGCAAGAGTACTGGAGTGGGTTGTCATTTTCTCCTCCAGGGGATAACACTGTATAATAATGTCCAATACACCTATATAGCACTAAGTATTGCCAGACAGGCAGGCTCCCATGCAAATACCAATCAACACATATGTACCAACCTTGTGGAAACATGCCTTTAAGCCTTGCCTTGTAATATGGTCTTGTTAAAAATATTTTATACCTGTTATTTCTTAACAGTTTCTAAAACATGTTTACTTACATTATCTCCTTGGATGCCCCAAACAATTCTTTGACATGAAACTAAACAAATTATCATTGTCACTTGCAAAAGGAGAAACTAATACTTATCTTACTTTATCCTAGACACCAAAGATGAAGTGGTGTGGGGCAGGGATTGATGTGAAATTTGGAGGGGTGAGGACAAAACCCACATCTTTTAGCTTTCAGTTTAATGTTTCTCTGTGTTTCCACTATATTGACTCATTAGAAGGCAAGAATTTCCTTAGTATTCATTTGAACAAAACTGTTTGTCTAGAAAGAATATGATAAACACACATATGGTAAAAATGTAACACACTGATAGCAAGTCAAGAGGTGACTTGCAATAATAATGGTTACAGTGTTGCAAATTTATAAGCATTTTATAATGTTATAAAATCCATAAACATTTACCAGTGGTTTCAAAACAAAGCTTTTATCTTCACTACTCTCTTCATGCTGGGGAAAAAAAGGGTTAAAATCCACTACTTAAATTGCAGTACTACCTACAATTAAAATTATTTTATGTGTAAAGATTAGTTTGTTATAGTAGGTATATAATTTTATAATTCTAATCTCTTTCTCACAGCATTATAATTTTTAATATTGTACTTTATATAGAGGAAAATAAAATCCTAGCCACATATAGCTGAATCAACTCATCCATTCAACAAAATTTTATTGAGTGCCCAAAATGCATAAGGACCTATGTGAGCTGCCAGGAATGCAGAGATGAAGTCAGTCTCTTGATTAGCATTTAGTTTCTCTTGTTTAGGATTATATTGACTTCTAACTTAACAGGTTATTTTTAGAGTAGAGATATTTGAAGTGAAGTTAAGTACTTTTCACATTGACATGTATTCTGTTTCAAAGCTTCTAAGTCTGTAGTTGATTCCTGAATCACTTACAATAGGAATATAAAATTGCTTGGGAATGACTACTTCTCCAGCACATTTGTAAATTAAATTAATTTATTTCAATGTAAAAGTAAGATTGACCTGGAACTTGCCATATTTACATGTTTAAAACTATCTTGTTATAATGACTTGCATTAATTACTTTGCCTAGGCAAGTTACCTTCTCCAATTAAATGCTTTCCAGTGCCTTATTAGCTGTTTCAATGTCACACTAAACTAAATTATTTAAAGAAAGTTGTATTATAAATAAATCCTTGTCTTTGTGGGTTCCTGTGTTTCTATCTGCTCCATAGATATCTCAAGTATATCTAATACACAAATATTTCTTCAACCATATTCACTGACAAATCTTCAGTCTCAATGAGGATGTATAGTATACACAATTGTTTTGTTATTGATTATATTAATGGCTGCCTGAAAAATTATGAATGGCCATCCCCAAGAAAAAGAAATGCAAAAAGGCAAAATGGTTGTCTGAGGAGGACTTACAAATAGCTGTGAAAAGAAGATAAGTGAAAAGACAAAGGAGAAAAGGAAAAAAATATATCCATCTGAATACAGAGTTCCAAAGAATAGCAAGGAGAGATAAGAAAGTCTTCCTCAGTGATCAATGCAAAGAAATAGAGGAAAACAATAGAATGGGAAAGACTAGAGATCTCTTCAAGAAAATTAGAGATACTAAGGATATGTTTTATGCAAAGATAGGCACAATAAAGGATAGAAATGGTAGGGACCTAACAGAAGCAGAAGATATTAAGAAGATGTGGTGAGAATACACAGAAGAACTATACAAAAAGATCTTCATGACCCAGATAACCACAACGGTGTGACCACTCACCTAGAGCCAGTCATTCTGGAGTGCAAAGTCAAGTGGGCCTTAGAAAGCATCACTATGAACAACGCTAGTGGAGGTGATGGAATTCCAGCTTAGATATTTCAAATCCAAAAGATGATGCTGTGAAAGTGCTGCACTCTATATGTGAGCAAATTTGGAAAACTCAGCAGTGGCCACAGGACTGGAAAATGTCAGTTTTCATTCCAATCCCAAAGAAGGGCAATGCTAAAGAAGGTTCAAACTACTGCACAATTGCACTCATCTCACATGCCAGCAAAGTAATGCTCAAAATTCTACAAGCTAGACCTCAACAATACGTGAACTGAGAACTTTTAGATGTTCAAGCTGGATTTAGAAAAGGCAGAAGAACCAGAGATCAAATTCCCAACATCCATTGGATCATCAAAGAAGCAAGGAAATTTCAGAAAAAAATCTGCTTTATTGACTACGTCAAAGCGTTTGACTGTCTGGATCACAACAAATTGTGCAAAATTCTTAAAGAGACGGGAATACCAGACCACCTTACCTGCCTCCTGAGAAATCTGTAGCAGGTCAAGAAGCAATACATAGAACCAGACATTGAACAACAGACTGGTTCCAAATAGGGAAAGGAGTGCATCAAGGCTGTATATTGTCACCTTGCTTAATTAACTTATATGCAAGAATACACCATGCGAAAGGCCAGACTGAATGAAGCACAAACTGGAATCAAAATTGCAGGGAGAAATATCAATAATCTCAGATATGCAGATGACACCACCCTAATGACAGAAAACAAAGAGGAACTAAAGAGCCTCTTGAGGAAAGTGAAAGAGGAGAGTGAAAAAGCTGGCTTAAAATTCAACATTCAGAAAACTATTATCATGGCAAACTTCATGGCAAATAGTAGGGGAAACAATGGAAACAGTAAGAGACTTTATTTTCTTGGCCTCCAAAATCACTGCAGATGGTGACTGCAACCATGAAATTAAAAGATGCTTGCTTCTTGGAAGAAAACTATGACCAATCTAGACAGCATATTAAAAAGCAGTTCAGTTCAGTTCAGTTCAGTCACTCAGTTGTGTCCAACTCTTTGCGACCCCATGGACCACACAGCATGCCAGGCCTCCCTGTCCAACACCAACTCCTGGAGTCCACCCAAACCCATGTCCATTGAGTCGCTGATGCCATCCAACCATCTCATCCTCTGTCATCCCTTTTTCCTCCTGCCTTCAATCTTTCCCAGCATCAGAATCTTTTCGAATGAGTCAGCTCTTCACTTCAGGTGGCCAAAGTATTGGAGTTTCAGCTTCAACATCAGTCAGAGACACTACTTTATCAACAAAGGTCCATCTAGTCAAAGTCATGGTTTTTCCAGTAGTCATGTATGGATGTGAGAGTTGGATCATAAAGAAAGCTGAGCACTGAAGAATTGATGCTTTTGAACTGTAGTGTTGGAAAAGACTCTTGAGAATCCCTTGGACTGCAAGGAGATCCAACCAGTCCATCCTAAAGGAGATCAGTCCTGGGTGTTCATTGGAAGGACTGATGATGAAGCTGAAGCTCCAATACTTTGGCCACCTGATGGGAAGAGCTGACTCATTGGAAAAGACCCTGATGGTGGGAAAGATTGAAGGCAGGAGGAGGAGTGGCTGACGGCGGATGAGATGGTTGGATGGCATTACTGACTCAATGCAAATGAGATTGAGCAAGCTCTGGGAGTTGGTGATGGACAGGGAAGCCTGACATGCTGTAGTCCAGGGGGTCATAAAGAGTCAGACATGACTGAGTGACTGAACTGATATTAATGAGAAACCAACTAGGAGACAGAAATCTTACAATAATTTGGACAGGGAAAGTTTAACATAAAGAATTACTAACCATAGCATAGAATTAGAGTAACAGAGGATTGGCTAGAAAGGAATACAGATAATTCTAAATAACATAATAGCAGGCGATGTAGAGTACAGATACTAATCCTATGGCTGAGACAGAGTTCCCAACCAAAAGCCTGATCATTTGTAAGGACTGAGATCCATAACTCATTGGCAAGTAAATAGCTGTGAGTCTGGGTAGTGAAGGCATTCACTAAAGCTACAAACTGCCTGAGTCAGTGCTGGCGTAAGCTGTTCAGAGGAGGCACCAGTCTACCTGACTGTTCACCAGGTGTTATAGAAGCCTAGCACTACAGAACCTGGCAGTGTTGCAAGAGTTTGACACTGCAGAAATCATATGCACTCCAATATCATGCCTATAGCAATTTACCTGATTCTAAAATAGAAATCCCTTTGTTTTCCAGTGACCCTCCAGTGTACTCTATTGAGGAAGCATTGCTTCATGACAGCTGACAAAGGAGATAGTTTACAGGGCCCAGGTCTAGGATCACAGAGTCCAATATGGATAGGAATTTGGAGCTGAGAAACTAAATTCATAAATTGTACACTGGTATATGTAGTATAATTTTGCAAACTTCTGAGTTAATTTTAGTGTTTTGTGAAGCTGTTTTCTAAAGTAAATTAATGGGCAGCATCTATTAAGAAAGGTGAGAGAAATAAAGAATGTAGTAGAATGTAAATGTCCATTTATAAAGTTATGAGAGACTAGTAGAAAATATTGGGTGATATCTGGCAAGAGCTCAAAAACATATCAAAAGCAGTGATACATATCAGTGAAATATTACTATGAACATATTTTAAATGCAGTGTTGAATAGGCCGGGAAAATCATGGATGACTAGCACCCCTCCCCCGACACATTCATGCATACATATGTATTTTAACTTTAATGTTAATGAAATTTTAAAACTGAATTTCATGTGTGAATGCATATCTATAGTAAGATGTTGAATCAAACTATCATTACACATGGTAAATTAACCTCAGAGAGCCATTGAAACTTGTGGAATAGTACATGATAGCAGCAAATTGTCATTTAGTATCATCAATGATGTTTGGTCTTTTCCAGATGTTTACATCCATTCAAGTGTAAAAGTGAAATACTTTCATAGTTGACTAATTTTTCCCTCTTTCTCATCCATTTTTTATATTTATTTATTTTTAAAATGTTTATTGGGGTGTAATTGATATACGATGTTGTGCCACTTTCAGGGGTACAGAAAAGTGAATCTGTTGTACAAACCTATATCCACTCTTCTTAAGAGTTTTTTCCCATATAGGCGACTACAGAGTATTGAGTAGAATTCCTATGCGGTACGGTATATGCTTGTTAGTTATTAATTTTAAATATAGTAGTGCGCATGTGTCAACTCCAATCTTCCAATTTTTCCCTCTCCCCTTTAGCCTCGGGAACCTTAAGTTTATTTTCTATATATTTTATAGATAAGTTCATTTGAAGCCCTTTTTGAGGTTCCACATAAACAATATCATATTGTCATTCTCTTTCTAACCTACTTCACTCAGTATGAGAATCTGTAGGTCCCAATCATGTTGCTGCAAATGGCATTATTTAGTTCTCTTTTATGGCTGAATAATATTCTACTGCATATATGTACCACATTCTTTATCGTTTAACTTTATGGCAGTAGAATCTGTGTTAATAAGTCCTTGAATACATGATTTAAAGTAACTTTGAAAGATAGCATTCTCCAAAGTTACTTATCACTTGACAAACAAAAAATTCCAAGAAAAATAGTTATGCAAATTTCTGTATAGGGGTCTTAATCCTCATAAATAATATATAGTAAATAAAGTGCTACATTCATAATTCCATTTATGCTTTCAATTTAACTGTGCTTACAGAAGTCCTAAAAAAGACTGCATTTCCTAACCTCCTGAAGTCCACTCTGCTGTATTTAACACTGGAGAAAACAAATTTTTTTAAAGATAAAGCACAAATTAGCACCTTATCAAGCTTTCACTATGTTCTACTATAATTCTATGAAATACCTTGTGATTGCAGATTCTTTTTATCAACTCTATCTCAATGTTAACCCCAAATTTAAAATCTCTCTTCTAGGTTAAAATACAGTCATTCCTAAGAACAAGAGTGCTGTTCTACTACTACTCTCTGTGTGGCCTGGATCATACTTAATCCCTGTAAACACTTTACTGTCCTTACCTAGATGACGGAGGTAATAACTCCTTCATAGTGTCATTATCAGTGTTAACTGAGGCAATATATTCAATACATCTAAGAATCTTAGTCCTAAGTGCTTCACATACATTTAATGCTTATTATATAACTACTATGATAATGAGGCTGAAAATACACAGTTAAATGGGAATTTGGAATTTAGAAAAAAATTATCGCACTTACTAAAAGCAAACATCTTATCATATTGGCACCAAGGATTAAGAGGATTCATGTTGATAAATATTTCTCAAACTCATTATTGGAAGGAATGATACCAGTCACACTGATATTATTTGTTCATTTTATTTTAAATTCAGTTGATCATTCAGGACTTAGAAGTGAGAATATGGATGTGATACATAGTAATTTTCTATCCCCACATCCAATTTTAAAATATTTTTCATGAAAGGAAAAATAAGATGAAGCAAAATGTTCATAAGAGGAACTAGATTGGCCATAAAAAACTTAATCTGTATCATACTTACTTCTTAAAGAGAGAACTTAAAAACTTCAAAAAGTAATATTCTAAAGTTGAGTAAGATCTTCAATTAAAATCTTTCAGAGGAAGAACTATATGCATGAGCTCTCTTATACTTAATGTGTTGAAATCAAAGATAATGAAAAGATATATGTGGGAGTATAATCACTTTAAGCCAACCTGGTAATACAAAACATTTATAATCAGATGAATTATAGGGTGAAGATTCCCTTTATGATATTTTTCACCATAGGAACTCATCAACTAAGTCTTTTCTTATGCTATTTAAACTTTGATAAATATTTAAATCGGTCTGTCATCTTTATACTGATGCATAACTGATTTATAATATTGTAGTTTTAGGTGTATAACAGAGTTATTCAACAGTTTTATATATTACAAATGATCGCCATGATAAGGCTGGCTACCACCTGTCACCATCCAAATTTATTATAATATTATTGACTACATTCCTATATGGTACTTTTTAGCCATATGGCTTCTTGAAATATTTTGTGACTTTGAAGTTTGTACCTCTTTATCTTCCTCACCTACTTTATTCATCCCACCACACCATTCTCCTCTGGAAACCGCAAGTTTTTTTCTTTGTATCTGTGAGTCTGTTTATACTCTGTTCAGTTTGTTCATTTGTATTTTTAGATACCAAATATCAGTGAAATTATATAGTATATGTGTTTCTCACTTTGACTTGTTTCACTTAGCAAAATACCCTCTATGTCCATCCATGTTGTAGCAATGGCAAGATATCATGAATTTTATCTGCGTAATATTCTGTTGCACATATATACCACATCTTCTTGATCCTAGTAATGGACATTTAGGTTGCTTCTGTAGCCTAGTTATTGTAAATAATGCTGCAGTGAACACTGGGGTGCATACATCTTTTCAAATTAATGGTTTTATTTTCCTCAGAAAAATACTCAGAAGTGGAAGCTGAATTGAATGGTAGTTCTAATTTTAATTTTTTCAGAAACCTTCTTATTGCTTTCCATACTGGCTGTATCAATTTACATTCCCCCATCAACAGTGCACAAGAGTTCCCTTTTCTCAACATCCTTACCATCACGTTATTTGTTATCTTTCTGATAATAGCCAGTGTGACAGATGAGACATGATATCTCATTGTGATCTTTTTCCCTCTTGATCAGTGATGTCAAGCATATTTTGTTTGTCTGTTAACCTGTTTGTATATCTTCTTTTTAAAAATGTCTGTTCCAGTTATCTTCCCATCTTTTATGACTCAATTGCTATTGTTTTTATTGTTGTTCTGAGTTGTGAGGGTTTTTTTTTTAATGTTTTCAATATTAATCCTTTATAAAATGAATCATTTTCCATTTGGTAGGCAACTTTTTCATTTCGTTAAAAGTTTCCTTCGCTGTGCAAAAACTTTTTAGTTTGATGTAGTCCCATTTGTTTCTTTTTGCGATCTTTTTTCTTGCATGAGGAGATATATCAAAAAAATTGCTAAGACTGATGTCAAAAGGCATACTGTTTTCCTCTAGGAGTTTTATGATTTCAGTTCTTTCATATGATTCTCTAATCCATTCCAAGTTTATTGTATATGATATGAGAAAATAGTCCAATCTGATACTTTAGATGTAGCTGTCTGCTTTTCCCAACATTTTGAAGAAGACAATTTTTACCCATTGTACATTATAAAATCTTATGTGTAGATTAGTTGATGATATAAATATGAGTTTTATTTCTGGGGTCTCAAGTCTGTTCCATTGATTTGTGTGTCTATTTTGTATCAGTACCATAGTGTTTTGATTAATGTAACTTTTTAGTACAGTTTTAAATCAAGTATGATACTTCCAACTTTGTCCTGCCTCAAAATTGTTTTGGCCATTCAGAATTTTTTGTGTTGCCATACAAATTTTAGAATTATTTGTTGTAACTCTGTGATACATGCCACTGGAATTTTGATAGGGATTGCATTGAATCTGTAGATTGTCATGGGTAGTATGGTCATTTTAACAATATTAATTCTTCTAATCCAGAATCATAGTATATCTTTCCATTTGTTTGTGTTATATTCAATTTCTTTTACCAGGGCTTATAATTTTCTGAGTATAACTCTTTTATCTTTTGGGTCAGATTTATTCCTAGGTATTTTATTCTTTATGATGCAAATGTAAATGCATTTTCCTTAATTTCTCTTTATGATAGTACATTTGTACTGTACAAAAACATAAAAGATTTCTGTACATTAATTTTAGTTCTAACAACTTTGTTAAATTCATTTATTAGTTCTAACAGTCTTTGCGTGGCATCTTAAGGTTTTTCTATATATATAGTATCATGGTGGCTCAGCTGGTAAAGAATCGCCTGCAATGTGGGAGACCCTGCTTTGATCCCTGGGTTGGGAAGATCCCCTGGAGAAGGGAAAGTCTACCCACTTCAGAATTCTGGCCTGGAGAATTCTACGGAGTGTATAGTCCCTGGGGTCACAAAGGGTCGGACATGACTGAGCAACTTTCACTTTCATCTACAAGCAGTGACAGTTTTACTACTTGCTTCCCGATGTGGATTCCTTTTATTTTTTTGTCTGATTACTGTGGCTAGAACTTCCAATACTGTGTTGAATAAAAATGGCAAGAGTAGGCATTCTTGTCTTAGTTTTCATCTTAGTGAAAGATTTTCACCATTGAGTATGATGTTGGCTGTAAGTATGTCATATATAGTATGTTGAGATACGTTCCCTTTATACCCACTTTGTTGAGAGTTTTTATTATAAATGCCTGTTGAATTTTGTCTTCTTTTTTAAGCACAAGTTTTCCTAAGAATGGGATGACAGAAAAGAGGTCTTAGATTGTGGTCATTTAGTCCTGATTAGAAGGCCCTTGAACTCTTTGCAGAGGTTACGTTTTTGCTAGTTTTTCTGGAAGCAGGCACAACAACGACATATTCAAATAAATTCACCTTTGCACAAATCAGTTGTTTCCCCACAATTTCACCACGTCTATGCATTTCCCTCTACCTCATCTTCACATAACAGTATACTTTAAGCGGCAACCGTTAAGCCCAACAAAGTATATATAGACTGCACACATGCTCAGACACTTCAGTCGTGTCAGACTCTTTGCGACCCCATGGACTATAGACCACCAGGATCGTATGTCTATGGGATTTACAAAAGTAATTGTGGTTTTGGACTGTTGTCAGGGAACATTTAACAGGAGGATTCCTGCATGCTGTTTTCTATTTCTCAAGGATTCTCTGTTCCTTATCAGTTCCTATTCCATGAACGAGTAGAGCTGCATGCAGTTCTCAGGACTGAGGTCATAGGATGAGACATGCAGTGACTCTTTTCAGCATCAGCGACCTTGTATGTATTAGACTATCCATATTGTGGCTATTGATAAAATTTCATTCTGTGTAATAGTTGAGTAATCATCTTACTAAAGATATATAAGCCTGCATTTCTGCTAATAAAATACCCTTGCTCCATCAGAGCTTGGGTCCCGTCTCTTTCTCTCTCTCTCTCTCTCTGTCTCCCTCCCTCCCTCCCTCCCTCTGGCTCTCTCTTTCACTTTCTTACTCTGGACCAACAGGTTCTTTCACTCTGGACCAACAGGTTCTGGTCCATTAAAGGACCCCAATAGACTGTGAGTTTTAAATCATTATAACTAGGCTCAAATACATCTTTATTAATCAAAATAGGAATCATTACAATCAACACATTTTAGACAATGAGAAATAAGTCTGTTTATTCCAGTAGCATAAAAATCTGTGCTTCAGGATTTGACCAACTCTTGGAAAGCATTTTCTGCCTCCTGCAGGTTGTGGAAGCATATTCCCTGCAAAAAATTTTTGAGATGCTTGAAGAAGTGGTAGTTGGTGAGAAGGTGAATATGACAGATGAAGCAAAACGTCGTCGTCCAATGTGTTCAACGTTTGAAGCGTTGGCTGTGCCATGTGAGGTCAGGTGTTGTCGTGCAGTAAAATTGGACCCTTTCTGTTGACCAATGGTGGCTACAGGAATTGCAGTTTTTGGTGCATCTCATCGATCTGCTGAGCATACTTCATAGATGCAATGGTTTCGCTGGGATTCAGAAAGCTGCAGTGGATCAGATGGGCAGCAGACTACCAAACAGTGACCATGGCCATTTTTGGGTGCAAGTTCAGCTTTGGGAACTGCTTTGGAGCTTCTTCTCAGTCCAACCACACTGAACTGGTCATCTCCAGTTGTCATATATAACCCACTTTTCGTTGCACATCTCAATCCAATCAAGAAATGGTTCACTGTTTTTGAGTAGGATAGAAGAAGACGACATTTCCAAGCATGACTTTTTTTTTTTTTAATTTTCAGTCCGCTCATAAGGCACTCACTTATGAAGTTTTCACCTTTCCAATTTGCTTCAAATGCTGAATGACTCTAAAATGGTCTACCTTGAGTTCTTCAGCAACTGCTCATGTAGTTGTAAAAGGATTAGCTTTGATGATTCCTTTCAACTGGTTATTGTCAAGTTTTGATGGCTGGCCACTGCACTCCTCATCTTCAAGGCTCCGTTTCCTTTGCAAAACTTCCTGAATCAACATACAGTCTTTGAGCACTATATGATATGTTCATTAGCAGTTTCTGGGCCAAATGTATCATTAATGTTGGGAGTATCTTTGCTGCTTTACAACCCATTTTGAACATGAGTAAGAAAATCACTTGAATTTGCTTTTTGTCTAGCATCATTTTCATAGTCTAAAGTAAATATAACAAGCAGCAACTAATAAGCCATTAGAAAAAAAATAAAACAAGAAATGTGCATGAAAGTGATGTATAATATAGCCATATCTATTTAAGCATGTATTCTAATATCAAGTGGCAAATTTCAGCAATGAATTTTGTACCAATCTAATAATTCAATTAAAAAGGCTTATTTTAATATTTTATATAATATATTAAAGAAAATTCTATGATTATTAGATGAACCTTTTTTTTAATGATAGAGATATTAGCAGTAGAAACTCTCGTATGCATTATGATGCATAAATTGGCCTAATAAAAAACATAACTTGCTATTTATATAACAAGTAGACATATTTTTTATATCAGCTAAACATTTTATATCTGTTCATCTCCAAGGCAAACCATTATATATCATGGTAATCCAAGTCTATGCCCCAACCAGTAATGCTGAAGAAGTTGAAGTTGAACAGTTCTATGAAGACCTACAAGATCTTCTAGAACTAACACCCAAAAAAGATGTCCTTTTCATTATAGGGGACTGGAGGCAAAAGTAGGAAGTCAAGAAACACCTGGAGTAACAGGCAAATTTGGCCTAGGAGTATAGAATGAAGCAGGACAAAGGCTAATAGAGTTCCACTGGAGGACGCACGGGTCATAGCAAACATCCTCTTCCAACAACACAAGAGAAAACTCTACACATGGACATCACCAGATGCTCGACACCGAAATCAGATTGATTATATTCTTTGCAGCCAAAGATGAAGAAGTCTATACAGTCAGCAAAAACAAGACTGGGAACTGACTGTGGTGAAGATCATGAACTCCTTATTGCCAAATTCAGACTTAAATTGAAGAAAGTGGAAAAAAAAACTAGACCATTCAGGTATGACCTAAATCAAATCCCGTATGACTATACAGTGGAAGTGAGAAATAGATTTAAGGGACTAGATCTGATAGACAGAATGCCTGATGAACTATGGATGGAGGTTCATGACATTGTACAGGAGACAGGAATCAAGACCATCCCCAAGAAAAACAAATGCAAAAAAGCAAAATGGCTGTCTGAGGAGGCCTTACAAATAGCTGTGAAAAGAAGAGAAGCGAAAAGCAAAAGAGAAAAGGAAAGATACACCGATTTGAATGCAGAACTCCAAAGAATAGCACGGAGAGATAAGAAAGCCTTCCTCAGAGATCAATGCAAAGAAATAGAGGAAAACAACAGAATGGGAAAGACTAGAGATCTCTTCAAGAAAATTAGAGATACCAAGGGAACATTTCATGTACAGATGGGCTCAATAAAGGACAGAAATGGTAGGGACCTAACAGAAGCAAAAGAGATTAAGAAGAGGTGGCAAGAATACACAAAAGAACTGTACGAAAAAGATCTTCACGACCCAGATAATCACGGTGGTATGTTCATTCACCTAGAGCCAGACATTCTGGAATGTGACGTCAAGTGGGCCTTAGGAAGCATCACTATGAACAAAGCTAGTGGAGGTGATGGAATTTCAGTTCAGCTATTTCAAATCCTGAAAGACGAAGCTGTGAAAGAGCTGCACTTAATATGCCAGCAAAATCAGAAAACTCAGCAGTGGCCACAGGACTGGAAAAGGTCAGTTTTCATTCCAGTCCCAAAGAAAGGCAATGCCAAAGAATGCTCAAACTACCACACAGTTGCAGTCATCTCACACGCTAGTAAAGTAATGCTTAAAATTCTCCAAGCCAGGCCTCAGCAATATGTGAACCGTGAACTTCCTGATGTTCAAGCTGGTTTTAGAAAAGGCAGAGGAACCAGAGATCAAATTGCCAACATCCGCTGGATCATAGAAAAAGCAAGAGAGTTCCAGAAAAACATCTATTTCTGCTTTATTTCTAGGTTGGTCATAGATTTCCTTTCAAAGAGCAAGCATCTTCTAATTTTATGGCTGCAGTCACCATCTACAGTGATTTTGAGCTCAGAAAAATAAAGTCTCTCACTGTTTTCACTGATTCTCCATCTATTTGCCATGAAGTGATGGGACTGATGCCATGATCTTAGATTCCTGAATGCTGAGTTTTAAGCCAACTTTTTCACTCATCTCTTTCACTTGCATCAAGAGGCTCTTTAGTTCTGCACTTTCTGCCATAAGGGTAGTGTCATCTGCATATCTGAGGTTATTGATATTTCTCCTGGCAATCTTGATTCCAGCTTGTGCTTCATCCAGTCTGTCATTTCACATGGTGTACTATGCTTATAAGTTAAATAAGCAGAGTGACAATATACAGCCTTGATGTACTCCTTTCCTGATTTGGAACCAGTCTGTTCCATGTCCAATTCTTACTGTTGTTTCTTGACCTGCATACAGATTTCTCAGGAGGCAGGTAAGGTGGTCTGGTATTCCCATCTCTTTCAGAATTTTCCACAGTTTGTTGCGATCCACACAGTCAAAGGCTTTGGCATAGTCAATAAAGCAGAAGTAAATGTTTTTCTGGAACTCTCTTGCTTTTTCGATTGATCCAATGGATGTTGGTAATTTGATCTCTGGTTCCTCTGCTTTTTCTAAATCCAGCTTGAACATCTGGGAGTTCACAGTTCATGTACTGTTGAAACCTGGCTTGGAGAATTTTGAGCATTAGTATGTGAGATGAGTGCAATTGTGAGGTATTTTGAATATTCTTTGGTATTGCCTTTCTTTGGGATTGGAATGAAAACTGACCTTTTCCAGTCCTGTGGCCACTACTGAGTTTTCCAAATGTGCTGGCACATTGAGTGTAGCACTTTCACATCATCTTGAAATATCTAAGCTGGAATTCCATCACCTCCAATAGCTTTGTTCGTAGTGATGCTTCCTAAGGCGCACTTGACTTCACATTCCAGGATGTCTGGCTCTAGCTGAGTGATCACATCATCATGCTTATCTGGGTCGTGAAGATCTTTTTTGTACAGTTCTTCTGTGTATTCTTGCCTTCTCTTCTTAATATCTTCTGCTTCTGTTAGGTCCATACCATTTCTGTCCTTTATTGTGCGCAACTTTGCATGAAATGTTCTCTTGGTATCTCTAATATTCTTGAAGATATCTCTAGTCTTTCCCATTCTATTGTTTTCCTCTATTTGTTTGCATTGATTGCTGAGGAAGGCTTTCTTATTTCTCCTTGCCATTCGTTGGAACTCTGGTTTCAAATGGGTATATATTTCTTTTTCTCCTTTGCCTTTAGCTTCTCTTCTTTTCACAGCAGAGTGATATTGTTTTACATGTTATCAAGTAGATGAAGATCAAGTGAAGTGAAAGTCACTTTGTTGTGTTCAATTTTGTGACTCCATGGAATATACAGTCCATGGAATTCTGCAGGCCAGAATACTAGAGTGGGTAGCTGTTCCCTTCTCCATGGGATCTTCCCAACCCAGGGATCGAACCCAGGTCTTCTGTATTTCAGGCACATTCTGTACCAGCTGAGCCATGAGGGAAGCCCAAGAATATTGGAGTGGGTAGCCTATCCCTGCTCCAGCAGATCTTCCTGACCTAAGAATCGAACTGGGGTCTCCTCCATTGCAAATGCCAAAATACATCATTATTATGATGTTTAAATGGATTATTTGAATTTATATGAAATGAAAAATACATTAAATTAAGCCATAAATTTTATAATAAATATATTTGCATGCAGAAATATATTTTAATATTTTCTCGTAGCAACAGTCTTCCTTGTCTACAAAGCAAATTGAAAATTCCTTTTTGTCTCTTTTTTAATCCATCTAGTGAATAATAATCTTTCATATGTCTTTGTCATGGAAGTATTTTTATATTAAAGAAAATAAGCTAAAATACAAAATTATGTACAGTTTTATATCAAGAAAAATAAAATTACTAGTTAACATATAAATTAGAATTCAAGACTCTATACATCACCTATTTATCTTTGTCTATTAAATATCATATCCTGAAGTCATTTGAGAATTCTTTGTCAATGTAATTTAAAGTGGGGTTTATCTATCTGAATATTCTGAATGCCTCTTCTAATATTTAAAATGTATTCATTTCATTAAATTTACTAGTAAGCAGATATAGTTAGGTATATTGGTATTATAGGTTGAATTTTTTCACCCCCACACCCACCAAAAGTTATATGGAAGTCCTAACTCTGTGTTTCCCAAAGTGCCATCTTATTTGGAAATTGAGTTGTAGATACAGTTAGTTAAGATGAAGTCATTCTCTAGCAGGTAGGGCCTCAACTCTAGCATGACTGGTGAGCTTATAGGAAGGCCATCTGAAGACAGAGACAAAGGAAGAACACTGTGCTACAAGGAAGATAAAGATTGAAATTAAGTGTCTGCAAGACAGGAAACAGGAGACTGCTGGCAATCACTTGACTCTAGAATGATAAAAGACAGAATTCCTCTGCAGGATTCAGAGGGAGGTTATATAGGCCAGTATCTTGATTTTGGACTCAGTTCAATTCAGTCACTCAGTCGTGTCTGACACTTTGCAACCCCATGAACTGCAGCATGTCAAGCTTCCCTGTCCATCACCAACTCCTGGAGCTTGTTCAAACTCATGTCCATTGAGTTGGTTGATGCCATCCAACCATCTCATGCTCTGCCATCCCCTTCTCCTCTTGTCTTCAATCTTTCCCAGCAACAGGGTCTTTTCCAGTGAGTCAGTTCTTTGCATCAAGTGGCCAAAGTATTGAAGTTTCAGCTTCAGCATCAGTCTTTCCAATGAATATTCATGACTGATTTGCTTTAGGATTGACTGGTTTGATCTCCTTGAAGACCAAGGGACTCTCAAGAGTCTTCTCCAACACCACAGTTCAAAAGTGTCAATTCTTTGGCATTCAGCTTTCTTTTGGACTTCTAGAGATAAAAAATTTCTGTTGTGGTAAATTACCCAGGTTTTGTGGGTGCTGTTGTTGTTATGACTAAGCTCAAATATCAATTCTTGAATCTAGATAAAAGTAATTACTTTCTTAATATAATATTTTATAAAGTAATATTATATAATTTGTAGTGAATAATTAATTACTAAATAACTATCACTTGCCTATAATTTCATTGAGTAAAAACAAATAAGATATAATGGACAGAGTGCTCATGCAGAATCAAGAAACTGAGTCTGTGTAATTTGCTCTATTTATTACTTGTAGAAGACCTTTTCTTCTCCCTGGGCTACTGTTTCTCCATTCGCCAAATAAAGACAATACCTCTATGTGTAGTTCTAAAATCAATTTGAATATTAAACAAGGTCATATTTGCCAAATTGGTTGAAAGTTAAAAGCATGTGCTAGCTTAAGAAAACACCTTCATATAGGCTTCTACTCTGCATAAGCATGTTAGTGTTCAGATTTAATTATTCTTGCTTTGGGGCTAAATTCATTAAACATGAGTCAAAACAGATTTAGTACCATTTGTGATCATTTGTACTCCATTAATTGTGGATCCTGCTGATTATTTATATTTTTTTAACTTTCTACTGCTAAGACATTTCTTTCTTAAAAAATGTAAAGAAAAAGCCTCAATTCTTGCTATATATAGCTCGGAATTGTCTCCTTAACTCTGAACCTCAAAATCTGTATATCTCATGGATTTCTCAGAAAAACTTGTCAAAACTGAAATTCATAAACTTTTCTTTCAAATATTCTCTATCCCTCTTAGGTCAGAAAAAGCCTAACTATCCTCCTACCAGATTTTTAGAAACAACTTTCAACTCTGAGCTCTCTCTTTGATTGTTTCTCAAATCTATTTGATTTCCCAGTGGCTAGCACTGTGAATCCCCTCAATATTGCCCCAGTCCATCTGCTTATCTTATCCATCCTGTCAGAATTTTAATTTTGAGCTCATCATATCTTGGCAGTTTTCTCCTACAACCTCCAATAACATTTCTAATCCATCCTCACTTTACCACCAGGGCTCTTTAAACTGCCAGTTTGGCATTTATTGACATTTCTGTTCTTTCAACTTTATTTCTGGTTTCAGGTTTCAGTTCAGTTCAGTCGCTCAGTTGTGTCCAACTCTTTGCAACCCCATGAATTGCAGCACGCCAGGCCTCCCTGTCCATCACCAACTCCCGGAGTCCACACAAACTTATGTCCATTGAGTCAGTGATGCAATCCAGCCATTTCATCCTCTGTCGTCCCCTTCTCCTCCTGCCCTCAATCCCTCCCAGCATCAGGGTCTTTTTCAATGAGTCAACTCTTCTCATGAGGTGGCCAAAGTACTGGAGTTTCAGCTTTAGCATCAGTCCTTCCAAAGAAATCCCAGGGCTGATCTCCTTTAGAATGGACTGGTTGGCTCTCCTTGCTGTCCAAGGGACTCTCAAGAGTCTTCTCCAACACCACAGTTCAAAAGCATCAATTCTTCAGCTCTCAGCTTTCTTAACAGTCCAATTTTCACATCCATACACGACCACTGGAAAAACCATAGCCTTGACTAGACAGACCTTTGTTGGCAAAGTAATGTCTCTGCTTTTGAATATGCTATCTAGGTGGGACATAACTTTCCTTCCAAGGAGTAAGCGTCTTTTAATTTCATGGCTGCAGTCACCATCTGCAGTGATTTTGGAGCATCAAAAAATAAAATCTGACACTGTTTCCCCATCTATTTCCCATGAAGTGATGGGACCAGATGCCATGATCTTCGTTTTCTGAATGTTCAGCTTTAATGCCAACTTTTTCACTCTCCTTTCACTTTCACCAAGAGGCTTTTGAGTTCCTCTTCACTTTCTGCCATAAGGGTGGTGTCATCTGCATATCTGAGGTTACTGATATTTCTCCCCACAATCTTGATTCCAGCTTGTGCTTCTTCCAGTCCAGCATTTCTCATGATGTACTCTGCATGGAAGTTAAATAAACAGGGTGACAATATACAGCCTTGATGTACTCCTTTTCCTATTTGGAACCAGTCTATTGTTCCATGTCCAGTTCTAACTGTTGCTTCCTGACCTGCATATAGGTTTCTCAAGAGGCAGGTCAGGTGGTCTAGTATTCCCATCTAATTCAGAATTTTCTACAATTTATTGTGATCCACACAGACAAAGGCTTTGGCATAGTCAATAAAGCAGAAATAGATGTTTTTCTGGAACTCTCTTTCTTTTTTGATGATCCACTGATGTTGGCAACTTGAACTCTGGTTCCTCTGCCTTTTCAAAAACCAGCTTCAACATCAGGAAGTTCATGGTTCACGTATTGCTGAAGCCTGGCTTGGAGAATTTTGAGCATTACTTTGTTAACAAGTCAAATGAGTGCAATTGTGTGGTAGTTTGAGCATTGTTTGGCATTGCCTTTCTTTGGGATTGGAATGAAAACTGACCTTTTCCAGTCCTGTGGCCACTGCTGAGTTTTCCAAATTTGCTGGCATATTGAGTGCATCACTTTCACAGCATCATCTTTCAGGATTTGAAATAGTTCAACTGGAAATCCATCACCTCCACTAGCTTTGTTCGTAGTGATGCTTTCTAAGGCCCACTTGACTTCACATTCCAGGATGTCTGGCTCTAGGTCAGTGATCACACCATCGTGATTATCTTGGTCATGAAGATCTTTTTTGTACAGATCTTCTGTGTATTCTTGCCATCTCTTCTTAATATCTTCTGCTTCTGTTAGGTCCCTACCATTTCTGTCCTTTTTCGAGCCCATCTTTACATGAAATGTTCCCTTGGTATCTCTAATTTTCTTGAAGAGATCTCTAGTCTTTCCCATTCTGTTGTTTTCCTCTATTTCTTTGCATTGATCGCTGAGGAAGGCTTTCTTATCTCTACTTGCTATTTTTTGGAACTCTGCATTCAGATGATTATATCTTTCCTTTTCTCCTTTGCTTTTCGCTTCTCTTCTTTTCACAGCTATTTGTAAGTCCTCCTCAGACAGCCATTTTGCTTTTTTGCATTTCTTTTTCTTGGGGATGGTCTTGATCCCTGTCTGCTGTACAATGTCACGAACCTCCGTCCATAGTTCACCAGGCACTCTATCTATCAGATCTAGTTCCTTAAGTCTATTTCTCACTTCCACTGTATAGTCATAAGGAATTTGATTTAGATCATACCTGAATGGTCTAGTGGTTCCCCCACTGTCTTCAATTTAAGTCTGAATTTGGCAATAAAGTGTTCATGATCTGAGCCACAGTCAGCTCCTGGTCTTGTTTTTGCTGACTGTATAGAGAAATTCTCCATCTTTGGCTGCAAAGAATAGAATCAATCTGATTTCAGTGTTGACCATCTGGTGATGTCCATGTGTAGAGTCTTCTCTTGTGTTGTTGAAAGAGGGTGTTTTCTATGACCAGTGTGTTCTCTTGGCAAAACTCTATTAGCCTTTGCCCTGCTTCATTCCATATTCCAAGGCCAAATTTTCCTGTTACCCCAGATGTTTCTTTACTTCCTACTCTTGTATTCCAGTCCCCTATGATGAAAAGGACATCTTTTTTTGGGTGTTAGTTCTAAAAGGTCTTGTAGGTTTAGGTTTAGTCATGGGCAATTGCATGTAGTATCTTCCTGCTTGCCCTGTGGCACTAATATAGCCTCTGCATTTGTGTTTTCTGTAAGTCACTTATTCCCTGCAATTAAAAAAAAAAAATTGTGGCCCTTTTCAGGATGCCTGTTAGGCTCTTATGTGTACAACCAAAAAATTAAAATGATATTAATGCAAGCTGGGGGATCCTCAGTCAATAGGCGAGCAAGTACATAAACAGCTGATATAAAAGATAAATTCACATTTAAACACACATACACACACACATATGTGTATGTGCAATAATTCCTCAGGTCAACCAATAGGAGTAGAACATTCAGTGGTTATCTTGCATAAATTTCATGATACTGCAGCAATATTCCTCACGGTGATATTTTCCATTTAAAAAAAAATCTATACACAGCATTCAGTGGATGCTCTTTTGGGGGATGACCCAAACTCTCCACTTTTCTCTGTCTTCTAATGCCTAAAGTATGATTATAAATAAGGGCAATTTTAAAACATTATATATTTTTATAATATATATTGTTTTTATATTTTTAAATAATTATACTTTCTATAAATCATTATTTTCCTATTCTCATTGAATGCTCTATTATCTCAAAAATCTGTATTCCCCAATTTGTTTCAGTAAATTCTGTTTAGAAACAAAAGTTTAGAAAGTCCATCACAAATCTTTCATAAGGCAATCAGAACAGTGTCTACAATAAAATAAATAATAAAAATACAGGGAGCAATCATAAATGAATATCTCCCAAATTATCTTGCAACAAAAATGTTCCCTTCCTAAGGGAATATTTCAACTATTCCCTTTCTAAGGGAATATTTCTCTTTCCTTTTCTCTATTGAATTATTTGCCTATTGAAAAATTCAACTTAGAGATGCAGACTACATTCTGGAAGGCAGATAACATTAGGAAGATGAATGACTATAATTTTTTCTCTCTATTTTAAATCACTTGAAAGCAAAAAGTAGTGCATCAGTTTAGAGATATAAGCTAAAAATGACCTCTGAATTTTACTTTCTTGCATAGGAGAATTGCCTATGAAATTAACTTACTAGTTTGGTTTAAAATCATAAGATTAAACTTAGAAAAGTGAGTTTTAGCATTTCCTTTTGGCATTTAACTTATTTCCTTAATTCAAAGCCAACAACCCATTCAGGACATTAAACTAATTGGTTTTCCCCCAATGCACCTATATAATTCTTCTATATAGTTTCTCATTAACTTTTAAATAGAAATCTGATTTGTAGGTTAAATGAATTCAATTCTGATTTTAATATTATAATGTTTGTTTTATGGTACATATGGTATAAAAATAGCATATTTTTCTTTATGTCTGGAAGTGTTTCTGTCTCTAACCAAAGATGTTTATAAGAATGGCATTGGAGTGTACATAGTCCTTCAGAATGATATGTTTTATTGTCTCATGTGAATAATTCAAAGACACCTTGTGAAAAAATAAAGAAAAATGGAACCAGGAAAATCATAAAGGAAAACAACTACAAGTCTAAAGCTACCCTATCTAAAGTCTCCTTACTGTTATATTTCCTGCTAAGTTGGTATAATAATTTTCTTTATTGCTTATATCCTTTTGAATTGGAGTTTCCATTCAGTTCAGTTCAGTTCAGTTCAGTCACTCAGTCGTGTCCAACTCTTTGCGACCCCATAAACTGCAGCACACGAGGCCTCTCTGTCCATCACCAACTCCTGGAGTTCACTCAGATTCACACCCATCGAGTCAGTGATGTCATCCAGCCATCTCATCCTCTGTCGTCCCCTTCTCCTGCCCTCAATCGCTCCCAGCATCTGAGACTTTTCCAATGAGTCAGCTCTTCGCATGAGGTGGCCAAAGCACTGGAGTTTCAGCTTTAGCATCATTCCTTCCAAAGAAATCCCAGGGCTGATCTCCTTCAGAATGGACTGGTTGGATCTCCTTGCAGTCCAAGGGACTCTTAAGAGTCTTCTCCAATACCACAGTTCAAAAGCATCAATTCTTCAGCCTTCTTCACGGTCCAACTCTCACATCCATAAATGACCACAGGAAAAACCATAGCCTTGACTAGACAGACCTTTGTTGGCAAAGTAATGTCTCTGCTTTTGAATATGCTATCTAGGTTGGACATAACTTTACTTCCAAGGAGTAAGCATCTTTTAATTTCATGGCTGCAGTCACCATCTGCAGTGATTTTGGAGCCCCCCAAAATAAAGTCTGACACTGTTTCCACTGTCTCCCCATCTATTTCCCATGAAGTGATGGGACCGGATGCCATGATCTTTGTTTTCTGAATGTCGAGCTTTAAGCCAACTTTTTCACTCTCCTCTTTCACTTTCATCAAGAGGCTTTTTAGTTCCTCTTCACTTTCTGCCATAAGGGTGGTGTCATCTGCATATCTGAGGTGATTGATATTTCTCCTGGCAATCTTGATTCCAGCTTGTGTTTCTTCCAGTCCAGAGTTTCTCATGATGTACTCTGCATAGAAGTTAAATAAGCAGGGTGACAATATACAGCCCTGACGTACTCCTTTTCCTATTTGGAACCAGTCTGTTTTTCCATGTCCAGTTCTAACTGTTGCTTCCTGACCTGCATACAGATTTCTCAGGAGGCAGGTCAGGTGGTCTGGGATTCCCATCTCTTTCAGAATTTCCCACACTTTATTGTGATCCACACAGTCGAGTTTCCATTACATGCAGCCAAATCTGTCCTACGAAGAGAAGTCGGTGGTTTGACACATCTTATTAGATATTCTGATACATTTGTCTATTAATGACTATTTATTATCTTAATCTAGTCTATGTAAAATGTTTTCTATAATTTCTATATTTGTATAACTAAGAATTCAACTTTGGCTTGTGCAACATTACTGCTTGTGGCACAGACTTGGATTACTGTGATACTGAATGGTATACACTGGAAACAAACAGAGATCATTCTGTCGTTTTTGAGATTGCACCCAAGTACTGCATTTCTAACTCTTTTGTTGACTATGGGAGAAAGTACTGCATTCAATATGGCAGGAAATTTGGAAAACACAGCAGTGACCACAGGACTGGAAAAGGTCAGTTTTCATTCCAATGCCAAAGAATGTTCAAACTACCACACGATTGCACTCATCTCACACGCTACTAAAGTAATGCTCAAAATTCTCCAAGCCAGGTTTCAACAGTACATGAACCATGAACTTCCAGATGTTCAAGCTGGATTTAGAAAAGGCAGAGGAACCAGAGATCAAATTACCAATATCTGTTGGATTATAGAAAAAGCAAGAGAGTTCCAGAAAAGCATCTAATTCTTCTTTGTTGACTACACCAAAGGCTTTGACTGTGTGGATCACAACAAACCGTGGAAAATCGTAAAGATGGGAATACCAGACCACCTTACCTGCCTGCTGAGAAATCTGTATGCAGGTCAAGAAACAACAGTAACAACTGGACATGGAACAACAGACTGGTTCCAAATAGGAAAAGGAGTACATCAAGGCTGTACATTGTCACCCTGCTTATTTAACTTACATACAAAGTACATCATGTGAAATGACAGACTGGATGAAGCACAAGCTGGAATCTGATTGCTAGGAGAAATATCAATAACCTCAGATATGCAGATGACACCACCCTTATGGCAGAAAGTGAAGAGGAATTAAAGAGCCTCTTGAGGAAAGTGAAAGAGAAGTGTGAAAAAGCTGGCTTAAAACTCAGCATTCAGCAAACAAGATCATGGCATCTGGTTGCATCACTTCATGGCAAATAAATGGAGAAACAATGGAAACAGTGAGATACTTTATTATTTTGGGCTCCCAAATCACTGAAGATGGTGACTACAGACATGAAATTAAAAGATGCTTGCTCCTTGGAAGACAAGCTAGGACCAACCTTTTAACCATATTAAAAAGCAGAGACATTACTTTGCTGACAAAAGTCCATCTAGCCAAAGCTATGGTTTTTCCAGTACTCATGTATGGATGTGAGAGTTAGACCATAAAGAAAGCTGAGTGCTGAAGAATTGATGCTTTTTAACTGTGGTGTTGGAGAAGCCTCTTGAGAGTCCCTTGGACTGCAAGGAGATCCAACCAGTCAATCCTAAAGGAAATCAATCCTAAATATTCATTGTAAGGACTGATGTTGCAGCTCCAATACTTTGGCTACCTGAAGTGAAGATCTGACTCATTGGAAAAGACCCTGATGCTGGGAAAGATTGAAGGCAGGAGGAGAAGGGGATGGCAGAGAATGAGGTGGTTGGATGGCATCACTGACTTGATGGAGATGAGTTTGAGCAAGCTCTGGGAGTTGGTGATGGACAGGGAGGCCTGGCATGCTGTAGTCATTGGTTGCAAATAGTCAGACATGACTGAGAAACTGAACTGAACTTAACTAAGAATTTGTCAACCTCAGCAAAACTGATGTTTATATGAAATACAATTATCAATAATTGTCTATGTTTACACACACACACACACATACACACACACACACACACATTAGTCCCTGGACCTAACAACAGTGAAAAATGTCTAGATACAGTATCAAATGTCCCCTGTGTGGAGGGAGAGTAAAGTCACCCTAGTTGTAAGCCAGTGAGCTAAGAATATATTGATTCTGCTATTGATAAGATTATAAATCTAATGCAATACCACTTACTGAGTTTTTACTATATGCCTCCTCTTAATCTAGATCAGATCAGATCAGGTCAGTTGCTCAGTCGTGTCTGACTCTTTGTGACCCCATGAATTACAGCACGCCAGGCCTCCCTGTCCATCACCAACTCCCAGAGTGCACTCAGACTCACGTCCATCGAGTCAGTGATGCCATCCAGCCACCTCATCCTCTGTCGTCCCCTTCTCCTCCTGCCCTCAATCCCTCCCAGCATCTGAGACTTTTCCAATGAGTCAACTCTTTGCATGAGGTGGCCAAAGTACTGGAGTTTCAGCTTTAGCATCATTCCTTCCAAAGAAATCCCAGGGCTGATCTCCTTCAGAATGGACTGGTTGGATCTCCTTGCAGTCCAAGGGACTCTCAAGAATCTTCTCCAACACCACAGTTCAAAAGCATCCAGAGGCTACTGTTATATAAGTAAAAAGACATCATCCCTGGCCTTTAGGGTCAACTATACAGACATACAGTTTTCATTTTCTCTTCAAAATAACTCACTTTGGCCTTCTGCCAACCATTTAGAAACCTGAAACAAATGCTGCTGTCATCCTAACAATAAGAGAAAACTGGAAAGTGTACAGAGTTATATTTTTCTTGAATCCAACAAAATCTAAGATCATAGAGAAAGCTAGCCTGAAGCACTAGGGAAGATGTGGCATGAGCACCAGTTCACCTGTGGCAGTGTAAACAAAGCTTACACACAGGTAAGAAGAACCTCACTACAATTTTAACATACTGCTAGTCTGAGTGAAGGTTGGCATGTAAACATAGAACACTGGGAACAGCTTATACTTGCATGCTCAACTTCACAACCCCCCTGGATGTGCATGAGCAATATTGGGGGCAGGATAAACAGCAGAGAAATTCTTCCTTAGTAGTTCAGCTTGAAGAACTGCAGCTGCGATAGCTACAAGAAAAGCATAAAGAACCACCCAGTCTATTCTTCCCAAAAGAGCTAAAGGTGGAAGCCACTAACGGATGAAATCAAGACAATTAAAATTCTCCCGTCACTGTGGAAAGAAAGAATAAACTGAGAAAGACTCACCCCTAAGAACCCAAGATGTAGTACCTACTTAGAAATGAGGCTGAACCAGTTAAAGAGATAATGCTTCTTGTCTCTTATGTCTCTTATGCTTAGGTCAGTGAAGGAAAGCAAAAACATTGTATCTACTGGGGGATGGTAAAGAAAATGCAGAGACCTTCTCTAATATGCGGGAACATAGGGAAGGCCTAAGGGAGAAGGCAATGGCAACCCACTCCAGTATTCTTGCCTGGAGAATCCCAGCGACGGAGGAGCCTGGTGGGCTGCCGTCTATGGGTTCACACAGAGTTGGACACGACTGAAGCAACTTAGCAGCAGGAGCAGCAGGGAAGGCCTAAAACTGAGGGTAGAACTAGAACATTGAGGAGAACACACTGATAAACCTTAGTACAGATAATACCTGGAGGAGGAAATGGCAACCCACTCCAGTATCTTTGCCTGGAAAATCCCATGGGCAGAGGAGCCTAGTGGACTACAGTCCATGGGGTCACAAATAGTCAGGCATGACTGAAACGACTGAGCACGCACAGATAATACCATAAAGATTTGAAGCTGGTGGTGTGACAGAATTATCTATGATGAAAATAACACCCCAATTGTGCATAGTTCCTGAAAACAGTGGTTGATCTCCCCCACTAAAGGCCTAGCAGAAAAAAAAAAAACAAAACAGGCATGTCTGTTTCTAGTCACAATACTCTTTCCCCAAGTCTCTGTTGTTCTACACATTATGTATGACATGAAATTAAAAATTATGAGATATGCAAAGGAGTAAGATCATAAAAAATAAATAAGAAACAAAGTATTCAACAGAAGACTAAGAAATTACTTAGATGTTGAAATTATAAATTAAGGAAAAAGCCCTCAAATTATTATGTTAATAGTAAAGGTGGATGACATGTATGAACACTTAGCAAATTTCAGCAAAGTGGAAAAACACAAGAATGAATCAAATACTAAAGTTAAATAGAGTTAAGTGAGAGAGATGAAGTATGATGCTGATGGACTCAACACAGCTAAGAAAAGAACTAATGAAATTTTAATTAGGTCAATAATGATTACACAATTTGAAACAAAAAGAGAAGAGAAAAAAAAAACACACACTAGAGGAGAACATCATGAGATATAGAATAATATAAAATGTGAACATATGTTTAATTGGAATAAATAAATAAATAAAACACCAATTTCTTAAGGTGGAAACACCACAAGGGAAGCGAGTCTGCAAGGCAGACAGAAATCCAGAGATGTGGGGACAATATAAACACAAGAGGACAAAAGACAGATTTGAAAACATTATGGCTAAGGATTTCCATAAATATTGAACCAATATTAAACCTAAATTTCATGCTCAGAGAATTTCAAACAGTGAAAATCAAAACCAGACAAACAGAAGAAAACAAAAAAAACCCATCCATAGACACAGCATACTCTAACTGATTAAAGTAGTAGTGAGGTTTAATTGAAACTATTTAGTACAATACAGATATGAAGAGAAAAAAACATGAAGACCAACAGTTGAAAAATAGATACAGCAGACATAGAAGCACAAAGACAATAGAACATACTACTTGGCAAAAGCTATGAAAGACAGAAGACAACTGTTTGAAGTTTTTATTGTTTATACTGTCGTTTTCTTTGAAATTTTTTTTCCCCCCAGAGTCAGCTCCAGCACATCTGGCTGAAGTGTGGTTGGAGTTCCAACTTGGCACTCTTGAATGCTACCTTACAGCAGAGGTCCCCAGTCCCTGGGGCACAGACCAGTAGCTGTACCGGTCCCTGGCTTGTTAGGAGCCAGGCCATATAGCAGGAGTTGCGGGGCTGGCAAGCAAGTTAAGATTCATCTGTACTTACAGCCACTCCCCATCACCCCAGTTACTGCCTAAGCTCGGCCTCTTGTCAGATCAGCAGTGGCACTGTATTCTCATAGGAGTGCAAACCCTACTATGAACTGTGTGCATGAGGGATTGAGGTTGCGTGCTCCTTACAAGAATTATTCTGAAACCATTCCCCCACCCCTGGTCAGTGGAAAAACTGTCTTTCACAAAACTAGTCCCTAGTACCAAAAAGGATGGGGACTGTTGTTTTACAAGATATCGGGGACTTTAAGATGTAATTAAGGTTATTTATCACAATTTTAGGGAGATTATTTCTGATTATCCAAGCTGCTAATTCTATTGTATGAATTCTTAAAAGCCGAGCCTTCTCCTGGCTGAGTGCAGAAGAGGAAGTTAGAGATAGTCAAAGCAGGAGAAAGACCCAAGGTACCTTTGCTGGTTTGAAAATGGAGGGGGCCACATGAAAAACAGAACAAACTGAATTCTCCCAAACATCCTGGAAGTACTTGAAAACAGATTCTTTCAGAGAGTCTATAAGCAATGCAGGCATGCTGATTTGATCTTGATTTCAGCCTTGAGAGATGACCCTAAGCAGAAAAATCAGTTGAGAGACACTGTGCCTGAAATTGTGACCTATGAAATCTGTTAGCAACTAAGTTTGTTGCTGTTGGTTAGTCAATAAATCATGTCCAACTCTTGTGACCCCATGGACTGTAGCCTGCCAGCCTCCTCTGTCCAAGGGATTTCCTAGGCAAGAGTACTATAGTGGGTTATCATTTCCTTCTCCAGGTAATCTTCCCAACCAAGGGACTGAAATGAATCCCCTGCATTTACAGGTGGGTTCTTTACCCACTGAGCAACCAGGGAATCCACTGAGTTCAGTTCAGTCGCTCAGTCGTGTGCGACTCTTTGTGACCCCATGAATCCCAGCACGCCAGGCCTCCCTGTCCATCACCAACTCCTGGAGTTTACTCAAACTCATGTCCATCGAGTCAGTGATGCTATCCAGCCATCATCCTATGTGGTCCCCTTCTCCTCCTGCCCCCAATCCCTCCCAGCATCAGGGTCTTTTCCAATGAGTCAACTCTTCTCATGAGGTGACCAAAGTACTGGAGTTTCAGCTTTAGCATCAATCCATCCAAAGAACACCCAAGACTGATCTCCTTTAGAATGGACTGGTTGGATCTCCTTGCAGTCCAAAGGACTCTCAAGAGTCTTCTCCAACACCACAGTTCAAAAGCATCAATTCTTCGGTGCTCAGCTTTCTTCACAGTCCAACTCTCACATCCATACATGGCCACTGGAAAAACCGTAGCTTTGACTAGACGGACTTTTGTTGGCAAAGTAATGTCTCTACTTTTGAATATGCTATCTAGGTTGGTCATAAATTCCTTCCAAGGAGTAAGCATCTTTTAATTTCATGGCTGCAGTCACCATCTGCAGTGATTTTGGAGCCCCAGAAAATAAAGTCTGACACTGTTTCCCCAACTATTTCCCATGAAATGATGGGACCAGATGCCATGAACTTAGTTGTCTAAATGTTGAGCTTTAAGCCAACTTTTTCACTCTCCTCTTTCACTTTCATCAAGAGGCTTTTTAGTTCCTCTTCACTTTCTGCCATAAGGGTGGTGTCATCTGCATATCTGAGGTTACTGATATTTCTCCTGGCAATCTTGATTGCAGCTTGTGTTTCTTCCAATCCAGCGTTTCTCATGATGTACTCTGCATAGAAGTTAAATAAACAGGGTGACAATATACAGCCCTGACATACTCCTTTTCCTATTTGGAACCATTCTGTTGTTCCATGTCCAGTTCTAACTGTTGCTTTCTGACCTGCATAAAGGTTTCTCAGAGGCAAGTCAGGTGTCTGGTATGCCCATCTCTATCAGAATTTTCCACAGTTTATTGTGATCCACACAGTCAAAGGCTTTGGCATAGTCAATAAAGCAGAAATAGATGTTTTTCTGGAGCTGTCTTGCTTTTTCAATGATCCAGTAGATGTTGGCAATTTGAACTCTGGTTCCTCTGCCTTTTCTAAAACCAGCTTAACATCTGGAAGTTCACGGTTCATGTATTGCTGAAGCCTGGCTTGGAGAATTTTGAGCATTACTTTACTAGCGTGTGAGATGAGTGCAATTGTGCAGTAGTTTGAGCATTCTTTGGCATTGCCTGTCTTTGGGATTGGAATGAAAACTGACCTTTTCCAGTCCTGTGGCCACTACTGAGTTTTCCAAATTTGCTGGCATATTGAGTGCAGCACTTCCACAGCATCATCTTTCAGGATTTGGAATAGCTTAACTGGAATTCCATCACCTCCACTAGCTTTGTTCGTAGTGATGCCTTCGAAGGACCAGTTGACTTCACGTTCCAGGATGTCTGGCTCTAGGTCAGTGATCACACCATCATGATTATCTGGGTCGTGAAGATCTGTTTTGTACAGTTCTTCTGTGTATTCTTGCCATCTCTTCTTAATATCTTCTGCTTCTGTTAGGTCCCTACCATTTCTGTCCTTTATTGAGCCCATCTTTACATGAAATGTTCCCTTGGTATCTCTAATTTTCTTGAAGAGATCTCTAGTCTTTCCCGTTCTGTTGTTTTCCTCTATTTCTTTGCATTGGTCGCTGAGGAAGGCTTTCTTATCTCTTATTGCTATTCTTTGGAACTCTGCATTCAGATGTTTATATCTTTCCTTTTCTCCTTTGCTTTTCGCTTCTCTTCTTTTCACAGCTATTTGTAAGTCCTCCCCAGACAGCCATTTTGCTTTTTTGCATTTTTTTTTCTTGGGGATGGTCTTGATCCCTGTCTCCTGTACAATTTCATGAACCTCCTTCCACAGTTCATCAGGCACTCTATCTATCAGATCTAGTTTCTTAAATCTATTTCTCACTTCCACTGTATAATCATAAGGGATTTGATTAAGTTCATACCTGAATGGTCTAGTGGTTTTCCCTACTTTCTTCAATTTAAGTCTGAATTTGGCAATAAGGAGTTCATGGTCTGAGCCACAGTCAGCTCCTGGTGTTGTTTTTGCTGACTGTATAGAGCTTCTCCATCTTTGGCTGCAAAGAATAGAATCAATCTGATTTCAGTGTTGACCATCTGGTGATGTCCATGTGTAGAATCTTCTCTTGTGTTGTTGGAAGAGGGTGTTTGCTATGACCAGTGCATTTTCTTGGCAAAACTCTATTAGTCTTTGCCCTGCTTCACTCCATATTCCAAGGCCAAATTTGCCTGTTACTCCAGGTGTTTCTTTACTTCCTACTCTTGTATTCCAGTCCCCTATAATGAAAAGGACATCTTTTTAGGTGTTAGTTCTAAAAGGTCTTGTAGGTCTTCATAGAACCATTCAACTTCAGCTTCTTCAGCGTTACTGGTTGGGGCATAGACTTGGATTACTGTGATATTGAATGATTTGCCTTGGAAACAAACAGAGATAATTCTGTCATTTTTGAGATTGCATCCAAGCACTGCATTTCGGACTCTTTTGTTGACCATGATGGCTACCTCATTTATTCTAAAGGATTCCTGCCCACAGTAGTAGATGTAATGGTCATTTGAGTTAAATTCACCCATTCCAGTCCATTTTAGTTCGCTGATTCATAGAATTCAACATTCACTCTTGCCATCTCCTGTTTGACCACTTCCAATTTGCCTTGATTCATGGACCTAACATTCTAACTTCTTATGCAATATTGCTCTTTACAGCATTGGACCTTGCTTTTATCACCAGTCTCATCCACAACTGGGTATTGTCATTGTTTTGGCTCTATCCCTTCATTCTTTCTGGGGTTATTTCTCCACTGATGTCCAGTAGCATATTGGGCACCTACCAACTTGGGGAGTTCCTCTTTCAGTATCCTATCATTTTGCCTTTTCATACTGTTCATGGGGTTCTCAAGGCAAGAATACTGAAGTGGTTTTCCATTCCCTTCTTCAGTGGACCACATTCTCTCAGACCTCTCCACATGACCTGCCCATCTTGGGTGGCTCCACATGGCGTGGCTTAGTTTCATTGAGTTAGACAAGGCTGTAATGGACTTCGCGGAAGTGTGGGAATCCACTAGGTAAAAAAAACAGGTGTTTTCTAAAACCCCTAAATTCATGATACTTTGCTATAGAAGCAATGAAATATCAACATACCACATAGTTGCCCCAAATAAATCATAAATATTTTACACAAAAACTTGTATTGCAAATGCTTAGTCCAGCTTTATTTATAACTACCCCAAACTGAAAATGACCTAAAGATCCTTTAGCTAATAAATGGATGACAAGCAATATTTCACTTGTATACCAAAGACACTTAAAATTTCATATCAATCTTCAACACTAGAAATCAGTCTAATATCACTTGGTTCTCATTAATAGATCACAATGGCATAAATTATAAGAAAATTATAATTAAATATAAGATTATCAATTATTATCTCATCTTATCCTCTCCTTTTATGTAGTCTTTCATCATAGAAATGAATACATATTGAGGGGCCTTATTTCTACTTTCTAAATTCATATACATTGCTATCTAGGATTATATACAGCTAGATGATTGTAAATTTATTATTAGATGATTTATTAGATTTATTAGATGATTTATTATTAGACTATTTATTTTAGTATCTTTTCAGGGCTTGGGTTGATTTTTCTATGATTACCAGTGATATTTCTTTTCTCTCTCTTTTTTTTTTTTTTTTTTTTTTAGAGTTTACATGTATTATGGTCTCTGGACCATTTTTCAGAGTTTTTTTTTATGTTTTTCCCCAAAATAATATGACTTCACAAAGATAACATTTGAAAAAATAATTCAACAAATCCAACAACCTTTCATTTCAAAAACTTTCAGAAAATTAGGAACAGAAAGGAATTTCCTCACATGATAAAGGCATTTATCAAAAATCCATAGCTAACATCATAGTCAATGGTGTCAGACTCAAAAATTTATTCCTAATATCAGAAACAAAACAAGGACGTTGATTTTCAAATTCTACTAGAAGTTCTAGCTAGAGCAATTAGGCAAGAAAAAGAAATAACAGACATCCAAATTAGAAAGGAAGCAGTAAAATTCTCTCTGGTTGAAGATGACATGATTCTATATATGGAAAACCACAAAGAATAAATATATACACATACATATACACATATTCACACAAACTCTGGAACTAATTCAGTAAAGGTCCACGTTATAAGATCAAAGACTAGAGATCTCTTCAAGAAAATCAGAGATACCCAAAGGAACATTTCATGCAAAGATGGGCTTGATAAAGGACAGAAATGGTAGGGACCTAACAGAAGCAGAAGATATTAAGAAGAGATGGCAAGAATACACAGAAGAACTGTACAAAACAGATCTTCACAACCCAGATAATCATGATGGTGTGATCACTGACCTAGAGCCAGACATCCTGGAATGTGAAGTCAAGTGGGCCTTAGAAAGCATCACTATGAACAAAGCTAGTGGAGGTGATAGAATTCCAGTTGAGCTATTCCAAATCCTGAAAGATGATGCTGTGAAAGTGCTGCACTCAATATGCCAGCAAATTTGGAAAACTCAGTAGTGGCCACAGGACTGGAAAAGGTCAGTTTTCATTCCAATCCCAAAGAAAGGCAATGCTGAAGAATGCTCAAACTACTGCACAATTGCACTCATCTCACACGCTAGTAAAGTAATGCATAAAATTCTCCAAGCCAGGCTTGAAAAATATGTGAACCGTGAACTTCCTGATGTTCAAGCTGGTTTTAGAAAAGGCAGAGGAACCAGAGATCAAATTGCCAACATCTGCTGGATCTGGAAAAAGCAAGAGAGTTCCAGAAAAAACATCTATTTCTGCTTTATTGACTATGCCAAAGCCTTTGACTGTGTGGATCACAGTAAACTGTGGAAAATTCTGAAAGAGATGGGAATACCAGAACACCTGTTCTGCCTCTTGAGAAATTTGCATGCAGGTCAGGAAGCAACAGTTAGAACTGGACATGGAACAACAGAATGGTTCCAAATAGGAAAAGGAGTACGTCAAGGCTGTATATTGTCACCCTGCTTATTTAACTTCTATGCAGAGTACATCATGAGAAACGCTGGACTGGAAGAAACACAAGCTGGAATCAAGATTGCTGGGAGAAAGATCAATCACCTCAGATATGCAGATAACACCACCCTTATGGCAGAAAGTGAAGAGGAACTCAAAAGCCTCTTGATGAAGGTGAAAGTGGAGAGTGAAAAGTTGGCTTAAAGCTCAACTTTCAGAAAACGAAGATCATGGCATCCAGTCCCATCACTTCATGGGAAATAGATGGGGAAACAGTGGAAACAGTGTCAGGCTTTATTTTGGGGGGCTCCAAAATCACTGCAGATGGTGACTGCAGCCATGAAATTAAAAGATGCTTACTCTTTGGAAGGAAAGCATATTCAAAAGCATATTCAAAAGCAGAGACATTACTTTGCCAACAAAGGTTCGTCTAGTCAAGGCTATGGTTTTTCCTTTGGTCATGTACGGATGTGAGAGTTGGACTGTGAAGTAGGCTGAGCACTGAAGAATTGAACTGCTTTGAACTGCGGTGTTGGACAAGACTCTTGAGAGTCCCTTGGACTGCAAGGAGATCCAGCCAGTCCATTCTGAAGGAGATCAGCCCTGGGATATCTTTGGAAGGAATGATACTGAAGCTGAAACTCCAGTTCTTTGGCCACCTCATGCAAAGAGTTGACTCACTGGAAAAGAGTCTAATGCTGGGAGGGATTGGGGGTAAGAGGAGAGAGGACGACAGAGGATGAGATGGCTGGATGGCATCACTGACTCGATGGACATGAGTCTGAGGAAACTTCGGGAGTTGATGATGGACAGAGAGGCCTGGCGTGCTGCGACTCATGGGGTCACAAAGAGTCGGACACGACTGAGTACTGATCTGATCTGAACTGATAAGATCACAACAAAAATTCCGTTTGTATTATATATTATCTGAAAAGAAATTAATAACCTGAAATGAAAATTAAGAAAATAATTTCATTTATAATAGCATCCAAAAGAAAAAATACTTTGGAGTAAATTTACTCTTCTAAGTGAAAGAGTTATATACTGAAATTTATAAACTACTGGCAAAATAAATTAAAGGCCTAAATAAATGAAAATATATACTGTGTTTATAGATTGTAAAAGACAATGTTGTTAAGATGTCAGTACTACCCAAAGTGATGTACAGATTTAATGTAATTCCTATCATAATACCAATAGTTATTTTTTTCACAAAATGGAAAATCCAAACCTCAAATCCATATGCAATTGCAAAGGACTTGAGTGATTAAAAAAAAAATCTTGCAAAAGAAGAATGAAGTTGAAGACGTTAAATTTTCAAAAGTTACTACAAAACTTACTAATCAAAGAAATGTGGTCTTAGCATAAGGATAAACATAGAAGAATCAAGTAGAACTGAGAGTCCAGAAATAAACACGTGTGCTGTGCTGTGCTTAGTTCCTAAGTTGTGTCCGACTTTTTGAAACCCCATGGACTATGGTCCATTAGGCACCTCTGTCCAAGTGGATTCTCCAGGCAAGAATACTGGAGTGGGTTGCCATGTTCTCCTCCAGGGCATCTTCCCAACCCAGGGATCGAACCCAGGTCTCCTGCATTACAGGTGGATTCTTTACCATCTGAGCCACCAGGGAAGCCCATATCTCTATGGTCAATTAATTTTCAAAAACTAAGACCTCTCAGTAGAGAAAAGAATAATCTTTTTTTTTTTAATCAAATGATGCTTTGATCAATAGATTTCCACTTGCAAAAAAAAGCTGGAGTCACATCTCACACTACATACAGATATTAACACGAAATGGATCAATAACATAAATATAAGTGCTAATATCTTAAGATTTTTAGAAGAAAGTACATGGGTAAAACTTCACATCTCTTGATTTGGCAATATTATTCAGTTATAAAATGAAATAAGGTACTGATACATGAAACTACACAGAATAACCCACAAAACATTATGGTAAGTGAAAGAAGCCAAACAAAAAAGGCCATATACAAAATACCTGAAATAGATGAAATTAATAGGAACAGAATGCAGATTGGTGGTTTCCAGGGCCCAGCCGGCAGGGAAAGGGAGAAACTGCTTAATAGGTAAGGGGCTTAGTCTGGAGTTATTGAAATATTTGGAACTAGATACAAATGTTGGTTACACAGCATTGTGAACATATTAACTACTACTAAATTATTCACTTTAAAATGGTTTACTTTATGTTATGTGAATTTCACCTCAATAAATTATTTAAAAAATAACAGCTGCTAACTGCAGATGCTCATCTTCCCAAGATGCTTGTCATTGGGCAAAACTGACTTGCATACATAAACATTTATAAATTATGCTGTACTCATGAAGGTTAAGAAACTGAAACAGTGAGTCCTCCTTGTTTATATACCCTGTGCACAGTCCACAAGAGTGGTTTTATTTTTTCCTTCTTTGAGTGAGGGGTGGTAAGAGAAGGGGGCTGGTAATATGCTTAAGCAAAGTCTAGCTAGGGAGAAGATCATGTCTCATGTCTCATATCTTGGTGTCTACAGAAAGGGTAATTATATAACCAAGATTTGATTATAATTTCATAATGTTTTTCTCTTATGTACTTCTTACAACTCCAGTTTCCTTTTTAAAATTGCTTGACTTTTCCCTTAAATAAACAATCATATCTCTTTGGACTTATTTTTTAGTGGCTTAACTTGCCACTTTTCTTCTTTGCAGTGTTTGATGCTAAATCAGCTTGTCCTCATTGGTAAGATAATAATCAAGAACACTGACTGTTCCTAGTTTACTTCTTTAATTATTTAAACATTAAAAATGTCACAGCATACTGGGAGAACCTTAAATATCATGCCATGCTAATGATTGGCTTTCTGTTTATCCCCAAAACCAACATATTATGACACAAAACAGATTTAATAAACTGATTGAACAAAACATGGTCTGCTTTCTCTACTCCATCTAGAAGTGCCAGTTACAATTCCTACCATACTACCATTTCTTACTGGTTCTTCCCTACTAACTTTAATACTGTATCAGATTCCCTGTGATTGCTTATTTTCAATGTCTGTGTATAGTCGCAATATGCAATAGGATAACACCACTTCTCTTTTCCACACTTATCTCTTTCAAATAGTCTATGTTGGTTTAGGCCTTATTTCCTTATCAGAGTGCCTATTTGACTGTGATTTAGTCATTACTGAAATCTAAAATTAACATTCATGGCTTCTGTTGACATACATACTGACTATCAATCATTGATTCTTCTGCAAGGAAGCAGGGATAGGAAAGACATTTGCTTCTGCTGCTGCTAAGTCGCTTCAGTCGTGTCCGACTCTGTGTGACCCCATAGATGGAAGCCCACCAGGCTCCCCCATCCCTGGGATTCTCCAGGCAAGAACACTGGAGTGGGTTGCCATTTCCTTCTCCAATGCATGAAAGTGAAAAGTGAAAGTGAAGTCGCTCAGTCATGTCTGACTCTTAGCAACCCCATGGACTGCAGCCCATCAGGCTCTTCCGTCCATGGGATTTTCCAGGCAAGAGTGCTGGAGTGGGGTGCCATTGCCTTCTCCAAGGAAAGACATTTAGGCAAAGGAAAAGCAGAGAAATTAAACCTTGAGAATATTCCTTGATATTTGAATTGCTAGGGAAATTATTTCTGTTCCATGTCCGTGATTTCAAATGTCTTCTTTGAGCCATTTGTAGATTTTAGATGTATTTTGTGAGAATTTATTGACACTCAGATGCACTGCCCCATCCACTCTCTGCTTTTCTCTTGACCTATTACTTTTGACATTTCATTTTCTTTTGGAGATTATTATATATAATCTTATTGCCACTTTATGTTGAGTTTATTGACAGGGGTGGTCAGATTTCTTTGATTGTGTGGTAATGCACATGTTTAACCTCTATGTACTTGCCAAGTTATTTATTCAACAGAATGTGCATTGCTTGATATACTAAGAAAATGACAAGCTGATGCTTGTAAAGACTAACTATTCCTCTGCATTTGTTCTTTATATTAAAGCATATTGACACTTTTAAAATGTCAAGTTATTTTCTTTTAATCTTGACATAATTTCAAGGAATAAAGTGCTCAAGAAAATCAATCTTGTTAATATTCCACATATTCTGAGACTGTTGTATAATATTTCTTGTGTTAAACAGCTTTGCTATGTCTAATTAGTGACAATGAGGGTCTAGTGTATTACCGATTGCCTTTTATTTTTACTTTGATCAAAACATTCAAATTATTATTAAAATTTTAAAATATTTTTTGATAATGTTGACATTGCTTCTTTTATTTTAAAAATACACTACTTAGGTGAAGAGGGAACTTTTTAGTATAATTTTAACTTATAGAACATGTGGAACTTGACACTATTATAAAGCCATATATATCTTATATAAAAACAATTATATAACTGAAACATAGGTTATTATTATGCTTTCAAAGTTAATAACCTTACAAAAGAAATGTATCAATAATATATTTATGACCAAAATACTCTATTCCTAAATTTACAGTCTTGGGGAATAATCAATGTCATTGTTATTTTCAAGTAACAAATGAAGTAATTCAGTTCAAGAATGTTTAAAAAGTTTAGGATCATGGTACAAATTAGGGGCAGACTCCTATCTGGAGTCTTGAACCAATTTCATGAATTTAGCTATCATTCACTAAATTCAGGGATTTTGATCTTATATTGATCTCTATTCTTAAATAGCTTTGTGTCAACTGACAGTGATTCAGTATGATTGTTGTGACAAAGCAGTTATATAGAGTGGATAGTTAAGGAGAATTGTGGATAGATAACACTGCTATATCCCTTAGAAATTATACAAAACCTACTGAATCACTCTGCCTTCCTGGAATCATTTATAGTCCTCAAATTAGGTTTGCATTTTATTTTCCTCTTGATTATTATCGATAGGATGGGGAGTCTTTCATTATTTTTCCTATCAAAATGGTGAATTTCCACATATTTTACAATCAACATATTAATGGTGTTGGAAAGTATTTTTGACTTGAAACCTTTAAAAATTGCTTGCTTGAAAATGCTTATTCACTTATAAATAAAAGAACAATATTATACTCTTGTTTCTTCAAGATCCGGCAAAACTCTTTAGAAACATGGTTTCACACTAGTTGTGGAAATTTTGGTTACAGTTTGATCTATGGCCAATAGTTAGAAAGTAGGACCAATACGTAACTAGAGACAAAGGAAAGGGAGTGCTCCTGGGATAAAGTCCAAACTTTGGCCATTAACAGCATGACCATATAGAACTTAATAATTACCAGAAAGTATAGG
Source organism: Bos javanicus (assembly GCF_032452875.1). NCBI lineage: Eukaryota > Metazoa > Chordata > Mammalia > Artiodactyla > Bovidae > Bos > Bos javanicus. Next base: position 85,617,458 of record NC_083874.1, on the reverse strand, counting down.
CATACATGACATGTTAGAAAACCAAATGGAACTACTCAATATTTCTGTAGTTAAATGAAAATTTTTACTATAGTTCTTTTGTTAGCTAGGGATGTTTTCAAGTTCAGTTAATAAAAAAACAGAATTTTCAGCAATACATCATATTTCAGATATTTAAGAAATATTCTGTATATTACTTTTCTAAAATAACATGAGCTTCAGGTAAGTACTGCTTTTCAATAAAGTATTTCACATAAATATTTTATCATCAACTTACTATTCAAATTATTTTCCCCAAACACATACAAAAGACATACAATAGTGTTCTAGCTTCTCAAATACACAAGTGAAAAGGATTCAAAAAATCTTTTTTTTACATTTACTATTTCCTTGGACATAAAGTTTCAAAGATAATAAAGATTTTAGAAATAAGAGAATTGTGCTATGATGCAAAGTTTTTAGAGATATTCTTAGCCTTACCTATAACATGTTTTTTTTACAGCTAGTAACACATGGGGTTAATAGCTTGCTACATGAACATTTGTGAAAATTTTAATTCAAATACATTTGCAAAACATGTAATATTTGTCATGTACTCCAGGGTATTCTGTTTAAAATAAATTGTGATTAAGCTTTTCATAAAAGACTGTTTCTATATTCGATTAAGTAAGATCTGAATCTAGTCTAAAAATTTGAGTTTATGGACTACCAAATTCATTAAATGTTTTTTTTTTTTCTAATAAGAGCCATTCTATTCCTACTTTTTCTCATGTATTTTCTCTGTTTATGTTTGATTTTATGATTGTATGTATGAGTGTTTATGTGTTTATGCACCTCTCTTTATAACAATTTATCAATAAGTTTTTGATGAAGGTAATAAAGGAAAGCATTTACTGTGCTCTTACCATGGGCACATTAATGTTAGTAAAACCTGTGAGGTAGATAATGTTTTCCCCATTTTGCAAGGGAAGCAGAAATTTAAGGAGATGAGCACTTTGCCTATAGTCATGTGTACTATAAGGTGTAAACTCTGAATGAGTGATTTAGCTCGTAATCTCAACAGTGTACAGCTGTTTTATGCTTGTCGAGCCTACTGAAGACACATAATGCTGCTAGACCAGCCCTTGTTATTTGTCTGCTTACCTACCTTCTTTCCATTCCTCCTTTCCTTTCTTTCATTTCTCTCCTTACTTTCTTTCTCTGACTTGATTCACTTTATTTATCTATTGGAGTATAGTCAACTTTCAATATTATGTTAATTTCTGGTGTACAACATAGTGATTTGATATTTTATGTTAATCCGTACACCAGAAACTAATGTAATACACTGCTGCCACTGCGAAGTCGCTTCAGTGGTGTCCAACTCCTTGCGACCCCATAGACGCCAGCCCACCAGGCTCCCCCCGTCCCTGGGATTCTCCAGGCAAGAACACTGGGGTGGGTTGCCATTTCCTTCTGCAATGCATGAAAGTGAAACGCGAAAGTGAAGTTGCTCAGTCATATCCGACTCTTAGCGACCACATGGACTGCAGCCCACCAGGCTCCTCCATCCATGGCATTTTCCAGGCAAGAGTACTAGAGTGGGGTGCCATTGCCCTTTCCAAATGTAATACACAGTTAACCACAATATTCTTTATTGATAATATTCTTTGTGCTACATCTATGTAAACATTTTATTTTTATTTTATAATTGGTTCTTTTTATGTTTTCACGATGTCCTCAGCAATAACCATTAGGAAACTTTAGACATAAGATTTATTATTCACAGATCTTGGAGCATGACTGGAACCCCGCAGTGAAGTTTTTGGAGACAGAGAGAGAGAAAGCAAGCTACTGAGGGCCTGAGATTCTGCTTTCACTGTGGTCCATGGTGGGGCCCTAGAGTTTCATAGACTCTCTATTTATTGATGAATTTAAAACTTAAGAGCAGAATTTAAATATAAGAAGAGAAAAAAAAAAAAAAGGAGCCAAAATGGTCAGTTATTGAAATTAAACAAGATCTCTAAAATAAAGAAGGCTGGTTGGGGGGTGGGGGCTGGGCTTGACTCTATCTAGTCCTATGGCTGGCAATGTGTTTGTTCAAGATAGCCATCTTTGAAGTGGATGCCTTAGCAATTAAAAGCTTAAATCAGGGACTTACAAAACAAAAAAAGAAAAACCAACTGTCAGGGCTTACACTACAATAATTCTTAAGTATTTCTGAGTACTTACAAAAATAGGACTTATTTTTAGGACAGTTTTGGATTTACAGAAAATTTTTGAGAAAACAGCATGATGAGTTCCAATATACCTTATTCCCAGTTTCCCTTGTTAACATCTTAGTAAGGTACAATTTTCACACTTAATGAACCAATATTGTACATTATTATTAACTAAATTACATACTTCAAATTTCCATAGCTTTTTCCTATTTTTTCTATTCCAGGACCCCATACAATATACCACATTACATTTACTTATGTCTCCTTAGGCTCCAGAGTGAAGACTCTGATTGTTTTGCAGACCCTTCTTATTTTTGATGAATAAAGTATTTTGTAGGATGCCTTTTTATCAGGATTTTTCTGATGTGTTTTTCATGATTAGAATAAGGAAATGGCTTTTGCAAGGAAGACCACAGAACAGAGTGTAATTTTCATCACATCATATCAAGATTATGTAATATCAATTTATCATTGATACTAACATTGATCTCCCAGCTGAGGTATTATTTTTTAGGTTTCTTAACTCTAAAGTTAGTCTTGTTCCCCAATCCTCCTGTCTCTACTTCATATTCTACTCTTTGAAAGGAAGTCACTTCTACTTAAGTACACCATACTTCAGGAATAGTGAGCTATTCCTCCCCTCTTTGAGGGTAGAGTATTTACATAAATTACTTGAAATTCTTCTGCAAGGGAGATGCATCTTTTTTCCTGATTTATTAATTCAATCACTTATGTCAGTATGAACACAAAGACATTCATTTTATACTTTGGGTTGTAATTTATATATTTTCTATAATTTATGTATTTTGCTGTTCAAAGTGTTGCAGTATTTGCCACTTAGGAGCTATTTCAGTTTGGTCCTATGTCGCCTTGGTTTAACCCCATCAGTGTAAATTTTTTAAGTATTTCCATAATTTCTGTTACTATAAGAAGCTCCAGTCTCATGTATATTTCCTGCCCTGGTCCTATAACCTGGCTTTTCTCTAAGAGGTTCTGGCTCCTTTTATTGGAGAATGGTATTAAATCGGGATGGTCTTTATACTGCGGAGTCCTACTTTTAGGCCTGTTCAGTTCATAGAGCAAGGTAATATATCTGTTCATACAAATTCATGTATTTACATATTTCTATAAACTATACAGATAAATACATATGCTTATAATAAGCTAAACATGTTGCTGTTTAGTCACTAAGTCGTGTCTTTCTTTTTGTGATACATGAACTACAGCATGCCAGGCTTCTCTGTCCTTCACTATCTCTTGGAGTTTGCTCAAACTCATGTCCATTGAGTCAGTGATGCCATCCAACCATTTCATCCTCTGTCACCCGCTTCTCCTCTTGCCCTCAGTCTTTCCCAGCATCAGGGTCTTTTCCAATAAATTGGTTCTTTGCATCAAGTGGCCAAAGTTTTGGAGATTCAGCTTTAGCACCCATCCTTCCAATGAATATTCAGGGTTGGTTTCCTTTAGGGTTTACTGGTTTGATCTCCTTGCTATCCAAGGGACTCTCAAGAGTCTTCTCCAGTACCACAGGTCAAAAACATCAGTTCTTTGGTGCTCAGCCTTCTTTGCCCCAACTCTTACATCAAACATTACTTGATATGATATCTCCAACTCTAGTTTATTACTGCATGGATTGCTCCAGAGTTATCCCCTTATTTGTAACCTCCACTCCAATGGTGAGAAATATTTCCAGTATCCACCATCCATATATTGAATTGCTCATTTCCAGTGTACAAGTAAAATAGTTTTAGAATTGTCAACCCATAGCCCCATGTGAAAGGGTTTATCCCCTGGAGTACAGTACAGTGCTTATGCAATTTCTTTTGTCATTCATCTTGCAGAGTCTGCTCATTTGCAAAGTTATCATTCTTGCCCTTCAGTGAGATTGTCTTAATCATTGGTAGTATAGTTCAATATTTTTAAAATTTTGCATTCCATTCTGGGATCCTCTACCTCCTAAAAGTTTTCGTTTGCTTGCTTTGCATACATTATGGTTCACTATTTGTGCTCCAAATTCTACAGATTTGGAAAAATACATAGGTGCATATAGTCAATATTGCAGCATAATATAGAATATATTCACTGCCTTAAAAAACACCTTGTGCTTTACTTAATCTACCTTTTTCCTTTTGAAATCCTGGAAACCACTGATCTCTTCATTGTTTTATATTTTCAGTTTTTTCAAAATATATATCGATAGAATCATACACTGTGTAGTATTTTCATGCTGGCTTTTGTAACACATTAATAATTTCTGCATGTATTACATGTCTTGATAGTTCATTCCTTTTTATTGCTGAATAGTACTCCACATTATTATACATGAAACTGTTTATCCATTTACCTACTAAATGTATCTTGGTAACTTTCAATATTTTGTGATTATGAATAAATCTGCTACGGATCTTTTCTTTCTTTTTTTTTTGACAAAAATATCCAAAATATTTGGGTGAAAACCTAGGAGCATGGGGCTTCCCAGGTGGCTCAGTGGTAAAGAATCCACCTGCAGTGCAGAAGACATGGGTTTGATCCCTGGGTTGGGAAGATCCTCTAGAGAAGGAAATGGAAACCCACTCCAGTATTCTTGCCTGGGAAATTCCATGGACAGAGGAGCCTGGTGTGCCATAGTCGGTAGGGTCACAAAAGAGTCAGATACAACTTAGTGACTAAACAAGAACAACAACTAGGAAAATGACCACTACATTTTGTGTGAAGACTATATTTAGCTTTGCTAGAAGCTGTCTTCCAACGTGGCAGCAGCATTTTGCATTCTCATCACAATAAATTGAGTGCTTGTGGAGTTTTGCAGTTTCAGAAGAAATTCTTTGAAGTCTTTTTGGATGTTAGCTTTATATTTGTTTTTTTTTTTTGCAGTCTTAAAAATATGTATATGACAGAAGAATGTAGTACATTTACATCTTTATGATTACTGCTCTGTTTTCTGACATCTTATTTATATGGCATATTCTTTTGGTGGTTAGCGCTGAAATTTTAAAATGCATATCTAATAAAGTCTAGTACTAATAATTATATCTTTATCTACTTCTCTGTTTTCCTGCATTTGTTTTCTATCTACTATCATTTCATTTTGAAATTCTATAAATTATAAATTACTTTTATTATTTCATAAAATGTTTGTTTAGCTGTAGATATATGTTACTATTTTCTTTACTCTGTGGTTTTTACATTTCATAATTTCCTTGTGTGATCAATTTTCTTTATTTCAAGAGCTATGACATTTTGAAGTTTCTTTGGTGAGGCTTACTAATTTCAAATTTTCTTAGATTTTGGCATATTTGCAAATAGGAAAAGGATACATCAATGCTGTATATTGTCACCCTGCTTATTTAACTAATATGCAGAGTACATCATGAGAAACGCTGGGCTGGAAGAAGGACAAGCTGGAATCAAGATTGTCAGAACAAATATCAATAACCTCAGATATGCAGATGACACCACCCTTATGGCAGAAAGTGAAGAGGAACTAAAAAGCCTCTTGATGAAATTGAAAGTGGAGAGTGAAAAAGTTGGCTTAAAGCTCAACATTCAGAAAACTAAGATCATGGTATCTGGTCCCATCACTTCATGGCAAATAGATGGCGAAACAGTGGAAACAGTGGCTGACTTTATTTTTCTGGGCTCCAAAATCACTGCAGATGGTGATGCAGCCATGAAATTAGAAGATGTTTGCTCCTTGGAAGGAAAGTTATGACCAAGCTAAACAGCATATTCAAAAGCAGAGACATTACTTTGCCAACAAAGGTTCGTCTAGTCAAGGCTATGGTTTTTCCAGTAGTCATGTATGGATGTGAGAGTTCACTATAAAGAAAGCTGAGTGCCAAAGAATTTATGCTTTTGAATTGTGGTATTGGAGAAGACTCTTGAGAGTCCCTTGGACTGCAAGGAGATCCAACCAGTCCATCCTAAAGGAGATCAGTCCTGGGTGTTCATTGGAAGGACTGATGCTGAAGCTGAAACTCCAATTCTTTCAACACCTGATGCAGAGAGCTGACTCATTTGAAAAGACCCTGATGCTGGGAAAGATTGAGGGCAGGAGGAGAAGGGGACAACAGAGGATGAGATGGTTGGATGGCATCACCAACACAATGGACATGGGTTTGGGTGGACTCCCGAGTTGGTGATGAACAGGGAGGCCTGGCGTGCTATGGTTCATGGGGTCGCAAAGAGTTGGACACAACTGAGTGACTGAACTGAACTGAACTGAAAATGTCTTTATTTTGGCTTTATCCTTCAAATCAACTTTTCTGGCTATACAATTCTTAGTTGGCAGTTAAATTTTTTTCTCAGCACACTGAAGATACTATTCTAGTCCATTCTGACTGCTTTCATTTCAATACATTTTTATTTATGTGAAGCCACAGGCTAAATAAAATTTGTAAATTAATGACCTGCTTAAAATTTTTCCATGCATTTGATTTTATGCACTTAACCTACAATGTATCTAGGTGGATGAAGTTTAAAATTTTTCCTTCTTGTGAGTTATTGAATAAGTCACAAGTTATTACTCTTCTCCTTAATCTGAAGATTGGTGTTTTATATACTTCCTGAAAATTATCAATTACTGTTTTTAATATGGCATATACCTTTCCTCACTATTTTCTTTTGGAACTTCATTTATCATATGCTTGATCCTCTCAATGTATTTTTCCTAACCTTTGTTTCATGTATTCTTTATCCCCATACTTATGTTGATTTTCAAAACCTTGCTAATATTCAAATTGAAATTTCAATTCTCTCTTTATGTCTGGTTCTATAAATGCTCTTTAAAATATTTAATATAAATAATTTTGATATTTTAGTTGTGATATCTGTTTTCCAAAAACATTAAAAATATCTCTCTTAACAGAAAGGGGACATATACATTTTTTTACAATTACTGTTTTATTTTCCTTTCTGCTATATTTGTGTATATTTTTAGCTGCCCATTTTTGCCCCATCTTCTGTTTTTCATAATGTCTCTTCTGACTCACCCACATTGCCTGGACAACCACACTGATTTCTATTAGATTTATTATTTCTTTATGACATGGCTGATATGGGAATTGCAAAAATTTCTCGGTCTCTGTCAAAGTTGAGACTTAGAAGTATGAAGCCTTCAAGGACTGTATTTAAATTTCTCGGTCTCTGTCAAAGTTGAGACTTAGAAGTATGAAGCCTTCAAGGACTGTATTTCAGTAGAAATGTTCTTTTTTATTTCCTATTTGCCATTGTATAAATTCATAAAAATGGATGTAACTACTACAGATATGCTTATAATCAATTGTCTTAAGGCTTGCCACTACTCTATATATACAGTATATTTATATATATAGTATATTTATATACATATACTATACTATACTATAATTTAATGTTGCTAATTTCTAGTGCTAGAATGAAGCCTAGAATTGTGACTGCTAGGGCTATTATTTTTAGATAATAAGGTATGGTTATTTGGGGGACTGTTGTTGGTGGAATGTTGTTGGAGATAATAAATCCTCCGAAAAGGCTTCCAATTAGTAGGCGTTTGATGGAGTTAATTAAAAGGGGTTTATTTTCATTGATGATAATTAGGGTTGAGAATCGGGGTTGTCCTAGAAGTGCAAAGAAGATAATACAAGTATACTGTAGATGGCTGTGAAAGAGGTGGTGATTAGTGTTATTAAAAGTGTTATTAAATATATTTATATAAATATACTATACTATACTATAAATATACTATATTTATATATATACTATATTTCTCACTGGTGCTACAAAGAAAACACCTTGATATATCACTTTGGCATTTGGCACAGAGAAAGTAATTTCCTACTGAGAGTTATCTAAGTCTCCTTTTATTATTTTGAAGTTCTTCATTTCTCAAGCTATCAAAATTTCTTCATAAAAAGCAGCTGCTGCTTTAAAAATTGTACCTTTCAGTATTACTGTGATTTCCTTATTTAGTTATATTATTTCCCTTAAATGTGAACCATGTAATAAGAATTTCCAGCATATGATTCTATTGCTACTTATATTTATAATACTAAATACTATAGCAGTTGGAATTAAATTTTGTTTTCCAATCTCCCTGTTAGATTCTGAGTTTCATAAGAACCAAGGTCTGCGGTTATTGTTTTCACTCCTTCAGCCCTAGAAATTAGGAAAACGCTTGGCACAAGTCTCATATTCTCCCTATTTCTTGAATGAATGAACTGATGAGTGGGAAAAATGATGTATGAATAAAAAAAACAGTGCCAATATCAGAACGAAAGATAAAATGATAGTAGTGTTTGCTTTGTTCTAAATAGCCAATACAAACCTACTAACATTAAGAATTTAGCAAATAGATAAATACAATAAATAGGTAAGCAGCAATAGCATTTTATACATTAGCAAAACTAACTTAAAATGATAATCTGCACCAAAAGAAAACTTTCCATGTATGTTTTGACTGATCCCTGGAGTCTTTACATTTTAAAATTAAAACAAAAAATTGCACATTTAACAAAATAGTGGTTATGCATCTTTTAAAAGCTATTACCACTATTCTGGTTCCCTATTTACTCTGGGTTAAAATGTAGTGAAATATAAATACTTTACACTTAAAAAAAGTAAAAAAAAAAAGTCTTCTGGTCACTGTAAAGAATGTGATTTCAAACAGAAAAACTATTACTGGCATCTCGTTTCATACATGATATTTTACATGTTTCAATGCCATTCTCCCAAATGCACGATACTGGATGCTTGGGGCTGGTGCACTGGGACGACCTGGAGGGATGGTACGGGGAGGGAGGAGGGAGGAGGGTTCAGGAGGGGGAGCACATGTATACCTGTGAAGGATTCATTTTGATGTTTGGCAAAACTAATACAATTACGTAAAGTTTAAAAAAAAAAACAACAAAAAAAAAACTATTACTTATTGTTATTCAGTCACTAAGTTGTGCATAACTGTTTGTGACCAAATGGACTACAGCATGCCATGCTCCCCTGACCTTCACTGTCTCCCAAAGTTTGTTTAAGTTCATGTCAACTGAGTTGGCAATACTGTCTAATCATCTTATCCTCTGCCACCACCTCTCCTTTTGCCTTCTATCTTTCCCAGCATGAGTTTTTTTTTTTTTTTTCCTAAGAATCAGTTCTTTACATCAGGTGGCCAAGTTTTGGAGCTTTAGCTTTAACATCAGTCCTTTCAATGAATATATAGGAGTGATTTCCTTCAGGACTGACTGGTTGGATCTCCTTGAAGACCAAGGGACTCTCAAGAGGCTTCTCCAGCACACTTCCTTATGGTCCAACTCTCACATACATGCATGACTACTGGAAAAACCATAGCTTTGACTATATGGACCTTTGTTGGCAAAGTAATGTCTCTGCTTTTTAATATGCTGTCTAGGTTTGTTATAGCTTTTCTTCCAAGGAGCAAACATATTTTAATGTTGTGGCTGCAGTCACCATCTGTGGTGATTTTGGAGCCCAAGAAAATAAAATCTGTCACTGCTTCCACATTTCCCCCTTGTATTTGCCATGAAGAGATGGGACCAGAGCCTTGATCTTAGCTTTTTGAATGTTGAGCTTTAAGCCGCCTTTTTCACTTTCCTCTTTCACACTCATCAAGAGGGTCTTCAGTTCCTCTTCACATTCTGCCATTGTTGTTTAGTAGCTAAGTCATGTCCAACTCTTTGCAACCCCAGGCTTCCCTGTCCTTATTAGAGTGGTATCACCTGCATATCTGAGGTGTTGATAATTCTCCCGGCAATCCTGATTCTTGTTTGTGATGCATCCAACTGGCATTTCACATGAAGTACTCTGCATATGTTAAATTAACAGGGTGAAAATATATAGCTTTGTGGGACTTCCTTCCCAATGTGGAACCAGTCTATTGTTCCATGATCGGTTCTAAGTAGCGCTTCTTGACCACATACAGGTTTCTCAAGAGGCAGGTAAGGTGGTCTGGTATTCCCATCACTTTAAGAATTTTCCACTGTTTTTGTGGTCCACACCATCAAATTCTTTAAGGTAGTCAATGAAGCACAAGTAGATGCTTTTGTGGAATTCTTTTGGTTTTTCTATGGTCCAGTGGATATTGGCAATTTGATCTCTGGCTTTCCTCTACCTTTTGTAAACCAGCTTTTATGTCTGGAATTTCTCGGCTCATATACTGCTGTAACCTAGCTTGAAGAATTTTGAGCATAAACTTACTAGCGTGTGAAATGCACACAACAAAATGGTAATTTGAACATTTTTTGACATTGCCCTTCTTTGGCATTGGAACGAAAACTGATCTTTTCCAGTCCTGTAAGCCACTGCTGACTTTTCCAAATTTGCTGACACACTGAGTGCGACACTTTATCAGCATCATCTTTTAGGATTTTAAGTAGCTAAGCTGGACTTCCCCGGTGGCTCATTTGGTAAAGTGTTGGCCTATAATGTGGGAGATCTGGGTTTGATCCCTGGGTTGGGAAGATCCTCTAGAGAAGGAAATGGCAACCCACTTCAGTATTCTTGCCTGGAAAATCCCATGGTCAGAAAAGCCTGGTAAGCTACAGTCCATGGGGTCGCAAAGAGTCGGACACAACTGAGTGACCTCACTTTACTTTTAAGTTGAAATTCAGTCACTTCCACTAGCTTTTTTCATAGTAATGCTTCCTAACGCCCATTTGACTGCACACTCCAGAATGTCTGGCTCTAGGTATGTGACCACACCACTGTGGTTATCCAGGTCATTAAGACCTTAAAGAAAGCTGAGCACCAAAGAATTGATGCTTTTGAACTGTGGTGTTGGAGAAGACTCTTGAGAGTCCCTTGGACAACATGGAGATCAAACCAGTCAATCCTAAAGGAAATCAGTCCTGAATATTCATTGGAAGGACTGATGCTAAAGCTGAAACTCCAATACTTTGGCCACCTGATGTGAAGAATTGACTCATTGGAAAAGACCCTAATGCTGGGAAAGATTGAAGGCAGGAGGAGAATGGGATGACAGAGGATGAGGTGGTTGGATGGCATCACCAACTTGATGGACAATGAGTTTGAGCAAGTTCCAGGAGTTGGTGATGGACTGGGAAGCCTGGCATGCTGCAGTTCATGGGACTGCAAAGAGTCAGACATGACTGAGTGACTGAACTGAACTGAACAGTTTATCACAATGAAAGATTACAGATTAAAACCAGCCAATCAAAGGGATCCATGGAACAGAATCCAGAAAAAAATCTGCTTTCCATTGTCCTTGTCCTGTGGATTCATGAACAGTGCTAAATTTCCTGACAAAGAAGTGTGAAAATATGTAAGGAATTTTTGCAATGATACAAGCTGACCCAAGTCTTGTGTCCAGAATCTATTAGGGCTCAATCATGTTGATTTTTTGTGCTGCTTGTGTCTCACTTTTAATCTCTAGGCCTTCTAAAGACAGATCAGATACCATGTCATTAAAACCTTCCACCAGAGTTGGGCTCAACTCTGCGAAAAGATACTTACCATGTAGGACACAAGGAGCCTAAAGCTTTGACAAAGCCAAACCTCTCCTTCATAAAGGTTAAATTCTTTATTACACACATACATACAAACTTTATTTGGAAAAGGAAACAAAGTAATTCTTGTTCCTTTCACATAGATGCAAATATCTATTATTTTTGAGATGTAGTACAGACCTCCATTTTTTTTTACTGATATTTTATATTGAAAAAAAAAAACTAAGATCATTGGGTTAACCTTTTCTCTGCATTTATGTAGAAAAAGAAGGAAAGAGATTTATGCTAATGTCAGTCTTGTACTCAGGGAAAAAACAAATTAAACATTCTTAAAATATCCTAAATAAAAGCCTGCAGTGATGCACAATTCAATTTCTGAGATTTGTGTTTCAGCTTTAAATTTATAGTGCATGGAATTAAACAGACTGTAAAAGCCATGTACCATATACAGCAAAGAAGAAAAATGTTATGAAGTTCAGACTTACAGTGAGTAACTATAGTTCTGTTGGTTACAAATGTGACAGGAAAGAGAATATACTGTTGCAGATTTTAGTTTTTCAACTCCATAGTTCTCCATCTTGCAAACTGAGAAATATATTTTGCCATTTTTGATTTAACCTTAGTTGATGGAACTAAGGAATAGCTCCTTTCCCCCAAAGTGAAAGTAATGATTTATTTAATGTATTTTTCCGCTGGGTGACTGAGTGTTTTGAGGAATGAATGGTAATTTGTATAATGCAATCTTTAAAAAATATAGTTCTTGACACAAAAAAGAAACAGAAGAAATAATATTTGCAAGTGTTTCATAAATGGATACAACAGCAAAGCTATAATTTGCAATATATTCTTTTTGATTAATAAACAGGACATGTATATTTCTCTGAATATATTCAAACTCAGCCGCAGCTTTTTCAGCAGCTGATATGCCTTAAATGGAGAAGGCAATGGCACCTCAATCCAGTGTTCTTGCCTGGAGAATCCCAGGGACCAGGGAGCCTAGTGGGCTGCACAGAGTCGGACACGACTGAAGCGACTTAGCAGCAGTAGCAGCATGCCTTAAAACTGCTAATTTACTGAGGAATTACTGTGTTTCAATAGTTAGGGAAATGAGTATATTGTTTATGTGTGTGTGCATTCTCAGTCTGTAAATCGTGTCCAACTCTTTGTGACCTCATGACTGTAGCCCGCCAGGCTCCTCTGTCCATGGGATTTCCCAGGCAAAAGTACTGGCGTGGGTTGCCATTTCCTCCTCCAGAGGTTCTTCCAGACCCTGGGATCAAACTAGCATCTCCTGAGTCTCCTGCACTGGAAGGTGGATTCTTTGCTGCTGAGCCACCAGGGATGCCCATTGTTTACACTGAGCATAGAAAAACTTCAGTCTTCCCAAACCAAATGGTCAATTGAAAAAAAAAAAGGAAAGGCTCTAACAAATGAGTGTCTGATAAACATTAAATATAAAGTATGCAGATTACTTTTTCTATTCAATTTCTTCACAACACACAGAAACATTGGGATAAATGCTTTGCAAATATTTTTAAAATTTGGGATAAAACAGGAGATAGCTATATTGACACATTTAATCTATTTTATTTTTAATCAGGTACATCATATTTGTGGACAAAAAAGGAAATAAAGATAAGGAAAAAATCAGCATCTAGGAATAAACAGCACTGTCAATTTAGTCTTTCAAATGTTTACATTCCTCTGTGAGTATAATGAAATATAATTTTGTTTGGCCAAACATTTTGTCCCTATTATAATATGACAACTTTCTATATTATTAAATGTATTTCTCCACTGAATTTTTTTTGTTCATTTTTAAAATTATATTTATTTTTAACTGAATGATAATTGCATTACAATTGCGTTGGTTTCTGCCATACATCAGCATGAATCAGCCATAGGTATACACATGTCCCCTCCCTCTTAAACCTCCCTCCTACCTCGGACCCCCCCACCCCCACCCCTCGCACCCAACCTATACTGAATTTTAATGTCCCCGTATATTAGCATCATTTAACTACTCTCACTTAAAATACTGCAAAATTAGTTGCTAATATGAACAATGCTTTAATAAGTACACTTACACATTATGTTTTGTCACTTTATTTTAAGGGTAGATTTTTCAATTATTGGCATTTACATATCTATATATTGTTCTTTTAAATTTGTATCAACTCTTTATTATTAAAATTTGTATACAATTTCATGCCTATTACAAATATATTTTTTCCTCAATTTCCCTTTGTTTTTACTCTTGTATGCAATGGCTTTTTTTACTACACTATAACTTCATATTTTCATTTAGATAAATTTATCAATATCTTGCTTTTGGTGCTGGGTTTGTTCTCATGATTAGGAAGAACTTAATTTTATGTTTCTATTGAACTTTTATCACTTATCTAATTATTTGGTGTAGAAAACAATTCATTGAAGCAATTAATTTAGAAAAATTCAGTTTCTTTTTCTTTAAAGGTGAGAATTAGATGTAGGAGTGATAGAAGTTAATGCACTATGTACTGTGAAATAGCTACTTTGGTCTAGCTTCTCACAGTAAGAGTAACTTTATGGGTTACATCTTCACTAGGAAAGATTGCTTACAGACACTTCTTTCACATCTGATTTAGCTTCAATGTCCTTGGGCTTCTTTCTTATGTTCCCTTCCTTACTCCTCACTCACGTTCTTTTTTTCTCCCTTCCAAACAATTCTCTTTATCCATTTTTAGTATTCAAAACATTCCAGACCAGTTTAGGATAAACATAATATTTCTCACAGAATAAATATCCCAATTTCTCTGAAATGGTGTTGATACTTTTATTCAATTGCAGTATATAAGACTGGAAGTGAATTTTGATTCTAAATGAACCTTCCCATTCATTACAAGTGGGAGTTAGCTACAGTTTTTCTGAGATTATCTTTTAAGAAATCATATCTCAAAAAATTAAGAAAAATAATTTTCTTGTTAGTTTGGTACATCCTAGGGGAGGATGCAGGAGACGGCAATGGCAACCCACTCCAGTACTCTTGCCTGGAAAATCCCATGGATGGAGGAGCCTGGTGGACTGCAGTCCATGGGGTCGCTAAGAGTCAGACATGACTGAGCGACTTCATTTTCAATTTTCACTTTCATGCATTGGAGAAGGAAATGGCAACCCACTCCAGTGTTCTTGCCTGAAGAATCTCAGGGACGAGGGAGCCTGGTAGGTTGCTGTCTATGGGGTCGCACAGAGTTGGACATGACTGAAGCGACTTAGCAGCAGCAGGGGAGGATGCAGATGAAGAGCATTTGTGGATCTCCTGCTTAATTGTTTCAGGGCTTGATCACAGATTTTATTTTTAATAATTCATTACAAATCTTATATGCAAACTTTAAAATACTAATATAGAATAAGGGCTTTTAAATGAAACGGTCTCTGTCTGACCTAATCTCCACACACAGCCCTCTAATCAGTAGCTTCCATATAAAATCATTTAATGTTTTGGTTCTCTGGTCTTTATTTCTTAATACTAAATGCAAGGCTTACACTTCCCTCTGATTTTTATACTTTACACATGCAACTGTGACTCTCCACTTGTCAACTAAAAGATGTCAGAGTTCTTTCCACCAACATCTGATATTTGTTTATTGTACTTTTCAATATTACAATAACTTTGTTATTGTCTTATGTTCTATTAAGTACCCATGGAGTTTTAAACTTTTATTTGTTGCCTTATATTTTTACAGTAAGTCAATATTTCCTCAATAGGTAAATTAATGTTATTACCATTCCTTCACTTCTTTTTCCCTTTTACTTCTATAGACTATCCATTAGCTTCTATAGTTTCTAAATGAATATATTTTCTATTTTTTACTGTATATGATGATTTTAATAGTTGAAAACACCTTCAGTTCAGTTCAGTTGCTCAGTCGTGTCTGACTCTGCAACCCCATGAATCGCAGCACGCCAGGCCTCTCTGTCCATCACTAACTCCCGGAGTTTACTCAAACTCATGTCCATTGAGTCGGTGATGCCATCCAGCCATCTTATCCTCTGTTGTCCCCTTCTCCTCCTGCCCCCAATCCCTCCCAGCATCAGAGTCTTTTCCAATGAGTCAACTCTTCGCATGAGGTGGCCAAAGTACTAGAGTTTCAGCTTCAGCATCAGTACTTCCAATGAACACCCAGGACTGATCTTGAGAATGGACTGGTTGGATCTCCTTGCAGTCCAAGGGACTCTCAAGAGTCTTGTCCAACACCACAGTTCAAAAGCATCAATTCTTTGGTGCTCAGCTTTCTTCACAGTCCAACTCTCACATCCATACATGACCACTGGAAAAACCATAGCCTTGACTAGATGGACCTTTGTTGGCAAAGTAATGTCTCTGCTTTTTAATATGTTATCCAGGTTGGTCATAACTTTTCTTCCAAAGAGTAAGCGTCTTTTCATTTCATGGCTGCAATCACCATCTGCAGTGATTTTGGAGCCCCCCAAAATAAAGTCTGACACTGCTTCCACTGTTTCCCCATCTACTTCCCATGCAGTGATGGGACCAGATGCTATGATCTTAGTTTTCTGAATGTTGAGCTTTAAGCCAACATTTTCACTCTCCTCTTTCACTTTCATCAAGAGGCTCGTTAGCTCCTGTTCACTTTCTGCCATAAGGGTGGTATCATCTGCATATCTGAGGTTATTGATATTTCTCCCTGCAATCTTGATTCCAGCTTATGCTTCTTCCAGCCCAGGGTTTCTCATGTTGTACTCTGCATAGAAGTTAAATAAGCAGGGTGACAATACACATACAGTCTTGACGTACTCCTTTTCCTATTGGAACCAGTCTGTTGTTCCATGTCCAGTTCTAACTGTTGCTTCCTGACCTGCATATAGGTTTCTCAAGAGGCAAGTCAGATGCAACACCTTATTAATATATAAAATGCAAAACACAAAGTACATTAACATTTCTTTTTTTTTCTCCATTATCAGGCCAATATCACAAAGTTTGTGCCACTATTTCTGTGTCAATTTCTTAGAATAAAAAGTTAGGTAAATTATTTTTCCAAACCATGCCTCACTTTACATCTTTATTTGCTTTCACCTATATAAATACTGATACTACATTTTCTACCTAACAGTTTTTCTTAGATATGTTAAATTCTATTATTAATGTGAATGGTTTATGTTGTTAAATTAATTTTCTAGCTGGGTTTTGGGCTTTCCTGGTGGCTCACTGATAAAGAATCTGCCTGCCAATGGAGGAGACCTAGAAGACATAGGAGACTTGGGTCCATTCCCTAGGTCAGGAGGATGCCCTAGAGGAGGAAACAGTAACCCAGTCCAGTATTCTTGCTTGGGAAACCCCATCGACAGAGGAGCCTGGCAAGCTACAGTTCATGAGGTCGCAAAGAGTCAGACATGACTTCACTGCTGAGCCTAAACACAAGTGGTTTTTAATGGAATATAGGACAGCATTTTATGTCCTTTTTGTAGCACTTCACCATAATAATGAGTTAAATGTTCTTATTATTTACAATAATCTCCTTCCTCCAAACTCCACCAGTAGACTCTTACAGATTTTCCAGGAAGAGAATGACATCATCGTATGTTGTTCAGTCGCCAAGTCATGTTCAACTCTTCGAGACTCCATGGACTGCAGCACACCAGGCCTCCCTGTCCCTCACCATCTCCCTGAGTATGAAGCAGATGCATTAATAAATAATGATAATTTTCATCCACTTTCCTTTTAGTTTTATATCTTAATGCATTTTCATGTCTTTTAGCTTCCTCAAATATTATTCAAGTTTCCTGCATGTGAAGAATCGCTATACTTGTTCATTTTGATAACCTCAGCAAAGAAATAATCTTTTTGGAAGTGTTATGGAAGAATTAATGCATGTATTTAAATGAAAGTTGTGTGTAGTTTCCTCATATTCTTCCTGATATTATTACAACTTTTCCCCACACTTTACCTACTTGGACTGAGAATTGTCAAGGACCAGTTACTTTTACCTTTCCATTTTCTCCCTTTTTTGAACTAGAATGTCAATATTCATTACTGTCACTCTCTCAATTTTTAAAATTTATTAACTCATAATTTTCACAACAACCATATAAGGAAGGTTTTACAATGGTTTTATTTTTAGATGAGTAAACTGAACATATATAATAGTCAAAGATCACACATCTAATAAGAGGTAGATCTTATACCTGAAATCTAATAAGCAGGTTACAGAATTTAGGTACTTAATCTTATACTATACTGGCCTTACATTTACCTATCTAACTAAAATAATTGAAATTTTGATCTTTTTCTTGATCTTATACTCATTCAAGAAGCATTTTGTTTAATTATGCTCATTATATGAATTATGATTGTTATATAGTTTCAGTAATATATTAAAGAAAAGCAGCCTTAATGAGGTATAGTTTTTGTGCTATAAGAATCACTCAGTTTATGGGTAAGAGCTGTCTTTATGTTTTCATAGACTTATACAGGCGGACTTTCACCCGTATTCACTGTTATAGAATTTCTCTTACACAAACAATGGTTCTCAGGCTTATTTCCACTCCATCCTGCCCCCACACCTGGTCCTAGGCAGCTACTGATATGCCTTCTCTCTGTACAGTTTGGCTTATTTAATAAATTTTACATATATATAATCATTCAATTTGTAGTATTTTTGGCTTATCTTTTACTTCACAAGATGTTTCTGAGATTCATCCATATTTTTACAGTTAATAATACGTGTAGAGTAGACTTCATTGAGATAAAAAAAGAGAACTCTGCTATGCCACTCTTCAACAAATCTGGTAAAAATTTTTTTATATATGATCGTGGTGATGGTTACATAGATCTATGAATATATTAAAAACCATTGACATTTTAAATGGAGAAATTGTATGGTATGTGAATTATATCTCAATGATTATCTGGCAAAAAGGGAACAAAAGTAACACTTTGTTTCTGTTTATTATGGACGTGTATTAGGTTGCAAAGATATTCTACAGTTTTGTTTATACATTCACCAGCTGATGGACATTTGCTTATTTCTACTTCCGGATTATTATGAATAATGCTTCCATGAATATTAACTCAACTCTTTGAGTGAATATAAATTTTCATTTTTGGGGAGTAAATACCTAAAGGTCAGATCTCTGGGACATATAATAGGTATATGTTTAACATTTTAGGAAACTGTCAAACTTAGTATCAATATTCACCAGCAATATATGAGGTTTTCATCTATTTCATATTTTTGCTAAATTGACTTAGTAAAGTAAGTTTCATTTTTAATTTTAGCCATTCTGGTGAGTGGGTATAAGTATGTCATTGTTTTAATTTGCATTTCTTTAACATTAGTAATGTCAAGCAACTTTTCACATGCATATTAAGCATTTGTATATCATCTTTGGTTCTTCAAACATTTTTCCTATTTCAAAAATTAGGTTAATTGTTTCTTATTGTTGCATTTTAAGAGCTTTTTCTATATTCTAGATACAAGATCTTTATCAGATGTACATTTTGTGTTTTTTTCCCAATCTGTGACCTATCTTCATTTTGTTAATGGTGTTAGTAGGGAAGATCTCCTGGAGAAGGAAATGGCAACCCACTCCAGTATTCTTGCCTGGAAAATCCCATGGACGGAGGAGCCTGGTAGGCTACAGTCCATGCGGTTGCAAAGAGTCAGACATGACTGAGCAACTTCACTTCACTTCATAGAGAAAGTGTTTAATTATGATGATTCAGAGGGACTTTGGAAGTTTGGAGGTAAGTACATGGGCTAAAAAATAATGTTAAATGAAAATCTAAAATTTTAATAATGAGAGAGTAACAGGCAGGAAGGCCAGGGGTCTCCAAAGGGAGGAAATAGCTTGCAAGTGTCAGACATTTTTATCTCTCTTAAGCAGCAGGAGGAAACAAACTAGCGATATTTTTTTCCTTCTCTATACAAATTTAAAAGGAGGTTTCTCTTAAAATACAGTGTTGCCATAATGACACCTGGTTTCACCTGAAGTTAACTATTCTCAAACCTAGAGATAACCAATGCTTTTTTATGGAAATGTTTGTCTTAAGATATGCTAATGTACTATAATTTACCCCAAACTGTCTTCAAGTCAGTCCTGCCTAATGGCTCAGAACCTACTTGACAAACCAGTATGTTATACTCAGATATTGTTGCCCTAATCTATGTAAACATAACTATTTGTATGGTAATCTGTCCTTCTACAAGATTCAAGTTAATCATTTTATGGCCCAGGATGAACCATTTGGTGCCAAGATTATCCCAAAATGCATCTTATGGGTGCGGGGCCTGGTGCCATTCTGAGTTTTAAGACATTGCTTTATTTTATTAACAGACTGCTAGTTGAGAAGGAAATGGCAACCCATTCCAGTGTTCTAGCCTTGAGAATCCTAGGGATGGGGGAGCCTGGTGGGCTGCCATCTATGGGGTCACACAGAGGCGGACACGACTGAAATGACTTAGCAGCAGCAGTGACTACATGACATCCAGCTGAAGACTAGCAGGGGGGTGCTCTTTCTGCCCCCTTCTGATGCCTACATTAGAAGCTTTCTCTATCTCCTTTATACTTTAACCCCACTCCAGTACTCTTGCCTGGAAAATCCCATGGATAGAGGATCCTGGTAGGCTGCAGTCCATGGGGTCGCTAAGAGTCGGACATGACTGAGTGACTTCACTTTCACTTTTCACTTTCATGCATTGGAGAAGGAAATGGCAACCCACTCCAGTGTTCGTGCCTGGAGAATCCCAGGGACGGGGGAGCCTGATGCACTGCCGTCTATGGGATCGCACAGAGTTGGACACGACTGAAGCGACTTAGCAGTAGCAGCAGCAAAACTTTATTACACAAAAGCTCTGAGTGATCAAGCCTCGTCTCTGACCCCAGATTGAATTCTTATCCTCCGGGGTCCAAGAATCCCAGTATCTTTGCGTGATTCAACAACAACCTTTCAATAATATTCTGAGTATATTAAGTAAGCAGATTTTTTGTACTATACCTATAAGAAACTGGTGAGAAAAATCCTTGAATTCAGTATTGTTAGTATTTATAAGATCATGACCATTGAACTTTCCCTGTATTGCTTAACAAGTCTTCAGCTGCTAAGTGGATGTACAGAGCACAAGCAGAACTTGAAAAATTATGAAAATGAAGAGTATTTCATCAGCTTTGATTATCTGAAAACATCTCTACGATGTTGAATGACTGAAAAGAATATCAGAGAAATCTCTAAAGTATCATCCCCCTAGTTATTAAGCATTCATCTTAACCTATTATATTCTTTGAATGAATATTTCAAATTTGATATGATAAATAAGCAGATGAATGGATGGTGATCATTTAAAGTAACACACAAAATCTCAAGTACTTAATATTTTTACTGAACCACTTGAAGGAGATAGGCATGAAAATATCAGGTACGTAATTGAGTTTTGTTTTTCATACTTTCTAAAAGTACTACTTAATGGATTTCTTTTTAAATGCCAACTCTATTCATGGTTTTGTTTTTGATTAGTTTTGAAGTTTTTTCATTTGCAACTGCTTTTTAAGAGTAACAAAGAGCTATCAGAGAACTGAACAGTGAGGCAAAGATCTTTCAAGAAGGATGAAAAGGGGACTAATTGATGCAATTATCCTTATCAAGTTGGATTTCATCTGCAAAACAATATTATGGAAATAACATTACATTATCTAAGTAGACAAACAGCAACAATTTTGAAGTCATATACATAAAACTTTTTCTTAATATTGATTTTTCACAAGCCAATGGTGTGAAATATAAAGGTCACTAGTCCAGTTCAGTCGCTCAGTTGTGTCTGACTCTTTGTGACCCCATGAATCACAGCACGCCAGGCCTCCCTGTCCATCACCAACTCCCAGAGTTCACCCAAACTCTTGTCCATCAAGTCAGTGATGCCATCCAGCCATCTCATCCTCTGTCGTCCCCTTCTCCTCCTGCCCCCAATCCCTCCCAGCATCAGAGTCTTTTCCAATGAATCAACTCTTCGCATGAAGTGGCCAAAGTATTGGAGTTTCAGCTTTAGCATCAGTCCTTCCAAAGAACACCCAGGACTGATCTCCTTTAGGATGGACTGGTTGTACCTCCTTGCAGTCCAAGGGACTCTCAAGAGTCTTCTCCAACACCACAGTTCAAAAGCATCAATTCTTCGGTGCTCAGCTTTCTTCACACTAATTCTATATTAATGTTTAATTACTTGAATAAGAATATGCCAGTGATCTTGGGCAAACACTGGGAGACGGTGAGGGACAGGGAAGTCTGGTGTTTTGCAGTCCATGGGGTCACAGAGTCAGACACGACTTGGTGACAAAAACAACAACAACATGCCAGTGATACTGAGAACCTGTATAATTATAATAACATTAATTCTTTAGATATGATTTCTTAGAACTAGGTGATGAAGTTGAAACTTATCATCCATTCATAATGTCCTAAACACATATCATTTAATATGAACTGGATTTATGTATTAAACTACCTTTCATGCTGATTTATTCTACAGATAACTAAGCCCACTAAGAAAATCACAGAGTAGTTCTGACCACATTTATTTACCTATATGATGAAGCTCTTATATTAGGTCATTTTTCTTTTCTTTCTAATGAAAAGTTTATGATGGAATTCATTAAAAATTTATAATATCTATTATATATTATTCTTCAAATATTATCTATTTGATCATTAGGAGAATTACCTAGTGGATTTATGCTGTGATACTCATATCTATTATAGATTACTAGACTACTGTGGAATGTACATCTTTATAACTTATCAGTACCATTTACTTTGGAGAAGGCAATGGCACCCCATTCCAGTACTCTTGCCTGGAAAATCCCATGGATGGAGTAGCCTGGTGGGCTGCAGTCCATGGGGTCACTAAGAGTCGGGCATGACTGAGCGACTCCCTTTCACTTTTCACTTTCATGCATTGGAGAAGGAAATGGCAACCCACTCCAGTGTTCGTGCCTGGAGAATCCCAGGGGCGGGGGAGCCTGGTGGGCTGCCATCTATGGTGTTGCACAGAGTCGAACACGACTGAAGTGACTTAGCAGCAACCATTTACTTAGGTATTGAGACTATATTTGATGGATCTGCAAATTAATAGCATTTATTAACTTATTGCATCAATAATGACTTTTCATACCCTAGATTTTAAAATTATTTATTTCAAAATTAATTATACAACACTGGCATTTTCTGTACAGATTGTTAGTGGTTTGTACGTACAGGTGATCAATTTAGACCAAATACACTTAATTTTTAAACATTCTTTTTGTTTTATTTTTTCGCCATGCCTTGTGACATTTGGAATCTTAGTTCTCCAATGAGGGATCAACCTCCACTCCCTGCACTGGAAGCTGGAATCTTCACCATTGAACTGCCAGGGAAGTCCTGTTCATTTTCCTTTAACCTCCAGCCTTTGATAGAAATGATGAAAATTCAGCTACTGGTCAGCCTATTTGATTAGCTATTGCTCTTTGATTGCTGGTGATCATCTTTTAAAATAACTTTTTAATCATCTTTTAAAATAACTTTTTCAATGAAACAATTTTAATACAAAACTGAAAGAATGTGAATAGAGTCCAGAGAAGACTGAAATGATCTTTAACAAGTCTAGCAGAAGTAGAATATGGCATATTATTTTTTCTGACTAAACCACACCTTGATGATATCACCAAGTGTAACTTTGATAGTTCTGTCATGGTTTCTTCAGTTGAAAATGATCTCTGAAAAATGTTGACTTGGTATGCCTATGTACTCCTTTCTTCCTTATTAAGTTTTGGAAGAATATTTTTGATTCACCTGGATCACTGGTATCATTTAAATATATCTTCTCTATACAAGAACAAAAACTAATCTCTCTTATCTGGCCTGATTTCAGAAGCAATATTAAATCTCTAGGCTGTAATGGTTTTAAGACATTGAATGCTGACTGTGCCCTTTAAAAAAATGCATTTTCCATTCTTCTCTTTGCTCATGTTTCAAAAAAATAGATTTCAAATTCCAGAAATAATTAAATAAACATATAAAAACAGGTGTTTTGTGTCTTTTCTTGTCCTTGTGAGTTATAAAGGCTAAATGCATTTGATTTCTCCTCTAGAGTACAGTAGTATGGGAATAATTAAATAGAATGTCTGTCATCTATTTCCTTCTCTGAATATAAAATTAGAAATGGAGTCTTGGCAAATAGTCCAAATAGCAGAATTAACCTTTATAATATAGGTAATTTCCTCAGTGTGTTCTATTGATATTGTACATAAAACATAATGAGGTACAATACTAAAATTTTAATCATTCTCTGATCACACTGAGTGATGAAATATACACAGGACACTTATTTTAAGATTTTTAAAAATTTTAATAATCTGTGGTACAGGGCTTTTAACTAATTTAGATATCGTTACACTTAGTTTGGGTTATTTACAATATCTTGAATGTATTGAATATATGGCTTTAATTTCTTCCAACTTAATGTATCACATCCTATATATTCTTTAGAAGTGAGAGAGCTATTGAAGGTGAGAGTAGCTATTAAGAAACCTGAACAATCATTTCCCCTGGCTTTGGAGCATTATTCTATTGGTCACTGATCTTTGTGGCTTCAATATTACTATAAATCTTTGTACTGTGGATGCCAATAAGTGTTCACAAAAATGAAGGTCTGTAATTAAGCATATTTAAGAAATTAAAGAACAAAAGAGGATACTCTGAGCTTTAATATGTTACTGTTGTAGGTCTTAAGAGGATTTCCTTTGCAATGAAATTCAAATATATTTACTACAGACATTTAGTTTTTAATTATTTTGAGACAGGTCTTCCACTGAAATCACTTGCAAAAACCCAGTTTTATAGAACTGCAATTACATGATGCTATCTCAAAATCTGCCATCACAGTGAGAACTAAAAGCAAAAGTAGCTAAGAGTTGCAGTCTCAAATCTCCCTCCTTAATAAAGTAAAAATTTTTTTTTGTCCAGAAAGAAAGTCTTGAGATTTTTTTTAAAGGATATAGATCTGTAAGCTACTGAGACCAATTATTATTATTCTATTATTTTTGCAGAGTGTTGGAATTAAACAGCATTGCATACTGTTGGAATTAAACACAGCTCTTTGTGGATCTATTGTCATTGAACTGCTTTTTTGAAGGAAACTCCATCCAAAGTTCAGGGTATTAGGTACTAAGAAATATTTTTGTGCTACCTTGATCCTGCTATCTTCAGACCCTTTAACAACCTCTTAAGGATTGTAGCTCAGTCGGTAAAGAATCTGCCTGCAGTACAGGAGACCTGGGTTTGATCCCTGGGTTGGGAAGATCCCCTGGAGAAGGAAATGGCAACCCACTCTAGTATCCTTGCCTGGAAAATCTAATGGGCAGAAGAGCCTGGTAGGCTGCAGTCCATGGGGTCGCAAAGAGTCAGGCACAATTGAGTGACTAACACTTACTTACTTAAGGATTGATCACTTTCAGAAGTCTGCACTTGTAAAAATCTTTAAACCAATCTGCAACAGATGGCAGGCTTCCCTGCAACACAGTGGTAAAAATCCACCTACAATGTAGGAGCCACAGGAGACAGGGTCAGGAAGATCCTCTGGAGAAGGAAATGGCAACCCATTCCAGTATTCTTGCCTGGGAAGCCCTCGGGACAGAGGAGCCTGGCAGGCTTCAGTCCATAGGGTCGCAAAAAGTCAAACACAACTGAAGCAACTTAGTGTGCAGGCAACAGTTGGGAATAAAAGACTGCCATTTCAAGTGGACAGGCATGCTTCATTTTATTTCAACCGAACTTCTCTGACGGTCAGTTTACCTTGGTGATCTTTTAAAGAAACATATTGCTGACAATTCTTTAGGTCACTTAAAGTGTGTCTTTAAGAAGAGCAAGGTTAAATGTATGTTTGCAAATAACCTGTCATTTTCTTAGATAACTGATTATGTTGCACCGATATGTCGACTAGAAGCATCATCAAGCTATCCTCTAATCTGTATATGTTGAACTCTTACATTCTGTCCTTAGTCATTTGTATCAATTTTGATTATCCCACTAGTAGCATCCAGTACAACCTTGACAAAGCATGGGCAAAAAATATTTCAAAATCAACTCTAGAAAAAGATTATTTTGCTAAACTAATTTATGGAAAATAGGAGGTCAACTTAAACCCTAGAGCTGTATATCAAAGTATTATTTTCTAAAAAAGGAAAATTTATATTTGTATATTCTGCTCAATAATAAGTAAAATTATTAATTATACTTTTGTTGGGGCTGTGAGGCTTGTAACTTGTGGTAGACTTATTAAATTTTGCAATTATTCATCAGATGGTATGGTGAGTTTAAAGCCCAATTTTGCAATTGCATTGCTCATTTTAAATGATTATAAAAAAACAACCAAAAACTCAGAAGACAATCTTCCCTAATGCCCAGAAAAACCTGCTGATAAATAGACTGGATAGATACCCAATTGCCTCAATAAGCACACATATATAAGAGACTTCCATTATTTTAAAAATATAAATATTGCCTTAGGGTAGAAGCTGCTCAGAGTTAGGTAAAGTATTTCTTCAACTTTAAGAGGTATAATTCATACATTAATTTAAAGAGATATATTCTCCCCCAAATGTAATGCCTATTATAAACCTTACTTTTGTATCTGACTAAACATCTTCTCTATCTAGGAAAACATTCCTCTTCTACATTTTCACTAACCACAGAAGGAACCTAAATAATACTCCAGAGAAGCTTAAATCCTGGTGATCCCTCACTGGCATAACAGAGTGAAGGCTAATAGAATCCTTAACTTTCCTCTAGTTACATAATGAAAAATAGCAAAAATGATGTTGGAATCCAGGTCTGTCTGACTCTGATGATAATTAAATAATACATACTATAAAATAACTTGTCAGAGATTTTCTGAGAGGAAAAGTAAAAGTAACATCTGTTTGACAAGGCATTGTTAAGAGGTAGAGGAGGATGTGTGTTCCCAAGCACACTTCTATGCATACAAGAGTATATCAAATCTAAGCCAACAGAGTTGCAATGTATGTTGGAGAGAGGAAAACATGTTATATTGCTTCAGATGTCATTCACCCTCCCTAGACCATTCCCTCCTTTTTAAAATCTGGTTTCATCTTTGAATCATGAAATTCAGAAGTCATGGCAGATAAAGTCTAAAAGAAGCAAAAGTGAAAGTACATGCTACAAATTGCAAAGAATTTTTATTCTAAGTTTCTCTGTCATTTGGCTTACCTTTCAGATGTCCTTGTTGTGGTTGAAAAAGAGCAGCATATGTGGCAATCTCAGGTGTCCCTAGAAAAGACTATTTCCCAATAGCCTTGTGAATGACATTTGTTTATCTGGTGAATTTGCCATGGTCTGAGTGCTGTCTCTCGGCGTTATAGGCTCAGAATCTTGATTTCTCAGTACACAGAAACCAAATCTATTTTTCAGAGGCAAACTCTTATTACCCAAGTTTATGAAATAGCTTTGTAAATTTAATGAGATTTATATCTTTCATAGACTTGGGGACAGTTATACCTCCGTTCAGCTCATTTTCTTTTCATTAAGAAATCAGAATAAATAAAAAATAATCAAGTGATACATTAACTTACAATGAGAAATGACTATCAAATAAAACCACACTTCAGGTCTGTACAACAGATGATGACAGATGAAGGAAAGCTATGGAGAGCTGCTAAGAAATAATCAGGAGATTTAGAGCATGATATTAGAAAAATGGAAGTTAAACAATTATATGATAGAATCTTAATAAATGCTAAAATAGCCTATTCTTACTCACAGTCCATTTACTCTCTGAATGGTCTTACCAATGGGACCAAATATATACCATGTTTACAAGCTCCTATGTTTCTTAACACACAAAAAATGATTTCAACAATTGGGCCATAGTATTTGAACTCTGTTAGATGAGCTGCCTCTCCGTAGAAAGATGAGAGAATGGGTTCTGTCAACATTGACGTCTGTGACTATTTGGTTTTCCGTGATTCATCAAGACCTTCTCCCCAGCTAGCATGTGATTAAAGCTTTCTTTGACTTACATTTCTCTGATGATTAGTGATATTGAGCATTTACAAATACATATAGGCCATTTGTATGTCTTTGGGAAAAATGTCTATCAATTGAGCATTTTTCATTGGATTTTTTTTTCTTTTGCTATTGAATTACATAAATTCCTTTTATATTTTGGATATAAATTCCTTATTGAATATTTGTTTTGCAAATGTTTTCTCCCATTTCATAGACTGCCTTTTCATATTGTTATTTCCTTTGCTGTACAGAGGCAAAATTGATGTAGTTTCACTTGTTCATTTATTTTTTATCACTTCACAACTGTTGAGATGGCCATTACCAAAAAGTCAGAATTAAGCAAGTGTTGGCAAGGATGTGAAAAGGGGAACATGATATTCTGTTGGTGGGAATGTAAACTGGCACAGCCAATAGGGAAAACAGTAAAGTTCCAGTAAAAATTAAAAATAGAACTACCATGTAATCCAACCATCCCACTCGGGGCATATATCCAAAGGAAATAAAGTCACTATTTCCAAGAGATGTGCATCCACGTGTTCACTGAAGCTTTATTAATAGAAGGCAAGATATGGAAACAACTTAAGTGTCCATCAACAGATGAAGGAATAAATAAAATACACTAGAATATTATTCAGCCTTATAAAGAAAGGAGTTGCTGACATTCACAACAACACGGATTAATTTGGAGGACGATACACTAAGTGAAATAAGCCAGACACAGGAAGATAACTGTTACATAAATCATTTACGTATTTAATCTAAAAAGTTGAACTCAAGGTAAAAGAGAGTAGAATGGTGCTTAAGTGGGGAAATGGGGGGAAAGAATATAGAATTTCAGTTAAAATAAATAAGTTCTGGAAATCTAGTGTTCATCATGGTGATTATGATTAATAATAATATATACATTAAATCTGCTAAATGAGTATTTTTTAGAGCTCTTACACCCATAAAAGGGTAACTTTATGAGGTGATAGGCATGTTAAGCTTGATTAAGTAATCATTTCACAATACATGTTTACAAAAAATCACATTGTAGGTCTTAAATATGGTCTCCAGTGGTTATTCTATTTCAACATTATTTACCAACTTGATGGCCCAGATCATTAGTGAGTCAAATAAACTATTTCCTTAGCAGATTATAGATGATCTGTTAGAATAAAGTTACTAAGAACTGAAATAGACAGGTGGTACAAAGATTTGAGGCAAACTATTTCCTGTTTAGAATTTTGAAAGATTAAAAACTAGCTAAACAATGTTAATGGAAATCATGGAGTTAAATCAGAGACAACAAAAAAGGTACAGAAAGGGGTAGAAAATCAGGATATTAAATTTCCAACCTCACTTTTAAACAGAAACTTCTGGAATTAAAAACATGTTTTAGATTTATATTTCTTTAATTCTCTTTGATATCAGAATAATAAAAATATATAATAAAAAAGTTCAATCTTCTTGTAATTTTTTTTTAATATTGAAATCATAGGTTCCATTACTCTTATCAAACAGTCAGCTTAATTTCCTAATGTAGGAGCAAATAGAAAATTGTGCATAGATACCATACCATCTAGTTGTATTTTGCTAGTTCACTACTTGATTAGTGACCATTATTAACCAATGAAATTGTGAATTTGAAAATTATAAAAGCTGGAAGACTTTGCCTTTGAGCATGAAACATCTTCATAAAATTCCCTATAATTTCACAATTAGTCATTGCAGATATTGGTCCATTTCTCATATGGTGGGGAATTTCTATTTTTAAACATTGAAACTGAATTTATATTAATATCTATATGAAATAATTATAGTATAAGCTCCCCATATATCCACTATATACAGATGCTTAAAACATTCTATTTCAGGAGAAAATAGATATTTAGAAAAGCCTTCAACATGTTTTTTTCTCTTCTACTAAGGGTTACTAGAGAACGTTTCACATGAAGATTGATGAATACCCAGGCATTTAACTTTGCCTGAAACAATGAACAATCATCATGATTCCACTAGCTAGGATAATTGTTATCCTCCTGCCTGATTAAAATTTCACATTTTACAGATTGCTTTATTTCTTAATCTATTCAATTGCTCAAACACCTTTTCCAGACATAATTTTATTTCTCTCTTTCTTGTGTGTTGTCTTACTCTACAATATGGAAAAGCCAATAATTTTATTAACCTCTTCAAAATACAAATTAATAGTTAGAAAATGTAATTTTAATTAGAAAATGATAATTTGAATAACATAATGGATCAAATAAATTTAGAAGCATTTTGCTTCTTGATCAGATTGAAATGAACTGAATATAAACCAGTCGTGCTGGCACATTCATTTTTGGTTCTTTAAATCATGATGTCCCATAATTTGGTAATGTAGTCCATGTTTGAACAAGTTCATTGTTTTTTTAAATTAAAACAATGTTTACAGTTGTAATTATAACTTTAGTAAATAATGATACAGAAAAATAACTTGGTACTGCAAGAAAGACTCAAACAATTTGATTTGATGGTCAGTTTCTTACTATTTGGCATTAAGCTGGTTCTGCCATTTTAATTTCATAGTGTGCAAATGTTTCAATAAAATTGCTTATCCTTTTCACAAAGCTATTAAGTGACTTTTTATTGAAAATGCTAATTGCTTTTCTTTAGTTAAACACATATGCCATTTAAAAATCCTTATCCAGAGAAGACACTGTACTTACTGATGATTAAAATTAAATAAATAATAATTTCTTTATTTAGAAAGTTATTCCTTTGAAGATCCTTCACTTTTTTTTTGCCTTTTCATGACTTATCATGCCAAGCAAAAATTATCCAAAGAATAAACAGCCATTTTTGTTTTTTGTTTACCCAGGACATTTTATCTTTCTGATGAATTTCAATTGCTTCTACATCTGAAATGTATTGTTAACATAATAGTAGATAGAAAGGCTTTGAAATGTCTATATTACTATATATGAAGGCATAATTATTATTACAATACTCTTGATAAATCAAGGTTAAATATTTATTAAGAAATGTTTCCTTTATGTTATTCTACAATTTGTAAATTGTATCATTTCTTATCTCAGCTTCCTCTTCCTGTCTTCTACTTGACCTTTCATTCTCTATTGCCACTATTTCCACTATCTACCTAGTTATATATAGCACATCATGGTGCTGGGTCTAAAGTCATAAAATATTTGAATAGATTTTCAAAAGTTATATAAGATATAGATATTTTATACATATGAGAGAAAGAGAGAGAATGTACATTATATTTTGTTTCAATGTTCTCATTTATTCTCCCCACAATGTTTTGTTAACCTCATCTTTAAAATTAAACACATTAAGCTTTTCTAAACATGGTCATAAACTCAAATCACAAGTACTTTTTTTTTATAATTCTTCATCTACTTCATGTAAAGATATTCTTAATCAAAACTCAAAATGAGTGTTTAAATGGCTGAATAAACAGAAGTTGATAGTTCTTTTCCTGTAGGGTGCAAACTTCAAAGGATAGTGCAGGATCAATACCGGACCACCTGACCTGCCTCTTGAGAAACCTATAGGCAGGTCAGGAAGCAATAGTTAGAACTGGACATGGGACAACAGACTGGATCCAAATAGGAAAAGGAGTACGTTAAGGCTGTATATTGTCACCCTGCTTATTTAACTTATATGCAGATTGCATCACGAGAAATGCTGGGCTGGAGGAAGCACAAGCTGGAATCAAGATTGTTGGGAGAAATGTCAATAACCTCAGATACGCAGATGACACCACCCATATGGCAGAAAGTGAAGAAGAACTAAGAAGCCTCTTGATGAAAGTGAAAGAGCAGAGTGAAAAATTTGGCTTAATACTCAATATTCAGAAAACTAAGATCATGGCATCCGGTTCCATCACTTCCTGGCAAATAGATGGGGAAACAGTGGAAACAGTGTCAGACTTTATTTTTCTGGGCTCCAAAATCACTGCAGATGGTGATTGCAGCCATGAAATTAAAAGATGCTTGGTCCTTGGAAGAAAAGTTATGACCAACCTAGACAGCATATTAAAAATCAGAGACACTACTTTGCCAACAAAGGTCCATCTAGTCAAGACTATGGTTTTCCAGTAGTCATGTGTGGATGTAAGAGTTGGACTATAAAGAAAGCTGAGTGCAGAAGAATTGATGCTTTTGAACTGTGGTGTTGGAGAAGACTCTTGAGAGTCCCTTGGACTGCAAAGAGATCCAACCAGTCCATCCTAAAGGAGATCAATCCTGGGTATTCATTGGAAGGACTGATGTTGAAGCTGAAACTCCAATACTTTGGCCATCTGATGCGAAGGGCTGACTCATTTGAAAAGATCCTGACGCTGGGAAAGATTGAGGGCAGGAGGAAAAGGGGACGACAGAGGATGAGATGGTTGGATGGCATCACCGACACAATGGACATGGGTTTGGGTGGACTCCGGGAGTTGGTGATGGACAGGGAGGGCTGGTGTGCTGCGATTCATGGGGTCACAAAGAGTCAGACACAGCTGAGCAACTGAACTGAACTGATAACAGGAAATATTCTATAACCAGGGAGGTGATGTAGGGGATTAATGTTCACTTCATCTGAAGCTCTTTGGTATGAGGAATATGAAGCTTGTTTTCCAGATGGCTGATCAAAGACAAAGTTTTGGTCAGGATCTTTTCAACATTTTCGCTGTATGTTTTTCAGCTACATTTCAGTAAAAAAACATGATTTGGCTCTGGTTAAAGTAAACCATAACTCTCTTTGCTATAAACTTTTTTCCTATATTATGCTTTTCACATTCAGGAATATTATAATTTTTATAATTTGTGATAAGTAATATGTGTTTTATATCTATCTGTGTGTGTATCTATTGACCTACCTAATGTGATTTTACAGTTATTGCTGTATTCATCTGTAGAGGAAGAATAAATTTGGTATATTGATAACCACAACATTTTTAAAATGTGTGATTATTAT
Source organism: Bos javanicus (assembly GCF_032452875.1). NCBI lineage: Eukaryota > Metazoa > Chordata > Mammalia > Artiodactyla > Bovidae > Bos > Bos javanicus. Next base: position 85,584,825 of record NC_083874.1, on the reverse strand, counting down.
TTCAGCATATTTTTGAAAAAATTAGAAAATACGACTTAATGACACTTCTCAAAAAATGTTGGCACCTCTCCTCTGAGCTAAATGACTTGCTTTACTAATGCATTTTATGCAATCTACTCTAAAAACAAGGGGAAAAACACAGCAATATTATTCTATTTCTTTTAATAACATTAATGGCACAAAACCAAACTTATAACAGCAAAATTATTTTTCTTCATACAAATTGTGACAGTCTTATATAACAGAAAAACAGCAAGAGCTATATCTGCATGGGGCTAATAGGTTAACATAATCAAAATGGTGAAATTTTATGTTGTGTGAAGTGTAATGAAATAAATTAAAACTCTCCTTGACCAGTGAAAATATGAATTCATATACATAAAAGAAATTAAGTACACTATTATAGAATTCAGAATAACAGCATTCACTTCATAAAGTTGAAATATAGTGTTTGTATGTGGAGAATATGAATCTGTGGCAGGCTGATTAAACTGTAAAAGTTCATGATATTTTTGATGTCATATCAGAATAATTCAGGAAACATGAAGTCAATTTATTATTTATGTTTACATATTTGAATCTTCCTTCTTTCTAAAAAGAAGTAAAAAAAATCAACATAATATACACTAAAAGCTAAATGCTGATCAATCAACAATTTCTCTAGCAGATTCTTTGCTTGATTTTGCAGACAGTTACATTAAAAGAAAAATAATCTATGTTTGCAGTAATTTTCTCTGTAGCACTAATGAAATTATACAAAATGGTTCAGAGAAGTAAAAATTAGGAACTGGAAAATTTATTCTTGGAATTTATTATAAATGTCAAATGGTTTTAAAAATTTTATTACTACTTTTATTTTCATTATTATTTTTATAAATCCTTTGTCATTAGATGGGCTTCCCTGTTGGCTCAGATGGTAAAGAATCTGCCTGCAATGTAGGAAACCCATGTTTGATCCCTGGGTTGGGAAGATCTCCTGGAGAAGGGAATGGCTACCCACTCCTGGAGAATTCTATGGACAGAGAAACCTGGTGGGTTACAGTCCATGCGGTCGCAAAGAGTCCACAATGACTGAGTGACTAACACTTCCACTTTTACTTTTTGTCATTAGATTAAGGTATAGCAATGCACTTTTATGGTAGAAAGGAAAGTTGAAATTTGCATGAGTATGTGACAGCACATGTGTGTATGTCTGTTTAATTTTAATGACTGCGTAGCATGCAAATACCCTGATTGATGGGGCTTTCTTTCGATAATAATTACTGTATCTGTATTGCTTAGAAAAGTACCTGATGTACAGATGATTCTAAATTCACTTTTCTGAATGAATGAACAGGTTTGAATAGAGTGCTCCACTGTATTTTGATCTCACGTGAAATAAGCAACATTTGATGGATCATCAAAAAAGCAAGAAAGTTCTGGAAAAACATCTATTTCTGCCTTATTGACTATGCCAAAGCCTTTGACTGTGTGGATCACAATAAACTGTGTGGAAAACTCTAAAAGAGATGGGAATACCAGACCACCTGACCTGCCTCTTGAAACCTGTATGCAGGTCAGGAAGCAACTGTTAGAACTGGACATGGAACAACAGACTGGTTCCAAATAGGAAAAGGTGTACGTCAAGGCTGTATATTGTCACCCTACTTATTTAACTTATATGCAGAGTACATCATGAGAAACGCTAGGCTGGAAGAAGCATAAGCTGGAATCAAGATTGCCAGGAGAAATATCAATAAGCTCAGATATGCAGATGATACCACCCTTATGGCAGAAAGTGAAGAAGAACTAAAGAGCCTCTTGATGAAAGTGAAAGAGGAGAGTGAAAAAGTTGGCTTAAAGCTCAACATTCAGAAAACTAAGATCATGGCATCTGGTCCCATCACTTTATGGCAAATAGATGGGGAAACAGTGTCAGACTTTATTTTTCTGGGCTCCAAAATCACTGCAGATGGTGATTGCAGCTATGAAATTAAAGGACACTTACTCCTTGGTAGGGAAGTTATGGCCAACCTAGACAGCATATTAAAAATCAGAGACATTATTTTGCCAACAAAGTTCCGTCTAGTCAAGGCTATGGTTTTTCCAGTAGTCATGTATGGATGTGATAGTTGGACTATAAAGAAAGCTGAGCAGAGAAGAATTGATGCTTTTGAACTGTGGTGTTGGAGAAGACTCTTCAGAATCCCTTGGACTGCAAGGACATCCAACCAGTCCATTCTAAAGGAGATCAGTCCTGGGTATTCATTGGAAGGACTGATGCTGAAGCTAAAACTCCAGTACTTTGGCCACCTGATGCAAAGAGTTGACTCATTTGAAAAGACCCTGATGTTGGGAAAGATTGAAGGCAGGAGAAGAAGGGGACGACAGAGGATGAGATGGTTAGATGGCATCACTGACTCAATGGACATGAGTTTGTGTAAACTCCGGGAGTTGGTGATAGACAGGGAGGCCTAGCGTACTGTGGTTCATGGGGTCACAAAGACTAGGACACAACTGAGGAACTGAACTGCACTGAACTGAAATAAGCAATAGGACTATTTAATGTAATTCAATTTTTATTGTTAGCTCTTCTTTTTTTTTTTTCTCTCATTAATATTATGAGAGTTTCTCCTTATCAAGGAATTTATACATTTCACTGGAATGTATCTAAGGATGTGCCTTTTTATCTTTAATCCTGTAGGTCACTTAGTGGAACCTTTCTAAGTTTGTCACACATAGGGAGTTTTTCAATAAATCGTTGGTTTTTCAAACAATTTATATTTTCTCTCTATTCGCTACATTTATACTTTATATTGGATGGATATTAAACCTCTGGAATTATGGTGTCCATATTGTAACATTTTGTTCTTATAATATTCATTAGCAATACTATAGTAATGTAATCATGGAATCAGAGTTTTAAAATATGCATAATCCATTAGATTGATATTTAAATATTTTACATGGTCAATTAAATGTAAATATTAACCCAAGCAATGAAAAAAATGTAGCTACAATTTTAGTGATGTTTTTAGATTTCTATTAGTGCAGAAATATTACTTAAAGTAACAAGGTATTTGGGTATTATTTAAAGCTAAAGACATGAGCTTGATAACTGTCATATTTTAAGTTTTAGATTCCTGGTTAGAATGAATTAAGGGTTCAGTGTGTCTTTTCAGAGTCCCAGGTTAGCTTGTTTCATTACTACAAATTCCCAAAGAGCTGAAAAGGAAACTCCCAAAATTTGCCCATGATGTAAGAGAAAGTGACATGGGAAGATTGAATTCTGGGATATTCAGTTCCAATTATAAAAATATTTATAACTTCTAGTTATAAATGAGACTGAGCAACTGATCTGATCTGATCTGATAAATGAGTCCTTGAATATAATGCAGCATGGTGATTACATTATATTGTACTGTATATCTGAAAGTTGCTACGGGACTAGATATTAAAATTTCTGATAACAACAAAAAAATTGTAATATGCATGGTGATGAGTGCTAACAAGAATTATTGTGGTGATTCTTTCTGTCTCTATGCATCATACCATTATGTTCTACATCTGAACTAATATAATGTTACACCTCATTTATATCTCAATAAAAACATAAATGATGAGATGAGTAAATAAAATTTAACATTGACATTTTTGCATTAGATTTTAATAAAATATTTGCTTTTAGTTCAGTTCAGTTCAGTCGCTCAGTCGTGTCCGACTCTTTGTGACCCCGTGAATCGCAGCACGCCAGGCCTCCCTGTCCATCACCAACTCCTGGAGTTCTCTCAGACTCACGTCCAGAGAGTCAGTGATGCCATCCAGCCATCTCATCCTCTGTTGTCCCCTTTTCCTTCTGCCCCCAATCCCTCCCAGCATCAGAGTCTTTTCTAATGAGTCAACTCTTCGCATGAGGTGGCCAAAGTACTAGAGTTTCAGCTCTAGCATCATTCCTTCCAAAGAAATCCCAGGGCTGATCTCCTTCAGAATGGACTGGTTGGATCTCCTTGCAGTCCAAGGGACTCTCAAGAGTCTTCTCCAACACCACAGTTCAAAAGCATCAATTCTTCAGCGTTCAGCTTTCTTCACAGTCCAACTCTCACATCCATCCATACATGACCACTGGAAAAACCATAGCCTTGACTAGACGAACCTTTGTTGGCAAAGTAATGTTTCTGCTTTTCAATATGCCGATATAGGACCACCTAAATACATAACTCTGCCAACAAAGGTCCATATAGTCAAAGCTATGGTTTTTCCATTAGTCATATATGGATGTGAGAGTTGGACCATAAAGAAATTTGAGTACCAAAGAATTGATGCTTTATAATCGTGGTGCTGGAGAAAACTCTTATGAGTCTCTTGGACTGCAAGGAGACAAACCAGTCAATCCTAAAGGTAATCACTCATTGAAGCTCCAACATTTTGGCCACCTGATGAGAAGAGTCATCTCACTGGAAAAGACCCTGATGCTGGGAAGGATTGAGGGCAAGAGGAGAAGAGGGCAATAGAGGATGAGATGGTTGGATGGCATCACCAACTCAGTGGGCATGAGTTTGAGCACACTTGGGGCAATAATGAAGGACAGGGAAGCCCGGCATGTTGCAGTCCATGGGGTCGCAAAAAGCTGGGACATGACTTAGCAACTGAACAATGAAAAATTAAAGAAATACTAACAGATAAAAAGGGAGAACTTCATAGAAATATAATAACAGTAGGAGATTTTAACACATCACTGACATCAATGGACAGATATTCCATAACATAGATTCTAAAAGATACAATAAACCAGTTGGACATAGCTGCTATCTACAAGACACTGCATCCAAAAAATCCCTCTAGATTACAAATTCTTTTCAAATATGCATGGAATCTTCTCCTCAGATTAGATCACAAAATAAACCTAAACAAATTTAAAAGACAGAAATTATTTCAAGCATCTTTTCTGATCACAACAGCATGAAACCACACAAAGAAAAGTGAAAATCAATGACCATTCTGAGACTAAACAATGTGCTACTAAAAAACCAATGGATCAAAGATCAAATCTGTAAGGAAGTCAGAAAATACCTTAAGACAAAGAACAATGAACACACAACCTTAGAAAATCTATGGTATGCAGCAAAAGCAATTCTGAGAGAGAAATTCAAAATGTTACAGGCGATCCCCAAGAAACAAGAAAAATCTCAACTAAACAACCTAACCTATCAACTAAAGGAATTTGAGAAAGAAGAACAAACAACATCCAAAGGCAGTAGAAGGGAGAAGATAAGCAGATAGGAAATAAACAAAATTGAAATTTTAAAAGCAATAGAAAAGTTCTTTAAAACCAATAGAGTTGTTTTTAATCTTTTTTTCTGGCAGGATAACACAAAATTGTTTAATCTCTAGCCAGGCTTGCCAAGAAGGAAAGTAAGATAACTCAAATAAGCAAAAACAGTGCAAGAGGAAACATAACAATTGATACTTCAGAAATACCAAAAAATCATTAGATAATACAATAAACAATTAATGCCAACAAACTAAAAACCTAGAAGAAATTTGTAAGATTCTAGAAACATACAGACTGCTAAAATTGTCAATAATAAACAGACAATTTGAGCAGAATGATCACTAGAAATGAAAGAATCTGTAATAATAATAATTTTTAAAGCCCTGCAAAGGTCCATGACAAGATGAGGCATTCTGGGGAATTCTACAAATCATACAAAATGAATTAAAGATCTAAATGTAAGGCTACACTATAAAACTGATAGAGGAAAACACAGTCAGAACACTTTTTGACATAAATCTCAGCAAGATCTTTTTTTATCCAACCCTTGGAGTACTAAAAATAACAAAAATAAACAAATGTCATCTAATTAAATTTACAGACGTTTTGCACAGCAAAGGAAGCTATACACAAAACAAAAAAGACCTCAGAATGGAAGAAAGTATCTGCAAATGAATTAACTAACAAGGGATTAATCTCTAAAATATACAAATAGCTCAGGTAGCTCATATAAAAAATAAAAAATTAAAAAATGGCAGGGAGGTCTAAATAGACATTCCTTTGAAGAAGACATAGATGGCCAAAAAGCACATGAAAAAATGTTCAACATCAATTATTAGAAAAATGTAAATCAAAACTAAAATGAGGTATCAGCTCATACTGGTCAGAATGGCCATCATCAAAAAATCTTCAAACAATAATTGCTGAAGAGGGTGTGGAGTAAAGGCAACCTCCTACATTCTTGGTGGGAATGTAAATTGGTACAGCCACTACAGAGAACTGTATGCTGCTGTTCTTGCTAAGTTGCTTCAGTCGTGTCTGACTCTGTGTGACCCCATAGATGGCAGCCCACCAGGTTCCCCCGTCCCTGGGATTCTCCAGGCAAGAACACTGGAGTGGGTTGCCATTTCCTTCTCCAATGCAGGAAAGTGAAAAGAGAAAGTGAAGTCGCTCAGTCGTGTCCGACTCTTAGCAATCCCATGGACTGCAGCCTACCAGGCTCCTCTGTCCATGGGACTTCCCAGGCAAGAGTACTGGAGTGGGGGTGCCATTGCCTTCTCCAGAGAACTGTATAGAGGATCCTTAAAAAAGTAGAGCTACTATGTAACCCAGCAATCCTACTCCTAGGCATATATCCAAAGAAAACCATAATTTGAAAGGATATATTCACCCCAATGTTTATTGCAGCACTATTTACAATAGCCAGGAGATGGAAGCAACCAAAGTGTCCACTGACAGAGGAGTGGGTAAAGAAGATGTAGTACATATTGGAGAAGGAAATGGCAACCCACTCCAGTGTTCTTGCCTGGAGAATCCCAGGGACGAGGGAGCCTGGTGGGCTGCCGCCTATGGGGTTGCACAGAGTCGGACACAACTGAAGTGACTTAGCAGTAGTAGCAGCAGCAGTACATATATTCTATGTCACCTAGAGTGGGGATAAGGTGACGATCAAGTTAAGAAAGAGGTCTGTGGCTTCCCAGGTAGCTCAGAGGTAAAGAATCTGCCTGCCAGAGCAGGAGGCACAGGAGATGCCTGTGCTTGATCCATGGGTCAGGAAGATCCCCTGGAGAAGGAAATGGCAACCCACTGCAGTATGATTGACTGCAGAATCCCATGGGCAGAGGAATCTTGCAGGCCATAGTCCATGGGGTTGCAAAGAATTGGACAAGACTGAAGTGACTTAGTGGTACTACTCAGCTATAAAATTGTAAAGCACACTCAGTTCTGTTCAACTGAGGCAAGAATACTGGAGTGGGTAGCATCTAATATTTTCATACTTTCAGCTATAAAAAGGAATGCAATAGTGCCATTTGCAGAGACATGGATGGACCTAGAGACTGTCATACAGAGAGAAGTAAGTCAGAAAGAGAAAAATATTGCTTAAATGTGGAATCTAGAAAAATTGTACAGATGAACTTATTGGAAAAGCAGAAATAGATATAGAGAGCAGATATAGAGAGCCAACTTTTGGTCACCAAGGGGGCAGGCTGAATTGGGAAATTGGGATTGACATATATACCACTATGTATAAAATAGATAACTAACGAGAACCTATTATTATTTAGCACAAGAAACCATACTCAGTGATCTGTGGTGATCTAAATGGGAAAGAAGTCTAAAAAAAGTTGTTCAGTTGTTAAGTTGTGTCTGACTTTTTGTGATCCCATGGACTGCAGCTTCCCTGGATACGAGGCTTCCCTGTCCTTCACTATCTCCCAGAGTTTGCTCAAACTCATGTCGACTGAGGCAGTGATGCCATCCAACCATCTCATCCTCTGTTGCTCTCTTCTCCTCCTGCCCTCAGTCTTTCCCAGAATCAAGGTAACTAAAGATTTAAGGCATTTGAAATGTCACTGAGTGAGTGAAGTGAGTGAAAGTCACTCAGTCGTGTCCGACTGTTTGCGACTCCGTGGACTATACAGTCCATTGAATTCTCCAGGGTAGAGTACTAGAGTGGGTAGCCTTTTGCTTCTCCAGGGGATCCTCCCAACCCAGGGACTGAACCCAGGTCTCCTGCTTTAAAGGAAGCATCTTTATCAGCTGAGCCACAAGGGAAGCCCAAAATGTCACTGATTTTGTCTTTATAATCTCTATGATACATCTGTTTTACATTAAAGAAAACAAGCTATTTAAGTGAATTTATGCAAGTAATCAGAGAAGGCAGTGGCACCCCACTCCAGTGTTCTTGCCTGGAGAATCCCAGGGATGGCGGAGCCTGGTAGGCTGCAGTCCATGGGGTCTCTAAGAGTTGGACATGACTGAGTGACTTCACTTTCACTTTTCACTTTCATGCATTGGAAAAGGAAATGGCAACCCACTCTAGTGTTCTTGCCTGGAGAATCCCAGGGATGGGGGAGCCTGGCGAGCTGCCGTCTATGGGGTCACACAGAGTCGGCCACTACTGAAGCAATTTAGCAGCAGCAGCATGCAAGTAATAAAAACTTCTGTCACTTAACCTTTTCCCTCCGCAATGTTTAAGTTCTGCTTGTGTGAGCTTCACTTCTTTTTTTTTTCATTCTAATGGGAAAAATAGGGAGGAAAAAGCATATTTTATTGTGTGACAAAACTCTTGAAAAATTTCTTCAGTTAGTATCATTTGTTTCTTATATTCTCAATACAAATAAAGGATGAGAGAGAGATTTAAAGTATCAGAATATTTCCAAAACTTTGCATAAGATAGGGTTAAAAAAAATCTGTTAATCTAAATTCTACATATTTGCTGCTAAGTCACTTCAGTCGTGTTCGACTCTGTGCGACCCCATAGATGGCAGCCCACCAGGCTCCCCCGTCCCTGGGATCCTCCAAGCAAGAACACTGGAGTGGGTTGCCATTTCCTTCTCCAATGCATGAAAGTGAAAAGTGAAAGTGAAGTCACTCAGTCATGTCCAACTCTTAGTGACCCCATGGACTGCAGCCTACCAGGCTCCTCCATCCATGGGATTTTCCAGGCAAGAGTACTGGAGTGGGGTGCCATTGCTTTCTCCAACATATTTACTGAGATAAAATATAAATGGTTGCAGTAATAAACGATAAAAATATCAAATGATGACTCAATTTTAGGTAAATAAAATTGAAATATAATGTTTCTTTTAAAGTATATTTTATCATAATAAAAAGTTAGCCTAATTTTTGATAAATTAATTGTCAGAATTTGTATTATTTTAAAAAAGAACTCTCTAAAATGTTACTGTATAAAATATTATTTAAATTTAGTTACATACTCATATTCCTAAAACCTGTAACGATAGTTATCCTTTTAAACAGTATGTTCTGTAGAATGCTGTCAGAAAAATACTAAAAGGTGATTCTGAGTCACTGAAATCTAAATAACCCTATTTTTTTATAAATCAGTCTCTAAATATTTTCTATCCTGAGAAAGGTTTACCATTTTATTAATGGCCAATACCTGAGAATGATGTACAAAATTATTTGGGGAATTTCCCTTTTGTAGCTACCTAATGAGCTGTTAAGACCATTTTTCTGCAATTGATGTTATATTCAGTACTTGAACAAGTCATTGAAATGTTAGTTTCTAGTTATATATTACTATGATACTGCTTTCATTTTATCTGCACTTTTACTGGGTATATTAAATGTCTAATGTAGTTCTAGTTCAGTTACTGAAAAATGATCAAGTTTCTTATAATATCTTTTATGGTTTTCAAAATTCTCAAATGATCATTCTTGATTGTCCTTTGATATAACTGAAACAGTAGAGTGGAATAACTGTAACAAGAAGAAATATTTAAAATGAATTTCTTTCAAAAGTCTCATTTTTCTTTTACTAATGTCAAATAAAACTAAAATGTAAAATTAAAGGTTCAAAGTTTTATATTTTAAGAACACAGAGCCATCATATTGAAAAGACCATCAATAATCCCCATAATTACACAATATAAATACCCAGGAAAGACAAAGCATGTAACTTCAAGACAGGACCCCATAAAAGTTGATAACTGTATAGTTAAGGTCACTACACTGAGAAAAGTAACCATCAAAATAGAGTATACTTATCTTAAAAATATCAGAAGTAATCATCTGGTAATCCTCAAAATGCCACTGTTCTGTGATGTGTGGAAGTGGCTCTAAATTCTGAACAGCTTATAGGCAATTGCCCTTTAGCACCAAACAATTTCTTAAAAATTATACACGATCATTAAAACCATTTCTCATCATTCTATCTACAGACAATACTCTAATTTTCTTTAATTTAAACTTTTATAGCTTTATGTAGGTAACTAATTTTCCTTTCATTATGGAAATGTTCTTGGTTCAGTGATTTCGAAGCATATAATTACAGTGAAAACAACTTTATAATTAAACCAAAATAACCTATAGTAAGCAAAATCTACAATGTATTATTTGTCAGGGCCAATCAGGGTTGGATTTTCAAGTTAGTGAATCCACCAGGGAGGTGATTCACTTTCTACTAAAAAAAGGTCATAGGATTCACACATGTGTGAGTCAAGAATTGTCTCTAACAGTATGATGGATAAAGACATGCATAAAATATATAAATGTAAGGTGATTCACAAAAATGCCATTAGGATATTTTTAGTATTAGTTTTCATGTTGTCCATTTTTAAATAACTGGTTGCCTAGGAGGTCAAGTTCTGGAAAATTTTTGTCTTCAGTTAAAGACTGATATGAAAATAAATCACATATTGCTTGTAAAAATAAAATGATAGTTGTATTGACCTAGAGTGGCTGTCAACTATGTCTTTTAAAAGCAGTTCTCAAGAATGTTATTAAAGTGAATACAGAGTTAAGTAAGCCAGAAGGAAAAACACCAATACAGTATACTAACGCATATATATGGAATTTAGAAAGATGATAACAATAACCCTGTGTACGAGACAGCAAAAGAGACACTGATGTATAGAACAGTCTTATGGACTCTGTGGAAGAGGGAGAGGGTGGGAAGATTTGGGAGAATGGCATTGAAACGTAAAATATCATGTATGAAACGAGATGCCAGTCCAGGTTCAATGCAAGATACTGGATGCTTGGGGCTAGTGCACTGGGACGACCCAGAGGGATGGTATGGGGAGGGAGGAGGGAGGAGGGTTCAGGATGGGGAGCACATGTATACCTGTGATGGATTCATTTTGATATTTGGCAAAACTAATACAATTATGTAAAGTTTAAAAACAAAATAAAATTAAAAAAAATAAATAAAGTGAATACAAGCTGCTAGAAGAACTCACTTCCACTTTCATGCCGTTTGCTAAACCCATTTTCTAAAGGTGATAAACTATTAGAAAGTCCTGATGAGATACCCCAATTATTAGGCTCTATCCTGTAATTGAATTCTCAAGGAGTAAAGTGGGGAATATCTATTTTTTTTTTAAAGATGGCAGCAGTTGATTCTGGTCAATTTAACACCACATTAAAAAAAAATCTAACTATTCCAGTTTTTTTTCCCCCTACCAGATATATAAGTTTAAGCGGTTTTATTTGCTTTCTCCTCCAGAATTATCTTAATGTTGGACTTCATAAAAATAATATGGGATATTTATTTTTATAAAATATTTTAACAAATATGTATGAAAGCAAGTATATTATTCCTACATCTTCAGTCAGTTAGTTCAGTCACTCTATCATGTCCTACTCTGTGATGACATGGACTGCAGCATGCCAGGCTTCCCTGTCCATCACCAACTCCCAGAGCTTGCTGAAACTCATGTTCATTGAGTCAGTGATGCCATCCAACCATCTCATCCTCTGTCATCCCCTTCTCCTCCTGCCTTCAATCTTTCCCAGCATTGGGGTCTTTTCTAATGAGTCAGTTCTTCACATCAGGTGGCCAAAGTATTGGAGTTTTAGCGTCAATCCTTCCAATGAATATTCAAGACTGATTTCCTTTAGGATTGACTGGTTTGATCTCCTTGAAGTTCATGAGACTCTCAAGAGTCTTTTCTAACACCACAGTTCAAAACCATCAATTCTTCAACGCTCCAGCTTTCTTTATGGTCCACCTCTCACATCCATACCTGACTACTGGAAAAACCAAAGCTTTGATTCTATGGACTTTTGTTGGCAAAGTAATGTCTCTGCTTTTTCATATGCTGTTGGACTTCCCTGGTGGCTCAGATGGTAAAGTGTCTGCCTACAGTGTGGGAGACCTGGGTTCGAACCCTGGGTCAGGAAGATCCTCTGGAGAAGAAAATGGCAACCCACTTCAGTACTCTTGCCCGGAAAATCCCATGGACAGAGGAGCATAGTAGGCTACAGTCCATGGGGTCGCAAAGAGGCGGACATGACTGAGCGACTTCACTTCACTTCACTTCTTTAGGTTTGTCATAGCTTTTCTTCCAAGGAGTAAGCCTCTTTTAATTTCATGTCTGCAGTCACCATCTACGGTGATTTTGGAGCCCAAGAAAATAAAGTTTCTGTTTGCACTGCTTTCCTATCTATTGGAGACATGATATCAAGGCACTGGATGCCATGATATCGTTTTTTGAATGTTGATTTTTAAGCCAGCTTTTTCACCTCCTCTTTCACTTTCATCAAAAGGCTCTTTAGTTCCTCTTAGCTTTCTGCCATAAGGGTGGTGTCATCTGCATATCTGAGGCTTCCCTGGTGGTACAAACTGTAAAGAATCTGCCTGCAATGCAGGAGACCTGTGTTCAATCTCTGGGTCGGAAAGATACCCTGGAGGAGGGCATACCAACCCATTCCAGTATTCTTGCCTAGAGAATTCCATGGACAGAGGATCCTGGCAGGCTTCAGTCAGGTTTCCCTGGTAGCTCAGTTGGTAAAGAATCCACTGGCAATGCAGGAGACCCTGGTTTGATTTTTTGGTTGCGAAGATCCACTGGAGAAGGGATAGGCTACCCACTCCAGTATCCTTAGGCTTCCTTGGTAGCTCAGCTGATAAAGATTCCACCTGCAATGAGGGAGACATGGGTTCAATTCCTGGGTTGGGAGGATCTTCTGGAGAAAGGAAAGGCTACTTACTCCAGTATTCTGGCCTAGAGAATACCATGAACAGTCCATGGGGTCACAAAGAGTCAGACACAATTGCGTGACTTTCACTTTCACTTTCATCTGCATGTCTGAGTTTTTTAATATTTCTCCCAGCAATCTAGATTCCAGCTTGTGCTTCATCCAACCCGGTATTTCGCATGATATACTCTGCATATAAGTTGAATGAACAAGGTGACAATATGCCTTGACATATTCCTTTCCCAATTTGCAACCAGTCTGTTCCATGTTCAATTCTGTTACTTCTTGTCCTTCATACACGTTTCTCAGGAGGCAGGTAATGGTAGTCTGGTATTCCCATGTCTATAAGAATTTTCCACAGTTTGTTGTGATCCACACAGTCAAAGGTTTTAGAGTAATCAATGAAGCAAAATTAGATGCTTACATTTTGCAGGTTACTTACTTTCCTGTACCTTATGCCAAACTTGGCTTTTGCCCCCATTAATCTGAAAGTAATATGCTATGCTGATGTATCATGTAATCTAAAATATGCTGCTGCTGCTGTTTAGTCGTGTTCTGACTATGTGACCCTATAGACTGCAGCCTGCCAGTCTTCTCTATCCATTTTTCTAGGATTTTCTAGGCAAGAGTATTGGAGTGGGTTGCCATGCCCTCCTCTAGGGGATCTTCCCAACGCAGGGATTGAACCTGGGTCTCCTGCATTGCAGGCAGATTTTTTTACCACTGAGCCACCAGTGAAGCTCAATCTAAAACATATATAAATACAATTCAACATCTCCCCACAGTCTTAATTTCTACTCTCTCCTGCTTATATTTCTCACATCTTCTATGACTTTGCTTGTGTCATAGCCTACTACTTTAATCTCTCTCTCTATTCCTATTCTTCTCTCATTCCTTTTCTTCAAGCTTCAGTTTGTCCCACATCTTTTTTTTTTTTTTTGCCTCTATCCCTCATTACCATTCACTTACAAATATTTACTGCACACTTTCTAAGTGTCAGGTACCTGCTGGGTGTGGGGCACAAAGATGAGTAATACTATACAATTTCTGCCAACAAAGACTTTACAATTTAGATCATATTAATGGCTTTATTTCTATGAGCATTTCTATTATTTGTTAAAAATTATACAGAATAGTATTTCCTAATACCTTCAATTCAAAGTACAGAGGATAAACAGGAAAGGATGCTTTGACTTTAGAAAATGAGCTCTGGAGGTCTTTTAGTACTGCCTCTGTACACCCCAAGACCTCAAACTGTGAAAAATGTTGGCATTCTGCAATATATTCACATCACATAGAACCAGTGTTCCATGACCTGCTTGCTGAAATATGCGAATGAAAATGTTCCCTATTACATTCTAAACACTTTTTCTTAATATTTTCCATTTTGTAGAATTTTTTCAATTTCATTATATATTTTATTATTAATTTTAATAATTTTCCAAATATAATGTAAATATTTTCTCAATAAGTAGTTGTAATTATATCCTTTTGTTTTGATTGTATTTTGGTAGCCTGTCATGTTTTCCCCTTTTTCTATTGTTTTTTTTTAGTACCTTCCTGTTCACTTTTACTATTTTATTATTAATATTTATTGTCTTATTCACTATAGGTGGATAAAACAGATAATCAAAAATATTAAGAATTGCAGTGTATATAAAATTCAATTAAATCATGAATGAAACATATAGAATAAAGTATTTGATTTTCATGTCAAGATATTTTATTCATTCTAAGATTGCCAGGATATCTTAAACATAGTTACACTCAGACCTGTGTGCTGAACTGATTGAGGCTTCACTGGAAGCCTGACTTTTAAGGTATATCTCACTCATTTTCTCAGTCTTTATCAAAAATTTCTCTACAGAAAATTTATGAGCATATGTTATAACCTCAGAACCCAAAAGGAGAGGGTACTTAGGGGATTACAAATGTCTTCAGAGAAAGAAAAAGGGAAATGCCAATGTGCAAATCATTTTAGCTATAGTTCTACATATTATCTCTTGTCTTCATCATGAAAGTCATTGCAAATTGAGCAAAGGTTCCTTTTTACATGGTTCAGTCAAGTAAAGAGATCTCAACTGTATTGCTAATCAGAATGACTGGAAATAACCAGTGTTAAAGAAATCCATTGGAGGCAAATGCACTTTTTGAGACTTAAATGGTGCCATCTGGTACATTAGTTCTTCCTCAACCTCAAATATTGGATTGGCCAAAAAGTTCAGTCAAGTGTTTTCAAAACATCTTATGTAAAACTCCAAACAAACTTTTTGGCCAACTCAGAACTACTCTAAAAAGTGTATTTCTTTCAAACATTTTATTTCCAGAGAATATTTATTCCCTCCTCTAATATTAGATTACAGACAAGGCAATAAATGATGCTATTTAGAGCTGGGATGAGTAAGGCCAAAAAGGCTATTTCTGTCTAGCTCATCACTGTGTATACGTTGTGCTCAGTTGTATCTGATTCTTTGCAACTGCCTTGACTATAGCTCACCACGCACCTTTGTCCGTGGGATTTTCCGGGCAAGAATACTGGAGTGGGTTGCCATTTCCTTCTCCAGGGGATCTTCCCAACCCTCTTGCATCTGCTGCACTGGTAGGTGGATTCTTTATCACTGTGCCACCTGGGAAGCTATAATCCTATATTTCAGCTCATAAACTTATCAAAAGCATAGGAATATAGCACATGCTGAGGCTGCTGCTGCTGCTGCTAAGTCGCTTCAGTCGTGTCCGACTCTGTGTGACCCCATAGACGGCAGCCCACAAGGCTCCCCTGTCCCTGGGATTCTCCAGGCAAGAACACTGGAGTGGGTTGCCATTTCCTTCTCCAATGCATGAAAGTGAAAAGTGAAAGTGAAGTCGCTCAGTCATGTCTGACTCTTAGCGACCCCATGGACTGCAGCCTACCAGGCTCCTCTGTCCATGGGATTTTCCAGGCAAGAGTACTGGAGTGGGGTGCCATTGCCTTCTTTGGTGGTATACAGTAGGTCCTTGTAAAAAAATTTTTTTTCAATAAGAGATGGGCTTCCCAGGTGGCTCAGTGGTAAAGAATCTGCCTGCCAATGCAAGAGACACAGGTTCGATCCCTGATATTGGAAGATTCCACATGCTGCAGAGCAACTAGTAAGCCTGTGTTCTAGAGACAGAAAACCACAACCACTGAATCCCCATGTCCTCGAGCCCATGCTCCACCACAAGAGAGCCACCACAATCAGGAGCCCACGCACTGCAACTAGAGAGTAACTCCTACTTTCCACAACTAGAGAAAGGCTTGTGTAGCAAGGAAGACCCAGCACAGCCAAAAATCATAAATAAAATATTTAAAAAAGAGAGATGAAGAGACATGGAGGATAGATTTAAAAGCTCTACCATGAAATCTAAAAAAAGATAAGAAAGTGGCTTGGAGAAATACAGCATCCTTTGAATGAAAGTGTACATTGGAATTTTGGTCAGGATACATTGTAATCATAGAAACACTGGTGTGAAACTAATGACCATCATTTAAAATGAACAGTCTAAATTGCTTTCTGCTGCTGCTGCTGCTAACTCGCTTCAGTCGTGTCCGACTCTGTGCGACCCCAGACGGCAGCCCGCCACGCTTCACCATCCCTGGGATTCTCCAGGCAAAAACACTGGAGTGGGTTGCCATTTCCTTCTCCAATGCATGAAAGTGAAAAGTGAAAGTAAAGTCGCTCAGTCGTGTCCGACCCTTCGCGACCCCATGGACTGCAGCCTACCAGGCTCCTCCATCCATGGGATTCTTCAGAGAGAAGAAATATCACTACAATTATTAGAACAGTAACATTCTTTGTCATCAGCAACAATAGATGTTGAAGACAGTTGAAAATTATCACCAATATATACTTTTATAGCCAGGCAACCATTCATCCAGGGGAAGAGAAGCAATGTAAACATACTAAAACAGGCAAATACAAAGATACACATAGACCCAAGCTAAATAAAAAATAGCAATACAACAGTGACACGATTATAATGTATAACTCCTGGCCCCAGCCTGTGACTCCCAAACTGGCTGCTGCCCAGGTGACAGAATATAGGCAGATATTAAACAGGGTCTGTCCCAGCAGGCCATGGGCAAGGTCACCAACCTCTGTCCTAAATTACTGTACATTTCTGCTCTTGGACTTGAACTCTTCTGTACCATAACTGTTTTTAAATAAAATAATTGCATAGGATAATTCACTGCCTTTCTGATGAGCCTGACATGTCTGTGAATCTTGAGAGAGTGATGCCACCCATCCCATACTCTGCTGCCTGACCCACTGTTGGAGGTGCTCACTGCCCTCCTGGAAGTCTTAGTCACACACTAAGGTGCAGCCAAACATGTGAGCATGACACTGATGTGGGTAAGTGGCCCTTGGGCTTGCTTCACCATCTCCAGGGCCACATCTGACCTGTGGTTGTAAAACTGTAAGACCCGTGTTAATTAATAAATTGTTAATTGTGTGTGTACAAAGGCATAAATGTACAGCAATGTAAATTATAGTTAGGATATTTTTAATAGCAGTAAAATGGAATAGTGAATTGTTCTTTATATAATGGAATTCTATAAAATAGATGAAATGAATGAAGTATCAATATGGATATAATTTTGATATATAGAATGGGCTATACAATTTTGACAGTCTGGTAGACTGTATTATTGTTTGCAATTGTTGCCTTCCCTGAAAGAGAATTATGCTGCTGTATGCACTGACTAGGTTTGCCACAAAATGTGCTTTAGTCTATGACATGTAAGCACATATGGCTTATGCCACAAGCTGATGCCCTAAGGATTCTTTTCAGGTTCCACCAAATTTCTTGCTCTTCCTTGATTCCTCTAGAATGGTATATCCCTGGTACTATTCATTCAGCTTGGCTTCTGGATTGAACAGACCTATGAAGCACAACTGCAGCTGCTCTACTGATGGCTACATCAGATATGAGAGAGAAATAAACTTTTGTTGTTTTTTAATCCACTGAGATATGTTTTTTTTTTTCCTACTTTCTATTTTTATCTTTAGGTAGTAATCTTATTTATTTTCTAATGTGATAAATTTATACATATAAGAATATAATATTATAATGTAAAAATGTAGCTGAAGAAGTTTCTTTAAAAATTTGCATTTCTACAAATTATTAATACTTGTATTTGCTCTATTTGCTGTTCTTTATATGGTGATTGTATTTTGCATGGAAAATAAAGTCTTGCTAAAGACACTGTAATTTTTACTTATAATTTTCAGCCTGTCATTTTGTTATGTAGAACTTTTGCTTTTCCATAGTCAGTGAAAATACAATATTGTCATTATCATTTTGCATTTATATTGCAGATTTAACATATTTATATTTGTATGCCAAAGGATTCATTAGCAAACTATAAACCTCAAAAGAAACCATATTAAAAATTAACATATTACCAGGTATTAAGAATTAATTAGTTTTGATTTTTAAGCATTTATTTTACTGATAATACTTCTGTAATACAAGATAATCTGTTAACTTTGTCTGAAAATCATCTGAAATCATCTGAGAGTGAAAGCGGAATATACAACAATTATATGGACTTCATTTGTATTTCAATCATCTCTTTCCTGAATGTTTCAATCATTTCTAAGCCGAGAGACTAAAAGAAAATGCATTAACTCACTGTGTTATATCCAGGATGATATACATTTTCCAATATTTCCAATAAATGAAGAGATATGGTGGCAAATTACTGTCCATAGACACACAGGCTTAGGGTTAGAGTTCCTAAGTCCTTCTCAAGAGATGTATGAGGTCAAAACTATTTTTATAGTAATAGTAAGATGTCTGCCTTTTTCTTTTGTTGGCATTTGTATAGATATTGAAAAAGCAATGACAGGTATTGTTATTTTAGCATAACTGCAGTGGCAGCAAATGATATTGGTAGTCTTTTCACACTCAAAACGTAAAAATCAACGCCTTTGGAAAAGAGTTAAAAAACAATACAACTTTGGGAAAGGGTTTGGCAGTTTCTCATACATGTCTTTAAAAGACCTAGAAATTCCACTGCTCGGATTTTACTTAATAGGAAGGAGAACAAACTTCCATAGAAAGACTTGCTAAAGAATGGTTATACCAGTTTTGTTCATGACAGCTAAAAACTTAAAACATTACCTTTGTCAATCATCAAAATTATACTTGGGTATATTCATGTACTCATTAATACCTGTTTAGTTGCTAAATCACATTTGACTCTTTTGTGACCTCTTGGACTGTAACCTGTCAGGTGCCTCTGTGCATGGGGTTTCCCAGGCAAGAATACTGGAGTGGTTTGCCATTTCCTTCTTCAAGGGATCTTCCCAACCCAAGGATCTAACCCATGTCTCCTGCACTGAAGTTATATTCTTTACTGATGAGACATCAGGGATGCCACTCATTAACACCAGTCAACAGTAAAATAAAATGCATCATTGATAAACTCAACAAAATAGATACTTTCAAAAGTATTATGCTGATTATATAATGTATGGCTATATGAAATGTAAAACAGGCAGAACTAATATAGAGTGGATGATTGTAGGTGAGAGGACAACAAACTTCAGTCCTTTTACAGATTTCATTTGTGATCACAAGGAAGCATTTTACAATGAATGCAATGGTGAAAACTATGAAAATAAGATACAACCAAATTGTTGTAAACAGATACAAGCAGAGCTCAGAGTTAAGGCCAGAATAGTAGACTCTGCAGTTAGAAGTAGAATGTTCATTGCAGCACTGTTTATAATGGCCAGGACATGGAAGCAACCTAGATGTCCATCAACAGATGAATGGATAAGAAAGCTGTGGTATGTATATACAATAGAGTATTACTCAGCCATTTAAAAGAATACATTTGAATCAGTTTTCATGAGGTGGATGGAACTGGAGCCAATTATACAGAGTGAAGTAAGCCAGAAAGAAAAACACCAATACAGTATACTAACACATATATATGGAATTTAGAAAGATGGTAACAATGACCCTGTATGCGAGACAGCGAAAGAGACACAGATGTATAGAACAGTCTTTTGGACTCTGTGGGAGAGGGGGGTGGGGATGATTTGGGAGAATGGCATTGAAACATGTATAATATCATATAAGAAACAAATCACCAGTCCAGGTTTGATGCAGGATACAGGAAGCTTGGGGATGGTGCACTGGGATGACCCAGAGGGATGGTATGGGGAGGGAGGTGGGAAGGGGGTTCAGGATGGGGAACACGTGTACACCCATGGCACATTCATGTTAATGTATGGCAAAACCAATACAATATTATAAAGTAATTAGCCTGTAATTAAAATAAATAAATTTAAATTAAAAAAGAAGTAGAAATCATTTTGTATCCCTCAATTGATAAAGATATTGTATTTCCTAAAAATGGTGAATAATTAAACCACTGTTGTACTTTAAAAACAAAATGTAAAACTCTCTTTAACCTAAAAAAAAGGCATAAGCAAATAATAACTAATTTTATTCATTTGGCATATGTAAAAATGGAGTTAATGAGGGTTGATATGTAAAAAGGGATTTAAAAAACACACATAGCCAATTATACCATCTTATAAAAACAACTCTTTTGATTCTTCCCTTTTTACTTATTTATATTCCCCTCTAAACTTAAACCCCCTTCATGGAAAACAGCATTGTCATGGCAAAGAGGCTTGTGTAACTCAAGGAAGTCATGAGCCAATCTGTTCAGGGCCACCCAAATTGAATATGTCATGGTGAAGAGCTCTGACAAAACATGGTTCACTGGAGAAGAAAATGGCAACTCACTCCAGTATTCTTGCCTGGAGAAACCCATCAGTTCAGTTCAGTTTAGTCACCCAGTTGTGTCCAGCTCTTTGTGACACCATGGACTGCAGCATGCCAGACCTCCCTGTCCATCACCAACTCCCAGAGTTTACTCAAATTCATGTCCATTGAGATGGTGATGCCGTCCAACCATCTCATCCTCTGTCATCTCCTTCTCCTTCTGCCTTCAATCTTTCCCAACATCAGGGACTTTTCCAAGGAGTCAGCTCTTCACAACAGGTGACCAAAGTATTGGAGTTTCAGCTTCAGTGTCAGTCCTTCCAATGAACACCCAGGACTGATCTCCTTTAGGATGGACTGGTTGGATCTCCTTGCAGTCCAAGGGACTCTCAAAGGCTTCTCCAAAACCACAGTTCAAAAGCATCAATTCTTTGACACTCAGCTTTCTTTATAGTCCAACTCTCACATCCACACATGACTACTGGACAAACCATAGCCTTGACTAGATGGACCTTGGTGGACAAAGTAATGACTCTGCTTTTTAATATGCAGTCTAGGTTGGTCATAACTTTTGCTTCAAGGAGTATGAGTCTTTGTCTTTCATGGCTGCAGTCACCATCTGCAGTGATTTTGGAGCCCAAGAAAACAAAGTCTGCCACTGTTTCTACTGTTTATCCATCTATTTGCAATGAGGTGATGGGACCGGATGCCATGATATTAGTTTTCTGAATGTTGAGCTTTAAGCCAACTTTTTCACTTTCCTCTTTGACTTTCATTAAGAGACTCTTTAGTTCTTCTTCACTTTCTGCCATAAGAGTGGTGTCATCTCCATATCTAAGGTTATTGATATTTCTCCCGGCAATCTTGATTCCAGATTGTGTTTCATCCAGCCAAGCATTTCACATGATGTACTCTGCAGATAAGTTAAATAAGCAGGGTGACAATATACAGCCTTGACCTACTCCTTTGTTTATTTGGAACCAGTCTGCTGTTCCATGTCCAGTTCTAACTGTTGCTTCCTGACCTGCATACAGGTTTCTCAAGAGGCATGTCAGGTGGTCTGGTATTCCCATCTCTTCCAGAATTTTCCACAGTTTAGTGATCCAAACAGTCAAAAGCTTTGCCATATTCAATAAAGCAGAAATAGATGTTTTTCTGAAATTCTCTTGCCTTTCGATGATCCGGTGGATGTTGGCAATTTGATCTCTGGTTCCTTTGCCTTTTTTAAAACCAGCTTGAACATCTGGAATTTCATGGTTCACATATTGCTGAAACCTGGCCTGGGGAATTTTGAGCATTACCAGCGTGTGAGATGAGTGCAATTGTGCGGTATTTTGAGTATTCTTTGGCATTGTCTTTCTTTGGGAGGGGAATGAAAACTGACCTTTTCCAGTCCTGTGGCCACTACTGAGTTTTCCAAATTTGCTGACATACTGAGTGTAGCACTTTCACATCATCATCTTTGAGGATTTGAAAGAGCTCAACTGGAATTCCATCACCTCCACTAGCTTTGTTCATAGTGATGCTTCCTAAGGCCCGCTTGACTTCACATTTCAGGATGTCAATCACTCTAGGTGAGTTATTACCTCATCGTGATTATCTGGGCTGTAAAGATAATTTTTGTACAGTTCTTCTATGCATTCTTGCCACCTCTTCTTAATATCTTCTGCTTCCATTAGGTTGATACCATTTCTGTCCTTTATTGAGCTTGACTTTGCATGAAATGTTCCCTTGGTATCTCTGATTTTCTTGACCAGATCTCTAGTCTTTCCCATTCTGTTGTTTTCCTCTATTTATTTGCATTGATTGCTGAGGAAGGCTTTCTTCTCTCTCCGATAAGATAGAGATTGGTCTGATGCTGTAAAGAGCAATATTCATCTGGAACCTGGATTGTTAGGTCCATGAATCAAGGCAAATTGGAATTGATCAAACAAGAGATGGCAAGAGTGAACATAGACATTATAGGAATCAGCGAGCTAAAATGGACAGGAAATGGGTGAATTTAACTCAGATGACCATTATATCTACTACTGTGGGCCAGAATTCCTTAGAAGAAATTGAGTAGCATCATAGTCAACAAAAGAGTTTGAAATGCAGTACTTGGATTCAGTCTCAAAAATTACAGGATGATCTCTATTCATTTCCAAGGCAAACCATTCAATATCATGGTAATCCAAGTCTATGCCCCAACCAGTAATGCTGAAGAAGCTGAATTTGAACGGTTCTATGAAGACCTACAAGACCTTTTAAAACTAACACAAAAAAAAAGATGTCTTTTTCATAATAGGGGTTTGGAATGCAAAAGTAGGAAGTTAAGAAACACCTGGAGTAACAGGCAAATTTGGCCTTGGAAAACAGAATGAAGCAGGGCAAACGTTTATAGAATTTTGCCAAGAGAATGCACTGGTCATAGCAAACACCCTCTTCCAACAACACAGGAGAATATTCTACACATGGACATCATCAGATGGTCAACATCAAAATCAGATTGATTATATTCTTTGCAGCCAACAATGGAGAAGCTCTATACAGCAACCCCTCCCCCCCACCCCGGCCAAAAAAAATAAATAAATAAAAAAGACTGGCAGCTGACTGTGGCTCAGATCATGAATTCCTTATTGCCAAATTCAGCCTTAAATTGAAGAAAGTATGATAAACCACTAGACCATTCAGGTATGGCCTAAATCAAATCCCTTATGATTATACAGTGGAAATGAGAAATAGATTTAAGGGACTAGATCTGATAGAATGCCTGATGAACTATGGTTGGAGGTTCATGACATTGTACAGGAGACAGGGATGAAGACCATCCCCAAGAAAAAGAAATGAAAAAAAGCAAAATGGTTGTTTGAGGAGGCCTTACAAATATCTGTGCAAAGAAGAGAAGCAAAAAGCAAAGGAGAAAAGGGGAACCTCAAGGACAGTATGAAAAGGCAAAAATATGGTGCCAGAAGATGAAGTCCTCAGGTTGGAAAGTGTCTGATATACCACTAAGGAAAAGCAGAGGGCAATTACTAATTGCTCCAGTAGGAGTTAAGCACCTGGGCCAAAGTGGAAATAACACACTCTGAGTTGTGGATGTGTCTGGTGGTGGAAATAAAGTCCAGTGCTGTGTAAAGAACAATATTTCAGAGGAACCTGGAATGTCAGGTACATTCATCAAGCTCAATTGAATGTGGTCAAGAAGGAGACGGCAAGAGTGAACATCTATATCTTAGGAATCAGTGAACTAAAATTGTGGGAATAGGTGAATTTAATTCAGATGACCACCATATATACTACTGTGGGCAAGAATCCCTTAGAAGAAAGGGCGTAGCCCTTATAGTCAACAAAAAGTCCAAAATTCAGTACTTGGTTGAAATCTCAAAAATGACAGAATGATCTTTGTTTGTTTCCAGGGAAATCATTAAGCATCGCAGTAATCCAAGTCAATGCCCCAACCACTGATGTTGAAGAAGCTAAAGTTGAATGGCTCTATGAAGATTTACAACACCTTCTAGAACTAGCACCAAAAAAGATGTCCTTCTCATCATAGGAAACTGAAATGAAAAGTAGGTAGTGAAGAGATACCTGAGTAAGTATGGCTTTGAGGTAGAAACTGAAGCAGGGCAAGGGCTAACTGAGCTTTGTCAAGAGAACACATTGGTTGTAGCAAACATCAGTTTCCAACAACATAAGAGATGACTCTACACATTAACATCATCAGATGGTCAATACTGAAATCAGATTGATTATATTCTTTGCAGCTGAAGATGGAGAAACTCTATACAGTCAGCAAAAACAAGACCTGGAGCTGACAGTCACGAGCTCCTTATTGAAAAATTCAGGCTTAAATTGAAGAAAATAGGAAAACAACTACATCTTTCAGGTATGAACTAAATCAAATCCCTTATGATTATACAGTGGAGGTCAAGAATAAATTCAAAGGACTAGATCTGATAGACAGAGTGCCTGAAGAAGTGTGGATGGAGCTTTGTAACACTGTATAGGGAGGCACTCACCAAAACAGAAATAAATGCAAGAAGGCAAAGTGGTTGTCTGAGGAGGCTTTGCAAATAACTTAGAAAAGAAGAGAGTTAAAGGCAAGGGAGAAAAGGAAAGATACCCCTCAATTGAATGAAGAGCTTAAGAGAATAGCAACAACAGATAAGAAAGACTAGGACTTCTTAAATGAACAATGCAAAGAAATAGAGGAAGACAGTAGAATGGGAAAGACTAGAGATCATGCAAGAATAGACAAGAAAAAGGACAGAAATTGAAAGGTCATAATAGAACCTCATGAGATTAAGAAGAGGTGGCTAAAATATACAGAAAGACCAGACAAAAAATGGTCTTTATGATCCCGATAACTGAGATGGTATGGTGACTCACCTAGAGCTGGATATCCTGGAATGTGAAGTCAAGTGGGCCTTAGGAAGCACCACTATGAACAAAACTAGTGGAGGTGATGGGATTCCAGCTGGGCTATTTAAAATCCTAAAAGATGCTGCTGCTAAAATGCTGCACTCAATATACCTACAAATTTTGAAAACTCATCAGTGGCCTCAGGGTGGAAAAGGTCAGTTTTCATTTCAATCCCAAAGAATGGCAATGCCAAAGAATGTTCACTCTACTGTACAATTCTGATCATTTCACATGCTCACAAGCTTATGCTCAAAATCCTTCAGGCAAGGTTTCAGCAGTACATGAACCAAGAACTTCCAGATGTACAAGCTGGGTTTCAAAGAGGTAGAGGAACCAGAGTTCAAATTTTCACCATTTGTTGGACCATGGGAAAAACAAGGGATTCAAGGAAAACATCTACATCTGCTTCACTGACCATGCTAAAGCCTTTAACTATATGGAGCACAACAAAATGGAATATTCTTAAAGAGAGGGGAATACTAGACCACCTTACCTGTCTCCTGAGAAACTTCTATGCAGGTCAAGAAGCAACAGTTAGAATGAGACAAGGAACAACTGACTGGTTCAAAATTGGGAAAGGAGTATGACAAGGTTTTATATTGTCACCCTGCTTGTTTAACTTGATTGTAGTATACATCATGTAAAATGCCAAGCTAGATGAATCACAAGTTGGAATTAAGACTGCTGCTCAAGAAATATCAACAACCTCAGATATAAAGATGATACCACTCTAATGGTAGAAAGTATAGAGGAACTAAGGAGCCTCTCGATGAGGGTGAAAGAGGAGAGTGAAAAAGCTGGCTTGAATCTCTAAATCAAAAAAAAAGAACTATGTTCATGGCCTCCAGTCCCATCATTTAATGGCAATTCAGTTCAGTTCAGTTCAGTTGTTCGGTCGTGTCCGACTCTTTGTGACCCCATGAACCATAGCACGCCAGGCTTCCCTGTCCATCACCAACTCCCAGAGTTCACCCAAACCCATGTCCGTCGAGTCAGTGATGCCATCCAACCATCTCATCCTCTGTCGTCCCCTTCTCCTCCTGCCCTCAATCTTTCCCAGCATCAGGGTCTTTTCAAATGAGTCAGCTTTTTGCATCATGTGGCCAAAGTACTGGAGTTTCAGCTTCAACATCAGTTCTTCCAATGAACACCCAGGACTGATCTCCTTTAGGATGAACTGGTTGGATCTCCTTGTAGTCCAAGCAATTAGATTGGGGAAAAAAGTGGAAACAGGGACAGATTTATTTTCTTGGGCTCCAAGTTCACTGTGGACAGTGACAGTAGTGATGAAATTAAAGGACATTGCTCCTTGGAAAGACAGCTCTGACAAATATAGATAGAAAAAGCAGAGCCATCACTTTGGCGACAAAGGTCTGTATACTCAAAGCTATCATTTTTGCAGTAGTCATATACGGATGTGAGAGCATGACCATAAAGACATCTGAGCACCAAAGAGCTGATGCTTTCAAATTGTGGTGCTGGAGAAAACTTGAGAGCCCCTTGGACTTCAAGGTGATCAAATCAGTCAATCCTAAAGGAAATCAACCCTAAATATTCATTGGAAGGACTCATGTTGAAGCTAAAGCTCTAATACTTTAACCGCATGATGCAAAGAACTGACTCATTGGAAAAGATCCTGATGCTGGAAAAGACTGAAGGCAAAGGAAAAGGGAGTGGCAAAGGATGAGATGGTTAGATAGCATCACTGACTAAATGGACATAAATCTGAGCAAATACCAGGAGTTAGTAGAGGATAGAGGATTCTGGCGTGCTATAGTCCATGAGGTCACAAAAAGTTGGATATACTTAGATATTGAACAACAGCAACAACTTACCTCAAAATCCTAATTATACAGAGTATAAATAACTCCAGAAAGAATGAAGAGATGGAGCAAAGGCAAAAATAACACCCAGTTGTGGATGTGACTGGTAATGGAAGCAAAGTCCAATGCTGTAAGAGCAATATTGCATAGGGACCTGGGATGTCAGGTCCATGAATCAAGGCAAACTGGGAGTGGTCAAACAGGAGATGGCAAGAATGAACATAGACGTTGTAGGAATCAGCGAACTAAAATGGACTGGAATGGGTGAATTTAACTCAGATGACCATTATATCTACTACCGTGGGCAAGAATTCCTTAGAAGAAATAGAGTAGCCATGATAGTTAACAAAAGAGTCTGAAATGCAGTACTTGGATACAATCTCAAAAATACCAAAATGATCTCTGTTCATTGCCAAGGCAAACCATTCAATATCACAGTAATCCAAGTCTATGCCCAGATCAATAGGTTGAATAAGATGACGTTGAATGGTTTTATGAAGACTTACAAGACCTTCTAGAACTAACACATACACACACACACACACACAAAGTCCTTTTCATTATAGGGAACTGGAATGCAAAAGTAGGAAGTCAAGAGATATCTGGAGTAACAGGCAAATTTGGCTTTGGAGTACAGAATGAAGCAGGGCAAAGGCTAAGAGAGTTTTGCCAAGAAAATGCACTGGTCATAGCAAACACCCTCTATGGTTCCAAACTACAGTGGAAGTGAGAAATATATTCAAAAGATTATTTTGAATAATATTTTTTGAAAGAGTGCCTGGTGAACTATGGTGGGTTAGTGACATTTTACAGGAGACAGTGACAAGATGACTCCCAAGAAAAAGAAATGGAAAAAGGCAAAATGGTTGTCTGAGGAGGCCCTACAAATAGCTGTGAAAAGAAGAGAAGCAAAAGGCAAAGGAGAAAAGGAAAGATACACCCATTTGAATGCAGAGTTCCAAAGAATAGTGAGGAGAGATAAGAAAGCCTTCCTCAGGGATCAGTGCAAAGAAATAGAGGAAAACAATAGAATGGGAAAGTCTAGTGATCTCTTCAAGAAAATTAGAGATACCAAGGGAACATTTAATGCACAGATGGGCACAATAAAGGACAGAAATGGCATGGACCTAACAGAAGCAGAAGATAACAAAAGATGGCAAGAACACAGAAGAACTGTACAAAAAAGATCTTCACAACCTAGGTAATCATGATGGTGTGATCATCAACCTATAGCCAGACATCCTGGAATGTGAAGTCTAGTGGGCTTTAGAAAGCATCACTACAAACAAAGCTAGTGGGGGTGATGGAATTCCAGTTGAGCTATTTCAAATCCTCAAAGATGATGCTGGGAAAGTGATGCATTCAATATGCCAGGAAATTTGGAAACCTCAGACGTGGCCACAGCACTAGAAAAGGTCAATTTTCATTCCAATCCCAAAGAAAGGCAATGCCAAAGAATGCTCAAACTACTGCACATTTGCACTCATCTCACACACTAGCAAAGAAATGCTCAAAATTCCCCAAGTTAGGCTTCAACTATACGTGAACGATGAAATTCCAGATGTTCAAGCTGGATTTGGAAAAGGCAGAGGAACCAGACATCAAATTGCCAACATCTGTTGGATCATCGAAAAAGCTAGAGAGTTCCAGAAAAGCATTTACTTCTGCTTTATTGACTATGCCAAAGTCTTTTACTGTGTGGATCACAACAAAATCTGGAAAATTCTTAAAGACATGGGAATATGTCTTACCTGCCTCCTAAGAAATCTGTATGGACATCAAGAAGCAACAGTTAGAACTGGACATGGAACAACAGATTGGTTCCAAATCAGGAAAGGAGTGCATTATGCCTGTATATTGTCTCCCCCTGCTTATTTAACTTATATGCAGAGTACATTATGAGAAATGATGGACTGGATGAAGCACACCTGGAATCAAGATTGCCTTGAGAAATAATATCAGATATGAAAATGACACCACCCTTATGGTAGAAAGTGAAGAAGAACTAAAGAGCCTCTTGATGAAAGTAAAAGAGATGAAAAAGTTGGTTTAAAATTCATCATTCAGAAAACTAAGTTCATGTCATCTGGTCCCATCACTTCATAGCAAATAGATGGGGAAACAATGGAAACAGAGAGAGAAATTATTTCCTTGGGCTCCAAAATCACTGCATATGTTGACTGCAGCCATGAAATTAAAAGACACTTCCTCCTTGGAAGAAAAGTTATGACCAACTTAGACCACATATTAAAAAGCAGAGACATTATTTTGCCAACAAAAGTCTGTCTAGTCAAGGCTGTGGTTTTTCCAGTAGTCATATATGGATGTGAAAGTTAGACTATAAAGAAAGCTGAGCACCAAAGAATTGATGCTTTTGAACTGTGGTGTTCGAGAATACTTTAAAGTCCCCTGGACTGCAAAGATTTCCCATAAGTCCATCTTAAAAGAAATCAGTCCTGAATGTTCATTGGAAGGACTGATGTTAAAGCTGAAATTCCAATACTTTGGCCACCTGATGTGAAGAACTGACTCATTTGAGAAGACCCTGATGTTGGGAAAGATTAAAGGCAAGAGGAGAAGGAGACAACAGAGGATGAGATAGTTGGATGGCATCACCAACTCAATGGACATGAGTTTGAGTAAACTCTGGGAGTTTGTGATGGACAGGGAGGCTTAGTATGCTTCAGTCCATGGGGTCACAAAGAGTTGGACATGACTGAGTGACTGAACTGAGCTGAATTGAATAGGGGATCAATATTGTTTATATGTTAATCCCAATTTTCTAATTCATCCCAACCCCCTCTTGCTATTCATACATTAGTTCTCAATGTTTGTGTGTCTACCTTTGCTTTGCAATTAAGATAATCTATACCATTTTTCTGCTCAACATTCAGAAAACAAAGATCATGGCATCTGGTCCCATCACTTCATAGGAAATAGATGGGGAAACAGTGGAAACAGTGTCAGACTTTATTTTTGGGGCTCCAAAATCACTGTAGATGGTGACTGCAGCCATGAAATTAAAAGATGCTTACTCCTTGGAAGGAAAGTTATGACCAACCTAGATAGCTATTCAAAAGCAGAGACACTACTTTGCCAACAAAGGTCTGTCTAGTCAAGGCTACGGTTTTTCCTGTCGTCATGTATGGATGTGAGAGTTGGACTGTGAAGAAAGCTGAGCACTGAAGAATTGATGCTTTTGAACTGTGGTGTTGGAGAGGACTCTTGAGAGTCCCTTGGACTGCAAGGAGATCCAACCAGTCCATTCTAAAGGAGATCAGCCCTGGGTGTTCTTTGGAAGGAAAGATGCTAAAGCTGAAACTCCAGTACTTTGGTCACCTGATGTGAAGAGTTGACTCAATGGAAAAGACACTGATGCTGGGAGGGATTGGGGGCAGAAGGAAAAGGGGATGAGAGAGGATGAGATGGCTGGATGGCATCACCGACTGGATGGACATGAGTTTGAGTGAATTCTGGGAGTTGGTTATGGACAGGGAGGCCTGGAGTGCTGAGATTCATGGGGTCGCAAAGAGTCAGACACAACTGAGCAACTGAACTGAACTGATACCATTTTTCTAGAGTCCATATTTATGTGCTAATATCTGTTATTTGTTTTTTAGTAACACTTTTATTTCAGTATCATTCTACCAAACATTTTATTTAGCAATGTATTTTATGAGAATTATAAAAACACACCTCCACAATAAACATACTGTGGCAATAGAAAATGTTTTATCTACTTGATATTTTTGATATTCATGTATTAGAAGCAATACTAGGGCTCAATACACTGGAAATACTGTAATTGATTTTCTATCTGCTTTCATATGATAAAATTCAAAATATAGTTTATTTTACAACTATGTTGTACGCCTAGCTAAACTTGAGGTAGATTCTCACCACCAATGTATTATTTTTGGGTAAGGTTATTTTGCCCTGAATTCAAATGGTAAATTTTTCTGTACTTCCTTTTACTTTATTTTTTAATGAAAGTCATGCATCATTGCTTTAAGTGAAGTAAAGCACTGGATAAAACAGAACATTGCTATTAACCTCTAACATTAGTGTGTAGGGAGGCAGAGACAAGTTAAATAACTCAGGGATAAAATACCCTCAGTGAAATTACCTAAGCCTGTTTGACCCTGGCACATTAACATAGGGTAATAAACTTGAGTCAATTTTCAAATAGGAATAAAATCATTATCAATAATCAATTGTATCCATTTTGTAGCTTATGAGGTGACTGGTTTTTTAAAATAGGGTCATCATTTGATGTTTGACTTTTGTAAAATGATGCAGCTTTACTGCTATAAAAGCAGACTTAGATGTCTGTCCCACACTGCATGAGATTTAGATTATGCAAGATTAAGCCAAGCATTTAGTTCTTTTAAAAGGCCTGCTTTGTGCTTCAGTCTATGCCATTCCAAGCATTACTTCTAGTTGTACTACATATTTTTACATAAAATTAGGATGATCTGCAATAAAATTTTATTTCCTAGATAACATATAAAAGGTGATATGCCAGAATCTAGATTTACGCTATTTTAATTTAATTTCTTCATTTTGATGCATAGTCAGATGTGTTATCCACTATGCTTTTGGACCCCGCTCTTTATTTTGGCATCACTGCACAGCGTGTGGGGTTGTAGTTCCCCTTGATCTATTGAACCCAGTGCAAAGTCTGAGTCCTGACCACTGACAGCAGGGGAATTCCTGCCAGAATTTAATTTTAGTTGTTTAATATATCTATGTTCTATATAAGATTAAAATTTATTTTGTGGCAAAATTAATTTTGCTGTTGTTAGAAATTTGTTTTCTCTTTCTCCCCTAATTTTGTTTGACAGTTTATACCTCCTAGTCTTGTTTATATGTAAAGAATTTAAAGTATATTTGAAGTATATATGAATTCAAACAAAGAGAAACTAACATACTATCGAGAAGTCTTAATTTAAATAATGATAGCTGAATGTGAGCTTTATAGGAATACTGGAAGTTTCTAAGAAAAGATGCTTGAGATATCCAGTATATATTTTTTCTATCTAAAAATGCATTTTGAAATAGTGAATACTTTCAAAATTATTTGGAAAGAAGAGGTACTAATGTTAAATGAAGTTAAGCAAAAATTTTCACTAAATCTGAATTCACAAGCATATCTTTTTTGGGCTTCTCCTATGGAACCATGGCCCTAACCTAGAGAGTCAAGATACATGCTATTAAATCATGAACATGAGATGTTGCCAAATAAGTGCTGGATTCCTTTTTGGAATTAACAATAAATTTCATCAATACATTTTCATTTGCATTTACAAACCCATTTATGATCATTTTAAAGTCTTATTATTATCATTTAATATTTAATGGAATGTGAAATTAAAAAGAAATGCAAAAAGGCAAAATGGTTGTCTGAGGAGGCCCTACAAATAGCTGTGAAAAGAAGAAAGCAAAAGGCAAAGGAGAAAAGGAAATATACACCCATTTCAATGCAGAGTTGCAAAGAATAGCAAGGAGAGATAAGAAAGCCTTCTTCAGGGATCAGTGCAAAGAAATAGAGGAAAACAATAGAATGGGAAAGTCTAGTGATCTCTTCAAGAAAATTAGAGATACCAAGGGAACATTTAGTGCAAAGATGGGCACAATAAAGGACAGAAATGGCATGGACCTAACAGAAGCAGATGATATTAAGAAGAGGTGGCAAGAACACAGAAGAACTGTACAAAAAAGATCTTCACAACCCAGGTAATCACGATGGTGTGATCACCAACCTAGAGCCAGACATCCTGGAATGTGAAGTCAAGTGGGTTTTAGGAAGCATCACTATGAACAAAGCTAGTGGAGATGATGGAATTCCAGTTGAGCTATTTCAATTCCTACAAGATGATGCTGTGAAAGTGCTACAATCATATGCCAGGAAATTTGGAAACATCAGCTGTGGCCGCAGCACTGGAAAAGGTCAGTTTTCATTCCAATCCCTAAGAAAGGCAATGCCAAAGAATGCTCAAATTACCGTACAATTGCACTAATCTCACACGCTAGTAAAGTAATGCTCAAAATTCTCCAAGCCAGGCTTTGTTGAAGTATGTGAACCATGAACTTCCAGATGTTCAATCTGGTTTTAGAAAAGATAAAGGAACCTGAGATAAAACTGCCAACATCCAATGGATCATTGAAAAAGCTAGAGAGTTCCAAAAAGCATCTTCTTCTGCTTTATTGACTACACCAAATCCTTTGACTATGTGGATCACAACAAACTCGGGAAAATTCTGAAAGAGATGGGAATACCAGACCACCTGACCTGCCTCTTGAGAAATCTGTATGCAGGTCAGGAAGCAACAGTTAGAACTGGACATGGAACAACAAATACAGTGGTTCCAAATAGGAAAAGGAGTATGTCAAGGCTGTATACTGTCACCCTGCCTATGTAAGTTATATGAAGAGTACATCATGAGAAACACTGGGCTGGATGAAGTACAAGCTGGAATCAAAATTGCCAGGAGAAATATCAATAACCTCAGATATGTAGATGACACCACACTTATGGAAGAAAGCAAAGAACTAAAGTGCCTCTTGATGGAAGAGTAGAGGGAAAAAGTTAGCTTGATGGTCATATTCAGAAAACGAAGATCATGTCATCTGGTCCCACCATTTCATGGCAAATAGATGGGGAGACAGTGGAAACACTGACAGACTCTTAATTTGCGGGCTCCAAAATCACTGCAGATGGTGAGTGCAGCCATGAGTAAAAAGATGCTTGTGCTTTGGAAGAAAAGTCATGACCAAACTAGACAGCATATTAAAAAGCAACATTACTTTGTTAACAAAGGTCCATCTAGTCAAGGCTATGGTTTTTCCAGTGGTCATGTATGTATGTGAGAGTTGGATTATAAATAAAGCTGAGCACCAAAGGATTGATGCTTTTGAACCGTGGTGTTGGAGAAGCCTCTTGAGAGTCCCTTGGACAGTAAGGAGATCCAACCAATCCATCCTAAAGATCAAACCTGGGTGTTCATTGGAAGCACTGATGCTAAAGCTGAAACTCCAGTACTTGTCCACCTGATGGGAAGAACTGACTCCTTGGAAAAGACCCTGATGCTGGAAAAGATTGAAGGCAGGAGGAGAAGGGGATGACAGACGATGAGATGGCTGGGTAGCATTACCAAGTCCATAGACATGAGTTTGAGTAAACTCCAGGAGCTGGCAATTGACAGGGAGGCCTAGCGTGCTTCAGTCCATGGGGTCGCAAAGAGTTGGACATGACTGAGTAACTGAACTGACTGAACTGAAATTAAAAAAAAAAAAAAAAGACAAAAATGTTCTATAACTAGTTACACATCTGTGTGGGCATTCCAACAGTCTAATTTTCCAACTTGTTATATTTTGCCCATTCACAGGGCTTGTCAAAAAGTTAAAAAACAATTGATGCAGGTATATCAGTATCTATATATAAAATGTTTCTTTGATGAAAATAATAACATTAACAGCATATTAATACAACTTCTAATAAATATAGAAAACTTAAGTATTTCCTTTCAGGAAGACAATGAGAGTTAACATAAAGTGAGGAAGTTTCCCCATAGTCAAAAATTAGTTTACAAGCTAATTCTAGAAATTATAAAGATCAAGCATACCTGAAGCAAAAGGAACCATAGTAAAACAATCTATCATAGAAACAATGCTGACCTCCATGCCCATTAGCTTTGCTCACATATGAGAATAACTGACTTAGATTTAAGGACAAGGTGGCCGACAGATAGGTTTTAGCTGTTTTATATTAGTATGGCCCAAAGGTGAAAGCATATTTCAAAACTGTGCTTGTCATTTTGAAGTATGGCTGCCACAGGGAAGAAGGTGCACACACACACACACAGGAAAAATAAAAGCAAATTTCATTAGGCCAGGACTTCCACTGATAAATAAAGAAAAAAAAAAGGCCAAAAGTCACATTGTAAAATCATGGAAGAGTCACAAGAAATAAGCCCTTTTTCAATTTCATGCTTCAGTTCAGTTCAGTTCAGTCACTCAGTTGTGTCTAACTCTTTGCGACATCATGGACTGCAGCACGCTAGGCTTCCCTGTCCATTGCCAAGTCTTGGAGTTTACTCAAACTCATGTCCTTTGACTTGGTGATGCCATCCAGCCATCTCATCCTCTGTTGTCCTTTTCTCCTCTCACCCTCAATCTTTCCCAGCATCAGGGTCTTTTCAAATGAGTCAGCTCTTCACATCAGGTGGCCAAAGTATCGGAGCTTCAGCTTCAACATCAGTCCTTCCAATGAACACCCAGGAATGATCTCCTTTAGAATGGACTGGTTGGATCACCTTGAGGTTCAAAGGCCTCTCAAGAGTCTTCTCCAACACCACAGTTCCAAAGCATCAATTCTTCTCTGCTCAGCTTTCTTTATAGTCCAACTCTCACATCCATACATGACTAATGGAAGAATCATAGCTTTGACTGGACAGACCTTTGTTGGCAAAGTAATGTCTCTGCTTTTTAATATGCTGTCCAGATTGGTCATAAATTTTCTTCCGAAGTGCAAGCATCTTTTAATTTCATGGCTGCAATCACCATCTGCAGTGATTTTGAAGCCCCCAAAAGTAAAATCAGCCAGTTTCCACTGTCACCCCATATATTTACCCTGAAGAAGGACTAGATGCCATGATCTTAGTTTTCTGAATGTTGAGCTTTAAGCCAACTTTTTCACTCTCCTTTTCATTTCATCAAAAGGCTCTTTAGTTCTTCTTCACTTTGCGCCATAAGTGTGATGTCATCTGCATATCTGAGGATATCGATATTTCTCCCCAAAATCTTTATTTCACCTTGTGCTTCATCCAGCCCAGCATTTCTCATGATGTACTCTTCATATAACTTAAATAAGCAGGGTGACAATATACAGCTTTGACGGACTCCTTTTCCTATTTGGAACCAGTCTGTTGTTCCATGTCCAGTTCTAACTGTTGCTTCCTGACCTGCTTACAGGTTTCTCAAGAGGCCTGTCAGGTGGTCTGGTATTCCCATCTCTTTCAGAATTTTCCACAGTTTATTGTGATCCACACAGTCAAAAGCTTTGCCATAGTCAATAAAGCAGAAATAGATATTTTTCTGGAACTCTTTTGCTTTTTCATTTATCCAGCAGATATCTCCAATTTAATCCCTCGTTCATCTGCCTTTCCTAAAACCAGCTTGAACATCTGGAAGTTCATGGTTCACATACTGTTGAAGCCTGGCTTGGAGAATTTTCAGCATTTCTTTACTAGCATGTGAGATGAGTGTGGTTGTGCAGTAGTTTGAGCATTCTTTGGCATTGCCTTTCTTGGGGATTGGAATGAAAATTGACCTTTTCCAGTGCTGTAGCCACTGCTGAGTTTTCCAAATTTGCTGGCATATTGAGTGCAGCACTTTCACAGCATCATGTTTTAGAATTTGAAATAGCTCAACTGGTATTCCATCACCTCCACTAGCTTTGTTCATAGTGATGCTTCCTAAGGCCCACTTAACCTCACATTCCAGGATGTCTAGCTTAGGTGAGTGATCAGACCATCATGATTATCTGGGTCATGAAGATCTTTTTTGTACGGTTCTTCTGTGTATTCTTGCTACCTCTTCTTAATATTTCCTGCTTCTGTTAGGTCCATATCATTTCTGTCCTTTATTGATCCCATCTTCGCATGAAATGTTCCCTGCCCTGACTGGTAATGCTGAAGAATCTGAAGTTGAATAGTTCTATGAAGACCTACAAAACCTTTTAGAACTAACATCCCCAAAAATGTCCTTTTCATTATTGGGGACTGGAATGTAATAGTAGGAAGCCAAGAAACACCTGGGTAACAGGCAAATTTGGCCTTGGAATACAAAATTAAGCAGGGCAGAGGTTCATAGAGTTTTGCCAAGAAAATGCACTGGTCATAGCAAACACCCTCTTCCAACAACACAAGAGAAGACTCTACACATGGACATCACCAGATGGTCAACAGCAAAATGAGATTGATTATATTCTTTGCAGCCAAGGATGGAGAAGCTCTATACAGTCAGCAAAAACAAGACCAGGTACTGACTGTGGCTCTGATCGTGAACTCCTTATTACCAAATTCAGACTTAAGTTGAAGAAAGTAGGGAAAACCACTAGACCATTCAGGTATGACCTAAATTAAATCCCTTACTATTATATAGTAGTAGTGAGAAATAGATTTAAGGGACTAGACCTGATAGACAGAATGCCTGATGAACTATGGTTGGAGGTTCGTGACATTGTACAGGAGACAGGGATCAAGACCATCCCCAAGAAAAAGAAATGAAAAAAAAGTGAAATGGCTGTCTGGGGAGTCCTTCCAAATATCTGTGCAAAGAAGAGAAGCAAAAAGCAAAGAAGAAAAGGAAAGATATAAGCATCTGAATGAAGAGTTCCTAAGAATAGCAAAGAGAGATAAGAAAGCCTTCATCAGTGATCAATGCAAAGAAATAGAGGAAACCAGTAGCATGGGAAAGATTAGAGATCTTTTCAAGAAAATTAGAGATACCAAGGGAATATTTCATGCAAAGATGGGCTCAATAAAGGACAGAAGTTTCATGCTAGAAAGGCTAAAATACAGTGGAACTTGGCAGTGATTTGAAAAAGATTACCAAATGGCAATGGTGTTATGTGATTTCAAGTTATTTAAACCCTACTGTTAGAAATGCTACCACAGATGATAATTATTAAGCAAACACACTTTATCTCTATTTATGTCTCTATTCCTGTTATTATTTTTTAAAAAATATTTTCATAATCTTGTTGAGCAGAGACCCATGTAGTCTCACCACAAATTAGTAGATGAGATGAGATAATGTGTGCTACACCTTTCTAAACCAAGTGACATTAAAATTAATTAAAAGCTTAGATAATGAATGACCTATCAAAAACTAAAGTAAATTTTAATGAGCTGATGATAGAATGGTTGGAGTGTTTGCTCAATTACTTTAAAGAAGAAGATGAGACTAAATATAATACCTGATTACAAACATTCTCAGAGCATTATTAATTAGATACATGGCCTTAAAAACACCTTTTTGTAAATTTAGTTTATGTTTTGAAATGAAAAAATAAGTGATACAAACTTTATCGGTATATAATTTTTGGTTATTAGAGTTGCTAATTTTCCTTGGCTTATATTTTTGGCATTATCATATAATCAAAACATG
Source organism: Bos javanicus (assembly GCF_032452875.1). Taxonomy (NCBI): domain Eukaryota; kingdom Metazoa; phylum Chordata; class Mammalia; order Artiodactyla; family Bovidae; genus Bos; species Bos javanicus. The sequence continues at coordinate 85,546,743 of NC_083874.1, read as the reverse complement.
AAAGGATGTATCCCAAGAGATTGTGTGGTATCTTCTTAAATGTATGCAGTAGCTAGGACTTTCTTTTCTTCTTAGTATTATTATTTTATGCCTTCATTTTCATAATAAGGTCTTTCATCATTATGATTAAACTTTGACTGTTTATTCTCCTTTCAGTTCAGTTCAGTCTCTCAGTCGTGTCCGACTCTTTGTGACCCCGTGAATCACAGCACGCCAGGCCTTTATTTCCTTTAAGAATGCAATATTTCTTACATCATATGTAAATCTAAGTAGCAGCTCAATATCATCCTTCTTTAAGTACTTGGAATAATGGTCATTTAAGAATTTCATACTTGTTTTTACTTAAAATGATTTTATGTTCATATCATACTAAAACTATAAGTTAAGCATGCATTCCTCTAAACACATTGCATTTAATAAAACAGGTTTTTGGAATTTATTATTCTAATATAGCTTTCTCGGATATATCAATTTAAAAGTAACAAATATCTTTTTAAAGATATTGAGAAAAAATTTAAATATTGATAGATTACTAGCTTAATTTCCACATAGTAACATATTTCACTGTAATAAATCTACATGTAAAACATTTTTATGATAACTTTGAAAAAGCTAAATTGTATTATGTTCACATTACATGGTGACGAAATATAGAATAGTTACTCCTGTTATATAATATTGTACTAATGTTTGTGGATCTTCAACATTTAGAAAATGTCATGTTCTTTTCTCTATTATTCCATGTAATAGTAATTCACATAAAATTTAATTTCAGCATGGTCATTATTTCCATGTATAAGTATGGCCTTGTGAGATCTCTCACAGAAATTGTTAGCACCAATAAAATCATCTCTGAGATAACCTTTATTGGTGCTAACAATATCCTTTTATTGGGAAAGTTCAGGTTCTAGCCATGTAGTCCACGGACAGATGGCACCTTCACCCTGCAATCTTTTGATCTTTTTGACATATCTCCCATAAAATAAATATATACAGTGGTAACATACAAAAAAATGACCCACTGATGGGCACATTATCCACTAGCTCTTCCTGAAATTTCTCTGTCTCAATTAATGACAACTCCATTCAGTCAGCTGCCTGGTAGAAAAAACTTAGGATGATCTTTGATACCAGTCCATCAGCAAATTTTATTAGCTATACCTTCAAAGTACACTTAGTAGTTGACTATATTTCTCCATTCCACTTTGAACACCCTGGTTCATTTTTTCAAGCCTGAATTATTATCATAGCCTCATTATTGGTTTTTCTGACTAAGCCTCCATTCTCTCCTCTCCTTCACCAAAACAGTCATGGTTTTTCTCAACACTGAAGCCATTAATGATTCTGACAAATCACCCATATGATGTCTCTTATAAGACCCATAATGGTTTTCCATCTTATTCAGAGGAAAAGTCAAAGTTCCCACTTAACTTTGTTAAGGTAAGCCAAAGTCCTAACTTCCTGTCTGTATTCTTCTCCTAACACTTAGCCTCCTAACCTTCCCATTTTATTTCCATTAGCTCTTGTTTATTAATCATTTTAGGTATATCCTTTCCCTTGCCATTTCTTTACTGGAATGCTCTTTCCCCAGGTATCCCTTACTTGCTTCAGACCACCATATCTAATTTAAACCTCTCTCAGTTCTGTTTCATATTTTCTGCTGTATTATTATAAAATTTAATAAGAATATTAAATTTTATTATTATAAAACAACATTATTTAACATATAGCTTATCTGTTTATCTTATTATCTTATATCTCTAATGTGTAAGGTCTGATTTGGCATTGCTCTATCTCCAGAACATGGAACTGTGCCTAGTACATAGTAGATGCTCAATAAATCCATCTGAATGAATACATACATGAAGTCTCTTAAAGCTTTTATATTGTGATTGCCTGGACATATGCTGTGAGTGTAGGAAGGTAAAAAAAACTGATATAGGAGTACTGATTCTCTTCCCCTTAAAGTGCATGAAAGTATCTAAGAGATCAGCATCATACTTTAGAAAATTTGACCTCTTTTAGAAAGGGATATGGCTAGTATATAACTTCTAAATTAGTGAAAAAGTTCAACTGAGTTGCAGAATGAACGGATTAGCAAAGAAAGTCACAGATGCAAACAGAAGGCTCTTCTATAACTGCTTCTGACAGTTTGGATAACTGCTAATGGTGGCCAGTCACCTCAAAACTGACCTTGGAAAACTGCCAATCCTTCCTCTACTTTCACCACTCATCCTTCAAGGGTTCGTGGCCAAAATCACTAGTGCCCTATGTAATGTATGAGATACTCTGCCAGTCCAGTCATTTATTAACAGTAAATTTCAGATGAATGTACTACATGCTGCATATATAATAAAAGGTTTATGTAGGGGTCAGTGGGGATTTATAAGCAGATATGGAGCAGAGAGCTTGCTGTCCCCTGAATACTTGTTATTCCATAACACAGGCTGCACACAGATGATCTGTATTAGTATGGTGAAAGTTCCAGCAAGGAGGGAACTACTAGAATCAGCAGGCTAGACATAATACCAAAAGCACATCAAACCCACTTCTATACCATACATCCCCTAGGACCACCCAGATTTGTCACGTGGTAGTCTCATCCTCTGTCCTTAGAGGGCTCATTTAATAAAAGTTTCTATATCAGTTCTGACTGATTCCAGGTAGAGTGGATTCCACAGTAGTTTCTGCCAACAGCACAGCTGTAGAAAGTTATTTAGGTCAGTTGGTTAAATTTTTAACAGAAAAAGAGAATGATTTACTTCCTCTATTCCTTATACACCTACCAGTGTTGGGTATGTTCACACCCAGTAAACTGAAGTCATATCTTTTTGAAGATGAGAGAGTCCATTTATTCACATTCCAAAATGAGTTTCACAGGGACCCAAGGGTTACCATGTTGTTATTATATGTGACATCTGGGCAGGAGGGAGACGATGATGGCCAGAAGACATTCGGAGACAAAGTCAGTATCTATGTTCATGTCTGCCCCGGTAGCCTTTATACACATTCACTTAGGTCAAATCAAATATTATCCATTCATTCACAGATATCAGGACAGGGAGAGACAAGGAAGAGCACACTGTTATAAAAATGATAGAAGAATCACTTTCCTTCTCATCACTTAAGGTAAAGAGATCCTTGATTCTACTTTTTCTTTTCTTCCCACCTCCCAACTGATGGGAAATTAACAAAAGCTGGTTATCCTTCCGAAAGTGGAAAGTAGAGACAGCCAAATAAACAACTTTTTAAAAGTAAGGCATTGACTGAATTATATATCCACCCTCCACTAAGTCAGAGTCTTGTGATCATAGAGAACTGAGTTGACTGACCAGTGGACAGTCTTTATTTTCCCCAACATCTTACTATTTGGTATACTCAAATACCCATAGAAGCAGTGCATATCTAGGAAAATAGTAAAGCTTGACCTCTATGGGTGCAATTTCATATTTTTTTCTTTATCATGGGCTCCAAAAATCACTGCACCAGTAGTCATGTATGGATGTGAGAGTTGGAACAATAAGCTTGATGTGTAGCAAGACTGCCTGAAGCAAATCTATAAAACCACCATTTTTCTAACATTTGCTCACTTCATGTCTCTGTGTCAAATGTTGGTGATTCCTGCAACATTTCAAATGTTTTCATCATTATTATATTTTTATGGTAATATGTGATGAGTTACCATTGATGTTACTATGAAAATATTTTGAGGGCAAACTACATCCATACAGAGAACTTAACTTTGTATATTGTGTGTGTTCTGATTGCTTCAATGGTTGTCCATTTCCCTACCTCTCTCTTTCCTTGGACCTCCCTATTCTCTGAAACACTACACTATTGAAATTAGCCAATTAATAACCCTACTGCTGCTGCTGCTGCTAAGTCGCTTCAGTCGTGTCCGACTCTCTGTGACCCCACAGATGGCAGCCCACCAGGCTCCCCCATCCCCGGATTCTCCAGGCAAGAACACTGGAGTGGGTTGCCATTTCCTTCTCCAATGCATGAAAGTGAAACGTGAAAGTAAAGTCGCTCAGTCGTGTCTGACTCCTCTCGACCCTATGGACTATGGCCCACTAGGCTCCTCTGTCTATGGGATTTTCCAGGCAAGAGTACTGGAGTGGGGTGCCATTGCCTTACAATGATCTTTAATTGTTTGAGTGAAAGGAAAAGTTTACTTCTCTCACTTTAAGCCAAAAGTTAGAAATGTTTAGTGAAGAAGACATGTTAAAAGCCTAAATAGACCAAAATCTAGGTTTCTTGTGCTAAACAGCCAACTTGTTAATGCAAAGGAAATAGTTTTGAAGAAAATAAAAGTGAACACATGAATGATGAGTAAGTGAAACAGCCTTATTGCTGATATGGAGAAGTTTCACTGATCCAGAAAAAAGATCAAACCAGGCACAACATTTCTGTAAATCAAAATCCAATACAGAGAAGGCCCTAACTCTCTTCAATTCTGTGAAGTCTGAGAGAAATGAGGAAATTGCAGGAAAAATGTTTCAAGTAGCAGAGGTTAGTTCATAAAGTTGAAAGAAAGATAGCATCTCCATAACCTAAAAGGATATAAGGCAAAACAGCAAGTACTGATGCAGAAACTGCAGCAAATTTTAGAGAAGATCTAACTAAGATAATTAATGAAGGTTCAGTTCAGTTCAGTCACTCAGTCATGTCCGACTCTTTGTGACCCCATGAATCGCAGCACGCCAGGCCTCCCTATCCATCACCAACTCCTGGAGTCCACCCAAACCCTTGTCCATCAAGTTGGTGATGCCATCCAGCCATCTCATCCTCTGTTGTCCCCTTCTCCTCCTGTCCCCAATCCCTCCCAGCATCAGAGTCTTTTCCAATGAGTCAACTCTTTGCATCAGGTGGCCAAATATTGGAGTTTCAGCTTTAGCATCATTCCTTCCAATGAACACCCAGGACTGATCTCCTTTAGAATGGATTGGTTGGATCTCTTTGCAGTCCAAGGGACTCTCAAAGAGTCTTCTCTAACACCACAGTCCAAAGCATAAATTCTTCAGCACTCAGCTTTCTTTACAGTCCAACTCTCACATCTATACATGACCACTGGAAAAACCATAGCCTTGACTAGATGGACCTTTGTTGGCAAAGTAGTGTCTCTGCTTTTTAATATGCTGTCTATGTTGGTCATAACTTTCCTTCCAAGGAGTAAGCATCTTTTAATTTCATGGCTGCAGTCACCATCTGCAGTGATTTTGGAGCCCCCAAAAATGAAGTCTGACACTGTTTCCACTGTTTCCCCATCTATTTGCCATGAAGTGATGAGACCAGATGCCATGATCTTCGTTTTCTGAATGTTGAGCTTTAAGCCAACTTTTTCACTCTCCTCTATCACTTGCATCAAGAGGCTTTTGAGTTCCTCTTCACTTTCTGCCATAAGGGTGGTGTCACCTGCATATCTGAGGTTATGGATATATTTCCCGGAAATCTTGACTCCAGCTTGTGCTTCCTCCAGCCCGGCATTTCTCATGATGTACTCTGCATAGAAGTTAAATATGTAGGATGACATTATACAGCCTTGACGTACTCCTTTTCCTATTTGGAACCAGTCTGTCGTTCCATGTCCAGTTCTAACTGTTGCTTCCTGACCTGCATATAGATTTCTCATGAAGCAGGTCAGGTGGTATGGTATTCCCATCTCTTTCAGAATTTTAGTTACATGAAAAAAAAAAAAACATATGTTCAATTTGGACAAAATAGCCTCCTATTGGAAGAAGATGGGATTTAGGACTTTCACAGAGAGGAGAAGTCAATGCTTGGCTTTAATACTTCAAACGACAGGTTAACTCTTGTTAGGGGTTAGTGTAGCTAGTGACTTTAAGTTGAAATCAGTGCTCATCTACCATTCTGAAAATTCTAGGGCTCTTAAGAATTACACTAAATACACTCTGCCAGTACTCTATAAATGGAACAATAAAGCCTGGATGACAGCATATCTGTTTATAACATGGCTTGTTGAATATCTTAATACCACTGTTGAGATTACTGCTCAGAAAAAAAAAAATCCTGTCAAAATATTACTGCTTGTTGACAATGTGCTTGGACACTCAATAGCACTGATGGAAATATACAATGACATTAATGATGTTTTCATGCCTGACAACACAACATCTATTCTGCACCCCATGTATCAAGGAGTAATTTTGATTTTCAAGTATTATATAAAATATGAAAATTGTAAGGCTATAGCTGTTATATGATTCCTCTGATTAATCTGGAAAATAAATTGAAAAACTTCTGGAAAGGCCTCACCATTCTAGATTCCATTAAGAATTTATGTGATTCATGAGAAGGGGCCAAATGTCAACATTAAAAGGAGTTTGGAAGAAGTTAATCCCAATCCTCGTGGCTGATTTTTAGGAGCTCAAAACTTCAGTGGAGGAAGTACCTTTCGGATGTGGTAGAAATAGCAAGCAAAATAAAATTGGGAGTGGAGCCTGAAGATGTAATTAAATTGCAGCAATCTCATGATAAAACATTTACTGTTGTCTCTTATGGATGAGCAAGAAGGTGGCTTCTTGAGATGGAATTTACTTTGAGTGAAGATGGTGTGAAGACTGTTGAAATGATAAGAAAGGATTTACATTATTACAAGAACTTAGTTGATAAAGCAATGGCAGAGTGTGAGACAGTTCAATTTTGAAAGAAGTTCTACTGTGAGTACAATGCTATCAACGGCATTGCATGATACAGATGAATCATCGGTGAAAGGAAGAGTCAATTGATACAGCAGACTTCAATCGTTTTCTTATTTTAGGAAAATTCCACAACCACAGAAACCTTTAGCAACCATCCCCCTGATCAGTCGTGCATGCTTACTTACTCAGTCATGTCTGATACTTTGAGGCCCATGGACTGTAGTCTGCCAGGCTCCTCAGAGTCCATAGGTTCCATAGGTTCATAAAAGAGTCTGACAAAACTTAGCAACTAAATAACAACAAATGTAAAATTTTTAGACATAATGCTATTGCACACTTCATAGACTACAGTTACTATAAACATAACATTTTTATGCTCTTGCTGCTGTTAAGTCACTTCAGTCGTGTCCAACTCTGTGCGACCCCACAGATGGCAGCCCACCAGGCTCCCCTGTCCCTGGGATTCTCCAGGCAACAACACTGGAGTGGGTTGCCATTTCCTTCTCCGATGCATGAAAGTGAAAAGTGAAAGTGAAGTCACTCAGTCGTGTCTGACTCTTAGCGACCCCACGGACTGAAGCCCACCAGGCTCCTCCATCCATGGGATTTTCCAGGCAAGAGTACTGGAGTGGGGTGCCATCGCCTTCTCCTAGAAACCTCCAAATTCATGTGACTCTATTGCAATATACACTTTATTGGGATGGTCTGGAACTAAACCACGATCTCCCTGAGGTATGTTTGTAATTCCATTGTCAATATAATGCTAATAACACTCAATTTGAAGTAAAATATTTTTCTATAAAGTTTGTTAGCAGGTAATATGTTTTTGTTTTGCTAAATTACGTTAGAATTTCATATGCAGAAGTGCAATCCACTTCCAATAGGGCTGAATATACAGGATACCATTTGGTTAGCATATTTATCCTATGTATTTTCAGAAACAGGAGAGAAGCACATGTATTTATAAACACTTAAGATCTAATTTTCTGGTCAAATACAGTCATATTTGCAAAATGGATGGTCACAATTGAAGGCAAATGTCATCTGTCTTGATTTGGCAGACTATGTGATATTTAGGGAAAGCCTTAACAGCAGACCAAATGTGTTTGAGCATGCTAATTTTTTTTTATACTGCATTTTTTAAGTTATATTTTAAATTTATTCAATGCTTTTATTTCAGATTATTTTATATAATATTATGTTTAAAAATATTGAAACTTTGTCCAATAGTTAATGTCATTTTGCTTGATGTTTAAAGTCGTACGTTTATCTGTAAACATTTGTTAACAATTAAAAAAAATAAAATAAAATTACATGAGATAAAATAATAAAAATGACTTTTTTCATTTGCAAAATAAGAGTATGAATGCCTTCATATTGATGGAGGCAAAAATTTATTTTAAATTTTTGATGTGCAAAAAATCTGTACTGCAGAAAGATGACTAAATATCAGCAAACACTTACTGATTTATCAGGGATTAACTGATTTTAAAACACTTATATTAAATAATCTCACCCAGCCATCATTCTTACTGGGCACTTACATTGTTTCTGCTTTCATTATGATGTGATGAGCAACTATTGCATAAATCTTTATTCATGTGCATGAATTTTCTTTTGAAATATTCCTGAAAGTGGAAATATAAAATCAAAGTGCTTTTAATTTTTGAAGACTTTTGATTTATCTTATCTAGTCACCTTCCTAAAAAGTTGTCATTTACATTATTACCAGTAACATAAGGTGATCATTTTTCTGTACTGAAGTATACTATTTTTTAGTATTGAGAATTGGAAATAAACATAAAATTGTGTGTGTGTATGTGTTAGTTAATCAGTGTGTCTGACTCTTTGTGACCCCATGGACTCCTCTGTCCAAATGATTCTTAAGGCAAGAATACTGGAGTGGACAACCATTTCCATTTCCATGGGATTTTCCCAACACAGGGATCAAACCTGGGTCTCCTGTATTGCAGGAAGATTCTTAACTATCTGAGCCACCATAATTTTCAACTGTTTGTTTATTAGTTAGAGTTAACTAATAACACATTTTATTCATTTTCATCTTTAAATGAAATTATCTCCTCAAATTTTTGTTAAAGAATTTGTATTTTTGTCATATTTAACATAGTTTTCTAAGTTTACCTTTGGAAATTATCTTATTGTTGGAGTTTTAAATATACAGAAACATTTTAGTTTTATTTGATGAAATCTAAAATAATTTTCTTTGTGATCGACTTCATTATTTCTGTCTATCTATTGAGGAAATCCTTCTTCTGACTATTTCCCTCTATAAAAAGTAAAAGAAAAAACTCAGGGTTTGCCATACTCTGAATACAGAGAACTTGAAATTTCCTGCCCAAATGCCAACTAGGGTGTTTGCAGAGTCTACTCAGCAAACCTGGAGTGATGGTTCAAGTTTGAGGCTTGAAAATCAAAGAGAACTGTTGTGTAGGTCCCAGTCCAAGTGCAGGAAAAAAACCGATGTTCTAGCTTAAGCTATCAAGAAAAGAGCAAATTTTTCTTTCCTCTGATTTTTGTTCTATTCAGGCCCTCAACCAACTGGATGATTCTCATCTACAATCTCCTGAACAGAGGGCAATCTCCTCTGTGCAGTTTACTGATTCAAATATTAATCTCATCTGAAGACACCCTCACAGAAATATTCAGTAATACCAACGCAGGGCACTGGAGCCCATCAGGCTCCTCTGTCCAAGGGATTTCCCAGGCAAGAATATTGGAGTGGGTTGCCATTTCCTTCTCCAGGGGATCTTCTCAACCCAGAGATAAAACCCTCAAAACCTTGTCTCTTGCATCTCCTGCATTGACATGCAAATTCTTTACCACTGAGTCACCTGGGAAACCTTACTCAGTCATAATGTTTAGCCAAATATCTGGGAACCCCTTAATCCAGTCAAGTTGATACATAAATTAACCATCATACCACTGGATAGTGTGCAATAGTTCAGTTCAGTTGCTCAGTCGTGTCTGACTCTGTGACCCCATGAACTGCAACACATCAGGCCTCCCTGTCCATCACCAACTCCCGCAGTCCACCCAAACCCATGTCCATCGAGTCAGTGATGCCATCCAATGATCTCATCCTCTGTCGTCCCCTTCTCACCCTGTCCTCAATCTTTCCCAGCATCGGGGTGTTTTCCAATGAGTCAGCTCTTTGCATCAGGTGGCCAAGTATTGAAGTTTCAGCTTCAACATCAGTCCTTCCAATGAATACCCAGGAATGATCTCCTTTAGGATGGACTGGTTGGATCTCCTTGCAGTCCAAGGGACTCTCAAGAGTCTTCTCCAACACCACAGTTCAAAAGCATCAATTCTTCGGCGCTTAGCTTTGTTTATAGTCAAACTATCACATCCATACATGACCACTGGAAAAACCATAGCTTTGACTAAACAGACCTTTGTTGACAAAGTAATGTCTCTGCTTTTTAATATGCTGTCCAGGTTGGTCATAACTTTCCTTTCAAGGAGTAAGCGTCTTTAAATTTCATGGCTGCAATCACCATCTGCAGTGATTTTGGAGCCCAGAAAAATAAAGTTGGCCATTGTTTCAACTGTTTCTCCATCTATTTACCATGAAGTGATGGGACAAGATGCCATGATCTTAGTTTTCTGAATGTTGAGCTTTAAGCCAACTTTTTCACTCTCCTCTTTCACTTTCATCAAGAGGCTTTTTAGTTCCTCTTCACTTTCTGCCATAAGGGTGGTGTCATCTGCATATCTGAAGTTATTGATATTTCTCCCAGCAATCTTGACTCCATCTTGTACTTCCTCCAGCCCAGTGTTTCTCATGATGTACTCTGCATATAGTTTAAATAAACAGGGTGACAATATACAGCCTTGACGTACTCCTTTTCCTATTTGGAACCAGTCTGTTATTCAAGCAAAATGGTTGTCTGGGGAGGCCTTACAAATAGCTTTGAAAAGAAGGGAAGCAAAAAGCAAAGAAGAAAAGGAAAGAGATACCCATTTGAATGCAGAGTTCCAAAGAATAGCAAGGAGAGATATGAAAGCCTTCCTCAGGGATCAGTGCAAAGAAATAGAGGAAAACATAGAATGGGAAGACTAGAGATCTCTTCAAGAAAATTAGAGATACCAAGGGAAGATTTAATGCAAAACAGGCACAATAAAGGACAGAAATGGTAGGGACCTAACAGAAGTGGAAGATATTAAGAAGAGGTGGGAAGAATACACAGAAGAACTGTACAAAAAAAGATCTTCACGACCCAGATAATCACGATGGTGTGATCACTCACCTAGAGCCAAACATCCTGGAACGTGAAGTCAAGTGGGCCTTAGGAAGCATCACTATGATCAAAGCTAGTGAAGGTGATAGAATTCCAGTTGAGCTACTTCAAATCCTGAAAGATGATGCTGTGAAAGTGCTGCACTCAATATGCCAGCAAATTTGGAAAACTCAGCAGTGGCCACAGTCCTGGAAAAGGTGTTTTCATTCCAATCCCAAAGAAAGGCAATGCCAAAGAATGCTCAAACTACCACAGAATTGCACTCATCTCACACGATAGTAAAGTAATTCTTAAAATTCTCCAATCCAGGCTTTGGCAGTATGTGAACCATGAACTTCCAGATGCTCAGGCTGGTTTTATAAAAGGTAGAGGAACCAGAGATCAAATTGCCAACATCTGCTGGATCATTGAAAAAGCAAGAGAGTTCCAGAAAAACATCTATTTCTTCTTTATTAACTATGCCAAAGCTTTTGACTCTGTGGATCACAATAAACTGTGGAAAATTCTGAATTAGATAGGAATACCAGACCACCTGACCTGCCTCTTGAGAAACCTATAGGCAGGTCAGGCAGCAACAGTTAGTGTGCAATAATTAATGCATTAAATATTTCAATTCATATAGCCTACTAGAAATATAAATAGAAAGGTACTGAAAATTATGATGCCACTAACTACAAAACCATCAGGGCCATAATGAGATTTATCATACTGTAATTATCATTGTCTTCATTAACAAAACTCTTTTAAAAACTAAATACAAGTCAATAACATCCTTAAAATTGCATTGTGTTCTTATAATTTTCAATATTCAATTGTTTGTATTGTATAAATATCCTCTTTATATGCTATATGTTAAATATTTTCTTAGATATGTTAAGGGAATAAAACACCATAACATTATGTAACCATCCAGATTACTTAAGTTAAAAATTCTATGATGTAAGGAAATACGAACTTTGGCTTGGCTTTCTCACTTTAGCTGACTGATTGTCAACACTTTTTTTTTTTTTTATAAGAGAAAATGTAGAATAATTTAATTGTATTTTACACTTCTCTTCTTAATCACATTACTATTATTTGTAAGACTTCTATACTTTTTAATCAGTTCTTTGGTGCTCAGCCTCCTTTGACTTCCCTGGTGACTCAGAACGGTAAAGTGTCTGCCTACAACGTGGGAGACCTGGGTTTGATCCCTGGGTCAGGAAGATCCTCTGGAGAAGAAAATGACAACCCACTCCAGTATTCTTGCCTGGAAAATCCAATGGAGATGGAGGAACCTGGTAGGCTACAGTCCATGGGGTCGCAAAGAGTCGGACATGACTGAGCGACAAAACTATACTTTTTAATTTCTGAAGATTACATAATATTTAGAGAAATTATATTCTTTAACATACATTTAGGGAAATTATGTATATGCTATACTATAAAGTATATATTCATAAAATACCGTATCTGTTTTAGAGAACCTTTATGTACAAAATTTAATCTCCCTAACCTTCTCCATTGATTGCCTATGAGTATAATCCATTTTTTAAGTTAAGCTTCCTTTTATATTCTTACTACCATGACTTCTATATGCTATACTATGTGGAACATTTACTGAACCCAGAATGCTTAATATTCTATATTGGCCATTATGGGCATTTATGTTCATAGATTGCATATCAAAGCTAAAGATTCTCCTGTGTCAAAAATGCTAGTAGAATGTCTCAGTTATTGTATCAATAATTCATCATTATAAATCAAATAAAACATCACTTACCAGAAAGGACTTTTCAACTGTTGAATTAGCCTTAGTTTATCAGTAACATACAGTCTGTCTTTTTAATCGTCCAAAAAATACCACAAGCCAGTCAGGGAGTTTTCTATCTATAAGGATCCAAAATTGCACCTATGTGAATTTTGCTTTTTTTTTTTACTTTTTCTCTTTTTCTTTCTCTCGTTTTTTTTTTTTTTTTCAAGAAAGGATTTACTAGTGCTCCATAAAAAAAATTTCAAATGTTTCTGAACTTCAAGAACATGGTATTTTATAGAGACTCTCTTAAGAATGAGATATAATGTCTGAAGCAATTGCTGGAAGGATCAAGCTCATTAATTGTAACTAGGCTGTCTGCCTACACATGATAGCTGGTTACTGTGCAGACAGCTACTAGGAATGATGATCCAAGCTTCTAACAGTGCTGTAAGTAATTTAAAACATATTGCTCCACTGTACAGATGTTTAATAGTGATGTCAACTTTGCATCTGAGAAAGTAAATGATGTGTAGAGAGGTTTGTTTGGAAAAATGGCTACAAGTTTTCATTATCTGCCAAGGGAAAAAGGCTTTAGTAAAATAATTCTTTGATTTTATTACAGTGGTATAAACAGACCTATGTGTTAAGGTGTCTCTATTTTATCCAATTAATTTAGAGAGTAGGATATTGAGCTGGTCTCAGATTATCATATTCAATCAACAAAAGTTTACTGTGTATGACATTGAAGGGTAGAAGAATATCCCACCTCAAAATATGTCACTTTGTCATAAGAATTATTTTGAGCTAAAGGCACTAAAAACAGTGGATGCAAGAAGAGTGAGCATTCAAATCTCCTTTTGTTCCTGAAACAAGAGATTAAAAACTCCCATGTGAGAGATGTGCTCCATGTACTAGGAGAAAAGAAATATTTTTTGACTGGGAATCAAAGCTGAGAGAGAATAAGAATTCTGCACAGAGAATAAACAGACTTTGTTCAAATAATTTTTTTTGGAAGGGTTCACTTACTTTAATAACACTACATTTACCAAGTTATCACCATGGAATGTAAATTAAGATTAGACAAGGGAATTTCACAAGTACAGCAAAGCATTCTGTGATATACCAAAAGTTTGTATAATGTCTGACCAAATCAGCTTGCTCATCAATCACTTTCATTACAGGCATTTTATTTAGTTGGTGATTCTTTTGGAGAAAATAAACTTCCTGCACACATTTAAAAATTTACCTTTACAAAAATTTTCATTTACCTTTGCATTAGCACTTAAAATATGCATTTGTTTCAAAATAACATTTAATATCATTCTAATATAAGAACAGCAAAATATAATTCTGCAATTACAAAAGAACTAAAGGGGATCTACAATTTAAGTTATTCTCATGCCCATAACTATGATTCTAAAATAAATACTACTTCAAAGTGGCTCTGTCACCAGCTTTTTAGGTTTGGTTTAAAAGCACACAGACTTGCAGGGAGGTTTAAAATGTATTCCATGCACTGTTCTGAAAGGTTCCTCAAGAGCTAACCAGACCTTAAAACAGCACTCAGACTACAAGAGAAAATTAAATTAACTGTGGTAAATAGGATTCCTACATTACATTAAAAACATATGATATTCTGCAGCAACTGGGAGCATTTCAGGATTGGCATGTTGTCTTTTTAGAACTAATTTCAACAGAAGAGTTTAAGGAGGTGGACAGGTACTGTTATCAACTGTATTTAAAAGTGACATGTTTCTTTTGTGCTGATCTGACTCTCCTGAAGGACCTAGCTAGTGAACTAGTCACCAGGAATTTGGTCACCAGGCAAATCAAGCCTGCAAGAAAGGAAGCCAATATTCAAATTACCATGTTCTTGTCTGACCCAAACATTTATTTTCAGCATAAACATATAACCTCAATATGAGATGGCTAACTAAAGCAAGCACCACTACCACCAAGTCCAAGATGGCATCTCCTCTTCTGAGATTTAGGCTTTGCCCAGAATTCTTGATACAGGGAATAGGCCATACCAAGAGTCATTGCTCCCACAACGAAACCTTGGGCTGCCACACGCATGTGGATCAGGTGAACAGACATTTTAGTATTCCCCTGTTCTTCAATCTATATTATCCATATGCAACAATTGTTGCAAAACCTGCCATTCCAGTGGGGACAAATGGTGCCTCTCTAGCTTTTCGGATAAGTATAGATCCCTGATCTTCATCATATGAAGCAAGAGAAACATCCGTGTCGCTTGACATAGTGATTGAAGAATCTTCAGACAACTACAAGATGTTTCAGGTTCCTACTGGCTTCAAACTTCGTTAAAATAATTCTTATCTTCCTTTAATCTCCCCGTATATTTCAGTTACTTTTCTACAATTGTCTCCCTTTGTTCAAACCAGTATAAATGTATTGAGATTTTGCCATTTTTCTGGGTCTTTTTTCATGTCCTTATGAGGGCTCCTCTGTCACAACTTACATAAATATGTATGCTTTTCACTTGTTAATCTATTTTTTGTTGTTGTTCCGTCACTCAGTCATGATCAACTCTTTGTGACCCCATGGACTGCAGCATGCCAGGCCTCCCTGTCCATTGTCAGCTGCCGGAGCTTGCTCAAACTCATGTTCGTTGAGTTGGTGATGTTATCCAACCATCTCGTCCATTGTCATTCCCTTCTCCTATGTCTTTAAACTTTACTAGTATCAGGGGGTTTTAATCTATCTGTTTTATGTCAATTTAATTCTCAGGCACATCTGGAAAAAGGTTAAAGGTGTTTAACTTCCAAGAGGTTAAAGGCAAAATTGTGTTTCACCTACATCATTAATGAAGACTATATTTAGTAGATTTTGTACAAATACTTGAGATTGAAAACAACAGCATATCCAATCAGCTTTACCACTTTGTAAAGATGAAAATGAGATGTATATATGTGCTTAAGGAAGATTGAGGAGACAAATGATGCATATATCTTTGAGAGAACAGCACAAACTGAACTGTATGGAAGAACTAAGAGGAGAGGCATGTTCAAAGAGCAAAATGATTGACATATTCTTTGTCTTAACCAGTGGAATAAATCCAGTGGATTTCTAAAAGCACAGAAACATGCTCTCATAGAAATATGTTCTGAAGTTCAAAAAAGTTTTGACTATTTATACTAGGTCTGCTGTGTTGATTTTTGATAACAATGCATATTTTATACATTATTATTTTTGTTTTTTCATGATTTTAGAGAAACCATAACAGATTTTAATGCTTATTTAAATAATGTATCAATTTTAAATTTATTTAGTTTTCATTAGCTTTATCATCCCTCTTGGTATAGTCCATCTTTTCCGTTTACAATTAATTGAAATTCTGGTTTCGTAAGTTTCCAGTGGGCTACCTGGCAAGGGAGGTTCCTTGTTTATACCTTAAATTCCTAGTTTCATTTACAAAGTTTAGAAAAGTCCTCTTGAAGATATAATGATGCAGCCACCAACTCTAAGGCAGCCTTCATAATTAAGTTCCTAGAACCATCTCCTGATTCCAGTCAAGTTGGGATTCCAAAAAGTAAATTGAATGTCTGCAGTATATACATTATTAGATATTCAGAAAGAAGTGCTGAGTCATGGATCACAGAAGGTAGTAAGGGCAGACAAGAGGAAATACTAGTGCTTTATGGCGAGTGAACAGCACATGACACTGCCTCAGACTCTGAACTTAAATTAGTAATGGTTGTACTATACATGTTTGCCACTGTTTATGTCTCAGTTTTAAAAACCAAACTGTTCCTCATAATGTTATACATGTTTTATAGTATAATACAGTCTAGTACATAAATGTTATACAAAAGAGGTTCTTTCAATTATGTGTTTATTTCATTAGTATTATCCAATTTTTTTCTTGCTAACATATTTCACATTCCTTTATTACTACTTATAATTTGCTTTTCTGACAAAGTCTTGTTGATAATTGTTGAAATAATACTCAATAGGAAAAATATGCTAAGAAAAGCTAAAATTTGAATTAAGATAGTATAAATATTCAATCATATATGTTAATTTTTTCCATTAAAAAAAAGTATATTTATTTTTGGCTGACCCATTTCATGGTTGCTATGTGAGCTTTCTCTAGTTTAGTGAGCAGGAGCTACTCTCTACCTGTGGTATGTGGGCTTCTCATTACTGTGGCTTCTCTTGTTGTAGAGCACGGGCTCTAAGCACACAGGTTTTAGTAGTTGTAGCTCAAGGGTTCTAGAGCATTGGCTCAGTTGTGCTGCCCTGGCTTAGCCACCCTGCAGGCACGTGGAATCTTACAGCAGGGATCCAACCCATGTCCTCTCAACTGATGGGCTAATTCTTAACCACTGAACTACCATGGAAGTCCTAATTTTTTAAAAAAATTATCAGTGAAGTCCTTGTGACAAGTTAAATGTTGAACAATGGTACATGAAAAAGCTACTTTATAAAATAAAGAGGGTTCTAAAGAGGGTAAATTGTACTCCTACAAAAGAGAGGCAACTCTGAAAGAGTTTAGTAGTCCATTATGATTAAAATATCCAGAATATATGGAAGCCAGAGACACAGTTTTAATGAAAGTGAGTATCAGGAAGTAAAATATAAAATTTCACATCTGAATTATCATACCAAACTCTGCTTCAAGGGAACATGACCTAAGATAAGCATCAAGAATATCTTAATTTTATAGTTATGGAGGTCATGGTATTATTTGATAGCTGTATTATGTTCATATTTTAGTTCTAATCAGTTAGTCTCCAAGCCTCGCTTTAAGATGGACTGGGGCTTTTTATAAAAGACTTGCCTAAAATAAACCCTGTTAATGGATTTGCTATAGGGCTTTCTAAATGCATGCTCCTAACCCTTATGGCAGAAAGTGAAGAGGAACTAAAAAGCCTCTTGATGAAAGTGAAAGAGGAGAGTGAAAAAGTTGGCTTAAAGCTCAACATTCAAAAAATGAAGATCATGGCCTCTGGTCCCATCACTTCATGGGAAATAGATGGGGAAACAGTGGAAACAGTGTCAGACTTTATTTTGGGGGGCTCCAAAATCACTGCAGATGGTGATTGCAGCCATGAAATTAAAAGACGCTTACTTCTTGGAAGGAAGGTTATGACCAACCTAGATAGCATATTGAAAAGCAGAGACATTACTTTGCCGACAAAGGTCCGTCTAGTCAAGGCTATGGTTTTTCCAGTGGTCGTGTATGGATGCGAGAGTTGGACTGTGAAGAAAGCTGAGCACCGAAGAATTGATGCTTTTGAACTGTGGTGTTGGAGAAGACTCTTGAGAGTCTCTTGGACTGCAAGAAGATCCAACCAGTTCATTCTAAAGGAGATCAGTCCTGGGTGTTCGTTGGAAGGACTGATGCTAAAGCTGAAACTCCAGTCCTTTGGCCACCTCATGCAAAGAGTTGACTCATTGGAAAAGGCTCTGATGATGGGAGGGATTGGGGGCAGGAGGTAAAGGGGATGACAGAAGATGAGATGGCTGGATGGCATCACTGACTCGATGGACGTGAGTCTGAGTGAACTCGGAGTTGGTGATGGACAGGGAGGCCTGGCGTGCTGCGATTCATGAGGTCACAAAGAGTCGGACACGACTGAGCGACTGAACTGACTGAAGACCTATTATCCATAAATGTAAATATTTAACATATTATGAATAGTGAAATGTTACTGAAAGTACATCTTTAGTTTTCGTGGCCACAGTGGGATTTTTTTGTTTGTTTGGTTTTTACCAGAAAAATGGGTTCATTTGGGAAAGTATTTCTGTTTGGGACAAGCAGGCTATAGAAAAAAGCCATAGGCAAGTCCATCAAAGAGGAACTTTATTTTATAGAGAAGAGGAGGAAGTCATTTTGAATAAGTTCCTTGGAGGAAAGCAAGAATTCTAGGTGATGATGGGTTCTCACTGGCTTATTTACTGGGGTAGTTGACACAACAGTGTGTTGAGAGTAGAAATCTTCATACACTTAATGTTTTCTTTGACTGCAACTTGCATGTGAGTTTGTATTTATTATCTGCATGAAAGCCGCAAAGCTCACTGTGGTTGCCTTTTATATAGGACATTAGCCTCGTCAAAACATTAAACATCAATAGACTTTGACCATCCAGTTAAGCTCTAAGAAATAACCCACTTTTCTTTATCAATTAAAGATCTAAATAATTGAATTAAAGATGATTCCTATTTTGTCCAATCCCTATTTGTCAATTAGGAATGTCACTCTGCTTTAATGAAAATATCCAATAGAGTTGTATATTTTCTTTTAAAAAATTATATATTACTCCTATAGAAAGTTGGATCTAATTTGGTCCAATATTTAGTTAACTAATTCCAGTAAATAAGATTACATTAATTTTATAGTCTATTATTAGCTCTAAAGTAATATGTCTTGAAATAGACATTTTTATAGATTAGATGAACCTGTTATCTCCATTTCAGTTAGTGTTACTGAGATGTTCAAATCATAAATGTGATAATCATCTTTTATTCTCTCTTCTTCCTTACCTTGACACATAGAATATAGTATCCACTGCTAAATACTAATTATTTTACCTTCAGAATGTATCTTGAGTCTAATATACTTTTTCTTTAACTCCACTGGTAATACTCTAGTTTGAGCCATTGGCCATTTTAGTTGTTCATCTAAACTGTGAAAGCAGCTCCCTAAATAGATTCTTCTCTTGATTTTTCTAGTACCACTTTTTCCTACATAGCAGCTAAAAGAGCTATTTTTATTAAATCTATATTGATAGTTTCCTGCCTATAAACTTTAGTTTTTTGCTTATAAATTTTCAATGGCTACTCATATTATTCAGAATAACTTGGAACTCTTAGTGTAGTAGACTGAGGTGTGCCCTCAAAAAGATATGCCCAAGCCCTAACTCCCTCTATCTGTAAATATGATCTTTTTGAAAATAGGTATTTTCAGATGTAATTAAGCTAAAATTGTCAAATAAGACTCTTTTGGATTTAGAGTGGATTTTAAAGCAATGACTGGCATCATAAGAAAAGATTTGGGGCACAAGGAGTCATAGGAGAAGGTGAGCTGATGATGCAAGCTGACTGGAAGACAATCACAAGTCAAGGAATGCAAAGGAACTCCAGCAATCACCAAAAGGTAAGAGGGATGAATGCTTCCTTAGCATCCTTAGAGGGAGTGTGGTTCTTCAGACACCTTGATTTCAGACTTCTGTTAGTACTGTCAAAGAATAAACTTATATGTATTTTTAGCCACCAAATTTGTGGTAATTTGTAACAGCAATCCTAGGAAACCAATACACAGTAAGTGACTTACAAACCTCAGTAAGGTGTGGTTTTACTATATCAATCCAAACCTCATTTCATGGCATTCTCCTCTGCATTTATTACACATGATGGTTTACATTCTTAAAATATACCATAATCTTTGCACTGGCTGTTCTCCTTGCCAAGAATGCTCTTTCCCCAGATCCTCCTAGGCAGCATTTCTCATACTTCAGGTTTCAGTTTAAATGTCATCTCCCAAGTGAGAATACCCTTATCAATAGCAAAATTGCTTATTATTTCATCGACTATAATAGCAGCTACCTTATGCAATTTTTGTTATTTATGTTCTCTACATTTCTTAGTCTGTGCAATTCTTGAGAGTAGATAATATGCATTGAGATTTCCAAACAGTATTCTACATCCAATTCCTAACATAAGGCCTAATATTAAAATACTCAATAATTGTGTGCTGAATGAGTGGATGAATGAATTAAGTTTCTCAATCATTGAGAAAAGGATTTAATATATTTTCTGACAAATGAGCACTGCTTAGTTTTGGAAATATTAACTGTATGTAAAAATTCACTTGAAACATTTCCTAGTAAATAACACAGATCTGGGAAAACTTGGGTCCAATATATGTATTTCTCAGTACTTTTGTCAGAATATTTCCAGCACCTCACAGAACTGTGCTGCGATGTCACATTTCAATAATAGATGCTGCAATTTTGCCTGTTATGTGTTTAGGTCTGAAACAAACTTTATTAAAAATCTTTAACTTATGGAAAAAAATGAGAACCTGGCTTTATCAATACCTTAATTACCTAAGATAAATATTGATTTTTGTCTTAGAAAATAACAGTAAACTTCTTAGAAGAATAATTTCTCATGAATTTAAAAAAAAAACAAAACAACATTCCATGGATTTCCCAGGTGTCAGAGTGGGAAAGAGCCCACCTACCATTGAAGAAGACAGACGAGAAGCAGGTTCGATTCCTGAGTCAGGAAGATCCCTTGGAGTAGGATGGCAACCCAGTCCAGTATTCTTGCCTGGAAAATCAAAAGGACAGAGAAGCCTGGTGGGCTACAGTCCACGGGATCACAGATTCATACACGACTGATCTTACACACACACACACACACATACACACACAAACCTAGTTGTACTAAATTAACTTGAGTTGCTCATTTAAAGTTATTTGCCAAGGTCAAAGCAAAGAACCCCTTCAGTTCAGTTCAGTCGCTCAGTCATGTCTGACTCTTCATGATCCCATGGACCGCAGTATGACAGATCTCCCTGTCTATCATCAACTCATGGAGCTTACTCTAATTCATGTCCATTAGGTCGATGATGCCATTTAACCATCTCATCCTCTGTCGTCCCCTTGTCCTCATGCCCTCAATCTTTCCCAGCATCAGGGTCTTTTCCAATGAGTCAGTTCTTCACATTAGGTAGCCAAAGTATTGGAGTTTTAGCTTTAGCATCAATCCTTCCAATGAATATTCTGGACTGATCTTCTTTAGAATGGACTGGTTGGATCTCCTTGCTGTCCAAGGGACTTTCAAGAGTCTTCTCCAACACCACAGTTCAAAAGCATCAATTATTTGGCACTCAGCTTTCTTTATAGTACAACTCTCACATCAATACATGATCACTGGGAAAACCATAGCCTTGCCTAGATGGACCTTTGTTGGCAAAGTAATGTCTCTGATTTTTAATATGCTGTCTAGGCTGGTTATAACTTTCCTTCCAAGGAGTAAGCATCTTTTAATTTCATGGCTGTGGTTAACATCTACAGTGATTTTGGAGCACAAAAAATAAAGTCTGTCACTGTTTCCACTGTTTCCCCGTCTATTTGCCATGAAGTGATGGGGCCAGATGCCATGATCTTAGTTTTCTGAATGTTGAGCTTTAAGTCAACATTTTCACTCTCCTCTTTCACTTGCATCAAGAGGCTCTTTAGTTCCTCTTCACTTTCTGCCATAAGGGTGGTGTCATCTGCATATCTGAGGTTACTGATATTTCTCCCAACAATCTTGATTCCAGCTCGTGCTTCATCCAGTCCAGCATACCTCATGATGTATTCTGCATATAAGTTAAATAAGCAGAGTGACAATATACAGCTTTGACATACTCCTTTTCCTATTTGGAACAAGTGTGTTGTTCCACGTCCAGTTCTAACTGTTGCTTCCTGACCTGTATACAGGTTTCTTAAGAGGCAAGTCAGGTGGTCTGGTATTCCCATCTCTTGAAAAATTTTCCTCAGTTTGTTGTGATCCACACAGTCAAAGGCTTTGGCATAGTCAATAAAGCAGAAATAGATGTTTTTCTGGAACTCTCTTGCTTTTTCAATGATCCAGCTGATGTTGGCCATTTGAGCTCTGGTTCCTCTGCCTTTTCTAAAACCAGCTTGAACATCTGGAATTTCATGGTTCACATATTCTTGAAGTCTGGCTTGCAGAATTTTAAGCATTACTTTACTAGCGTGTGAGATGAGTACAATTGTGGGGTAATTTGAACATTCTTTGGCATTGTCTTTCTTAGGCATTGGAATGAAAACTGACCTTTTCCAGTCCTGTGGCCACTGCTGAGGTTTCCAAATTTGCTGGCATACTGAGTGCATCACTTTCACAGCATCATCTTTTAGGATTTGAAATAGCTCAACTGGAAATCCATCACCTGCACTAGCTTTGTTTATAGTGATTCTTCCTAAGGCCCATTTGACTTCACATTCCAGGATGTCTGGCTCTAGGTCAGTGATCACTTCATTGTGATTATCTGGGTCATGAAGATCTTTTTTGTACAGTTCTTCTGTGTATTCTTGCCACCTCTTCTTAATATCTTCTGCTTCTGTTAGGTCCATACCATTTCTGTCCTTTATTTAGCCCATCTTTGGATGAAATATTCGCTTGGTATCTCTAATTTTCTTGAAGAGATCTCTAGTCTTTCCCATTCTGTTGTTTTCTTCTATTTCTTTGCACTGATCGCTGAGGAAGGCTTTTTTATCTCTCCTTGCTATTCTTTGGAAATCTGCATTCAAATGGGTATATTTTTCCTTTTCTCCTTTGCTTTTCTCTTCTTTCACAGTTATTTGTAAGCCTTCCTCAGACAGCCATTTTGCTTTTTTGCATTTCTTTTCTATGGGGATGGTCTTGATCCCTGTCTCCTGTACAATATAACGAACCTCTGTCCATAGTTCTTCTGGCACTCTGTCTATGAGATCTAGTCCCTTAAGTCTATTTCTCACTTCTACTGTATAATTGTAAGGGATTTGATTTAGGTCATACCTGAATGGTCTAGTGGTTTTCCCCACTTTTTTCAATTTTAGTCTGAATTTAGCAATAAGTTGTTCATGATCTGAGCCACAGTCAGCTCCCAGTCTTGTTTTTACTGACTGTATAGAGCTTTTCCATCTTTGGCTGCAAAGAATATAATCAAACTGAGTTCAGTGTTGACCATCTGATGATGTCCATGTGTAGAGTCTTCTCTTGTGTTGTTGGAAGGGTGTGTTTGCTATGACCAGTGCATTCTCTTGGTAAAACTCTATTAGCCTTTGCCCTGCTACATTCTGCACTCCAAGGTCAAATTTGCCTGTTACTCCAGATGTTTCTTGACTTCCTACTTTGCATTCTAGTCCCCTATAATGAAATGGATATCTTTTGGAGGTGTTAGTTATAAAAGATCTTTGAGGTCTTCATAGAACCGTTCAGCTTCAGTCTTCAGCATTACTGGTCGGGGAATAGACTTGGATTACCATGTATTGAACCCCCTTTACTATCTTAATATGTTAGTTACTGTGAAAATAAGAGTTTCAATAAATATGTAGTGAAACAGTCACAAGAGAAAAACAAATTTCACGCTAAGAGGAAGAGTGTTAAGTTTAAAAATCTTTATTTCTTGACATTTCTTTAGGCATATAAAACCTCTTATAAAGTTAAACTTATGTTAAAAAGTTTTTGAGATAAATGAATAAAAACAATGAGTGCTTAAAGATATCGGGTAAAATAAAACACACAAAACTTTACTAACTAAAGGGCATGTAATTCATAATTTACACATTTTTATGTCAAATGCTAAAGATCCTATAGATTTATTAATATTTTACTCAGCTTGACTCATACCATATCTGTAGAATGATGATGATAGAAGCATATAAATTTTCTGGTCTTTGTACACGATCAGCATATTCCCAGAAAAATCCCATTAAATATCATTTGAGAGTGAAAAGAAGTAACACAGAATACAATGCAGCACCGTCTCTCTAACTGAATCCCATTGCCTGTACAATTTTTTTCTTTTTTTGTATTGCAGGATTCTTTGTACCGTTATCAAGGAATTTCAAACTCAAATAGCAACGTGCTTCATTGTTCTCTGACCTGAGAACTACCGGTATTTACATGCCTTGATGTCTGATGAAATGTATGTTGGTATAAAGATTACTTGCTGTGTTAGCCAGTCTCCAAGATGACACAATGATCTCCACTTGCTCATATTCATGTCTGTGTTGTCCCTCTACACTGAGTCAGCACTGGTGTATATGACTAATAGAATATGACAGAAGAAATGACATGTAACTTCAGATATTTTGGCTTCTCTAATTCTCTCCTTTTTATCTCTTTGCCTATTTGCTCTAGGGAGCTTCAGAATGAAGTCAGCTGCCATGTTTTAGGGAGAAGTCTATGAGGTAAGGAACTGAAGCCTCCTGCCTATAGCCAATAAGGAAGTATGAAGTTGGAAATAGATCCTCCAACACCAGGTGGGTCTTCATATGACTGCAGCCCCATCCAATATCTGGAATTCAACTTCATGGCACTGCTAGCTAAAACCATTCACTTTAAATTCCTAACATAGAAATTATGAGATAGTAAACATTTGATGTTTAAACCAATAAATTTTGGGGTAACTTCCTATACAATAATAGATAACAAACACATATACCACATACATAGGCATTTATATCATATTATATTTCAAAACAGTATAATAGTGATTTGAGACAAGAAATAATGAAAAAGTTCACAAACTAATTATATAAATACTGTTAAGTGTTTAGAAAAAATATGACCTTACCACAATTAACTTGATTTAATCAACTGCCAGTTGTGTGTGTTAATTGCTCAGTCGTGTCCAACTCTTTACAATCCCATGGAATGTAGCCCACCAGGCTCCTCTGTCCATGGAATTCTCCAGGCAAGAATACTGGAGTGGGTAGCCATTCACTTCTCCAGGAAATCTTCCAGACCCAGATATTGACCTGGGTCTCCTGTATTGCAGACAGATTCTTTAACATCTGAGTCACCAGGGAAGCCCAAAATACTGAATCAGATAAACAATTTTGTTATGTAAAAGACTTTAAATGTGATTAGATATGAAACCTACCTAGAAAGTTTCATTAGGGCTTAGGAGTTATCAGTTCAGTTCAGTTGCTCAGTCATGTCCAACTCTTTTCGACCCCATGGACTGCAGCACACCAGGTCTCCCTGTCCATCACAAACTCCAGGAGTTTACTGAAACTCATGTCCATTGGGAGAAGGCAATGGCAACCCACTCCAGTACTCTTGCCTGGCAAATCCCATGGATGGAGGAGCCTGGTAGGCTGCAGTCCATGGGGTTGCTAGAAGTCAGACACGACTGAGAGACTTCACTTTCACTTTTCACTTTCATGCACTGGAAAAGGAAATGGCAACCCACTCCAGTGTTCTTGCCTGGAGAATCCCAGGGATGGGGGAGGCCGGTGGGCTGCTGTCTATGGGGTCGCACAGAGTCAGACATGACTGAAGCAACTTAGCAGCAGTGGCAGCTGCAGCATGTCCATTGAGTTGGTGATGCCATCCAAGCATCTTGTCCTCTGTCATCCCATTTTCCTCCTGCCCTCAGTCTTTCCCAGCATCAGGGTCTTTTCCAAAGAATCAGCTCTTCACATCAGGTGGCCAAAGTATTGGAGTTTCAGCTTCAGCATCAGTCCTTCTAATGAATACTCAGGACTGATCTCCTTGAGGATGGACTGGTTGGATCTCCTTGCAGTCCAAGGGACTCTCAAGAGTCTTCTCTAACATCACAGTTCAAAAGCATCAATTCTTCAGTGCTCAGCTTTCTTTATAGTCCAACTCTCACATCCATACATGACTACTGGAAAAATCATAGCTTTTTACTACATGGACTTTTGTTGACAAAGTAATGTCTCTGCTTTTTAATATGCTGTCAAGGTTGGTCATAACTTTTCTTCCAGGGAGCAAACGTCTTTTAATTTCATGGTGGCAGTCACCATCTGCAGTGATTTTGGAGCACAAAAAAATAGTGTGTCTCTGCTTCCACTGTTTCCCCATCTATTTGCCATAAAGTGATGGGCCCAGATGCCATAATCTTAGTTTTCTGAATGCTGAGCTTAAGGTCGACATTTTCACTCTCCTCTTTCACTTGCATCAAGAGGCTCTTTAGTTCATCTTCACTTTTGCCATAAGCGTGGTGTCATCTGCATATCTGAGGTTATTGATATTTCTCCCCGAAATCTTGATTCCAGATTGTGCTTCATCCAGCCCAGTATTTCTCATGATGTACTCTGCATATAAGTTAAATAAGCAGAGTGACAATACACAGCCTTGACGTACTCCTTTTCCTATTTGGAACCAGTGTGTTGTTCCATGTCCAGTTCTAACTGCTGCTTCTTGAGCTACCAGGAAAGTCTAAAGATGTGACAAAGGATATAAAAAATCAAATGAAGTGTGAAGCACCCAGGGCTAGACACTCCTAGTTCCTAAGTGTGAGGTCACCAGCCCACAGAGTAGTTAACTGCTTCCCCAAAATGGGTGTAAATGTGGGAGGGCCCACAGGATGAACAGACCTACCTCCTGTCCACTCTGGAGGGATAGAGACTGGCAAAAATACCCTACCTCTTCATTTGCCCTTTTCCCTTGTTACTGTAAGTGTATGCCTTTTGTTAAAAATGCAAAAGCAAGCTAGAGGTAAAAGGGCTCCCTGATGCAGTTCATGAAGATCATATCTCCCCAGGGCACATAGGAGGGCAAAGAACAGAGATTGGATCTAGAAGGGAAAACTAGAAATAAGCATCACATCTGCAATCACCAGTGAAAACTTGTGATATTCCGTAAGATTTCTATGACAGTATATGATTCTACCCTTTTGAGAAAGTTAACAATGAACAGCGATGTTTCAAGTAAGAGAGACTTGTACAGTAGCTCTTTTTATTTTATCTTTTTTCAGTTAACAGTAATTCCAACTAAATAAACTCTGCATTCCATATAAATTATAATCTTTCCCAAGACCCCCTCTATTTTTTTTAGCTTTCTATTATACAAACTCACTATGTGCAATTAAACACAACTCTTTACTGAATTTATTATTCCTTCCTTTGTTTCTAGTTTCAGTGGATACCTAATCATTAGGCAAAAAGACAGGCGGTTAATGATCTAATTTTAACATTCTCATTCTAATTACTCAGTACTCTGGTCACATCATCTATTAATTCTGTTGCTGCTACTTGTGCAATTAATAAAATTATACTGAATAAATATGCCAGATTTTATGAGTTGTGATATTGTATATTCACATGTTATTATCAAAGTATTTGAAACATTTATAAAATTGAAAACAATACATATATTTAAAAACTCCACTCATCATTTCAAATATTTTAATTTCAGTTTTAAATTTTTTCTAAGTACAAAAATAATATTTCTGATAGAAGTTTATTTTACTTCATTATCACACTATTAATTACCTTAGTTTCCTTTCTTCTATTAACATAGCAGTTACTTCTAAGCAAGACCTGTTTTTTTGTTTGTTTGCTTATATGTTTTGGATATGCATAAACTAAAAGAGCACCAGCATATAGTAAGCTCTAATAAATATTTTTATGAATTAAAAGATTACATTTCATGGTATTTCTCCTCTCTTAAGAGTTGAAATGTACTAATTCTAGCTATGATTTTGAGCAAAGACATGATCTTATTAGCTACAGTGAAATCAGGGGCAGACAGAGATTTAAACATAAATAACCACAGGGATATATTCTCTTTAATAATTTACTATCAAAAGATTAAAACACATATACACAGCACTATACACAAAGTAGATAGCTAATAAGGACCTATTGTGTAACAGGGAAACTCTACTCAATAACTCTACTCAATGAGTTATTACCCATCTGAAATGTCCTAAGGACAGAGGAGTCAGAGGCTACAGTCTACAGGATCACACGGTCATACACAACTGACAATACGTGTGCAATGACCTATACGGAAATAGAGTCTAAAGGAAAGTAGATATAGGTATTAATATATGCATGACTGATTCACTTTGCTATATAACAGAAACTAATACAACATTGTAAATCAGCTATATGCCAATAAAAATAAATACTTTTTTTAAGTGAACAGAAAAATTAAAAAGAACTTTAAAAAAATTCCTTAAATCTACTTTGCTGTACAATATCTGTCAAATAAATTAATGGCTATCTAATATTTCACTAACTGCTATATCACGTTGTTCACTTTGTTAACCACATATGCATTCTTACACAGCTTTTCTCATAGAAATTAGAAATAAGTTAAAGAAATATCTGAAGGAGATGGATATTCTTGGTATCAATTGTTTACAGAAGACTTTCCCAGGCACAAAACTGAAAGTAAAATTTCAACTTTGGCTTTTGAGAGGAAAGTATAACTACTCTTGAGATTATGATTTCTCAGGAACAGACTTTTGAGCATTTATTTTAAAATGTGGATGTTCAGGTAGTAAAGATAAAGATGGAAATGTATACATTTCTACAACAAGGCAAGCCAGAAGATGGGAAAATATAGGGACCTGATCCTGAGAGAATTGTCTGTCTATGCTTTCTCTCTGCCTTGGGCAGGCTAAAATGAAATTAAAGTCCTGTTTAAATATTCATCCTTACCTCAGCTATGACAGGAGGGGAAGCTCTGCCTAAAAATGTTATTTTTATTCTTAGAAGCCAATAGGACTATAATAGTCAAAAAGTAAGAATTTACCTAGGGTGTAAGAAATACAGGGGTAATGGTGCTCTCAGTTTCATTCTCCTTACGTTGCTGATCTGGGAAGATGGCATCAAGCAAGGCACTTAACAAGTTTAATTAATCAGTTAGTTCAAATTTTTCTAATATTCACAAAAGTCAAACCTAAAAGGGAAAGATCTGAGAAATATCCGCAGGTGAGAATCCACACCGCAGAAATCAATAAATATAGTTATTTTAAAACTCCCTCTCGATAACTGCTTTTACTTATCCACCTATCTAAATATGTGTTGTACTCAGATTTTATGTCTTTGTGTTTCTTTTTTATACTGGTGACTATCTTGGAACCCTCTTTTGTCTTTCCCAGATGGATTATTTCCAACTGGATTTATGTTTATACTTTTAGATAATAATCTCTGTGTCTTTATTTCTCAGACTCAGTATCTCCATTGGTAAAATTAACATATTCTGTTACTTGTAATTTCTGTCCAAGTGAAACCTATTCAACATGTTTCAGTTCAGTTCAGTCACTCAGTCATGTCCGATTCTTTGCGACCCCGTGGACTGCAGCACGCCAGGCCAGCCTGTCCATCACCTACTCCTGGAGTTTATTCAAACTCATGTCCATTGAGTTGGTGATGCCATCCAACCATCTCATCCTCTGTCATCCCCTTCTCCTCCTGCCCTCAATCTTTCCCAGCATCAGGGTCTTTTCAAATGAGTCAGTTTTTTGCATCAAGTGGCCAAAGTATTGGAGTTTCAGGTTTAGCACCAGTCCTGCCAATGAATATTCTGGACTGATTTCCTTTAGGATGGACTAGTTGGATCTCCTTGCAGTCCAAGGGACTCTCAAGAGTCTTCTCTAACACCACAGTTCAAAAGCATCAATTCTTCAGTGCTCACCCATCTTTATAGTCCAACTCTCACATCCATACATGACTACTGGAAAAACCATAGTTTGACTAGATGGACCTTTGTTGCCAAAGTAATGTCTCTGCTTTTTAATATGCTGTCTACCTTGGTCATAGTTTTTCTTCCAAGGAGCAAGCGTCTTTTGGCTGCTGTCACCATCTGCAGTGATTTTGGAGCCCAAAAATTTTTGACATGTTTAGTTCATCTAAATAGACAGGAAAGTGACCTCTCAACAGTGCTTAGATTAAAAGCAGAGGATATCAGATTCAGATCTCGTTTGACCAAAAATGTGTCAATAGTAAACCCTTAACTTACTCTAGCAAACACTTAACAAATGTTTCCAGTGAACTTCTTTCAATCAGCATTTTACTACAATGGGATTACTGTATCTCAAAAAAACCCACAAAGTACAACTATAGCTGAAGTTTAATTTCCAGTTCACCAGACATGAGCACAGAAAGATGTGCTGTTAAATATACACAATTATACCTCCCCATGTTCATCACAGATTAAAGTACCGGAACATCTGACAGAGGTAGCAAAGGAAATGAATAACCCTGAGAGTTCCTCTATTGGTTCAAAATGTGTTTCACAGAAACATAACTCTTTCCTATTGCATTTATTTTTATTACAGAAATTAATAATTAGCCCACTAGTTGCAATATTAAAACCACTAATAAATGTGAGAAATCAAAGATAGATCAGTAAAACAAACAAATCAGTTTATAACTTTTAAATGTTGCTCTAGTTTTAAAGTTTGAATTTAAATTCAGTTCAGTCTCATTCTGTAGAGCCCTTTTGGAAAATGTAAGATGTATATATGACTTGCTTATAGAGATGTGTCATTGAATTAATCTTCTCTTTTTTCAGAGTTCATCAGCCTATACAATATTTTAATCAATTTTCCAGATTAAAACAACAAATGCAATTGACAATAAACAGGTCTGGAAATAGAACTAACTGCTGGTAAACATTCAACTAGTGGGAGAAGTGTACAAATGTAATAAAGTATCTTTATACATACAAATGCTATGGGTACAAGTCAATATATTTTAAAAGAAAAATGGAAATAAGTGTGTTAATTAGGACAAGTGAAAGTTAAGTGCACGTCTACTACATTGTAAATACATACGTGGTACACAACTTCATGAAGTTGATTATTAAAAAAATATTGCACACAGACTGATTGTATCTGAGTAGCTATCTATGAGCCCAGACCTATCTAAGACATTGCTATGAAATGATCTGTGGTTCATCTCTTATTCATAAGCTGCTGCTACTGCTGCTAAGTCGCTTCAGTCGTGTCCGACTCTGTGCGACCCCATAGATAGCAGCCCACCAGGCTCCCCCAACCCTGGGATTCTCCAGGCAAGAACACTGGAGTGGGTTGCCATTTCCGTCTCCAGTGCATGAAAGTGAAAGTGAAGTCACTCAGTCGTGTCCGACTCTTAGCCACCCCATGGACTGCAGCCCACCAGCCTCCTCCGTCCATGGGATTTTCCAGGCAAGAGTACTGGAGTGGGTGCCATTGCCTTCTCTGTATTCATAAGCTAGTGCTTGTTATTTGTATACCAGGAAATGGAATAAAAAAAGTAAAGAACCATAGAAAACACCAAGAGAATTAGAACCTTAAATGTAGACGTTTTTACAAACTGAGAATTTATTTTAAAAGAGAGGGAAATGTAGTTTTGTCCAGTGGGCCAGATGTCACAGGGTGGAGAAGAAGGTACAGATAGTGAAGGCTTTGATGGCAATAAAGCTGTATAGACACAACATCTTTGGCTCTTTTTGTATTTCCTTGCTTCTGAATCCATGGAAAATTTTATTATATGCTAATTTTGTAGCCAGAAGACAAAGGAGAAATTATTAATGTTTTTATTGTCATTTTGTTAGGTAAAGCCAGTCTTATTTAGTTTTAATACAATCCATTCATGGTTTGTTCTATCATTAAGCACACTGACATTTCTAGAGTCATCTTCTGGAATGCCACTCAGCTACTGAGTGTGTTAGTCAGTCACTCAGTCATGTCTGACTCTTGTGCAACCCCATGAACTGTAGCCCACCAGGCCCCCCTGTCCATGGAATTTTCCAGGCAAGAATACTAGAGTGGGTTGCCATGCCCTTCTCCAGGGGGTCTTCCGAACCCAGGGATTGAACCCAGGTCTTCTCCATTGTAGGCAGGTGCTTTACCATCTGCCTACAATGCAGGAGACCCAGGTTTGATCCCTGGGTTGAGAAGATCCCCTGGAGAAGAAAATGGCAACCCGCTCCAGCATTCTTACCTGGAAAATCCCATGGATGGAGGAGCCTGGTAGGCTATAGTCTATGGGATCACAAAGAGTTGGACGTGACTGAAGGACTTTCAGAGAAGGCACACTTTACCATCTGAGTCACCAGGGAAGCTCCTCAGCTACTGAGAAGAAATGGTAAAGTATAAGCTGCCTTCTCAGAAATATATGACCTGCTAACCTGTCTGCAATGAAAGGAATATTAAATGATAGGCTTTCTGGAAAACAAAGCACCACTCCCTACATGTGCTTTTTTGTCCTAGTTTACTCTTTGAAATTATAGTTGTTCTATAACGGTAAGTTGTTTTCACAAGCTTAGTGATAGCTTCCTGACTTGCTATAAATAATCACATCTTATTCTCTGGTATGTCAGTAGTTTAGTATTTTGTCCTTATATTCTACAAGCTTGGTTTCATAAAAACAAAATCCCTAAAATATACATTCAGCATGTATAATGTATCTGATTTAGCAGACTTTTTTTTTTCTTGAAGTACAGTTGAGTTACAGTGTTGTGTTAATTTCTGTTGTGCAGTGAAGAGATTCAGTTATACAATTACATTCATTTCTTTGTTTTTTTCCACTATGGTTTTTCACAGGATACTGAATATAGTTCTCTCTGCTATACAGTAGGACCTTGTTATTTATTCATTATATACTTAGTACCTTACATCTGTGACCTGCAATCTCCCACCGCATCCTTCCCCCAACCCTCTCCCCGCTGGCAACAAGCAGTTTGTTCTCTATGTCCATGACTCTGTTTCTGTTTCATATATAGGTTCATTGGTGTCATATTTTAGATTCCAGATACAAGTGATATCACATGGCATTTATCTTTCTCTTTCTAACTTACTTCACTGGGTATGATAATATCTAGTTTTATCCATGTTGCTGCAAATGATATTATTCCATCCTTACTTATGCTAGGTAGTATTTCACTGCTTATCTGTATGACATCTTCCTTATCCATTCATCTGTCAATGAACATTTAGTTTGTTTCCAAATCTTGGCCATTTTGAATAGTGCTGCTATGAACACAGGGGTGCATGTATATTTTTCAATTTTGCCTATATATATGCCCAGATGTGGGATTGCTAGATCATATGGTAGCTCTATTTCCCTGTTTTCTGAGGAAACTAAGAGCTACTTCTCCCCTAGAGAAGGGAACGGCTACCCACTCCAGTATTCTGGCCTGAAGAATTCCATGGACTGTATAGTCCAAAGGGCCGCAAAGAGTCAGACATGACTGAGTGACTTTCACTTTCACTTTCACCTTCAGAGCTATTACAGTTTTCCTTAGTAGGTATACCAACTTACATTCCCACCAACAGTGTAGGAGGGCTCCCTATTCTGTGTCCTCTACAGTATCTGACATTTGTAGAGTTTTTAATGACAGCCATTCTGAAAATTGTGATGTGGTACAACAAAATTAATTTGTGCAAGCTAACGGGTAGTAAGTTTCAAGATATACTGAGGCATCTATTTGAGATAAATTATTTTCCTCCATGTATATCTTGTGCTTAAACTAGGGTTTCTATAAATACTATAGAAAAGAAAAAGAGGAAAATGTCTTTCACTTAATTCAAGAAATTTAGTATTTATAATAATATTCAATATATCTTCTTTCTGGTCTGGTATGATGCAGAATAATAGTCTTAGACATATACTACAATTAAAATAAAAGGATATTGGGAATTTAAAATTATAATATAAAAGATCTGGCTCTTGGTAAAGTTGGTGTATTTAAATATAATGCAATTAAATAACTGTAGCATGTATAATGTGATAGAATGAGACTACTGTATTTTATTTTTGATTTTGCATTATGGGCAAATTTAATTCAGATGACCATTATATATACTACCATAGGCAAGAATACCTTAGAAGAAATGGAGTAGCCCTCATAGTCAACAGAATATTCCAAAATGTAGTGCATGAATGCATGCTAAGTTGCTTCAGTCATCATTGTGACACTATGGACTGTAGCCTTCCAGTCTCCTCTGTCCATGGGATTCTCTAGGTAAGAATACTGGAGTGGGTTCTTTGCCTACTGAGACCCAGGGGAAGCCCCCCAAATGCAATACTTGGGTGCAATCTCAAAAATGACAGAATGACCTCAGTCTGTTTCCAAGGCAAACCATTTATACCTCAACCAATAATGGCAAAGAAGCTGAAGTTGAATGGTTCTATGAAGACCTACAAGACCTTCTAGAACTAACACTAAAAAATTAAATGTCTTTTTCATCACAGGGGATAGGAATGCAAAAGTAGGGAGCCAAGAGATACCTCGAGTAATAGGCAAGTTTGGACTAAGAGTAAAAAATGAAGCAGGGCAGAGGCTAACAGAGTTTTGCCAAGACAACACACTGGTCAGAGAAAACACCCTCTTCCCACAACACAAGAGATGGCTCCACACATGGGCATCACCAGATGGTCAATACCAAAATTAGATTGATTATATATAGCTGAAGATCAAGAAGTCCTACACAGTTGCCAAAATAAGACCTGGAGCTGACTGAAGCTCAGACCATGAGCTCCTTATTTCAAAATTCAGGCTTACATTGAGGAAAGTAGGAAAAATCATTAGACCATTCAGGTATGACCTAAATCTAATCCCTTTTGATTATACAGTGGAAATGACAAATAGATTCAAGGGACTGGATCTTGTAGACAGAGTGACTGAAGAACTAAGAATGGAGGTTCGTGATATTGAAGAGGAGGCATTGACCAAAACCATCTCCAAGAAAAAGAAATGCAAGAAGGCAAAATGGTTGTCTGAGGAGTGTTTACCAATAGCTTTGAAAGAAGAGAAGCAAAAGGCAAAGGAGAAAGGGAAATACATACCCAACCAAATGCAGAGTTCCTGAGAAAAGCAAGGAGAGATAAGAAAGCCTTCTTAAGTTAATGGGAAGGGCTAGAGATCTCTTCAAGAAAATTGGAGACACCAACAGAATATTTCATGCAAAGATGGACATAATAAAGAATAGAAACAGCAAGAACTTAATGAAAGCAGAAGAAATTAAGAAGATGTGGCAAGAATACACAGGACTATACGAAAAAGGTCTTAATGACCAAGATAACTACAATGGTGTGGTCAATCACCTAGAACCAGGCATTCTGGAGTGTGAAGTCAGGTGGGCCTTAGGAAGCGTAAGTCAAGTGGGCCTTAGTCTGAACAAAACTAAAAGAGGTGATGGAATTCCAGCTGAGATATTTCAAATTCTAAAAGATGCTGCTGCTAAATGATGAACTCAATATGATAGCAAATTTGGAAAACTCAGAAGTTTCCACAAGACTGGACAAATTCAGTTTCCATTCCAATCCCAAAGAAAGAAAATGCCATAGAATGCTCAAACTACTGTGCAATTGTGCTCATTTCACATGCTAGCAAAGTAAGGCTCAAAATTCTTCAAGCTAGGCTTCAACAGAGTGTGAACTGAGAACTTCCAGATATGCAAGCTGGATTTAGAAAAGGCAGAGGAAACAGAGGTCAAACTGCCAACATCAGCTGGATCATAGAAAAAGCAAGGAAATGCCAGAAAAACATCTACTTCTGCTTCACTGAGTACACTAAAGCCTTTGACTGTGTGGATCACAACAAACTGTGGAAAATTCTTAAAGAGATGGGAACGCCAGACTACCTTACCTGCCTCCTGAGAAACCTGTATGCAGGTCAATAAGCAACAGTTAGAATGAGACAAGGAACAACTGACTGGTTCAAAATTGGGAAAGGAGTACACAAGTCTCTATATTGTCATCCTGCTTATTTAACTTATATGCGAGTACATCATGCAAAAGGCCCATCTGGATGAATCACAAGTTAGAATCAATATACCCAGGAGAAATATTAGCAACCTCAAATATGCATGGTAAACTATTCAAAATATACCATTATTTTGATTACATATCTTTATAATCATACACTACCTGGCTTTGTTGAAGTCACCATGAATGTTTTATATCAAAGAAGTATATGTATGTACAAGTATATATATATATACATACATGTATTGCTTTGCATGCTACAATTATAATACATTCAACTTTCTCTCTAATAAAGCATGTCTATCTTTCTTCTAAACCAAAGCTCCTCTCCTCCAAGTAAGCAGATCTGATCCACGTTTCCACAAGAGGATAAGGTACCCTACCTTACCCTTCTACCTCTCATTTCTTATTCACCATGTTGCTTCTATTTCCTCCCAGGTCAAGAAGTAATGTTTAGAGGTAAAAGGGCAAAGTCACTACACCTACGCAGTAGTGTTTTTTGATCTTCCTTTGACCACTGAAGGAGCCCCTGGTGACTCAGATGGTAAAGAGTCTGCCTGCAGTGGGGGAGACCCGGGTTCGATCCCCGTGTCAAGAAGATCCCCTGGAGAAGGAAATGGCAACCCTCTCCAGGATTCTTGCCTGGAGAATCCCATGAATGGAGGAGCTTGACCACTGAAGGCTAGTCAATGCTGTCTGCCATGGCAGGTATCCAATCACTGGTTTTCCTTCTCTCAGGGCATTTCTGTAGAATCTTGGAACGCTTGCCTTGCCCCTTCCTCACTCCCTTCACCCCTTAAGCTTCTGAACCACACTTGGGCACTACACACTCTGGCCACATTTCCATGACTCTTTCTCAGCTCCTTCCCTATAGCATCATACTTCAGGGCTCTATTCACCCTGACAAGCAGGCTTTTTGTGAAGGATCTTCTCAAGATTAGCCCAGTTAGCCTCTATTGTATAGATTGAACATGAAAAAATCTTCACTTTTGCAGTTCACTCTAACTGCAGCCCTTGCTCTTTATCATATTGTTTAGGGCAGCTTCAGATCTAAAGAACCATGTGCGCTCTGCTCTGATAGTAGTCAAGAAGTTTTTGTAGTTTATATAGGAATCCATCAAGAAATAAGATGCATCCTTTCTGAAAGCACCTCCTGTGACTCATAGGGGTCTTTACTGGCCCTTTTACATGATTTGAAGAGAAAAGTACAATCTCTCTTTCCCCACACAGAGGAGTAAGGAAATAATAGATCTGTTATCTGAACAAAAGATAGGTAATTCCTTTTTACTCATTTGAAAAGACCCTGATGCTGGGAAAGATTGAAGGCAGGAGGAGAAAGGGACGACAGAGGATGAGATGGTTGGATGTTTATAGACTAAAGAAATAGTTTGGAAATACATTAATCCATATTGTTGATGAGCATATAGTAAATTGCACAGTGGGATATAAACCAACTTTTCTTTGAGCATAGAAATAAAAGTGTTTTTTATTAAAATCTGTATGCCTATTGATTTCATACCCCTTTGATACTGGAAGTTTAAGAATGACTTGACTATAACCCTGAGTTTCACAGTGAAAGAAATCACAAATAGATTTCTTGAGAGTACCAAAGAAAGCTAAATGAGTGCTAATTTTAAAATAGAAATTTATTTGCCTTGTATGAGGTTTTTCTTTGTTTTTTGAAGTCTTAGTTCATAGGATTATTATATAGATATGAAAAAGACCAAAATAGTTTTGAGCATCTTATGTTTACTTTTTTATTATTTATAATGACACCTTAACTTTTTACTCATTTATTAATTAATCAACCACATTTTGTTAATCACTGAGTATATTCCAGAACTGGGGTATATTCTGAGTGCTAAGAAGTGAAAATATAGCAACAAACATCTTATTATTGATATGCAACTCTTCATACTGTAAGATCATTATTAATAACTAATTACACTAACGTGCTTACTGTACTTGTGATCAGTGTTACAAAGGAAAAGAAAAAGGAGCTCTGAGAACACAGAGCATGGATGGTCAAGGCTGGATTTTTTTTATAAAGTTACATTTCAACTAAGAACTGAGAGAAGTAGATATTTTATTCCCTAAAGAGGGTGGGCAGTATTTCTAGGTAGTGAAGATAAAATGTTTAAAGGCTTTGAAACCAGGAGGAGCTAGAAAGGAGAGCATGAAAGTCTCTGAGTTAATAGAAGGGAAGCAAGAGATGTCTCCAGAGAAGAGACATCTTCATCTGGTTCCCAGATGAATATTTCTGTACAAAAGTAGCTACTGATCTGTGGGAAAGAAAACATGGAGCATTAGGTAACCCCAGAGCCAGGATAATGGGGCAAAAGGCCATTGAAAATGAAGATACCATCTTTCTTTGTTTCTCTTGTGATAGAATATTCATGCGCAAGTAAATTTTCTCTTTGAGTATTTCAGGAAAGAAAATAGTAGAGTATAGAAATGTAAAATAAGTCAACTCTTGCCAAGGAATATTTATAATGCCAATGAGATCTCAGTAGATGAGAGAAACTTAAGAAAGAAGAATGGAGTGAATAAAATAAAGAATAGAAAGAGGTCTGAAGAAAAATAAATAAGGTGTTAAAAACAGGGAGAGGACATTAAACATGTAGAAATAGGTGAAATATTAGAGATAAAATAAAACTCTTATTTAAAAGTTTAGATGCTAGTGAGTATTCATTTATTCATGTCATCAAGTTATTTTTCTTATTCAATTTATTATGGTTGGGAAAGGTGCAGCAGGAGGCTGTTAAATTTACTTTGGGGATTTCGAGTACTTTTAAAATAATTAAACATAAATATGCGTGTCTATGGGCTACCCTCCTGGCTCAGTTGGTAAAGAATTCACCTGCAATGCAGGGGATCTGGGTTTGATCCTTGGGTTGGGAAGATCCCTTGGAGAAAGGAAAGGCTACCCACTCCAGGATTCTGGCCTGAAGAATCCCAAGGACTGTATAGTCCATGGGGTCACAAAGAGTCGGGCACAACTGAGCGACTTTCACATACATATCTATGTATTTTAAGACAGCAGATGTGAATGCAGCATGCATAGAGACGTGCTATGTAGGCCCCCCCCCGCCCCCCCCACTTTAAGGAAGTATTTGCTGCAGCAGCCAGCCCCATCAGGGTAGGCCAGCAGTGTGCTCACTTGCCTGAGGTCATCCTTTCCATAGGGCAGGCTTACATTTGAAGATGATGGATTGGGGCTAGGTAGGGTGTAACAGACAGGTCATTTCTACCTGACACAGGATAGCTCTGATAGTCTCTGGAGCTCTCTAGTAGACTTACCAAGGGTTTTGTCACACTGTCCCCTCTACCTAATTCTCCATTTTGCTTTCATTTCACTGATGCTGATCCCTAACGGACATTTGCTGTATTTACTCTACCTCAGTTTCCACAATCGGAAAATCTAAATTATAGCAGTTGGTAGCTAAAGTGATCTGAGCAAGGGGGTGATAAGATGATGTTTTTTCAGTGGATCACTCACTGCCAGGCTGGCAAGAGCACCTCATGATTAAGGGTGTTCACTTCGTTGTACCACCATGTTCTGCACTTTGCACACATGATCTTTGTAGCATTCTTGTGTGTGTGGGTTCATTCGCTCAGTTGTATCTGACTCTTTGCAACCCTATGGACTGTAGTCCACCAGGCTCCTCTGTCCATGGAATTTCCCAGGCAAGAATACCAGAGTGAGTTTCCATTTCCTACTCCTGGGGATCTTCTCTACCCAGGGATCAAACCTGCATCTCTTGCATCTCCTGCACTGGCAGGCAGATTCTTTAACACTGTACCACCTTATCCCATGGTTAATACTGATATCCTCCTTCTGTTGATATGGAAGCTGACACCTGAAGATGCTAAGATATTTGCCCAAGGTCACGTATTTAGTAAGTAGAGACAGTATTCAAACTACAGCAGTTTGTCTATTCTGTTCAGAGTCAGTGTCTTGAATGACTACATTATACAAATGTAGACATAAATAATGATTTTCAACATCCAGAGAAAATATTGACTCACTTTCAGATACAAAGGCCTTTTATGAATAACTAAAACAATGCATTAAGAAAATAAATTGATTTCAACTATCTTTTTCCCCCTTACGTGCCATTGCTCATGGATTATTAAAACACTCTTGAATTTGACATCTATATTTTTGGTACATGGTTAATTTTACTTCAATGCATGTGCAAATCATAACTTTGACTTTCCAAATGACACTGTGTGATATTTTGTTTTCAATTATGTTTTCAATTATGAACACAGTCTACCTCCTGAGGATTCCAGTTAAAATGAAAGGATATGTCACAGTTAGGAATAGTGAACTCATCAAGAGTCATGGTGTGAAGTGGTTTCTATGAATTCCTGCCAGATGCAATTATTTGTAATGATGAATGATCTAAATTTCAGTACAAGTAATTTAAAACTCATCCTCAGTTATGAATTAATTTTATGTCATATAACAAAAATTTAATTGTATCTGCTTTTTTAAAAATGGAACACAAGGAATGGCATTTGTCTATTTAACTATCAATGGATACCTAACTGTGGTCGAGTATCTAATTTGACAAAAACAAAAATGTCTACTAGATGAGAGAGCAACAAAGCTGAAATACTTGAGTATCTCATTTCATATATTTATATGAAATGTCAGGATCTATAAGAAACTTTATTTTTAGTAAGTAAGACATGTTTGATGGAAGATGATTTATGAAGGGTACATAAAACAAGATCAATTCAGCTTTTGTTTTTGCCCAATTTTTCTGTTCTTGTGTCTCACTACAGTATTGAAAATCTTCAGCTAAACTGCTTACTGAGATATTTTTATTGTCCAATTATTTGCATTAAATCATTAGAGAAGATGCTAATAACTTTTTTCTTTTAAAAATAGAGTAGCCAGTAAAGTCTTTAAAAAGTTACAATGAAAAGGAAAATTATTAATCTGTAAAGTAGAAAGATGGAGGTACCAAAAAAATAGGAGTAAAAGGAGAACAAGTGTTTTGCCTACAAGAAATTTCACATTGTTAGATCAGAGGGTGCTAATAATATTAGTTGTAAAAGTTTTTTCTTTATTTCTTCCTTCACAGCTAAGTATGCATAGAGGAAGGTATCACATAATGTGTTATTTTCCTGGCATTTAACAATGTCTTTTGTGAACGTAAGGATTCCTTCATTTCCTACAGCTAACAAAACATAGGTCCTAAAAATACAAAAACAGATTATTTGACTAAGTGCATATAAAAGCATGAATGAGAAATTGCTGAATAGGTAATTCATTAGAGCTGATGTAGAGTTTAAGTGTTCAAAAAAAGAAGAGACTGTATAGCTATCCGCAGCATTCTAACCAGTTTTCTTTCTGAAGAAAAGGTTAGAGTCTATTGTACTCTTGACAGGATTGAAAAGTTCGGAGGAAGCAGCTGGTGGTATTAGCTCTATGGAAATGCATGTTGTTGTTGTTTTTTTTTTTCCCCCACTCATCATCTTCTCCAAGGAGAAGGAAATGGTTTCCCACCTTATTACTAAAGGTACTCTTTAGTGTCATTAAAAATGTGTTAAAAAGAGATTAAGTAAAATGAGGAAATGATGGAGGGAAATTTGATACAGAAAATTAGAGTTCTTTGAACATTCATGTACACTATAAGATGGTGATGAGAAAAGTTAAAATATATATTTTTTTTTCACAGGAAGAAGATAATCCAAAATATATGATTGACAATCAATATTGATATTAACTGTTAATATGCAAAAATGTCTCTGCATTTCAGAGATACAAAAAAAAAAAGAAAATACTGAATTTTATTCTAATCAGATTAAGTAAGTGGAAAAGCAAATCTGTTAAATTAAAAAATTCATTTTAGGATTATCGTTTTTTCCCCTAAGTCCTTAATTCTATAATTTTATATGCAAGTCCTATTTTTAGCTACATAGCAGATGAGTTGTTTTAAATTTTATTCAATTAAAATATTTTCTAAATTACTTTACACATGTATTCTTCTTTTTAGAAGCATGTTGTATGATAATCACAATCATTTAGAAAAGTTTTAGCTATTTTTTTTTCTTTTTAGAGATGTGGGATTACTTTATTATTATTATTATTATTATTTTGGCTGAGCCATGCAGCATATAGGATCTTAGTTTCCTGACCAGGGATTTAACCCCTACCTCTGCATCCCTGCATGGGGAGTGCAGAGAATTTTAACCACTGGACCATCAGGGACGTCCCTATCTTTTTTTTTTAACAACGTATAACTTAATTTTCTTGTGGAGAGACAATGTTATTGTTCAGTAGCTCAGTTGTGTCTGACCCTTTGCCATTCACAGTTCAAAAGTATCAATTCTTTGGTGCTCAGCTCAGCCTTCTTCATGGTCCAATTCTCACATCCATACATGAGTACTGGAAAAACCATAGCTTAGACTATTCGGACCTCGTTGGCAAAGTAATATCTCTGCTTTCTAATATGCTGTCTAAGTTTGTCATAACTTCTCTTTCAAGGAGCAAATCTCTTAATGAAACTAAAAGACTGGCCTTCATTCACCATCTACAGTGATTTTGGAGCCCAAGAAAATAAAGTTTGTCACTGTTTTCATTGTTTCCCCATCTATTTGCCATGAAGTGATGGGACTGGATGCCATGATCTTTGTTTTTTGAATGCTGAGTTTTAAACTGGCTTTTTACTTCCCTCTTTCACTTTCATCAAGAGGCTCTTTAGTTCCTCTTCGCTTTCTACTATAAGGGTGGTATCATCTGCATATTTGAGGTTACTGATATTTCTACAGGCAATCTTGATTCCAGTTTGTGATGCCTAAATTGTCAATGTTCACTCTTGCTCTCTCCTGTTTGACAACTTCCAATTTACCTTGATTCATGGACCTAACATTCCAGGTTCCTATTTATTGTTGCTCTTTACAGCATCGGACTTTGCTTCCATCACCAGCCACATCCACAACTGGGTGTTGTTTTCATAGTGGCTCCATCTATTCAAACTTTCTGGAGTTATTTCTCTACTCTTCTCTAGTAGCATATTGGGCACCTGCTGACCTGGGGAGTCCATCTTTCAGTGTCAATTTTTTTTGCCTTATCATATTATTCATGGGGTTCTCAAGGCACGGATGCATCCCAATTGTAGATCTGACTAGTGATTGACAATGGTATAGGCAAATAAATTTGCTTTCTGCAGTCATCTTTCTTTCTCTTTAAAACTGTCCTCATATTAGCTCTCTTACATTCTGCTATATTTTATAAATAGTCCATGAATATTGATAAAGTGAAAAGCTCTCTTTTTCTCTTCACCAGGTTATTTAAACCTGAATTTACTGATATCTGTGTAGAGGATTCACTGGACAGGCAAAAGAAAAGGAGAATCGACTTCTAATTAGCTCTGATCTTCTCAGATTTGTAATAATA
This sequence comes from Bos javanicus, assembly GCF_032452875.1. Classification (NCBI taxonomy): domain Eukaryota; kingdom Metazoa; phylum Chordata; class Mammalia; order Artiodactyla; family Bovidae; genus Bos; species Bos javanicus. The sequence continues at coordinate 85,503,466 of NC_083874.1, read as the reverse complement.
TCTTTACTTATTTAATTTTTTAACTATATAAGTTTCATGGGTACTATGGTACTCTAATTCAATGTTGCATCTACTACAAACTGTTACTAATGGTAAAGAAGCTGCCTGCCAATGCAGTAGTGTGAGAGATGTGGGTTCGATCCCTGGGTCGGGAAGACATGGAAACCCACTCCAGTATTCTTTCCTGGAGAATCCCATGGATAGAGGAGCCTGGTGGGCTAACGTCCATAGCGTTGCAGAGTCAGACATGACAAGCAATTTAGCACACACATAATGTTAACCATCACAAGTCTAGTTACCCTACATCACCAATTTCACACGCCATTGAAGCCCTTTCTTTTCTGGTAACCGTTAATCTGTTCTCTGTATCTATGACTCTGTTTTGTTTTAATTTTGTTTGCTTCTTTTTTTCAGATTCAACATATTAGTGAAATCACATGGTATTTCTATTTCTACATCTGACTTATTTCACTTAGCAGAGTATCTTCACAGTCCATCCGTGTTGCTGCAAATGACAGGATTTCATTCTTTTTCTTGGTGGCTGAGTAACACTCCAGTATGTGTGTCTTTGTGTATGCGTGTGTGTATGTGTACACAAAATGTCTTTGTTTATCCATTCATCCATTGATGAACAGTTAGGTTGTCTCCATATCTTGGCTACCGTAAAAACTTCTGCCATGAACAGAAGTGCATGCATCTTTTGGAATTATGTGTTCTTCTGTGTTTTTTAGATAAGCTCCAAAAGTGGAATAGCTGCATCATATGATAATTCTGTTCTTAATTTGAAGAATCTCTATACTGTTTCCCATAGTGACTGCAATAATTTATAGTTTCACCAACAGCGTATGAGGGTTTTCTTTGCATCATATCCTTTTCAACACTTGTTATATCTTCTCTTTTTGATAATAGTCAATTCTAACAGGTGTGAGGTGATATCTCATTATGGTTTTGATTTACATTTCCCTAATAATGAGTGACATTGAACATCTTTTCATGTGTCTATTGATCGTCTGTTTGTTTTCTTTTGAGAAATATATGTTCAGATTCTTTACCTAGTTTTTAATTGCATTGTTTGTGTTTTTGTTGTTGAATTCTGTGAGTTCTTATATTTTGGACACTCATCCCTTATTGAATATATGATTTGTAAATAATTTCTCCCATTCAGTAGGCTGCCTTTTTGTTTTGATAATGGTGTCTTTTACTGAGTGGAAACTGATTATAATAGCTTGATGTAATCCCATTTGTTTACTTTTGCTTTTATTTTCCTTGCTTTTGAATCAGATTCACAAAACAATGTGAATGACATTATTACCTACATATTCTTCTAGGAATTTTATGGTTTAAGGTATTACACTCAAGTTTATAATTCATTTTCAGTTCATTTTTGTCTATGGTGTAAGACAGGTGGTCTAGTTTCATAATTTTGCATGTGGTTGTATAGCTTTACCTACACCATTTATTGATGAGACTATTCCTTTTCCACTGTATGTTCTTTGCTCCTTTGTTGTAAATTAATTTTTCATATATGTGTACTTTTTTGTCTGCTGTTCTGTTGATATTTATATCTGGTTTTGAGCCAGTGCTATACTGTTTTCATTACTAGAGCTTTGCCATATAATTTGAAATTAGGGGTCATAATACCTCCAGCTTTATTTTTCTTTCCCAAGATTGATTTGGCTATCTGGGGTCTTTTGAATTTCAATACTATTTAAGATTTATTCTAGTTCTGTGAAGTATGTCATTTGTGTCTTGATAGGGATTACACTGAATCTATAGACAGCTTTAGCTAGTAGTCACATTTTAACGATATTGTTTAGTTGTAAGTTGTTTAATTTTAAATGTTGGTGCTTTTTTCTAGTTTTTTTTTTTTTTTCCTTACTTGATCTTTAATTTCCTAGTGTTGAGGTAGTGAGGATACTTTATATAATTTCAAACTTAATTTTTGGAGACTGGTTTCATAGCCTGCTGCTGCTGCTGCTAAGTCGCTTCAGTCGTGTCCGACTCTGTGCGACCCCATGGACTGCAGCCTACCAGGCTTCTCCGTCCATGGGATTCTCCAGGCCAGAACACTGGAGTGGGTTGCCATTTCCTTCTCCAGTGCATGAAAGTGGAAAGTGAAAGAAGTCGCTCAGTCGTGTCTGACTCTTAGCGACCCCCTGGACTGCAGCCCACCAGGCTCCTCCATCCATGGGATTTTCTGGGCAACAGTACTGGAGTGGGGTGCCATAGCCTAGAATGTGATATATCCTGGAGAATGTTTCATGTGCACTTGAAAAGAATGTATTCTGATTTGGGGGGATGCAATGTTCTATAAATATATGTTGAGTTCAGCTGCTATACTATATCACTTTTTTCCAATCCATGAACACAGAATATTTTATTCCTATATTTGTGCATTCTTCAATTTCTTTGATATGATTCTTATACTTTTCAGCATACATGCCTTTCACATCTTTGGTTAAATTTATTCCTAGATATTTTATTTTTTGGATGCAATTATAAGTGAAATTGTTTAGTTTTCTTTTCTGATAGTTCATTATCAGTATACATAAATACCATGTATTTATATCTATTGGTTTTGTATCCTATAACTTTACTGAATTCATTTATTAGTTCTAACAGTTTTTTGGTGTTTTTAGAGTTTTCTATATATAGTATCATGTCATCTGCAAATAGTGACAGTTATACTTCTTCCTTTCTAATATGGATGCCTTTTATTTCATTTTCTTGTCTAAATGGTGTAGCTAGGAATTCTAATACTAGTTTAATAAAAGTGGCAAGAGTGGGCATCCCTGTCTTGTTCCTGATCTTAGAGGAAAAGCTTTCAGCTGTTGGTTTGTCATATATGGCCTTTATTATACTAAGGTATGTTTCTTCCCTTCACACCCAGTTTTTGATAGGTCTTATCAAAACAGATGTTAAATTTTATCAAATGCTTTTACTATATCTATTGGAATTATTTAAAAAATATATTTTGATAATAGTTGTAGCTTTCATGTTAGTAACAATAACTTATGTTTACTGAGCATTTACCACAAGACTGTATTGTCTGTTCTCAGTTAGATTCACAACAGTCCTATGAGATTGGTAAATATTATACTATGTTTAAAAAGAGTCACAAGAGAACAAGATACTTTGCTCAAATTCACATAGCTATTATGTTCCATGTCTATTTGCTTGAATGAAAAATACTCTAACTAGAGTTTTATTTACATGGCATTATCTCCATTCCAATACAGAGCACTAAGTTGAGAGTTTAAGAAAAATCATAGTATGGAATCCTTGCATAATAGTTTCATTCCTGGCTTTGGCTCAAAAGAATCCAACTGAAAAAAAGGAATGCATATATATATATATATATATATATATATATATATATATATATATATAATTTGTAGCATAGCTCTACTGAAAGAAACACATGTTCCTAAGTCAGATAAATATTATTAATGTTTTTTAAAGTGTCCAACCTCTTTTAATACACATAGGTAGGTCCAATACAATTGCATAAATGACTGAAGTTTGGTTCATATAAAAGATAAAGCAGGGACTTTAGAAATATTCAGAATATCTTCCCTCAACATGTTATTCTAGGGAATAGATTTTAGTATTTCTATGCTTATGAATACTTCTGTGTCTAAGCAATTCATGTAAGGCAATCACACCTCATTCATAAAAGTCCTGATCATTGGTACAGCCAGAGTTGGTAAGAGCCAGTAAGACTTAGGGTTCATCTCATTTAAGAGAAAGGAACCTGACAGGTTAAACAACTTATGTAAGTCTCACAAGTAAGCTGTTCACCTACCATTAGGTTTCAAGAATATACGACATCAACCGTTATCTTGCTTAGTGTTTGTAAACGGCATGTTTGTAGCAGGAGAATTGGCTTACGACCAGCTCCCATCCCTCTCCCATCCACCAGCAGTCATTATTCTTGCACATTCTATGTCTGGAAAGGCTACATATCATCACTGATAAGAAATGATGGTCACTTTTAGCAGAAATGCAGAGGAGTGACTAGAGTTTCTATTCTCACCGTCAAAAGAACTTTTTCCCAAATCAGGGTTAAGTCACATCGATTACAGGCATCAACTTCAATTTGATTTTGCCATTGATTGTCCTGCACCTGGCTGTGCTTTAGTATAGGATTTCAATTTCCAGGATCTGTGCTCTACTTTTTATAAGTTGTAAACTTACTGTAACTAGTGAAATAAAAATGACAACAAGGATTTCCTCATTTCAATCCCTGAGTGAACCTGCATCCACTACTATGCTTTCTTAAATATTCAACTACATCATATCATTTCAATGAGGTCAGTTAGTGCTGTTGACATGGCCTCATACTATCCCTCAATCTGAAGCACTGCCACTATCCACTATGTTATTGGATAATACATTATGACATTTTCTTTCATTGTATTTTTGTTTTATTCAAGTATAAGAATCATTTTAAGAAAAGAAGCATATATTAAATATTTCCATAAGACAGACTATTACTTATTGAATAAACAGAAAATAAGTGCAAACTGGACATTTCAAAGATTATAATTCTGATACATCTCATAAATCAGATTTGTTTAGTATATTATTTTCTAGTCAAAGTACCTAGTAAATACTGTGATGCTTCAGTTTTAAAAAAGGTTAAATTCTTTAGCACTACTCTCAGGTTGTTAATGACATTAGTCTGTAATGTCTACAAGGTGACTAATTAAACTTATTTTAATAGATTTTTTTTCAAATCACTGTGTAATACGAGCTCCCACATTTAGCAAATAAAATTGTAGGCTAACTCAGTTAAATCTGAATTTCAGGTCATCAACAAAAAATTTTTTTTAGTGCATAAGTCTGTCCTAAATATTGCTTGTGACATACTTACACTAAAATTATTTGTTGCTAATCTGAAATTCAAATTTTACTAGGAGGCCCAGATTTTATCTCTGACAATTCTACTTTCTAGACAATTAATGAAAAAATTGCCAAATATGTGGTGACCGCCACTTTTTCACTCTACCCTATAATCATTTTGTATTATAATAATGTAAGTTAATTCTTAAGGGTGATTTAACTTAAATTCAAATCTCTTTTGTAGTTTTAGGAAATCAATCTTACTTGAATAGTTTGGCTATATTTTTGTGCACATTACTCAATAGTTACAGCTGATTTAATCTGATTATCTAAGTACACTGATTGCATTACTTATCCTTGAAAGAGATAGAAACCAGAGAGTGGTATTACTGTTCCCTAGATTGCAAACTACCTCATTATTTGATTTATGTTGTTGCTGTTCAAAGTAGTTTTATAAATGGTTATTTGATATTTTTGGATTTCAAATCTAAGTTCTTGAGTAATTAGGAAGTTCACCTAACTAAATTTCTCACAAGGAGGAAAGTTCTGCCAACAGTATTCTTCTGGCTTTCAGAGAGTGACATCGTTTTGAATTTATTTCAGAGAATTCTACTATATAAAGGCCTTGAAATTTGCTGTTGCTAGGCTACTGTGTAGAAGTGTGAATGACACTTGCCTATGAAAGTAAGAGAGAATTAGACCAATCAAGTGGTATATATGCTAGTACAAATTAAAGCTTTTATCCTTCTTTCTTAAGAACCACTTGATTGGTCTAAATAAATATATATTTAATTTAGAAAACAGACATGCCTATGAAAGCTAGAGTTTTACAATTTAGTTGAATGGAGGTAATTTAAGAAATTTGAAAATTAATATTGATTTGAGGTCAGATTAAATGTTATATGAAACAACAAAATATTTTCCTGCTTTTTAAAAATCTTTTTCTTTAAAATAGTATATAACAATCTACACAGACCCTTATTAGAACTGAATCGCAATACAGTTTAAGTACAGCAAGCTGAAAGGAAGATTTAGGAGAAAGCAAAATGAATCTTTGATGGAAAAAAAATTAACAATGACAGTGAGGATGAGCTGAAGGATAATCTCTTAGATTTATTTTCTGCTACGCATTTTTTGTAACCTCAGTTTCCTACTAATGTTTCATTGCTATCTTTATAAGTCTGCATTGAACACTATTTTCCCAAACATTTATCTGCCACTCTGATAAATCTGGTAATTCTCTTTAACAAACCATTGCTCAAGTTTTTCAAGTTTTTCCTTAGCAGTAATGTCATCTTAAAACAATTCTAAATTCAAAGAAACTGATGATCTGGAACGCATCCTTGCTCACCTTGTTAGCTTATCTAAAATATAGCAACAGTTTAAAATTCAGATTTTATGCATTCTCACAGAATTATATTATCTTTGTAAATTATTCCAAAGGACCCATCCAGTCACTGGAATTTCTTTTTGATATTTCCTCAAATATAAATGGCCACTAAAATCAAAGTCACATACAAAATACACATAATCCATTAACATGTTTTTAGAAGTACTCTGTTTTTATTTTGTTCTGAGAATCAAAGATTCTTTACTGCTGTTAATAGCCCATTACTTAGTGTTATGGACCAAATGTTTGCATCACTTCCAAAATTTTATGTTGAAGACCTCACTCCCAATGTGACTGTATTTGAAGATAAGGTCTGTCAGTTCAGTTCAGTTCAGTTGCTCAGTCGTATCCAACTCTTTGTGACCCCATGAACTGCACCACGCCAGGCCTCCCTATCCATCACCAACTGCCGGAGTCTACCCAAACCCATGTCCATTGAGTCAGTGATGCCATCCAACCATCAGGGTCTGTCAGGAGATGATAAAAGTTAAATGAGTCTGCAAAGTGGGCTCTGATCTATAATGACCAGTAAATGGCAACCCACTCAAGTGTTCTTGCCTGGAGAATCCCAGGGATGGGAAAGCCTGGTGGGCTGCCATCTATGGGGTTGCACAGAATTGAACATGACTGAAGCAACTTGGCAGCAGCAGCAGCATTATAAAGTGAAGATATATCAGAGTACCCTCTTTCTACCATGGGAGAACAGAATGAGAAGACTGCCATCCACAAGTCAAGAAGAGACCTCTTAACAAAAACTGACCATGCTGCCACTCTGATCTTGGACTTTCCAGCCTCCAGAATGGTGAGAGTAAATTTCTTTATATATAGTATTTTATTGGGTAGCCTGAGCTAAGATAATTATTATGACATTTTTTCTAATAATTATTTCAATAAATATTTTCCTAGTTATTATCTAAAATATGCTCATGGTAGTTATTATGGTACAATTCTCATGGTACATTACAAAAACCTTTGTCATCATCCTTCAGCCATCTTACTCTTCCCATTCCTTCCCCCAAATATACACGCATTGAGTTATGCATCTGAAATATAAATAAAGTATAATTTCTTGAGCATTAAGCACATTATCCCAAGAAATTGCAGCTATATAAGAGTTAGTAGATTTATTATATTCACATGCTATTTATAATTGGAATAGTGTGAATGTTTTAACAGAAGCAATTATTTAGATTTTTACATAATTCTTATCAAGGTCTGTTGGAGATTAAAAAAATAAAGATTGAAACACCCAGAAATCAGGGATCCCCTAAGGTCTGTGCATAGAAGAACCTGATTGGCCAACCTGAGGTTAAAAAAAAAATCAGAATTTTTGGCAAAATATGTGGTCAAATAAGAAATAAGCTAGAGTATGGGATCTTGTAAATAGCATAAAGCTTTCATTTCCTAAAGCTTCTAGACCAACACCTCAGGCAGTGTAAGTAGCCAGTTTAATTTTTACTGAATAAACTAAATGGATGTTACCATTGTTGTTTAGTTGCTGAGTCACGTCCAACTCTTTTTCGAGTCCATGGACCGTAGCCTGCCAGCCTCCTCTGTTCATGGGATTTCCCAGGTAAGAATACTGGAGTAGGTTGCCCTTTCCTTCTCCAGGGGATCTTTCTGACCCAGGGATTGAACTTGCATTGGCAGGTGGATTTTTTTTTTTACCACTGAGCCACCTAGGAAGCTCCCACTCACACAATTGATAGAGTACAAAAAGTCTGTACATAAACTAGATTCTTATGTTATTTTTTCCTTCTCTTTCTTTATATTTACTGCTGGGCCATAGGGAAGCCCAAACTAAATGGATAGATATGCCAAATTTTGGCTTGAGTCAGTACTGCAGTAATAGGAAAAAAGGCTCCCAATAAGATTCCTGTTACCATGGCAACTTGAAGTACTACTACTGTTGTTTCAACAACAACCTAGATCTTTTCCATTGAGTTTATTCCTATTAAAGATGAAGAAAGCATTAAAACTAGAGTGTGGGAGGACAAGGCACTGTTGTCACATCTCCAAAGATCTAATCAAAGATGATCTGTCATATGCTTTAATTAAGGTTTGTGAGTTATTTTAGTTGTAAAGAGATTAATCCCATTGCTGACTCCACGTTGTTATATTTAATTTATTTCTTCTTTCAGCAAAAAGGAAAATGGACCTGTGACTGGGGACCTATGCAGTAGGTCACTGAATTCCTTGTTTAAATGTATTATCACTGATAATTACTATGCTTACACTAGTTCAGTTCAGTTCAATTCAGTTCAGCTGCTCAGTCGTGTCCAACTCTTTGTGACCCCATGAATTGCAGCACGCAGGCCTCTGTGTCCATCACCAGCTCCCAGAGTTCACTTAGACTCACGTCCATCGAGTCAGTGATGCCATCCAGCCATCTCATCCTCTGTCATCTCCTTCTCCTCCTGCCCCCGATCCCTCCCAGCATCAGAGCCTTTTCCAATGAGTCAACTTTTCCCATGAGGTGGCCAAAGTACTGGAGTTTCAGCTTTAGCATCATTCCTTCCAAAGAAATCCCAGGGCTGATCTCCTTCAGAATGGACTGGTTGGATCTCCTTGCAGTCCAAGGGACTCTCAAGAGTCTTCTCCAACACCACAGTTCAAAAGCATCCATTCTTTGGTGCTCAGCCTTTTCACAGTACAAATCTCACATCCATACACAACCACAAGGAAAAACCATAGCCTTGACTAGACAGACCTTTGTAGGCAAAGTAATGTCTCTGCTTTTCAATATGCTATCTAGGTTGGACATAACTTTCCTTCCAAGGAGTAGGCGTCTTTTAATTTCATGGCTGCAGTCACCATCTGTAGTGATTTTGGAGCCCCCAAAAATAAAGTCTGACACTGTTTCCACTGTTTCCCCATCTATTTCCCATGAAGGGATGGGACCAGATGCCATGATCTTCGTTTTCTGAATGTTGAGCTTTAAGACAACTTTTTCACTCTCCACTTTCACTTTCATCAAGAGGCTTTTGAGTTCCTCTTCACTTTCTGCCATAAGGGTGGTGTCATCAGCATATCTGAGGTTACTGATATGTCTCCTGGCAATCTTGATTCCAGCTTGTGCTTCTTCCAGTCCAGCGTTTCTCATGATGTACTCTGCATAGAAGTTAAATAAGCAGGGTGACAATATACAGCCTTAACGTACTCCTTTTCCTATTTGGAACCAGTCTGTTGTTCCATGTCCAGTTCTAACTGTTGCTTCCTGACCTGCATACAGATTTCTCAAGAGGCAGATCAGGTGTTGTGGTATTCCCATCTCTTTCAGAATTTCTCACAGTTTATTGTGATCCACACAGTCAAAGGCTTTGGCATAGTCAATAAAGCAGAAATAGATATTTTTCTGGAACTCTCTTGCTTTTCCCATAATCCAGTGGATGTTGGCAATTTGATCTCTGGTTCCTCTGCCTTTTCCAAATCCAGCTTGAACATGAGGAAGTTCATGGTTCACATATTGCTGAAGCCTGGCTTGGAGAATTTTGAGCATTTCTTTACTAGCTTGTGAGATGAGTGTAATTGTGCCGTAGTTTGAGCATTCTTTGGCATTGCCTTTCTTTGGGATCGGAATGAAAACTGACCTTTTCCAGTCCTGTGGCCACTGCTGAGGTTTCCAAATTTGCTGGCATATTGAGTGCATCACTTTCACAGCATCATCTTTCAGGATTTGAAATAGTTCAACTGGAATTCCATCACCTCCACTAGCTTTGTTCGTAGTGATGCTTTCTAAGACCCACTTGACTTCACATTCCAGGATGTCTGGCTCTAGGTCAGTGATCACACCATCGTGATTATCTGGGACATGAAGATCTTTTTTGTACAGTTCTTCTGTGTATTCTTGCCACCTCTTCTTAATATCTTCTGCTTCTGTTAGGTCCATACCATTTCTATCCTTTATCGAGCCCATCTTTGCATGAAATGTTCCCTTGGTATCTATGATTTTCTTGAAGAGATCTCTCGTCTTTCCCATTCTGTTGTTTTCCTCTATTTCTTTGCATTGATCACTGAGGAAGGCTTTCTTATCTCTTCTTGCTATTCTTTGGAACTCTGCATTCAGAGGCTTATATCTTTCCTTTTCTCCTTTGCTTTTCACTTCTCTTCTTTTCACAGCTATTTGTAAGGCCTCCCCAGACAGCCATTTTGTTTTTTTGCATTTCTTTTCCATGGGGATGGTCTTGATCCCTGTCTCCTGCACAATGTCATGAACCTCATTCCATAGTTCATCAGGCACTCTATCTATCAGATCTAGGCCCTTAAATCTATTTCTCACTTCTACTGTATAATCATAAGGGATTTGATTTAGGTCATAGCTGAATGGTCTAGTGGTTTCCCCTACTTTCTTCAATTTAAGTCTGAATTTGGTAATAAGGAATTCATGATCTGAGCCACAGTCAGCTCCTGGTCTTGTTTTTGTTGACTGTATAGAGCTTCTCCATCTTTGGCTGCAAAGAATATAATTAATCTGATTTCGGTGTTGACCATCTGGTGATGTCCATGTGTAGAGTCTTCTCTTGTGTTGTTGGAAGAGGGTGTTTGCTATGACCAGTGCATTTTCTTGGCAAAACTCTATTAAGTCTTTGCCCTGCTTCATTCCGTATTCCAAGGCCAAATTTGCCTGTTATTCCAGGTGTTTCTTAACTTCCTACTTTTGCATTCCAGTCCCCTATAATGAAAAGGACATCTTTTTTGGGTGTTAGTTCTAAAAGGTCTTGTAGGTCTTCATAGAACCATTCAACTTCAGCTTCTTCAGCGTTACTGGTTGGGGCATAGACTTGGATTACTGTGATATTGAATGGTTTGCCTTGGAAACAAACAGAAATCATTCTGTCGTTTTTGAGATTGTATCCAAGTACTGCATTTCAGACTCTTTTATTGACCATGATGGCTACTCCATTTCTTCTGAGGGATTCCTGCCCGCAGTAGTAGATATAATGGTCATCTGAGTTAAATTCACCCATTCCAGTCCACTTTAGTTCGCTGATTCCTAGCATGTCGACTTTCACTCTTGCCATCTCTTGTTTGACTACTTCCAAATTGCCTTGATTCATGGACCTGACATTCCAGGTTCCTATGCAATATTGCTCTTTACAGCATCGGACCTTGCTTCTATCACCAGTCACATCCACAGCTGGGTATTGTTTTTGCTTTGGCTCCATCCCTTCATTCTTTCTGGAGTTATTTCTCCACTGATCTCCAGTAGCATATTGGGCACCTACCAACTTGGGGAGTTCCTCTTTCAGTATCCTATCATTTTGCCTTTTCATACTGTTCATGGGGTTCTCAAGGCAAGAATACTGAAGTGGTTTGCCATTCCCTTCTCCAGTGGACCACATTCTGTCAGATCTCTCCACCATGATCCGCCCGGATGTACCTAAATAAGTGCAGGTATCTACAAGGAGTCCAATAGGGTGACCTCAAATCATATATTCAATTGCAGACTAGCATCAAAGCAAAAATATAATAAAAGTAGTATTGCCTCAACAGTAGAACATAGAAAGTGGTGAGAAGTAGCATGTCTGTGGTCAGGTTCATTGCCTAAATCAATCACCTTTGAGCTCTATGATATTAAGTAATTTCTTTACTTTTCTGTGTCCGAAGTGTTGACACATGTTAAAAGGAGGACAGTCTCAATACCTACCTCATAGAACCATATGAGGTTATATGAGTTAATATTTATAAAGTTCATAGAATTGAATCTGAAATATAAGCAGTTTTGAATTCTTTCTTAGAAGTTTGAAACTTTGTTCTCAACATAAATTAACTACATTTGATTAATTTTAACTTCATTTAAATTCTACAAAAGTATTATAAGTGTATGATTTCATTTCTTCTTACAAATAGCCCTTCTATATTTTCAAAGAAAAAGCTAAGTAAAATATGCCTCATCACTTCATGTAATTGCATACATGAAGATTGTTGTATATCACAGAATTAAATTAGATATCATAAAAAACTTTCTCAGAAAAATAAAAATACACAAAAAATTAATATATATATATATATATATGTCAGAGTACTACTGTACTGAACTAATTATGCTACTAATGTAAAAATATTTCTAGTCTTATGAGGCTCTCTGGCAGGGATATCTAATACAGAAATCCAGTACAGTATGTATTAAGCATACGAGACAGAAATATTTAGTTTTCCCCCACCATGAGAAATACAAAAGATTTAATAATATAGGAAACTTGAAAGTGCTTGCTTAATATTTCAATCATAGTATCTTCATGATCTACTACCAGTAAAAAAAAAAAAAAGGAAATATTTTAAATTAATGCTGTTTAACTCAGTAAATTCTAAATTGATAAATTATGAAATCATTTTAAAAGTTTTTTAAAATGTTCATTACTTTAAAATATGTAATACATCTCATGTATCCAGAATTTGGATGAAAATATTTTGTATATTTTCCTTGTAATATTTTAAAATAAAAACAAAAATGTTACAGAACTAGTTAAAGCACTTGCCTTATCTCACTCTATTCTTCTCTTCTTGATCCATTTATCCTGAAGTTGTTTATTCTCTCTATGCATGAATGTATATTTCACTACCTATTTATGTACCCTAAAATATATAGTACCATTCTGTGTTTATAAAATTACCATAACTGCTATCATCCTGTAAATATTCTTTTAGAATTTGCTACTTTCACAAGCACAATATTTTCAAGATTAGCCATTTTGATACATATAGCTGTAGTTAATTCTTGTTAACTATTTTATAGAGTACCACTATATGAACACCCCATAATTTATTGCTATATTGAAATTGAAAAACATTTAATTTTTTTCCAAGTTTTTGTCCTTACAAATAATACAGCAATAAAAGATCTCCATCTGCCTCCAGTACATCTGTATGAGAGAGTTGCTCTAACTAGAATTAAAATTGTCATGATAAACAAAATGTACATACAGCAGTCCCCCCTTATTCATGGTGGGGAAAATAAATAACAAGACCTCCAGTGGATGCTTGAAACTTTAGACAGTACTGAACTCTATATACACTATATTTTTCCTATATTGTTGGAAAGGGCAGTAATGCATACAGCATGGTTACCCCTGGACAAAGGGATGATTCACACCCCAGGGGGGATGGTGCAGGAGGGCATGAAATTTCATTCTGCCACTCAGAAAGGCAAGTGGTTTAAAACTTACAAAATGTTTATATCTGGAATTTTCCATTTAACATTTTCAGACTGCAGGTGATCTCAGGTAACTAAAACTGCAGAAAACTAAACCATGTATAAAGTGGGAGGACATGGCTCAGTTTCTGTGAACTGTTTGTGTATTTTTCATCCAGTTTCAATTGAGTTCTTTGTCTTTACACACTGAACTGTGAGGGTGTTATTTAGTTTTAATACATTAATTTAAATAAATGATATAGAAATCTATTATAAAACATTCTATTATTATAAATTTTTAATTTTAACACTTAAAAATAAGCATATTTTATTACATATGCATTTAATCCTTACAAAATTCTTCCTTGTAAAGGGTAGGAAATACATTGTATTCTATGTTTTCATAAGTTGTTAAATTTTTGCTGCTTACATTTTCATCTTAATCCATCTGGACATTATAATGATGTAGGGAATCTATTTTCTTTTACCCAGATGGCATCCATTTTTATCAGTACCTTTTATTAAAGATTCCACCCAAGAAAAAAAGAGGTATCTCCTTTTGCTGGCCATGTTCATTTCTGACCCATTAGTGTAGGTGGTCTGCATGGCATTGATAGTTTGCTTTCATTGAAATGTGCTTATTTAACTAGTATGGTTCCTGATACTGTGTTAAAACTGCTCCATATTTTACTTGAAATAACATGTATTCTCTAAATACTGAGTGCACAATTTCATATATGCTCATTAGATTAAACATCCAAGGTGGTCTTTATTTAGTTTGCTTCTTGTATATAGTAGATGAGAATTTAGAAGTATTTTTAATGTTTCATTTTTTATTTGCTTTGTCCTTAATTTTTATACTTCAAATCATGTTACTGGTTCCAAATAGGAAAAGAAATACATTAAGGCTGTATATTTTCACCCTGCTTATTTAACTATATGCAGAGTACATCATGAGAAACGCTCAGCTGGATGAATCGCAAGCTGGAATCAAGATTTCAGGGAGAAATATCAATAACCTCAGATATGCAGATGACACCACCCTTATGGCAGAGAGTGAAGAGGGACTAAAGAGTCTCTTCATGAAAGTGAAAGGGGAGAATGAAAATGTTGACTTAAAGCTCAACATTCAGAAAATTAAAATCATGACATCCAGTCCCATCACTTCATGGTACATGGATGGGGAAACAGTGGCAGACTTTATTTTGGGGGGCTCCAAAATCACAGCACATGGTGACTGCAGCCATGAATTTAAAAGACGCTTGCTTCCTAGAAGGAAAGTTATGACCAACCTAGACAGCATATTAAAAAGCAGAGACATTACTTTGCCAACTAAGATCTGTCTAGTCAAAGATATGCTTTTTCCAGGAGTCATGTATGGATGTAGAGTTGAATTATATAGAAAGCTGAGCACCAAAGAATTGATGCTTTTGAACTGTGGTGTTGGTGAAGACTCTTGAGGGTCCCTTGGACAGCAAGGAGATCCAACCAGTCCATCCTAAAGGAGATCAGTCCTGAGTGTTCATTGGAAGGACTGATGTTGAAGCTGAAACTCCAATACTTAGGCTATGTGATGAGAAGAACTGACTCATTTGAAAAGACCCTGGTGCTGGGAAAGATTGAAAGTGGGAGGAGAAGGGGACGACAGAGGATGAGATGGTTGGATGGCATCATCGACTCAATAGACATGAGTTTGGGTAAACTGTGGGAGTTGGTGATGCACAGGGAGGCCTGGTGTGCTGCGGTTCATGGGGTTGCAAAGAATCAGACACGACTGAACTGAACTGAAATCATGTTACAGTTTATTATACTAAATCCAATATTCAAAGAATATTTCTTCCAAAAATATGCACAAATATTAACATCCACCTGATATTTACCTATCATATTTTAAATTTAAAATATATATTTAAAATTTAAAAACTTTATATCATTAAAGTAATGTAAAACTATAATCCTTCATCCTCTGCAAAGACTGTCTTTAACCTTGATTGGTTACCAAAACTGTATAGAGTTCCTGTTCTTATCCCATGTGCTATATCGCTTTAGTCATGTTGGACTCTGCGACCCCATGGACTGTAGCCCACCATGCTCCTCTGTCCATGGGATTCTCCAGGCAAGAATACTGGAATGAGTTGCCATTTCTTCTTCCAGGGGATCTTTCCAACTTAGGAATCGGCTCCTGCATTGTAGGCGGATTCTTTACCACTAAGCTACTAGGGAAGCCCTCTTATCTCACAGGTAAGCCCTTTT
The DNA here is from genome assembly GCF_032452875.1 of Bos javanicus. NCBI lineage: Eukaryota > Metazoa > Chordata > Mammalia > Artiodactyla > Bovidae > Bos > Bos javanicus. The sequence continues at coordinate 85,487,846 of NC_083874.1, read as the reverse complement.
CACAACACCACAGGGTTCTCATTAGTTCCCAGCCAGCTCACCTCTACCTTCTGTCATGCTGTGATAAGTGGTAAGCATGTGGTACTTCAAAACTGATAGAAATGTAGAGCCTTCTGCACAGAGGGGAGTTCACAAGCATTTGAAATTATATATTGGGATTCCCAGGTGGCGCTAGTGGTAAAGAACACGCCTGCCAATGCAGTAGACATAAAAGTTGCAGGTTCGATCACTGGGTTGGGAAGATCCCCTGGAGAAGGGCACAGCAACCCATTCCAGTATTCTTGCTTGGAGAATTCCATAGATGGAGGAGCCTGGCGGGCTACAGTCCATGGGGTCGTAAAGAGTTGGACATGACTGAAGAGACTTAGTAAACATGCGTGCGGTTGTATATTAGGAGAAATCAGTATCTGCCCACATTAGAGCCCATTGTCCTCCTTGTAGGAGCCAGGAAGCAGTGACATAAAGGCCTACTCAGTCTGGATTTAGGTGTTCAAATAATGTCATCATGAATTTGTCTCTTTTGTTCAGTTTCTCTGGTAATATTTTTTCCAAATTGGCTTCAGTTCCATATGGGTTCTTCCCCTCTTCCACGTGCCAATGAGAGGTGCAGAGACAGCTATCTGGTGGGTAATTTATTTCCTATACTTTAACTTTTTCATATATCTTATCCAATACCTACAAGAGTGACATATGGAAGGAATATTTCCTTAATATCTACACAGTCTATTAAGTTTTTCTCAAGGGGAGGAGGGGTTCTGGAAATAGTTCATATGCCTAACTCATTAACCTCACTCTTTCATATCTGTCTACCAGAGAAAAGGTTCATTCTAGTTTGTTCTTCCATTTTGTCATTATCTCACAGTGGTAATTTCTGCTTTTTATGGGAGGATTGTAGATTACTGGTTCAGAGATGCCAGTGCTTGGATTGGTAAATCTGTCCAAATGTGAGATAGTACTAGCAAGCCTATTTAACTGTAGTTCAAAAGTCACATTGTCCAAACAGGCTTATTAGTAATAAATTTAAAATACTGACCTTTATTTTAAGGTCTCCAGTGCCTTGTTTTTCATTTAATTCTAAAATCTGAGGCAAGAAATTGTATTTATTGGACCTTTAACATTTTTCTCAAGAACTAGAGTTACACATTATTGCATCTCAAGAAGGCATGCTTTGAATAATCCAATAAAGCATGGGAAATGGTGGTAAATCTTTTTAGTTTTCATTTCCCTTCCTAAGAACTAAATTATCAAGCTAATTGGATAAAGCATTATAGTAAACTGTAAGTACAATCAATAGTAGGTGTTTCCATAGGAAACAAATGAGCATGTACCTCAAGAGAGAGGAAAGATATTAGAAGAAAGGGAGTAAAAGCAAAGAGTTTGACACACCTGGGAAATACTCAGATGACATACATGGAGGCGTTTGACAACTGGACATAGAATGAAAGGATAGAATTAGGGATGAATGAATTCCAAGCATTTATCTTGGATGATTGAGCAGATTGTGGAATCATCACCAAGCTAATATGGAAAAATGAAAGATTTTGGTGTGAGGGGAGCAGAAAAGGGGTGACAATGAATTCACTTTTTAAATAATTTTTATTGAGACTTAATCATTTACAGTAAGATTTAACTCTTTTGAAAATTCCCTCACACCAGTTTGCAAGTCAAGTTCCTCCAGCCTCTAGCAGCAGGTAATTGCTGATATGCATTGTATCACTATAGATTAAATTTGTATTTTCTAGAGTTTCTTATAAAGGGAATAATGCAGTATATACTATTTATATTTTCCTTAACATAATATCTTTAATATTCAGTCATATATTTGAGTGTATCAACTGAATATTCCTTCTTTGTGGCAGAGTAGTATTCCATCATATGGCTATATTACAATCTGTTTATCTGTTTAATCCATTCATCAATATTTGAGTTGTTTCTGGCTTTTGGATTAAAAATTACACTGTTTTGTATATTCATATATAAATCTTTGGGTGAGCATTTGCTCTTGGGTAAATAGGATATCAATTGCAAAGTCATTTGATTATTGTATGTTTAAGTTCATAATGGCAACCCACTCCAGTGCAACCCACTCCAGTGCAACCCACTCCAGTACTCTTGCCTGGAAAATCCCATGGACGGAGGAGCCCAGTCCATGGGGTCACTAAGAGTCGGACACGACTGAGCGACTTCACTTCAAGTTCATAATGAACTACTAAAAGTTTTCCAAAGTGGTTTGTTTCAGCATATTAAATTCTCACAAGCATATTAGAGTTGCAGCTGTTCCTCATCTACCAGCATTTAGCACTAGCAATACTTTTATTTTTAGCCAATAAGTTCAGTATTGAAATACATGTTTTTGAAAAAGACATAGTAAATAATTATATAATCAGTTCTGAAGTTCAAGGGAGTGGTGTGACCAGGGAATATAAATTTGATAAGTATACGAAAGATAATGAGAAATATGAGAATAGATGAAATGATTAATATCATGCTTATACACTAGATCCCTGGAAAGCACAAATATTTCCATTTCACAGAAGTTCAGGAATCTAGCAGGCAGGCAAAGAATGTATAAAATGGCAAGGAGATACAAAAACACACAGAAAAGTCAAGGGCGCAGAGAATTAAAAATTAATGATCAACAGTGTTATATGCATCAGAGACATACAATGAAGGGCCAATTTTCCACATTTTAATTTGATAACTAAAAGGCTATTGTAACTTCAGCAAAACCTGTTTATGTTTTGTGCTTGGGTTGGCAATTTGATAGATCAGGTGGGGTAGGTGTGATTGGGCAAAGACAAAGGGGTTAACAAGTAAAGATTGACCCTTTTCAGCTCTTCACTAAAAACAGAGGAAAAGAGGCTGAATGAGTCATAGATGCTGAATTGAGATTATTTTGTATAACCCTTAGTACAATGTCTGGTGAATAGAAAGATTATCAGTACCTATAACATATTTAGTTTACCTGAATGAGCAGGAAAAGAGTTTGATAATTTCTCTTTCAAGATCACTCCAGATGTTAAGCTTCCTCTAGGCATTTTAGAGTCTGTGATATTGAAAACAGTTGCTTCTAACACATTTCACGAATCACACATTTTATGTGGATAAATTTACTTTAATATTTACATTAAGAAGAGCCATAAAAGAGAAAATGAAGGTGGGAGCACATAGATTTTTTATATATGAATGCAGCAATCAGGAAACATCTCTTTGTTGTCTGTTTGGAAGGCTCAGTAACTAATAATAATTCTTAAGGATTTGCTTTTTCTTTTTTTGGATTATAAGTTTTGGTTTTAGAAACTGCTGGCAGAATCCTCTCCTCCCATAAATGTTGAAACTTGATATTTTTTCCAATTCAGACTCAAAGAACCGGTTTCCATTTAAACTACCTGTCACAGCTTACATATGGTTATGAACACAAATGTAGTAGCCTGCTAAAAGGATTTCCTTATGTTGAAAGAAAAATTAAGTCAAGGTTTTGTAAACCTTTTTGTTATTTTACTAACATTACTCTTTTTATTAATAAGATAGAAAACTAAAGAAAATAAAAAGCAAGAAGTCCAAAGGCCCCAAAAGACTAGAACTCAAAGATATTTTCAGAAGTATTATTCTAATATTATGTTATTTAAATATTAATCTTAGACACTTAAGATATATTTATATTTTTAAAAAGATCAGAGCTTATACAGGTCCAATCTTCTTATGCTGGTTATCTGACTTAAAACTTAAGATACGTGGGATAATTACTATCATTATGAATTAAATTCCCCTTCATGGATTTCTGCATTGTTGTGGTGAAGGGGCTTGCATAACTCAATGAAGCTATGGGCCATGCTATGCAGGAACACCTAAAATGGATAGGACATGGCAGAGAGTTCTGACAAAACATGATCCAGTGGAGGAGGGAACGGCGAACCGCAGTATACTTGCTGTGAGAACCTCATGAACTATATAAAAGCCCAAAAAATATGACACCAAAAGATAAGTCCCCCAGGTCAGAGGGTGTCCAATAGGCTACTAGGGAAGAGCAGAGGAAAAGTACCAATAGCCCCAGAAGGAGTGAAGTGGCTGGGCCAAAGGAGATACGACACTCAGTTGTGGATGTGTCTGGTGATTACTCTTTAAATTTGAAGTCTAGGACAGTTATATCTGAAATGAGATCAAAAACTAAAGAAAATATTTTAAAGGTTAAAACAAAGAGTTTTGACTGTAGAATAAATCTCATAAGGTTTGATAAAAATTTATTTTACTCTATATAGTAGAGCAACAAATCTGATCAGAATATTAATATGTAGGTTTCTAAAATATATATTTGGTTAACTTGGATTATGAAAATGTTATACACAGAAAAAGGAGCTGGCACAATATTTTAGTATCATATCTAAAAAGGAAATAAGATGTGGCTATATATATGGGCTTCCCTTGTGGCTCAGATGGAAAAGAATCTGCCTGCAGTGCAGGAGACTTGGGTTCAATCCCTGGGTTGGGAAGATCCCCTGGAGAAGGGAATGACAGCCCACTTCAGTATTCTTTCCTAAAGAATTTCATGGACAGAGGAACCTGGAGGACTACAGTCCATGGGGTTTCAAAAGAGTTGGACATGACTGAGCATATATATATATATACAACTGTATCAGTAATCCAAGAAAAAACCTGAGATTGAATGCATGAACTATTTAATAAACAAACTTTTTTTTGAGGTCTTCTTTGATAGCAATGTGTTGTAGGCAATAAATCTCTAATTAATTTGATTATTTCATTCTAGATATAATTCATCCCACTATCTGAAATGATAATGGAAAAGCCAGTACTACATATATTCAAGAATTAGAGATATATTGGAAAGAATACAGGCATAGAATTTTACAAACAAAATCTTTTAATAATTAACAATGGTGAAGATGAAGATAATAATGACTGTTAAAAATAAACTATACTGAACGGCCTCCTTGTAATAGGCCTGTTGCTAATCTATTTATAAGCATTTCTCCAATTGCTCTTTATATCCAATTGTTCTTTATAATATTATCAGGCTAACTGTGGACAGTCATCTTTCTTTCAGTTCAGTTCAGTCACTCAGTCATGTCCGACTCATTGCGACCCCAGGGACTGCAGCAGGTCAGGCTTCCCTGTCCATCACCAACTATTGGAGCTTGCTCAAACTCATGTCCATTGAGGCAGTGATGACATCTAACCGTCTTATCCTCTGCCATCCCCTTCTCTTCCTGCCCTCAATCTTCCACAGCATCAGGGTCTTTTCCAATGAGTCAGTTTTTCGCATCAGATGGCCAAAGTTATGGAGTTTCAGCTTTAGCATCAGTCCTTTGAATAAATATTCAGGACTGATTTCCTTTAGATTGACTGTTGGATCTCCTTGCAGTCCAAGGGACTCTCAAAGTCTTCTCCAACATCACAGTTCAAAAGCATCAATTCTTCAGCACTCAGCTTTCTTTAGAGTGCAACTTACATTCATACATGACTACTGGAAAAACCATAGCTTTGACTAGATGGCCCTTCATTGGGAAAGTAATGTCTCCACTTTTTAATATGCTGTCTAGGTTGGAAATAGCTTTTCTTCCAAGGAGAAAGCTGTGGTCACCATCTGCAGTGATTCTGGAGGCCAGAAAAATAAAGTCTGTCACTGTTTCTATTGTTTCCTCATCTATTTGCCATGAAATGATGGGACAGGATGCCATGATCTTAGTTTTCTAAATGTTGAGTTTAAAGCCAACATTTTCACTGTCTTTCAATTTCATCAAGAGGCTCTTTAGAATTTCTTTGCTTTCGGCCATAAGGTTGGTGTCATCTACATGTCTGAGGTTATTGATGTTTCTCCCGGCAATCTTGAATCCAGCCTGTGCTTCATCCAGCCTGGAATTTCACATGATGTACTCTGCATATAAGTTAAATAAGCCGGGTGACACTATACAGCCATGACATACTCCTTTACCAATTTGGAACCAGTCTGTTGTTCCAAGTCCAGTACTAACTGTTGCTTCTTGACCTGAATACAGATTTTTCAGGAGGCAGGTAAGGTGGTCTGGTATTTCTATCTTTTTAATAATTTTCCACAGTTTCTTGTGAGCCAAACAGTCAAAGACTTTGGCATAGTCAATAAACCAGATGTAGATGTTTTTCTGGAACTCTTGCTTTTTCAATGATCAATTGGATGCTGGCAATTTGATATGGTTTCTCTGCCTTTATGGAATAGGGAGAGCAAGGATAATTGGGCTTTTCAATACAGTAATTACTCAGATCTGTTATTAAAATGATAGCAAAAACTTACTATGCATGGGGATATATTTTCTTGGCCTGATTTCTGTGCTGATATAGTTGATGGCTCTGCTTTGCTGCTTCTGGCCTACATGAAGGTCCACCACTGAATTGGGGGAGTAACCTTCTGGGATCAAGCCCTGGATGATAACTGCCATCTTTTCTGTCCTCTAAAAGTAAATTCAATGAAGTACATTCTATAAGATTCTTCAGAGCCTCCTCAGCAAGTTTCCCTCCTCAGATCCCCACAGCTCTCATCAGCTTATTAATATAAAGTTTGTTAACTTTCATTCTTCCATTGCTACTTTCCTTCCTATCTCTTCTGTGTCTTGGGATCTCCTCTCAAGTAAACTCCCTGCACTCAACTCATTGTATGGCTTTGCTTAAGGGGAGAGCTAAACCAAAAAAAGGTCAATAGTATTCACTTTTTGGATTAATGATATTCCCGTCCTCCCTTAGAAGAGAATAAATAAGAAACGGAGAAAGAGGCGAGTTGTTTATCTTCCTAAGTGAGTCTTCCTACATATTCAGAAGTGAAGTGAAGTGAAATTTGCTCAGTTGTGTCTGACTCTTTGAGACCCCATGGACTATACAGTCCATGGAATTCTCCAGGCCAGAATACTGGAGTGGGTATTCTTTCCCTTCTCCAGGGGGTCTTCCCAACCCAGGGATCAAACCCAGATCTCCTGCATTGCAGGCAGATTCTTTACCAGCTGAGCCACAAGGGAAGCCCCTACATATTCAGAGTGGATGCACAATAGAGATGCTTCCTTAACTTCAGTAATGTAAGCTGGAGTGGATAAGAGATAAACCCTAAAATAAAGTCAGCCATAAGGTCTATTTCAACTATAAATAGATATTACAGTTCTAGACATACAGTGTCTTTTGTAAATACACAAAAATCCAATGGGAACTTTTGAGATTCACTCTCATAGCAATTTCCAAATACAAAATATAATATTGTTAACTATAGCCATCATAACATATGCTGCATCCAAGAACCCATTTATTTTCTAATTGGAAGTTTGCACCTTTTGACCACTATCACCTTATCCCCACCACTCCCACCTCTGAAAACCACCAATCCGCTCTCAGCTTCTGAGTTTGGTTTGTTTGGATTTCACATATAAGTGAGATCATACAGGATTTGTCTTTCTATGTGAGTTACTTCATTTAGCATGATATCCCTAAGATCTATCTATGCTGTTGCAAATGGCACAATTTCCTTTTTTTGTTTTTAAATTGCTGAATAGAATCTCATATTTTTAATGATTACAACTTATAGTAAATAGATATAGTAAATTTAATTTCCTTAGGGTAAAAGTATATATCAGTGAGAATCATTACTCATAATATCAATAAATCAGTGGAAAGCAATACTAAGATCTCAACTCTTCCCTCAAGTATGCCCATGTCTATGCATGCTTGCTCTGTTGCTTGATCATGTCCAACTCTTTGAGATCCTTTGGACTGTAGGCTGTCAGGCTTCTCTGTCCATGGGATTCTCCAGGCAAGAATACTGAAATGGGTTGCCACTTCCTCCTCCAGGGGATCTTCTGGACCCTGGGATTGTACCTGTGTCTCCTGCATCACAAGTGAACTCTTTATCTGCTGAGACATTGGGGAAGACCCCCAGGTCTATACAATTATAAATATTTCACACTTCTGTTCTTCCTTTCCAGTTTATTTTCCATTTCAGTATGATTATTTCTATGCAATATTCCCAGATTGGATCTTAGACCAAAAAACTTAAACAAGAAACCAATGCATTATTATTGTATGTGAACATACAACTTAATTTTACTAATAATTCAATAGGACATGTGCTATAATTGCTAGGGAATGCTTCACTATGTCTGTTTCATAGACTAAAACTAACATAATGAGTTATAATTTGAAAAAAATACACATATCAGTTATAGAACTGATGTGTAAATACCTATCTTTTGACATCTTACCTAGTTTTCCTTCACTTCAATGGGATTGCTAATAAATTTACTGTTATGTAAGTCTCCAATCTAATCATGTTTCCATAGGAAAAAGTACAGAGTAATAGCTCCATTCATTGCTCATTTACTCCTCCCCAACAGTGGGTTTGGAATAAGTAACTGATGCTGTTTGGCTCAGGCTTCTGTGATGGCTCAGTGTTAACAATCTGCCTGCCAATGCAAGAGACACAGATACGATTCCTGGGTTAGGAAGATCCCCTGGAGGAGGAAATGACAACTGATTCCAGTATTCTTGCCTAGGAAATCTCATTGAAAGAGGAACATGTTGGGCTTCAGCCGATAGGGTCACAAAGAGTAGGACATGACTGAGTACATGCACATACCCATGCTGTCTCGCTCAGCCATTTCAACACTTCTTATCTTCAGGATTATTTGCCCATGAAAAAGAACACAGCCTGATGAGCTCTCTACTATATGATAACAGGGACACGGTCCATTTTTCACCTTTGGGAAAATCCTGTAGCTGTTCAACTGTTCTGGTGACTAGCATGCACCTCTGTATAACTAAAAGCCTCATCAGTCATGCATTTAAAGCTATACTATCCTTAAATCTAACATTTTAGTCTCCACCTATTCATTATCTTAATTCTTATTTGTTTTTTAACTCCACAGAGGAAGATCAAGTTTTATTGCCTGCCTCACCATTAAAAACGTAATAATTACTTCAAAGTTAAAGGACATCTCAAAAGTTTTATTTTTAATGTGTGTGGTAGTTAGAAATGAATAAATTGAAATGTGCTATTTCTAAATACAGAAAATACCTTAATAACATCAGAAAAAATAATTAGAGGGAAAGAGTAGAGAAGATTCAATGAATAACCAAATAAATGAAGGTAAATTATACTTGGGGATATATTGATATGATTAATTTGTATTAAATAATGAATAGGATGTTAACAACATTGAGTTAGTAGAATAAAATGTAGACTTTATCTGAACCCAATTTTACAAATTATTGTTCATTTTGTGCAAAAAACCTACTGAACTTAGTAACAGTATCCTTTTGCCTTCCTGCTGAAAATCTCTATTTTACTTCTGAAAATGATAGTCATCATATATATATTTCATCACCATTAAAAAAATTTAATTCCAACTGTGAAACTGGTCTTTAGCAATGTGACCATGCTCAAGTGTCCAACATACCACTTATATTTGAATTGAATTCACAGCATGAGGCCTATCCTTTTGAGATGGAAAACAGAAATATAGTGTGATACAACTTATTTTAGAAAGACACTATTCTTTAAATTATATGAGGAATCATGGGGATTATAAAACATTTCACTTTGGAAAAGAATACAGCATTACTGTTCTCTACTCTTAATCCCCTCCAGAACAAATAGAAGAATAAGAATCTGTAACATTTGATTTAATTGATCTACTTACACTTTGAAGGATATAAATTTAAATTACTGAAAACATATTTCGTTTGTTTAGACAATTTGAAAAAAATAGTTTATTTAGAACAAAATTTGCACTCAATGATTATGCACAGAAAAATAAAATAGAAACAAATTATTTTGGTGATTAATTTCGAGGCAGCACATATGTGCGTCATGAATTAGTCTGCATCCAGATAAAACATGTCCCTAACTAGAGTGGCAGATGGTATCAAGCAGTTCCCAAACCTGAAAAGATTACTTTGTATGTGTATATTCTTACTGCCTATACTTTTGTTTAGCTCTATACTTGCATGTTTTCATCCCTTATAGGATGAAATTATCTGTTATGGGACAATTTTCCATGGGTTCCTTGTGTTTCTGTGTGTTTGGAACCAGAAGCACTGAGTGTCTGTTCCAGACTATTTTTTTCAGCAATGTAAGTGAATAACTTTGGAAGAAAGAAACTTGGGAAGATAGAGGAAATGGTAAGAATATTTATTGTCCATTATAAAAAGGTGTGGGTTCCTAAGCTCAGGAAAGCATCCTACTCTGTATACAGGCACCCTTCTGTGTCCAAATTCATCATCCCATTGGGCCACAGGGGTGAGAGGAGCAGAATCAAATATATTGAAGTTTAGGTTGCTGGTTGTGCTGTGAATAACTCAATCCTTTGTCCCCAAAGTTGGAGTTTCCTATCTTCTGGCAGCACCTATAAAACTGGAAGGTTTACTCCTTAGCTTGAAAGTAGGATGAAATCTTAGAACATTCTTGGCTCTTGACAGTTTTGGTGACATGAATGAGAAGGTGACAGAGAAATGGCTTTCAAGAGGTATAATAATCTCATGGAATGCTTAATGTGATTTGAGGTAAGTCCATGGTAATTAGTACAGGATATTTTCACCAAATTTTATTGTCAGTTGGAAAATAAAAAGTCCTCCACTGTATTAAATGATAAAGAGGAAGAATTGGTAGAGGGTTGCAGGCTAAGTACCAGAAGTAGGCAGAAAGACAGCTGCTCAAATGATTTTCTAGTAGTAGCTCTCTATCTTCTTGATGGGAAAACTTCCTTGCCAGCTTGGGCTGGCAGAAGTTTCTACTATCTCTCAGACAGGAGTCATGAAGATGTGAACTTACACTGAGCATAAAAGGAAGTAAATTCATTAATTCTATGGTATGTAACAAGATGAATCATTAGAACTTTGGCAAGTTTCCTTGGATGGTAAGAAAGTGGAGCATATATTGTTTGTTAAAAAGAGTGGTGACATCTCAGCCATCTTACAAACCATTTTTGTTGTCTATTATATTAATGTCAGATCTATTCTGAACTTGTTGCAGTGGGTCTTGGCTGGTATAACAGATGCTCAGCTTTCTTACAATTTTCAAAGGCAGACAAAATTTGCATGGCAAATCACAGATGAGACACTTGTTTTAACGTTACTACTGTCTAAGTTAGGTTTGCAGTGCCAGTGAAGGTGAACCACTAGAGCAGGGGTGAGTAAATGTTTCCTGTAAGGGCCATCTAATAAATATTTTAGGGTTTTAGGCCAGACAGTTTCTGTTAAAAATTTATTCAACTCTGTCTTTACAGTCCAAAAGCAGCCTCAGACAATACACAAATCAACGGTCATGGCTGTGTTTCAATAAAACTTAATTTACAAAATCAGCCAGCCACCTCTAGGTCATAATTTGTTGACTTCTGTACTAGAGAATGAGAATCATATAGAATATCATATAAATTCTTGTGGCAATCACCACATGAAACTAATATTTTCATGAATCTATTAGAATTTGTTATGAATATTGTTGCTAGAGGAGGGAGGGTTTTTTCCTTATACATGTTTCATTGCGACAGTAGCCTTTCCAGAGTAGGAACCATATGTGGTTACTCAATTTTAACATCCCACCTTGCAAGTTTCCAAATTCTCACTTGCTTTTATAATATTAACCATTTACACACTAGAGTCTTGGTTACTAAGACTGTCAAATATACCCAGGGTGCCTGTAATACAGATCTCAGTTTATCACTTTGGTTCACAACTTCCTTTACATGTATAAAAGGCTTTTCTCTTATTTCATTCATTAATCCTTGATATTTTATATTAGAGTGCGGGCAGATTCTTTACTGTTTGAGCCACCAGGGAAGCCCTTATATCAGAATATATAATCTATTGACCACATAATCTAAAATTATATCTTTAATAACCCATTCCTCTCATATGGGCTTCCCTGGTGGCTCAGAGGTTAAAGCGTCTGACTGCAACGCGGGAGACCTGGGTTCGATCCCTGGGTTGGGAAGATCCCCTGGAGAAGGAAATGGCAACCCACTCCAGTACTCTTGCCTGGAGAATCCCATGGATGGAGGAGCCTGGTGAGCTACAGTCCACGGGGTCGCAAAGAGTCGGACACGGCTGAGCGACTTCACTCACTCACTCACTCCTCTCATATAAGACCAGCTTGGTGATATAGTTTGTGATTCACAGTCAATTCTATTTAATTTACATATTTTATTTTGCTTCAAAACTAACTCCTTTTTTTTGACAGAAACAAAAGCTTATTCTGCACACTGCATTGAAACATGATGCACTTTTAACAGCACTTAAAGTTACAGTAGAAATATAAGAGTCAAGGATAACAAACTGAAATCTAGTTTTCCAGTAAAATAAGACATCTCTCTATGAACAAAAACATTACCAATGTATAAGGTACTATTCGTCTGGTTACCAAGATACATATTACTATATAAGGTATTCAGGATTAATCACTGCTGCTGAAATCAGACAATCTGAAACAACAAGAATTTATCTCTCTTTAAAAGCATTGTGAAAAATAAGATGTACTGATTGCAGATACCTATGTGAATTCTTTCCTTCTCCCTTCCATTTAAAGTTGTACTTGAATTGTATATCAGATTCTCAAAATAACTGGTGCAAAATCATTGGGCAGTCAGAAATTTAGCAAAGTTTGATATTCTAAGTATATGGATATGCTATTCATTAACTTACACGTGTATACTAAGCTTTACTTGGTATGATATGCTAGGGGTACGTGTGTGTTTTTTTTTTTTGTGTGTGTGTGTATTAGTTGCTCAGTCATGTCCAACTCTTTGCAACTCCATGAAATGTAGTCCATCAGGCTCCTCTGTCCATGGAAATCTCCAGGCAAGAATACTGGAGTGGGTAGCCTTTCCCTTCTCCGGGGCATCTTCCCGACCCAGGGACTAAAGCCAGGTCTCCTGCATTATAGCTGGATCCTTTATCATCTGATCCACCTGGGAAGCCCTCTGAGCCACCAGGGAAGCCCATGATCTGCTAGATATAAAGTCCAATTAATGAAGAGTTGTTACTGTAAAAGAAGTATTACCACTTAATCCTAAGATTAGATGATAAAACAATTCCCAGACCATCTTTACTTTTCATACTGCTTAAAAAAAAAAAAAAAAAAAAAGGAACATCCCTTGATGAATGTGAAAGAGGAAAAAAAAATCTAGCTTAAAACTCAACATTCAAAACACTAAGATCATGGCATCTGGTCCCATCACTACATGGCAAATAGATAGTGAAAATAATAGAAACAATGATGGACTTTATTTTCTTGGGCTTCAAAATCACTGTGGACAGTGATTGCAGCCATGAAATTAAAAGACGCTTGCTCCTTAGAAGAAAAGCTATGACAAACCTAGACAGCGTATTAAAAAGTAGAAAAATAACTTTGACAACAAAGGTGTGTATAGTCAAAGCTATGGTCATTCCAGGAGTCATGAACGGATGTGAGAGTTGGACCATAAAGAAGGCTGAGCACCAAACGGTTGATACTTTCAAACTGTGGTAAAAGACTCCTGTGAGTCCCTTGGGCAGCAAGGAGATCAAACTGGTCAATCCTAAAGAGTCTGACATAACTGAGTGACTGAAGCACAGCATCTTTATGTTGATTATCATCTGGTGTCCCATGATTTGAGTCTCTACTAAGGCCCAGTAACAATCCAAAATATGTTTGTCAAAAGCAGAATTCTTATTTTCCAAAGAGGAAATGCCTTTTCTCTAAAACTGTGGGGCCTCTGTAGTAAGTTTCCTATTAGAGTACCATAATCCCAATTTCCAAAATATCTAAATGACTGACTGTCTTACTTGTAACCTGAAAAAGCTGGAAATACTTTTCCTTTGCCCTGGCTCTGTTCAAAGTCAGAAGATTCTGTATTAGCCAGTATATGAATCAGGGGTACACAATCAGCCATCAGAAGTCCACCAAATATTTTAGTTCTTAATGGTAGAAGGTACAGTAGTCTTGTACGGATGTGAGAGTTGGACCATAAAGAAGGCTGAGCGCCAAACAATTGATGCTTTCAAACTGTGGTGAAAGAATCTTGTGAGTTCCTTGGACAGCAGGTTCTATTAATAGACAGGTTCTATTAATCATCACTTTAAATGATATCCTGACATGCCCCAACTATTAGAATGCATAATCATTATTGAGGACTCTGTGAATTTTCATGAAATTTATCTCATATAATCTGGCGTGCATGTATCTCACCAAGGTATACAGTTAACAAATATTTCTTGCTCCTTAGTCCAATAGAGATGATACCATTTATGTAGAAAATTAGCATTTGATCATAAATATAATGAGAGCATCACGTTTCTTCACAGATTTTATTGTGGCACAGAGTCAGATAATTTATATATCCCAGGAGGCATGACAGTCAATACAAATTAAAGTTCTTGTCAGATAAAAACCTGGCATTTTCTGCTTATCATGATGGAGAATAAAAGACATTTACCAAATTTATATTTGTACAGCTGATACCAGAATATTCACTTTTTTTAGTAAAGAGACCACATCTAGAATAATCCCTATAAATGAACTAATATTAATATCCATTTGTATTTTTCGTTCTTACAAAACTGAATAATTAAAATGTGAAAGGAATAAAGATTTTTGTGTTTTTCCTGTGTTTGTTCTAATGCAATCTATGATTTTACCCTGGAGGAAGAAAATGTTCCTGGGACTTCCCCATGGGTCCTCCCCATGATAATAGCTCTCAACCAAAGATTCTGTCAGATATTTGTAACACTTATTTCAACTACACACTCAGGAACCAGAGCCATGATTTTGGATCAATGCTCTAGTTATGGTATGCTCCTTTACCTATGAGGATGTGAGATACTGGTATGCTTGTGTTTTCAGTTTTCCCCATGTTTGGGGTTACCAGTTGAATGTAGGGAGTCAGAAGGGAACTCTATTCATGTTCAGAAGTCTAACTAGTGATGTGTTGAATCTTGCCCACAGGCTTGGGAGAGATGATGTCCTTCAATGATCCCGACATCCTGGTATACACATCCTTATGTAAACCCTTCATCGAGAGTGGACTGAACTTGGTGACTTGTTTCTAATTAGTAAAATAAGGCAAAAATGGTGATGTGTGACTCAATGACTAAGTCATACAGGCAGTGTGATATTATTCTTGCATCTGTCAAAGCACTTGCTCTGGGAAGAGGCCTGCATAGGGAGAAACTAAATTCTCTTGCTAACAGCCAGGTGACTGAGACTTTAAGTTTATTCTTCCAGTTTGTCAAGTTTTCAGATAACTGAAGTCTTAGCTGTCATGTTGACTGTAACCTCATGAGAGACTCTGAACCAGAACCACTGAACTAAGATGCTTCTGGATTCCCAACATTCAGAACTGCTTGAGATAATAAGTGTTGGTTGTACTAAGCTGCTACATTTTGAGGCACTTTCATATGCAACAATAGGTATGACCTTTGTCCACAATAAACAGCAGGGCGTTCACTATCACTGCATAGGTATAAAAGGGTCTCTTTGTTACTCAGCATCCTAGGCCAGAACAGGGATTGTCAGAGGTACTGTATCACATAGAGATTAAGAAGCATGTCTTACAAAGCAGCTTTGTTCTCCAAGAAGCCTCAGGCATAACTACTTGTGATTAGGGCCAACCAACCTGGGGTCTTGGAGAAGGCAATGGCACCCCACTCCAGTACTCTTGCCTGGAAAATCCCATGGACGGAAGAGCCTGGAAGGCGGCAGTCCATGGGGTCGCTGAGGGTCGGACACGGCTTCACTTTCACTTTCATGCATTGGAGAAGGAAATGGCAACCCACTCCAGTGTTCTTGCCTGGAGAATCCCAGAGACAGGAAGCCTGGTGGGCTGCCATCTATGGGGTCGCACAGAGTCGGATACGACTGAAGTGACTTAGCAGCAACCTGGGGCCTCAAGTCATGTTGGCATCACCCAACTCAAAGGTTGATAGTATATAATTTGAGAATCAATGACCAAGGAAAAAGTATTCTTTAATCATATAACTGTATATTCAAATTCTGAAATGTGTTATAGAATAGCCAGATTTTCCCTAAGGCAGTGGTCCTTCATTTTAAACGTTTATAATCGTCTTGAAAAACACAATGGTAATTTAGGAAAATTATCATATGGACCTATATTACAAACACCATATTGTTTAAAGGAGTTTGAATAACTACTAGAATTCACCCACAGATTCTACACAACTTAAAACTGTAGGCTATACATTAATTTGGAAGAAAATATTTATTCCATTGCTATACTAGAGGTTTTCTGTGGATGATGATTATTGTTAGTATAGTTTCTCAAAGTTGAGGACTATTTTCATTTTACTTTGGAGTGGGAAGAAAAAGAAATATTCAAATTGACTATGCAATATAAATGCATAGAATTTACAATGTGAACCATTTTACAATGAGGCCATACAAAAACAAAATTCATATATACACACTGAAAGATAATTACAACCATAAAATATTTTAAGTTATTAAAAATTCATATGGGCATTACATTTAATAATATTCTTTTATAAACTTCTTGGACAATTTATATTTTAATTCAATCATTATATACGTGAATATGAATTTCAAAATGTATTTGATTGAGTGTTAAAAAACTTCATATGCTATTTTACAACTGGTGAAGTCATTTTCTAATTTACTTAAAATGATAATGGCTTTGTTGAGGAAATATACATACATATACTAATACTAATTAAAGTGAGCTGCATCTGCATGCTAATGTTTTATTTTCTGTTTGTCCTCTAGAAAGCATGAGTTTTATTTAGTTTTTCTTATTTCAAGCCAGTAAATTATACCTGCCCTATTAGTACTATAAAATTTAATTACATAAACATTATATATCAAAGATTATAACTATAAAATACATGTGCTTTGGCAATACTAGTTAAAGCAATTAAATTTACTTGATATTTTGGCATTTTCGTGTTGAGGCTCAGTAGTAAAGCATAGTCTCCTCTCTGTATCACAGAGGATGTTGAGAAGAAGTCCAGGCGCAACAAGAGACCCACAGCAGAGGTGATATAAGCAGCACACACTCTAGTTAAGCTCTAGATTTCTCTTGGCCAGGCTAATTCAGACACAGTTCAACCTTCATTCTCATCACTGTCCAGAATTGAAAGACACTAGAGCTGAGACAAGGACATCCTAGATATCCATTTACAGGTAACAGTGACTCCAGCCAACAGTTTGTGTTTATATTTAATCTTACATTCATAAAGAAAGACAATTGACAGCAAGGTAGGGTATCACTGATCCTTTAGGTGTTGGCTACTTAGAAAAGAAGCAGCTGAAATTTAGGAGACAGGAGAATAAAAAATTTTATTTATAAAAGAAGCTTTGACCTAGTGACAAACAGAACAGTCCTCAGACCTTAGTCTGAAGCACTGTGCTTCAGTCCTGAGTGGATATAAAAAACAATTGAGAAGCAATGCAGGAGACTGGAATCATGACTCAATTGAAGAGTCCCAAGTCACAGAGAACCATATCATCAAAACTCTACTGAGAGCAAGGTTCCTAGGGTGTTGATTGGAATTTCTGCATCTACTGATATTGCCTCAGTCTGGCATGTTGCAGTCCAGGGGTTGCAAAGAGTCAGACATGACTGAGTGCCTGAACTGACTTCACAATAACTTAAAAATTAAGTGCTATACAAAATTTTGTCAGTACTTAAATTGATTAGAATAGTAAAATATGGAATGAATTTCAATTTATTTAAATCTAAGCATAACCTATATGGTTATTTGTAATATTTTCTGAGTAATTAATATTAATACTCTAGAAACTTTGTACTATTTTACCTCAGGACTCTGTTTTAAAGAGTAGTACAAAGTTGATAAAGTACTAAGAATATTTATACTAAAGTATTAAAGTATTATACTCAACATTTTGCAGATAAGGAAATATAGACATAAATATTATGAATAGTTGGTTTTGCATATCTAATATTGCATTTGGAATTTGAGATTTTAATGTAGGTGAAACTGAAAGTCGCTCAGTCATGTCTGACTCTTTGTGACCCCATTGGCTATGGTGTCCATGGAATTCTCCAGGCCAGAATATTGGAGTGGGTAGACGTTCAAGCTGGATTTAGAAAAGGCAGAGAAACCAGAGATCAAAATGCAAACAACTGTTGGATCATCAAAAAAGCAGGAGAGTTCCAGGAAAACATCTACTGCACAATTGCACTCATCTCACACGCGAGCAAAGTAATGACCAAAATTCTCCAAGCCAGGCTTCAACAGTGGGGGGAACTGTTAATTTATAGATATTCAGTTGGATTAAAAAGTGGTTGAGGAGCCAGAAATCAAATTGTCAACATCTGTTGGATCATAGAAAAAGCAAGAGAATTCCAGAGAAACATCTACTTTTGATTAATTGACTATGCCAAAACCTTTAACTCTGTGGATCACAACAATCTTTGGAAAATTATTAAAGAGATTGGAATACCAGACCACCTTACCTGGCTCCTGAGAAATGTGTATGCAGGTCAAGAAGCAAGAGTTAGAACCGGACATGGAACAACAGACTGGTTCCAAATTGGGAAAGGAGTATGTCAAGTCTGTATACTGTCACCCTGCTTATCTAACTTATATGCAGAGTACATTATGTGAAATGCCAGGCTGGAAGAAGGACAAGCTGGAATCAAGATTGCTGGGAGAAATATCAATAACCTCAGATATGCAGATGACACCATCCTTATGGCAGAAAGCAAAGAAGAACTAAAGAAAAATAATTTTTTTCTGCTGAATATGTTGTGGGTAGCCATTCCCTTCTCCAAGGGGTCTTCCCAACCCAGGGATTGAACTCAGGTCTCTTGCATTGAAGGAGAATTCTTTATCTGAGCTACCTGGGAAGCCCAAGAATACTGCAGTGTGTAGCCTATCCCTTCTTCCAGCAGATCTTCCTGACTCGGGAATCAAACCAGGGTCTCCTGCATTGTAGGCGGATTCTTTACCAGCTGAGCTATCAGGGAAGCCCTTTAATGTAGGTAGCTGGACTCTAGAGTCCATTCATAAATAATCATAATATACTTTATGGATAAGTATATTAAAGATTGCATACCAGTGCCTAGGTTCAATACTTGAAAACAGAGTATATATAAAATTAAATATCAATCCACTTATAACTACATATAAAAATATTGCAAATGAAGTAAAAAATACAGTATAATGTAATATTAGTATTTTATCATAATACTACTATAACAATTTAACCATTATTAATATTTAGAAGTTTATAAATATAATTTAAACAGTCAGTATACATATAGTATTGTTCTTGCCTGGAGAATCCCAGTGACGGGGCAGCCTGATGGGCTGCCGTCTATGGGGTTACACAGAGTCGGACACGACTGAAGTGACTTAGCAGCAACAGTAAAAGTTGATTTACTGATGCAAAACTTCAGCTTCTATTCAATTATCCAATTTCCTCTAATTATATTTATAATTTCTTTCAATCATTTCAAAAGACTCCTTCACAATCTTATATATTCCTTCATAGAATCATCTATCAGTTATTCAAAATGACACCCTGATCTGCTACCAGTACTTGCTATGATAAACAACAAAGAGCTCCGTGTTTGCTCCATATTTCATTAGATCGTTCATGAAAAATGGCCTATGACACTTGTGCCTTCAGCCTTTCTCTTGACAGAAGCTGAAATCTGTTCCTGCTGTCCATTTGGAGAAGAAAAACATTATATGTTCTCTCTTCCTCTTCTAAGGTTTTTCGATTTATCATGCTCCCTTTGCTTCCTCAGACAAGTACCTCATCCCCTAGAGTCATAAGCAGTCACCATCTTTTAGAAGACCACAAAGAAGTATCCTTCATATCACAGATACTGATGTGTGAAAGCAATCTGGGATATAAAATGTCTTGCCTGGTAAACATGACATATTTCCTAAATAAGTAACTTTACCAATCAACATGAAGCTAACGTATCTCATCAACTGCTAATGAATATTGAAATCACTGCTCCGTCAGTTCAGTCACTCAGTCGTGTCTGACTCTGTGACCCCATGGACTGCAGCATGCCAGGCTTCCCTGTTCATTGGAATCACTGCTATGTAGTTGCTATTTGGCTTAGGGTGGTGCATTCTTCTGTCATGACACGAGGAGGCAACCAGTTCTTTGAGTATGTCACATTAAGGCAGGGAGAATACAAGAACAAAAAGTTGAGAACCATCAGATAATCTACAAATATATCTATAACCTCATATCTATAACTAAATGTATGTATAAACAAACATATGTATAACCTATATATCTATAACCTCTGTTGTTATTGGAGTCACTAAGTCGTATCCGACTCTTGCAACCCCATGGACTGTAGCCCACCAAGCTCCTTGATCCATGGGATTTCCCAGGCAAGAATACTGAAGTGAGTTGCCATTTCCTTCTCCACGGGATCTTCCCAACCCAGGAACTGAATTCGCATTTCCTACACTACAGGTGGATTCTTTAGCACTGAGCCCCTGGGGAAGCCCATAAACTCTATACTATTATACAAAATGTATTATCTAATGAATTAATATATATACAAGGTGCATTTTAGATTTTACCTAATAGTTCTAGAGTTGTAAAAATAAATATATTTTTAAAGATACAGTAGGCAGTATTCTGGAATAGAGATTTAAATTTAGACAACCAGTTTATTGGTATTTCTACTTCATCACAATGCTTTTAAAATTTATCTGAATATCTTCCTTATTTATAGATTCTTTGAGAATCTGGAATTGATCAAGTAAGCAATTATTTCCATTTCAAAGACTCAGTAGTGATGTGACTAAGTTACCATATGCCATTTGCCATATTTTAAAGAGAATCTATTTACCAAGAGGTCCAAGAAGTTCTACAGTTGATGTTCTTGGACACTGTTTTCACCCGGGACTGATTTTTCTTGCTCCCACAGTTAGAAAACCCCAAAGTGTAACTTCCTTAACATAATATAAAAATAACTGCTATGAACCTTAGCACATGGTTGGTGGCATATTTTAAGTAACACTATCGGATTCATATATTAATAGTCAATTCCAACATGGTAAGATCTACATATTTTATAATTGCTACTTTCCACATTTTATATATTTATTTCAACTTGGTAATAATAGCAAAAAATCCAGCTTAAAATGCATGTATTCTCTTTGCTACCTTTATGTATTATTAATGCATCTCTCTGTCTATCTTGTTGCTGCTACTGTTGTTCAGTTGCCAAGTCATGTGTGACTCTTTGTGACTCCATGGACTGCAGCACTCCAGGCCTCCCTGTCCCTGACCATCTTCCAGAGTTTGCCCAAGTTCATGTCAATTGAATCGGTGATACCGTCCAACCATCTTATCCTATCCACTTGCTTTTTATTTATTGAAGATTCCAATTCTAGGATGTCAGAGATGAAAACGAGACTGGATACAGTATAAAGTTTACTTCTCAAGCAAAGTCTCAGAAGCTGTAGTGATAAGACCAAGATCACAGGTAGTCAAAGTTTTTGGAGTGAATATGTGAGTTCTTTAGAGGTAAATGGACTAATGGATATACAAATTAGGTTTCCCCTCTCAGTGCAGGAAAACTGACGATCTTGCTTATATTAGTGAAGAGAACTTGCTGATATCAGGGCTGGAGGAATGAGTAGAGAGGTAGTGGTTTGAAACCACAAAACATGAGATACTGACATAGTAGTGACATATATAAGCGAGTGGTTAATATTAGTGCAATCAATAAAAATAAGTATTTTTGAAAATGTTTTCCATAGTATACATTTGGGAACTTAAGATGTCATGCTCCCCATACCTCTTACACAGTTTTTAACCTGGATGAAAGGCAATGAAACTGAATGGACCAAGGCCTCATTTCTTAGGTAGCTTAAGTATTAACCATATCTTGAAACATTTAGGGCAAAGAACAACAACAACAAAAATCTCTTGAATAATAAGAAGTAAATATAAAAATTAACAGTCATGGAGATGCTATATTGGGTAATAACCATCTTCTTAGACCACTTGTCATGTATAATTCCTCTTAAGTAACAATAACATTGGACATAAACTTATATGGTTAAGAAAATATTGATATTATGTAAGTCAAAAATACAGCCATGCTGAAAGATGTGAAAATAGTACAAAAGACATACAGTCATTTTACTTCTAATAAAAAGTGATATTTGAACTGAGTAAAGGACAGTTAAGAGGTCAGGAGAGCCCTCACTATGCTACAAGCTCCATGAGTAAAAGATGTCCTTACTTTATCAATAAGTATATTCTCAGTCCATAAAGTCTGGGGCATAGTAGGTTTCAAAGAATATTGACCTAATGAGTGAGAAATGTTGTCTTTCCCTAGGCATGCTTATAGCTACTATTTTGCAAGTTTAAATACTATTCATTCATTAAACTTCATTATGTTACTGAGGTAATGCTCACTGATTGATATTGTAAGCTTTCAGAAAAGGGACCTGTGGGAAACATTAAAAGCATTTTGATTCAATGATTTCTGTTTTTTGTTAGCAAGTATAGCCATCTGGGACATCCACATTTTTGGCCATGATGCTCCTGAACAGATACATGTATTGAATATAATCCTGAGAAGCAGCACAGACTAGATACTGAATTGGGATTTTATTGCAGGGGAGCTGTCGCCATGGCAGTATTTCAAGGAGTGACAAAGTAAACATGGCAGTTCTCATTAATCTGCTGTATCTGTTGCCAGACCACGTGGCTGGAGGATGGATACCTACTGATGGAATATTTCTTAGCTCCAAAACAACTGAAGGTTTTTACTAGTTTAATTGAAAGGCTCAGAAAAGTTTGAAATATGTGGAGTGAAGGGAGTGTTCACATTATTACCTTAAAGCATGACTGCATGGCTTAATGAGGGGCTTTCCTGATTGAACTATGTGGTAAAGTATCTGCCTGCAGTGCAGGAGATAGGGGTTCAATCCTTGGGTCGGGAAGATCCCTTGGAAAAGGAAGTGGCAACCCACTCCAGTATTCTTGCTTGAGAAATCTCATGGACAGAGGAACTTCCATGGGTTGAAAGAGTGGGACATGACTTGGTGACTAAACCAACCAATAACCAGAGTTTAAATATGATTCATCAATTATCAATCCTTTGCTAACACTAAAAATTATATCTTATCGAAACATTGTTATTAGGATTTAAGGGGATATGCACAAAATTGCTATAAAACAAAAAACAGTCTGCAATTATTTTCTCCCATTCTGAGGGTTGTCTTTTAACCTTGTTTATTGTTTCCTTTGCTATGCAAAATGCTCAGATGGTAAAGAACTGTGGCAATACAGGAGATCCAGGTTTGATCCCTGGGTTGGGAAGATCCCTTGGAGTGGGAAATGACAACCCACTCCAGTTTTCTTTCCTGGAGCATTCCACAGACACAGGAGTGTGGTATGCTACAGTCCATGGGGTCACAAAGAGTCAGACACAATTGAGTGACTAACATTTGCTGTGCAAAAGCTTTTAATTGTCACATTTGTCACATTTGTTTACTTTTGTTTTTATTTCCATTACTCTAGAAGGTGGATCAAAGAGGATCTTGCTGTCACATTTGTATACCTGTGACATATATATATACCTTAATTTATGGCAGAAACCAGCACAATATTGTAAAGTTATTATCCTCCAATTAAAAAAAATAGTCTGGACACTATATAGCAGTATTTGTGTCCTGTTTTTGCAAACTGATTTTTTTAGCATCATGTCATTGTTAACTCATTTATATTCACTGTAATAGCACTAGTCATAATGAATTCATTCAGAATTAATATGGCTGTCACACATACTTTCATAAAAATTCTATAGCAATTCAATCTTAATTTAATATACTATTCAATAAAGTGTAGATGGTTTAAGTCATTTAATAATGTCATTATATGAAGCTGTAAAGATTATAACAGTATAGATTTTCTCCAGAGAGATGTGATAATCTTGGAAGTGGCATCTCTCAACTTCCATCAGCAGCCTAATGGCTATGATCACAGGCAAGTAATAGCTCTCTGAATGGTGTATGGTATCCTCCACTGGGCTATGGTTCAGTTATTCAGTAGACTTACACTAGATAAAAGATACAATCTCAGAGTGAAATATTATTTATGTGATCTTCTGAGTAGTTTACTTCTATTTATGTAAATCATTTTACAGGTATAATCTGTATAAATTCACTTCTTGTTAGCAATACAATAGTCCAAATAATCAGCATCTTTAACATTTTGTTGAAGTAAAAGAAACAGACAAATATAGAACCTCCAACTGAAGCTAATACTTTTCATCTGTTTACTTATCTCTTAATTTTGAGTGGATAGTGATGTTTAGAAGGATAAGCTATTTATTTAAAAGAGAAGATAATATTAGTAAAAATAAAAATGTGTTAAGTTAATAAATTTAAGAAATATTATAGAGATTTATAAGGAGAAATAGATTATAAAGAAAGATAAATATAAGAATCTATTTTATGTATAGAATGTTTTGTACTCTATCAACTATGTGAGTGGGAACTTTCCAGGTGGGTCATTGGTATAAGAATCTGCCTGCCAACACAGAAGACACGTTTGATCCCTGGGTTGGGAAGATTGCCTGGAATAGGAAATGGCACACACTCCAGGATTCTTGAGTGGAGAATCCCACAGGCAGAGGAGCCTGGCAGACTAGAGCCCATGGGGTTACAAAGAGTCAGACACGACAGCATGCACACACTCAGCTATGTGAGTGATATACCTAGAAAAATGCTAGAGTTTGGAGATATTTAATGTTCTAGTAAAGGCTAAATAACTGATGAACTATTACCAGTTGGTGAGATGCCAAAGTCCTCACTTTAAGATAATGTTATTATGGTGATAAAAATCACATGCAAATGAAGAAAATAGTTTTTAGAAGCAATATTTCCTCCCTAGTCTATCTAGTATCAACACCCCTGGTGGGAATTAGCAAAACTTTGTATGACAACCTATGAAATACAAGACTTGGCACTCAAGAGATTTTGGAGGCACACTGCATCCCTATTGCATCTCCCAGTGTTTTATTCACACCCACTCCAATAAAACCAGTAATTTGCATATCCATATGGCTTCACATTTCCTAGTAACAATGTAATATGAGAATTTGAATTTAAATATTCTAAATTGGTGAAAAAGTGTGCTTATGAGAATGTGCTATTAACTGTGATTAATGAAAATTGGTGTGTGATAGGTCTAAAAAATTCACACAGTGCACAATGGAACTCAGTTTATAATAATGCCAAATTCCATAAATAAAATTAATGCTACTAGTAATACAAGTTCCTTCCTCCAACTTTTCCTAAGGACAAAAAGTGGGATATCTGATATGAAGAGCACAAAACATATGTCAAAATGCATAGAACATAATAGAAGGATGTAAAATTCATATAAATCTTGTCTCTAGACAAGATAGATTTCCCTGGTGAATCAGATGGTGAAGAATCTACCTGCAATGCAGGAGGCACGGGTTCAATCCCTGGGAAGATCCCCTGGAGAGGGAAATGGCTGCCCTCTCCAGTATTTTTGCCTGGAAACCCCATGGACAGAGAAGATAGCCCATGGGGTTACAAAGAATTGGACACGAATGAGCGACTAACACTTTCACTTTTTCTTCAGGTTGATTTTCAACTGTGAGTGATTAAAATTTCTTTCCTTAACTTCCAGGTCCAGAACATGAGACAAACATATATTCCATACTCCTCTAAGTACAACTAAAATCTGTAGACATGACATATAAAGCAAACATAAGACTTTGATAAGCAGAGAGCAGAAGGCAGACTCAAGAAACGAGATAACCGTGAGTTCTCTGGTTTCTGTTTTTTTGCCTCATATATTCAGAGATGGAGTAGAAGTTGACAGCAGAAACACAACAGTGCTAACAAAATAAATCCAATAAAAACTTGCTCACTCTAAAAACAATTCAGAATTTTTCAATTGTGAGTGGTTAAATAAACTGGAAAAAAATTGCGTCATGAATTGTAACTCAGCAATAAAAAGGAATAAGCTATTGATTCATCCAAAAAGCTGGATGGATATCCAGAGATTTATGCTGAGTGAAAAATCCAATCCCAAAAGGTCTCATATTGTTTGATTCCATTTGTGTGACACTCTTGACATCACAATTTATAGAAGTGGTTACCACAGTTTAAGGAGGGGCTGGGGACCAAAGTAAAACTTGCAAATGTGTACGTAAATTTATGTGTATGTGTGTGTGTGGCTATAAAACTGCAACATGAGGGATCCTTGTGGTAATGAAAATATTCCATTTTACTGTATCAAGGTCAAGATCCTGGTTTTGATATTATACTATAGTTTGGCAAGATGATTCCATTGGATGACACTGGGTAGAGGGTACATGGAACATCTATTACTCCTTTTAACAACTTAATTTAAAACTTTAATCACCTCAAAATAAAAAGCTTAATTAAATTATTTTTTTGTGCTTCTCAGATTGAGTGATCTTGTTTACTAATGATCCATCTGTCATATTTAGCATTTGGAAACTGCTTCTTCTCTAAAGGCTCAGGGAAACCATAACATCTATGATAAAAATTGATATCAAATTATTCTGAATCTGTCTTAACATATTTTATAATTTGCAGTCTTAATGCTCAGATTTCAAACTTTCTATTTTTTAGCCACCAAAATTCTGAGAAAAATATAAATTAACTATTAATATTCTTTAAAAGTTAAAACAAGTTAACACTAAAGTCAATTAACTCATATTATTGTGTTTTGCAGTGGATCTGGAACTCTACAACTGCAATTTCATTAGACCTCAAATAATTGAATACATTTTTGATATGTGTGAAAATTGTGTGTGTGTGTGTGTGTAAAGGAGAGAGGGGGACTGTAGAGGAGGAGGGAGAGAGAGAAGAGAATGAATTAGTTGAGAAAATAATATGGATTTATATGGTATCAAACACTCTTTAAAAGAATAAAAAATTGTAGTTAAAAGTATGTTTGTGATTTGGGGCATGCTGACTACCAGCAGAGAAGCTAGACATTCCATCTTGTTTTGGTTGGACTAGAACTTTTTATGGGGCCTATGGCATTAGTACTTTTATATCAGCAGTAACATATCTTTTTACTGGAACTGAATTGTGACATTAGTGCTGTCAGAGATCCATATTACAGAAATATACTATCTTTTCAAACACTACATCTTATAAAAACTACTCATAAAAAGCAAGTTTTCTCTGGCAACCCAGTGCATATTGATTGATAATTCTGCATTGATTGTGACTGATGAAATCTTATGATAGCATAAAATTTAGATACTTTCTTCTTCTAAACTCTAAGCAATACTGATACTCTTCAGAAAGATAACCCGTGTTTATCTAGTAGTTTTGATTATCTGTTGACTCAGAAACCTGTACTTCTTTAAGGGACAAGTAACTCCATTTAAGAGAAGGGGAAATGTTTTGAGTTCTATTTCTACTAGTGGTAATGAATTTAACTTGATTCTTTCTGGCTTACCTTGGTAATTTGTATAATGAATGTGTTTACAATAATTGTGCAACAAGAATAAACCTGGCTAAATCATAGAAGATTACAATTTATAGTGCTAAATTCATTATATAATTAAATCACATTAATGAGTAGATAATAAGTGACAAGTTGGTTTCTTTTCCTTGGCTTTATTGATGTTGCCTACATTGATACATAGCTAAAACCTTCTTCAGGAAACAGCAAAGCAAAATAACAACCAGGATTACTGCATATGTTTGGGGATGTGTTTAGCAAAAACCTGCACAAAGATGATCTACTGAGAAGTATGAAATCCAGGTTTCTCTCTACTTTCCAAATAATGAACTCTGGCAGTATTACAATAACTCTGAAGGAAACAGCACTTCATCTAACTGTCTTCTTCTAATTGGCACAAAAGTTCATTCTGTGTTATGCTTGTGTCCCAGTGATGAGCAATAAAATTTACTTAACAAATACTCACTAGTTCCCAGCATCACATCATTAGCCTGTCATACACTGGGGATATAAATATAAATTATAGAGGATCTCAGTATGCCATCAAGTAATTCCTAATTTAATGTAAATGCTGATACATACATAGACATAATTATTTTATCAGTGTACAGAGGTAGGAAAAGAGAAAATCTGATAGACTTCTGTATATCTGGTACTCACGATTTTGCATGAATCTTCTAGTATACAAAAATCTTTCTTTTACTTCCTTTTAAAATACTTTCTTATTTTCTGCTATATTTTTCTCTGGATTATACAACTAAAATGATATTATTACAGCTACTAGGGCTGGTAATTATAAAAATGGCAACAATATTTAAGCATTCTTAATCTTAGAGTATAGGAAGTATTTCATATTCACTGTTCCCCCTGATACTTACAAGAACTCTACAATAATGAGAGTATACAATGGTTACTTGTATATGTCAAGCTGACTGGCTCATGAGATGTCCAAATATTGAGTTGGAGGGATGAGTTAAGCAGATTTCCCGCCCCAATATAGGTAAGCATCATCCCAGCCATTGAAAGCTGAAATAGAACGACAAGAAGGAAGAAATGATTAACTTTCTTTGTCTGACTGGTGAACTGGGATATTGTCTTTTCCTGTCCTTGGATTGAAATTTATACACTATCAGCCCTCAAATTCTCAGTCTTTTGGACCTGACTAGCCATTATACCGGGTTTCCCTAATAGCTCACTTGGTAAAGAATCCACCTACAATGCAGGAGACCTTAGTTCAATTCCTGGGTCTGGAAGATCCCCTGGAGAAGAAATAGGATACCCACTCCAGAATTTGGGGGCTTCCCTTGTGGCTTAGCTGGTAAAGAATCTGCCTGCAATGCAGGAGACCTGGGTTCAATCCCTGGGTTGGGAATATCCCCTGGAGAAGGGAAAGGCTACCCACTCCAGTATACTGGCCTGGAGAATTCCATGGACTCTATTGTTCTCTGGTTCTCAGGTGTTCAGATTCAGATTGGAACTACACCACCAATTTCCCTAGGTCTTCAGTTTCTCAATGGTAGACTGGGACTTCTCAGCCTCCATAGCTGTGTGAGAAAATTCCTCATTAAAATATTCTTTTATAATTATATATTATATATAATTATTACAATAAAATACTAATATAAACAAATATATATTTATTTACTTTCTAATGGCCCTGGTTATCTAGGGAACCCTGATTAATACAAACTGTAAATATTATCAGAAAATTCTCTCATGCAAATAATTTCTCTTAAAATTAGCTGATATATAAAAAATAAACAGTATGAGAATATCAGTTGCTTTTAATGTGCTAAACTTAAATCTAAAAAACTCAAAAAACAAGTGAAATAGAATACAGATAATGTTTTCCCATATAAGTCATGAAACAGCAAAGGATAATTAATTTAAAAATAAAATATGTGAGGTTTTACTTTTTTAGAAAAGCCTTTAGAGAAAATAATTAATTAGCAATATTTGATTGATAACTTCTTATTCTTTTCTGAGTGATTCAAATTCAACAGGCAAATTTAGCCTTGAGTACAAAATGAAGCCAAAGGCTAAGAATTTTACAAAGAGAAGGCACGGATCATAGCAAACACCCTCTTCCACAACATGAGAAGACTCTACACATGGACACCACCAGATGGTCAATACCAAAATCAACTGATTATATTCTCTGCAGCCAAACATGGAGAAGCTCTATAAGTCAGCAATAACAAGACTGGGAACTGACTGTGGCTCAGATCATGAACTCCTTATTGGCAAATTCAGACCTAAACTGAAGAAAGTAGGGAAAACCAATAGACCATTCAAGTATGACCTAAATCAAATCCCTTACAATTATACAGTGGAATTGACAAATAGATTCAAGGGATTAGATCTGATATACAGAGTGCCTGAAGAACTATGGACAGAGGTTTGTGACATTGTACAGTAGGCAGTGATCAAGACCATCACCAAGAAAAAGAAATGGAAAAAGGCAAAATGGTTGTCTGAGGCCGTCTTACAAATAGCTGAGAAAAGAAGAGAAGCTAAAGGCAAAGAAGAAAAAGAAAGGTATACCCATCTGAATGCAGAGTTCCACAGAATAGCAAGGAGAGATAAGAAAGCCTTCCTCAGTGATCAGTGCAAAGAAATAGGGGAAAACAATAGACTAGGAAAGACTAGAGATCTCTTCAAAAAATTAGAGATACCAAGGAAACATTTCATGAAAAAATGGGCTCAATAAAGGACAGAAATGGTATGGACCTAAGAGAAGCAGAAGACAAGAAGAGGTGGCAAGAATACACAGAACTATACAAAAAAGAGTTTCATAACCCAGATAACTACAATGGTGTAATCACTCACCTAGAGCCAGACATCCTGGAATGGGAAATCAAGTGTGCCTTAGGAAGCATCACCGTGAATGAAGTTAGTAGAGGTAATGGAATTTCAGTTGAGCTATTTCAAATCCTACAAGATGATGCTGGGAAAGTGCCACACTCAATACGCCAGCAAATTTGGAAACCTCAGCTGTGGCCACCAGACTGGAAAAAACATCAGTTTTCATTCTAATCCCACAGGAAAGGCCAGAGAATGTTTGAACTACTGAACAATTGTACTCTTTTCACATACTAGCCAAGTAATGCTCAAAATTCTCCCAGTTAGGCTTGAACAGTAAATGAACCTTGAACTTCCAGATATTAAGGCTAGATTTAGAAAAGGCAGAGGAACCAGAAATCAAATTCCCAACATCCAATGGATCATAGAAAAAGCAAGAGAGTTCCAGAAAAACATTTACTTCTGCTTTATTGACTATGTCAAAGCCTTTGACTATGTGAAGTGAAGTGAAGTGAAGTCGCTCAGTCATGTCTGACTCATTGTGACCACATGGACTATAGCCCACCAGGATCCTCCATCCATCCATGAGATTTTCCAGACAAGAATACTGGAGTGGGTTGCCATTTCCTTCCCCAGGGGGATCTTCCCAACTCAAGGATTGAACCCATGTCTCCCGCATTGTAGGCAGACACTTTTACCATCTGAGCCACCAGGAAAGTCAACAAACTGGAAAATTCTTCAAAAGATAGGAATACCAGACCACCTGACCTGCCTCCTGAGAAATCTGTATACAGGTCAAGAAGCAAAAGTTAGAACCAGACATGGAACAACAGACTGATTCCAAACTGAGAGAGAAGTAATTCAAGGCTGTATATTTACACCCTGCTTATTTAACTTCAATGCAGAGTGCATCATGCAAAATGCCGGGCTGGATGAAGCACAAACTGGAATCAACACTGCCAGGAGAAATATCAATAACCTCAGATATGCAAATGGCATCACCCTTATGGAAGAAAGCAAAGAGGAACTAAAGAACCTATGAAAGTGAAAGAGGAGAGTGAAAAAGTTGGCTTAAAACTCAACATTCAAAAAACTAAGATCATGGCATCTGGTAGCATCACTTCATAACGAATAGATGGGGAAACAATGGAAACAGTGAGAGAGTTTATTTATTTATTTTTTGGCTCCAAATCATGGCAGACGGTGACTGTAGCCGTGAAATTAAAAGGTGCTTGCTTCTTGGAAAAAAAGCTATGACCAACATAGACAGCATATTGAAAAGCAGAGACATTACTTTGGCAACAAAGGTCTGCCTAGTCAAAGCTATGATTTTTCTTTTAGTCATGTATGGATGTGAGTTGGATTATAAAAAAGCTGAATACCGAAGAATTGATGCTTTTAAACTGTGCTGTTGGAGAAGACTTGAGAGTCCCTTGGACGGCAAGGAGATCCAACCAGTCAATCATAAAGGAAATCAGTCTTGAAAATTCATGGGGAGGACTGATGCTGAAGCTGAAACTCCAATACTTTGGCCACCTGATGCAAAGAACTGACTGATTTGAAAAGACCCTGATGCTGGGAAAGATTTAAGGCAGGAGGAGAAGGGGACGACAGAGGATGAGATGGTTGGATGGCATCACCAACTCGATGGACATGAGTTTGAGCAGGAGTCGGTGATGGATCAGGATGTCTGACGTGCTGCAGTCCCTGGGGTCACAAGGAGTCAGACAGGACCGAACGACTAAACTGAACTGAACAACATTATTGTGCAGAGTTTAAATATCATAACTCATAATTTTGAAGAGAAGTCTGGAATAAAGTTCTGGAATAAACACGATACATTTCGAATATTACAAACATTGTTTCTTAAACCAGTCTAGTTACAGGCTGAATTATCTCCCTCTGCAACTCAGTGGTAAAGAATCCTGCCAAGCATGAGGCACAAGTTTGATCCCTTGGTCGGGAAGAGCCCCTGGAATAAGAAATGGCAACCTACTCCAGTATTCCTGCCTGGAAAATTCCATGGACAGAAGAGCCTGGCAGAGTACAGTCCATGGTATCACAAAGAGACATGACTGAGCATGCACATGGACACACTATAAAATAGCTTGTTTACAGCTTCTGATAAAACCTATTTTTAATAGTTTTCCTACTTTCAGGCTATCATGGGATGGATCACTGGTACTTGAAAAACAGAAGCCATGTGTAGGTAGCCTATACAACACATACAATGGAAATTTCATTCATAAGAAAGCTGACAAACTTATTTTTCAACACGTTCACTTTCTTTTTCTTTTAATTTTATTTTATTTTTAAACTTTATATAATTGTATTAGTTTTGCCAACTATCAAAATGAATCCGCCACAGGTGTTCCCCATCCTGAACCCTCCTCCCTCCTCCCTCCCCATACCATCCCTCTAGGTCGTCCCAGTGCACTAGCCCCAAGCATCCAATATCGTTTAGGCCCTTGTTCACAATTTAAATAAAAATTCTGCTCAGATTCATCTCTGAAAGAGACAAACACTGAGCCATTAGCCTATACTGCACTTGTAATAGACAGTCAAAGGCCAACAGCACTGTTTTCAGCATTTTAGCCTCCACACAAATCATTTTTAAATACAAGCTCACTGATAAGAGCCTTGCCACATATTTAAAATGCATAAAACCATTCTGAAGTGGCCGATTAAGGCAGATTCAATTAGAAAATTACCATAACACATCTTTAAAGGTTTGAAAAAATTCAACAAAACAGTGAACCAGAAAGTGTTTGCTCTTTTAAGAAACTGATTAAAGTCAACTTTCTTGCAGTGAAAGAGTATGAGAATTAGGGACAGGAAAGAAAATACAAAGGCTCACTGCGGGGGAAAAAAAAAACTGTATATATATTTCAAAGACCTGGAGTAAATTATCTCTGCAAAATATGAATGCACAATTATTTAATGCAAAGACTATTATTTTGTTTCCAAACAAGCCGAGTGAGGAAAATCGGACAGAGAAAGACAAATATCATATGCTATTGCTTGTATGTGGAACATATTGATAAAAAAATATGGCACAAATTGACTTATAAAAAAGTCATTGATGAAGAAAATAAACTTTTGGCTACTAGGGAGGAAAGGGAGAGGAGCGATAATTTGGGAGATTGGGATTGACATACATACACTACAATATGTAAAACAGATAATGAAGACCTAGTGTAGAGCTGAGGGGGGAACTGTACTCAGTACTCTGTACTGGGTTTATACGTGAAAAAACTCTTTAAAATAGTGGAAATACACACACACACACACACACAAATACACACACATACCACTTTAAATCAACTATACCCCAATAGCAATTTTTCAAACCAAGGCTTCTTTGGTGGGTATCTTGATGCCTAAATAACATTTGAGCATCTTACTATCCAAGTGGAAAATCAAAAAGTGGCAATATTAGCTGACTGCCTTTCTATTAACTTTTGTCTTCCAGCAATCAATATATTGGTCCGCCATGACCCACAGTAAGCAACCATAAAAGTTGAAGAAATAAAAGGTTAACACCTCCATGACACTGTACTATCACAGTCACGTCACAGGCAATGATATAATCATTTCAAATGTGTCCGATAAGATATTAATGCACGTGTCTATTGTATGCTGACTAGTACTCACTGTTTCAAAAGACATTTGTCATATTACCAACTCTCATATAAGACACTTATTTCCTAAATAACTTCAAGCCTTTTGTCTTACATCATTAATTTTCCTGGTGAGGTTAGTAATAAACTCTAAAAATCAGACTGAGGAAGATATCATCTTACAAATATAAAATTTTAATAGATGAAAGCACATAAGGTGAAGTTTTTTCTCTCTCAAAATTTTGATCATTTATTATTTGAGTTAAAAGTTTAATTGTTATCTCAAAGCCAAATGTCCTATATATATATATATATATAGGATCAGAATCAGAATCAGAATTCTGATTCAAAATCAGAATCTCTCTCTCTATATATATACAACTTCAGTTCAGTTCAGTTCACTTCAGTCACTTCATCGTGTCCGACTCTTTGTGACCCCATGAATCGCAGCACGCCAGGCCTCCCTGTCCATCACCAACTCCCGGAGTTCACTTAAACTCACATCCATCGAGTTGGTGATGCCATCCAGCCATCTCATCCTCTGTCGTCCCCTTCTCCTCCTGCCCCCAATCCCTCCCAGCGTCAGAGTCTTTTCCAATGAGTCAACCCTTCACATGAGGTGGCCAAAGTACTAGGCTCCAAATGTAGCAATACATGGTTCAGCCTCAAAGTGATGGAAAGGACTATTTTCTCTAAGGCTGTGAAAGATGCTACCTAGAACTTTAAAGTGTTTGGCTTGCAAAGTCTTAATTGGTCATGCAATTTATAATTCTATTTAAAAGGCATTTTAAAGCTGAAGATGATTTATGCACAAACATGTAAATGCTGTTGAACAGCATACAAATATTCATAGTTAGATGATGGGAAAAACAACTAATTTTCCTTTAAAACTTATACTTTACCAAATGCTTCACTTGTATCATCTTATTTAATCTGTAAAAGTTAAAGATAGGAAACTGAGAACCTCAGAGATAATATAGACATACGAATGGACTGAAAGCAGGATTTGTCTGACTGTAAAATCATATTTGTACTATGCTTTATTCTCTTTCACAAATTCTTCACTCATTACTAATAAAATTAAAAGTTAGTCAAGTGGCTAAAACAACATGCAGATTTTAAGACACATGGAATATTCTTCCTCCTCCATTAGAACAAATTGTTTGTGTGGCACAATGGTGGGATATATTGCTGTAAAGCTAATTTGAGACCAGACAAAGGACTTTGGATGTTCGGGTAACATCCAACATTAAAAGTCAGGGACTCTGGCTTTTTTTTTTTTTTTTTTAGTGTGAAATCACCTTTTATGTGTTCATTTATAGAGTTGGGATGTCACTGGTTAATCTGAACCTGTGCTTATCACTTACCAAAGTATTTCATTTTTTGGAAATATTATTGATAATGCTGTGCATTTAGTATTCCAGATAATCTTTAGGATAATTTTTCCATCATTGATATGTATGAAAATGACTTATTTTAATTTAAATACACACTACTATATATTGAACTCTGGCTAAAAACTCCTAAAGCAGAATCTCTAGTACCAATACCTTAGTTTAAAAATTATGTGTTTAAAAATATATAATTGGTTTAAAAACATAGCGGTGATTTTTTGAACAGGTAGGATTATACTGTAAGTCATTAAAATAATATGACCAAGGGATTTACAAGATAAAGGAATAAAGGGCTTGAGCAACTATAATGTGCTAATCAGTCCTTTCCCACATCTGGAACACTTCCCTTTTCCTTTAGTTCTCTTATAATACTTAGGTCAGTCTCACTAATTCATTGTCTATATTAAACATCTAGTCTACATGATATATCATGGGTAGAAATATAAATAATATGTAAGCTGAGCTTCTAGAAGTTTGTAAAAAAGTAGAGGAAAATGCAATTTTTAAATCTACAAGGTGATTAATGCTAAGATGGAAATTTCAACAGAGTGTAGTGACAAGTCTAAGGAGAGAGTGCTAAGTTCTATCACTGAGGCCATCAAACGCATCATAGAAAGGTGTATATTGGAGTTACACACTGAAGTTTGAGAGGTGCTTTGTAAGAAAACAGGGATATGGGTATACTCTTGCCTAATAGAATAGTGTGAAAAATCACAAGGCTATACAACAGGATGATTCAGAAGTTATGTTATTGTTCAGTAACAGTTGTGTCTGACCCTTTGAGATTCCATGGACTGCATCACCATGGAAACCAGGCTTTCTGGTCCTTCACCATATCCTGGAGTTTGCTCAAACTCATGTCCACTGAGTCTGTGATGCTAACCAATGATCTCATCCTCTGCCGTATCCTTCTCCTGCCTCCAAAGTTTCGTAGCATTAGTGTCTTTTTCAATGAGTTGGCCCTTCACATCAAGGGGCTAATGTATTGGAACTTCAGCTTCAGCATCAGTCCTTCCAATGAATATTTAGAGTTGATTTCTTTTAGGATTTACTGGTTTGATCTCCTTGCAGTCCAAGGGACTCTCAAGAGTCTTGTCCAACATAATTTAAAAGCATCAATTCTTTGGTGCTCAGATTTCTTTATGGTCCAACTCTCACATCCAAACATGACTATTGGAAAAACCAAAAATTTGACTATATGGAACTTTGTCAGTAAAGTAATGTTTCTGCTTTTTAATAGCTTTTCTTCCAAGTCATAGCTTTTCTTCCAAAGAGCAAACGTCTTTTAATTTCATGACTGCAGTCACTGTCTATAGTGATTAGTGGTTCTGGAGATAAAGAAAATAAAGTCTGTGAGTATTTCCACTGTTTCCCCTACTATTTGCAATGAAGTGATGGGACCAGATGCCATGACCTTAGTTTTTTGAATGTTGAGTTTGAAGCCAGCTTTTTCACTCTCCTCTTTCACTTTCATCAAGAGGCTCTTGTTTCTCTTCCCCTTTTGCCATTAGGGAGGTGTCATCTGCATATCTGAGGTTACTGATATTTCTCCTGGCAGTCTTGATTACAGCTTGTGCTTCATCCAGCTGGGCATTTTGCATGATGTACTCTGCATAGAAGTTAAATAAGCAGGGTGACAATATACAGTCTTGGTGTACTTTTCCAATTTTGAACCATTCTGTTGTTCCATGTCTGGTTCTAACTGTTGCTTCTTGACTTGGGCATACATTTCACAAGAGGCAGGTCAGGTGGTTTGGTATTCCCATCTCTTTCAGAATTTTCCAGTTTGCTGTGATGTGGACTCTATCTCTGGGTCAGGAAGATCCCCTGAAAACCCACTCCAGTATTTTTGCCTGGAGAATCCCATGGGCAGAAGAGCGTGGCAAGCTAGAGTCCATAGTGTCACAAAGAGCTGGATAGAACTGAAACAACTTAGCATAAGCACAAGCCCATACAGTCAAAGGCTATAGTGTAGTCAATGAAGCAGAAGTAGATGTTTTTCTGGAATTCTCTTGCTTTTTATGTGATCCAATGGTGTTGGCAATTTGATCTCAGGAAGTTCTTGGTTCACATACTGCTGAAACCTAGCTTGAAAGATTTTGAGCATTAGCTCAGAAGTTAGGAATACATCTCAAAGATTGAGGTATGACTTGCAATGGGCATCAAAGGGGTGCTGATATGTAGCAAGGTATATTATTAGAGAAATAAGTACACATACTAATCCCTGAATGATACACTGGACCAGGCTTCAGCAGGCCGTGAACTGTGAACTTCCAGATGTTCAAGCTGGATTTAGAAAAGGCAGAGGAATGAGAGATCGAATTGCCAACATCCACTGGATCATAGAAAAAGCAAAAGAGTTCCAGAAAAACATCTAATTCTGCTTCAAAGACTATGCCAAAGCCTTTGACTGTTTGGATCACAACAAAGTGTTGGAAGATTCTTCAAGAGATAGGAATACCAGACCACTTTACCTGCCTCCTGAGAAATCTGCATGCAGGTCAAGAAAAAACAGGAAACAACAGACTGGTTCAAATTGGGAAAGGAGTACCTCAAGGCTGTATATTGTCACCCTACATAACTAATTTCCATGCAGAGTACATCATGAGAAACGCTGGGCTGGACGAAGCACAAGCTGGAATCAAGATTTCTGGGAGAAATATCAATAACCTCAGACAGGCAGATGACACCACCTTTATGGCAGAAAGCAAAGAGAAACTAAAAAGCCTCTTGATGAAAGTGAAAGAGGAAAGTGAAAAAGTTGGCTTAAAACTCAACATGCAGGAAACTAAGATCATGGCATCTGGTTGCATCACTTCACAGCACATAGATGGGGAATCAATGGAAACAGTGAGAGACTTTACTTTTGGGGGCTCCAAAATCATTGCAGATGGGGACTGCAACCATGAAATTAAAAGTTGCTTGCTCCTTGGAAAAAAGTTAAGAACAACTTAGGCAGCATATTAAAAAGCAGAGACATTACTTTGGCAACAAAGTTCTGTCTAGTCAAAGCTCTGGTTTTTCTTTTAGTCATGTATGGATGTGAGAGTTGGATTATAAAGAAAGCCAAATGCCGAAGAATTGATGCTTTTGAACTGTGGTGTTGCAGAAGACTCTTGAGAGTCCCTTGGACTGCAAGGAAATCCAACCAGTCAATCTTAAAGAAAATCAGCCCTGAATAATCATTGGAAGGACTGAGGCTGAAGCTGAAACTCCAATAATTTGACCGCCTGATGTGAAGAATTGAGTCATTGGAAAAGACCCTGATGTTGGGAAAGATTGAAGGCAGGAGGAGAAGGGGACAACAGAGGATGAGATGGTTGGATGGCATCACCGACTCAATGGACATGAGTTTGAGTAAGTTCCAGGAGTTGGTGACGGACAGGGAAGTCTGGTGTGCTGCGGTCCACAGGGACATGACAGAGTAAACTGCCAGACACAACTGAGACACTGAACTGAACTGAACTGTAAGCAAAGGGAAACAAAGATATGATTCAACATGAGATTTTTGGTCTGGTGAAGATGAGTTAGAACATCTGACATACACCAAATGAGGGCTGTCAAGCCTACTCTGCCAGTAGCAGTGATGATTTTGAGAACCATTATTTCCAAAATCTTCATTCTCTGAGGTATCATTCAGTTGACAGTGATATCTGCCTCAGATTATAAGAGGCGAATATGTAACTTGTGTTTTGTTTATCTTTCATCAATCTTATGTCAATTTAATTTTCAGGAAATAAAATTTTTGTCTATTTTCTCATCTTATGTTACCTTTTAGATCAGTATAACATAAAGAACTGTCAATACTATTTTTGACCAGTTCAACCTTTTCTGGTTTGCACTCACCCTTCAGAAATGCACATTGTGATATCTTGTCTTGAAATGAGACATGCAAATCGAATGCAGTGTCCTCAGAGTCAGAATGTCTTTTTTTAACTGCACCCTAAGTCAGCATGCACAATGGATCATGAGTGAAGAAAAATGTGTCGTTGAGGTGGCAGCTTAGATACCTTTGTGACTGGCATGATCAAAATCATCACCCTTCCAACCCAGTGAAACATAGACACAGGGTGAAAGCCAATGAAATATGTCTTCACTGGGCTGTTCTAATATTTAACAAATACATGCCATCAAGGTAATCTTTCACTGAAATTCCTTAAACAATTGGTTTAGACATATTTTGTTGTAAATATTTATATTTTAATATATTTATATATAAATATATTATATATTAAAAAGCCACACATGATCATGATTCTCACCTATAACATAAACATTAAATATATGTTGAACACATTCTAGTAAGTTAGTTAAATAAGTAACCTTGAAAATTCCTTTTAAGGAAAAAAAGTTCAAGGAAATGTTGATATCCCAGAACAGAGATCACATCCCCTTTGGTGTCATACTTTGATCCCTTTTGGTGTTATACTTTGTCTCCTGTGGTGGTTAATAATAATTACTAACTTGCTATCTGTTGAAGAGAGTCTTTTCTTTTCCATTGATTTTTGAGCAGTCAGTTCTTTTTATAAGTAATTTTGCATAATTGCATGAACTGCTATTGTTTTGAAATTGAATCAACTTATAATTGCTAAAAATCTCAATTCTCCTTTTGGCTAATAAAAGGAATTTTGCTATGATATTATGCTATGATTATTTAACAAACTAATAAATGTGGGAAAGAGAAATGCACAAAAATCTTATTTCTTGAAAACTGTTGTTGCATACAAAGTGTATAATTATCACTTATAGTTAATTATCATTTTGCATATATTTATCTTTTCAGAGTATAGAAGCTATTATCTCTCATTAGGATGTGTTTTCTGCCTATGGCAGTGATTAAGGGAAGATTTAAGGAAAACACACAAAAACAAAATACTTTTCAGCGTGATTCTTTTATGCTAGTAGTTCAAAGTGATTTACAAGTACTTTTGAATTAGGCTCTCACATTGCCAGTGTTAGAGCACAGATATTAGATATATTTGAATCAGGGAAACTTTGGCTTATGGAGAGTACACAATTGAGTGCATATCAAAAGCTGAATACCTCTAAAACCTTAATGGAGCCTCCTAAAATATAACATTTTTTTCAGAGGATAGACCACATTGTTCTCTGAATGCGAAACATTTAAGAAAGGATCTGAAAAACTGCATTAACTTTCTGTTACTAGTTTGCAAGGAAAACTATTTTCTTTTGCCATCCTGCACCCTTGTTTTATATGTTCCCATGTAACAGCCACCAGAATAAGATTTCTTCTCTTATTTTATATTAACAAGTGACAAAACAGAGCATCAAGCTATTTTTAAAAATCAGACTTAAGCAGCAGCAGCAGCGACCACCACTCCCTAGGATAATACCTGGAGGAATTCATTTATGTGGGAGGGTGTTTTAAATGGATTGTGTTTTTTTCCCTTGCTTCTTTCTCGTGCCGTTATGTGGACCTTTCCTTATTTTTTCTAGCCTTCCCCTATAGGTGGAACATTAGCAGCCACTGTGGCAGATGTTGCCTTTTTTTTTAACAACAACAAAAAAAAAAAATAAAAAAAAAATAAAAATCAATTTCTTCTGGAAGAAATTTATTTTCATTTCACACTTCAGATAACATGATCAAAAGCTTGAAGTCACCTGACTTTCTTACTATGTATTAAGCCCTTAAGAAAAGGTAAGAGTAGATGTCTATGTGCCACCTTTTGCTTTCAGATAGATTGATTTTTTTTGTAACTGTTATGTTCAGTTTGTTACCTGGTAATTTCCTTAGTTATTCTGAAAGCTATATTTTATCTCTGATTTGTACAGATGGTAATTTAATTAAATAAGTCTATTAAATTACTATATCAATTTATTTTTATTCTTTTTATTGAAGAGATACTATTAATGTTACTTGATAGGAAAGGTACTTCCATAATACTTTCAATGAATTAAATTTATAATTTTGCCATTGATTGACTTTGCTAGATGTGTTTATCTTTTTTTCCCCATATTGACTCTAGTGCATAAAGAATACTTGTGAAAATAATCCCCTCAATGGTTTTCAATCTCACATCACAAAGAAATACTCAGCTACCTGTGGAAAGACTCCACCTCCTGTACTACACAAAGTCCTATCTTAAATGCAGATAACTAATAAACTTGTTGAAAAAAAAAAAAGGAGTTATTTAAACAAATCAGGTATCTCAGACCATCTCATTTCATCATTACTATGTATTCAGTTGTCTGAGTATGATACATTTAGTACCTCTTCAGCCTCATTCAATAAAAAAGGTTCAAGTCACTGGACTTACAAGTCTGACTAGTTATTTTCTACTAAATTTAGTATTTTGAGGCTGGATATAATAGAAATTGCAGGTTACTTTAGTTTCATAAAGATAGTGAATATATAAGCAAATACATATTTTTTAAGTAACATAAGACTACAGAAAGACTAAATTAGATATTTTAATTTCTATTACTTCCTGTATACTCCAGCATTCTCAGGATGACATGATATAAAATAAATAATCAGAATCCCCCTTCAATTTCTTTCATTCAACTTCAAATATAGCTTCATCCAATTAAATAATACTGAAAATGTCCACAAAACCCAAAACTGCATCTTATGCTCAATACACATTTCTGCTCCCTAGAAAGACAAAAAAAGCAAGTCAAACTAAATTACAGTCCTGATCCATGAATATGTGAATGCTAACTTAATTAGATTAGAAAGCAATATGGTTAAGGTAGGATACAGTCTTATTTGTCTGCTAAATAAGTAAAATGTGCTAAAGTAAATAAAACAGAACATTTTAAATACTGTATGTGTTGATCAATGTTTGATTTTCTGAAGCAATTAGATTGAAAAACTTAGTAAGTTTTAAGTTACATTAGGTATAGGTGTAATACATCTTGAAAAAATCTTCAAGTCCATCTTTTCTTTGTAAAAATATCTGTTCTAGTGTTTAATGTTCAGAACAGGAGTATCAGGCATTTCCAAGCAACTTCTTATATTGGCTGATTTGTTTGCTGCTGAAGCAATGCACATTATGACACTTGAGGCTATGTTAAGTCCAGAAAATATAAAAGAACTAAAAAACTAAGTCATTTTTAAATTTTTATATCTATCTGTATTTCAAAGTAAATCATATTTATATATTTCTGCTGCTATACTTTAGTTATCACAAATATTATTTGACAAAGGTTATAGGATCCACATAAGCTTCCTGAGTACTCTTATATGCCCCTCAACAATTTATTTGAATCAGAGAATTGTTATTCCATAGGTAGATGAACCATAAGATAGTTATTTTTATAGCAGATAAATTTATAACCCATAAATTTGAGTTCATCTGAAACTAGTAAGCAAACCATTCAATATCACAGTAATCCAAGTCTATGCCTCGACCATGCTGACGAAGCTGAAGTTGAACGGTTCTATGAAGACCTACAAGACCTTTTAGAACTAACACCCGCAAAAGAAGTCCTTTTCATTATAGGGGACTGGAATGCAAAACTAGGAATCCGAAAAACCTGTAGTAACAGGCAAATTTGACCTTGGAGTACAGAATGAAGCAGGGCAAAGGTTAATAAAGTTCTGCCAGGAGAACAGGCTGGTCATACCAAACACCCTCTTCCAACAATAAAAAAGAAGACTATATACACGGACATCACCAGATGGCCAATGCCAAAATCAGACTGATATATTCTTTGCAGTCAAAGATAGAGAAGCTCTAGACAGTCAGCAAAAACAAGACTGGAAGCTGACTGTGGCTCAGATCATGAACTCCTTATTGCCAACTTCAGACTCAAATTGAAGAAAGTGAGGAAAACCACTAGACCATTCAGGTATGACCTAAATCAAATCCCTTATGATTACACAGTGGAGGTGAGAAATAGATTTAAGGGACTAGATATGATAGACAGAGTGCCTGATGAACTATGACTGGAGGTTCATTACATTATACATGGGACAAGGATCAAGATTATCCCCAAGAAAAAGAAATGCAAAAATGCAAAATGGCTGTCTGAGGAGGCCTTACAAATAGCTGTGAAAAGAAGAGAAGTAAAAAGCAAAGGAGAAAAGGAAAGATATACCCATTTGAATGTAGAGTTCCAAAGACTAGCAAGGAGAGATAAGAAAGCCTTCTTCAGTGATCAATGCAAAGAAATAGAGGAAAATAATAGTATGGGAAAGTCTAGAGATCTCAAGAAAATCAGAGATACCAAGGGAACATTTCCTACAAAGATGGGCTCAAAAAAGGGCAGAAGTAGTATGGATTTAATGAAACAGAAGATATAAAGAAATGGTGGCAAGAATACACAGAAGAACTGTACAAAAAGATCTTCATGACCCAGATAATCACAATGGTGTGATCACTGACCTAGAGCCAGATATCCTGGAATGTGCAGTCAAGTGGGTCTTAAAGCATCACTACGAACAAAGCTAGTGGAGGTGATGGAATTCCAGTTGAGCTATTTCAAATCCTGAAAGACGATGCTGTAAAAGTGCTGCACTCAATATGCCAGCAAATTTGGAAAACTCAGCAGTGGCCACAGGACTGGAAAATGTCAGTTTTCATTCCAATCCCATAGAAAGGCAATGCCAAAGCATGCTCAAACTACCTCACATTTGCACTCATCATTTCATACGTTAGCAAGT
Source organism: Bos javanicus (assembly GCF_032452875.1). Taxonomy (NCBI): domain Eukaryota; kingdom Metazoa; phylum Chordata; class Mammalia; order Artiodactyla; family Bovidae; genus Bos; species Bos javanicus. Next base: position 85,443,920 of record NC_083874.1, on the reverse strand, counting down.
ACTGCTCACAATTCTCCAAGCTAGGCTTCAGCAATACATGAACTGTGAACTTCCAGATGTTCAAGCTGGTTTTAGAAAAGGCAGAGGAACCAGAGATCAAATTGTCAACATCTGCTGGATCATTGAAAAAGCAAGAGCATTCCAGAAAAAAACATCTACTTCCGCTTTATTGAATATGCCAAGGCCTTTGACTGTGTGGATCAGAACAAACTGTGGACAATTCTTCAAGAGATGGGCATACCAAACCACCTGAACTGCCTCTTGAGAAACCTGTATGCAGGTCAAGAAGCAACAGTTAGAACTGGACATGGAACCACAGACTGGTTCCAAATAGGAAAAGGAGTATGTCAAGGCTGTATATTGTCCCCGTGCTTATTTAACTTATATGTGGAATATATTATGAGAAATGCTGGGCTGGATTAAGCACAAGCTGGAATCAAGATTGCTCGGAGAAATATCAATAAACTCAGATATGCAGATGACACCACCCTTATGGCAGAAAGCGAAGAAGAACTAAAGAGGCTCTTGATGAAAGTGAAAAAGGAGAGTGAAAAAGTTGGCTTAAAGCTCAACATTCAGAAAACAAAGATCATGGCATCCCGCACCATCACTTCATGGCAAATAGATGGGGAAACAGTGGAAACAGTGGCCGACTTTATTTTTCTGGGCTCCAAAATCACTGCAGATGGTGACTGCAGCCATGAAATTAGAAGGCGCTTACTCCTTGGAAGGAAAGTTATGACCAACCTAGATAGCATATTCGGAAAAGGCAATGGCACCTGACTCCAGTACTCTTGCCTGGAAAATCCCACGGACAGAGAAGCATGGTAGGCTGCAGTCCATGGGGTTGCTAAGAGTCGGGCACGACTGAGCGACGTCATTTTCACTTTCATGCATTGGAGAAGGAAATGGCAACCCACTCCAGTGTTCTTGCCTGGAGAATCCCAGGCACTGAGGAGCCTGGTGGGCTGCCGTCTGTGGGGTCGCACAGAGTCGGACACGACTGAAGTGACGCAGCAGCAGCAGCAGCAGCAGACAGCATATTATCTTTCACCTATCACAAAAAGTAACTCACAATAAGTTAAAGATTTAAGTGTAATACCTTAAATGATAAAACCCCTAGAAGAATATGTAGGGGAAAAGCTTATCATGAATCCCCACAATGATTTTTTGGATATAATTCTTAAAGCTCAAGGAACAAAAGCAAAAATAAACAAGCGGCACTACATTAAACTAAAAATTTTCTGCAGAGCAAAATAAATGATCAAAAAAATGAAAAGTTAACCTGAAATGGCAGGAAATACTGGCAAACCACACATAAAATACAGGGTTATTTATACCAACTCAAATAACTCAGTAGAAAAAATAACTTTTTAAAACATGCAAATGTTCTGAATAGATAATACACATAGAATATATTCAAAAGACCTATAGCTACCAATAAAAAGGTATTGAAGAACACTCATTATCAGGGAAATGCAAGTCAAATCTACAGTGAGATGTCACCATATACCTCTTAGTATGGCTATCATCAAAAAGACAAAAGATGATAAATATGGACAAGGAGAAAGGGGTTTCCTTGTGCACTGGTGGTTGGCATTGGGAACGCAAACTAGTATAGTCACTATGAATAGTAAGGAAGTTCCTCAAAGAAAAGTAGAACTACCCCATGATCTTGCAATTCTATTCTGTATATATACCTAAAGGAAATGAAATCATTAGCCCCAAAAGATAACTGCATCTCCTACATTCATTGCAGCATTATTTACAATAGCCAAGACTTGGAAACAACCTATGTCCATTACCAAATGAATGGATAAAGAAAATGTGGTGTGTATACACAATAGAATACTTAATCCATTTTAAAAATTGGATTGCTATTTTTTTCTATTAAGTATGAGTTCCTTGTATATGCTGGATATTAGAACTTTACCAGCCACAAAAAGAAGGAAATCCTGTCATCTGTAACAACATTAATGGATCTTGAGGGAAATAGGTCAGACAGAGAAAGGTAGGTAGACTTTAATAAAATCAAACTTATAGAAAGAGTAGATTGTTGGTTGCTAGAGGAAGGGGATAGATGGCCAAAGAGTAAAAGCCTCCAGTTATAAGCTAAATATGTACTGGGGATGTAATGTACATAAGGATGATAGTTAACATAATGTATTATACATTTGGAACTTCTTACAAGGGTAAATCTTCAAAGTTCTCATCACAAGGAAAAGGTTATATGAATAACTATGTGTGTAAGGTTATGAATATTAACTAAAACTACTCTGGTAATTATTTTACAATATATACATATATGAAATCAATATGTTGTGTACCTTAAACTTATACAATGATACAACAAATATATCTCAGTAAAACTAAAAAGCTAATAATGGGATGAACATTAATTTTATGTTTTAACAAAACTAATTTTTCATTATAGAATTATTTCAAGTAAATTGAAAAGATTTTCAGATATATTCATGTTGCAAATATTTATAAATTATATTTCTTATAAATAATGCCTTCTTTGCATAACATTAATATTACATATATTTAAGCCTTTTTTTGTGATAAAAGAGACTAATAAAACTGACCAAGAGGCCTCAGTGTTCCCTTAAGCTTGACTGTAGTTTAGACGGACTTCTACGCTCTAGTCTTTAAGCTTTCTTAGAACATTTACTTCAAACAAACAAACAAACAAACAAAAAACTCGGCAATTCTCTCTGTCTGCCCCTTTCAGATATATATAAATTTTTTCAGGTTCTTATAATTTTACCACCCAGGACTGTCATTCTCAAGTACTTGGGAGATGAGACATCTCTTTGAGAAGAAATGTTAAGGTAGATACCACCCCATCTCCCTCTTTCTGTTGAAAGGAATGTGTTGGTGCCTATATCCAGTGGGCACCTAGCTCTAAGTTGTAAAATCATCTCTTATCACAGGTATATAGAAAAGTTTACTTTTTCTTTAGTTAAAGCCAATCAGCAAGCTCAGATGGCCCTGTACTGTGACCTTTAAAATTCTCCTGTATGTATGAGCAGACTGAGTTAAGACTGAGTCTTGGCCTCTCTTCCCTACTGCAAAAGCTTTGATTAAATTCTCCTTGCCTGTTTAATGGGTGCAATTTCGCTTTTATATTTTAGAACACTACATTGCTTAATCTTCTTCCCTGATTCCATTCTTGTTACATTTAGCTATGATAAAAGACAAGCTCCTCTGTTTTTCATCATCTGAAAAAAAAATGCTCTCTCCAGCGGAAAATTCAAAGCAATTGGAAGGGTGATGGGAAAATAATCAGTTTACCAGCTGCTCTTCAAATCAGGTGATCAGTCTTTGGAGACATGCTTATATTTTAAGTTTTGTGAATACCAAAAGCATCCAATTTACTGATATTCAAATTCAGTATAAAATTAACCTCACAACAAGTACATTTTGGTAGTTTTCCATGACACCACTACTGCTACTACTATCATTAATAGAACCACTAATAAAATTAAATATATCATCTACTATTAGTTAATGATCATTTGGTGCCATGAATTGAATATGTGTTTATATATATATATCCAAAATACTTATACATATATATCCAAAAATATATATATATATATCCAAAACACATACATATATATATATATCCAAAACACAAAATTTTAATAATATTTCAAAATCTAATAAAAATGTCAATGATAATACAAGACAAATTTTAAAGGATTTAAAGATAATTTCTCTTTATAATTATCCTACTTTAAATTTTAGCTCTTTATTTCATTAGTATGTCTAAAGGAGAGTTAATTTTTTTTCATTCTTTCCAAATAAATCTGTTCCCTTTAGTCTGTATAGGAAAAGTAAAATGAGCAACCACTGAAACACTTTATTACAAAACATATTTAAATAATTATTAATGGTTACATTTTTATTCCTTTTACTTTTTAACAAAAAAAGATCTGAACAGAGAGATTGTCAAAAAAGATATACAGGAGGCAAATAAGCATATGAAAAGTCATACATCATCAGGGAAATAAATAAAACAGCAATGAGATACTATACATCTATTAAAATGGCCCAAAATTTAGAACACACTCAGGTCCCAATGCTGGCTATAATGTGGAGTTGTAGGACCTTTCATTTACTTCTAATGGGAACAAAAAATGATGCAGTCCCTTTGGAAGATTATGTTGGAAGTTTCTTATTAAACTAAATATAATCTTACTCTATGATCCAGCATTCACGCTCTGGTGTTTACCAAGAGGAATTGAAAACTTATGTCCACACAAAAACTGCACACAGATATTTATAATAGTTTCATTCATAATTGTCAAAACTCAGAAACAAGATGTCCTTCAGGGGATGAATAGATAAATAAACATCCAGATAGTGGAATATTCAGTGCTACATGAAATAAGCTATCAAGTCATGAGTCATGAAAACACATGGATGAAACAAATGCATATTAATAAATGAAAGAAGCCAAGGTGAAAATGTGACATAATATACGATTTCATTCATATGACATTCTGGAAAGTCAAAATTATAGAGACAGTAAAAAGATCAATGGTTGCCTGTGGTTAGGCGGGAAAAGTAAACAGTGCACAGAAAATTTTTAGGGCAGTAAAACTACAGCATATTATACTATAATGGTAAATACATACATATCATTATATATTTGTCCAAATACATAGAATACACAATACCACTAAGGTAAACACTTTGGAATTTGGTTGATTTTTATTTTATTTATTTATTTTTTAAATTTTATTTTATTTTTAAACTTTACAATATTGTATTAGTTTTGCCATATATCGAAATGAATCCGCCACAGGTATATCCCGCGTTCCCCATCCTGAACCCTCCTCCTTCCTCCCTCTGCTCCCCTCCCTCTGGGTCGGTCCCAGTGCACCAGCCCCAAGCATCCAGTACCGTGCATCAAACCTGGACTGGCGACTCGTTTCATACATGATATTATACATGTTTCAATGCTATTCTCCCAAATCTCCCCACCCTCTCCCTCTCCCACAGAGTCCATGAGACGGAATGATAAAACTATATTTTATACATATGTCCTCATTATTTTAGAAAACATGCAAACTAAAGTATCCAATGCTATGCTGTGCTATGCTAAGTCACTTCAGTCATGTCCGACTCTGTGTGACCCCATAGAAGGCAGCCACCAGGCTCCCCCATCTCTGGGATTCTCCAGGCAAGAACACTGGAGTGGGTTGCCATTTCCTTCTCCAATGCATGAAAGTGAAAGTGAAAGCGAAGTCGCTCAGTCGTGTCCGACTCTTAGCGACCCCATGGACTGCAGCCTACCAGGCTCCTTCATCCATGGGATTTTCCAGGCAAGAGTACTGGAGTGGGGTGCCATTCCCTTCTCTGAAGTATCCAATAAAATTATGGTAATTAATACATTTTGAATAAAATTTTACATCCTAGTAACATCAATATTAAACTATAGATAAGAGCACAATAAAACAAAAATGGTAGACATTTAATAGTATCATTATGGAATTATAAACCATGATATACAAAGGCTTACATTCCTTATAATCTTGTAGTGGGCTGAATGGTGGTCTCAAAAAAGATATTTTCATGTTCTAATCTCCAATGCTTGTGAATACTTATCTGGCGAAACATGAAAATAAGGATTTTGAGATAAAGAATTTGAGCTAATTATTCAGGTGGGCAATAAATACAATGACTAATAAAAAAAGGAATCACAGGAGATTAGACAGATGAAAGTACGAGGCAGCATGACCACAAAGGCAGAGATTTGGAGTAATGTATGCATAAATCCTGGAATTTTGACACTCAGATGAAGCCAAAAGAACCTCTAAAGGGAGTATGGCTCTGCTGACATCTTGTTTTTGGACTTCTGGCCTCCAGAATTCTAGGAGAAAAAAAATTAATTGTTGTTTTATATTACTGCATTTGTGATCTTTTGTTGTAACAGTCTCAGGAAAGATACAAAGCCCTACCAGATAAGATTCTTTTTCATATAGAGTCACATGAGGAATATAGCTTCTACTTGCCCAAAGAGGAAATCTTTTTGTATTCCAAATTGAGAAGGATAATAATCAATGTGTACACCTATTTACTAGGTTTTGTAACAAAATACCTGGTGGTTCAGAGGTTAAAGCATCTGCCCACAATGCGGGAGACCCAGGTTTGATCCCTGGGTCAGGAAGATCCCCTTGAGAAGGAAATGGCAACCCACTCCAGTGTTCTTGCCTGGAGAATTACATGGAGGGAGGAGCCTGGTAGGCTACAGTCCACGGGGTTGCTAAGAATTGGACATAACTGAACTACTTCACTTTCACCACAAATCACATGGTTTAAAAAATAGAAAATATTCTTTACAAGTTTGGAGACCAGACCAAAATCAAGAGGTGGGCATGGTCATACTCTCTCTGATGGTTCTGTGGGAGGAATTCTTTCCTGCCTATTCCTATTTTCTGGCTCATCTTGGTGAGCCTCGATGTTTCTTGGCTCATATATGCATCACTCCAATCTGCTTCACTCTTTCCTCTGCTTGTCTGTCTCTGTGTTCAAATTTATATTCCTTATAAGGACACTGGCATTATTGGATTAGGTCCCACACTACTGTTATCTTCACTTAATTACATGTGCTATTGTTGTTCTTTAATCTGAGTCATGTCTGATTCCTTGCGACCCCATGACTGCAGCACACCAGGCTTCCCTGTACTTTATCTCCCGGAGTTTGTTCAAACTCAAGCCCATGAGTCCTCATCAAGAGGCTCTTTAGTTCCTCTTTTATTTCTGCCCTTAGGGTGGTATCATCTGAATATATGATGTTGTTGATGTTTCTCCCAGAAATCTTGATTTCAAATTGTGTTTCAACCAGATGGATATTTCAAATGATGTATTCTGCAGAGAAGTAAAGTAAGCACGATGACAATATACAGCCGTGACCTACTTTTTTTCCTATTTGGAACCAGTCTGTTGTTCCATGTCCAGTCCTGTTTCTTCTTGACCTGCATACAGGTTTTGCAGGAGGCAGGTTCGGTGGTCTGGTATTCCTATCTATTTAAGAATTTTCCACAGTGTATTGTGATCTACACAGTCAAAGGCATTAGTGTAGTCAATGAAGCAGATTTTTTTTCCTGGAATTCCCTTGTGTTTTTTATGACCCAATGGATGTTCCCAATCTGATCTCTGGTTCCTCTGCCTTTTCTAAATCCAGCTTCTATATCTAGAATTTCTCAGTTCACATACTGTTGTACGTGAAGGATTGAAGGATTTTGAGCATTAAAGGATTGAAGCCTAGATTGAAGGATTTTGAGCATCACTTTGCTAGCATGTGAAAGGATTGCAATTGTGTGGTAGTTTGACCATTCTGTTGCATTGCTCACTTCTTTGGGGCTGGAATGAAAACTGACTTTTTCCGATAGTCCCGTGGCCACTGCTGAGTTTTCCAAATTTGCTGGCACTTTAACAGCTTCATCTTTTAAGATTTTAAATAGCTTAGCTGGAATTTCATCACCTCCACTAGCTTTATTCATAGTGATACTTCCTAAGGCCCACTTGACTTGATTATCTGGGTCATGAAGATCTTTTTTGTATAGTTCTTCTGTGTATTCTTGCCACTTCATCTTAATATCTTCTATTTCTGTTAGGTCCACACTGTTTCTGTCCTTTATTGTGCCTATCTTTGTATGAACCATTCCGTTGGTATCTCTAACTTTCTTGGAGAGATCTCTAGTCTTTCCCATTCTATTGTTTTCCTTTATTTCTTTGCAAGTTCACTTAAAAAGCCTCTCTTTTCTTTCCTTGATACAAAACTCATAAAGTAGCCAAAAAATACAGGCTAAAAGAAACAGTCTCTTTAGTATCAACTACTAGATTATTATTGTTCAGTCACTCAGTTATGTCCAACTCTTTGCAACCCAATGGACTGCAGCACACCAGGCTTCTCTGTCCTTCACCATCTCCAGAAGTTTGCTCAAACTCATGTCCATTGAGTTGGTGATGCAATCCAACCAGATAGGGTAAAGATTATCCACCTTCTATGGTGGTGCTGGTTGCATTAGTCATGTCTGAGTCTTTGTGATCTCATGGACTGTAGTTCACCAGGCTCCTCTGTCCATGGAACTTTCTAGGCAAGAATACTGGAGTGGCTAGCCATTTTCTACTCCAGGGGATCTTTCCAACCCAGGGATCAAACCTGAGTCATTTGTGTCTCCTACATTGGCAGGCGGATTTTTTTTATTTTTAATCACTGCACCACCTGGGAATCCCATCTTCAATGGTAGCTGTTGCTATTTTGTGCCACAGCATCTGCTGTAGGCAATCATAATTTGTGGTACACAGTAATGGATCATCCATTACTGTATCACTCTGAGTGATGTGACTTAGTGCACGACTTAAGTGTATTGTTACTATAAGTGTTAATGGTCCTTTGATTTTGCCTATCAATATAGTACTAGTTTAATATTTGTAATATTGTGACCATGTGTCATAAGATAATGAAAATGAGAACCATAAAGATACCTATATGGCAGAAAGTGAAGAGGAACTAAAAGCCTTTTGATGAAAATAAAAGTGGAGACTGAAAAAGTTGGCTTAAAGCTCAGCAGTCAGAAAACGAAGATCATGGCATCCGGTCCCCTCACTTCATGGGAAATAGATGGGGAAACAGTGGAAACAGTGTCAGACTTTATTTTTCTGGGCTCCAAAATCACTGCAGATGGGGACTGCAGCCATGAAATTAAAAGACGCTTACTCCTTGGAAGGAAAGTTATGACCAACCTAGATAGCATATTATAAAGCAGAGACATTACTTTGCCAGCAAAGGTCCATCTAGTCAAGGCTATGGTTTTTCCTGTGGTCATGTATGGATGTGAGAGTTGGACTGTGAAGAAGGCTGAGTGCTGAAGAATTGATGCTTTTGAACTGTGGTGTTGGAGAAGACTGTTGAGAGTCCCTTGGACTGCAAGGAGATCCAACCAATCCATTCTGAAGGAGATCAGCCCTGGGATTTCTTTGGAAGGAATGCTGCTAAAGCTGAAACTCCAGTACTTTGGCCACCTCATGCGAAGAGTTGACTCATTGGAAAAGACTCTGATGCTGGGATGGATTGGGGGCAAGAGGAGAAGGGGACGACAGAGGATGAGATGGCTGAATGGCATCACTGACTCGATGGATGTGAGTCTCAGTGAACTCTGGGAGTTGGTGATGGACAGGGAGGCCTGGCGTGCTGCAATTCATGGGGTCGCAAAGAGTTAGACACAACTCAACGACTGATCTGATCTGATACAGATATTACCATACATGAAGGCTAAGTAAATCTGTTACATTTATGGAAGGTCATATGCAACTGCATAGGGAAGTATAATCAAGACAGAGCATATTACACAATATACAGGAAGGAATTGGGACTGCCATGATAGAGAAACAAATACTAAAGTACACACAGGTACCAAAACTCACAGCTCTAGGACAACAAAGGCATGAACCTCTAAATCAAGCAAAGGGCTTTGTGTTCCATATAGACAATTATGCTCAATCACAAATAATGACAGCTGAATTATTTTGGATATACTACACAAACACATTATCCTATTTTTTTCCTTAATTATTCTATGAATCTGAGTTAAGTAACATTTTCTGATTTGGAAGTTAAACCTGGGGAAGAAGTGAGCATTTTGATATGAGATGTATTGGCCCGGTGCAACATGTAGCATCAGGTGGTGTGTCAAATCAAAGCAACAACAAAACCTGACCCAGTTCTAACATATATGCTTGGAAAAATGCACTTTGATATCACCTACTCATACAAACATTTAATAAAACCACAGAAAACATAAAAGATTACTGATATCGTGTCCAAATACAAAGTAGACTTTGCCAATCAATGTGCATATTCAATAGACGGTGCAACTAAAAAGTCTAAAATTTCATTCAACTGTAGGGTTCTTAACAAAGAAAATGCAAAGTCATACTTACTAAATATTCTCCAAACGTTATAGCCTATATGCAAAAAAGGAGTGTGATTTGTGTACGTGTGATATCTAGGATATCATAATAAACATCTTTGGTTGTCTCAAAAGTTGCAGAATCACTTATTGATATATTTTGTACATTATAAAAATGTCAAAAGATAAATTTCTAGACCTGTACCTACAAGACTGCTATCATTGTGGCTGGTCATAAAGATGTTAAAATGTGGGCCTAGCATGAAATCATATTTTCACAGCGTGGGGAAATAAGAATGACCTTCTCTAATTCAAAAATGCACTGAGAATCAGAAAGGAGGAAAAATAAACTCAGTAAAAAGATATATACATATATATATACACATATATATATATATATATATGCTGTTTCTTCAAATAATCTGATAATCTTTGAAGTGGCTATAGTCTAGGAAAGGATGAATTGATTGTACAAGGGTGTCTGATGTTAGCGTAGGTCACAATACAATGTATACACTAAAAATGACTCATTTGAGATAATAAGACCGTTTTAGAACTCATATATACAAATATCACTAGAAAAGGGAAGGTGAGTTAAATAGAACTTTCTCAACTTCTTCATTAAGACTGTAACTTAAAATCCAGTTTCATTTTCAAGAGTTCAAATTATCAACAACAAAAAAAAGAGTTCAAATTATCTCCCTTCTCAAATTTCTTTGAAAAACAGAGGTTTAGCTAATAAAAACATTCAATATGCTTTGTAGTATGGGAAAATAATGGGCATTTAAAAACATGAATAGCCTATGATGAATAGACATAAAGAACATGATTAACACACAGCTGGTCTATCAAAACAATACTGTAGATATAACGAGTATAGACATTTTCAGTGACATGGAAAGTGATTCCCGCAAGCCAAACTTGCTGGTGCTAGTAAGTAAAATCCTATCAATTGCACTCTCAAATGATTTTGTTGAGACTACAGTTGGAAATCATCACACTGGACTGACATCAGAAATCAGTGTACTGTGAGGTTGATAAGAGCTGAACTATAAATCAAACTGAATTTTATGTTTGACTGAATTCAGGTTTACCACTACATAAGAGAATAGTGTCCTAAATACTTTAGGTGGCTTAGAGAAGTATTATTAGAAAAGGAAACAAGGAGTAAAAATAGCCTACTGTATTACAGTACAGAAAGAAATATGTCATTAAATATAGATAATATTGGTTTAATTAGCCATATGGTATCAAATAATCTTTTTTCTTTGTAATAGCATGTAGTTTTGGAGCAGCACTGAATTCACAGCAAAATTCAGGGGAAGTACAGAGATTTCCCATATACCCTTTGCCCCAAAACATGCACAGCCTCCCACACTGACAACATGCCTCACCAGAATGGTACATTTTTTTAATCAAGGAAGAACCTAGACTAACACATCCTAATCAACCAAAGTCCATAGTTTGCATTCAGTTTCATTCTTCGTGTAGTACATTCCATGGGTTTGGACAAATATATAATGACATTTATCTATCATTATGATACCATATAGAGTATTTTCACTGCCCTAAAAATCCTCTGCCTATTCATCTTCTCTTAAAAAACACTAGCAACTACTTATCATTTTACTGTCTCCATAGTTTTCCCTTTTCCAGAATGTCATATACTTGGAATCATACAGTATATAATCTTTCAGATTGATTTATTTTACTTAGAAATATGCATTTAACTTTCATCCATGCCTTTTCATGACTTAATAACTAATTTTGTCTTATAGCTGAATAATATTCCATTGTCTGGATATACCATAGTTTATTTATCCATTCACCTACTGAAGGACACATCTTGGTTGCTTCCAAGTTTTAGCAATTATGAATAATGCAGCTGTGAATATTCTTGTACAGGTTTTTGTGTGAACATAAGTTTTCAGTTCCTTTGGTCAAATACCAGGGAGTGCAATTGCTGGATTGTATGGTAAGAGTATTTCAGTTTTTCAAGAAACTGCTAAGCTGTCTTCCACAGTGGCTGTACCATTTGCATTCCCAATAGCAGAGTAGTAGAATTCCAGTTGTTCTGCCTTCCACAGCATCTGGTGGTGTCAGTGTTCCAGACGTTGGGCATTCTACTAATGTGCAATGGTATCTCACTGTTGTTTTAGTTTGCATTTCTTGGATAATATATGATTTGAGGCACCTCTACACACACCTGTTGGTCATCTATGTATCTTTTGCAGGGGGAGGTGTCAAAGTCTGGGCCCATTTTTTAATCTGGTTTTTCATTTTCTTATGGTTGAGTTTCAAGAGTTCTTTGTATATTTGGATCCCAGGGAGGCCTCAAAAACAAACAAACAGAAAAAGTTCTTTGCATATTTTGGAAAGTAAGCCTTTTAGAGATGTGTCTTTTGTAAATATTTTGTCCCACCACTGGTCTTCTTAGTGTCTCTTCTGTATGTTTTTTTTTTTTCCCCTATTTTACACTTGGGTAACTTGAAAATATACAGTAACATAGCCTATCTAAGAAGAGTTTCAGTTCAGTTCAGTTCAGTCGCTCAGTTGTGTTCGACTCTTTGCAACCACATGGATGGTAGCACGCCAGGCTTCCCTGTCCATCACCAGCTCCTGGAGTCTACCCAAACTCATGTCCATTGAGTCGGTGATGCCATTCAATCATCTTATCCTCCGTCATCACCCTCTCCTCCTGCCCTCAATCTTTCCCAGCAAGAGTTTAGGAAGAGTTTAAAAACATTCAGGCATGGGAGGACTTGTTGACAATCAACTTTGGTGACAAACTAACCCCTGTATCCTGTGACCTAGAATTTTACCATTCCTTGGCATACAATGGGGCTTCCTTGGTGGCTCAGATGGTAAAGTATCCACCTACAATGCACAAGACCTGGGTTTAATCCCTGAGTTGGGAAGATCCCCTGGAGAAGGGAATGGCTACCCACTCCAGTGTTCTTGCCTGGGGAATTCCATGAGCAGAGGAGCCTCATGGGCTATAGTCCATGGGGTTGCAAAGAGTTGGCACAACTGAGTGTAACACAAGCATAAATGAATAAAAATAGATTCATTTTTTTATTCATGCATTTTCATACATGCATTTCTCTGTGTATACACACATGTGTAAGAGCAATTTTTATATGAGGTCAAAGCTGGAAACAATTTAAATGTCCAGAATAGTAAGTGAATAAGCTAATTTTGGTGTTTATATAATACCATTCTGTCAAGAAAACGAGTGAACTGTACATGTAACAAAAATGAATCTCACTTATATAATGCAAAGTGAAATAAGCCAGATACAAAAAAATGTAGATTATAAGGGGAAAGAGGTAAAATAAATTGCTATATTAGGTGACAGAATAAACATTTAAACATATCTCTCTAGTTTTCTCACAGATATTACTAGTATAATTAATCTTACTATTAGTTACTACTAATTGTCTCTGTTCACTGGTCCTATTATTGGTGTGTTTAAATAACAGCATTTATTTAACAGGAAACTAAATATATAGGTTAATACATAATATTAAACTCACATTTTTATATTAAAGCATGAATATATGCATAATTATTTAATATATTACATTGTTCCCCCTCCTTTTTTTTTTGGTCTGGTATGTCTATGTCTGAACTGGATCATTAAAAGTTGATTATCATAGCTTACAAAAAGTACCTAATAGAACAAACCAGGATCTATGGATTTCAATCAGAGCTCCCTGGAGAATTTTATATAAGTGCTAAACTTTTTATACTATAAAGCAGATGTTTTACAACTGAAATTTTTCCTACTATGTGAGGAGAATAATCTCACATATCTGCTGTATGATTATAGCCCAGAACACATCCTAAACAGGAAGGACGGACCAGGGGAGCTTCTCTTTCTCCTTCCAACTTCTTTGTGTCACTTGATTGCCTATATCCTTGAAATTAGCAGAAAATCCTAAAAATGCTTAAGATCTCTAAATTTGTACAGGTTTTACAGTGCAATCTTAAATGTCAACTCATGTATTACATATTAATTATACATGAAGTATATAAGTAGATATATATATTATTTTATATGTGCATGTAAATACATTCATATATATTTATGTATATATAAGAAAGTTCTATCATTTGTGATTATTTTCTTACATAGTATACCATTCTATACTCACCAAATAATCAGTGATACAAGGATTATTTAGATCAACAGTAAATTGAAGGTGTGTAAAAATCACATATAGCTAGTCTTATAAGTAGGAAGCATAAGTTTGTGATGAATAGGATTATGAAATTACAGACAGAGTGAAGCATATTTAACAACTGATAATTTTTCAGGTACACATTGTAGTATGAAGCAAATATCAATGTGAGATAATGACAGGTAAGATGATATGATTATGCTGATAAAAGATTTCTCAAATTTATATTCTTTCTCTCTTTATCTGAACAAAGAGGCTCTCAGTTTTGAGGTTAGAAGCATAATAAAAGTAAAATTTATAAATACCATTTTTCCTGGTATAGGGTAAATTCCATACAGTGGCTTTTGCATCTGACCTTGTGGAGATCAAATTCTGAATTTGCCATTGTAAACTTTGTTCGCTTAATGTTTTAACTCGTGAGCCTCAGTGACCATTAAATGTAAGACTGAAAAAATAATATTGACTCTTTGCAACCCCATGTACTGTAGCCTGCCAGGCTTCTCACCCATGAGATTTTCTAGGCATGAATAGTAGAGTGAGTTGCCATTTCCTTCTCCAGGGTGTCTTCCCAACCCAGGGATCAAACCTGGTCTCCCAGACTGCAGGCAAACTTCTTACCATCTGAGTAACTGGGGCAGCCACATAAATTTGATACGATCTTTAAAATACACACTGAAAAGAACTTAGAAGAGAGACTGAAACATAGTAATAAGCTTTTATTTTTATTTATATTTTTGTTAATTGAACTTGAATAAAACAAAAAACCTGGGGCTTCCCTGGTGGCTGAGATGGGAAAGAATCTGCCTTCAATGCAGGAAACCTGGGTTTGACCCCTGGATTGGGAAGATCCCCTGCAGAAGGGAATGGAACCCACTTCCGTATTCTTGCCCGGAGAATTCCATGGATAGAGGATCCTGGGGGTCTACAGACCATGGAATTGCAAAGAGTAGGACATGACTGAGTGACTGAACTGAACTGAGTACTAATGTCTTAGAAGTAGCTATGGCATAATTTGAAGAAATCCTTTTAGGATAGTGCTATAAGAAGTGGTTGACTGAAAAATTATGTTTCATGTTAAAATACAAAAATAAAAAATCATATGTGGGATAAATATTAAGAAAGTTAAAAAAACAAAAATATTATTTTAAAGCAATGAAGAAGTGGTTAATGAAAAAGGCAACAAATGTGTAGAATTTTTAGGTTACAAGACAATTTATATTTAGAACACAGCACATTATTAGGCTCATTAAGGGATTAAAAGATTAAAAGAAGCACACAAAGAACAATTTCCCCAGAACTTGAAAGATGCTCAGATTCAGAGTGTCTAACTCTTAAAGGACAAAAGCTTTATTAAAGAAAATAGTAAATGAGAATATTAATATGTGTTTTATGTTTTCACAAAGTTATGATTATATTTTAATCTCTTTGTTAGTAATTACATTTTAAAATGCATTATTTAATTATATATAAAAATCAAATTCAGTATTCCATGCAATTTGTGCCACTTACTAAAATCACTACAAAAATAGGAAAAAGATAATGACAAATAAGGCATAAAATTTTATTATAATTTTACTAAGTTTCTACCATTCTATGGCTGCTTTCCTTACTGTGAAATTACAAACATGTAATTTGTGTTAAAGATGTATTTATGTTACTACTTTTTATCTCAAATGAAAAACATTGATAGTGATACAAATTTTATACTGCTCATATTTACTTTTTTAATACATGTCAATATTACTAAAATTAAAACTGGAGAAATATTCTAACCCTGTTCTCCTTGTCCACGGAATTCTCCAGGCATGAATACTAGAGTGGGTAGCAATTCCCTTCTCCAGGGTATCTTCCCGACCCAGTGATCGAACCCAGGTCTCCTACATGGCATGCAGGTTCTTTACTGTCTGAGCCATTAGGGAAGACCCCTTTAGTATAAATGACTACTAGTTATGAGACAATATGGAAATGAATGATGCCAAACCTCTTTACTTCATAGACTTTATAAAAAACTAGGTCAATAAATAGCATAAAGAAATATTCATGTATATATAAAGCCACTTATGAAATAAGAAAGTGACTATAATTCTTTCATAGTAATTAATTGCAAAGGGAATATTGCATAAGTAAACAAGCAGAATTAATTAGATAAAGCTGGGAAATTTTCCCAGAAAAGGATTTTGGTTAGATCTTAACCAAAGTTTTGTGTGTTTTTTTTTTTTTAATAAAAATCTGTTTTGTATATGTATACATCAGGAGACTTTAGAAGGTATGAACCTACACATATAATAGAAGAATCTACTCTATCTCTCCAGTATCTCTTAACAATGTCATAGAGAATTTGTTACAGAACTATTTTTTCTATATTACATTGATGCTTTTTGTTTATTTCCCTCTTACTTGGCTGTACAAATTGAGGTTATGGGGTCTTTATAAATAGGTGCATATTAGCTGAACTAAAGCAATTCATGAAGTAGATTGGAGAGGGCATTTTGACTACCACAAACAAAATAGGTTTAGTTTGAAACCATTTCAAAATAAGAAACCATGTGAAGCCAGATACTTCAATGATGTATGTGTAGAGAATTTGACATACTCATTAAGATAATGTTGCCCGTTTTGAGTTCACTGGATAATGATTAAAACAAAAAATTGCTTTTCCCATGAAGCACAAATTGTTTCCCAAATGGAAAAAAATCTACTGAAAATGGAACTGATATTCCAAAATGACCTTCTATGATAATCAAATATTTTTATCTGCTTAAATGGCTTGCATTTGGAATGGGAATGGCAATAAATTCCTTTAACTTTTTTCACTCAATACAAAGAGAAGAAGCTTGGTCAAAATAGAAATAGTAAATATAAAGACAAAAACAGTAATCTTAGACAAATCTACAATCTGTCTCAATACATTATTTTATAGGAGCCTTGGTATTTGCAGTATGCTGCATTTGCTGAGCAGTCACTTAAGTCTCAAAAGGAACAAAAGTACTTTGCAAATTTAAATGAATCTCTTCAGGGACTGCTCTAACCACCATAAAAATAGCTATTGCATTTCACCCCTAGGTAGTTACAAATGAAAGTGGAAGATAATTTTAAAAAGTAGCTAAAAGATGGTAGCTACAGAGAAACACTACACTTAATAGTTGCTGCACAGTGAAGTTAAGTAGGCAAAACATAAGCATCTGACAATTAGGTAATTGACCAAGGCTCTCCAACGGAACTTCCTGTACTTCTTCATTAGTTGTAAAATATGCTACATTTTGTGTGCTCAGTGGATTAGACTTTTTGACTTCAGATAAAGATTTCTGCTTTACTTAGCTCCTTAGACACAGATAAAACAGAATAGCAAATAAAAAGCTAATAGCTCACTATATTCTAGAGATGAAAATAATGCATATTTCACAAACAGGTAAGTTATGATCTATGCCATGTTATGGAAACCAGTTACATGATAACTGTTATTATTTACTTATTCATCTATCCATTCATTGTTTTGACAAAGAATATTAGTTGCCACTTATATATCCAAGTAGGGTAGGGTTAAAGGGGCATGCCATGGTAAAAGCTGATGTGGTCACCCTCTGGTTTTAACAATCTTCATTTATAAATAAACTATAAGATGCATCCTAGACTGTAGGAAATTTGATACAAGGATCTGAGGTTTTGGACAGAAATGGATATGATGATGTGAGGCTGCCAGATTTTATTCCAATCTGTGTTGTGTTCCTAACACTGTTTCCCAGGAAAAGTTTGTTTCATCAGAAAGATACATATCCACCTACTGTGAGGTATTACTACTATGAGGAAACAGCCTCCTAACTTCATGAATGGTAATTTGTTTCATTAGATGTTTAACATAAATGCATTAATATGCAAGACCTGGGGTTAGTACCTGCTGTGGAGTAACACATCCTTAGGCGAACTCAGAGCAATGTAAGTGAGGGCACAAATAACAGACCAGCAACTCAGAGACAGTACTAGAAAACCTAGATTTCTCTCCCTGATAAATTCACTTCTAAGGAAAGGAAGTATAGAGGATTAAAAATTGGGTAATAACACTGTGCTCTTTTTTGAGTTTGTAGCTGAAAGACACACATGGAGATTAAAAAAAAAAAAACAAATTAAAAAAACCCTGCAAACATTTGGCTCTGTTGCTCTCTCATGAAAAATCATGCCTACAAATTTAGGTCATAAGTAGATTATTTTTTAAGACCCCAAAGATGAGGATTTCTTGAGGATTCTTCATTCTATCCAAATTGTTACTGTCTTCATATCTTATTGGACTTGGGTCTTTCAGACCTAGACTCTCTAGTCTTTCAGTTTTTATATATTGATAACATTTCGAATCTTATATATATGTTACTTACCTGAAAATTATAGAAGGGAACATTCATACCTGCCCTGGCCCACAGAATGATGACGGAAATGTAAGTGTTATTTAGCCAAAAAGTTCCTTTAGGATTTTCCGTAACATCTTACAGAAAAACTTTGAGGAACGTTTTGGTCAGCTCAATACATTCACCTCTACATTGTCTTTCAGTACTGAGTCTCCTGTTCATCAGAATTCTTGGGGTCTCCAAGAGAAAGTGGCACCAGATATTCTTAAATTCAATATATATGAATTGTTCTCATCCCACAGTACCAGCAGGAAAGAGAAAAGAGTTAATAAGCATCTTTGCTGATTTAAGATATAATCTGGTCTCCTCTCTTATTCTGTGAGTGTTTTTCCATCTACTCTGTAAGTAACAAAAGAATGGTTGTTTGATTAACAAATTGAATGTATTTCTTGATTATTCATCCTCATGTGCTTCTCTTTCTCTTCCTTCTTCCATTCTTCTTTTCTGACCCTTAATACACTTTATATTTCTGAGCAAGTTGGGCATACATGTAGAAAATCTGCACAGATTGTTTTCTCTCATAAAGGAAGTAACAGCAACCAGAGAGGTTATAAGGAGAACAAATGAGTAATGAATGAGGTATTACAAAGGGAATTTCTCCCTTGTCTTATAAATCTTAGTCCCTCGCCCCAAGAAAAATGTTCCTGTTGAAATTACTGCATCTTATAAAAAGATAAAATCTTATTAAAATCAACAATAACAAAATGAAAAGAAAACTTTCTTGAAATGGTTGCCAAATGAATCTCAGGTGAGAAATATACTTTGTATCACATAATTTTTACTGAGACAAAAGACATAATGGTTACAAGTGTTTTGAATGTAATTTAACTTCCTAAAACAAATTCAGATTGAAATACTAGACTCTTATTCTGTTCTACTGTTCTTCTGCTTCCAATATCTTTAAAAGTAAAATTTTAAACCTAGAATGGTTTGCTTACTGTTGTTGTTGCTTCCACCGTTGTTACGCTTATTGCCTTTATTTGACTAGGGTAATAGGCCTTCTTAGACTTGCAGATTTTTAAGAGCTTTACTTAAAACTCTGTTTTACTCAAATGATACCCAGAGGATGCTATTTATCCCTTCAGTGCCTATCTACTCTTATAGAGAAGATGAAAACATAAGTTGATTATAAAATCTCATGGTGAAGTAAAAGGTTCTATAGCAGTACATTTCAAGAGAAACCTCAATGTTTGAAATAGGGGCTATATATTTTAGTTTCTGATGGGCTCGATAAAGGACAGAAATGGTATGGACCTAACAGAAGCAGAAGATATTAAGAAGAAATGGCAAGAATACACAGAAGAACTGTACAAAAAAGATCTTCACGACCCAGATAATCATGATGGTGTGATCACTGACCTAGAGCCAGACATCCTGGAATGTGAAGTCAAGTGGGCCTTAGAAAGCATCACTATGAACAAAGCTAGTGGAGGTGATGGAATTCCAGTTGAGCTATTCCAAATCCTGAAAGATGATGCTGTGAAAGTGCTGCACTCAATATGCCAGCAAATTTGGAAACCTCAGCAGTGGCTACAGCACTGGAAAAGGACAGTTTTCATTCTAATCCCAAAGAAAGGCAATGCCAAAAATGCTCAAACTACCGCACAATTGCACTCATCTCACATGCTAGTAAAGTAATGCTCAAAATTCTCCAAGCCAAGCTTCAGCAATATGTGAACCGTGAACTTCCTGATGTTCAAGCTGGGTTTAGAAAAGGCAGAGGAACCAGAGATCAAATTGTCAACATCTGCTGGATCATGGAAAAAGCAAGAGAGTTCCAGAAAAACATCTATTTCTGCTTTATTGATTATGCCAAAGCCTTTGACTGTGTGGATCACAATGAACTGTGGAAAATTCTGAAAGAGATGGGAATACCAGACCACCTGATCTGCCTCTTGAGAAATTTGTATGCAGGTCAGGAAGCAACAGTTAGAACTGGACATGGAACAACAGACTGGTTCCAAATAGGAAAAGGAGTACGTCAAGGCTGTATATTGTCACCCTGTTTATTTAACTTCTATGCAGAGTACATCATGAGAAATGCTGGACTGGAAGAAACACAAGCTGGAATCAAGATTGCCGGGAGAAATATCAATAACCTCAGATATGCAGATGACACCAGCCTTATGGCAAATAGTGAAGAGGAACTAAAAAGCCTCTTGATGAAAGTGCAAGTGGAGAGTGAAAAAGTTGGCTTAAAGCTCAACATTCAGAAAACGAAGATCATGGCCTCTGGTCCCATCACTTCATGGGAAATAGATGCGGAAACAGTGGAAACAGTGTCAGACTTTATTTTTCTGGGCTCCAAAATCACTGCAGATGGGGACTGCAGCCATGAAATTAAAAGATGCTTACTCCTTGGAAGGAAAGTTATGACCAACCTAGATAGCATATTCAAAAGCAGAAACATTACTTTGCCAACAAAGGTCCGTCTAGTCAAGGCTATGGTTTTTCCTGTGGTCATGTATTGATGTGAGAGTTGGACTGTGAAGAAGGCTGAGCACCGAAGAATTGATGCTTTTGAACTGTCGTGTTGGAGAAGACTCTTGACAGTCCCTTGGACTGCAAGGAGATCCAACCAGTCCATTCTGAAGGAGATCAGCCCTGGGATTTCTTTGGAAGGAATGCTGCTAAAGCTGAAACTCCAGTACTTTGGCCACCTCATGCGAAGAGTTGACTCATTGGAAAAGACTCTGATGCTGGGAGGGATTGGGGGCAAGAGGAGAAGGGGATGACAGAGGATGAGATGGCTGGATGGCATCACTGACTTGATGGACGTGAGTCTGAGTGAACTCCGGGAGTTGGTGGACAGGGAGGCCTGGCATGCTGTGATTCATGGGGTTACAAAGAGTCGGACACAACTAAGCAATTGATCTGATCTGATCTGATCTGATGGTATCTATATAACATTTCCTCATGACTATCCTATATTTTTGAGCAAATTGATTTTATACTGAAAAAATGTAATATAAATATCATTAATTTACAAATTGGAACCAAAACTTGAAATATTACAAAATGTCACACTTTTCCTGTTAAAATAACTTTGTTTCCTTTTTAAAGGAGAAATAAATGCTTTAAAAGTTCAATAAGAATTTAAATTCAATATGGTGGTCTTAAAAATTATATTTAGAGAGTTCTTTCCTCCTGAAAAATTCCACTGAAATTACAGTAAATATATAAAAAAAATAGAAAGGAAGAATAAACTCAGAAGAGCACAGAGAAAATTATAAAAACCACTCTGTCTTATTCTGTTCAGGCTGGTATAACAAAAATACCATAGACTGGGTGGCTTATAAATAGTAAATATCTATTCCTCATATTTCTGGAAGCTGGATGGCACAAGGTCATGGCACTGGCAGACTTTGTGTCTAGTGAGGTTCCAATGCTTAGAAGGGCCGACTTTTCATTATAATGTCACATACTGAAAGGATACTAATCTTTTATAAGGACACTAATCACATTTGTGAGGGCCCAGCCTGCATGACCTAATAACTTCCAAAGACCTCATTTCCTAATACTATCATTTAAGGGTTGAGGTTCAATATATGAATTCTTGGGAGACATAAACATTGAGACCATAGTAGCTGAACACATTTCCCCACAAAAAATTTTTCTAGATACTTTAAGGTAGATGGAATTGAGGAAATAAATAAACCAAACTGAAGAAAATTCGCCCACAGAAAAATCTCCAATACGTATAAAACATATTCTGCTCAATGAACTCTACTATATTTAGAATTAGCCGGTACAAAGGACTGTAACTAGTGGAGTGTGATTTTTTTTTTCATTAAAACTAAAGTGGGATTCCTTCAGAAAAGCAAAGATACACTAGGGAGTAGAGGAGGGCTCTAAGAATACAGATCAGTGCTTCAGAATAAATCTCATCTTAACTTGGCAATGGAGAAGGTAACAGCTTATTGCATCCATTCCATTTTCACATCTAAGTAAAACCTTTTCAAAAACATGTGTAGAGGGGTTCCATGCAGGTCTTATGGACTTATCAGGTGGCTCAGTGATAAAGAATCTGCCTGCCAATGCAGGAGATGCAGGAGAAGAGAATTCGATCCCTGGGTCAGGAAGATGCTCTGGAGGAGGAACTGGCAATTCACTCTAGTATTCTTGACTGGAAAATCCCAAGGACAGAGAAGCCTGGTGGGCTGTAGTCCATGGGGTTACAAAGAGTTGGATGTGACTGAGCATGTAGACACCCATGCAAGTCTTACATTCCAAGGGGAAGACTGTTGGGGAAATATACTAGAAGATGGTCAGTCACTTTCATTAATTCTCCTAAGCTCAATTCATAAAGAGAGATGGAAATTTAAAAATGAACAGTAGAGAAAAGTAAAACAATAAGGTAGAAGGTAAAAAATGAACAAACAGAACAGACAACAGCAGAAAAAGAAGAAATAATTTTGGAAATATAATATTTAAAATTCTTATACATATTCTTAGATTAGAGAAGATTGTATATCCTTAAAGCAACAGCAGGTTTTTATTCAAAGGCAAAAAAAAAAAAAAAAAATCAGAGAAAGAAAGTATTTCTGAAAATTAAAGTATGATAATCCAACCAGTCCATTCTAAAGGAGATAAGTCCTGGGTGTTCTTTGGAAGGAATGATGCTAAAGCTGAAACTCCAATACTTTGGCCACCTCATGTGAAGAGTTGACTCATTGGAAAAGACTCTGATGCTGGGAGGGATTGGGGGCAGGAGGAGAAGGGGACGACAGAGGATGAGATGGCTGGATGGCATCACTGACTCAATGGACGTGAGTCTCAGTGAACTCTGGGAGTTGGTGATGGACAGGGAGGCCTGGCGTGCTGCGATTCATGGGGTTGCAAAGAGTTGGACACGACTGAGCGATTGAACTGAACTGAACTGAATAAAACATTTGGCTTTCACTTTGGAGTCAAAAGTCAAAGTCACTCAGTAGTGTCTGATTCTTTGTGATCCCATGGACTGTATGGTTCATGGAATTCTCTAGGCCAGAATTCTGGAGTTGGCAGCCTTTCCCTTCTCCAGGGGATCTTCCCAACCCAGGGATCAAATCCAGGTCTCCCACATTGCAGGCAGATTCTTTGCCAGCTGAGCCACAAGGGAAGCCCAGGCTAAAAGGCGTGTCACTCTCATCCTTATAATGTAGAAGACCCAGATTAACTTTAAAATTCATGACCTCTTTTCAAACCCATTGGAAAGCTGAGGTCACAGAGGGAAGAACTGGCCTCAAATATAAGGAAAGATGGGTATCTGTGGGGAGAGAGGAGATGAGAGCACATACATGCCCAAGGAATATAAACCAGACATCTGAAAGATTTTAGCCACAATAGCTGATAGGTTTACTTAAGTCAACTCCAGGGTGTTGAGCAGTGTAAAGTCCTTGGAGCAACACAAAATTGGGGTAATCCCCATTCTTTTGTAAGTTCTTTCTGAACAAAACCTATTAGATATTCACAGAAAATATCAGGAAGACCACTAAGCAAGTATCCAATATGATACAGACCTGGGAGAGGGAAACTGCATGTATGTAGGCAGGATAGAAGATTCTACTCAGAACTTTTCACCCCTACATCTCCTATATTTCCTCTATATAATTTGTGAAGAGAAGAGCAACAAACACTGTCACCCTTAGATTTAAAACTCATTGTACTGAGTAACAGAAAGGGAATAGGAAAAAAATGTTCCTGGATAAGTGGCTCTGGGCCACATACAACCATGGGAGAGGCGAGAAAAAAGAGAGTGCAACACCCCTGAGACACAGGGACCTGGAGCTTGCCTAAAAAGGAGGTTTAATTAAAACAACAAAGAATGCTCAATCTTCACAGTTCCTCCAACCACCAAGTTACCAAGTGCTGAATGAGAAGTAAAGTGAAAACTGTTGGAGAGGAATAAGAGAAGAATACAAAAAGACTCTCTGAGACACAGATGAAAGGGGAAACTAAAAACTCAGAGTTAAGCAGGCAGTGCTCTGCAAAACCAACTCTAAATACAAGTTATTACTACAGAAATTTATAGAGTATGGTGCCCTGAGAATAAATATAGCTGCAACAAATTTTAAGCCCAGGTGATCTCCCAAACCAGTAAGACAATGATTGCAAGACCGAATAAAAACCAAGAAACAAAAATATGCTGTCCATAAGAATCCCATTTCAAATATAATAGAAAAGGAAAAGAGAAATATATACCAGTTAAACAGTAATAAAACAAATGCTTTTTATTTTATACAGCAACATCTTTAAAGATGATTACTATACAAATATCAGACAAAGTAGCTTTCAGTTCAAAGAAAATTACACACACAAAGAAAATCACAGGTACCGAAAGACATCATATATATAATGATGAAGTGGTCAATTTTCCAAAACATATAGTAATCTTAAATTTGAATGTATCTAAATATGAAGTTTCAAAAGAGTAAAAGTGAAAAAAGAAATAGAAATGGTAAAACTATAGTTAAAGAGTTCAATGCTCTTTTCAATTGATAATCAATTGATAAGACAGTTGCAGAGAAAGTTCACTCAACAAAAGCAGAACAAGCTTTCTTTTCAAGTATATAGGAAATGTTCTTCAATACTGATCTTATTCTGTATCATAAAACAGCTCAACAAATTGATAAGAATGAAAATCAAATGAAGTATGTAGCTGGGACAGAAAAAATGTTAAAAGTCAGTAAAAGCAAGAAATATGGAAAATCCATACTTTGAATTTAATTTTGAAATCAATTAATTCTAAATAACTTATGGTCAAAATACTCAAGAGAAAAAATATTTTGAACTGAATTAAAAAAAAGTAACACCAAAAAATTTAAGATGCATTAATATCAGTATATAGAGTAAAACTTATAGCATTAAATGTATTAGACAAGAAGAAACACCTCCAAATGAGTTATCTTAGTTTCAACCTTAAGAAACTTAAGAGAAGTGAGCTAACCAAACTGAGACATAAGGAAGGTGAGATAGAGAAGACAGTGATGATGAATAAAGTAAAAAGAGTAGAAAAGCAATTTAAAAACTAGGTTTTGAATGTCTTAATAGAATTCATAAATGTTTTCAATTTCTGACAAAAATACTCAAAAAACAAAATAAAACAAATAAACACCAGAGACGATACAAATTACTGACACAATGAAAGAGAAGAAAAGATACCATTTAACATGTGTTTAAAGTAGTATACTAGGAACAATTTTATGCTCATAAACTTAACACTTTACATGAAATTGTCATAATTCTTTGAAAAATACAAATTATGAAGTCTCACTCAAGAAGAAATAGATAACCTGGGTGTCTTTTTTAGATATATTTCTTTTTAAGAAACTGAAACTTATTCAAAATGCTTTGATTAAAGAAAACCCCAATCCCAAATAATTTATTATTTCTACTAAATATTCACTTTTTATACTCTCTTCTAGAAAATAGGGTAGGGGTAACTATTTTCCAATTATTTTTAGGAGCTTTGTACTGCCCTACTACTACTACTATACAAAGATATTACAAGGAAAAAATTATACAAATAATCCTCATGGACATAAACTCAAATGTCCTCCACAAAAGACATCTATATATCAATCAACATGATTCATTAACAGACTTAACAAGCTCAAGATCCTATGAATACATGCAGAGAAAACATTTGAAAAAACGACAAGTTTATCAGTTTATGATAAACTCTCAGTAAATTTGGAATAAAAGGAGATTCCTTCACCTGACTGCTGCTACTAGGTCGCTTCAGTCATGTCCAACTCTGTGCGACCCCATAGAGGGCACCTCACCAGGCTCCCCCATCCCTGGGATTCTCCAGGCAAGAACACTGGAGTGGGTTGCCATTTTCTTCTCCAATGCATGAAAGTGAAAAGTGAAAGTGAAGTCGCTCAGTTGTGTCCGACTCTTAGCGACCCCATGGACTGCAGCCTACCTGCAGGCTCCTCTGTCCATGGGATTTTCCAGGCAAGAGTACTGGAGTGGGGTGCCATTGCCTTCTCCATCCTTCACCTGACAAGGGTATCTAAAATAAGCACTGCTAACATCATACTTAATAGTGAAGGCCTGTATGCTCATTGCTAAAATCAGCATCCAGGGAACAGCAATCACTCTCCTAATAGTCAATATTGTGCTGGATATGCTAGCCAATATGTTGATAAAGTGAAATAAATTCAAAGAACACAGAATATAAAAGTAGAGACAACCATTTTCTATTCACAGATGAAAACAATTTTCTATGTGGAAAATCTGAAAAACTCAGGAATTTTTCTAGAATTAATCAATTTTATCATCAGTATATAAAGTCATACTAAAAATACCAATTTTATCCCTACCTACTAGCAATGAACAATTGTAATTAAAAAAATAAATTTTGTTTACTACAGTACTAAATAAAATTGAAATATTAGGTAAATACCTAACAAAAATATGTTCAGAATCTGAATGTTGAAAACCATAAAGCACAAAATGATTAAGCAACAAGTAACTGAAGAGAAATACCATTTTCTGAGACTGGAAGCCTCAATATTGTTAGCAAAATTATTCCCAATTCGATCTGAAGATTCTGCGCAATTCTAATTAAAGTTTCAGCAAGATTTTTGTAAATATCTGAAGGCTGACTGTAAAACTTTTATGGTAAGACAATGAAACTTGAATTGACACAAAATGACTTTAAAACTGAAGAACAAATTTGGAAGATTTACATATTTCAATTTAAGTGTTTACTATAAGCTACACTAATTAAGTTACTCTGGTATTGAAAAGAAAATATATCCATAGATTGATGGAATGGAATTGGAACTAAAAAATAGATTTCCCCAAATTTAGTCAACAGAATATTTCTAAACAAAGTTATAAAGAAATCTACAAGATGCCTCTCCTTCTCCCCTTTTTCCTCTTCCATTTTTCTTCCACCCCATCAACCCTCTCTCTCCAACAAATCATAATATATATACTGGAATCCCGGTTCAGTGGCTCAAGCAGCTCAAGAGACTGTCTACCACCATCTGCAGGTTCATCCTGGGCTCACCAGTTCCCAGATATTATTGATGCCAGAGTTGATCATAGTCAGGTGCTCCAGGGAGAGGCCCCAGGCAACAACCGATAGGTTTTCGGGGAGTCCCAGAGACAGGAGTATCTTGGGGTATTAGAGCTCGTACACCCAGTCTCCACCCACTTTTTCATACCTTGCTGCTGCTGCTGCTGCTGCTGCTAAGTCGCTTCAGTCGTGTCTGACTCTGTGCAACCCCACAGACGGCAACCCAATAGGCTCCTCTGTCCCTGGTGGTAGCTGAATGCCTCCTTGCTGGGCTCTGTGTAGGCCACCTTGAAGCGAATGATAACAGCTTGGCGAAGAGCTCCTTCATGACACATTGAGATGGCCTGGGGTGAGGTGGTGGTCGGCCACACCTTCTCTGTCTAGAGGAACTCACTAGGTGTGAGGCGTCCAGGCTGTGGTTTAGGAACACACTGTCTGTGGTGAGGTACACGGCATAGCGCCACCGGCTTCCTTAGGGCGGGTCTGCAGAGCGCATGGACTGAAGGACGTGGTGCGCAGGTGCGCACAGCGGGTTTTGTTTTGTTTTTTTTTTTACCTGCCTCTTTCCCACTCTGGCAGTCCAGGTTGTTCCCCAGTGAGCGGCCCACGGCAGACCCGAGACCAGGCCTGCTTGACCCGTTGCATGTAGTTCATTGGTAACTGCAGGGCCTTGAAGAAGGTGTCATGCTGATCCTGTGCTGGATGCTGCTGGGGCTGGAAGAGAAAATTAACAACAA
This sequence comes from Bos javanicus, assembly GCF_032452875.1. Classification (NCBI taxonomy): domain Eukaryota; kingdom Metazoa; phylum Chordata; class Mammalia; order Artiodactyla; family Bovidae; genus Bos; species Bos javanicus. Next base: position 85,415,660 of record NC_083874.1, on the reverse strand, counting down.
CAAAAGTTCCAGAAGGAGCGCTTGAAGGTAAGGCATATCTGCAACCCTCTGAAGCTCAACGCCAGAAAAATCATCTGGTGCTGGGTGTAGGCCTTGAGCAGGACCAGCAGGAGTCCGCTTTTGTGGAGGATACTGGGGGCGGAGGAGTTGTAGGGATTAACGGGCAGTCTTGCTCAGAACCACTGGAAGTCATCTCTGGGCCCAGTTCCACGTCTTGCTTGGAGATGCCAGTGCTGAAAACGCTGCCTTTTCTCACCCAGCGGGCTTTCAGGGGCACTTCAGTCAGCAGCTTCCGGCTCCTGAGTGCACTTCTCTCCTCCTTGTCAGCCCTCCCCAGGCCAGGTGGGGCTGTGGTATCCACTGCTCGGAGGGCCCGGGGCTTATTGGGCTCACCTGTGTCCACTCAGAGCCGCTTGCTAGAAAAGGCCTGGCGGATGTTGTTCCGTCGCTAGGTAGTCACAGGAGCTGCCTCGGGCCAAGCCTTGGGGAGACAGGGGCAAGACGCAACACCGAGGACTCCTGGCTGCTCTCCGCTGGCTTCGTTCTTGTCCTGTGCGGTAAACTCCCACCATCTGACTGGACTATTATAAGAAATATTATGTATTGTGCTGTTGCCAATGAAGATGGAGGACATTTTTAGGCCCCCACGGACAGAATGTCACAGACGGCTGTTTTCATAATATTGGTCGTCTGCCTAACAAAATGGCTGCTCTTGTTTTGGAAGTTAAGCGTCTGCTCATCCACCTGTTTCATGGACGTGTAGTTTCTGAAAACGATGGCCACAGTCAGATAGCAACCATGGCAGATGTCACAGGTGACATCACATGCTTGGTGTCTGCCATCGACTGGGTGAGCTCCAACACTGTCAGGGCCTGGTACTGCTGGCTGCCCTGGCTGCTTAGCAGAGCAAAGCAGGCATGAAGAAGTGCAGGTAGGGAAAGGGGACCATGTTCATGCTGGCTTGGGCAGGTCAGCAATGAGTTGTTCAAGGAAGGACAGGCAGGTAATGACCCCACTTATGGTGGGCAACGCCAGATGGGTCAGGTCACGGTAGGTGGGCAAGGTCAGCTTTATGGTTCTGAATCAAATGTAATGGAGAGAATAATTATCAATGCATTAGGTCTCATTTGTGTTTTCTACTGGCTGGTGGACTGAGTAGGTGGTGGTGTAGGGCTCCACTTTCCTGTCCAACACCTCAAGCAAGGGTGCCCTGCGAAAAATATTTATGTTCCTATCTGGATAGTCCTGGATCTTGCTGGTGAGGAGAGTACCATCCCAGATCCATCCAGCCCCTCCACGGCAGGGAGTGAGTTATCTGGAAGCCATACAGGCAGTGACAGCTCTCAGCCTCCTCCTTCAGGACTTTTAAATAATGCAAAACTATTTGTAGCTCAAAGTGAAAAATATAAAACTATAATATATACAAAAATGTTCTTTTTAGAAAAAAAATTTAGGAGAAAATTTACCTATGATATGAGCAAAGAGATATTAGATCAAACAGCAAAAGTATAATCTATTAAAGAAAATAAAAGATGAACTGAACTTTTTATAAAGATAAATTGAAATTTTTGAAATTAAAATTACTTTTCTGCCAATGATACCATTAAGTGAATTGAGAGAGATACAGTCAAAGAAAATATTTACAAATAAAATTTCCATCTCAGGACTTGCTTTCAAAATATAAAAACAGATCTAAATCTCAAAACTCAGTAAAACCAACAAAATATGCTAGAAAGAGCTGAAGATAGATATCACCAGAGGTTATCACCAGAGAAGATGAAATTGTGGCAAATAAGCATAAGAAACTCAACATTATTAATCATTAGGGAGTTGCAAATTACCTCAGATATGCAGATGACACCACCCTTATGGCAGAAAGTGAAGAGGAACTAAAAAGTCTCTTGATGAAAGTGAAAGTGGAGAGTGAAAAAATTGGCTTAAAGCTCAACATTCAGAAAACGAACATCATGGCATCCGGTCCCACCACTTCATGGGAAATAGATGAGGAAACAGTAGAAACAGTGTCAGACTATTTTTCTGGGCTCCAAAATCACTACAGATGATGACTGCAGCCATGAAATTAAAAGACGCTTACTCCTTGGAAGGAAAGTTATGACCAACCTAGATAGCATATTCAAAAGCAGAGACATTACTTTGCCAACAAAGGTCTGTCAAGCCAAGGCTATGGTTTTTCCTGTGGTCATGTATGGATGTGAGAGTTGGACTGTGAAGAAGGCTGAGCGCAGAAGAATTGATGCTTTTGAACTGTGGTGTTGGAGAAGACTGTTGAGAGTCCCTTGGACTGCAAGGAGATCCAACCAGTCCATTCTGAAGGAGATCAGCCCTGGGATTTCTTTGGAAGGACTGATGCTAAAGCCGAAACTCCAGTATTTTGGCCACCTCATGCGAAGAGTTGACTCATTGGAAAAGACTCTGATGCTGGGAGGGATTGTGGGCAGGAAGAGAAGGGGACGACAGAGGATGAGATGGCTGGATGGCATCACTGACTCGATGGACGTGAGTCTGGGTGAACTCCGGGAGTTGGTGATGGACAGGGAGGCCTGGCATGCTGCAGTCCAAGGGGTCACAAAGAGTCGGACACGACTGAGTGACTGATCTGATCTGATCTGAAGGTAAATTATACAGCTATCAAAATGCCAAAACAAGCAAAGTAACAATAACAGTACTGTCAATACCAAGTTATATCAATAATGTAATGCACTAGAAATTTCATATATTTCTATTAGAAATGCAAAACTATACAGCCACATTAGAAAGCATTTGGCAGTATTTTATAAAATCAAATGTAATTCTGCTTGCCATATGAACCAACAGTATTACTCCAAGGGAAATGAAAATGTATGTTCACACACACTCTGTGAATATTTATAACAGCTTTATTCACAGTCGCCAAATAATGAAAACAAAGCAAATATTTTCTAACCAGTGAATGGATGAACAAACTTTTGTATGTCCTTGCAAATAGATGTTTCCAAAATCTCTAATATAACTGGCTAAGTAAATGCAGTTAGATGCCAGATACTATACCTTCCATGATTCCATCCATCTATGCTTTTTGAAGCAATAGAAGCAATAATAAGTACACCTAATGTCCAGATCTTGGTTTCTAAATATAATACTGTAAGGATGGAAAATTAGATCAATTGAATCAGTTGGTGCCATGCATTGGGTTTTGAGAGGCAGAGGCTGAATATAAAGAGCCTGTTTTGGGGATTGAACTGTTCTTTGTGAAACTGTAGTGATGAATAAACTGTTCTGTGAATTTGTCAAAACCTGTGGGACCATACACGACTGACTGATTTTTATATATAATTTTAAATTAAAAAATCAGAATGGTGAGATAGATGGAGTGTAACAAAATAACAACTATGATTGAGATAAAAAAAGTACTGGAGGGGATGGAAGAAAAGAGAATCTGATCTTTAATAATTTTGGAAAGTAGTGTTTTGATTGGATATTATAAGAGTGAATGTATAAAGAAATGTAAACACTCTGGTAAATGTGTTTCTCCCTTGGATATGTTGGTAAATGTGTTTCTCCCTTGGATTTGTTTCTCCCTTAACAAATCTAAAGCTACTTTATTGTTATAAGGGAGTTAAACAAATAAGTAAATTCTTTGTACACAATGAAAGCCAGATTTTGACTTTTAGGGGGGAAAATTTATAAATAACTAAATGGGGAAAATTAGAATAAGCCCTGTGGTGCTGGATTGGAGTATCAGCATAGACATATAGATGATAAGTGACAGGCAAGTAGATGACAGATTACAAACAAACATGCATACATAATTATAGATATGTATGTATGCAGGAATTGGTAAATACTATGCTTAGATCTTTTCACTAAGAGGAAATAGAAGCAATAACAATAAGTACACCTTATGTCCAGATCTTGGTCTCTAAATATAATTTTTCAATAGAAAAATTCAGGGGTCCTTCATGAAAATATTGATTTTAGGGCTGTGGGAAGAAAAATAGGAGATGAGCCTAGAGTATCTAGCAGTATCAGAAGAATAAATTTTATGAAAAATAGAAGGGGGAATGTTAAAAGAACACAGGAGCCAACCTGAGAGAGAGCTCCCACTGGACAATGCTGCTGGAATACCTTGAGTAACAAAATAATGAATGATAGAATAGAATTATAACCTCCAAATAAAATAAATAAACATGGGTTCCACATGCATAAATAACTAACTGAACAAATAAATGGGGAGAAACCACATCTCTTCCTTATATAAAAATAAATGTAGAAGGAATGAGATATAGAGAAAATCATCATTAGAACACTATAGTAATGATTATTACAGGTAAGATCCTCAGTAGGTGGTAAAAATCAGTGAATATTTAAGGAGAACTGGTCATATTTGTATTGTCAAAAATATTTCCCCCCAATTATTTAGTAATTAAAAAAGGAATAATATCAGCTTTATAAGGTAGAATCCTCGAAGATACATGCTTCATCAAGGTAAAGTAACATGAGTAATACTTGTCATCATAATGTATACCCTCATATGGTGCAACGAGAGCCATCACTTCTATGGTACCCTTTCCCCAAAATGTATTACCTCAGTATACTCTTGAGAAAATATTAGACAAACTAAAAATGAGGCCATTGCAAAAATAAACTGGTCATTACTCTTCGAGGTCTTGAAATACATGAAAAGACCAGCAAATTTTCACAGATAAGTGATATAACAACTAAATGCAAGGTGAGATTCTGGATTGGATCCTGGAACAGGAAAGTGAAAGTCACTCAGTTCTGAAAGTCTATTAATTGGTTGTTGGGGGTGGGGGGACTGTGCACAAATTCTACTGTTTAGCAGTTTGAACTAGAGTTATTTTCCTAGTTTTATCAATAGTATTACACCAAAGTTAGTTTCTTAGTTTCATTAATAGTACTGTAACAAAGTTAATTTCTTAGTTTTGATAATTGTCCTATATTATGTAAGATAAATATTCACAAAAGCAAATTTAGAGGACACAATAGAACTGTCTGTAATGATTTTGCAACTCTGTAAGTCTAAAATCATAAGATTGAGTCTTTTAAGTTTTAAAGTTTTTAGGCTAACATTGAGAATATTTTCCTGAATTAAGGGCAAAAAAAAATATGAAAAGTATCACAAAAAATTCATAGATATTAAATATCAATCCAAGTAGGTTCAACAATCAGATAGAAAAAAATAAGGAAATATTAGTAACAAATTATCAGAATTCAGAAACAATATGAGCCATTTGATTAAATGTATCCACTAAATGACCCACAAAATAATGTTAAATTCCCTTTTCCTAAAGGCACAACAGATTTTCAAAACCAACAAGACAAAGAAAATCTATCGAGAAAAAATAAATCAGTTAAAAATGTCACAGAATTCCTTATTGTATTTGTAAAATTCAGTGAGATGAAGCTTTTTGATTTTTTATAAAATTGAGTATATATGTAAACATATGATTTTACAAACTTGTTTATGGCATTGTGAAATGTATTTTGTTTTCATCTCTCCTCAGTTCTCTGCATGAAGCCTAAAGAGTGAACTAAGGACAAGGAAACCACACTGAACAGATCAAGGACAAGTCACAGATGTTTGATATTTTGCTTCCAAATAATCAGTGGTGAGTAATCCTCTGAAAGTAGATGGTAAAAAGTTCTTATAAACAACTGGGGATTTTTTTGAGTGGAGGATGTTACAATGAGTCATATTGTTATTCATTCTATAAATGAGAGTTTAGTTCACATCTCTGATGAATAATATAGCATACCATATAAAATTAGATAAACGTTTTTGTTTATTCAGTTAATGATATTCAGAGCCTACTAGATGAGTAGATTCGCTGTTGAGTGCTGAGTATATTATTAGTGAACAAACTCTGACAAGAGTTTATAACCTGATATTAGTAACACAAAATAAACAATTAAACAGATAAATCAATTAATTAGAGGTGAAGCAACAAAAGCACGATGCTGTATTTCCTAAATATTATGAAGAAAACAGTAGTATAAAGAAATTGTGAATAATAAAGGCAAGTGCCTATATTGGTAGCCAAGTAAGGCTTTTCCGAGGAGATGATATTTAATTTAAAGCATGAAAAATTGAGGCAAGATAGTTATGTAAGAAAAGAGGGTATTCAGGTGAATAGGAAATTAATTTTAGGCAGAGGGACACCATATAAAAAGACCTGCTGTGGGAGAAATAAACTGAGCTTTTTGGTGTAGTAAAGAAAAGAAATTGAGAGTGAGAAAATAACAGTTCTGTACATTTAAACAGGATGTATAAACAGTAGTATGGAGAGTGTGTGTGTATCTGTGTATATATGTCTGCTCTGTAAATAGTGAGAGCAATTTTAATTAGTGTTCAGATTTTCTCAACTTTGAAATTCCTAGTTTATATATTCTAACTTTGGATATACGCAACCACACCACCATTTCTCTTTCTTATCCTCTCTTAATCATAGACTATATCTGATACTAGTCACTGCCATGTATTTTATAACAATAAGAGTACAAGGAAGATTTTGTTTTAATCAGACATTTTAGAGTATGCTCGATATATCATTGTCAGGACATAGATACATTTACAGAGCATTACTTTGTGTCTCATATTTTGTGAAATGTCTCATACTTTGTGAAATGTCTCATACTTTGATAAAAGTATAGTACAGAAATATCTGTAAAAGCTAGAGTGAATGAGGGAGCCAAATAACAAAAATGGTGGATTGGCTACTGCTTCAGTTGTTGTTATTATTGTGAAATTTGATAGAGGCTAGTCATTCACTGTGGTGTCAGGAGATCTTCCTTGGGCTTTGCCCAAAGGAGTTGGAGAATAAAAATGGGATATAAGAGGTAAAGGCTAGTGAACACGTTTATGTCAAGCAATATGGCAGATTAGGTATTTTGAAAATTTAGCTTTGCAAACAGAAACAACGGATGAATAAATAAAGTTTTATTTAATTTCTCAAGAAATTCAGCAAGAAACAGAGAGACCAATATCCAAGTTGAATCTGCAAACCCATGTAATAAGCAGTCCTTTAAAGTTTCATATACCCTGGGAGTAATTTGCTGGTGTCAGTATCCAGAAGCCACTTGAAGAGCCAGTAGACAAGGCTTAAACTTAAAAGAGGTCTCCAGCTGGAACTTAGAATTTTAAAACAAACCAGAGGGATTAAAGACTGCACCCTCAGTATATGGGAAAGTTATTTGGGAGAAGCTTGAGCAGTGGATAGAATATGGAAAAATGACTAAAAAGTTTCTTTACTTTTGTAAAGGACTGTGGTCTTTCTGAATCTTATAGCCTGGGAGCTTTTTGAGGAGAAGATCACCGTTCCTCTTGCTTAAGTAAACGGAGATTGCTTTTTGAATTTGTGTTTTCCTACCTATTATTTATGACTGGGGGTCATTGAATAAATTAGACTCCAAACTAGAAAATGGCAGAATTTATCTCTGGCTGTGATCATTTTAGTGATTCGACCTAGGTAAGAAGCAGTAGTCTCCTTTGCTATCTTTATGATTTATTTGCTGCTGTGAAGGAATATCAGTCTCAGAATATTTCAAAAATTAAAATAATAATTCCACATAGTCTTGAAAAGTAAAATTTTGAACTGGTCCTGGAAAAAAAAATAGACTGAAAGTATGGAAGTGAAACAACAAATTTGTATAATGTCTGTAAAATAGGATCATTTATTTCACCCACATGGATTTTTGCAATACATACTTAAGTATCGTTGACAACATCCCTTGGAACATGAAATATCACAAAAGCCTAGACATATATACATATAGGTCTAGAAGTATAGGCAAGCAAAACAATTTTTCAGTTGAGTTCAGTTTAAATTTTTAAAATTAAAAAAATTAAATATTGTTAAGTTATATATTTTAGGAAGTTTTTTTTTTTATTAAATAAAATATAGAATCTAAGTGTTAGCTTTTTCCATTTTGGTTTATCTTCATAACTTTTGAATATGACTCTAACAAAATAAATATGCTTATACAGCAATAATAAAATATATTTCTGATGAATAACTTTTCCATTTTTCATATTTTGGTGTATTAAAAATAAAAATTCAACTGAGTAAGTTTTAAAGATGTTATTGGGTTTATTCAATGATTCATGAGTTGGGCATTATCCAGTCTATCAGGTAAAGTAGTTCTGAGGAGCTATAAATAAAGACTTCTATAGTCAGAAAGAAATATAAACAAAGAAGTTGTTTGACAAAAAAGAAGGGTTGTTGTTTCAGGATAACTTTCCTTTAGGGAAAGTCAGGGGTCTATCAGAATACCTAACCGGTGCTGATATGGTGATTCCTGATTGACTGATTTGTTTTGGAGAGAGATGAAACTCCTTTTAGGTCAGGACTCAGTTTGGTGGCTGGGGCTTTGCATAAGTAACTCCATTTGAGGCCTTTAGTCTATTTTTTTGTCTTAAGCATGGTTGTTTTTCTTTTTTCTTTTATTTATTTAATTTATTTATTTTAATTGGAGGCTAATTACTTTATCATAGTGGTTTTTGGCCATACATTGACATGAATCAGCCATGGGTGTACATGTGTTCCCCATCCTGAATCCCCCTCCCACCTCTCTCCCTATCCCATCCCTCAGGGTGATCCCAGGGCACCAGCCCTGAGCACTCTGTCTCATGCATTGAACCTGGACTGGCGATCTGTTTCACATATGATAATATACATGAGTCAATGCTATTTTCTCAAATTATCCCACCCTCGCCTTCTCTCACAGAGTCCAAAAGACTGTTCTATACATCTGTGTCTCTTTTGCTGTCTTGCATATAGGGTCATCATTACCATCTTTCTAAATTCCACATGTATGTGTTAATATACTGTATTGGTATTTTTCTTTCTGACTTACTTCACTCTGTATAATATAGTCTCCGGTTTCATCCACCTCATTAGAACTAATTCAAATGTATTTTTTTAATGGCTGAGTAATATTCCATTGTGTATATGTATCACAGCTTTCTTATCCATTCATCTGCCGATGGACATCTAGGTTGCTTCCATGTCCTGGCTATTAGTCTTGTTTTAAACAGTTGTTTTACTATGAAAGATACTTTATTAAATGATTCCATTGTATTGATACCCCAAAATAGCAATATACCTTGCAAATGAAATTAATTTGGAAGATCACAGGTGAGATGAGACTGTTCTGAATTATCACATGATCTGTCTTGTTATTACTGTTTTGAAAGCCATTGGGTGATAACTGTGTTAAGTAATCTATATTTGATACTAGCTACAATTTGTGATGGGGAAACAGTGGAAACAGTGTCAGACTTTACTTTTTTGGGCTCCAAAATCACTGAAGATGGTGACTGTAGCCATGAAATTAAAAGACGCTTACTCCTTGGAAGGAAAGTTATGATCAACCTAGATAGCATATCCAAAAGCAGAGACGTTACTTTGTCAACAAAGGTCCGTCTAGTCAAGGCTATGGTTTTTCCAGTAGTCATATATGGATGTGAGAGTTGGACTGTGAAGAAAGCTGAGCACCAAAGAATTGATGCTTTTGAACTGTGGTGTTGGAGAAGACTCTTGAGAGTCCCTTTGACTGCAAGGAGATCCAACCAGTCCATTCTGAATGAGATCAGCCCTGGGATTTCTTTGGAAGAAATGATGGTAAAGCTGAAACTCCAGTACTTTGGCCACCTCATGCAAAGAGTTGACTCATTGGAAAAGACTCTGATGCTGGGAGGGATTGGGGACAGGAGGAGAAGGGGACGACAGAGGATGAGATGGCTGGATGGCATCACTGACTCGATGGACGTGAGTCTCGGTGAACTCTGGGAGTTGGTGATGGACAGGGAGGCCTGGTGTGCTGCGATTCATGGGGTCACAAAGAGTCGGACATGACTGAGCAACTGAACTGAGCTGACACTGCCTGTAACATATGCTTTTCAGAAGGTCCACTATTATCCACTCTAGATTGCACAATGTTGAATGGAGCCTAAGGGGAGAATGGTGGTGCTAGTGGTAAAGAAGCCATCTGCCAGTGCAGGAGATAAAACAAGTGAGGGTTCAATCCCTGGATTGGGAAGATCCCCTGAAATAGGAAATGGCAACCTGCTCCAGTACTGTTGCCTGGAAAATTACATGGACAGAGGAGCCTGGCAGGCTATAGTCCATGGGGTAGCAAAGAGTTGGACATGACTGAACATGAGTATGATGAAGAGAACGTGAATTCCTTTTGATCCTCATCCTCTAGGACCTGAAGTGCAGACAGAAGTATGCCTTGTATGAAAACTCAATGAATAATTTCTAACTGCAATCTGTTATTGCTCTCTATCATCTGAATAATTACTAGTTGAACAGTTGTGAAATATTGACATGATAGAAGTTCAGAACAGGAATTGTCTTCAGTTCTACATTTAAAAAAAATTAATTTGTTTATTTTAATTGGAGGCTAATTACAATACCGTGGTAGTTTTTGCCATACATTGACATGTATCGGCCACAGGTGTACATGTGTCACCCCATCCTGAAACCCTCACACACCTCCCTCTCCGCCCCATCCCTTTGGGTTGTCCCGAAGCACCAGCTTTGTGTTCCCTGCTTCATTCATTGAACTTGCACTGATTATCTATTTTACATATAGTAATATACATGTTTCAATGTTAGTCTCTCAAATCATCCCACCCTCACCTTCTCCCACATAGTCCAAAAGTCTGTTCTTTACATCTGTGTCTCTTTTGCTGTCTTGCATATAGGTTGGTTATTACTGTCTTTCTAAATTCCTCATGTATCTGTTAGTATACTGTATTGGTGTTTCTCTTTCTAACTTACTTCACTCTGTATAATAGGCTGCAGTTTCATCCACCTCATTAGAAATGACTCAGATGTGTTCTTTTTTGTATCTGAGTAATATTCCATTGTGTATATGTATCACAACTTCCTTATCCATTTATCTGCTGATGGACATCCAGGTTACTTCCATGTCCTAGCTATTGTAAACAGTGCTGCAATGAATGTTGGGATATATGTGTCTTTTTCAATTCTGGTTTTCTTGGTATGTATGCCCAGCAGTGGGACTACTGGATCATATGGCAGTTCTATTTCCAGTTTTTTAAGGAATCTCCACACTGATTTCTATAATGGCTGTACTAGTTTGCATTCCCACCAGCAGTGTAAAAGGGTTCCCTTTTCTCCACTCCCTTTCCAGCATTTTTTGTTTGTAGAGTTTTTGATGGCAGCCATTCTGACCAGACCCACCTCAAACCTAGGGACACATACAGACTGAAAGTGAAGGACTGGAAAAAGATATTTCATGAAAACGGGGACCAAGAGAAAACAGGAGTAGCAATACTCATATAAGATAAAATAGACTTTGAAATAATGACTGTGATAAAAGACAAAGATACTACATAATGATCAAAGGATCAATTCAAGAAGAAGATATAACAATTATAAATATATATGCACCCAACATAGGAATACCTCAATACATAAGGCAAATGCTAACAAGTATGAAAGGGGAAATAAACAGTAACACAATAATAGTGGGGGAATTTAATACCCCACTCACACCTATGGATAGATCAACCAAACAGAAAATTAGCAAGGAAATATAAGCTTTAAATGATAGAATAGACCAGTGAGACCTAATTGATATCTACAGGGCATTTCACCCAAAGACAATGGATTTCACCTTTTTCTCAAGTACACATGGAACACTCTCTAGAGCAGATCACATCCTTGGCCATAAATCTAGCCTTGGTAAATTTAAAAAATTTGGAATCATTTCAAGCATCTTTTCTGATCACAATGCAGTAAGATTAGATGTCAACTACAGGAGAAAAAAAACCTATCCAAAAAAAAAAAACATGGAGGCTAAACAATACGCTTCTGAATAACTGACAGATCACAGAAAATATCAAAAAGGAAATCAAAATATGCATAGAAACAAATGAAAACACAACAACCCAAAACCTATGGGATTCAGTATTGCTGAAGGATTCATAGCAATACAAGATGGAGGTTCATAGCAATACAAGCCCTACCTCAATCAAGAGAAATGTCAAATAAACATCCTAACTTTACAACTAAAGCAACTCGAAAAAAAAACAAAAAAACAAAAAGAACCCCAAAGTTAGTAGAAGGAAAGAAATCATAAAAACCAGAGCAGAAATAAATGGAAAATAAATGAAGGAGAGTATAGTAAAAATCAACAAAACTAAAAGCTGGTTCTTTGAGAAGATAAATAGAACAGACAAACTGTTAGCCAGACTCATCAAGGAAAAAGGGGAGAAGAATCAAATCAATAAAATTAGAAATGAAAGTGGAGAAACCACAACAGACAACACAGAAATACAAAAGATCATAAGAGATTACTATGAGCAATTGTATGCCAATTAAATGGACAACTTGGAAAAAATGGAAAAATTCTTAGAAAAGTATAAGCTTCCAACACTGAACCAGAAAGAAATAGAACATCTTAACAGACCTATCACAAGCATGGAAATCAAAACAGTAATCAAAAATCTTCCAACAAACAAAACCGAAGGACCAGATGGCTTCACAGGTGAATTCTACCAAAAATTTAGAGAAGAGCTAACACCTATCCTACTCAAACTCTTCCAGAATATTGCAGAGCAAGGTAAATTCCCAAACTCATTCTATGAGGCCGCCATCACCCTAATACCAAAACCAGGCAAAGATGCCACAAAAAAAGAAAACTACAAGTCAGTATTACAGGTGAAAATAGATGCAAAAATCCTCAACAAAATTCTAGCAAACAGAATCCAACAACATATTAAAAAGATCATACATCATGACCAAGTGGGCTTTATCCCAAGGATGCAAGGATTCAGTATTCACAAATAAATCAATGTGATACACCATATTAACAAATTGAATGATAAAAACCTTATGATTATCTCAAATCTAATGTTATAATTAATTTATTCTTCAATTAGAGAAATAGAACCAGAGAACTGAAGAGTTCTCTCAATGCTATAAATTGGTTACATAAGATAGCTGGGACAAGATTCTATCCAGGGACTTTTCTACATTTATAATATTTTCCAGACTCCAGTCCTTGTGTAACACAAACTTTGGTCATTTCTGACAGGTCATCAAGGTTTACCATGTTACAATATGTGTGTATTAGCAAAGTAATTTTTTTTTTTTATAAAATGGATCCAAGAAACTTTAATAACCTAGCATGAAAGTGAAAGTGAAGTCACTCAGTCATATCCGACTCTTTGCGACCCCATGGACTGTAGCCTACCATGCTCCTCTGTCCATGTGATTTTCCAGGCAATAGTACTGGAGTGGGTTGCCATTTCCTTCTCCAGGGGATCTTCCTGACCAAGGGATCGAACCCGGGAGTCCCGCATTGGAGGCAGACACTTTAACCTCTGAGCCACCAGGGAAGCCCAGCATAAAGGTAGTTTAATGGCAACTATAGTTAATATCCTTTTTCATTACTGAAATGATGTTCAGGCCTGTGGAAAAATGTTTTAAGGCTAAAGATTTACCACAGGATAACTGAGAAATCTAAACCTGCTCTAGTCATCAATTCTGACTTCTAAAGCACTTAATGGGCGTCATAAGGACCCTTGATTTATACTGGCCTCACAAAGAAGCCCGGTTAATAAGGAGCCAGCTAGCCCTCTAAAAAGCATGTTTGTTCAAGTGCATTTCACTTCCTTGTGTGGGTGTGGAAAACATGGTAACACTACATTTAAATATTTGTTGGTTACTACAGAATAAGCTTGGGGACTTGCCTGGTGGCTTAGACAGTGGTCTGCCTGCAATGCAGCAGACCTGGTTCAATCCCTGGGTTGGGACGATACCCTGGAGAAGGAAATGGCAACCGACTCCAGTATCTTTGACTGGAAAATTCCATGGATGAAGGAACCTGGCAGGCTACAGTCCATGGGGTCACAGAGAGTCAGACATGATTAAGAGAGTTCACTTCACTTCATAGAGTGAGCAGGGCAAGGGCAGATTAGAAACTTGCTATGAGACACACTGAGGTGCTGTGGTACATAGTATAAAATATACTGGGGAATTATGGCTGCAGCTGAAATCATTAAGCCTAATGCAGTTGGATTTGGAGTGACATATTTTTAGGAAAAAAATACCTGTTAACATGTAATATAGAAGCAGAGCTTCAGAGTATAAAAAGTGTTTTGTGATGAAGTCATCAGCACATAATAGAAGAATATCCTTAATGTTCAGTAAAATGTGATCACAGTGCCCAGGTGAAGGTATTATCACTAAAGGAAATGTGGTTCAAATCTTCCATTGAGTTTAGAAAAAAAGTTATAATAATATTTGAATAGAGATCTGTTTTGATAAGGTCAGTGGCAGCCTAGGATTTTATTATACATGCTGATCGTGAATTTGTCACTGAAATGGAAGTAGACCCAGGGTTGTATTGAGTAGAAAGGTTCTGTGGTCAGTGATGCCCCCTGAAATTCATGACAATTTTGCAAAAATTGAATAAAAAATTACTGTCTAGACAGTAAAGATGTGCTGCTGCTGCTGCTGCTAAGTCATTTCAGTTGTGTCCGACTCTGTGCGACCCCATAGACGGCAGCCTATCAGGCTCCCCCGTCCCTGGGATTCTCCAGGCAAGAATACTGGAGTGGGTTGCCATTGCCTTCTCCAATGCATGAAACTGAAAAGTGAAAGTGAAGTCGCTCAGTCATGTCCGACTCTTCGTGACCCCATGGACTGCAGCCTACCAGGCCGCTCCGTCCATAGGATTTGCCAGGCAAGAATACTGGAGTGGGGTGCCATTGCCTTCTCCAAAAGATGTGCTAGAGATATCTTAAAGAAAATCTGATAGCACCTGCTGACTAATGTAATATTAGAGAATGGAGAAACACTTTAAAGATCCCAGATGTTTTTATTTATCAAGAAGTTGTTCTTTACTACTATGAGACTATCAACATTTTTCTACCCCCCACCCCATTGAATCAATCCATTCAGTATTTTAAGTACTTCCCAGTATACCTATGACCACTCCTATCATTAATCTAAGCTATCTCCATGCTCTACACTTGCAATATTCCCAACTTCAAAGCACCCCTCTAGACAAATCCAACTTTATGATTTCTCTGCCTCAATACTAAACCCCTGAACATTGCTGAAGGAAAACATACAGTTGTCCAAATAAGCACCAGTACTTATTCCCAGTTTCAGTTGTCATTCACTACTACCTCCCAATCATTCTCAGGAGTCTTGATCAGCAACCATTCTCATCCAATTTTTCATACTCACACCAAGTTCACTCTTAACAGGTATCTTTTTTTCTTCACACACACACACATACTACAGTGCACTTTACAAATTGAGACCATCATCCAGTAAATCTTTCCATTTTTCTGACAAAACCAAATTTTTCTGCAGGTAAACTTCTTTTCTGTCTCTTGCTAGTGTAATTATTTAAAACTGATTACCCCCATCTGTGTAGGTCTTATGACTTTCCTCCTTCTGTGGCTTGGGGCTGTCAGTAATCACTATGATTTCTAGTAACCTTTACAATATGATTTTGTGCTCTGTCGCCTTAAGTACTTATGTTGACAATTGCATATAGACAATTTGTTTTCATTTATTCCTTAACTTTGCTAGCTCAGTTTTTATCTTAATATGTCAGAAAGCTTAAATTAGACATCTTTATTCTAGTCCCTGATCCTGTATTTCTGTATCATCCAGTGTTTCATAACAAGCTCCCTATTAAATACTGATTTTATTTTCTGTATTACATACTCGTCTGAAGTCAGAAACCATACATTAGTTATTTTTATTCTCAAAGTCTAATACATTTATGGTATGTTATTTGCACCCAATAAGGTTTAGTAAAATGAATGAATGACAGAAAAGACTTAAGGAAGTAAGGGAAGAGCAACATCATTGAAAAGATAGAGAAAAAGAAAATAAATGGTTAGAAAGCCAGAAAAATGTAACTGTATCAGAACAGCCTTCATATGTCCTTAATTGCAAAAGTGACAAGCAGAAAAATTAAAGAATAAATAAGAAATTTTACAGTTACCAGTGTTACTGGATGTTTTTAATGAAAGTTTCCACTTGAGTGACAAAGCAGTGAAAATTAGTGGTTTTTATAAAGCATAACGTGTGTGCTTAGCCACTCAGTTATGTCCTACTCTTTGTGACCCCATGAACTGTAGTAGCCTGCTAGGCTCCTCTGTCCATGGGAATTCTCCAGGCAAGAATACTGGAGTGGGTTGCCATGCCCTCCTCCAGTGGATCTTCCCAACCCAGAGACTGAACCCAGGTCTCTCGCATTGCAGGCAGAGTATTTACCTTCTGAGCCACCAAGGAAGCCCTAAGCATAACATAATGAGTCTTTTTTAATGTGGTAAATTCCTTTGGTTATTTAAGAGATAGTCACCTAGAGAAACAAAGGTCTAAAAGTATTTTCCTTTACTCCTTTTATATTAATTTATACAGTTTTATCAATCTGTTTTGTGGTTGAAATTACCTATTTCAAATTAGTAACATCTGCTTTCTTGTTTCATTTAAAATGTATTATATCTGAAATTACTCGCATTCAAACTGCCTAATAAGAAAAAAATTGAAAATAAAAGTAATTATTGTTAAATAGTTGAATCAATTCACCAAAGCCTAATTTGACTATTATCTAGCGATCCCTAGTATTTATTTTTCAAATCAGTCTTTGTTCATGTAGTATCTTACATATAAGCTTTATTCATATAATATGTTTTTGAAATATTTGTTTGAGGCTATAAAATATAACAGAAGAGAAATATAGGAGATTATATTTAGAAGACATTTTTAATATACATTTATTCTATAAGCGTAAATTGAATCTATAATGTATAAGAATTGTGTAATTTAATTGTAACTATTTCTTATCTTATTCATGAATTATTTTATTCAATATTTATCAAGATCTGTTTTGTTTCAGATATTAATCTAGGTGAGAGAGATTAGTAAGAAAAAAGAAACAAAAAATAAAGAAAACCCAAGCGGTTTAGTTTTTCATAAAGCTATTCAATTTAGTATATGTTATAAATTACTTACATAATGTTAACAACATAAATTCTAGGAAAATTATCTGTCTATGTGCAGATGACAGTGGAAAGCTCACGATTAAATTTTATAACTGTATGATTTTGACAAACAGTTATAGAGAGTAAAAACTGTATTTTCTACCATTTTAGCCAGTGCCTTTATTTTCAGGGTTTGGAAGATATAAAACATGAACACATGCCTTATTAGGCATGATATTCCTTTCAAATATTTGAAAACAAAACCAATACTCCTCCATTTATATCTATAGCCAGTGGCAGAGAATCAGACTTTGGATCACTTTAATTTTCTATCAAAGTATTACAGTAATACAATTAAATAGTGAGCTTTCCATCAGCGGTACTGTAATTTAAAAGCAAAGCTTGAATATATTTCTCTCTCTATTACTAATCTTATGTAGTATGCCAACCTGCAAAAAGTATTTTGAATCATGACTATATAAATTATCAAATTAGTTATTCTTATCTTCTGTATTCCTATAAATGAAAGCTTGAATAACTGTCTTTTTATGTTTTAAGATATTACTCTAGATGACAGAGTCATAGTCCTACAGATTATTTCTCATTTCCTTGACTGATGGAATTCTTCACCTCCCTGAAAACCTTATTCAAATGCCATAATTTCAACATAGTTTTAAAATTCATACCTTCCTTCTATTTTGGGGGCATCTGAAAAAATATATGTACAACACACACATATACTATATACACATTAAATAATGCCTTTTATCTTATTTTTTCTTCAAAGCCTTATTTCATATGTAATGACAAAATACTATCTGCCTATCTTATATCTCGGAGAAGGCAATGGCACCCTACTCCAGTACTCTTGCCTGGAAAATCCCATGGACAGAGGAGCCTGGTGGGCTGCAGTCCATGGGGTCGCTAGGAGTCGGACACGACTGAGCGACTTCACTTTCACTTTTCACTCTCATGCATTGGAGAAGGAAATGGTAACCCACTCCAGTGTTCTTGCCTGGAGAATCCCAGGGACAGGGAGCCTGGTGAGCTGTCGTCTATGGGGTCGCACAGAGTCGGACACGACTGAAGTGACTTAGCAGCAGTAGCAGTGCTACATAGATGAATATCTTTGTGTGGCAAACAACGGACTGATATTTCCTTCTTGTTCTATAAAACAAGTTAACACTCTACATGTATCTATCCATATTTTACTTTTCCTAAAGCCTAGAAATATTCTTATTATTCCCATTGTGTCATGTTATCCAGTATTTGTAGCATTGTTATGTGAATTGGATTATATTTGTGTCAATTAATATCATCATCAAAATTTTTTGAATCAAAATCTTACTGGAATGATAATAACGAGTAGAACAGGATTTGTAGGCATTCTTATGAGGAAATTGATTGGCATGTTCAAGTAGAAGAAAAATATGACTGGCAAAATAATTTCTGCTGATAACCTTAGTATGATTGCAATAGTTTACTATATTTCTCTTTAGAAATTATTTTTTTATTTTTTTGAAAGAAATATTTTATAAAATATAAATTGATATTTTCTTTTTAATGGCTGAGTAATACTCCATTGTGTATATGTACCACAGCTTTCTTATCCATTCATCTGCTGATGGGCATCTAGGTTGCTTCCATGTCCTGGCTATTATAAACAGTGCTTCGACGAACATTGGGGTACATGTGTCTCTTTCCTTTCTGGTTTCCTCAGTGTGTATGCCCAGCAGTGGGATTGCTGGATCATAAGGCAGTTCTATTTCCAGTTTTTTAAGGAATCTCCACACTGTTCTCCATAGTGGCTGTACTAGTTTGCATTCCCACCAACAGTGTAAGAGGGTTCCCTTTTCTCCACACCCTCGCGGATTCATTTTGATGTTTGGCAAAACTAATACAATATTGTAAAGTTTAAAAATAAAATAAAATTAAAAAAAGAAAAAAAGAGAGAAAAAAATATAAATTGATATTTTCTGTATGAAAGGTTTATAAATGAAACAAAAGATTCCCTAGGTTGAAAAGGCTACACATATTAGTGACTGGAAAGGAAGTGAGTGGTCAAGTTTAGGGGGATAGAATGTATTACTATATAGATAATCAATGGAAAGAAGTGAGGGACAATATTGTGGTACAAATGAATATACAATGGGAAAATCTATACTGGTGCAATAGGAAGAAAAGGCAAGACAGTTTCTTTCCCCTGATTTAAAGAAAAAAATATAGATACAGTTTTTGGCTTTTCCATAAATCAGAGAGGAAGACTGGCTTTATAAATTAAGGAAGGGAGATAAAGATCACTAAGATTCCCTAGCATACCAGAAGTAAAGATATGTACATCAACAATATATAAACAATATTATAAGATTTGGCATTAATATTATACTATCCTATTATTTAATCTTTGAAATAAGTGATGATTGAATT